>NC_140598.1:38058800-39297550 GCF_057381915.1 Diplotaxodon limnothrissa | reverse complement strand
GTTCTCACTGACTTGATCTTTTTTTTTATCCGTCTTCTTTTTGAGTCTTCACCTTTTACAAGCCTATTCTTATGATTGTTTTGTGATTTTCTGATTTCTTTATTTTGAGCTGGGGGATAAAATAAAAACCTATTTTCCAAACCGCACACCTATTGCTGTTTGTTCTTTCACTGCTGGCTCCCTCAATAACGAAACAATCGTACAAGGAGCTTGGCAACAACCAACACTATCATCTGTTAATAAAACGAATTTGTTGTTGTGGTCGATTTTGTATTTTCCTTATTTTATTATTGGACATGTAGTACTCAAAGCTTCTTCTGCAAGTAAACTGTTTTCTCTCTTTAAATCCCAGCGACTGGGACTATCACCACTATAGCTGGTACCACACATGCACTGCAGACTGGAACATTTGTAGACATTACTCGATGGAGGTGCATGTGACAAAGCACATTTCTGATGCATTCTAGGCAAATATTACCCGTTATTAAGTTCCTGTGTCCCCAGTACAAAGTCCGCTTGATGTCCGATTGAGCAGATTTTCACAGATTTGAGAACACCAGTAACAGTAATAGATGAATTTAAACTCCTTATGTATTCTGTCTCCCACACAGCCTCTTGATCTGCATTTCCTAAATATCGGAGGGAGGGGGGCGGGGCGCACACCCCCAGAATCCCACCTGTAATCTGCGCCTATGCCCATCTGCCTTTCTAGTTTGTTAAACTTTTAATCCTACTTTTTTTTCCCTCTCTTTGCACCTCTACATTCATTCCATCTCCTCACACCCTCTTTACTCGACCCTCCTCTGTTTTGCCTCTCTTCTTCCAGCCGTTCACACTTTTTTTCCCTCATTTATCAGCAGCTACCCGCCATGCTTTGCAAAGGTGTTGTGAAGGGTATCCGCCACTTTCCTACACCTCTCTGCCAGCCAGCTGGACACAGTTCATTAAGTCCCAGGTGTCAAACAGCCAATCTGAGAATTTATTTGACATTTAAATGCCCTCAGCATGAGGTAGCCTGTGGCAAGCCTGTGTGTGTGTCTGTGCGTGCGTATGTGCACAATTTACCCATTAAGTTGGAACCAGTGAGTTGAAACCCAGCGTTACATTGCTGTTACGCAACTCCTCACACTTCAAAACTTAATGCACTCCTGTCTCCCCCACCCACCCCCATCTCCTTGTCTCCTTCTGTTCGCTTTATCAGAAGAAAGGTTGGAAGTTCGATCAATAACCACGACCACGTCTACAGGGAGAAGACAGGACAGAAGACAAAGGAGGAGGAAAAGGCATGATGCGCAGAGGACAAGGAATAGAGAGGTGTGGAAAGCGGTGATGAGTACAGGAGCTGAGAGATAGGCAACAGAGAAGCAAAGATGATAAAGAGAATGAAAGGAAATGAGAGAAAAATGATAGACAACAAGAAAAGAGGAGAAAGTGGAGAAAAATTCAAGGGTACGACAGAAACAAGACAAAAAAGAAAAAGGAGAAAAAGTAAAGAAAGGAGGAGAAGCAGGAAAAGCAGGAGAGACAAGAACAATAAACCGGAAAGGAGATAAAAGGAGGCAAAGAAGAAGGGGTGAAAATGAAAGCGGAAAACAAACAGAAGAGAAGAGAGCATAAGGAAAAGAAATGAGGAGTAAACCACTAAAAAGAGAGGTGATGAGAGAGGTTGGAGAAGTGGAAAATGGAAGAAAAGGGTGCAGAAACAAAGATGAGAAGAAAGAGAAAGGGGAAAACAAAGGGAAAAGGGAGAAGGAAACAAGAGAGAAGTCAAAAGGAAAGGGAAAATGTGAAGGAAGAGGGGGGAGAAAATGAGAGAGAGTGGAGACAGAACAGATGGAACGACAGAGGTGACAAAATAGCAAAAAAAAGAACATAAAGCAAAAAAGAAGAAGAGGAGATATGTGCAAGGCACAGAAAATGGAGGGAAAGAAGAGGGCACAAACAGAAGGAGGAGGAGGAGTGATGAAGAGATTGGGGAGTGCAAGGAATGGAGGGCAAGTTGAATTTAGAGATGCAAGGTTAAAAAAGGCAAAACGGAGAGAGACGCAAAGAATGAGTGTGTGTGTGTGTGTGTGTGTGTGTGTGTGTGTGTGTGTGTGTGTGTGTGTGTGTGTCAGCCAGCATGTATTGATCCCAGAGAAACATGGGGAGTATATTGGAGATGTAATTTGCATTGATCTTGCTGGAGAATGCTGACGAGGGTGTGCTCGTGCTCTCACGCTCTGGGACAAACGTGCACACACTTGCCGTACACCTCAACCCCGTTACACAGACAGGCTGTCGTGGTCGCTAGACTGCTGTCAGGTGTTAAAAGCCCCTCCCACCAAACAACACTGCAACTGATTGTTATTTCAGAGCGTGCATCGTGAAGCTCGGTTTAGACTCAACAGGTCAATGAGAGGTTGTGCTTTATGCACAGTGGAGTTTGTGCTTCCATTGTCTTTGTGGTGCAGACGCGTTTATGCGATTGGAGATGCGACCCTTCTAACCGAACCGGCAAGCACATTACCCAATCGGGAGAGCCGATGAATGCCCGCAGTTAATGTACACAACATACATGGGCATGTAATGACTCTTCCCTTTCATTTAAACAGAGGCATCAAAGTAACTGCCTAAACACATCACCATGATGGCTGGTGATTGGACAGACCTGCTTTTAGAAAGACTTTAGTTTAGCTGCCTGAGAAGAGCAGACTGTTAGCTGTGCTATTTGCACATGTCTATGGTAGCTGCCATCTTCATGCTGCTGCTGAATAAGAGATGACCACTGTGCAGTCACTGCGTGCAAAACACAACCACACTGTCTTTGAAATCCTTGTACTGAAGCTTCCTTATTTAAACACTTTGTCATGTTTTGACAAATGTGAATGACTTTTTCGCTGTTTTTGGATTACACACTGAGTGACCTCTGAAATACTTCTAGCCTGCATTAAGGTGGCCCTAATTTACTACCTCCAAATATCTCATAACTATACTAAAGTAGATTTGCATGATTCACAACCAATTTGAAATGGGAGGAAGACCATAAACTTTGGACTTTTAACTATTTTCTAGCTTTGCTAGATTCATACCACACCAAAATAACTGAGTAATAGAAAAACAACAAAATGACAGAAAAGTTCAGTTTTTACACTTTTTTTTATCAGTAAGAAACTAAAATGGTTGTGCATGAATAAAATCTTCTGTTTCATTATTATAAGACAGTTTGTGCACTGAGCTGCCAGGACCTTTTCTTTCCTTTCTTAAAACATAAGTCCAAAGAGTCGTGCTGACAGATTTCCAACATTTACCACAGCAGCATTTCTTCATTGTGTGGAAAAACCGAAACATGCACTTCCCTTTCTTATATTACCATTTCTCAGGGATTAAATGTAAAGTCAAACTTCTTTACACTGACAGAAAGGTGGATTTCACTTTTCACACCTTGAGGCGACAGTTGTAATTTGGAGCTTCGTAAATTAAATTGAACAGACTTGGTCCAACCCACTTAAGATCAGAGCTGGCTATATGTGGCCAACACTGTAAAAGGACTCTGACATCCCTGCTTTAAGGCCTTTAAGGTGATATTGCTCCTTGCAAATAAGAAGTATTGAACCGCAGGGTTGTGATATCTATTTTTAGTGACATCATAGAGATCCAAGAGTAGAAAAAAAAAAGACTGTCCAAAGTGGAGTGTTGAGAGTCATCTACAACCTGAACTTTTGGCTCACAGCAATTATCTGTACATATGTTAAGCAGCTTTAGTAAGAGTATCCACCACTGTAAAGGTTTACATTTGCCAGTAAATAACAGATTATGTCCACATCAAGGTGTTTTTTTATTTTTATCTCTCTGATGTCACACATTTGGTTCCACCTCCATTGTGAACCACGACATTGTGGCTTAATTTCAAAGCCTTACTACAGATGTACATGTGATTCACATTTATTTTTCCAATTAAAATGAAATTTTCCAACATCAAATGCAGCTTCATTCTTAATAAGCTTTCTTAAAACACATTCCTACAGACCTAATCTGTGATCGATGTCATGCCCACTTTATTATTTCTACAGTCATTTTGCAATTTTCTGTCTTTTTTCTCATTATTGCACTGATTTCTCAACTTTACCTTCATTTTATCTCCTTTCTTGCCTTACTGGGCGTCCCATATGTTCTCCTACTTTATCTATCAAACAATTTCATAAATACTGTTTTAAAAACTGCTGTATAAACAATATGATTACTTAATGAATACAAACATGAGTATGAGCTTGCAGATGTATGTGAGTCTTTGCAAACACAGTATGATTCAGGGACAATAAAAGCGTGTGCAGGGCTACGTTTTGTATCACAAACACGCACACAGAGTCACAGCATTATATAATTTGCTCTAAAAGCCTGGTGTTGGTGGAACAGTGTGGCAGCACTTAGTGTGCGACACCGTGACCTCTGTCATGCAGAACGTACACACCGACACATGCATAAGCAACACACACACAAACCATAGATGGTGAATACAGGAAGAAGGCTTGGAGCTAAGAGGAGGTTAGCCACAGAGAGAAACAGACTAAGAGAAAGAGATGAAAAGAAAACACAATGAGAGAGCGAGCGACTGAGGGAGGTCTGGAGCAAACCGATGTGGCAAGAATAAAAGTGATGAAAGGAAAGATGCAAGAGATGAAAGTAAAGGAAGATGAAGATTGTAAGATCAGGTAAGACAGAAAGAAAGAGGATGTCACCTCCCTTACTCTTGCTGTCAGAGAGAGGGGAGGAGAGCGAGAAGGCGGGAACGAGGTTGCAGTATGTGGCAAGCTTATGTAAGTGTACTGACGGCGTTCATCACCCGTCTCCTGAGAGTGCCACAGATGCATGTGTGCACGAAAGAAGAGAGAGGAAAAAACCAAACCCACACCCGTGTGCTCGCGTGCACTCAAATAAACACCTGCGTGCTCTCGCTCGCCAGTGCACCCATAGGCAAGTGCACACATGCACAAAGGGCGCCTGGAGAGGCTAATGTGGCATCTGTTTGTTTGTCAACATCTGTTGTTGTCATGGTGTCCAGGGGCCACTGTTCCTGTCTGCAGCCTTTCTAACCACATGTCCCTGCCGTCTTTCATAACGTGCTCAAAGCTAGGGGCAAATTTAAATTGATAAACTTTCCAAGATTCTTAAGAAAAAAAAGCACTAAAAAACTTTTGAGTTATAAAGCTGGAAATGACACAAATTCAGACATTAGGTGGTTTTCCCCTGAAGGACTTCCTTCATAGCTGTTCTAATGGAGAAAGCAGTATCTGCTCTGGGTTTCGTACTTCTGAGCGCACCAGCATTGACACACTTACATTCAGAGGTGCTGATAACAAGAAGCACCATTTTTAAATAACTCGGCCGCTTACAGCAGGAGCCAGATGAAGAACAGCATGACAAAAGTGAAAGTCACCAATGGATAAATGAGGCGTTGCCAGAGATTTTATATCAGAAAAAGATGGTGAACGAGGGAGAGTAGAAGGTGGAAGACGAATGAAGAGAGCGGGAGTAGTGGGAGATGAAACAAGGGAGTGAATTAGATAAATGAAGCAGTGTAAACAGGTGTTGCTTGTGACTCAGTCTGCTGTAATGCATGTTTGTCATGGCTGCCACACACTCAGAAAGAAGGGATGGAGACAGCGTAGAGGTAACCTG
Organism: Diplotaxodon limnothrissa; assembly: GCF_057381915.1. Taxonomy (NCBI): domain Eukaryota; kingdom Metazoa; phylum Chordata; class Actinopteri; order Cichliformes; family Cichlidae; genus Diplotaxodon; species Diplotaxodon limnothrissa. The sequence goes on along the minus strand of NC_140598.1, from coordinate 39,291,892 downwards.
GTGAGTACTCGTCTGCAAAGGCCCGCATGTAAAAACATCATTACTTAGCTTAACTTTTGAAGACTTCCATCACGTTGTCTGAAGGAATCCATCAGTGCCATGAAAAAATGTCCAATTATGAAAAAACAGCTGTTAGCACAGTTAATAACACTGACTATGATTTAAATCACATCCATCCAGTTTTTCAAGTGGCATCATCCAGGATTCTATGGTCTCCCCAATTATTTTTACTGCTTACAGGTTAGGTGAAATGATTGAAAACATCCATCCTCTTCCACTTATCCAATTTAGGGTTGCAGAGGGACAAGTTCACTGTACTTAAATGGTCTCCACAGTCACCAGATCGTCATCCATTAGAGCACCTTTGGGATGTGGTGGGACAGCAGAGTCATATCAGCCAACAAATCTGCAACAACTGTGTGATGCTTTGGGGTGAATATGGACCAAAATCTCTGAGGAGTGTTTCCAGGACCTTGTTGAATTTCTGCCATGAAGAATTAAGGCAGTTCTGAAGGCAAAAAGTAGGTCAAACCTGCCACTAGCAAAGTAACTAATGAAATGGCTGGTGAGCATACTTATGCAGTATTATGGAAACAATCAACACTGACACTAACTATGTATTTACTAATATAGAAACCGTACTCTTTCTTCCCATTTCATTTAGACTTGCCTTAAGTCCTCATTTTATTAACCAATCACGACATTCTGCCCTGGTTTCCAGACCTAGATATTTCCCCACTTTCTTAACATCTCTCAGACAAAAATTCAAAAACACATTTTTGTTAATATCGTTTTCTCTTTCTCCTAAATTCTGTTAACTTCCTCACTCCATTTTTCTCTTTCCTTCGCTTCCAATTTTCCTCCCGCCTTCTTCTGTCTCTCACTTTATACCAAATTCGAGAAAAGCCTGATCTTTGCTAACAACTGTCTCTTCTCACTTGCATGCCGTCCTCCTGCTCCTCCGTCCATCTTCCACTTTCTTTCTTCTTCTTCTTCTTCTTCTTCTTCTTCTTCTTCTTCTTCTTCTTTCTTTCAGATCACTCACTTTTATTGGTACGAACACTTATGTGTGACAATACTGACGGGATTCCCATTTGTCAGGGCATCTGTAGTCTGCAGACTTTCAGAGTTTTTCATACTGCCACATTCTTGTTGTGTCAACATACACAAACACAAAAACACACGTGCTTGGATTTCGGTAAGTTGAAGAAAGAAAAAAAACAGAGTGCCTATGACTACACTACAAGAGGAACTCCAAGAACTTTAGTATAATATAAACAGTAAAAGGGAAACATTTTGTATGTGGTTTAAATTTCTTATAGCTGATCTGTAGCTAGCAGATCACGTGAAAATTTAAGTTCTTATCAGTCCTAAATCTGCCCTATAACAGACTCAATACACTGTCCTAATTAATAAAGGTCTAAAAGCCAAATCCTATGCTCGGTGATGGATGCAAACTGTCCAGGCTGTACCCTGTCTCCCACCCTAAGACAGCTCGGTCACTTTCCAGCTCTACTTTGCTCCAAATCAAATATTAGACATGCCAGGATTCCTAGTGAAGCCAGAACCTGCTAACGCTTGCTTTTAATGGACACAGACTGCTAAAACATTGCCATTCACACCAGTTACTCTGGTGTGCCCCCAAGGGCTTCAGATGACCGCTCGTGTTCAGCTTGTTGCTGCTACTGTGACTTGTGCTAAAAGCTTTAACATCCCAGTACACCAGTGTGTTTCAAGGGTATATATGTACAGAGTAGTTGAGCACTAATGATGTAATTCCCTATATTTAAGACTGTCCACTTGTGATCTGATCAACCATAATGTATGTTAAAACCAAATGTCAACGCAATAAATGGACTCAAATCCATCAAAGTTTCAGCCTTACTGTAGAGAAACTTGGAAGCAACCTACTTTTCCACCAATACCAATACAACAACAGCAGCTGCAGGAATGGAAACAAACCGTTGTAGTGTCTGACTCCAAACATTTCCAATTCAAACTCCCTCCAGAGATGAAAGTCTTTCTATCCTGTTCTTCATTCTCTAACTGAAAGCGCACGAGCTGGGTCTTCAGCTGAGCATTCAACTTAGTGCAGACTCCAGGGAGAGAGGATCAACCTGGGGCAGTGTTCCTGGATTTTCTTCCTGTACACCACTTAACACGCCAAGAGTAGATAACAGGTGGTTGTTGTTCTCCACCACCAGAGAAACAGAGTGACCCCGATTTTGGCACAGCTGTCACACCACCAGCTGTCAGATACAGAGATTTTAACATGAAACGTGTGATGTTAAGGAAACAGTAGTTCGTTGCAATATAGTTGTTGCTTATTTTAAACAGGTACTGCTTGATTTGAATAATTCAGTCAGTATTATATTACGTGATAACTATGCTATGTTTGTGTTTACCAAAAGACATAAATAAGAAAAGATAATGTAATTTACTGTAGTAAGATCAAAATCAAGAGAGTTGTGTTTAACCCTTACATCCATTCATCATGCAGTAATTTTGGACTTTCAATTTCTTTGAACCGTTTTTGGATTTTCTCCAATCCGTGCATGGTCAGAAGTATTGGTTAAATGTTTGCTTGCACCTTGAGCCTGATGCTACCACCGCAATGCTTAACAATTAGTGCAGTGGTTTACGATGGAAAGGTTAACCTTTACTTCTCCAAATATACCTCCTCTTATTGAAGGCAGATAGCTCAATCTTTGGCCGTGTCTCAAATCAGGGGCTGCATCCTTCAGAGGCCTGAAGGATGTATTATTACCCACTTAAAGGACATGCATATCTCAGCTGGCATCTCTTTTGACCCAGCCATGAACTGTCTGCCTCAGTCACAGCTTTTTGAAGACATGCATATTTTCTGCAGCAGCTCCACTTCATCTTTTTCTCAGCAAACCCTTCTCGTCCTGTTCATCTCCTTTTGCTTCTCATCCATTTCAGAATGTCTTATTAAGCACTGACAATTCTCTCTCTTCCTCCTTCCCTCTCAGTTGCTTTACTTCTTACATCTTCTCACTCGCACTCTTCCATTCCTCCCTCTCTCCCCTCAGTCTACATCTGAAGATGTCTTATTTTAAGAGCCGAGTGTCACTCGCGCAGTCTCCAGAATGCCATGGGATGTTTTGAAAAATACGACTTTCTGCTTTCTGTAAGAGTCTCGCTCAAAGGACTACTCTGCCAGCGCTGCAGCCAATTATACCTCCCAGCAAGGTGTAGTAGGTGTCAGCCCACTCCAGCACCAGCAAACAGCAGGAAGGCAGACCGTTAGTCAGTTTCCTCTGATTTAATGTGAGTTGCACTGCATGGAAGCATGACAGATTTTTTTTTTTTTTAATTAGTGTATTATTGTCACAAGTGGAAACTGATGAACAGTGAACATGTTTCAATTGTGCAAACTGCCCATAAAGCTAGCTCCCATAATGTATTTACTTAGCTAAATCCCCACTGTGTATCAAAAGCTGTATTAAGTAGCGACATTTCTATTTCTTCTTAATGAGGCTTCCACTGCCTCATTAAACAAAAACAGTCATTTTGGGTTTTCCTTGATTCATCGACAAAGTATAAAAATTAAAATAGTTATGATGCTTTTTTTTCTCCACGTTTCCATTTTGAATTAAATGGGGTTTTTTCAGTTTAATTTCAATTGGTTTCCCGAGTGAGCTTTTAGGTTTTATTATTTAAACTCTTGAAATTGCTGTCGTTCAGTATTTAAACTAGTACAATTACCATATAGCTCCACTATGGCTACAAGAAATATTAAAAGCCTACACCAGGCTTTACTTGTACTAAGCGAGTGTAATAATGTTATAAAGCTAGATGCAAATGATTCATGCTTGTCTGATTTGTTTGATAAGTATGCAGTCCCATTGATCCAACTATGTTTGTTTGCAACAAACAGACTCAGACAGTTCCTCCCAAAAGCCATCAAATACATTTATGTCCCCTGTCAGACAAACAGAAAAGCCCTTAGAAATTACCGCCATGATCACAGCACTTATTGTCTGCGTTTGAAAAGATGTTAAAAACAAATTCAAGACACATTCAGTATTGGCTGATAGAGTCATACCAAAAAGAAAGTAGTCACAGAGCTCTATGCAGAGTCGAAGCATAGACTCGCATAGCATAGAAGTTGTTTTAGCTGCACAATGGATTCTCTAAAGCTTTTTTTTTATGGCTCCATCAATTTATATGATAATTTCTTAGCAGGCTTGCATTATATTATCTCCTCTGTCACTAATACACAAGGACAACTAAGCAGTTTTCATCTCTTCCCTATGTCCCATTCACACCAGTGTTTTTCCACTATAACTACTCAGGAAAGACACCCTCCATAACTCCAACTCCCCTTCACGTTCTCTCTTTACTTCACTTCTTCCCACCATACCAGAGACATAAAGTGCCCTCCTAAATCTCCATGTCACCACGCCTGCCAAGGCAAAATAGCTCCTGCCTCCATCCTCTTAAATCCTTTGCCCTGGAAAAGCACTTCAAGCCCCCCACTCATCTTCTCTTTTTTAATATCCCCCATTCCCGTTAATCTTTTGCAGCACCAACACACCTTCAAAGGTGAAAAAGTCATTCACTTTTCCTGCTCTCCATGTCTATTTATACCTCAAACTACTACTACAACACTTGAAAAGCCTACACACATCTGTCATCCAAAAGTGGGCACACCAACTTTGTTTTCTGTCTGGGGATTGAACCCCAGTCTTTTTGTCTTTTTTGGTGTGGTTTTGAGTGGTACCAAGTACCAAAAGCAGCATAAATAAACATATAGTGCTCAAACACTTCCTCAACACCTTTCTTTACAGATTTGAATCACAAGTTTGCCTGTTTCAGCAAGTTTGTTTGTAGTGGGTTATCATTAGCATAGTCAGCATAATGACTGATACAAAGGTAGCATTCAAATTTTAAATATGCATATAACAAGTACAAGAACATTAGTAAGCAATCACAAAGTTTAAAAAAAATCTTATTCAGCTAATGTTTAATGTATCATTCAGCATGCTTTATTAGCATGTCAGCTGCAGGGTAGCATACACCATTGTTAGGCATGTTAGCCTATTAGCATGTCATATATGCATATTAAAAGTTTCACTTACAAGTTAGCATGTACAAATGATTCCGACATGATATCACATAAAACTATTAAACAGTATAATGGTTACCATGTTTAGCATGAAAACTGTCACTTTATTGTGGATATTGCAAACTTCACTAGATGTTCAGATGTTCAGCTCTGCTTGCAGGAATGTCTATAACCTTTAACTGTAAGACAGTTTTGAACATTTTGAAGATTACTTTAGGGTATGATTTTTTTCTGTGCTTTTAAATTTTCTCTACATTAAACAACACAAAAGCGTTTAATGTTTAATTAGTAGGGCTTGTGCTAAAGATTAAAGCAGAAAATTCTGATTTGGTGCATACTCCTTAAAGCTTCTCACCTTAACCTGTTTGATCTTCCTTCCCCAGGGAGGGAGAAATGCCATCCCTCTGTCTGGCACTCAGCGTGTCTATAGCCTCTCTTCAGATCTTTACCTTTGTCACCTCTTGCACTCAAGAGAGATAAAGCATTTCATTTTCCTGCTCTTACGTCTCCCCCAGTCCATCTACGTATCTTCCTTGACACCCCTCCTCTCCTCCCCTTGCTCTGGCCTTTCACTTCTGCTTTCATCTGTCTGGCAGTATCCCTCTGTTCCAGAAAGTTAGAAAGTGTAGGAAACAGACATGTGGATGGACGGGAAGAGACACAGACTGCCTTGGGGTTTTCCAAAACTCTGTTTTGTTCTCTAACTCTATCCCATCAAATCTCCATCTCTTTCTCGCTCATGCACTCGTTTGATCCCTCTAGCTCTCCATTTTTTCCCCTCACTTTCTGTCCCATTAAATCTCTCATTCGTTTGCTGGCTTTGTATCTGCTCACTCTTGTTCCAGCTCATTATCTCACTTTCCCTCCCTGTCCCTTTCATCCTCCCTCTTTTATTTAACCCTGCACCTCAACCGCTCACCAGCCTTCACCCTCTGTTCCTCCCTAGATTTTTGCTTCTACAGTGTACATCGGCTAGCATCCTCATCTCCTTTGACAAACTCCTATATAGTGAACTATTAGGTCCACCAATTCCTCAACAACATTACAGGAGGTGTTCTATTTTGTTTGTTTTTTTAAAAACAGAGCAGGAGTCGCAAGTTTGATTCCCACTCGGTATCCAGTAATGGTCCTGACTAGACCCCCTGCCCCATGCTAAAACTAAGCCCTGGAATGGCGCAGCTACATCTGCAGCCTGTCCGCAGCTTGGACACAAACATTTCACTACATGTTATACTGAGTATGTGACAAACAAAATTTTAATTTAATATATTTATATAAAACCTACTGATCTCATTAAATACATTAGAATGGGCATCATATGCATAGAAATACACTAATAGTTTAACTTAGAAACCTTCAATTATGAATGTGACTAAGATTGGAGAGTTTTCATCTGGCAAAGACCAATATAAATGTAGAATGTTTTGTGCTGGTGTGTGGGTTTATAAAGCATAGTGTATGTGGTCAAACCCCGCTGCATGTTAAAGGTGCTACAATCATTGAGAATAACTGAATATGACACTAGACCACCAGCATCTTAGACCAAAACAAGCTGATTGGACACAGCTCCCAGCCAACAACAACAAAAGAACCCATGAACAACCACTGAACCGCTCCAGGTTTGTAAAATGACTATGACACTGTCAGCTTCTCTCTTTGCTTTTAATGGAGACAGATTTTTTTGCCAGGCCTTCTGACATCTAAGATTAAAGTTATCTTAATCCCTCTCTCCTCTGCTCTGCTTTCTTATTGTCACTTGTCTTACTCCACTTATATACACACACGAAGTGAAATACAGGGAGTGCAGAATTATTAGGCAAATGAGTATTTTGTCCACATCATCCTCTTCATGCATGTTGTCTTACTCCAAGCTGTATAAGCTCGAAAGCCTACTACCAATTAAGCATATTAGGTGATGTGCATCTCTGTAATGAGAAGGGGTGTGGTCTAATGACATCAACACCCTATATCAGGTGTGCATAATTATTAGGCAACGTCCTTTCCTTTGGCAAAATGGGTCAAAAGAAGGACTTGACGGGCTCAGAAAAGTCAAAAATAGTGAGATATCTTGCAGAGGGATGCAGCAGTCTCAAAATTGCAAAGCTTCTGAAGCGTGATCTTCGAACAATCAAGCGTTTCATTCAAAATAGTCAACAGGGTCGCAAGAAGCGTGTGGAAAAACCAAGGCGCAAAATAACTGCCCATGAACTGAGAAAAGTCAAGCGTGCAGCTGCCAAGATGCCACTTGCCACCAGTTTGGCCATATTTCAGAGCTGCAACATCACTGGAGTGCCCAAAAGCACAAGGTGTGCAATACTCAGAGACATGGCCAAGGTAAGAAAGGCTGAAAGACGACCACCACTGAACAAGACACACAAGCTGAAACATCAAGACTGGGCCAAGAAATATCTCAAGACTGGTTTTTCTAAGATTTTATGGACTGATGAAATGAAAGTGAGTCTTGATGGGCCAGATGGATGGGCCCGTGGCTGGATTGGTAAAGGGCAGAGAGCTCCAGTCCGACTCAGACGCCAGCAAGGTGGAGGTGGGGTACTGGTTTGGGCTGGTATCATCAAAGATGAGCTTGTGGGGCCTTTTCGGGTTGAGGATGGAGTCAAGCTCAACTCCCAGTCCTACTGCCAGTTTCTGGAAGACACCTTCTTCAAGCAGTGGTACAGGAAGAAGTCTGCATCCTTCAAGAAAAACATGATTTTCATGCAGGACAATGCTCCATCACACGTGTCCAAGTACTCCACAGCGTGGCTGGCAAGAAAGGGTATAAAAGAAGAAAAACTAATGACATGGCCTCCTTGTTCACCTGATCTGAACCCCATTGAGAACCTGTGGTCCATCATCAAATGTGAGATTTACAAGGAGGGAAAACAGTACACCTCTCTGAACAGTGTCTGGGAGGCTGTGGTTGCTGCTGCACGCAATGTTGATGGTGAACAGATCAAAACACTGACAGAATCCATGGATGGCAGGCTTTTGAGTGTCCTTGCAAAGAAAGGTGGCTATATTGGTCGCTGATTTGTTTTTGTTTTGTTTTTGAATGTCAGAAATGTATATTTGTGAATGTGGAGATGTTATATTGGTTTCACTGGTAAAAATAAATAATTGAAATGGGTATATATTTGTTTTTTGTTAAGTTGCCTAATAATTATGCACAGTAATAGTCACCTGCACACACAGATATCCCCCTAAAATAGCTAAAACTAAAAACAAACTAAAAACTACTTCCAAAAACATTCAGCTTTGATATTAATGAGTTTTTTGGGTTCATTGAGAACATGGTTGTTGTTCAATAATAAAATTATTCCTCAAAAATACAACTTGCCTAATAATTCTGCACTCCCTGTAGAAAGCAGAGCAAAGCCTGCACTGTTTGTAATCACTCTTTTTTGTCTCCCTGTAACAGCCGAAATAGCCAACAGCTTCCAAGGCAGGAGCTCACATATATCAACATGAATGTGTGGCCGGACAGGGTAAACTTTATAAGGGAGTTGAACTTAATTTGTGGCTCCGGACACCTTTACTTCATTATTCACAAAGCAAATCTTTGACTTTACCGTTGGGTTGTAATGTTATGTTTAACTTTAGGACCAAAGTGCTTATTCAGCCAGCTGATGGTCACTCTGCTCACATTGGGTAAAAGTATAGCAAATATGAAAAAGACATGCTACCTTGACTGTGATGGTCATATATAAAGCATCTTGGACATTCACACAGACTGTTTTATTCATAAGAAACAGAGTGATTTGATGAGGAGTGGTCTGAAAGATTCTTTAATAGGAGTTCCTATCCAAGCCGAGTCCCTACCTCTTTTTGGTGGTACTTGATGGCGAGTTTGAGCTTGGCCAGATCATGGCACTGTCTAGGGTCTAGTTCCTCACTCTGGTCGTTGTCTCTGTGGTTCAGGATGGTCTCAAGTTCTCTAGAACTCCTGGCCTGATCCAGGAGGTCCTTGGCGAAACGCTTGCACTGCTGAGACAGTTCCTCATACTCCTGACGAAACTCATTCTCCACCTGAAATAAGGGTGGAGTAAGATTAAAGCTGTAGGATTAATGGGAAACATGTGATGGCTCTTTGATTTCCTCAGTTTTAGATTTCCATCTGGTGTTGGAATAGCTTAACAGCATCACAATCTCCTTGTGGACCCCAAAAATGAAAGTATTATTTGACATAAACCATTCTGAAGTCTGCATCATAGAGACTCAGTATTGGAGAAGAAGTGTGTCTGTTCTTGTTACCCGAGAAAAGACTGCAGGGATTATAGTAAGGTATGGTGAGAGTCTTTTTGCTGTTACTTTTGAGACGATAAATACTAGAAAAAATGTGAGGCAGGGGGAGACTAGTCACTCTTGACAGCATAAGTGAAAGAAATACTTGAGGCAAATGAGTAAGAGGAAGATGATGCTGAATGCTACTCCTTCCACAGTTAATTTAACATCCCATCAAGTTTTAGGAGGTTGCTTTCCTCCAGTACATCTGTACCTTGGCTGTTTAGAAAAGTAATGGGCTATGTATGAAGAGAAGGAGTTTTGTTAAGTTTCTTCTTTTGGTCAACAAACATGACATCAACATCCATACCTTGCTGAGTTCTTTGAGTTCCCAGCCCAGTCTGAAGGCAGTGAGGATGGGATCTTCACTGGACAACGCAATGAGAGATGGCGAGGCCAAAGCCTTGTAGATGTTGAGTCTAGACCGTGAGTGTCGAAGGCTGTCGACCTACAAAGAATCAGGAAAGGTTTTTACCCCTCCTTTAAGATTTACATTAACTACGAGACTTGCAGAAGGCACCGTTAACATTGAGAAACAGTTTCAATCGGTATAACAAAAACTAACACACTGGCCATCTAACAGTTATGTTACACATGTAACATAACTGTTCCCAGAGTGGATGTTCAACATGCATGGTTCAAGTGTTTTAACTGCAGGCCAACTATGTCATAGGGTAGCATCTATCACAGACAGAACAAGATGGTGAACTTTAGTTTTTCAGTTTTGTCTTCAGATTTTGCACCAGCAGTGTGATAACACTCGTTTAACCAGTTTGTATGAGTGACTATGGTGTGGTGTGTCTAGACTATGAACAGTCTGTTAACGTTTAGTGTTCATTGTAAATATAGATTAATAGAGAAATATTGCCTAATGCTTTAATGACTTATTGTCTGTTTGAACAAAGTTCTTTTCATTTCATTCCCTGGGCAAGACTAAAAAAAATAAGAGCAGCAAAGCAGCTTAACGGACATTATTTTTATCATTATCATTAGGGATGGGATGGGTGCCATGATGGCACCGGTTCTGACATAAACGGTAGTAACCAGACCGAAAAGCACCGCACATTTCGGTGCTTTATTTCGGTGCTTTTTTTTCCTGAGCTGTGATACACTTTAGATTCTAGCCAATCATTTTACGTTTCCGAGGATAGTAGGCGGGGCCAGGTACGTACGTTCTGTTAGAGCAGAGCTACAGATTAAAAATGTTCAAGGCGAAGCGGTCAAAAGTCTGGCTGTACTTCACAGCAAAAGATGCAAACTCAGCAGCAACAAGTGCTTTAAGCTGATACTGTGATACTGTCAAAGGAGGTAACACCAAGAATCCGATGAAACACCTGGCGACGCATAGCGTTTTTTTTAAAAGCCCAGAAATGCGCCGTATTTGATAGCTTGCTGCGAGACCTCACACCGAGCACATCTACTGCGGGTGGGTTGCCTGTTATGCAACATCCCCCAAAAACAGGAAGAGGAGAGTCCTGGCCCCTAGTCCTGCCAGTGTAGCAGAAATGATGACGGATGATGGTGGCAGCAGCCGTTCTTCTCTGCGTGAGTAGCTAATTTACGTTGAGTAGGCTAACCACGTTATTACATTAATGCATGTAAGGTGAACTAGCAAACATCATCATAGCTACATGCTGCTGTCTTCTTGTTTGATGGCAGATACTCCCTTCACCCTGGCTAAAAAGGCTAAAATGACCAAAGAAAAAGTGGGAAACAGCTGAACATGAGAGGTTTAGGACAAAGTTTGTGTTTTTTTCCATTGTTTAAGCACTGCTTCCAGCCAAGAGTGATACCATATATGCCCCATAGCTGCAGAAAAGGCTAACATTGTTATATTTTTACAAAAAACAGCTGAACATGAGAGGTTTTTGGACCAATTTTGTGTTCTCCATTCTTTAAGCACCGGTTTGAGCACCGGCACCGTTTCAAAAGTACCGATTTGGCACCGGTATCGGATAAAACCTAAACGATACCCATCCCTAATTATCATCATCATCATCATTATGGTGGAGCTGGGGTAAATTCGGTTTAAAGTTGCAGACTGCACCTTTTCAATTTATATAACAAAGCTGAGATCTACAGTATTCCTGTGTAATAGAGTTGGTGGTGCCTTGTATGGAAAGCATAAATAGAAGACAAGTCTATTTTTACATTGGATCTGAGGGAAATTTACTAAACCTATTTGCTGCTCTCAGGCCTGAAATGATTAAACAAGATTTCAAGAATTTACTATAAAGCAGTTTTGTACCATGACCTTCATAAAAATGTTTAAGTCTTCAAATGTAAGGCTCAGAGCCTGGTTATATCACTAAAGCATGCTCATTCATCTTTCATATTGTTGCAAAGTATAAAGTAAGAAAATTAAATGTGGGCGAGTTCAAAAAGTTGAAATGATGTTGGAAATTTCTGATGTCTAATCTAGGGTTCATGCTGGAAGTTAAAGTTTGTAAAAGCAATTTCAATATATTCAAATATAAATGTTTAGCAAACCAAACACAATGCAAGCAATGCAAAAGATGCAGCACTAAAGAACGAAAATCCCTTACCTCTGAGCTGGATACACACTCAACACAGTCGCATCGTATCTGATGTGGTCTGGGTATGGTGACCTACACAGAGCAAAAACATCAAACAACAAATCACTGATAAAATAAAGATCTCGCTTTATTCATTGACCATCAAGACAGACAAAAAAAGAGCTTACTACTCATTATGTTGATAACTTGTGCGTAAAACAACCATTACCTTCCGCTGGACAAGCAGCTTGATAATCTCATAGTTGTTTGTATGAGCAGCAAGCATGATGGGAGTTATATCTGGGGTGAACTCTGAAAACTGGCTGTCCATCATCAGAGAAGGAACCTGTAGGAGAACAAAGTAAAAACCTCTTAAACTGGCTGTTATCTACCTTTTAATATTTGGGTAAAAAGCCTACTGCCAACCGCCAGTTAAACAGGAAAAAATGACTAAGAAACACTTTTATTGTCCAATTAAAAAGCTTTGATTCAGCTCCACATGTGACACTGTTACATAGGGGGAAAACTGGAAGTGAAAGACAAATTAAGCAAATGATGAATCCAATCAAACACTCTTGAATCAGATTAAAACAAATTAAATTAGTGTAATATATTTGATAAAAAGAAATTTCCTGCTTGACAACTCTGCAGAGGTATATTATTTAAAGCCACATCCTCTCCAAAACTCATTTTATCCCTCATGGATGCAGCTCTGAACACCAGCTGTACCTGGGAGAGAAGAGGGGAGTGGAAGATTGTTTGTTTGCCACGTGAATACCAGGAGGTCTGTCATTACAGGAAGACAAAGAAGAGATGGAGAGAGAAAAACAAGAATGTAACGGCTGCATATAAATAAAGAAAAAGAAATGCAGACGCATGTTAACAAGACGCCTTAACTAAGAGGATACAGTTTTCTAGACTAGTGCCACGTCTTCAGTCTATGATGCTATCGATCACTAGGTTAGTCCAGCCCATAACGGACACGTTACATCTGCTTCATATAATCTGTACAAAATGTAAACACGACCACTTGTAGCTTTACAGTCAGTTATATCAGGGGGCTGTGTGCCAGACTGTTTCTTGGCCCAGAGCAGGAACTTTCTGGAATCTCTGCCTGGCAACCTCACAAAGACAACAACAAGAGTGCCAGCCATATGTAGCAGAGCTTGGAAGATTGTTTTTGAGGCGGAGATCACATCGTCTTCAAACAAAATGCTGGGATCTTCAAAACACCCAAAACAGCTGGGAGTGCACTGCCATCAAATTTGTAATCTGCAGCTTTAAACGTCAATATGGAGTTGAGTGGTCACAAATCATTTTTAAGACGCAACACAAATGTGCAGTATTTGCCATCAATTGCATTTCCCCAAGTAATTTGATGTTATATTTATTACTGCGTGTTTTATTAATTGTTCTGCACTAACCTCTGTAGAAAGATAACTGCTATAACAATAAACTTAAAAAATATGTATCAATAGAAACGTGGATGGTAGATTTTCTTGAGCATATTTTAATAGACTCTCTTCAAAAATAACAATTCTTTAAAATCTCTTCAAAGTTTTGTTGAAGCATGCTAGAAATTAAAACTTTTTTGAGAAACTACCACAACACAAAGATGTGTGTAAAACTCCATTTACAGTACAACACAAACCACATCTGGCCAATGTAGAAAGACAAGGTACAGGCCCTGCTGCTGAGTGAAAAAGAGGGTAAGTACATCAGAGTGTCTGTGTACTGCTATATTATTGGGTCCTTGTCATCCAGGTCATAGTTGACCTGAGTTAAAGGCAACTCAAACTCACACAGAAGGCTTCTTCATTTTCCTTCAGATCAGGAGTCCCAGGTATTTAACCACAAGTGCAGTTTCCATAGGCTGGTGGTGGTTTATAAAGGGAGTAAAGTGTAGTTTAAGGTCCCAAGTATGTGCACACTTGAGCCAGTTGAGGGGTGTTTACCCACTGCAGTCGTGCTCTAGTCCAGACCTCCAAAATCCCAACTGTGTGTCTCTGGAAGTGGATGACATAGGCATCTGCCAAGTGCAATATTCCAGGAACAGGAGAGGTGTGAAAAAAAGAAAACCCTTCAAAGATCAAGACCACATTCTTTGTACACCGTCTCCATCAACAACAGAGCTCTCTGCACATAGATGGCATGCAGTGCTACACCAGTCTAGCAGGGGAAGCACTGCAAACAAGCTGAATAATGCGTACTGTTGTGTGGACTCTTTAGTCTTTTGGTAATTTCCAATTGTAAATGGCACAGAATAGGATTAATGGTTTAGAAAACAAATATTGCTCCAGACACTCAACTAGCCAAATGTCAACAACCTTGAGCTTTGCTGAAACGACCAACAGAACATGGAACATAAGAGCGATCAATGTTGAAAATGAGTGTAGAGATCTCATTAAAAATAAAAGCTAAAATTTATTTAAAAGGGTATCTTAATCCACTACTAACAGTGAAGGAGACATTCGTGATCAATTGATGGTATATTATATAAAGTTGAAGGCTGTCTTATGCTGAAACCAGGACCCTAAAGTAAAAGTTAAGAATGAGGCTGACAGGGTGCTGGTATGTCAAAGAAAAGCACACACACATGTACTCCCAGACATCTGAAGAAGAGAGAGGAGGGGGGGCTGAGGAAGGAGGGTACACGTGTGGACTCTTTCATGTCTCAGAGGGAGAATGACGGAGAGTGCTTCTCCTCACCCTTCCAATCTTTCTGTCTCCATCTTTTCTGCTGCCTCATCTTCTCCTCGCCTCCCCTTTCCACATTCTATTTTCTCCCCCCCCCCCTCCAGCTTCTTGCATCTCTCTCATTTCCTTGTTTTCCCTTCATCTAACCCCCTCCTTTCCATCAGGTTACTCCCCTCATCTCTCTCTATCGTTGTCTCTTCCTCCTCTCACCTGCCACAACCCTATTTTCTTCATCCGATCGCTCTCTCTTTTTCTAATCCCTCTTTTTTTCCTGCCGTTATAAGGAGTGTGAGAACAGCTGCCACGGGCTGGGCCCCAAATAAAAATTAAAGAGACAGACCGAGAATACACAAACAAGTAAATATAAGCAAGGACACATGCAAATACAGAAACGGCAAATAACAGAATGAACATAACTTGAGTACAATTGATTTTTCACGCATTGAAATTGGCTGCACCATCTGCAGCTGCGAACGAGCACCACTTAGGAAACTCCAGCCTTATATTACTCGGGATTTAAACTTTTTCAATTAGGTGAAACTACACCGATGGCATATTTAGGCTCCAGATGTACACTGTTGGTTCCCCCAAAATGGAGCAACACGGTGAGATAGCAGGAGGTGTGATTGTTATGGGCTTGTTGCTCTTACATGTTTCTGAAGATGGGTCAGATCGCTGAGAGTTAAAGCGACATGATGAAATATGAGAGAAAGGTTTAGTTAAACTCGATCTACATTTTTCCCCCGATTTATTGCTGGCTGGATTATGTTCAGAGGAAATGTTTATCTTTATCTGCTACAACGGTGCAAAGGCTGGGTTTCATAGCTTGAGTCCCATCTAAACTTGACTGCCACTATATTAATCACCTGGCAGCACTTCAGTGCACTGGGTATCGGTCAAAATGACGTACTGAGAATCAGAATGAAAAAGAAAGGTGATTTAAGTGAGTCTGAATATGGCTGGTTGTCTGAGACAGGCTGATCTGAGTATTTCAGAAAGTGCTGGGATTTTCCCACACAACCGTCTGTAGGGTTTAGGAAGCCAAAGAAAATCTGCAGCAACTGTGTGATGCTATCATGTCAATATGGACCAAAATCTGTGAAGAATGTTTCCAGCACTTTGTTGATATCACAAAGAATTAAGGCAGTTCTGAAGTCTAAAATGAGGTCCAACCCAGTACTGGGTGTACGTAATAAAGTGTGCGTTGAACGTTTAGATTTAGCCAAGAAAAGCACTTTAAACTTTTGAGAAAACGTATGGTTTCAGTTATAAGTTGGTTATCAGGTTCATTCACTCATTTGTGGAGTCTTGAGTATTGAGCCAGTTTCTGCACAGAACTGCGAGTGCATAAAGTTTTAAAATACTGGTATTCTGATACAAGACTTTTGAGTCATTAAAAAATACTTTAAGGGATACTTAAATTACTGGAAAGAAATGATAAGTTACCATTGTGTGTGTCTCATAATCAATTTTGGATGGACCAAAAGACAAGTTTAATTCAAAGCACTGAAAGTCCCTGAGAAGGCAACTCCAGGAAAATAACCCAAAGAGTAAAGGTAACTTTGAAAATAATTAAGGGCAAATAAACTCACAACAGACACAGGAGAGATGAACAGGAGAAGATCTGATAAAAGCTTCAGGGTGGGTAGGACTATTTATAAACAAGTAACTGATAACTGAAGGGAAACAGGTGAAAACAATCTAGACTTGGAGAATACAGACAGGAAGCAAACCTGAGGCAGGAAACAAAGTAAAACTGGAAACAACCGAAGGAAAGAAAACAAGAAAACACAAAGTGGCTGAGGCATGGCCAAAGAATCGGGCAGGACACTGAGGGAATTAAAAACAAATTCAAATTAAAATGGGAACCCACACCATCAGTACACATGTACCAAAACTCCACAGAAGTGATAAAGATCAAAGCAGAAGTGAGAAACTCAAATATCAAAAGCCTCAAAGACCAACAACACAAACTACAGAACCAACACAAGACAATAATCAAGACACCATGTAGCATGTGATCCCACTGCGACAACACCAGTAATCCTGGGACGGCATTTGTCTCCACAGTCTGTCTTTACTTAAGTGTTGTCTGCAACCCTAAAGTCTCTTGACTGTGTCATGCTGGACTGTGACTATAGTCTTGACAAAATCCACAGACAGACACATAAACACAAGCCAAAGTACTCAAAACTACCTGGTAGTGGTAGTAACAAGTGTCTCCAGGACCATATGTTGCCATGATAACACCACACACACACACACACACACACACACACACACACACACACACACACACACACACACACACACACACAAGGTGAAAACAATTTCAGCCACGACAGAGTGGCACCTGTTAGAGCAGGTGTCTCTCAGACCACATTTTGCCATGATTACACACAAACACGCACCCACACAGACTTACACAGTGGAAAGAAAACCAGCTATGTCATTAGGAGGTACTAATACATTAAAAATGGCAATAAACATAAGGGCTTTTAGTAAAACAAAGCCAATGTATTTAATGGCAGGCTGATAACCAAGCAGTCTGATATTTAGAACATTTTATTGATCCCAGGGGGAAAGATAAAGCTAACAAAACAGTTTTGTGTTTCTCACTCCCAGGACTTCATCAGCACTGAATATCAAATATTAGTATCAAGACAAGACCTATATCAGCCTGCTCTATCCTTTTGCTCCTGATACCTGGTGACTTTATTCAGTAATCTGAGGTCACACCACATAAAACTTTATACCCAAACCTTCACATTAAATTCAACAACTCAAAATGTCTGGCGCTTATAGAAACTGAAGTAAAAATAAAAAAAACAAAAAAACCCCAAACTTCCTTAAAATCTGTCCACAAACATATTAACACCTCCCAAAGCAGTACAGCACCTTTAGTAGTAGCTCCAGGTCCTATAAGCATCTCCAGGACCATGTGTTGCCATGATAACCACACTCAGATGCACATTCACAATCCAAAACATTTTTCAGCCACAACAGTGTCGCTCCAAATTCAATCCTGATGCCGTAGCCTACACACACATATTGTTTTAGCATGCTACAAGACTGAGATCTTATTGAACGTATTGGACAATTGAAATAAACTGTATATAAAAGATAGACAAAAAAAATAACAACATTAATATGGGAGTAAGTTCAATTTGAATTCTTTCTAACGGTCAGCAGGGGGACATGTAATTGCAAAATTCCCATACTCCACGACCTCAGTACTAACTTTTCTGAGGATTTTATGGTAACAAATGTTAGTTTCAAGTCTTTCTGGTTAAAGTATGATGTTTGTTTTAGTCAAAAAGGATAAAGTAACATTTTCTTGGGCAGGTCTAACTCCATGCGGTGTGATTAACAACTACATTATGAGCATCCGGTGACCCTCGGAATCGTGGTCACATCCATCTCGCTTATGATGTCCTTGACAAAGCTAATATGACAATGACCAAAATACTCAATGCTTCAACAAACCAACATCATGGTGGTTATGTGCATCTTTCATATACAGTCTGTGCAATTCTGAAACAACAACACGGTGCTGCATGTCTCTTGCTTTCTAAATCTCACACATAGGCCAATATTTTATACAAGACAGTAAAACAGATTAACATGTATGCGTTGCTGCCCACTGCTTTATTATCATTATTACAGAAATCTGCGCTGTGCTGACATCACTGTGTATTACGCATGTGTGATGTGTAAGGTAACTGAAGAGAGACAAAAAGTATGAGAAGATAAACAGAAACACTGGAAGAACAGATTTGTTCTCATCCACATCCAACTGAGAGGCAACCAAAACCTTCCCACAATCCTCTGCTTTGGCCAAGGGTTGGTTGCTATGGTGACATCGAACCTCACAGCCTCAACAGTCCAGGAATATTTTTCAAGAAGACGTCTTTGTTTCACTTATTTATTTTTTACATTTTGCAATTTACTTCCCGTTCGTTCCGTCTTCACATTTACTCCCCTGTCAGTTTGAATCGCTGTGAATCAGTTTTTTAACTACCCATCTCTGAATCTCTCCATCTTAACCCCCTAACACCTACTCTTTAAACTAAACTGTAGTGTGTTTTCCTTCCTCTGCTCCTCTTTCTCTCTCTGACACACAAACAGAAATGCAGCAGGCAGACAAACATGCTGTCTGTCTCCAAATCCTATTTCACAGTTTGTCTATGAAACGGGCTGTTTAATTTCCCTCCTCTCAGCAGAATGTGGCATGGAGCATTACAATGAATGGATGTGCTGCTCATTATCTCTCTCTCAAACACACACACACACACACACACACACACACACACACACACACACACACAAATGGAAAAATACTCACACAGGCGCACATTCACGGATGAGTAAATGCAAACACGTGCATGCATGGATGTGTCTGGATGCAACACGCTAACATATACCTACAGAGGGCTCGCTCTCCCTCTCTGTTTGGTCTGAACCAGTGGTGTCGCCAGAAACATTTCCAGAGTCCAGATGGGGCCACTGAAAATGTGAAGTCGGTTCACCACAAACCAAAAGACATAAACTTTAGGCGTAGTTAAAAAGAAACATCCGCACACACCTGTTTCTCTCCGCTGGGCCTTTTGTGTGACAGCAGCAGTTCCACGGCACCCACCACCTCCTTCCTGATGGCGTACAGCAGGGCGTCGCCCGTGTGGATGCCGTGGTCGAGCAGGAGCTCCATGATCTCCAGGTTCTCGTTCTCGATGGCGATGAGGAGAGCACTGCGGCCCAGCGGGTCCAGACAGTTCACATCCATGTTGTAGTACACCTCTGCTTCGCGAAGGGCATGTTTCACTCCCGCATAGTCACCTACAGGAAGAGGATAGTTGAAGTGTGCAGGTGGCTAACCATGCTTCATCAAAAATTTCACTTTCTCACCCAAATTATTCTTTATGTGTCTACTGATGTGAAAGTCTGTAAAATACAAATCTGTCAGGGAGCTAATGCCAATACAGATATGTGTATGATATATATGCTTATTCATTTATACTTAAATATATATATTTATACACACAAACTCCTCGAAGAAGGGCCCACGCAGGTTTGTGATGAAATAAATGCCATCAAACTACATTTAAAATGCGGATATGAATAAAATATGTATAACAAAATAATTTTTAAAAAAAAGCAGGGTAAGGTATCCTGAGAAAGGGCTAGTTACTGTGCAACTTACTATTGTTGTTTGTTGAAAAGCACTGTACATGTGTGTATGACTAGTATCTAATGTATAATGATCTTTTTAAAAGCAGGGGTGTCAAACATAAGGCCTGGGAGCCAGAATTGGCCTTGCAAAGACACTTTGGAAAATGTGAAGGAGTGTAAAGATTTTCAACTTTTAACTGTGTTTTCAGGAGTTGAAGAACAAAACAAAAACAAAAATCATTATAAATACAGAATAGTCTGGATGATGGAGCTACATGAACTACTGTAATATTACACATTTATTATGCATCCTGTACTTTTTGTTACATTAAGACATCTCAGGGATTAAATATTTAGCTAAATATCTTTACGCTAGAAAATGGAGTTTCATTTGGCCCACGATGTAAACTTATTTAAGGTTGTCTTCATTTTTGTGTTTGAAATATGTTGATGAACTTGATTTAAACTTAATGCTACGTTGCTGTATAAGCTGCATGCAGGACTCTTGTGAAAACCTTTCCTGTGTTTCTTACAACTGGTTGCAGGAAAGTGACATATTTAGAAAGCATAGTCAGGTCGGCAAGTGTTTGGAAAATGACACTTTTTGCTCTGCATGAGCATCACCCAGTGCTGTGTTTACTTCCTTAAGGTGCTCTGCTAGGCCTCTACTCCAGCTGCTTTCAGTTGGTACTTTTCTGTGGGTCTCTCTGCCTTCAGATTTGACTTTAGAGTAAAATGCTCTGTAAGGTTGTGATCAGGTGACTGAACTTGTTTCTTTGCTTTGAGAAACTCTTGGGTTGCTTTTGCAGTAGACTTCACGCTATGAAGCTGTGTCCGATTAGTCAATGAATTTCTGGTTGCAGCATCTTGTTCAAGGACGTTTGCTGCAGCACACGTTGCAGAGACACCTGTGTACTGACACACTGACTGAGCAGCTGCTCAGCTATCAGAAAGTATACAGGGAGTGCAGAATTATTAGGCAAGTTGTATTTTTGAGGAATAATGTTATTATTGAACAACAACCATGTTCTCAATGAACCCAAAAAACTCATTAATATCAAAGCTGAATGTTTGTGGAAGTAGTTTTTAGTTTTAGCTATTTTAGGGGGATATCTGTGTGTGCAGGTGACTATTACTGTGCATAATTATTAGGCAACTTAACAAAAAACAAATATATACCCATTTCAATTATATATTTTTACCAGTGAAACCAATATAACATCTCCACATTCACAAATATACATTTCTGACATTCAAAAACAAAACAAAAACAAATCAGCGACCAATATAGCCACCTTTCTTTGCAAGGACACTCAAAAGCCTGCCATCCATGGATTCTGTCAGTGTTTTGATCTGTTCACCATCAACATTGCGTGCAGCAGCAACCACAGCCTCCCAGACACTGTTCAGAGAGGTGTACTGTTTTCCCTCCTTGTAAATCTCACATTTGATGATGGACCACAGGTTCTCAATGGGGTTCAGATCAGGTGAACAAGGAGGCCATGTCATTAGTTTTTCTTCTTTTATACCCTTTCTTGCCAGCCACGCTGTGGAGTACTTGGACGCGTGTGATGGAGCATTGTCCTGCATGGAAATCATGTTTTTCTTGAAGGATGCAGACTTCTTCCTGTACCACTGCTTGAAGATGGTGTCTTCCAGAAACTGGCAGTAGGACTGGGAGTTGAGCTCGACTCCATCCTCACCCCGAAAAGGCCCCACAAGCTCATCTTTGATGATACCAGCCCAAACCAGTACTCCACCTCCACCTTGCTGGCGTCTGAGTCGGACTGGAGCTCTCTGCCCTTTACCAATCCAGCCACGCGCCCATCCATCTGGCCCATCAAGACTCACTCTCATTTCATCAGTCCATAAAACCTTAGAAAAAACAGTCTTGAGATATTTCTTGGCCCAGTCTTGACGTTTCAGCTTGTGTGTCTTGTTCAGTGGTGGTCGTCTTTCAGCCTTTCTTACCTTGGCCATGTCTCTGAGTATTGCACACCTTGTGCTTTTGGGCACTCCAGTGATGTTGCAGCTCTGAAATATGGCCAAACTGGTGGCAAGTGGCATCTTGGCAGCTGCACGCTTCACTTTTCTCAGTTCATGGGCAGTTATTTTGCGCCTTGGTTTTTCCACACGCTTCTTGCGACCCTGTTGACTATTTTGAATGAAACGCTTGATTGTTCGATGATCACGCTTCAGAAGCTTTGCAATTTTGAGACTGCTGCATCCCTCTGCAAGATATCTCACTATTTTTGACTTTTCTGAGCCTGTCAAGTCCTTCTTTTGACCCATTTTGCCAAAGGAAAGGAAGTTGCCTAATAATTATGCACACCTGATATAGGGTGTTGATGTCATTAGACCACACCCCTTCTCATTACAGAGATGCACATCACCTAATATGCTTAATTGGTAGTAGGCTTTCGAGCCTATACAGCTTGGAGTAAGACAACATGCATGAAGAGGATGATGTGGACAAAATACTCATTTGCCTAATAATTCTGCACTCCCTGTAAACTCAGCATCATTTAACGGGTGAGTGGATCAGTAGAATGCATTTATGGAGGCAACTATGCGGCTAAAAAAAAGAAGATGGCTGTGCAAGGCTGTGTGTGCATTTACCTTTCTCTACAGCTGTGAGGTAGGCCCGCTCCTCAGCAGACAGCTCCACCTCAGCACGGACAATCTGAAGTGGGATGCGGTCGCGGTACGGCGAATATGTCGCCTAAACCACAAAAACAGAGGACGCCAACATGAGGCAAACTGCATGTAAGTAGCGACATGAACAAAAAACAAAAAAACATATGAGCCAGCTATGTTATTGAACTAATGCACGTGCAAAATAAATTTTCACCAAAGTTGCACCCGTGTAGTGGTGGGTACACAGTTGTTTTGCCAAAATACAGCCATCATGGCCATACATTTAGTTTTTTAATAATTTATTTAAAACTGTTCTTTTTCCCAGAGTGGTCTAACTGTACAGCTTTAATGACTTTACACAAAAACAAGACCTGGGTGTACAACTTATAACTTATTTTGAATTTAGAGTCAACAGTATACATACAGGCTCAAATATATACATACCATTATATACCATTTATATCTGGCACAACTTGCATAATTTTGGCTGGATATTTGACAGCTCTCGGTGGTCAAATGTAAGCCTTGGTGGAGTTTGAAGCATAGTTAATTCGTTTTTAACAGGGTTGAAATCGAACCTTAATATTAGCCTGCTTTATCCACTCTAAACCCACTTCAGGTGTGTGAGGTGAACTTGAAGAATTAGGAGATAGCACTCCTCCTCCATCATTTTATCCACTTTACTACCAGTGGCAAAAAACAGCCCCAGAGCATGACGCTACAATCACCATGCTCGCCAGCTGATGTAGTGGTCTTAGGTCTGAAAGCCTAATTATTACTTCTCCAAACAAACCTCTTGTCTTTGTTGCCAAATAGCTCAATCAGCTGACCATAAACCTTTCCTGCAGATGGCATTTGGCTTGACTATGTGGGCAGCTGCAAATTTCAGTCGAGCCTTGAGCAAAGGATTTAAAGCTGGCTTCACTGTGGACAGTAACCCTGGTGTTCCAGCAGTTTCCAGTTCATGCCAGGCTTATGCTCTGGTATTTCCTGGGTTGATTCTTAGCATCCTAGCCAATTTGCTCTCAACTGAGAGTGACAGTTTGGGTCTAAGCAAAGTGGTGAAACATCCAAATTGCTTGTTTCATGCAACTGTTTGAACTGATGATCTTGGAATCAGCAGTCGTTTTAAGCTCTTAGTTTTTTGGACATTCCCAGTGTTCTGATGTTTACTCAATCCAATGACCACTGTCAAACAAACATTTTATATGTGTAACGAGCAACTACCAGCTGTAGTCAAATGTATACTTTCCACCCTCTGTTGACAAAAACAGCATTTATAAAAATTTCAAATGTGTGTAAAAATTTGTGTTTTTTTTAATGTCATTAAAGATGTTTGCTGTACAATTATTATTATTATTATTATTATTATTATTATTCAGAATAGTTCACAGAAATCAGTAAAGGCATCAAACTAATACGAAATTCATTCTTACGATGAGCAGATTTAAAATGACAACAATTTTAACTTTATTGTTAATTAATTGATTTTTTTGTTTATGTTATTCGGAAACTATACGAAAAACATTAACATTGAAATTTGTGTTGATAATGTATATCTAGAAAGGGTTAATACCATAAAATTTCTTGGTGTAATCATTAATCAGGCCTGTTGGAAATCACACATCACTTATGTGAGGGGAAAGTTAGCTCGGGGCATTGCTGTCGTGGGGAAAGCAAAACAATTTCTGGATAGGAAAACATTGTATGTGTTATATTGTGCTTTACTATTACCATACGTGAGTTATTGTGTAGAGGTTTGGGGAAATACATATAAAAGTAATATTCAGACTATAATCATAATGCAGAAAAGGGCTATTAGACTAATAAATCAGGAGGGGTATAGGGCTCACACAAACACACTTTTTATTAAGACGGTGAAGTTTAAAACAGTGCAAATAATATATAAGGCAAGGAAAGGGATGTTACAAATCCAAATAAGTAAATGGTTCTTAGAAAGAGAAGGGAGGTATAATTGTAGAGGGAAGTGGAAATTAAAATTGCAAAGAGTAAGAACAACATTGAAAAGGATGTCTATTTCAATAGCGGGAGTTAAATTCTGGAATGAGTTACAAGAAGAAATAAAGGTTAGTAGTGATACTAACCAGTTTAAAATAAAACTCAAAAAATAAATTTTAAATAAGTATAAGAATGAAGAAAAGGCAATTAATGAAATGAAATGAAAGCAATATTAGGAAATCTTCTGTCTCTCTTGGCCACTTAAAGGGATCAGAAGCAGTTCTCATGATGACTGGAAAATGAAACTACTACCATTGGATAGTTTTTTTTTTTAATACTTCAGTGTATTTTAATGTGTTTTTCTTAGGGCAATGTGCTAAAAATTATTTCTGTCTTTAAGATACAGTTCATCTACCATCATCAATCAACAAGATGCAAGCACACTGAAACTCTCCAAGTGAAGCCTTTTCACTCAGGTATCTTCTCCACACACCACTGTAAACCCAGCAGAGTGATGGAGAGGCTGAAACACCAACGTGTCTGCTTTGTGCAATTCAGAACTTCTAACTTTGTGGAGATGAACAAGTTCCAATTACGAGAATGAGGTTAATTTTACAAATCAGCACATCTTGTAAGTTGGTTTCAGGATCAAGAATGAGACTGTTTGACTCACCTTTTTGTAGTACAACTGCGTCATGGGATTCATCTGGCCAGTCTGGAAAAAGGAAGAGAGAGCTGTGTTACTACCACGAGTGGAGCAAAAACAGTGTGAGGTGAAAGACAGGCGTGTGGACGGCTGCACAGGTTTGGTCCAGTTATCATTACGGTCAACAGCTGAAGCCACAAGAGCGGTTGCGAAAGAAAACTCACAGAGGTTAATCGAATAACGTGCAACCCCGAGCTCAGGATTGCGGACACCTGAAGTCTGCTTAAAACCAGACTCGTCAGTTCATGGACATTTTCCACTTGAGGACTTTTGCTTCTGGCCACGGAGAGAGCTTAAGCATTATCGAGGAAGAGCTTTTACTACTGCTGCAATCGTAGCACACAATGCTCCATGAGTCATGTTGTTCACACTGACACAGCACATATGCTTTTTATGACGATCATTTTATTTCTGTGCCATTTTCACTCAATGGTGTTATCATTAAAGGAGAACCATCACCTCATAACTTCAGGTTTTATGTAAAAATATTCAGGCTTTATATTTTCTGCAGGGAAGTAATCTCGTGAACAGCTGTTTCTAAATCTCAGGTACAATCCACACAAGAAACGCTAAAGATAATTCTGCCACTCCACCAACAAAAAACTGAAAAAGGATTTACTCCATGCTCATTTACTCAATACACGTTTCAGATCATCAAACAAATTTAGCATAAGACAAAGATAACCGAGAAAAAAACTGCATTTTTTAAATGCCCCCGCCATTTCAGGCTGGGAAAAGTTTGCAAACCGTTACCGTCTAATTTCTAAATAAAGAATGTCAAAATGCTGCAATCAATAAGTAAATCTGCACCAATGAGTGCAACTCACCTCTGACACGACTCTTTGCAATAAGGGACTCGACCCACTCAAGTGCAGACATTTTTACATAAAAAGCAAGCATGCCAAATGCCGATGTAAGTTTATTATTATTTGTATGGGAATTTTTTGAATTTCTGTTTTAAATCTATGAGGTTTGCAGCACTACACTGAATTTGCACTTCTGTGTATTTAGATGGACAGACAGCGAATTTTGTCTATTTATAACCGTTGACTGCTTTATTCTCACAGACTTAATATAATTGCCAGGTTGACCCCATTCGAATCGTAACATAACAGCATGCGGACTAGTCTCTCTTTACCACTATCTTGTTGCGCTAAAGCTACTTTGAA
The DNA here is from genome assembly GCF_057381915.1 of Diplotaxodon limnothrissa. Classification (NCBI taxonomy): domain Eukaryota; kingdom Metazoa; phylum Chordata; class Actinopteri; order Cichliformes; family Cichlidae; genus Diplotaxodon; species Diplotaxodon limnothrissa. Next base: position 39,265,666 of record NC_140598.1, on the reverse strand, counting down.
GAAGGCAAAAGTGTGACTGGTTGCAGACCTGGTTCCGGTCTTAGAAGGAGCCACTTCAAAAGGAAATGAGATCACAAATTCACTGCACACAGTTACAGCAATAACTGTGCTCTTTCTTTGGTCTCCAACCACAAAATGCTATAATTGTAGCATTGAGCAGGTTCACTCTCAGTGACATCATGTGGAGCAAAGAGTAGAAAAAAAGAGCCTGAGAGCTTTTCGCTCATAGGGACTCCTTCCATATACAAATACAATATGAAGATTCATTGTAGTAACAACACATGTATGACAGAAAATAAGGAAAAACATAACAGGTAACCAACACCGATGTCTTTACAGAAACCATTAAGTAATTCTACTGGATTTACAGTCACTGTGGAAGACTTTAAAAGCAGCAATGAAGACCTAATATCTTCAAATCTACTTATGGCTTCAGCTAATTCTACCTGATACTTAAAGAGAAGCTGACACAATGAGCGACTGATGAACGAGTGGACAGCTGGAGCAGTGCAGAGTAGCGAATCCACATACATTCAGCACAATACACAGCATGCAGGATAAGCCTCCAGTATTAGTGTCTCCAGACTCATTAATACATGTAATCCCCATGAACCACTGACTCCTAGAGAATGTTTAGAAGCTCTTCATATTTGCACATCTGTGCGTGTGATTGTGTATGTTACAAATCACATAGACACTGCACAGTAATTACCCCACAGTTGTTTACTTTAACAGTAAGCATTGAGGATGTTTTCCTACACTGTGTGACATCCGCCTTTAGGTCAGGAGATGCACACGCCTACAGTACAGCCAGGGCTAATCTAAAGAAGGGCATCAAAAAAGCCAAACACCATTACAAAAAGAAGGTAGAAGAACACTTCTCCAACTCCAACCCCCGACGCATGTGGCAAGGACTCCAGACCATTACAGACTACAGGACCACCAAACCCTCCCCCGCATCCTCTGATGTCTCCTTCCTCAACGAGCTCAAAAACTTTTATGCTCGTTTTGAGCGAGGGAACCCCACAACCACAACCAAAGCAGACGTGACGCCAGACCACCAACCTCTGACTCTCTCCCCCACCGATGTAGGAGCGGTGCTGAGCAGGATCAATGTCCACAAGGCTGCAGGTCCTGATGGCATCCCCGGGCGTTTTCTCAGAGTGTGTTCTGGGGAGCTTGCAGGAGTGCTCACAGACATATTCAATCTGTCCTTGGCCCACACTGTGGTACCGGCCTGCTTCAAATCCACCTCCATCGTCCCGATACCCAAAAACTCCAACCCATCTTGCCTCAATGACTACCACCCAGTAGCACTCACCCCCATCATGACTAAGTGCTTAGAGCAGCTGGTCCTAGCACACTTCAAATCCTGTCTCCCCCCCACCCTGGACCCCCACCAATTCGCATACCGCCAGAACAGGAGCACAGAGGATGCAGTCTCCATCGCACTGCACTCTGTCCTCTCACACCTGGACAACAACAACACCTATGCCAGAATGCTGTTTATAGACTTCAGTTCAGCATTCAATACAATCTACCCCTCACAACTCATCAGGAAACTGACAGACCTGGGCATCAGTTCCCTCATCTGCAAATGGTTACTGGACTTCCTGACCAACCGCCCCCAACATGTCCGGCTGGATAACCGCTGCTCATCTACCATCACAATGAACACCGGTGTACCACAAGGCTGTGTGATGAGCCCTTTCCTCTACTCCCTCTTCACCCACGACTGCAGACCTGCTGATGGTTCCAACACCATCATTAAGTTTGCAGATGACACCACGGTGATTGGCCTCATCAGTGACAACGATGAGGCCGCCTACAGGGAGGAGGTGGATCGTCTGGCTGAGTGATGCGACAGAAACAACCTGCTGCTTAACACCGAGAAGACCAAGGAGCTCATCGTGGACTACAGGAGGAATGCTGAGCCACATCCACCCATCCACATTAAGGGGACGGCTGTGGAGCGTGTGAGCAGCTTCAAGTTCCTGGGAGTCCACATCTCCGAGGATCTCACCTGGACGACCAACTGCTCCAAGCTGGTCAAGAAGGCTCACCAGCGCCTCTTCTTCTTGAGGACTCTGAGGAAGAACCACCTGTCCTCAGACATCCTGGTGAACTTCTATCGTTGCACCATCGAGAGCATCCTGACCAACTGTATAACAATCTGGTACGGGAACTGCTCTGCCTCGGACCGGAAGGCGTTGCAGAGGGTCGTGAAAACTGCCCAGCGCATCGCCGGAGCACCACTTCCTGCCATGAAAGACATCTACAGGAAGCGGTGTCTGAAAAGGGCTGGGAAAATCATCAAAGACCCCAGTCACCCATCACATGGACTCTTCACCCTCCTGCCCTCTGGGAGGCGCTACAGGAGCCTCCGGACTAAGACCACCAGATACCGGAACAGCTTCTTCCCCACAGCTGTCAGACTCCTGAACTCTGCCTCCTGACATCTGACCCACGTTAACACATGGACTGAACACACACACACACCCACAATGGACAACCGTACCCTCAAACACACAATAATAACATGGACTGAACCACCACTCACAACCACTAGCACTTTATATAGCCTCTGTAGAAACTATCTACACCCTCACTTATCTTAACTGCACTACTGTATAGCTCTGTGTAAATAATCATTCTGTACATTCGATAATTTTTAACCCTACAACTGTTTACAACTTGCATAGTTCCCATTTCTGTATAGCTGTATATCCCAGATTTCTGTAAAGTTATTTATTTCATATTCTGCATAGTTTTTCATATTTATATCCTGTACATAGCCTGTACATAGCTTGTACTCACTACAGCCTGTACATACTTATAGTTATAGAATATTCACAACATACTTCATACCGTGTACATTATAACATACCATAATAGACCCATTTCTGTAATATACTCACATATCTATATTATTGCTTATTCGTTGCCCTGTACCTGTGCATGTGCAATGACAATAAAGTTGAATTCTATTCTATTCTATTCTATTAATAATCCAGCGGTAGGAAGCCATCAGAATGAGAGGGGGAAAAATGCAGATAACAATCTTCACGTGTCTTTGAGTAAGAAAGAGCAAATTAATGAAGCTGCTGGTTTGAATACTGATGTAAGCAAAGTAGTTAAGATCTTACTCGCTAATTACTGCTGTGGTGCTTCTGTGTGAAAGAAAAAAACACAACTCTTTAGTCAAAAAAGAGCAGTTCTGTAAGTCAGGAGAGACAACAGAATGAAAACGGTGGAAATCAGCACTGTGTTACATCTGAATATCATTAGTCACACAAGTTAAACACAGAGGCCAGGGGCAAACTGCAGTCAGCACAGGTGCTCATTTCCAGCTGTTCTCTCAACGGTATAAACACCCGAGGAGGTAAAAATAAAGCACAGACTGCAGAGTTATGCAGAGCTGACTGCAGTAAACAGGGAAGGCTTTTGAGAGCTGGTTCTTAAAGCTCTGATGCCAACAAACTTAATAAGGAACCTTTAATCACCCTTTGCTCGCCCTCGTTTTTAACTGACGGTTGCTCTTTAGAAAAGCTGCTATTGTAAGTGGTGGATCAGATCAGCTGTGGCAAACCCAGATCACATTAGTTCAACACTTTAATCTGTGGATGTTCAGTTAGACATGTTTGTGTGGGGCTGGAACTTATCCCAACAGTTAGTCCAACCAGGACAAGTAAACAAATGGTCACATCCATGCCTACACCTAATATAGAATCGACAATTAACCTAACAGACAATCAACATTTAAAATGGCCTGCATCATGTAAGACTAATGTTAGGTGTCTGCTTAGGATAATTCGAAGCTTATTAAGTTACTGATGGCCTAGAGACCAGTTAGCAACCCCTTGAAACATTTGGTCACTAAGGCACAACTAGTCCTAAGTGGTTGGCGACTGCAGTCAGGTTGCTGCCAAGTGAAAACCGGTTCACAAAGAACTGCAGCAAAAAAACATTTGTGATTACTTTGGTTGTTACCACAATCCCCTGCTTACCCACAGTTTGCATGGAAGATACCAACTTGTCTCCAATCACTTGCCAACCAACCATTAAGAAGTCCTAAAAATTGGAAAAATCTAAACCAGAAACGGGAAATCTTTGCCTTCAAAGTAAAAGTTGTGGCACATCATGAAACCACCATTTTTCAAAGGGTGCGACTCTTACTTTTAAGGCAAATGGTTATACTTTCTGGTTTGTGTCACACTTTTCACAATTTCCCTTCCATAGCAACTTCCACAAGACTTCTATACAAAATATATGCGACTTCAATTTTTTTTCTTCCCACTCTCACCAAGTGCTTGGTCATTTAGGAATTTGCATAGTTTGGTTTTTCTGAATTGCTGAAGGGCTTTTAACTTATAATATTTTATACATTTTATATTGTAACTGGCTTAGACATAATTGTTGAGTCTTTAAAAACAACTAAAAATAAAAAATGCTGATGATGAGCTTAATTGTCACATTAAGATAAGAAGAACACTAGTAAGCAACGGAGTTCTTCAAGTTCTAAAGGCTTTAAATGTAGACTCCAGTGATGCTCCAGTCTGTGACCAGCACACAGACTTATGGACATAATCTTGCAGATGATGACAGATATGCTAATGTCACAGATGTGGGTTAGGACTCAGTCTGACACTGTAAAATGAACCTATTATTGCTGCACCGATATAAATCTGCATTTCAACAAGGCTGTAATTGGTTTGGCGACGCAGCAGAGAGGGAAGAAGATGCTGATGGAGCACAGAGAGATATTTTTAGAGGCTCTGCCATTTGAACACGAAGAATGGAAAAAAAAAAAGCACTGGGCTTTATTTGGTGAGGGGTATGAGCAGACCTGGTTTTACAACAGTGACTGAGGAGAAAAAAGAAGAAGTGCCTGCTGGTCACAAATAATGATATAGTTCTTGTACTTTGTTCAGGTGTAGCTAATTTCACAGTTCATTATCTTCGGTGTGTAAACATTAAATGGCACATCTCAGAAGACAATAAAGAGTCAGAACTTGATTGCTGGAGAAAATGGCAACAACAACTCAGTCTGCCATCAGTCTGAGACTGAATGGGGTCAAGTTGGCAATGTGTTTGTGATAATTCAGTGATTAACTGTGATAAATCAGCAATAATCACCAATCTGTTGCCACCTGCTGTGATCTACATACACATAAATTTACATTATTTACATATCCAGCAAGAACATCACAGATTTGAAAGAGAAACTCTTTCAATTCTTCCATAAACAGTGATGTAGTTGCTGCAGGACAGCAATTTAATCATAATTTAACATTCGGTTTGGCTGTGAAAAAAAAAAAAAAATCAGTCTGTGCAGAATGAAGTTTCCGTTCAGGACAAACATGCAACATGATCTAGAAACAAACTAGAGATAGAAATTACAGAACTGATTGAACTACAGTAAACTGAACTTAAACCACCATCTCACACATGCACCTCGATAAACACACTACAACACTTTTTTCACATTTGAATCAGTAGTAGAGTACCTTCTAGGTAAAAGTACCGACAGAAACAGTTCCAACATAGAAGAAGTGGTTGAAAGCTGAACAATACAAAATAAAGCCCAATAAATTCAGGACTTTAAGACCAATACTGATATTTGGTGATTTACGATAGGCATCCCAGTGTAGCTCACCAGTTGAGCCACATGGCTGAAATACATCAACCTGGGTTTGAGGCATGCTCTTTTTTACTTGCTACATGTGGTCCCTCTCTCCCCACTTCCTGTCAAATCAAATCTACCATGTAATGAAGGTAAAAATGCACAGTGCCCTCTGGTGGACAGTAGACACATAACATGCTTGAAGGGTGTTTCTCCCATCCCGTTTTTACTTAAATTCTCATTTATTGGTCACCGATATGTAAAAAAAAAAATAATAATAATAAGGTAATATTGGCTAACAATATTGGTTTGGCTGATAATAAATTCCAACAAATATAACATGTTAAAAAAAGGATGACTTTACAAAAACAAATGAATAAAGTTTATAAGCTCTCTGGGTCAAACTCAGACAGCTGCTTAATAAAAACAAGACCAAAAGGTATGCTTGTGTGAATATAGTCATTTATTAAAATTTATCTGAAATGGATAAAAAGCAGCCTAAAGAACAACTGAAACACAGGAACACTGTGTCAGTGATGGATGCATCACACAGCGATAGCAGAGGTTCTTGTTTCCGTCTCATCCTTGAAGACCTTTAATGGAGCTTAAAAGAAGTCTTCAGTGCTGACTCACTGCCCTCATCAGGACACCAAAGATTTAAAATACTCAAAGTCCACACACACACACACACACACACACACACACACACACACACACACAGCTCATCCTGTCAAGTTCAAGCAGTTTGCTTCTTTGGAGAAGAGCGACAAATCACTGGCACAAAGCTACAAGTCCTGAATTCTAAATGTGACCACAGAGTCCACTGTGAACGACCAGGTGTCAGGTTATCTGCGCGCACGGATAGCCGTGGTTACAAATCAGAGATTTCTTCACCTGAGAGTGACGCAACCGGCTTTCTCTGCTGACACTGTCGCACTTTCACAGTATTAAGTTTGTCATGGGGAAAAAGAAGAAGAAGAAGACGTCGCCGCTGTCAGTGGCCCCTTTATCAACAGTTGACAGACAAATTAATACCTCCAGTTACCACCATTGTCAAGTCAACTGAAAATGACAGTTGCTGACTGGCAGAGGCAGTTTCCATGGTGCTTTGAAGCACAAGCGCTACCGAGGGTTTTTACACTGAGTGCAAGGTCGACCGTCATCCCCAAATCCTGAAAGCACTTTGGTCGTTGCACCTCAGATCATTTATTTCTACGTTAATGAGACTGATTAGGCTTTATTAGCCACACAGGAAGGAGGGAAGAGGAAAACGCCGTGACCTCGGCGTCATGTATGTGTCTGCCCTTTGTGTAATGAGCTCTAGTTTGGCGTTTTGATGCAGCCGATTTATTATGCAATGAATTCATTCACGGCCAGGGTGACCTTCACACCAGTAGAGGACTGGACTGGATCAGGATTCAGGATGTAGAGCGGTGAACCAGTCTGAGCTGAGCTGGACTGCAGCAGACAAAGCTGGACTGTAATGTAACAGAGTGAAAGTGACTTGACTTGCATTAAGTGCAGTTTCATTTACTGTGAGTGGGCACTGCCAGGACAGTTTCAGTATGAAGGGTGGGTGAGAAGATGAACAGAGTGTGGTGTCCAGCAAGCAGCTTTTTTTAAACTATTGATTTTGTTTGGGACACCTAACACACATCAGCAAGTTGCTCCTCAAGGGAAAGAGAGCTGAAAAGTGCTGCCCCAAGGCCTTTTATTCAAAACTGAAAAGCTATTGTAGTAAAGTAGCTCATGTCTTTCATCCTGTCTTTTCATGTCTTTATCCCGTCTTCCTTCTCCCACCCCAATCGGTCGCAGCAGATGGCTCCGCCCCTCCCTGAGCCTGGTTCTGCCGGAGGTTTCTTCCTGTTAAAAGGGAGTTTTTCCTTCCCACTGTCGCCAAAGTGCTTGCTCATAGTGGGTCATTTGATTGTTGGGTTTTTCTCTGTATGTATTATTGTAGGGTCTACCTTACAACATAAAGCCCCTTGAGGCGACAGTTGTTGTGATTTGGCGCTGTATAAATCAAATTGAATTGAAAAGTCCAGGAACACAAGTGTGGAAGTGGGGATAATAGAAAGAGATAAGAGGCAGCTGAGCTCCTAACAAAGCTAAAGAGTAAGGGATGGAAACATTATTGTCTTTACCCAGGCACAATTCCGGTTTCTCATGCAAGTTAGCAACAGACTCTCGGACTAAAGCAAGTAGGCAAAACATTTTTAAAAAAGGCAGCGGCATTTGTTAACCAGCCTAGAAGTCTGTAGTGTTGATGTCTGTGAATGTGCTGAGGGTGTTAAAGTCTGTAGTGGTACTGATGGGTGAATGCAGAGCTAAACTTTAGCTCAGTGCAGATTATGGAGAACCAGGAGAAGGAAAAACATCATAGTTTGTCTCCCTTTTATGTAAATACCTCATCAATAATGTAGCTTTCATCATTACTGTCTCTAAAAAACTCAAAAAACAAGACATGTCTGCTGCCGTGCTTTTCTTTGGTTTGCAGCAAGGTTACTAAATCTTAACTAAAGACTAAAAAGTAAGTGTGGGAAAAAAGTTTAAATATTCATAAAATAAGGAAACGTACAAACAATATTACAAAAAGTATTACACTTAGAAAAAAATAGAGGTGTCTGAGAGGTAACAAGTAAATGAAACTAAAGTGAATGGAGACTAAAAATAAAATAAAAATAATTAATCACAATGGCTCTGGACTGAACATCCAATGTGTGGGCAATAATGCAGAACTTTATTTAGTCACTCAAAGGTTTATTAAAGACCGACAGTCAGTGAGTTGGTTGTAATGGAGCTACAACAGGACAAACACTGCAGGATCCTCCCCACTGGGAAGTTTGCTGTTAAATGGAATAAATCCAGGTTGTTTGTGGTTTAACACTTATCCTACGACTGAAACAATGACATCGCCGTCTTGCTCAAAAGTGGTCCCAAACCAAAACAACAAAAACAGAACCAGGGATGGAAAAACAATGATGTTGATTCCACGTTTACTAGCAGGTCAGTTGGACTCAGAACAAAAGAAATACTGTTCATATCGCTGCATTAGAGATCGTTCCATTAAAGATTTAATACATTAACGGGAAACTAGTTTTGGTTGCCATCAGGCTGTGACTGAATCAATTGATAAATAAATATATACAAAAATTAATTAATAAAAAAATTAATCAGGAATTATGTCTTGTCAATTAATTTCTCTTTGCTGTAAGTTCAGGCAGGACTCCCAGATGGCGACATCACAGATTTAATGTAGGCACGGCTATTTTAGGGGACCGGTTTAATTTAATGTAGAAACCCTTTATGGGCGCGCGCACACACACACACACACACACACACACACACACACACACACACGTTATCGATAACCCGCTCACATATTAAAGGATGGATCGGTGCAGGCTCACTCCATCTACTGAGGGACCGTCACCAATTAAATAAGATTATAACACAAAATGAACCTAAAAGAAGATTGATCTAATTAAGTTACACTCTCTCACCAACCGATGGGAAAAACGTGTATATTTTAGCTCCACGTTTCACAGGGATTCATTTTCTCGTGCCACATATATCACACTGTACACGACTGGGAACATTTTTTTATCCGTACGCCTCATTTTTCTTGTTTTTCTTGCGGGCTGTTTTGGGGAATAATCTGTTATATCCTCCTTCACGGTTGTTTTGACAGCCAAGCGATGCAACAAATTATGCTTTTCATGCATCCCAGTATAGATGTTTTCCTCTGGCAGGTCACTGTGTGACAGAGAGAAGCCAGAAGCTTTTAAATCTCACCAAAAAACCCAACAAAAATACCCACAGCAATTTCGCCATTCCCTGCCTCGGACTACTGAGCGAAGCCTTATGTTTACTGCTGCAGAGCTCTTGCTGCCCCTTTGCTAATTAACTTGTCTCCCCCCCCCCAGTAAGAACACAGGCAGAAACAAACACACAGACATGCTGACTCTGCTGCAGAGAAACAGCAGTTTGCTGATTTAGCTCATTTCTGCAGTTGCGTCTGACTTTCTGGCTCCCCTAACCTTTAGGGGAAGTTCTGAAAAAAATAAAAATTTAAAATAAAATTCACTAGAGATTCAGTTATTTAACTTTTATGAAAACAGGAGTTACACAAATCACGTCTTACTCATGCTTAGCCGAGCGGCTAAACAAGAATATTGTGCATTCACAGAAGTGGAAGTGATGGGATCTACTCGTGCCTGCAGGTCATTGTTGATGGCTGAATTATGTGGCTGGGTTTAACTCTGCAGTGGCGGGCGGGCAGTTGCTGGAATGCAGATGCGTTTAAGATCTGCATAGCGAGGAGGAATTTATGCTGACGGCTTTACAACGCTCTACTGACTTGTGGTACAGCACTGCAGATAAACCCTCTAACTCACCTCCTATCTTGCTCCTTTGCTCCCTCTTTCTCTCCTCTTGTATTTTATTTTTTACAAAAGTTTTTCACCACCCACGGCACACATCCATCTATCATTAACTCCCCGCCCGTGCCGCTTTCCTCTCTACCCTGAACTGTGTTCCCTCTTCCGATCTACCCTCATCTCTTCTCTCCTGCCAGCTTTCCCACCTGCGTTTTGTGCATGCAGCTATTTGTAACCACTCTTTATTTCCTCTCTTTCTTATCTGCCTCCCTCAGACGTCTCTCCAGCCTGAACATCCTCATTTTTCACTTCCTGCATCTTCAAATTTTCTTGTTCCTTCATTTATTTTTTCCTTCTTTCTTTGGCTCTTGTTTCCATCTCACACTCACTTCTCCTTACACTTCTAATCTTTCCTCTGTTTCCGTCTCATTGCTTTTGGGTTGCTGTTCCCATCTCGCTCTTCTCTTGGCTACAGCAGAAACAATCCTCCACAGCTCTGCACGCTTGGCCCACTCTCTTCTTCTCTTCCATTTCTTAAATCGTTGTGCTTGTTTACAGTGATACCACACCATCATCCCAAGCTCTTGTACAATTTCCTTTATTAAGACGAATAAACAACAAATGAATTGATGCAGGAAGTTGCAACAGTCATACTGGGTGTGTGTTAAAACAGCCTGCTTTGTTTACCATTAGATCCTCATCGTGCACACTAAGTGGACTACAGACAGGGGCGGAGAGCTCAGGTCTGCTGATAACAATATGTCACCAGTTACTGCTGCTCTGAAGTGCTGATGGGAGTTGGTCCTGGCAAGCGCCTGATGCAGCACAGCCCCAATCTGCAGAGATGCTGCTCACTGCCAGCAGCACGTCACATGAACAATAGTGGCACTGCAGGCTGCCTCTCACTGTAAACGGAGCCTCCAAACAGCAGCATGACCTCAAGCCCCGAGCTGCAACCACAAAGGCTGAGAAGAGGCCGGCATGGTGTAAAATGTCCTCTGATGCAGGCGTCCTGTCGTGTTTGTTTGATTCCCCAATAAGCTGAAGCTTTGCAGCTTTTTGAGAAGTCAAACAAACACAACAGGGGGAACCAAAAGAAATTCGACTGTACACAGAACACTCAGACTGTATGGGGAACAATGAAGGAGTATTAAGGCCACATTAAGAAAAAAAATATTGATAATTTTGAGAATAAAGTTGAAATATGGAGATTAGAGTTCTTGTTTAAAGGGAAAATGGCACAGCTGCTATACTCTCTACAAAAGTTCTTAGTTGGACTTTGTTTCACTAATACTAATGAGTTAGCACATAAACACAGTGTGGTGATAAGAAAAAGGATGCTGAAGGTGCAGGAAGTTGCATCTGGTCAGAAGTTTAAAAAACAAACAAACTTGGAAGAGTTAGTCAGATGTGCACAAAATGAAATGTCCCTATGAAATGGACACATGCAAGGTTATCCATGGTTACAGCCTCGTACAATAAAGAGGATATATGATGTATCACACACGATAAGGCGCCTGATCTACAGGGCATTTTGTAGAGGGTACAGCAGCAGTTTGTCTTAAAACAACTGTAATCATAGTTTATGTTGCTTTATAAATCTTTGCACACAGCGCTGTGCTTTTGCTCTCGCTTAAAAGCCCAAACTTCACTCACTAATTATTTCAGCTCCAGGCAAGATGATGTGAGGCTTTGGTCAGCAAGGTCTATCCAAAGGAGTGTAGGATGAACTTTTAACAAGGTTCCTGTCTGCACTCATGCAAAATCCCTCCACTGTCGCTTTTGTGCAGGTCTCAGGAGGCGTACCATTCTGCTGTTCACAGACCTCCCGTGGTGGAGGCTGCAGCTAGCTTGGAGCAACGGTTCCTCTTGTGAGAAAGGCATCATGGGTAAAAAGACCCCCAGTATTTTGCCTGGTCCAAGCACTAGACCCCCAGCACATCAACCCAAACCCATTTCCCCACCACTGATTTATTTTGCTCTCAGTTTAGTCATGTTTAAAGTTCGAGGAAATCACTGGTTTCGCACCAAATCACTGAAAGCACAGCTAAGTGCTTACTATTCGTATGGTTTGTAGTCTCAAGGGAGGTAGTACGCACTCCATCTGTTTGTCTGTTCGCTTGAAGCATCCACAGTTTTCAAGATATCATTCTGAGATTTTGTGTGATGGTAGAAACCAACAGCTGATTTAATTTAGGTGAAAACTGGGTCACACCAAATGTGAAAAATCTGTAAAACTTTTATATTACCAGCAATTTTTAGACTTAACAATATACTAGGCCTTGAGGGACGCAAGTATCTAGGTTGGCTAAGCATTTTACCTTTATTGATAGGAAGCAAGGTCAAAGGTCATCTTTAAAACAGATTTCAAGAAACCCAACTGAGTAATATGAAAGTAATGAAGAGAGCGTTACAAAACTGTTTATTTTTTCAGTATAAAGTCCAGCAACTTCATAATGATGCCATGATGTTTCACAAAATCAAATAACGAATAAATGAATAAAATGTACATTTTCAAGTTTTTACAGCTTGTAGAAGCAAAAGATTTCAGATTTCTTCTCCAACTATATGGGCAAGATAATAAAATACACTGTTTTAGTACATAATGTTTCAAGATCAGGGGTCAAAGGCCAGCATGTTGCTACAAAAGCAGACTGATGTTTTAATTAAAAACATCAGAACATCAACATTTTATTACAGCCTTTGCCCTTCAGAGGGAGTTGCACTCTCTCACTGCTCCTGTTTAGTTTAGTTTGTTATTTTAATTGTATGTGTTAGGGAAAATGTTCTAAAACACTTCTTCAGTAAAGACTCAGAGAAGAGAAACACACAGAACTTCTTGCTAGCAAGGGCAGTCTCCAGACTGAGAGACTCGCACTAAGAAACTGCCCCGGTCTTTATTTATACTTCAGTGTGTGTGTGTGTGTGTGTGTGTGTGTGTGTGTGTGTGTGTCCTGCTGATCAAAGGGTCATATAACATGAAGGCACAAAAGGTACATCCTTGGTCACAAAGAGGGCAGTCTCCCCCTCACCCTAAATAACATGGTGAGGAAGTCCAGCAGTTCATCTATATGTAAAGAAGCACTTAAACTAAAACAGACATAGCTACGTTAATCCTGCCGTAAAACAATAAGAGAAGGTATGACCTCTCTCGTGCTCCCAGGATGTGGGTGTGCATTCTAGTGTGGAATACACACCAAGCCTTTGCAGCCTGTTAGAGATCACACACAATTAATTATATGCCTCTAAGTATACATGGTTGAATATTTCCTAATACAAATGACTACATGCAGTATTCTACCATATGCAAACTTATATCACTAAAAGATTATACTGACTACTAAATACAATTTTCCATTAACAGTATGAAGGGAATTTTTTAGATTTTTGATCATCTGTTTCCAAAGTCACACAGCCTTAGTTTACGTACACTGTGAGCTACACTGCTGGAAATCAAAACAGAAGACTGAACCTGCCCAGACGTGTTCAGTTAAACAGATCTACAATCCTGCCTTTTACACAGATCTTCTACTTTTCTGTGAAGTTAAAATAACAGGGGTTGTATCAGCCAGTTCACCCCTCTCACATATTAAGGTATATGGGTTATGCAAATATGTCTTTGCAATAAATGAATTTCAAACATCTAACCTTCAAGTCCATATGCAATATAAATGAGCGAAAAGGTTTTAAAATAGCGGCTCAACGACTTGAGTCCATTAAATTGCTGCAAAGCTGTCAAACTGTATATTTATTAAAGCGAGTCAATTAGAAAAGCTAAATTAAACATTTGGACTGGTGTAAATCAGGCCCAGAGCAGCCAGAGCCTGCAGGTAGAGAAAACAAATGGTTCCTGTTTTAAAGTCGCTGCACTGGTTGGCAGTAAATCACCAAAGACGTTTTATGATACTTGTAGCAGCTACTAAAGACTTTTGATGGACTCGGCCCTGAGTGTATTAATGACCTGCCCGATGCTCTGACTTCCTGCCAAGCTCCCCTCACATTCTCAGGCTCTGTTCTTTCCAAAGTCCAACCCAAAACCAAGACATCAGGCCCTCACTGCACATCAGTCAGCAGCAGAAAACTCATCTTTATTAGCCTCAGCTTACTTTAAAAGATCACTGTTAGAATAGTGTTACCCAGAGACACCTGCACCTGAACAAACGGAAATAAAGGCTTTAATCTCTGACACTCGTAACTGACACTTTTTTGCATCGCTCTCCTCCCTTTACTGATGTTTTTGTGATTTTGAGTTTAAGTGATAATTGAAAAGGAAAAATAATCCCACTATGATAAAGTCTTCTCAAACTTAATGTTCAGCACATACAGTCCCGATCAGAGGTTTTTTGCATGCTTGGATCTTAACAAGTTTCCCAGTAGAGCTTCAACATGCCATGTCAAGAAGAAATGGGAGTGAGAACTTACTGAAAACAAAGCTTAAATTGAAAAAGGCTTCTACAGCTGATCTAAAGTTTAGCACCACATGCCTTTAAAAGGCCACATCTGTGCAAAAACGTTGATTCATTGTCATTTTCTGTCAGGTAGTCACACTGTCATGACATTCTGATGGCAAAGGTAAACAAAGTTTCCCCTTTTGGACGTGGTTGGGTTGTTGAACTGCATAAACAGGGTCTCTCGCACTGCGTCATCGATGCTGCGGTGGGACACAGTAAAACACTCATTTGGAATTTCTTAAATGATACTGAGGGTTATGGAACAAAAAAGTCAAGGGGAAGACCCCAGAAAATGTCTCCAGCACCAAGCCAGAGGACCCAATTGGCTGACACTGGACAATCGTCAACCCAAATTAATGCTGTTACTGGTGCCGACTGCAGCCCCATAACCATCAGACGGCATCTGAGACTGAAGGGCTTCAAAAACAAAAAACGTCCCCTTGAATGCCACAGAACTGACCGTTCTGAGCACCAAACATGGGACATTGAAAGGTGGAAGAAAGTTTTATTTTCTGATGAGAAAAACTTAACCTTGACCTGTTTCAGTTTTTTCAAGCAGTCAAACTTTTGATCGGGACTGTACAAGTAACCATGTTTGGATGAAAGGGTGGAGTGCTCAGTGATGCATTCAAAGACTGCATGGGTGCAATGCACAAATACAGCTTACTGAAAGCATACTAAATAAATAAAAAAAAATAGTAGCATTAATTAATATCTTTTGATAACTGCATTAAATTGTGTTACCAAAGGGACAAAAAAAAAAAAAAAACACAAATATGTTAAGATGTCCTACTGAATGCCTTGAATTGACTGAGGCAGTGATGAACTGACAGCTACTCTCCTAATCAGCCCCTTTACCTTTTGCTCCCACACCAATAATGCAGAACACATTTTGTTTGCAGGCTGTAAACATGTTTATAGCCTCTTTAAAACTGGCCATTTTAACACAGACTCTATGGTGACCGACCTGCTTTCGGAGCCAGCCTCTAGTGGTCTTTAGAGGAAGTGCAGTTTTGCACATTTCTGCATTGGCTTTGTTTTTCAGGACCAGGAGAAGCTGTTTGGTAATCATCACATAATCAGTACCAACACTGAATTTTATATGTATATATTAATATGTACCTTAAAGGAGAAAATCTACAATTCCCATTGAATGCCTAATTTTTTAATTAAGCACATGTATCAGCAGCAGAGATTATATTAAAATTTAAAGGGCAGACAACAGCAGAAAACAGCAGAATAAGCAGCGAGTGTCCTGTTGTCTTCAGCCACTCAGCAATAAAGGCTGCAGTCTAATGAGAAAGTGCAGTGAGGAGAACTTGAGAGCCAAGCGCTCACTGCTTTTTATTGTATGTGGGTGGTTCTCTGTTGGTTCTCTCTCATCACTCATCCTTTACCATTTTTTCTTCCTCCTCTCCACTCGCCCTCCCCATCTCTCCAGCTAAGTATGACCGCTCTATGTTTTCCTAATGCTTCTCTCCAGCCTCAGCACTCTCCCTCCTTCACACGCCTCCCCCACAATGTCACTCCCATCTCTGTCTTCTCTTCACTCTCTACTCTCCCCTTTCACTCATTTTTCAACTCATGTGAAGACTTCCTCTTTTACTTCCCTTTTAATTTTCTCTCTGCAATTCGTTACTCATCATTTAACCGATATATCCTGTTTAAGATTGTTAGATTATCTCGCCACGGTATAGCTCCTGCTGTCTGCAACCATTTCTAATGGTAATATGTCCTTGTATTTCTTATGTACAGGAAACGACAAGTTCTCAAAATTAAACAGCAGATTTTTTTTTTTATTCTTTTCCATAACTGGGCATAAAAAATTTTTCTTATCTGATGTTCAGGTTGTATATTTCTATCACTCTTGTAACAGTTTTCTGTGGTACTCCACCAGACTTCTGTTTGCTGATTTCTCATCAGCGTTCAACACTCTGCTGCCTCATATCCTGGCCACTAAACTTTCCTACCGATTTCACCTGGATGATCAGCTAATCCTGTAGATATTGGACTTTTTGACCAACAGGACTCAGAAAGTTCGGGTCAACAACTCTCTTTCTGGTCTCCGTTCCACTTCCACTGGCTCCCCCCAGGGCTGTGTGCTCTCCCCCTTGCTCTTCATCCTCTACTGCAGATTCACACATCCCAACTGTCACCTGGTTAAATATGCTGATGACACAGTTCTCCTGTCACTGCTGTCAGGCCCCTCACAACACCACAGGCCTACTCTGCAGGAGTTTGTAGAGTGGCGTGACAGCTCCAAACTTGGATTGAACGTGAGCAAAACCAAAGAGATGGTGATGACCTTCTCCAGCAGGCAGAGGGATGTGGCTGCTTCAGTCACCACCACCATCCACAGGAAGCCAGTGGAGGTAGTTGAGTACTAATACCTGGGAACCATCTTTGACAACCTCCTGAAATTCTCTGCCAACACAGAGGAGATTCTCAGGAGGTGCCACCAACGACTATACCTCCTTAGGAAACTCAACTCCTTTGGAGTCAGCACACCCATCATGATGACTTTTTACTATGCCTTCCTGAAAAGCATCATGACCTTCTCTGGCACAGGTTTTCAGCCAACAGGTCCTTAGACAGGCAGCCAAAATCATCAATGACCCCTCTCACATTCTTCACCCTGCATTTCAATAGCTCCCCTCTGGGCGACGCCTCCGCTGCATTTCCTGCAGGACTGAGAGGAGGAGAGCCACCTTTGTCCCCAAAGCCACCCTGCTTTTTAACTCCAGCAGATAAGAACATTTCCACAAACATAAACTACTCTATAATCTTTTTATACTGCCGACACTTTACTCACTTTGACTCACTTAGTTATTTATTCACCTATTCAGTCACTTTAATTTTAAAACTGTTTATATACTGTATATTCTGTGCATTTATTATCTCACTCTTACTGCCCTGTCCTCATCTTCAACGTCATGCTGCTCTGTTTTTATCTTAAATGCCCCTTGGGGATAAATAAAGTATCTTTGATTCTGATTCTGATTACAGCCTTAGTTGATGTTTGGCTACAAAAACCACATTATTTGATTTTTGATATTTATGATTTGTTCTTAGCTTTGGTTAAATTAAATATTTATTTCACCAGAAACTTTCAGCAGTCCTCAGCTAAAGGTTGAAATGTGCTCTGGATCTTGGCAGATATCCAGGGAGTCTGAGCAGCTGCAGTGGTGGAAATATATCTGGAGGTGCAGGAGAAGGTGATCTTGAAGGAAAGATGGGCCTGTTATTGCAAAATGGGCCATCAATAAAAATGTGTGCTACATGGTATAAATATAAATATCCAATGTAACTACTATAAAAATCAATGATGTAAAAAATAAATAAATAAATAAATCAAAGTTCAGCAAATAGCTGCAATATTCTATGAGCTGAGTGATGATGATGATGATGCCAAAAAATAAATAAAACAAAACAAAATAAAAAACAAACCCATTTTGTGAGTTATGTTACATATGAGGTATTTGAATGCGTCTAAATAATTAAATTACATACAAATACAGCCACTGATGTAATACAAATAACCAGCCTTAAAATTACAGAAGAGAACTGTCACAGTCTGGTTATGGTTATATTATGGTTATACTGGTTATTAGGGGTGCAACGATACTCGTATCGATATTGAACCGTTCGATACAGTGCTTTCTGTTCGGTACGCATATGTATCGAACAATACAACATTTTTTATTTATTTTATCAACTTTCCTTCTGACGATGCTGTCTGTGTTGAGCGCTCAGTGGATCTGCGCTCGACAGTGCAGCCTAGGCGGAGTAGTCGAACGCAGATTCACTGAGCGCAGGGCAAGCTAGCGAGACAGAAGTTAAGCTCTCCTTGCAACATGGCAAATTGAACCTCCCCACCCTCATTCAGATCTGGCGTTTGGAACTATTTTGGTTTTCATGTGACGTATGACCCTGAAGGTAAGCGGGTCATGGACAAAAGTAAAACAGTATGTTGGATGTTTTATTAATCCTTTATTTATCTAGGTAAAAATCTCATTGAGATTAAAAATCTCATTTACAAGAGAGACCTGGCATCATAGCAACAAAAGTCACATACCACATAGGTATATAACATTTAAAACAAATACAATATCCCATACAAACATGTGTAAAATATACAATAACAGATCAAATTAAGAGTACATTAAAAACAATCACACTGAGTAAAAGAGCTGTTCTCTCGTTCCTTTAAGACAGACTTAAACTCTCCCAAGGTAACCAATTCTGATAATTTCAGTTCCTTCTGCAGATTATTCCAGGAAGCAGGGGCAGCGTATTTAAAAGCCCTTTTCCCCAATTCTGTTCTGATTTTTGGGACAATCAATTGTATGATTTTGTTCGAACGAAGGTTGTATTGGTTGTGGTTTTTACACATATAAACAAATAAATAAGATGGAACCAGCCCAAGGAGAGATTTATAGATAAAAATCAACCAATGGGAGAGTGTACGAATATGCAAAGATGGACATTTAGCAGCAGCATACAAAGAACAATGATGTACACGACTTCCATAGCCAGTAATAAAACGTAAAGCACAATGGTACACAGTATACAACCTCTTTAGGTAGTGGGCAGGTGCATTCATAAAAAGCAGGTCACCATAATCTAATAAAGGTAAAAAGGTTGCACGAATCAAATGTTTTCTCACTTGGAGGGAGAAACAGGATTGGTTTCTAAAAAAGTAACCTAGTTTTAGTTTTAACTTCGACACAAGCCTTTGAATGTGAGTCTTAAATGACAAATTCTGATCTATAATGATCCCTAGATACTTGTAAGATGTGACCATTTCAATTTCAGATCCTTGAATTGTTTTAATCTTAGGAGACGTAGCTAACAACTCTTTGCCATTTTAGAATAACATGAACTTGGATTTCTCTGGATTTAACACCAACTTAAGTTGAGTTAAATGGGACTGAACGACATCAAAGGCAGACTGCAGAAATTGCAGGGTTTGTGCTACTGAAGGGGATGAACAATAAATAATTGTATCATCTGCATAAAGATGAAATGCTGCATTTGACAAATTATCACAAAGGTTGTTTATGTAAAGAGAAAATAGCAATGGTCCTAATATGGAACCCTGCGGAACTCCTTTGGATACTGGGAGAAAAGAGGAAGAAGACCCAGCAGCACGGACACACTGTTTTCTTGCTGACAAGTAATTTGAAAACCAACTTACAGCATTTACAGATAGACCAATATTGTTTAGTCTATTTAATAAAATAGCATGGTCAACTGTATCAAAAGCCTTTGACAAGTCAAGAAAAAGAGCAGCACAGTATTTTTTGCAGTCCATTGAATCAACAATGTCATTAACCACTTTAATAGCAGCAGTTATTGTGCTGTGTTGTTTTCTGAATCCTGACTGATGTTGGGAAAGAACTGAATTTTTGTCCAAAAAGTCTTTCAGTTGTTCACTAATGAACTTTTCTAGAACTTTTGCTAGAACACACAATTTAGATATGTGCCACGCAATGCTCATTTACATGGGTGGGAACTAGTGTGTTATCGCAGTTAGCTCGTTAACGTGTTTCCCGTCCAGCCCCATGCACGGGGCGATCCGAGGTAGCTCGTTAACTTGCCGTGTTGTGGCGTTAACGTCATTTCAACGAGATTAACGCTGACAGCACTAGTGGGAACACAACAAATATGACTGCACATTTACTCCGACATCATCCTAGTGCAAAGACAAGTGGAAGCAGACAAAAACAACAAGCACGCATGCTACATACTTTACCCGAGTCATATAGACAGCCGTTAGCACATGATTCTCCTTATGGTGACCTGATATGTTTAATATGCTGCTGAGAGTATAGCCCAGAAGAAGCGTATAGTATAGCTTTTATTTTGGAAAGAGCCATTTCTCTGTAATAAACTCTCTTTTCCAAAGATGAGTGATTTCTCGATCAGATATATATATTTTTTTTATTACTTTGTTGTTTCAGCAACATTAAATTTAAAAACTGTACTTTTGAGTTAAAATATATATTTATAATTTTAATAAATGACAAATTAAAATGGCATGAACATTTTTTTTTGTATCGAAAAACTATCGAATTGTGACACCAAAGTATCGAACCGAACTGTGAATTTTGTGTATCGTTGCACCCCTACTGGTTATATAATGTACTGTGTTTAAAAAAAAAGTGAAGATGTAATTCACAGTTAATGTAATAAAACGATATATAAAAATCAACTCAAAATACTACAATTCTAACAATGTACTGCAAGTTATTGATTATATCAACTGTAACATGGGTTTTTATGTGTAACTTTACAAAATACTATTAGATGTTTCATAGATCTGGAAAATGTCAATATATAATTATAGTGGATTTAGTCAATTTAAAAGACGTCTAGAAATTTTTCTTGCAATAATGTATCCTGCTAATTAAACAGATATTTGTTCTTCCTCTTCTTTGTGTCTCTCTTCCACTACCTCCTCTTCTCTGCACATTTTATAATCCCTTTAAATGTTCCAGCATGACTTTAGACATTTATCTCACTCTCACTACCTCCACTTCATCACTCACTGTGCCCTCGGGTAGCTTTTCCTCCGGGTGTCTTAGTCCATCTTTTCTGTACTTAATCAAACTCCCTCTGTCTGTCTTTTACTCCCACTTCCTGTCTCGGTCTTGTCCTCTCGCTTACTACAGTCTAATATGATCTCATCTTAGACGCTGATGTTTTTGCTACTGAAAATTTCTTTTTAGAAAACCATTCTCTCTTTTTCCCCTATTCACCTTTCTGTATCATTATCCACTGTACCCCCATATATTTTACCCCAAAACTCACATTCTTTTCGGTATCTCTGCTACCACTTATCTTTTGCTTTCTCCTTCTCCATTTCAGCCGCTTGCTCTTGAGTTTTCCTCACATCATTAACCACCATCTTCGCTGTTTCTGCTCCTTGGGATACCATATCTTCTTTCTCCCCCTTTCCCTCCATCAGGGCCCTTTCCTTTAAAAGTGTTTGCACTGCTTGTGTCATGTGATGAGTTTCAATAGACATTTATTTGACTCTTTTTAGGAAAATAACATGACTTTTTTTCTAAATTTTGAGATGCATTTGGTTGATTTACTCTACAGTTTAGGACACCATGCAGATAATCCATGAAAATCTCCCAAATATGGGCACACCAAAGAGGTTTAAAGAGAGAAAACCCCTCTAATCTCTGTGTCCGCAGGACAGCACAAACACAACATAATCAGCCTAAAAGGAAGAAAATGCTAATGTTCACGACCGCGTGCCAAACTGCAATCAGATAAACATTACCTGAAATTTTAGAGCCTGCTGGGAGATCAGAGTGCAAAAACACTGAAATTAGCAGCTTTGTGAATTAGGGGGTTTTCACAAAAACAGATGCCCTGCAGCAAGAAATACAACCCTCCTTAATCGTGTCAGTGTTGGCACAGCAAGAGGTCTTGTCACAGAGGGCCAGAGCAATAAACAAAATGGAACAAAAACAAGAAAACTTCTGATTCGAGTTCCTGTTTACACCCTGTGAAAATTATTACACTCTTTACTAAGTAAAACAGAAACGGATGCATCAATATTGTACACAAATGTGGGCAGTACAGTCAGCACTTATTACTCAGTCAGTACAAACTGAAATCATTCTGACTGAAGAGTCTGGGTTGACTGTTTACACCAGATGAATTTTACACATGATTTATTGTACTGTGCAAAACTGTTCAGCCACTGCTTTTATAAAATGCTCTTGAAGAATAGTTCTCCAGCCTCCATGGAGACCTTTCTCTGGACATTGGCTGCTTTTTCACTCATTGCCAGTAAAGTTATACCAGGTTATATTTACAGAGAACAAATTGAACCATTGAATACCCAACTATGAATCATTCAAGCATAAAAAAGGCATCTGACTCAAGGGATGAAACTGTTTTTGGTACACAGCAGTCAACTTAAAAGTAACACAAATAAACAAAGAGTATCTTTTAATACTTGCTGTTGCTAGCAGCCTGTCACGTTTCTTTAGCTGAACCCATGAAAGATGAGACATGCCAATATTACTACAGTTTGACAGATATAATATAGCACTTCTGCTTTTAGCTGAAAACTTGGCATATTTCAGCATGATGTGCAGTGTTTCCTCCTTAATTTTGAAGAGGACAAAAGAAGAAATGGCAGGGATAAAAAAATCTCTTCAGCAGATGAATGCTATCCTTTTTGGTGTAAAAGCCCAAGTATCCACAAGTGTTGGAAATTAGTAATAGCCACAAACTCTAAATATTACAAATAATCGCTAATATTACTGATATTAAAAGTTCAAAGTACATGGTTCTGATAACTGTGACCGGCACTGATACCACTGCCTGTAGTGGTAGAATTACTTTTCTTATTAGACTGAATGTGAAATTGGTGTGGACGGATGCTCAGAGCTGAGCCCCATGTATCCATAGTCCCCAAAATGCTGTTAATGAGGAGTTAATGCACTGCAATGAGTGTTGGATGAAGGAAAAGAATCATTCATCGAGAATAGATTTCTGCATTCAGACTATTCTCCACAGCCGCACACTACCTGCTCATCTCAGTACAAAAGCTGCTCTGTTGATATTTTAAGCTTCTTTTGGTTTCATCTTCTTTACTTGTAGCAGCACCTCAACACACTAATATTTATATGCACTACTTTTAACTAAAGTCGCTCATTGATGACAAATTAAGCCATGAGGTGAAATGCATTTCCTTTTTTAATGAGAGCAGTTTAAAAAGGAGGATCATACATTATCGGATGGCAGACTAAAGGAGAGGAAGCACCAAAAAGATGGTTGGAAGAGCCATTTATTCTATTTTGAAAAAACGCATTCATGTTTTTCTGCTCGCACACACATTCCTAAATATTTAGTGTGGCCATGCGAAGTGAACTAAAATAGTATAAAGCGAGCCAGAGGAAAAATATGGGAGCTGATGGATAGAGGACGAGCAGGGAGGAGAATCAGAAGAAGAAATCCACGGCAACAGAAGATAAAAAAGGAAAACATGACAAAATGGGGTAAACTAGAGGACAGAAAGGGGTATTGCGTGGAGAAGGAAGGACTAACACAGGAGGAAGAAAAGATGTGAATTTCAATGAGTGCCCTCACGTCATGTTTAGAAGAGATAACCAAAAAAAAAAAAAAAAACCCACATCAAGCTCTGTTGTGTTTTGTTTAAGGACTACAGTGCTGCCTCTTTGATGAAAAAGGGCAAGAGGGGTGAAATACAGGGTAAAAGGGGATCCCCCCGCCCATCCACCAACGACCCCAAAATTCAACCTAGAGGAGCCTTCATCTGCTGTGAGCGAGGTTTAGGAGGATTTAAACCAAGACCAGCAGGGTTTTCCTCCTGCTGTTGGAAGGGTTTAAGGTGTCGGGCCCTGCCAGAAAAAGGGTTTGCCATCAACAGGGACTGGATTCAACTGGCAAGCTGCAAAACAGATTGTTAACAGTCCACTGAGAGCACATGCCCAATGCGAAGATCAAATTCATACGCTCAGCCAAGCATGTTAGAGCCAGAAGAGACCCAAAGTTTTGAATCGCAATGATCATCGTGTTAGGAGATTTAAAACTTTATTTGGTATATCAGAGACGACATTTCATTTTCACGTTTACTCTTGTGCAAAGAGAATCTCACTCAAACTGACTTGCTGTGCAATCGCACCCACGCACAAGCATCTTTGATTCAAATCTTACTCACTTAACAGATTTTATTGCATTTTAGTGAGAACCACTACAGTCAAAAGGAGAATATTTCCGGCTGCAGTCATTTCTATTTGACTGTGTAGCTCTGTCCTCCTCGGACCTCCTCACCCCTGAGCTACAGGGGTGGCTGTAGCTCAGGCGTTAAAGCAGGTCATCTACTGATTGGAAGGTGGTTCAATTCCTGGCTTCCCCTAGTGTGCATGCCAAATATCCTTGATCAAAAGATACTAACCCCAAATTGCTCTCCAATGCATCCATTGGAGTATGAATGTGTGTGTACATGTTAGTTAGAAAGCACTACTAAAATGTGGTTGTGCGAATGGGCGTGAATAGGTGAATGCACAAGTTGTGTAAAGCACTTTGAGTGCTCAGAAGAGCAGAAAAGCACTATATAAGAATCTGATTGGGTGAATGAAACTTGCAAAGCAAAGTGCTTTGAGTGCTCAAGTAGAAAGGCTCTATAAGGACCAGTCCATTTATGCAACAGCAGTCGCAAAATCCCCAATCACGAATGGCCACTGATACGACTTTAAGACAGTCCAAAGACATGCAGCTGGTGAGGTTAGGTATTCTAAATTGCCCATAGGTGTGAATGTGAGTGTAAATGTGTGTGTCTCTCTCTGTGTTAGCCCTGCAACAGATCAGTGGCCTGTCCAGGTTCTACTCTGCTGTTCGCCCTATGGTAGCTGGGATTGGCTCAAACCCTAACCACAATCCTGCAGTGGTAAAGTGGAAGAGAATTGATCAATGGATGACAATCTGACAAACACAGAATGATGTGAGGAGCTTGTCCAGAGGTGGGTTGCAAAGGTGCTTGCAGATATGCTGCAGCAATGGGCACCAAAAACACTTCCAGAAATTTTACTCTCAAGTGGAATGTGGGGGTTTAATTTCAACAGTCACATCAGACAGAAGTATTAGTGAAAAATGATACATGTTACAAAGGAAATCATTGGATATTTTTATGTTTAGCGCATCAACGGCACTCCAAAAAGGACAAAAAGAGTAAATTGTCCTAAATTTCTGTCATGATCCTGGGTCCTTTTGACCCAGCGTTTTGTGTTTTCTCTTCGCGATTTTGGTTCTGTTCTTCCTCTGGTTAGTGTTTACTCTGTTCTGCCCGTGTGTTCCTGTATCTAGTCCGCGTTTCTTAGTTTGTGTCCTTTCATGTGTAAGTTCCTGTTTTATTGTGAAGGTCTGTGTCTTATGTGAGTGTTTTCAGTTTGCCTCCCTAGTCTCGTCATGTTAATTACTCCCAGCTGTGTTCCCACCTGTATGTAATCTCCCTGTGTTCTCTGAGTGTATTTAAGTTGTGTCTTCTGTCATAGTAGTTGCTGGTTCGTCTGTGTTGTTTCCCCTCGGTCTCCCTGTATGTATTTCCCCGGACCTCCCTGCACCGTCATTCTTGGTTTGTGTTGTTAGTTTACCCAGTTTAGGTTTCAGTTTCATGTTCCTAGCGCCTTTGTTGTTTGCATTTTTGTTGTTAATAAACACTCACCTGCACCAGAGCTGCCGCCTTTTGGTCCTATATATATTCCACACGGCTTGCCCCTGCAAACCGTGACAGAACGAACCAGCCACCATGGACCCAGCGGCAGTCAATCCGTCCGAGGAGCTCCAGGATGACATCGGCTACAATGTGGAGATCCTCCTCGGGCTGTGGCTGGAGAATCCTCCGCACGAGCTTCGCCGCGCCGTGGAAGGTCGGCTACAACGGCTCTTTTCCGGCCTGCCATGGCTACTAAATTCACTTCCTCCGACCATACAGGCTTTTCTCCGGCACACACCCCACCTTCTCTCAGCCACTCCTGCCTCGCTGCCCGACTCGCCGGATGCGATCTTGCCCGGCCCGTCGGAGCCGTCTGCGGGGAGGAGACGCCGATCGCGCCGCAAGCGCGCCACCCCACAGCTGGACGTTCGGACTTCTAATTCGCCGGCTGTGGTGAGTGAGGACTGTTTTTCATTTTCGGACTGCATGACTGTTCATTCAGGGGCTGCGTTTTGTGTGGCGGATATCAACGCGAGCTGCTTATCGCCTGTGCAGCTACCGGCAGCTAAGTTAGCTCCCCCGCAGCCACCCTCAGTTCAGTCTCCTGTGCCACCCTCAGTTCAGTCTCCTGTGCCACCCTCTGTTCAGTCTCCTGTGCCACCCTCTGTTCAGTCTCCTGTGCCACCCTCTGTTCAGTCTCCAGTGCCACCCTCTGTTCAGTCTCCAGTGCCACCCTCTGTTCAGTCTCCAGTGCCACCCTCTGTTCAGTCTCCAGTGCCACCCTCTGTTCAGTCTCCAGTGCCACCCTCTGTTCAGTCTCCAGTAGCTCCAGTGCCGCCTGTAGCGCAGGCCCCAGTAGCTCCTGTAGCGCAGGCCCCAGTAGCTCCTGTAGCGCAGGCCCCAGTAGCTCCTGTAGCGCAGGCCCCAGTAGCTCCTGTAGCGCAGGCCCCAGTATCATCGGCTTCACTCATTCACTCCGTGCAGGGAGAAAGTTTAATTTCACCTCAAGGTGCTTTTCCTGGTTCAGCCGCCATTGGCACTGTTTGCCGCTCCAGGGCTTCCCCAGAGGCTAGGTCCCAGTCCTCAGCTGATTCTGGACCCCTGGAGTTTAAGCAGCCACCTGGGAAGTGCCCCGTGTCAGTGCTGTCTGAGCAGGGCCAGTGCTCAGCACAGCACCCATTTCCTTCATGTCTGCCAGTGGACTCCATGCCTGCGGGCTTTGTGATGGCTTCTGCTGGAGGGTCCAAGGGGCCCGTCCAGCCTTCGTCTCGTGTCTCCGCTGGAGGATCCGAGGGACCGCTCCAGCCTTTGTCTCCTGTTTCTGCTGGGGGGCCCGAGGAGCCCGTCCAGCAGCCTTCCTCGTCAGCTGGTGGTTCCGAAGAACCACACCAGCCTCATGCCTCGTCGGCTGGAGGGTCCGAGGGGCCCGTTCAACCTCCTGTCTCCGCTGGAGGGCCCGAGGAGCCTGTCCAGCCGCCACCTGCGGCCGCTTCTGCTACGCCTGGTCCTGCCTCTGCTTCAGCGTCGCCTGGTCCTGTGCCCTCCAAGCCTCGGCCGGTGCGCCTGACACTTGGGCGCCGCCGCTGCCTTCCGCGCGGCCAGCCCCCTGATCGCCGTCGCCTGAGTGGCCGCCGTTGCCTTCCGCACGGCCGGCCCCCGGACCGCCGTCGCCTGAGTGGCCGCCGTTGCCTTCCGCACGGCCGGCCCCCGGACCGCCGTCGCCTGAGTGGCCGCCGTTGCCTTCCGCACGGCCGGCCCCCGGACCGCCGTCGCCTGAGTGGCCGCCGTTGCCTTCCGCACGGCCGGCCCCCGGACCGCCATCGCCTGAGTGGCCGCCGTTGCCGTCCGCACGGCCGGCCTCCCGAACTGTATCCACGTCGCCGCCGTTGCCGTCCGCACGGTCGGCCCCCCGAACTGTTTTGGACTCCTGTGCTGTTGGCCCCCTGAACTGTTTTGGACTCCTGTGCTGTCGGCCCCCTGAACTCTTCTGTTTTGGACTCTGTTTTTTTTTTTTTTTTTTTTTTTTTCCTGTGTTTTGGTGTGCTTCGTTTCTTTTGGTTTTGGGCTCGTTTTTTGTTTTTGTCTTTTGGCCTTCTGGTGCTCCGGTTTTGTTTTGCTTCGAGCCCTCCTTCCTGGGTCCCCCGCCGCCCGCCCTGGTCGGGTTGTTTTCTGTTTTTTCTGGCTGTTTTGTTTCTTGTTGGGCTGTCTGGAGCCAGCCTTTGAGGGGGGGGGGGTACTGTCATGATCCTGGGTCCTTTTGACCCAGCGTTTTGTGTTTTCTCTTCGCGATTTTGGTTCTGTTCTTCCTCTGGTTAGTGTTTACTCTGTTCTGCCCGTGTGTTCCTGTATCTAGTCCGCGTTTCTTAGTTTGTGTCCTTTCATGTGTAAGTTCCTGTTTTATTGTGAAGGTCTGTGTCTTATGTGAGTGTTTTCAGTTTGCCTCCCTAGTCTCGTCATGTTAATTACTCCCAGCTGTGTTCCCACCTGTATGTAATCTCCCTGTGTTCTCTGAGTGTATTTAAGTTGTGTCTTCTGTCATAGTAGTTGCTGGTTCGTCTGTGTTGTTTCCCCTCGGTCTCCCTGTATGTATTTCCCCGGACCTCCCTGCACCGTCATTCTTGGTTTGTGTTGTTAGTTTACCCAGTTTAGGTTTCAGTTTCATGTTCCTAGCGCCTTTGTTGTTTGCATTTTTGTTGTTAATAAACACTCACCTGCACCAGAGCTGCCGCCTTTTGGTCCTATATATATTCCACACGGCTTGCCCCTGCAAACCGTGACAATTTCACCTGGAATTTCTTCTATTGCAGGCTATGCTGCATCACACAATTCTCCCAAAGATCTCTCTATTAATATCTCAGATACCTAAAATTAGATTTCAGTACATGTGAT
The DNA here is from genome assembly GCF_057381915.1 of Diplotaxodon limnothrissa. NCBI lineage: Eukaryota > Metazoa > Chordata > Actinopteri > Cichliformes > Cichlidae > Diplotaxodon > Diplotaxodon limnothrissa. The sequence goes on along the minus strand of NC_140598.1, from coordinate 39,237,121 downwards.
AGTAGTGGACCAGCTGAAACACTGGCTGACGTGAGCTGGCACTGAGTTTGCTGTATTAATGCCACAGTTAAACCCAAGCTGAATATGAGCTTTTGTCCCAAATGCAGTTTCATTCGTGCAGCCCAGTACAAAAATTTGGTGAACTGGGGATTTGTAAGACAAAGCTAAACATGATTTCTGTGTAAATTTGTAGGTTACGTAAAACTGTGTGGAAGATGAATCCCTGCTCTGTGGGTCTCCTCCACCTGTTTTCTCCATCCACACCTAGATGGCTTTTTTTTTTTAAAGGCAGTTTTACTTCAAACTGTGGCTGTGCAAAGTGTTGAGCACCATGTGGCAAATTTGATTTCAGGCTATTTAAATAAAACTAACTCAGTTTGACTTTAGAACCTGAAGCAGCTTGGGCAGGTTGGATAAAATCCCCGGTAGGCTACTTACGGCACAAAATAACAAATCAAATTGACGGCAGAACAAAAACAACACAATGAGAAAACTCCTCAAAAAGCTTCAGAGAACTTGTAAACAGCTTTTCTGCTTCTTATTTGACCTCGGTTTAACATAGAGATGTTAATTACAAACAAACCTCAACCTCAACCTCAGTCTGGCGCAAGGCAGAAGGAGCCACTGAAGAAGAAAAAAAAAGAAAGACAACAGAGAAAATTCTGGCAAACAAAACTCTGTTGGCAGATGATGCAATCCTTTGTTGTATAACACTCTAAATATAGACCCAAAAGGCATTCTGCATTTGGGAAGATGAGACCACAAGCTGAACTGAATATATCCCAACCCCAGTGCGACCTAAAATCCTGGGGGAGCCGCTGCTTCTGTATCCCTCCACCTCTAATCCCTCTATTTCCCTTCTTTCCTTCTTCATCCGTCCCTCAGTTTTATTTCACCGTGACTAATTTCACCCTCCTTCAGCCTTTTCTCTTCTAATCCCACTTCTCATTTTTCGACAGTTCTCTTCCCTTCCTCCCTTGTGCCGGTTTCCTAATCTCGCACCTCTTTCTGAGGCTCTTCATTGCTCCTCCACGTTCATTCATCCTTCCTCCATCCAATAATCCTCCATTACCAATCCTACCTCGATTTTTGCCCTTTTTAATTCACTTGTCTCTCTTTTCTCCATCCATCATTTCCTGTCATCCTTCACCTCTCCCACCTTCATCCATCGTGCCATCTGCTAGCATTCCTCACCTCTTTGTCATTTTGACTGTCACCTCTTCCCTCCATCTTTGATCCCACCTCCCTACCCGCCTTGCTGTGCCCTTTCTTTTCCTCTTCTCCCGTTCATTAATCCGTCATTTTATTCCTCTTTCTCCTCCCATTTCTGTCACGTTCGATATTTCTCCTCATTTTTCATCTGTCTTTTCTACTTTCCCTTTCAGCTGAGTTTGATTTAATTAACATTGTCCTCCTCTCCCTCCATCTCTGTTCTCCAACCTCCTTTTTCCTTTTTCTGTTTTCCTGCTTTGATGCTTGCGGCCGACTCTTGCCCAGAGGTCATGGCACCTAAATGAGACACAGCTTGCGACGTTGTCAGTGTGTTTTTATAAAACACCTAAACAACAAACAGCCATGAACAACAAAAAGCTTTCCTCTGACAAAACACAGATTAGAGCAACAGCTGCGCTGATCATGAAATCTCTCTGCTCTCAATTAAATTAGGTTGCATTTGCAGAAACTTTGAGCGAGATTCAATTAAAACTCCACTCATGCATTCATTCAGCACTTTACCCCTCGTTCCTGATGTGACTTATTTGGTTGATATGGCAGAAAGAGCAAAATAATAAATAAATAAATAACTTGGCAGTTGGTTTTATTTGAGTTGGCATGAGAGCAAAAAAAAAAAAAAAAAAGTGTGTGTGTGTGTGTGTGTGTGTGTGTGTGTGTGTGTGTGTGTGTGTACGTACACGTGCAAGAGAGTGTGTAATGTGTGTCGTTGTCATGAAATATACTGCCAGAGGCAGACAGAGATGGATCTGGGAGAACCGGGCCATTCGCAGCCCCCCAAGAGTACAGAAGACTTAAGGCCACACATCTCGGTGATATCTGTGCACCCGTCACAGGAGGAGTAGCAGGGAGCACCTATATGGGGCGCCCACGACCAGGATGTGGGAGTCCCAGTGGACCAGAGGTGATGGGCCAAGGAGACCCCGGTGAGAGCTGAGATCAGGGTCTCAGAGCTCCCAGCGCTCAAGGAACACCCAGCCCCCACCAAAAGCTAAAGGGGGTCTGAGCCACCATGGACTATACCCACTGAGGGAATGGGTCAACTAATGTTGGGTGGGTGTGTTGTGGTGTGTTTGAGTGTGATCGTATAAAGGATGAGTAATACTGTATGAAAACTAGAGTGCTGCTAAAATTGGGGGAGGGAGGGGGCATAGCTTTTAGTGGCACTTGTGCATTTTAAGCTGACAGGAAGCAGCAGAAACTTTAGTGAGAAAAAAAATGCTGCCAAGAGTGTCCAGCCTCTAATTGACTTTTAGATCAACTTCTTCATCCCTGGATGTTCTTACAAGCTGCATTTTACATGAACAGATCAGTTTAACTTAAGTCAAAAAGTGGAGCGACGTCAAGTCAGTTCATCACGAGACACCTGCAGCACCATTTGACCTAGCAGGTAGTGTATGGGACAGTTTCTCTAAAGAACTTCTTTTTTCCCCATTTTTTTTAGACGTTACAATCTAAGCAACAAAGCAGATTTTCAACCTGCTGTACCGCATCATCTGTGTTACGACTGCTTTACTTTAAAGCTGTGAAACTGTGCAGTGAAATCCGTGCGTTTTGGTGCAATTTCTGCCATTAATTGGATTCACTTGCGAGCCTGATGCAAGTCAGAGCAACTCTTTCAGTAACAAGTTAAACTTTGAGGAGCTTTGGCACACAAATAACTTATCAGTCATCGCTACCTTCCTGATAAAACTTAACCAAGAGCAGAATTAAACCCCCACACCCTATGACCATGTTGGATGATCATCAATTTTCTACTATTTTTGAATAAAATCAACACCTGATAAGACTTCAGGAACAAAAACGAGGATATGTGTCAACTGAAAAGGGTGCCGTCAGGGCACAAGTTCCTAGACTGACTAAGCATTTTACCTTGACCTTCAGTTTTATACTGTAAGGTCAAAGTTGTTCTTGGGGAAAAAAACTAAACAAAACAAATAAACAAGTCATCTCAAACACTCCGGTTAGCATTCATCTAAAGTTCTGATCAATGATGGAGATACTGAGGTAAATTGGGACATGGCTGTAGCTCAGGAGGCAGAGGGAATCATTGAAATTGAATTGAAACGTTGATGCTTTTTGTTTGTGTTCCCTGGCTGCTCCAGTCTGCATGCCAAAGTGTCCTTGGGCAAGATCCTGAACTCCATGTTGGTCTCCAGTGTGTTCATCTGAGTGTCACTGCTAGTGAGAAAGATCTTGGATGTAGATAAAAGTACTTGTACGAATGGGTGCGAATTGGTGAATGATGCATGTTACATAAAGCGCTTTGAGTGCTATATAAGAAACAGTTCATTTGTCCAGGATATCCTGAATTTTTCTGTCACAAGCGTTGCTTTTTTGCCAGTGTTAGCTGCTGTTAGCCCCTTTTAGGTGTTGTTAGCTGCTTCTTTAAAATGGCTCTGATGTTTTCACACTCTGGCCTGCAGTGAATGAACTAATTACATTCTCATATCATATCAAAGTGTTTATCAGAAGGAAAGTGAGATTTTTACGACACACACTAACATTAGCTGGCACACCATTAGCTTACAACCAGCCATCTGGAGACGGGATGTTCCCATGTCTAATCAGGTGACAAAAACGAACTGTGACAATATCAGCTTTATTGACCAGGTATGTTTACACAATTGTACTGTGCCTCTCAATTCATGTATCAGAACTGCCGACAGACAGTAGTGAAACGCAGCACATATAGCATATTTATATCATGAATAAATAACCATGTTTATGCATGTATTCTCATGTTAGAGTCCTGACTTCAGCTCAGCAGATGAGGCTTCAGCTGAAGAGTGAGTGAATGAGGTGGAAATGAGGCAGAAGAGAGCAGTGGAGGGGGAAGCAGACGCACAAAAGGAAGAGAAAGAGATAATGAAAAAACCCATTAAGTATTAAACATATTAAATGATCATACATAGTTCAAACAAGTTTTTTGTGATCTTTAAATTCAAACAAACTTATGACTGACACTTCACAGCAGTTATTTTCACTTCTCAGGAATCTTCAGCACCAAAAAGTCTCCTGGGGTACTCCTTTCAATTCCATAACAAACATAAAAAGATGGCTTTTAGACAAATATGAGATTGAAGTTGAATACATGTTTTAGTAAAAACTTTTGACTGGATCAGTCTAGATGTCAACATGTTGGTGTTTCAACCCACCAGTACTCAGGACTCCTTATTGCATTATGGGTCAGCACATACCCATCTTCAAATTTCGACTACAGTGTAGGCCGTATAGCTACAGCACGCCCTCATGCTGACAGTCAAGTGATGACCATGCTCCTGCCCCAAGCCCCTGATTGACACTTGGACACTGTGCACTTCTACTGAAAACTGATGGCTCGGTTTGACACTGAAGTTGTATTTTTCACTATGCAAGACTGCCTTCCAATCTCAGATCGCCAATGCCCTCCTGCAAGTGACCAGAATAAGATGTCAAAGAAGAAATCCAAAAATAGCAGGAGCTCTGAAAGCAGTGCAGCATTTCACAAGGAGGCAAGCTCGAAGGAGATAGTGGCCAAACTTAAATCTCTTCTGGTTTCTGCTTTTTATATTCTGCAGTTGTACAAACTCCTGATCCAACTGTAATACCAAGCTAGGTAAAAGGGGGACAATACAGTATACAAAAAAAAAAAAAAAAAAAAAAAAAAGCAAAATACGGCATGTGTACAAATTTTCTAGATTTAAAGAAAAAAAACTTGCTTGTTACCTTCTCTGCCTCCTTTCTGCCTTTAATTTAGTCATACGTAATTACACAATGAGCTATAATTGAATTTGTTGCGCTACAGCAGTCTTCTTAATTGGGCTAATCTGCATGTGTGTGTATGTATATGTGTGTGTGTGTGTGTGTGTGTGTGTGTGTGTGTTGGGGGGGGGGGGGGGGGGGGGGGCTCTGCATGCAAATATTATGGTGATGGAGTACTGTGCAAGTATTTTCAAATCTGTGTATATGTGTTAGACTTTCACTGTTAATCAGTAAAATCATTGTCCTGATATGCATCGTTGGACCCCATATTAAAGGAGTGAGGTATCCAAACACACACACACACAGAATTTTCTAAAACGGTGATAAACTGAGGTATTATCATATCCATGTGCAGCCACAGTGTGCTCTTTTTATATTTGTTTAAGTTTGTGTTAGAACTGTTTAAGAGCGAAATAACACATTAAGAATCTCACCACATTCAAGTGTGTGTTTGTGTGCGTGAGTACGATGCAAAAACAAAAACAAAAATGATGCCACAGTGCATATACAAATTCTGTTTTTCCTGGCATTCACAAGCTTGCTCTCTCTCTCTCTCAAACACACACATGCACACACGTCTCTTGTGGTGCTTAGTCATGACAGCAGAAGGGAAAAGGATCGCCATGGAAACAATACTTGGAGTCGACCAGTCAGAAAGCAGCTCTTATTTCTCACAACATCAGGTTAGAGGTTAAAGCAGCAGGTTTGTTCGTGTGTCTGAGTGCCATCCTCACTATCTCATCTGAGATTAATATTAAAGACTTCCGGCAGACTCCTGTCCCTTTCCAAAAAACCGACACCATCTGTCATTTTTAAAGCAGCTTAAAAGGAAATTCCACGGGCAATTTAAGAAGTCTAGATCTTTATTCAGCATGTAATACTATCAGGGAGAACGCTGATGGTTCCAAATTTACTCAGCAATAAAGGCAACCAGCCCAATCCTAGGGTCAGTTGGGAATAATGGGACGAGACATCAGAGCTGTGGCAGTTCTGCAAGATTCCAGAAAAGGATGAAAAAGAACTAGATCTGTTAACCAGATTCACTTTATAAAGTATAAAGCATTGACAAGTGAAAACTATTCACATTATTTTAGTAAACACTTACTTTCTGCAATATCTTTAGTGCAAAGTAGAAAAGTATGAAGTTTCAGCTAAAGGACTTCAGTTCAGCACCACGGACAGCTCAGTGACTGATGGACATACACTGTGCAATCTTGGGCCATCCCAGAGGAAAGATGACCAGTGTGAATTATAGTGTCAGCTTTGATCACAACATTGAAACTGTGCTTCCGCATCACACAGTGAGGGTGGTTCAAAGTTGATTGTAGTAACCACAGTAACCAAAGGTAACCCAAATCTACTAACCTACAAATCTAACCAGCCAGTAGGAATCCAGAACAAAATGATGCCTTGATCATACTGACAGAGGTGCTTATGGTTGGGATTCCAACAAAGGTTCAGCAGGTATCATCATAGTTTAAATCTATTAAACTTGATGCCGTACCAATAACTATAAGAGCCACGTGGTACACTGTAGCAGTCCAGCTTTGTCAGACAGACCCTTCTAAAGGCACTAAAAGCAGGGATCTTAAGTGTGGTGTAACAGCAATGCTTGGTAAGAACTTGTTTGTCCCAGAAAGGCAACAAAGAAAGAATTTCCCACTTTTAACTGCACATTCTACTCATAGTATGACATAATAGAGCAGAGCAACACCAGCATTTCTCCACTAAATGTTCGACAGAGTTCATTGAAGTACGGTGGCCTGTTGGAAAATATGATTTTAATGTTTGCAGCCAAGTGACAGACAGACACACAGATATTGCCCACACACAAATGACCGTTCCTGCTGTAAAGTGGAGCCCTGAGCAGGAAAACAGTAAAGGTGTTTGATGTCTGCATTTGTACTTGCATTTGCTCTCAATCTTATACTGGCTCTAGAAATTGGCACTCAGTCACAGAAACTTTTAAAATCCCGTCTAGTTGCCAACTAAACATTTGCTGTGTACACACATATACTTTGTTACCTATAGGGCAGGTTGGCTCAGAGCCTGATTTTGGCACTGCTATATTTTCATCTCCTTGATGCCTGTGTTTTTGTACCTAATAAGGACTTACAGGTGCAGTTGGTGGCACCGCACTAAGACACATACATCCGCTAATACAGATAATGAAATTAGTGAGCTAGACTGGAGGCACAAGTTCACCTTGTGCTAAACAAAGCCTGAATATTTGCCCAATGCTGTACTTTCAGCTGAAGCAGTGATCCAAAACAACATACAAGAGTTGGGTGATTGGACAAATATGGCAGCTGTTGGTGACTGGAGTCCATTGCTAGTGATTCCAGGAGCAATGCTTTTAACATTGCCCCGGACTTTCAGCAGCTCCATAAAGACAACTGCAAAACCATCTTGCTGCCATTTTGAAAATATAGCAGAAATTAAAGGATGTCCATCTAAAGCAGTTCCACAGAAACTTTTAGATGAATCAAACTGTTGTATCTCTTCCATTATTATATTCCATTATATATTATGCCATTTTATAGAAATACCATGACCCACAGCTAGCAGATGTATCTATGGTATAAATGTGAAAATACTAGAGTTTTTTTTTTTTTTTTTAATGAAAGTTGACCTCTGATCTTCAGGTCAAAGTTGCTGGGATTCAGACTCGTCTGATATTTTTAGTAGATGCATCTATGGTTTTAATTTGAAAATCCTACATATCCTCATTCTCGAGTTCTCACATTCACACACTCAGGTGTCCATGCTGCCCACCTGATGACAATACCCCATCAGCCTTTCACCTCCAAGGAGTGAAAACGCTAAATATTTAAGCGATCACCACTTGTTGCTTGAGTGATCATGTGTTGTGTTGTCCTCTAGTATATTATTTACTGGACTACCAAACAAACAAACAGGGGATTTGATTTTGAAACAGCATTTTTGGTGACTGGTGACCTGTCCAGGATGTACCCTGCCTCTCGCCTAGAGGTGCAACGGATCACGGTTGATCCGTAACTCGAACCGATCCCACTCCACGGTTCGGCACGCACGTAATCCGAAGATTTGAAAAAGAAGGAAAAAAAGTATGTGTATGGTGCGCGTGGTCAGTCTGTCAAGCGATAGTTATGGCCAGCGCTAGCGGTGCAAGTGGAGGAGCAGGGGAGTTTACGGCATTTAAGCAGCCCTTTGCAGGCCAATCCGACCGGGGTAAAGCTATTACATAAGCTACTGGGGTGTTTAGCTGCAGACGGGAGGCTGTATTCCCTTGTGCAAAACAAGGGGTTTAAACTATGATGAACGTGCTTGAGCCACGCTATGACATCCCGTTGCACGTCCACTTCAGTGACAAGATCGTACCCAGGCATGTATGAGCAGGAAAAGTTTAAAGTTATGGCTGAACTGTCCCAGGCATCTTCTCTTGCCCAACTACAAATGGGTGGACCTCCAGGGCAACAGAAAGCTATGTGACTGCTCATTATATCACAGCGGAGTGGTAGATACAAAGCTCTGTACTACTACTGCCCTATACTGAACCTTAATTTGTTTTTATATAATTGCGTGGAATGAGTCTGGAGTTGAATGTTTTTAATAGCAAAATATACTTAAAAAGTTAATAAGTGAATGTTAAAATTTTTTCTTTTTTTCTTTTTTGCTGATCCGAAAATTTATCCGATCCGTGACTTAAAACCGTGATCCGATCCGAACCGTGAGATTTTTGATCCGTTGCACCACTACTCTCGCCCTAAGACATCTTGGACTCCAGAAAGGATAAGCAGAAGCGAATGGATGGACAGTGTTTTTGGTCACGTCTGAGATCTCTCCTTTGTTCACTCAGTGTTCCTTACATAATGGACATAATGGTGAAAAGTTGCCTGAGATCTTGGTTTTAATCATTAACATTTTTGCTTCATCACTGACAAATGGCAAAGGTCACTCTGGCTTCTTCATCTATACACCGAGAACACTTTGGGCTCTAAGAACAGCCTTAGAACACTTCCAGTGGATCCTGCTAACCTTTAACAATTAACATGTTCCTTTAACTTCCTAAGACCCGAATCCTTCCACGACAGGCATTTTTAAATTTCTCTTTATATTTGGGCATATTGGGGCCCGATGAATGTAAAAACATTCCAGATTTTTTTTTTTACCTTATTTTTGTTTTTAAGAAAAATAAGAGCCACATATGAGGATATTCGTTTCAAATTTTGATAGAACAGTAGCAGTATAATGTCCTCGTAAGTGGATATCAGGCCCATGTAGAGCAGAATTGAGTATTTTGGTCTAAATAACCCAAAATGTGATGTCCACATATGCGGACGGCAGGTCCTAGGAGGTTAAAGTGCTTTAATATGGACACGTCCGTCACCTTGTTCACATGCTTCAAGTTATGATCACTTCTAAAAAAGTCACACACGTAAGCGAGCATGCCAGTCCGTATTAAAAAAAATTAATAAATAAAACAGGCCACAAGCTAATTAGCTTCCTCTGTATGTAATCTCCATGTTAGTCTGTGTATGTGTGTGTGTGTGTCTGTGCACGCATGCGTCTGTGCATGTGCGTTGGGTTAATTAGCCAGGAAGACGACAGGCAGACGTTAGATGGCTTCCTTTGATCTGACGCTGCTAAGTACTTCCTGGAGACACACACACAAACACACACACACACACACACACACACACACACACCTTCGAAACAGAGATGACAATAGCAGGCTTTGCTGTGACATCTGCACTTTTTCTAATTATAGATCATTGAGCTACACTCCTGAGGGTTACACTAACACCGTGTCCAGAGTTACCTAACCTGTGTGCGAGGGTGTGTGTTGATAGAAAGTTAGAGAACAGCAGGTCAAAGTGAAGGGCACTAAAGCACTTTGCACTTAAGAGTTAAAGCAAGATAAATGAGAAGAGAAGGGCTGAGAAATTGTGCTCAGAGAGGGAGCAGTAAGGGAGGAGGAGGATAAGAGGACAAGGGAATAAGAGATTTTTGAAAACAGCAGAACAACGTCAGGAGAGACGACGGCTACGTTTACACAGCGCTCAATATTTCTGTTCTAATTGGTCTAAAAACCCAGACAGAATAAAAATACTCTTTATCAACACTGCAGTGAGAATACAACAAGCCCAGTCTAAAAACGGTACCGTAGAAAACAATTTAACATGATTACTTTCAGGCAGTTTACTTCCCTCGCTCCATTTTAATTATGCTCCTCATCCCAAAATAGCATCATCAGAGCCAAATTGGCATTCTGTGAAGAGTTTGCTCAAACTCTTAAAGAAATAAGAGTAACACAGTAACTACAAATCCCCCAACAGAGGAAGGACATCCATCATCAGGGAGCTGAAACACGTGCCAGAGGAGACAGTCAATGAGGAAGATGAATACAAGACTTTCATCACCTTTGTCACACTTCCCTGATTTACTATGACATGTAAACAGCTTGGGATTGAGGACACACAGCGGTAAAGTAAACATTTTAATTGTACTTAATTATTTTAATACAGAGTGCATTTGATTGCAGACTGCCGTCGTCGCCTATAGTTTGCATGGAAGACATGGATTTCTCTGCAAACACTCTCCACCAACTTGCCAAGCAACTTGGAAGCTCAATAGTGTAATGCAAACTGGAAATGAAGACTACCGAACTTTACAACAAACTGCTGCCTTTAAAAACATGTTCGTTTCAAAAGTAGGAAGCACCTTTTCTGTTGCACTTTTCACAATTTCCCCTACGACTGCTTGTGCGAGTGTTTTTTATGAAAACTAAAGTGAACTGCAGCAATTTCGTAGTGACCAAAAAAACCACAAGGTCGTCTTTGTTGTAGCAACTACTTTGCCACCAGTTTCACCCATTTGCCAATTAAAGGTATGATATGTCAACTCTTAGCCGTCTTAATTGAGGCTACGTCCACAAGTGTCCGGGTATTTTTGAAAACGCAGATTTTTCTAGGCACCTTTGGTCCACACGTAAACGGCGTTTTCGGTCACTGAAAACAGAGATTTCTAAAAACGCCTGCCAGGGTGGATATTTTCCAAAACTCAGTTTTTGCATTTACGTGTGGATGAGGAAAACGGAGAAAATGCAGCGTCAAAGGTGTGCGCCTTTTTTGACATCACACTGTGCACCACGTTATTGTTTAGGTTTAATGAATTTCTACAATACTGTTAATTGTACTCTCTGCAGTGTTTAAATGCTTACATATACACACACAGTTACTGTCCCTCCACATATATATATAGGACTCTGTTTTGCTTCTATGCCCCATTTTTGTTTACTATTTCCCACCGAGGCTTCTAGACTTCTGATTGGCCAACATTTCTACACGGTTAGGAATATATCGCCACCTGTTGCTTTGGCATGTTCCTAGCAGCGTTTTCCTTCATTTCTGCCTTTACATGTGGACGGGATTATTTTTTAAAACGAAAACGGAAAATCTCTGTTTTCAAAAATACCCGTGTACGTGTGGACGTAGCTTGAATTGCAAACTCCTAGGTACGGTGGGCACTGTAGGACAAACATGTTAGTCAAACAAGAGGTTTAAATAAAAACAAAAACACTCAACACCATAATAGGCTGCAGCCGGTTGCTCTGCTTTTCCCCATAATATGCCAGCTAGCATTTTTCTTTTACTGTTTGTGTATCAAAACATTCTTATATGGATTATATTTGAAAGTATTTGTATAATACAAGTACTTTTTAATAGGAATGAGAATAAAAAAATTGTTATAAAATGGATTTGTGTCAATTCTATGGCATAAATATTTTGCTATAGTTTTTTGTTTTTACCCTCAAGTTACCTCAAAACTCTGTTCGCTGTTCATCTGTAGTGAGCCTAGGCTTGTAATTGACTGTTGATGTCGGCTGTTAATGTGCCAGGTGTCTACGTCCATTTACTCTGGAGGCTGTAAAACTTTGTAAAAGGAGTCTGATACGGGTCGAAGAGTCGGTGATCCTCACTTCTGTCCAATGACAGCAATACTGAGGTGAGTTGTTCAGGATATCCTGAATTTTTCCGTCAGTAAGACCTGCTGTGTTTTTGCTGCTATTAGCTGCTGTTAGCCTGTGTTACCGGAACTTTCTTTGAAGTGGATCTAGCATTGTAGCTCTAAGACACAGAAATATGTATAAACAAGTCTGACTTTGGTTCAGGAGATGACGCTTGAGGTGAGGGGGGAGAGGATGGCATTTTATCTTTTGCGGTTTTTGTTTCTCTGGTGAACAGGACCCGTTCTCAGTTGTTTAAACACAGGTATGATCCTTCATATCTTTCAGTCTGAAGGTACAGACACAAATTAAAAATCACCTCCACGGCACACAAACGCCTACAAGTTTTCCTCTCCTCCACCTTTGGCATACTGCGTATGGGGCTCGGTCTCGAGCCTCATGCATAAAATATGATTAGGCAGAGAGGCGATGTTCATCTCAGTCACTGTATTCAAGAAGGCAACATGGCGGCTCCCATGAAACTGTGCCTATGTAATTTTAAAGAATTAATTCCAAGTTTATGAGAACACATCAATTTGTTGGAAGACATTTTTATGAGCAATGTAATATTTATGAGCACATTCTTTTCTTTTAGATATTAACTAACCTCAAAACCTTGACTGACTATACCTTCAGAGAAGCTGTTGTTGGAGATTACAGCTGTAAAACAGCAGGTTAATGCTGGCAGGTGTAGCAGCTAGTACTGAGGACATTTTCTGTAGTGTAGAGGCAGCTGATGGCAGGTAGAGAGCTGAAATCATTGAGCTCATATGAATATTTATCTCCATACATCGTCAGCTTGAATGTGTCATGCCAGTGTGAACAGTCTGTTCCTGTTACAGCAGACAGGATACATGATGGATTTTCTAGACTGTGTCGGTAGTTGTGTTTTTTCCTCTCTCCGCACTATGATCCATATCAGCTTAAGTAACTTTTAATGAATTGAGCAAGTTTGAAATTAAATCCCATCTCCTCCTCTTTTCTTCCCCCTCTCTCTCTGTCTGTCCTATAAAATATTAAAGTGATGTGGTCTTTCCTCCCATTAAATAGCTATTAGCCATTACAGACTGGGCTGGCAGAGAAATGAGAAAAACATAAAATTCTGATCATTAAAAACAAACCAAAAAAAAAAAAAAAAGTGAGTGAGAGCGGGGCAGAAAGAGTTATCAAGGAAAAAGAGGGACACAAGACAGAAGCACTGAGTCAGCTGCTCTTGTACAGTCTGTGAGATCGTGTCAGCTAGAAGTTGTCATAATGTCAAAATAAAATTGCAATGTCAAGGCAGAAAAAAAGCTGATCGGGAAATGAAGAATATCAAAGTGGGAGAATAATGATTGGCAGCTGGAAATACCAGGACAGGGAAAAAAAAAAAACAGTTGAAAGACGAGGTTTATTTCCTCAAAAAGTGAGTTAAATTAAGACTTTTGAAGCTTCTATGCTGCAAATTATACCAAAAAATAAATAAACGATAAATGATGCATGGCTCCTAAATGGGGGGGGGGGGGGGGGGGGGGCGGTTTGCCAATGAGCTTTTCTGCTGCAAAGAAAAACAAGCAGACAGAGGAAAAAGTGGAAGAGAGATGAAAATCCAGAAGGAAAATAAAAGACCCAGACAGAAAAGTAGACAGATGGAGGAGAATCACTTCCTCCTTCAATGTGAAAACAGTACTTAATAAGAGCTATTCCAGGATAAAACTGTGAATATATCAACATGTCTTTGCTTCAGTGACATGAAGGGGAGGGGTCTAAATATTCATCGGTGAGGAAGAAACTGCCAGATAACTGTCTGACTGCTACCAGAAGAAGAGACACTGAGTCAGTAAGTCATCTAACTGTTCACTCGCTGAATTAATTTTCTTCTTAGTAATGGACATTTACACAGACAGACACAATGGGAGAGCAGCCACGGCTTGTGTGCGAGTGCAATCAAAGCTTTGAAGCAGCAGAGTGAAGTGAGGGACAAACACAGAGGCAAAGGCAAAAGAAAATAAGTGAAATTGAGGAGAAAAAGGGGCGAGAGCAGTCTTGATTAAAGCTGTTGTATTATGCATATACATACTTTACAATGGTGTAAGATCATACTGAACACGGTCAAAGATTTACACAACAGAGGTCAACGTCTGTGCAAATGATCCCCGTGGGACAAACACTCAGACTGGCCTGTTTTCCTACTCTTGTGTCTGAATGATGTCAGTAAGAGCTGAGATGCCATAGATGGTCATATGAGCTGACTGTGAGGACGAAGAGAGGGTGCCCTTAAACAGAATGCAGTTAAAGCAGCTCGTTTCAGACAGCGAGTGAAGCACTGGTCTGCACAAAGACCCCACATAAGATGAATAACGATCATTTTATACTATGAGTGAGTAGAGTTGGAAGAGAGTGAAATAGACTGTTACTTTTCTATTCTAACTGATCACTCAAAGCAATTTTTATTTGAGCGAATCCACACATCATTTCTTTCAGCTGCTCCATTTGAGCTCATTCTTTTAAAGCATTTTTCTACTCGGAGTGCTTTATACAACATGTCATTTACCCAATCATACAAGCACTTTGTCCCATAGGAGCTTTCGTCCAACATTCACACACTTTAATACGCCGATGAGGTGTATTATAGGTGTCTTATACTGTATCTTTAGTATCTTACCCAATGACACTCTAGTGAGCAGACTGGGATCTAACCACCAACCTTCTGATTAGTAGATGACCTGCTCCTGAACTACACCCACCCAGTTAAGGTGCGAGTTGTCAAAGCAGATAATCTGCCCCCTGTCACCTGTTCTCCAACAGCCTCCACTATCACACAAACCTTCTGCTTGTCCTCCATCTTCAGTATCCTTTGTCCAATATATCCACTATCCCTCCTCTGCACATGTCCAAACCTTCTCAACTGTGTCTCTCTGATATACTCACATCTAATCCAATCCATCCTAGTCACTCCCAATGAAAATCTTAACATTCCAATCCAGTCTCCAAACCAGAAATCAGTGCAGTTCTCACTAGTAATCCTTTATGCTTTCATACAGTGCTTTCTAACAGTGCTAATCCATAGATATTCTCATGCTGATAGTTTCATTAAAAAACAAAGCTGTGAAAAGGAAAAGATGCACAAAAACTGGGCGAGATTTTAAACTGTATAGAAACCTTGTGGGACCATAATTTCCTCATGTAGAATTTTTTTTCCCCTTCTTTTGCTCCATGGAGATGCAGAGTTACAATATAAAACATTGATATATTTATGATGAAAACACTTGAAGTAGCCATCCACTTTATATCCTCACAGGGAACGTTCAAGTCAGCAGTTTATGTTTCCCCTTACTTCTGTATGAGGTACAAAGTCCCTGAGATCCAAACCATAGCCTTTCAAATGGTGGCCCGACATCCACTGCATCTTCCTTTGTATGCAAATGTTTTATAGGCTGTGCTGAAAACAGAGGCCTGAGATGGTCCAGGACTGTAGGTCCTTGTCAGACTGATTAAGTAACTCTGAAGTTTGATAGCATGCTTCCTACCCCTTCTTTAACCCACATAAATATGTGTCGATAAAGCTGTTGGAGCGGTTCTATGCATTTCATCCATCCATTTTCTTCAGCTGGTCCAGTTGTGGGGCTTTGGGGCCTGTCCCAGCTGCCTGAAGCAAAAGGTGGGGTACAGCCACCAGGCTGTTGCACAGCTCTATATATTCCAATATAAAAGAGAAAATTACAACTATTCCAGGTAAATAGAAACAGAATCTCAGAAACTTTAGAGCAAAGCATCTACATTTGTGAGGGAAATTAACTAAAAAAAAAAAATCAAACATAGATGTTCAGAAAAAGAAAAAAAAAGGATGAAGAAAATCAGACAGCTCCCTGATTTAAGGGACTGTGGAAATGAGTTTTGCCAACTTGAGTGCAGTGAGGCAAAGCTCAGCTAACTGCAGAGGTGCTTTTAATATTTAGAGTACCCCCATCAATGCATAAATAAGAGAAAAAGCTCACAGTATAGCACTGTGCAGTCACTGCAGCCTCCAAAGGTTTCAGAGAAACCCAAGATCATGAGCCCGCCGATGGCAGAGATTGTTCTCATTATGTGGACACCATCAGCTGTGAAATGGGTACATTCATCATTGCATCATGAGTAGAGATTTATACAAAGTCATTACCTCGGCTGTTCCTAAGCTTATTTATTCTGACTGTATTGAAAACGCGTAAACTCAGAACCTGTAAATAAGATCTTTTCTATACCAGGGAGTGTGAGTAACAAGTGAGTGGAAAGAAAAGAAATCTGTGAATGAAAACGAAGGTGCAAAACACAAAGGTAACAAAACAGGACAAACTGTGGTCTCCTGGCTTAAAAAACTGTGATTGCCTCCATCCAAACTCTTTTTTTTTTTTTTTTTTTTTTTTAAATGACATCAGAAACAGCAGTATGCGACATTACGTGATGGCAGAGCTTCAGTTCATCCTTTGTCATTTTTTTTTTTTTTTTTTTTTTTTTTTTTTTTTTTTAATAAATAGGACAGGGGGAATGAATGAGAGAGAGAGGGGGAGAGAAAGAAAGAAAACCCAAGGGGAGAAGAGACGGTGAGAAGGGGGGGGAAGAGAGACAAAAAAAAAAAAAACAAAAAAAACTCCTGGGTCACCTGTATGGAGAAAAAACAAACAAACAAACAAACAAACAGAGGAGACAGCAAACAACAAAGAGCAACATAATAATAGAGAAAACAAAGCACCATCACAATAAACTAGCTAGTCATAGATATCAGTATTTACTAAGTAATAAACGATATTGTGCAGCACGCAAGATAGACAGCGCACAGTGTGCTTTGAGGCAGCAGCCAAGAAAGCTTTAGTCCGCGTCTGTGAATACCCATGTGTGCATACCTGTGTGGATCAGCATGCTTGCATTCCAAAGGTTTCTCCATGTAATGATCTGCTAGGGAGTGTGGGGGGGCCACAGCCCCGTCCTCCAGGGTGTGAAGCGGGTATGGAGGAGATCAAAACTCCAGACATCCAGAGGCCCCCAGAACACAAGAGACCATGGAAGACCAACAGAGGGGCAGCCGCGCCACTGTTCCAGTAAGAGCTGAGGAGAGTCCCAGATGAGGGCTCACTCAGCAGCCGCGGAGCAGAAGCCAGGGGGGGTTGCAGTGACGCGCCCGTGAGCTCCGCCGGCCCCCAGCTGCGCCTGAGTGACCGAGCCCTAGGCCGAGAGGCCGGGGCACCCCACCTCCAAAGGGGCCCGAGCGAGCCCCAGGCCCCAGGCCCCGACAAGCGGCCGCCAAGGAGTGAGCCGGTGTGTACCCGGACGCCCACCCCCAGACACAAAGAACCACCAACACACCGACACCTGAGGGAGTCCGCCACCGGCAGGGGAAGTGGTGGTGGGTGGAGATAGGCCTCCAAACCTTGGAGGGCCTGAGGTGTCCCCAGAGAGGTGGCGTCTGATACCCAACCTGACATATAGACACAGACATACAGGCACACACAGACACAAACATCCATTCCCACCCTCATGCTCTCATATGCACTCACTCCACACTCAACCAACGTGGAGACAGACATAAAGAGACGCTGTACACACAATCACACTCCCCAAGCGTACTCTACAAACCGGGTCTAGGTACCCTTGCCCCTGGAGGGGGGAATTGCACCCAGACCCAGGTGGTGTTACCCTTTTCCCTGCGGTGGGGAGAGGCAGACCACCCCGACTCCGCAGCAGCAGGGAGGCCCCACACCCCAGACCGCAGTCGGACGGCCAACTCCTCCTACTAGCCCTCCCGCTCCAGCAGGCCGCAGAGAATGGGGGTGGGAGAAGACTCCAAACCATCCAAACTCTAAATGTAGACCATGCACCATGCTGAGAGGGCTGCTTTCTCTGTGTATTTTATTTCTAAAGCCAGTGAATCAAGGCACTAACACCAAATGACAAAGTATCAAAATATTGCTGGTGTTGTGTCCCAAGGACTCAGCTACATTCAGATCTCAATGTTAAGCACCAATCAGTCCTTTACAAGCATTAGCAGGCAGTTAGCTGGTACTGAGGACAACCTACATAGGGTTTAACATCAAAGGACACATTTTTTGTATTTATGAGACACAGGGCATCAGTCTTTTAGGCCAAGGGAATGAGAACAACCTAGCTTCTTTGATAAACATACTAATGAAAAATAGGAGATCTAGTAAGCGCCCTGTACCAGTTGTCTATAGCTGGTGCATGAAAAACATTTTGGAAAATGTTGAGGTTTGAAACCTCTGTCCGAGTGCTTCTTGTTAAAAGTCTGCTACATACATACATACCCAGTGTATATACTATATGTATGTATATATATATATATATATATATATATAATGTTCTTCCTCTACACCCCCCCCCCCCCAATTTTTGCACATGTCGAGGAGCGTGTCAGACTACATTTCACTGTGTGTTATACTTGTATAACTATGCATGTGACAAATAAAGTACCTTGAACCTTGAACATATATACTGCTGCACACGTTGGCACATGATCCATGCTGAGCTGCAGTTGCTTTCTTTGTAATTTCACCATCATGCATGGTTTTAGGAATAAAAGTTGACTACCACCATGGCGGCAACAGATTGTACAAGAAAAGAGACAAATAATGTTCCAAGAAACAGGAGTCGCTGCCAGCTCCCTCTGACCCGTTTGGTGCCAGTGGAGTCATACAGATGAAACCACTATGGTGCTTTAAACCGGACCTCAGCGCTGGTGTAAAATGTGAACAGCTGACCTGTTCTAAACCGACGACAAGACCAGAGGAAATAATGTGAAGTAATAAGAATTCTAGATTCAGCAAGAGGAAGACGTGAAATGTAGCAGCGTTTCCTGTCCCGACGGTCATCAGTTGTTGCAGAGGCTCCCTAACGACCACGGCTGTCATGGTTACCAGCATGGCTGTCCTAACAACAAGCGTGGCATGTCATACAGCACAGCGCCGTCTGGGAACAATCTGTCTGGATGTGACACATCTCTCTCACACACACACACACTGACATATATGCCAGGACAGACACACGAGCCCACATTTGTACTCGCTGCACACTGAAATATACCAAGAGACAAAATGTACACACAGAAATGAACACTAAACACATACTTGACGATTAAAATGCTTAAATATAACAGGATTTATTCACTCTGTGGATCGGGCTTTAAATCTGCCCTCTATCAGAAGTGGAACCGTTAAATAGAGACCCTTAAGTATACAAATACCAACACACCATTTCATGAAAACACATAGCTTAACCTCATGATTTGCAGCCAGCGGGGCATCAGGGAAAAAGATCTGCACGCTCTCACTCATACACTATGTATGCATACACACTTTTGTTTATCCATTGAGCTGCATGCCAAATATGTGCACAGAAACACAAACACACACACACACACACACTGCTGTGCAGGTCCAGCACTGACAAATGTCACTTCCTCTGTGTGTTTCTCTTTGATCTCTCTCTCTCTCTCTCTCTCACACACAGCTGCAGTGGTGCATGGCTACTCTGCAGTACTTGAGCGTGTCTGCATTCAGATATAAATACACAAAAGCATGAATATTAAAACGCACAGTAGGAATGACAAATTCTGGCTCTCTTGTGAAGGGCACTCTTGCACCATCTCCCCTTTTCTCAGGTCATGTGATCTCCTTATCAAAGCTAATGTGTTGCTCTAAGTGTCTTCAGAGGGCCATCCATCAATCAGACAGACCCCCTACAGAGAGCACAGATTCCTCCCAGGGTGGGTTCGGTGGGATTAGTAAGCACACTCAAGACTGCAGAAAGAAATGTTTCAACATTTTGCAACAAAAAAAGAAAAGAAAAGAAAAGGCACATCTAAAAAACTAAATATTGCACAGTCGTACATGTACTTGCACTCCTATTTTGCTACGCTGCAGGGGGAGAAGTGAAGGAACCTGTGCAAGGATTATTGATCCAGTGTCTGCTCTTAACACCTTTATTTTTGTTTCTCCTGCAAAGCTGCAGAATTTACATTTCACATGTTGTGTTTAGGGTCTCGCCCTCACTGTTGGATATACAGCCGCTTAAAGGATCAACCATGCGACATTTAAATCTTCACAGATGCAAATAGTTGTAGCAAAAAGTTTACAGTCAGTGGTACAGTCAATTCCTTCTGTGAGACTGAGAGACTCAAATCCTCTGTACACAGTCTTCGTGTTTTTATTATATGAACATTTTAGGTTATCAGTAAACTTTCTCTTTATTATTGTTTTAATACTGGCCTGGGAAACAAATTTGGTTCTTTCATTATTTTAATGATGTTTGGTTGTTCCTAATTTCCACTGCATCGTTTCCCAGGGGTTAAGGAAACCTGAAAGCTGTGGGAGTAGTTTGCATAGAGGGTGAGAGTGTAACCCTACTTATTTATCTAAAGCTACAGTTTACACATGTAAATGTCAAACACCTGCTACTGACAGCGTCTACTGAAAATACACGTGTGTAATATGATTTAATGATGTTACCTAAATGCCTGATGTGCAGTAGTTTGCTATACAGCATAGCAAACTGGCCAAAATTATGGGTACACAGCAAATTCAAAAGTGTTAAATTTTTTGGTGTTAATAGTCTCCTTGCAAAAGTAGAGTTAATTTTACTCTAAGTAGAGTCACATTCTTTTAATATAACTCTGAGGTGTAAAATGATAGTAGTTAAAATCGAGTGTTAAAAATGAGTGTTTCGCTGTCAAATCTGGAGGTGTTACAATGGAAACATTAACTCTTGACCTCTTAACTCTGAACTCCTACAGGGGCTATGACACCAACAGAGTAAATTCACAGACTCCGCCCCCAGCACGGCTCCAATCGAAGCTGAAGTGAAGCCGTTTCAGAACATTTTGCTCTACATATTTGAGTTGTTTGCCATGCTTGGTAAGTCATTTTTTCAAAGATTGTTTCAATTGTTATTAGCTTTTACTTCTGTGGCTCTTTGGAGTTGAGACAAAGCTGTGTGAAAGGCATTAGCCATGTTGCTCGCTGATAGCATAATATTCTGTTTTAGCTAGCTGAAAGGTATTGTTTGCAGGCAAATACCACAGCCTTGAAAAAAAGCTTGCATGTGAATTTTCAGTCAAATCTTTGGTCAAATACACCTAAAACAATGTCTAGAATGTGAAATGTTGGTATAATGGTGCTGCTTGAAGCCTGAAAACGATCGCCCATAAAAAACAAACAAACGAGCAAACAGCAGTAGCAGACGTCCTGACTGGATTCTACGTTAGCATAGATCCCTCCAGAGTTTTGTGCACACGGTTTAGGTAAAAATGAAAAAGGTTGAGGTTTTACATTTAGTTCAGTATTACCTGTTGCCTGTGTCCTTGTCTTTTGGGAAAATACTTTACACAAGTAATGGCTCAAAGAGGATTCCTTTTTTTTTTTTTTACTGTGCTGCAATTGTTTACTGGATTATTTGTGCCATTAATTAATGTCAACTAATTTTTATTCGATCTCCGCACAGGATATGCTTGTGAAGATGGAATATGGGGGAGAGCAGAAGTGCGTTGAAGTTCCACAAAGTGATGAATGAAGGACATGCATATTGTATTGAAGAAATAAGTGATGAGAATGCTGTTATTTGCATTTACCATGTCAGACCTTTTGATAAACAAAATTCTAATGAAAGTGAGAACATGTATACTGTTACATCTTTCAGAAAATGTTTTGAAATTGTGGTGCACAGTTCAGAATAAATGTTTTTCAACAACCATTGCATCTTTTTAGTAAATGTTTATTTCCAAAAGAAATTTCTAGAAGATCAGAACAGTAAAATTCCCACTTTTTAGAATGAATTAGAAGATAACTCTTACGTAGTTAAACTAAAATACTCTTTGAGAGTTAATATATAAACTCTTAACACCAAGTGTTAAATGATCAACTCCAGACAGATTTGGTGTTTAACACTAAATCAGAGTTAACGTACCAACTCTCCAAAAAGAGTTAAATTAACACTCTCTGGTGTGGACCCATATAGACACTTTAATAGTGTTGAAATCAAATCCGACAGTGTTAATTTGGACATGCTGGATTTGCTGTGTACAGCTCATTCAAACATCTTCAAAATAGACACTGCACTTTCTTAAATGTGCCAAATACGAAAGACCATTGAATATCATTGCTTTATAAATACAACTGAAAATACTAAAAATGAGTTGAGTAAACACTTGTATATACCTACGTATGTCTTCTATGTTTCATAGTAATGTCCACATCTTCTAACTTGTGGCTACTTTTCTTTCAATCAGCTGATAACAGAAAAAAAAAACACTGAACATTGTCTACTTGAAAAGAATAATATATAAAAATAACTGAATGCTTGATCCCTTTCTCCACCTGAACATTGCCCTGTAGTAAATATGATCCAGCGCAGACAGATACTTTATCTCCCCCTTTTGACTCGCACACAGCCTCTAGCCAAAAGGCCATGTGCTGTCGTTTACAAAGAGACATGGGAGCTGAAATTTAATTTTACCACTGTGATATCAGCTGAGGTTAAGAAAAAGGAAAGCTCACCATAACATGGAACAGATATTGCTTAATGCCGAGTTAGAGCAGTGACAGAATCAGTTCTCTTCGAGTAGCTTTGGAGAACTAGCTCACGTTTGGGTAGCTTTGAGGAGAGATTATTAATTAGTGTCATTAGAAGCTGAGCTAATTTAGATTGGACAGAATCTTAAGGTCAGATCCGCCAATGATTGTTGGAGCCAAAGCATCTTGTCAAGGCTCGGCTGTGTGGCAGGCAGGAGGAGGACCCAAACGCAAAACTCACAGACACGGGGATGAACTCAAAATCACAGCTTTAATGCTGGAATGGCAGAACATAGGAAATACAAAACTAAACTGGGAAAAGTAAACTAACATATGCAGAGAGACACAGGGAGATCCACACAACATGAGGGACGACGTCACGCTGAACAGAGGGAGACGCAGACAGAAATACACAGAGGGTTAACGAGGAAAGTGGGAACACACGGGGAACACAGGTGACACTGATAATCATGACGAGACAGGGCGGGGTGAACTGAACATGACATGTGCGGGCGTGAGAGTCACAAAGTAAACAGGAAGTGCACAGAGGTTCAGACAGGAGGAGAGAGAGCACGAGTAGAACACCAACGTAACAGGCAGGGGAGACACGGAATAAACACGAAAGGGGACGAGGGCTCATAAATACATAGAGGGCACACAGGGGGAAGAGAGAGCACGGGGAGAACTTAGACATAATGGGCAGGGGAAGCATGGAATAAAACATAAGGAGAGACGAGGGCTCACAGATACACAGAGGGGCACACAGGGGGTAAGAGCCATGAAGGGAAAACACTTAGGGAACAACACAACAGGGCAACTCAGAAAACATGGCCTAAGCAAGGAACAAAATACAAACATACAAGGAAACTAAGAACACTGGGCCAACATGGCCCAGAACCATGACACATCTAGGTTTAGTTGGGCCTCACTAATCTTAACCATTCTCCAGTCAAGCCTCATTTCATCACGTTTTCCTCCTTGCAATTCTTAAAGTAGTAGTTCTAAAGTAGTCTTGACCAGTGTTGGGTAAGTTACTTTAAAAGTTACTTTAAAATAGTAACTTAGTTACATTACTAGTTACTTCTCTCAAAAGTAACTCAGTTACTTCAAGTTACTCGTTACTTTCAAAGTAACTAGTTACTAGGGAAAGTAACTTTGGTTTTACTCAGAATTCTCTTGTTAATGTGTTGCTTCCATAACTTTGCCAGTCTTCTAGCTTGCTTACTTGCCACAAGTGCACTGTGCCACCTACCAATAGAAAGGAAAAGATAATGTGCATATTTCCACGAGAGAAATCCCACGCCTGGACCGTCATTGACTGCTGCCATGATTCTAGCCTACGTCACAGCGTCACGTGCGCCTTTTACATCAACACAAAAACTGCAGTCGTGGTGCTTTCGATTGTACTCAGAACTCTGAAATTCTGCCTTCTGAATAGGAAGATGTAGGTAACACCAGACTGCAGATGAGCTGCATACAGGGCTGGACTGGGACAAAAAAATCGTCCCGGGCATTTTGACTAGAGACCGCCCACCATTATAGGAAAAATCATAAAGCCTTTGAATGAAAATAAACACTGTTGTGACAGTGATGTACACTGTTCTGATGGTATATATGCATCAATCTATCAATTGTTTGTTGTAAGATTCAGATAATTATTTTTTAAAAGCTAGACATTTTAAATAGGAATAAGAAAGAAAAGTATTTCTTTGTGCCCCCCTTTCCCTGTTAATGCCCTACATGCCCCCCTGGCAACACTTTGCTAGACCCGCCCCTGCACAGTTACCAGCTGTCAGCTACCTAGAAAAGGATCCTGGTGTTATTTGTCTCTCAGAAACAGTTCATAACTTCCCTTCAACTCATTCATGTCACCTAAAAGGTAAACCTGTTTCTCCATCACCTGTTCAGCTCTGATGATCCAGTAAGGACATCTCCTGGTTTCATCTTCATGTTTCCCTCTCACCAGTTAACCAAACCATATCATGACCAGCAGGTTTACAGCTGTGGCTCCAGCAAACATCAGCTGATACTAGAAATTAATATTAAATAAATTCTAACAACAGCTGATCAAGATTAAACGTGCTGCTGTTGTTTAGCGCGACATCCGCTGGTTTCCTCTTTCGGCGCAAAGTGAGCGATAAACAAACAAGAGAGCCGATCAGCTGATCATTGATCAGTTTTCATGATTGAAGCAGAAACGGGAGAGGGAGGGGGGAGGATGAGAGAAGAAGAGGCAGCTGTGCAGCAAAGACACAGAATAACTCCAGCTTTGTGTCTTTTTCATTGTAGCTGAATTACGGGACAAACTGTTCCTTTTCACCTCAATAAGAAACGCGCAATATTTTCTCTGAATACCAGACGGGACGGTTGGAAACTCTAATAACTTATGAACAAAATAAAGTGCAACATCATTAACTTCATAGCACCCACCCAGCTGTATAGAAACTCCATCATGCTAGCTAGCACGCAGTACGGAAAAAGTCAGCATAACGAAAATAAACTCCACCTAAACTTGGTTTATATCTGACCCAGAGAGACTGCAGGTCATAACTTCTTACCTGAAGTTCAGTTCACACTTGGACCGGCGGCCGCCTCGGGTCTCTTTTCCTTCTGCGTCCCTTTTCCTTCATCCACCTGCTGGCCTCCACCACTTGCTAATGTTACTGAATCTGTGGAAGCTCCGCGATAGCCACCACACGAAGTAATGAGTAACGAGCCTATCTAAATCCCAGTAACGACTAACACGTTCCTGATTTTGGCATAATAACTAGTTACCGTGCTCGTTACCACAATAATAACGTAGTTACTGTAACGCGTTACTTAATAACGCGTTAGTCCCAACACTGGTCTTGACCAATAGTTATCCATGCTTTCTGAACTTTTCAAAGTTCTTAATTGAACACTGGCTGCTTTTCCACTCATTTTCAGTCCAATCCTTGAATCTGGCCATTTTCAGATAAATTAGTTTATTTAGCCACATAAGCCTGCCCTATGAATCATTCAAGGCACCGAACTCCGGAGATGAGCAAGTGTTCAGTCTACACATAGCAGAAAAATTGGCCAAGAACCAATTTTGTCTTGTATCTTTAGGCCCTTTGTTCCTAGAAGCACATTTAGTTATTACAATTTCTTCAGCTTCATTTTAGAAAAATTCTAAAGAGAACACAGTTTGACAGGCATAAACAGTACTTGCACCAATGAGATGCTTCCCAAAGTGCTCTTACCCAAAAACTTGGCAGGCCTCGAGACCACCTACAAAAGCATCGGAAAACAAAGTTCTTAAAAATAAATAAATAAATTAATTTAATTAAATCCAGGAAAGACCTGACAAGACTCAAGAGATGCATCCAGGCCTTTCGTCAATATGAATGGAAGTGTTCAGAGAAGAGGTACAAGAGAGAGTGGCTACAGCCAAATGAATGAAACTCATGGTTTGGTGCTGCCAGTATTGTTGGAGATCAGAGAAACATGATGAGATTGCGATCCAACATGCTAATCAGGCCCATCTGGAAAGGCAACAGCTTCATAGCAGCATGACAATGACACCAAACACACTGTAAGTTCAGTAAAAGCAAATCTAGATTGAAAAGCACACAGTGCAACACTATCAGTCATGGTCTTGATGCATTCTCAATCATCCAGGAAAGTAAGGCTCCAAAAAGTTGATTCTGTTCATCTGGACGTGGCGTTTTGTGGGAGAAACGTTTCGTCACAAACGTTTTTCTCCCACAAAACACTACGTCCAGATGAACAGGATCAACTTTTTGGAGACTATCAGTCATGGTTTGGCCTCCCCACAGCCCAGATATGAACAATACTGAAGCAGTGTAGGATCATGTTGACAGAGAACAGAACAAAAGGAAGCCAACATACAAAGAAGAGCTTTGTATGTCCTTCAAGAAGTCTGAAGAACTATTCCTGAAGAATACTCAAACCAACAGTTTAGATCTTCTAACTACAGGTAGCAGAGAATCAGAAAAAGTTGCTTTAAAAGGAGGTGGAGGGGAGCTAAAAACTCCCTGTCAATTCACAATTCAACTTTTAGTATACTGAAAGAGATGTATTTATAATAATGTTCACAGTAAGACCCATTGCTTCTACACAGACACGAAACCCAAACTTTTACACACTCCTGGTTTGAATTATACATTAGATGTTGGTGAAGATCAGATCAGATTTGTCTTGGTTGGATTTGTTGAAGCTTAAAGCTCACAAGAACATCCAGGGTAACGGTGCAAAGCAGATCAGGGACAGAGGACACATGAAGACGTGACAATGGCAGAAAAAAAAAAAGATCAGAACCAGAATCAGCGAAATCTAGAAGGGAGTTGTTCTGGTTTGCTGCATTAGGAAGACTGTCTCCTTCTGCTTTTTTTCCCCGTATGTGTGTGGTCTTGAACCCAGATCAATGTATCGATTGTTTCTCAGCATTTAGCTGAACCTCTACATCAGTTTGGAGCTGTTTCCACTAACGGCACCAGCTGACCAGCAATAAACCAACACGGGGACATGTTTACGGGCTAAGAAGAGTAGTGATGTAAGAGGTGAAATATCAATACAGTGCCATCACAGAGGGAAATGAGCAGCAGACTCCAGATAGGAGCTGCAATATTATTACATTTCACTGCAGGTGGTGAGAATCTCTGCCTGACCAGCTCTGTAGCAGGAGGAAATGAAGCTTAGAAAATGTTTTTGTTTTGTTCTGAAATATGAAAATGGTGCAAAAAGATGATTTCAAGAGGCAAACCACTAAATAGTGGGTGCATTTAATGGTTTTGTTTTAAATACCGGATTGAGTTGCATTGCAAAAACAAAGCTTTCTTATTGAAATAAATAATTCAATTACCGAATTAGAACTTTTCTAAACAGACTAACATTCAAAGTGCACACTGTAAGAAGTCCATGAGAAGCCCATTTGCAAACATTTCATTACTTCATACTTGGAGTGTTCCTCATCATAGCACGATGTGTTCATGTTATAACTTTTGTTGTAATTTTAAGTAAAAATAGACAATGTTTTTTGTTGTTGTTATGGTATATAACCAACAGGCACAGTTTATTCCAGAATTAGCAGCCCAATTAGACTGACCGTAAATGTCAATTTTAGATGCACCTTGTTAATCAAGGTAGCAACACTATTGCTATGGCTAATTATTTTTGCTATGCTACAATTATGGATTCCCAAGTGAAATTTATACCTTGCATTTTATATGCAGTTCCAACGTCCAAACATAATGTCCACTTCTTTAAAGCTGTCTGAACTTAAAGAGGAAAAACTTTATTATTCTTTTAATTACCGTGCTAAGCTGAGTGAATGTTTGTTCAGTCTATCAATTCAGACAGCTAAAGAAAAGATACGTTTGATGTCATAATAACACTGAGCGTTAACTGCTAGACTGTAACTGATCACATTCTGAGAGCATCTCTACAACAAAGTATGTTGTCTGGATTTTGTTTTGGTTTTTTTGAAAGATGATGCAGTTACTTAATTTGGATTTTAATTAAAGGTCGCCTTTTTGTATCCTAACAAATGGCGTCCTTGGAAATTGAAAACCTTGTGATTGAAAGCATGCTCAACACTCAGAGGGCTCATTAAGCAGAGTATCTTATCCGTGGCTTTTTAATCACAGCATTGATGCAAACATTTTATCATCGAAAGGTTTCATATTACAGCTTTTTTATTCTTGACAAATGATGGAACAAGACTTCATATTATTGATGACAATCACTGAAGGAGTTAAGACACTGGTCTAAGGACAGTTTGTCACTGACAGCATTTATTGTCAGGCTAGATTTTGCAGTGACAGTGTACATGACTCCCTTATTTACACAGCCTGGCTATACAATTGAAACTATTGTTTCAAACTTGGGTATTCTTGTTAATCATCTACATGAGAAAAAATTTCTTACTTTTGAAAATAACCCATTTTCTGACGGGATTACATGAAAAAGATGATTTTTAAAAAAGGAAAGAAAAGAAAAAGATTTCCTGGATCTGTTCAAAAGGCAGCAAAATATTCTATCATCTTCTCAAAAAGGTCACTCATTAACTCTGATTTAATCAGATTAAATATTTTTTTTTGGCACCAGTTTCTCCTGAAGGAGTGCTACAATAGCAATATAGACTGATATTTTGTATACATACAGAATTATAAAAATATTGAGGTCAATGTTTATTAAAGTTTCTGTGATATGCATTAAAAGCTACTTACCAAGACAGCTTGACTTCTTATCACAGCTAAGTATCTGCTTAGGGGTGATGCTACTCTGCAACATGCGCTGAGTGTATTAACAATCAGCTCAGTCATGCCAACCAACTTTTTCTGCATTTTATTTTGAAAGGAAAATGTTTTAACTGGAAAATACAGGAAATACTGATCTTTGCGATCGGTTACAATCAGCCAATAATATTCGTCAGGCTGTACTTGACACATTTGCATTGGTGTGTGTTTCCTTTAGGCAGGGTCTGGTTATCCATTTCCATTTGTTTCCTGCCTTCATGCTAGGCTAAGTCACTGTAGCTTCATGTGTCACAGGTACTGTATGATTAACACGTCTTTCCCACATGGTTAAATTGCACAGCCCCAAAGGAGAAGTCTGTCTTGTTTTAGAATATCTCTTCACATAACGACAATTTGTATTGTCTCATAGTAAATTCAAATTATTTTGGCTTGCTGTGGTATTGGGAGACAAGGAGTTTTGATCATGGGGTTGAAAACATTCAATTGTCAAGGAGTTGAAGAGGTTTTTAATGTGCTATTGATTTTTCTGACTGTTAAATCAAATGTCAAAGCACTCTGTAGCTTGCAATGATAGACTGCAATAAGCAGCCCTTAAACACTGAGATGTCATAAAATTTAAACTGAGTGTGTGATCAAAACTGTTTGCAGCTTCAAAGACACCGGGTGTGTTTGGTTTCCACATTAGCACACCGTTTCCCCCTTGATGTCGTCCATTAAGTGATGAAAACTGTTTCAAGTGCACACAAGTGTTAGCCTCACTACAATTCAGAATGAGAACAAGCAAAACTAATCAACTTAAGTTCAAAGTCCCATGGCCCTTGAAACCAATAGAACCAAACTGCATTAGATCCTAAAAAAGAAATAAACACAAAGTGCTTTGAAAGGGGCCGAGAGTAGAGCAGTGCCAAATACAAATTATAACAAAATTCATGCCCAACATTTCTGCAAGCTATTGTTTTTCCATAGAGCACTCGTTTATTTTACGATGAGACAGAGCATTTAAAGGGTTTATTAAGCTCATTTCCACATTTAGCTACCCATCCTCCAAGCCAGCTTTACTTTGGTTGGCTTCCCCTCCTAAACAGAAGGTTTGAACCCCAGACAACAAAAATGCACATACATAGCCATATCACCCATTCATTTCTGCCTTGTGTGACTTGTGACTATTTGTCTGCCACCATGTTTTTATTTTTTCATTACCTTGAATCATATGAAGCTCATATGGTTGAAAGAGTAGAGGACTAAGCCCTCAGATAGTACTAGCATGCTTGGTTATCAAACTGTACCCATATGTTTTATGGCTCTGACCCTCAGGCACATATATGAAATAATTATTGCCAAGCAACAGATTCATAAAAAACAAGAATGTAAACAACAAACAAAAAAGCTAAAACATCTTGAATAAACTGTACCGCATAACAAGCCATATTTTTATTTAGATAATATATTAAAATGCTTCAAAATATTTAAAGCTGCACAGAAAACTGCACAGAAAATCCCAACCCAGATGAAGGGCTTAGCATGAGTAGTGGTCAGAAGAAAGCAGAAAATGTATACAGGGAACAAACAGAGCCATTTCTGCTATACCTAGTGCGGTGGGAAACATCAATATGCTTTTTGTGACATTTTGTTTGGTGGTGTGCTGTGTGGTTTTTCTAATGTGAAATATGTGCTCCAAAAGGTTGGGAAACACTGGTCTATGGGAACTGACTCGATTTTGAGACACCCCCAATGGCACTTAGAGGAACTGCTTCACTGTTTTTGTTACTTCCACACTGGCTTCATTTTTCAGATCCTG
Source organism: Diplotaxodon limnothrissa (assembly GCF_057381915.1). Taxonomy (NCBI): domain Eukaryota; kingdom Metazoa; phylum Chordata; class Actinopteri; order Cichliformes; family Cichlidae; genus Diplotaxodon; species Diplotaxodon limnothrissa. Next base: position 39,206,584 of record NC_140598.1, on the reverse strand, counting down.
AGGTTGCTTCGTGGTTTGAACAGCAGGTGGTTAGGGTACCTGTGCTCACAGCAGAGCAGTGTGGCTCAAATGACCCTATTTAGATGACCTCACACTGACATCATAAAGGTTTTTGCTCAGAGAGATTACTTGCACACATGTTAACTTCATTCAAAAAGCTTTGCAGTGAGAATCCACCAATGAAGCCATATCTTAGATATGAAAAACATTGCAGTCAAAAACTTTACCGTTTTTCACTGCCACCTTTCCACAGTCATACTTTAAATTTTACTGCAGTTCACTTGGGAGTCAGATATGACATGTGTAATCTTGCTGGTAACAAAGGTAAAAACAAGGTGTTATTACAGCTTCTATACATATACACTCAAACTAAAGTTAACTTTCTCTGGCAGCCTATTTCATCATTTTGGGGGTTTCTTCCTTGATTTAAGGCAGTACGACATCTTAATAAAAATAAATAAATAAATAACTTGAAACAAAAGCTCCCACCATCTTCTCTCCTGGTGAAGTGGTTAAATGAGACATTTCTGTAGCTGAAGAATCTCTTTTCTTTTCAAAAACCAGACTGTCAAGTAACTGCCAAGCGTCCTTGAATAACAACCTGTGCCTCCGTCTGCTTATTCACTGTGAATCACACTGGATAAGAGCATCAGCTCAACACAATGAGACACATCAGTGTATCTCAAAAGCACACGCATCAGGAATTTGACACCAATTCTCAGGTTAAGCTGTAAATATCCCTTTGAGCTGGTAAACTATTTCTAGTTTTTGTGCTGAAACCTTGAAAGAATGTACGATGACATGGATATTATAAAAAAACAAAACAAAAACATTAACCTTGAGCCATCTATAAAAAGGATGCACACACAACATAAATCAGTATTAGGTCCTTATTAGCACAGGGAAAATGACCAATGGATGACAAAATTAAACAAAAGTACAGAAATTCTTTATGCCAATTTTGTTTATGACTGAAAACTACTTAATTAACCAAAGTAATAAAAACACACAAAATGAAGGATTAAAAAACCTGAATAAAGAATATATTACATTTTGTTTTCAGTTTTTCTGGCTGTCGATGTATTTGCATCAGTTGCTAAGTAGCGCAAACTGTGAGCTTCCAGTTATGCAACAGTCCTGTCAAAAGCTCATCGGTTAAAGGGTCCTCAAGTAGGAAGAAAATAGCTGAAGACAAAACCTACAGAATGACATATTGTCTTATCTGGGCAGTTTTAAAGAGCTGAAATTGGTGGATTTGATCTTTTTCTAAATGATTCCAAAAGGCTGCGAGCACTTCACATTTCATCATCTTATTGCACCACATGTTTTTGCTGAAGTGCTCTGATCTTGAAAAATCTAACTGTACTCAGAAAAAACACAAAAAAACAAACTCAAATAAAATACAAAACAATCAATAAAGAGGAGTCATTTCAGCACAATCTAGGGCCAACAACTAGAAGTTTGGCAATTACTGAATTAAGATTTAAAATGTTTTAAGTCTACATGAGTGGCTGAAAGTGGCAATGTTCTTTAGAAAGACAAAATAAGATTTCACCACAAGATGATCGGTAGAGTGTATGCCACATGTGTCAAAGTCAAGGCCACATCCGGCCCGGCGTACATTTATATCCGGCCCGCGAGATCATTTTATATAGATGTACTATTATTGTTATGCATGACCCGGCGATATGAGGCGCTAATAATATACAAACTACAGATCCCATAATGTAGCACTGCAGCCTCCTTGCTGAACGCTGGGCTAACTGGGAACATTCCCGCGTCAATCAAGTCAAACTTCTGTTATTACGAAGCTAGCCGCTCACAATGGTGGAGAGAAAAGTTGATTCTGAAAGCAGAGCCTTTCAGCGCCGGTGGGTGACTGAATATATGTTTACAGACATTACTGGTAAACCCGTGTGTCTTATTAGTGGAGCTAATGTGGCTGTAATTAAGGAATTTAATTTAAGACGGCACTACGAGACAAAACGTCAGGATAAGCTAAAAAACCTAAATGCAGAGAAGAAACTAAAGAAAGTAGAAGAATGAAGAAGAATCTGACATGTCAGCAGACTGTTTTCACCAGAGCAAAATCACAAAGTGAAGCTGTTGTGAAAGCAAGTTTTATTGTAGCAGAGGAGCCAAATCAGCCCGGTACCACTCTGAAGAGCTGCATGATGAAGCTGTGCGACGTCTTGTGTCCAGACAAAACGCAGATTTTGTGAGCCTGAGCAGAAATACGATTGCTGATCGGGTTTGTGAGATGGCCACTGATTTAAGAACACAGTTGTGTGAAAGAAGCAAAAACTTTATTGCATACTCTCTTGCTGTGGATGAAAGTACAGACATGATGGACATTGCACAGCTGGCCATCTTCATCCGTGGAGAGGAAATAATGAACATTAAATCGATGCACGGGACAACGACAGGCAAAGACATTTTTTAAAACGTATGTCAAAGTGTAACCAACATGAAACTGCCGTGAGACAAACTTGTTGGACTTACAACAGATGGAGCGCCGGTGTTGTGCGGTGAAAAAAGCGGACTAGTCAGCAGGATGCGAGTAAAGATGCAGGAGGAGAAATGTACCGGTGAGTTAACAGCATATCACTGCATCACACACCAGGAAAGGCTGTGTGGTAAAGTCCTAAAAACGGAGCATGTAATGATCACCGTAACGCAAACCTCCAACAGCAGAAACCTTGCATGTAAAACAGCTTCTATGGTCCAACGTTTTGTCAAATTTAATCTACTGATCCATGCCCTGTAAGTACTCATTCCTTATAATAAAAAGCTGGTTATGAAAGGTGGTCTTCAGGCCATGAAGTTCATTTTAATAAAAACCAAAATTGCTGGTGAATGTCCTTAATCAGGTCTCGCTCACTGTATGTCTGTGGAAATTAGTCTGTTAGCTAAATGACTCAAATGTAAAGTGGAGGCTCTCTGGTACAGCGGCTGTGTTATCGCCCTGTTTGCCTGCCAGGATCCCTGCTGTGCTGATGTTCCCTCTGAAGCTGTGGAAAAACCCTCAGACAGCAAGAATCTGGTCCTCTTTCACACTCGATCTAGCCAACAGGGCCTGATGCTAAGCACTTCAATCACAAATTCTTTTGTCTGAGTGAGACATCTAAGGGGATGGCTGGTGAAAGCAGCAAGGTGAAAGTGAGGTTGTTGCCTGTCAGAGACCATAAAGATATAGGATGTAGGTGGAGCAGAGAAAGAATAAAGTTGACTGACAGCTACACAACTAAAGTCACCTCCGGTTCATGGCAACCATGGCTAAACAGCCAGTGTGTAGCTGTGCGGACAGGATTTCTTTCTTTCATTGGTGGATGTGATTAAATATGTAACACATCGTTTCATTCCGTTATGAATGTATACAATTTTAGAACACAGGCTAGTTTTATGTAGCTCTGTATTCAACTGATAACACACACAAAGTTATAGCTTCAAAAAATTCTGCAGCCGCTGTGCATGTTATATGATGAACTTGACAGAAATAGTCAAACCTCTAAAATCTGTTTAATAATAACATTTATTAATTATTGAACAAATATATTATTTAGGTGTCCTATTATGATCACAAATTATATCAAAAAATATATTACCCTTTTAGGACTTTTTGCCATTTCATTTTTCCTGTCTTTTGTTTCTTGATTTCATAAAGTTTTTGCATTACCAAAAAATACAGAAAATCGTGCCACGTATATATGCACACACATGTGAGTCAAATGAACATGTAAGTCAAGTGAATTTATAATGCTCTACAACTAACAGGAACAACAAATCAAGAAACTAAACAAAGTGTCAACAACAATTAAATGCAAAGGAGTAAAAGGCAAGGTCCTAAATATAAGTCTATCGAGAAGGTAAATATGAAATATGGATGTTTTCTCCTTCATGTCAACCATTGCTTAAGCTAGTTACTTTTTTGGTGCATTGAGCTGAGGCTTGTTGTTGCATGTCTCAAAACTGGAATTAATACATGCGGTGACAACCCCAGACAAGAAACTTGACAGTCACAAATATTTTTCACATTTTTTGATTTTAACAAGATCAGAGTTAAAGAAAAATAATCATGATGCAGAATTTGACACTTTAAAATAGAGTTCTATACAAGCAAATGTCTCTTAAACTCCCTGCTGGCTATTATAAAGAATGCAGACTTAAGGCACTTTTCTTTCTTTTCTTTTTTTTTTTTATTACTGGCTCAACTCCAATAAATGATTACTCCTCATTATGATATAGCTACAGTACTACTGACAGTACTGCACTAAACGAGTTTTAGCAGATGTTTCTTCAGATAGTTTTCAGGAACTTCACTAATGAATTCTGTTTACAACCACTGCAGCAAAAACGTCATTTTAAAAGTGCCTCACATATCCTGCGAAAGCCGATACAGGGAAATGGTTTCCACCTGGTTTCTGACAATACCGCATCCAATCAGTTGAATCCTCTAACCAGTATAATTACATCTATTTCCCCTGATCACTTTACAGATAATCTTATTACTGCTTATAGTTGAGCTTTCAAGCTATTTCTCAGGCTTGCCTTGTTTTCCTAGTTTCCAGAAAAAAAAAAGATTTCTAAAATTTCTAAAAAAGTAAAGAATTAAGAGAGCTTGACGCATCAATCGCCTTAATTGAAAGCAAGGAGGATAGTTGTAAGGGAGAAAACGGATCACTTTTACATGCAAAACAAATCACAACCACCCCCAAGTGCAAAGATACACCGGTTAAAGTAAAGAGAAAAACTGACTCTTGACATTATTGCAAAAGCCAATGGCTTTTACAGCTTCAGCTGGACCAGGGATGTCAACAGCCCTCAGCCCGAGCGAGCTGTATGTCAGGAGAAGCTGGCTAATGCTAACATGGTGTCAAGCAAGCTAAAGAGGCACCTTGAAACCAAACATCCCTTTAGAAAGAGAAACTACTACTTAGAAAAGCATTGGATTTGAACCAAGACTATTTTATTGTGAAAAGGCGTCTGATCAAGGCAACGGAGCTGTTTGGAGCTGTATGCTAGCAAAGTGACGGAACACTAGGTCCAAATGGCATAAACGTGTCATCAACAATGCCTTCATCTGACAATGCAATCAAAAGAATTGATGAGATGTCAGATTACACAGACAGATGCTATTTGCTCTGGTTTAATGGTTTACTGTTATGTAACATCACAAATCGTCCCAATAGAAAAATAAGGAACGAATTGACTAGTTAGTTTCAAATGGCTAGAAAACAAATCAGTTATCAAGAGAGCTGATAAATTATCCATTTCTGCTGCTCAATAATGCATTAAATGTCTCATGTCAGCTTCAGAGTGCAAAGAAAATGTGTAAAAATATATTTAAATAGGTCACTGAGAAGAAGACAGAAATATTAAGAATTGAAATTCTGCTCTTTAAACATGAGTGACCTATCAGTGTTTACACATTTATTAGAAGGGACATTTCCACAGTGGAAAGTCACAAAATCTCCAGAGATGCCAAAATTGCTGGATGTGAGTTCGTGAACCCATGAGGAGGCGTGTTCATAATGGGAGGTGAAATAAACAGCAAAAGGGAAAAGGTGAACATGCAGTGCCACCAAAATGAGGTGGCAAATACTGCAAACCATAAATGTGGTGTATGACAGTGATTTCAGCAACCCATCCCTTAGCTGCTCTCCCATTTTCATTCTCGGTCTCAAACACACATATGTACACACACAGAGGGTGTTAATTTTTAATCCTATCTGCAGCCTGCGGATGGCCGGGATAAGAGTGAGTGAGTGAGCGAGCAGAGAAGGCAGCAGGAGCAGGAAAGGAGGGGGATGACAGATATATACAGCCAGAGCGATGATGAGACAGGCCATGTTGGCACACACACACACACACACGCACACACACAGCAGAGGTGAGAAGATGGGCGAGAAGTAGAAGAGACAATGTGACAGCCAAGCGGATAAAAGTGGTGAGACAGAGTGGCATGGAGACCCTCTGCACTAAAGACGGCTTTCGCTGCTGCAGCTGTAGACTCCCAATGTTTCAGTAACCCTACACCCACAAGCTAGTGCACACTCTTACATGTTTCTCTGTAGCTTCATAGCTGTGCGTCTTCCCCAGTAACATATACACATTTATTCTCCTTAAGGTGATCTTTAAGACGCACTTCTCCCCTAGGCTGACTGCACTTTTGGAAGGTGGTTGAATGGGTGGTTTGGGGTTTTCAGAAATGGGAAACTATGAGAGAAACAGTGTAACACAAACCAAGTAAAAAAAAAATTTAAAAAAAATAACATAACAAACAAACAAAAACCATTATTTTTCTCTCCTCTGTCTTCTTTAGATCTAGGCTATGCAAGTCATTTCTTGGAAATGTGTATATTGCAGTCAATAGCATATTGACTGCAATATACACACAGGATATGTATGCATGAGGAAATTTGTTTTACACCTTCTAGCTTAAGGACACTTCAGCATGCGGAGGAGCCAGAAATTGAACCACCAGCCTTGTGATCAGCAGACGACCCACTCCGCTTCCTGAGCCACAGGTGCACCTGTGAGCTGAAATCATTAGTCAATCTACAGAAAACAAATTATCACAATTATAATAATTGATTGATAGCTGCAGCCATTTATCAAGCTGTAATGCTGAAACACAACAGCTCCATCCTCCTTTAAACGGGATGACTTGCTGTTTTTCAGCCGAGTATATACACAATACTTTTAACTGCATGAGGGGGACAAAAAAAAAAGCAAAAAAAAAAAAAGCAGATTCTTTCAACCGATCGATTTCAATCTTGAAAACGAATTGATAGATGATTTGATCATCATGATGTGGAAATAATGCAGCTTCTTCTTCATACTTCATCATAGACTGAATCTGTGTGCGTTGAGTTTACACTCAAATTAAAACATGCCTAATTTGCATAAATTCAACTAATTAAAAAGAAAAACTGAAACGTAAAAGTTTTCTGGACCCAACAGGAAGTTCTCGGGTGTTGGGGAAGATCAGGCAATTAAGACTTTGACAAAAATTTCTATATGAAAATATATATTATTTCCTCTTACAATAAAATATTAAGGATCCCCCCAAAATAGGCTTTTTGTTTTGGTTTTAAAATTCATTCATTACTTCATTCATTTAGATGTAAAAATATCAAATATCCTCACATTTCTACAAATCAAACACAAGGATTTGACACCTTTTTAAAATCATGATATTACTGTTGCAGCTGTTCTTAAGACAAAAACAAGCAACTGGAAGGCAGCGAGTCTGGAGATGTTATAAAAAACTGTTAAGTTTCATATTTTACAGACAAGCATGACTAACAAAGTGCAGAAAATGATGGGAAGACTAACAAATGAAAATAAACTTTCTTAATTTTTCTTCAGGTTTTAACATTTTAGTAAATTAAAAAACAAACAAAAAACCCAAAACACTATTTGATGAGTTAGGTGGTTCATTCATGATCATTCATGCAATACAGTAATTAGCTGATCCACCTCCTGTAATAGTTGTAAAACCCTCAGGTGACCAGTTTCCCCTGAGAACCCCTGAAGCTGTAAATTGTCTATAAACAAAACAAATGTCTGTAGAGTAGAAAACAAAAGTGCATCATCATGGTGACGATGTAATCTAATCAGTGTAATTTCTAGACATTGATTTGATAATGGCATTATTAGATTTACATAATTTATAAAAGCAAAATAAATTTTGAGGGAAATCTAATTGCAAGTATTTGCAGCAACTACAGCATGATCTACATTTTTAAGGGGTGTGCATGTTAGATCAGGGATGGGGAACTCCAAGCCTCGAGAGGCGGTGTCCTGCAGGTTTTATGTGTCCTTGATCCAACACGGCTGATTTAAATGGCTAAATTACTTCCTCAGCATGTCTTGCAATTCTCCAGAGGCGTGCTAATGAACTAATGTGTGTTGACCCAGGGTGAGACCCAATGTTCCCTCTAAGCTGCGCACGTGCGCAATTGCGCACCGTTGGCACGGTCTCTGCGCGCACAAAAAGAAATACTAACCTGAATTGAAATTAAAATTAATACTTCAGCAATCGTGTTTTGCAGTGTTAGTCAGTGAGTGAGGCACAGGCACAGTTCACAGGCAGAGCAGAGTTTATTTCTCACAGTTTTTTGTGTCCTTATGGTTCCAAGCGCTGTCACCAATCTTTGCATTTTGTTATTATCTCATGACACTTGTTTAATCAGCTACCATCTCTCCTGTGGACTTTTTAATGTCTACAGTCTCAGATCAACACAGCCCTGCCCTTCCCATATTAGATTCTTGATGAATGTGTGTTGTTGTTATTCAGCCTGGTTCAATGTGCCCCTTTTTAACTTTGAGCACCCGCCCCTTTAAACCTCTCTGCACGTCCCTGCTCCCGTATGGGATTAGAACGATGCCACCTTATCCCATAGCTCAGCCGATGCGTATATACACAGCCAATCAACGTCGTTGACAGGCTATGACAGCGTCCTTATGTGCCGACACCGGTGTTTTAGCAAAGCGGCGTGGCTGATGTGGAGTGAAGCCACATTAATGACAACGTGTACAACCATTGGAGATGTGAGCAGGACAGACGGAACAATTGACGGAAAAAGTGTGGACTTTATACCAGTTTTTAAATTGTGTTGATTGGCCACGTAAAACCAGAGTTATGATAAAAATATGCAATGTTTGGTTTTCTTCCTGAATACTATCGTTGTTTATATTTACTGCGGGAAGAAACGGTAAAAACTGTGTTTTATAATGAAAAAGGATCGAAAGCCTGTGAGCAAAAACAAACCCCACCCCCCACCTTTCCTATTGGTCCAAAAAAGTACCATGTCGACCAATCAAAAAATGATATGGCAACGTGGCATCTTGTTGTTAAGAAACGGGGGGAAGTTTTAGGAGTGACGGCGGTGTTTTGAGATGTGAGAGATTTGAGACGTTTAGTGCAAATCTTGTGTAGTTAGTGTGTAGTGTAGTCAGTAGTTTTGTTGTGTGTGTCAGAACAATGAGGCGACGGCTGAGTGTTACAGGTGTTACAGGAGTGATACATCTCCTGTTGTCAGGCCTGCAGGTATCAGGATGTTGTTTTCCTTTATCTCATATTGGACGGAAATAATTTTTTGGAGTGGCACAAATAATTTGTGTGGCATCAGATTTGATGCAGAACAGCTGATTGTTCTGTAAATAGTTTGAAATGTTTATTTAAAAACGCCTTGGCTGCGTTAAAAAAAAAAAAAAAGCTGAAAAACACTTTGATGTTTCCAAAACTCAGTAACTTTTTTGAAGAAGTAACTATATAATTAATTTCCCAACATTGGTCATTATAAACTGTATTTTGCAGTCAAAATTATAGGACTCTCTCCCACACCACAGACACATACGCATTATACAAGTCAGAGCTTTATAAAAAAAAATAAAGAAAGAAAGTTGTGTTTTCGAAAGTTATTTTTACTTCCAATAGTGTTAACATACTACACAGGTCATGAACAAGATTTATTTATTAATTTTCATTGTAAGTGGGCTAAAGCACTTAATTAAAAGTAGTCTAACATAAATGTAAACGCTGTAATTTGATTCTTCTAATAAACCATGTAACTTGGATGGATAAGATGCCGGCGTGACCACAGTGCACACGTCTGCTGTTGCTCACAGTGGTCCACGGGACCGCTCAGGGAGTTTGTGTGTTCGCTCAGACACGTGAAAAATTAGAGGGAACATTGGTGAGACCTAAAACCTGCAGGACCCCGACCCTTGAGGCCTGGACTTCCCCCACTCCTGCTTTCTTTATGACCTTAAAGATTGTGGTCTGGTTTAAAAAGGAAGAGTCTTTGGACCTTAGAGATAGCAGGAAAAAAAATCTTTGAGATGAAGTTTATTTACATGTTACTTGTAGCCCAAACCTATAATCTTGCATGTGACTGTAGACCTTGGTTTTTGGTGGAAAATTGTATATTTTCTAACAGCTCACAAATATCTCTCTTCATTCATTTGTAACAGTCTGAATGTAGTCTAGTCAGGGTTTATGCTGCACCAAGAAAACAAATTTGCTGTATAAAAATCCAATTTCCAGGAGACACTGTTGGATAATTAACAACGGAAGAGAACTGATGAACCAATATAATAAAGAGTACAAGTAATCAAATAACAATTTTATATACTTTAATGGCACAGTGACAAATAACTGGATGACATTACCAAATCATGTCCAGAGGCCTGCAGTTACCGCCATTAAAAATTCAGTACAGTCATCAGTGAAATGGCAGAGCTGCACATCAGTGCTGCCGGTGACAGATTGGTCGATGTGGCACCAATCTGTCACTGTTCTGGGAACAATTTCCTGTAAAAGCACTGGATATCAGTGTATCAGGGCATGGGGAATTTGGTGTTAAAGGAACATTCATTGTAGGTTGTAAAAGCCTGTTTGTCAGTTTGAATCCCAAGTAAGACGAGGACACCAGAGGAGAATATTGAGGGAACACCTGTCAAGTCGCTCGCTGGTTCTGAATATGAAGCAGAGCAGAGGCCGAGCTCACGGGAGAAGCTCTGAATTGGACAAATAAAGATTTAAGATAAGTGCATACTCCTCGAGGGCTGTTGTGTGGTAGCACTGCTTTCTTTAAATCTCCGGCCCCGTTGAGAACCCGACTCTGTTGACTGATTTTCATCATAAGCCTCAGCGGAAGACGTTGGTCCACGAGCACAGAGATTTAGATCGTTTCTGCGATAAATCCCTCCACAGAGCTGAAGACCAAGGTTAATTTGACACAGTTTCCCACTCACTCTGGGTTACTGATTTGCAGCAAAGCCTTTTGACAAAGCTACTACATCTGGAATATTGCAATTAGATACTACTGCCATACCATAATGAGTGTCATCAGTCATTTCAATTTCTGAATCGTCATTCAGAAGATATGGGATGAGAAGGGCATTACTTTAGCAGCTTTTTCCATGAACTCTTGCCGGTATGTGCATTTGCTTTGACACTCTCAAATTTACATTCCCTCAAACCCACTGTCCTTTTGCATTTCTGCCACAATTCAATAAACAGCACCATACCAACCAAAAATAAATTGAGATGTGTGCATGAACTTGAACATGAACAGAAGAAAATAGATGGACGGTGTCCTTTATAGCTGGATAAAAGACATTTTTGCTACCGACCCCTTCAACAGCAGTGCATTGTTTAGCATGGGTACTGGTACCTTTGTTTGTTTCTCTAAACAGGTAGTGTGCCAACTGCATCTCCTGTGGAAATACTCTAAGCATAGATAGTCGGAGCAGTCAGAAAATCATAAAACAGTCTTCAAGGAAACAAAGGTTTTCTTAACTGAGAGAAAACAAATGTAACCAACCATGATCCATCCTATAGTTAATTGTGATGTACTACCTTTCAGTTAAACATATTTGTACTGTATATATTGCTAACAAATATGTATTACATTAAACACACGGTTAAAGTGTGAAGAGAAACATTAAAAAATACAGCAAGAAGTTTAGAGGGGGATAAAAACTCATATTAGCTCGTGGTTAAAAAGAAAAAATGAAACAGAAATACCATTGGACTCATTTTGATTCTCTTCCTTTAGCCGACTTTATGGATCCATCTGTTTTTCTTAGGTTCAAGTATATTACAGATAAAATGCTTTCATTGTTATCTTTATATGTAGTCCTGAAGAAATCAATGGAAAACTAATCGTTCAAGTTCTCTGCTCCTATTGTAGCAACACAGTATCATGTAAATTAATGTATTTAGACTCGACTACTTGATTCATGATTATAAACGATAATTGTCAATTTTATAATCAAAACAGTCGTTAAGGTTATTTTATAAATAAAATACTACATTTAACCCTTGTGTGGTGTTCATATTTTTGTTACTCAGCCAGTGTTCATGGGTCTGGTGGACCCGCTAGAGTTTTGGCTTTCCAAATTAACACTATCAAACAATTTTATGTTAAATTACTCAACAGATGTTTACTTCATCCCAATTACAAGCCATATGAACAGCAAACATAGTTATTTTTTTCCCTTTACCTTTGTTAGATCACATTTATGAATTAATATGTGTCTTGTTTTTTTTTATAAAATGTTATAAAAAAAATCAGTTATAATCAAGTGGAGTGAGTGGAAAGACACAACACATTTACACGTGAAGCAATATGTTTCACAACTAAATGGGATCAGCTGCTCATCAATGGTGACATTAGGCCCAGGGTAAAAAACAGGGGGAGGTGGTGCACACACTTATCCCACACTGTCCTGATGGCATCTAGCTTGTCTCTCTGCCGTCGAGCTGGTCTGTCGTCTCGGTTATCAAAACGGATAATCCTGGAAATTTTGTGGAAGTTTTCCAGAGACATTTATGCATGGAAAGGTTCTTGCCGGTTTCTGCATCCCACAGGGATTCTGTGGATTCCCCTTTGGACCTGAAAACTCCTGCAAGGATAAGAACCCCAAAGTGGGCCTGCAGATCAATTTGTTCCATCTCCTTCCACCTCTCTCCAAAAACACACCTTCCTTCTAGATTACTGCAATCCAGAATAATTTTCTGGATGGAATCTGGGATGAAAAGCTCAAATGAAGACTTGATGTCCTGCACATGAGTAACTGTCAGCCGTGTTGGCCCTGGCTTATCACAGTAACAGCTCTGCGGGGTGGCTCATTTCTTGGGCAAGAAGACCATTCAATTTCACCAGTTATTGACATCCATATTTCTTCACTTGCTGTCTGGTGGGCTTGTTCTGGTCCTGGAGCTGGCTGCAGATGGGGTACTCGTCTTTGTTTTGTTACTAAATGATGCTCAACCTCATCCTCTTCTTCAAAGTCACTGTCAGACTCTGAATTTTCAGAAATGTGAAATATTCTGAAACCTCTTTGTCAACATCATCCTCCGAAGCCCCTCTCTCTTCCAAAATCAATTGGATGGCCCTCGCAGCAGATAATCTTTTGCCATCTTGATCAGTTGTGATAAAGAACCACACTGGTAAAGTCTTATTTATAGTATTATGCCCCTAATTTGCAGGAGGGACAGGGTATGAGAAAATAAAATTTGGATCCCTCAAGAAAGAGGGTAAAATGTGTGGGAATGTAAAAGCAGACGGTGTTGGTAGTTGAGTTTTCAACAATGCTGCAACTTTGTGCGGGAGCAGGAGGGGAAGAAAACACTATCAGCAGCACCAGAGAGGAGGAAGACAGAGTATGGGAACACAGGACCTACACTTTCAACACTTTTATTAGACCTGGGTCCAGTGGACCCGAACACCTTGTATGTAATGTAAATGCATGGGGGGAGGTACAGTATGAGGTCATTGAAAATTAGTTCGGCTTTATGTTCTTCACAGAAAATAAGCCAAAGCCAATGAATTTCAGGTTGAAAAAATAATTCATTGTTTAATTTTTCTTTTGAGAAAAACTGAAAACGGGTCTCACAGACCCGAACACCATACAAGGGTTAAAGAAAGTACAGTGTTAAAAGGCTCAATTTTTCCATGTAAAAGTGACGTTAAGCAGGTGACACTACCACACATCAAACATTTGAGCCTCATCAGTGAGACATCGGTAGCAACCATTTATCCATTCATTTCAGCAGAGAGCTCTCCCTGTAAGACTTTGAACAATAGTATCTAGGAGCATTCAAGAGGTTCACTCAAAGGCAGTTTGACAGCAATGAGAACAGTATCCTTCTGCTTCTATAAAAATATTATCCACCAACAGGATGAATGAGGTATTCTGGATGCTGTAGCTGGAGGTTAAACACTTCACTTAAAGGGGCCTGGGTCAAAGAGGGTAGTGCTGCTCTCGCACATCACATTTGGCCTGATTTGTATTTCTGACCTGTTCTCACTGCCTCTCACGGCCTAAATCCCCTCTAGCTGTATCCTTTCTTTTTAATTTTCAAACTGCCTACATTTTGATATGGCCCTGCTCAGAGCAGTGCTCTCTCTCCCCCTCTTAACGCCGTAGGCAAAGTGACTCGCTTTGTTTAAAGTTTGATCAGATCAAACACCTCTATCCATTTGGCTTGGCCACTCACATACAAAAGGTGAATATTTCACTAACAGAAACAGCAACAAAAAAGGCATGAAGAGCAAAGGGTTTCTGGCCTGTTACAGTGTCAAGTATTTCAGGGTCTGTGATTATTCTAGACCTAATGTCAGTGCTCTCTGTACTACGTGTTAAAATCCACATACCTCACTGAGTGGAATTCATTGAGTTTTAAAGAAATGTAACAGATTAAATCTAACACACTTAGATCTTGTTTGTGGCAGGGAAGCTATAAACACACGCATGCAAGTACACACATGCGTGACCAAACAGAAGTTATTTTATTTGCCAAACACTAAATTTGCTGCTCTCCAGTCAGTCTATCATCCAACTCCACCATCTTGGACTGCATCTGCTTCATGTGAGCTCTGCGGAGCAGCACATGAAGCAGTTCTCAACATGCTGCAGGTTCTGGCTGCAGCAGATTGGAAAGATATCTGATCAAGAAAAATCATTATTGTTAGAGCCTGCAGTCTAACACAGGGTGATGGGTGAAAACATCTGGATAGCATCCAGCAATTGGAAGGTCAGTGGCTTGATCCCCAGCTCCTCCATTCTGTGTGTCAAAGTATCCATAATAAAAGCAGGAGGAACCACTGTGACTGCCCAACTCGAGTAGAAAGGCACTTTACAATTACCAGTCCACCAGACTTTTAAACTAAGAGTGAGTTAAAGCTAGTAAAGCAACTGTGGATGACGTTATTTAGCATAAAAAATATCCTTAAATGACTAAATGCATTTACATCTGGGTGCTGCGTCCAATCAAAGCATACATGTAGGAAACATGATTACAGAACAAATGTAACAGATGCTGGCTCTGGCTGTTTTCACTGCAAGCATTTTAGTTGAAGTATTTTGATGCTTCCTCAGTACAATGTTCCAAATATAAGTGTCAACATAATCTCAACTATCTTTAATGAAGGTCTCCCTTCATCCTTTCCATCGTCTTAAATTTCTCTCTTTACTATAATTCTCTGTACATTAAAATGAGAGGATCAGAGTTTTTATGCTATTTGACTTAAGATCAAACCAGCCCTTCACACACAGGCAGAGGTTTCTGTTATCCCTGATTTAGGAACTTTAGGAACCTTTTCAAACTTTAAGTATTCCAAATTACTTTTTCTACCATTAGTCCTTTTTCCACAACTAACATGGGTTTGATCTAATTTAGAATCAAATCAGTAACTCAGATCAAATAAAAAGGTTTTACACATCACGTAGAAACATGATGGCTAAAAGCTTTTCAGTTTTGGATTATTAATCACCATGCAATATGACAAAAAAAAAAAAAAAATCTACATTCAAGTGGTTTGAATTTTGAATTAAAAAATTAAAAGTAAAAAAATATATATTCATGAAGCAAGTCTAAATGGACATAACAGTCAACTGTGGCTAGCTCAGTGCAGTTCCAGTTAATGCTGTTTATTTGTAAAAACAAAAAAGAAATCCACTCCATGCTTTGTTAATCCTCCATGCACTCCACATTCATTGAACACAAAAGACTCTGCTTTAGGTGCGTCAATCATGAAGTAAAATAAAGAAAAATCACAAAACCAAACCAAGGCCAGCGGTCTACTAGATCGGCTGACTGAAAGGCCTTAGGGCAACAAAGTAAGGTCGGTAGTTCATGGCCCAGCTTGTTCCCAGACGTACATCTGGCTGGAATATTTGCTTCCCTGGCTGAAGGGTCTGATTATTACTGATTGAGAAAGAAATTTTGCCCGAGAGGCTTTTCCCACACTGACCGCTAGACTGCAGAAAAAAGGGAAAATAGCCTGAAGATCTCCAGCACGCCAAATCAGACTGATCTAACGAGTTGACAGCCAGGAGGGTGTGGACGTAAGTTCAAAGGTAACCGTCGAGCAATCGCCACACAGTTACGCAATAGATAGATGTTTTTACTTTCAATTGTTCTGCTGATATGCATCCATTTATGTTCAGCAGTTACAGGAGACTAAATAATTTATTGACGTATGTAAACAACATTAACCATGAGTTGGTACGATCCTGCTCCTCATGCTGAAAGTTGGAAACGATATCCCTGGTGGCTCTCTCTCCTGTTACTGTCGTTCTACTGATACTGTTACTTTAAAAGATCTGTGCTGTGTCCCCAGTGTACCTAAAAACATGGCTGACGAGTACATCAAGACCTAAATGCATTGCTGTCACGTCCAATACACATCGTTGTCTTCCCTGAAAAGAATCTTGTATAATTACAAGCATGCTGTGTGTGTTCAGGCACCATTTTCCCTCCCCTCCTCCCACTACCATGAGGCCTGAGGACTCTTGTGGCGGGAACCCTGATCGTCCCAAAGCAGAAAGTCCAACAGATACTGACCTACACGTGCACACATGTAGAGAAAGAAAAAAAAAAAGCCAGAGCTGCTCTCCGACACACGGAAAACACAAAATTCAGCCCATTATCTAGAAGTAATTGCTGTGTTTTGGTAATGGCTCTCTGCTCATTATTCGTCAAATTATGGATGACTGCTTTTCCCGCACATTAAAGGCCAAAATAAATTGCTTCATTTCAACAATGAGACTCTCATTGTGCTGCTGCTGATTTTTCTTTGTCAGCTAATGGATTGGAGTTGTGTATTTAAACATGTCAAGCTGGATTCATATGAGGTCACTCTGCAATTTAGAGGATCATATGGGGCAATATGGTGACTATTATATTACTTCACTGAGTGCACGCCGTTTCTGGGGCTGAAAATACAAAAAGCTCACCTTTTTTCCTCCTCAGTTGAGAAAAAAGGTCTTATCTGTTCATGTGGGGACAGAAAATGACACCACCTATCTTCTGGTTACCTACAGCTCCTTGCAGAGACCCTGAGAGGATACAATTCTCATTACAAAACCAAAAATCAATAACATGCCATAAAACTACATAAATATTTGAGGATGGCACAAAAGTGCTGCATGGTAAAAATTTAAGGACCTTTCAGAATAAGGTCTGCATCACTTAACCTTTATGAATCAAAGCTGTGAGCCACCAGTCTCAGATCCACCGTTGCGGTTTTAGCATTATGCTAAGACTTGTATGTTTTTTGGTTAGGATAAGTGCTGTTTCAGTCTTTTGGGGACAAGATCAATTAGGCAACCTCGAACAGGCTGCTTTATCTCACACACAGTATCCAATAGCAACAACACTTCTCAGCAACATTGGCCTAGTGAAATACAAGAAGAAATACCAAGGCCTTCAAAAAGTCGGGGGAAGCATCTGAGAGACGCACTCAAATACACCTGGTGCATCGAGGCTCTACCCACAAACCATATAAGCCAAAGGGTCCAGACTCCAGAGGTCACTTGTCAATATGCTAAAAGGTCAGAACCGTTTAAACTAATATATTCGATGTGGTTTTACTGTGTGGCTGCTTGGTGTATAACTAGCTCAACATACACACAGATGCATGAATGTTTACAGTCCTGTGAACAAACACACAGGCTGCACTAAACATACAAACTGATGCAGAGAACAGACACAGGTGCTCACATACTTACAGCAGATAGCCACCATGCTAAGAAGACATGAGGAGAATGACTATTGGCAGGGGCAAAGGTCAGCAGAGGACGAGGTTACAAAGAAGTCTGCATGTCAGCTGGTGTTAAGGTTTCGACAGTGTAACCTGCCCTTTGAACTGCATGACTGTGAAATCAATGCCTTTAGATATGGAAGCAGGCTGTGTATGTTTATGTTTGTGTGGTTTACTGTGCAACTTTATCAAAGAAAGAGCTCAGGTCTAGTTCTTTTTACCCCTTTTCCTTGTATGGTCCAGTACTTGGGATTTCTGCTTCTCTTGCATTTATTCCAAAACTGAAGTGATCAATGTAATTTTACTTGTCAAATAAAAGCTGTGTGAATTTGGCTGAAGGTATTCTGTGAGAAACTTAACACAGAAACAAACATTTAGGCTTAAAAAGGAAATATTAAACTTGAGGCTCAACTAATACGTAGTCTTGTCTTTGTTTGATATGATAGTTTTGCATTTTGGATTGTTAACACAACATTTATACATGGAAGACAAACGACGCCCAAACCTTTCCTGCATTATTTATATAAGTTATATAATCCTTTGTCATTTTGTAATCAAGTCTGAATAAAGAAGTATGAGGCTGAAATGAAATTCATCCACCAAACTGTGGTTTTTATTGTTAGAACAGGACTTCATGAAGACACCAACAAATACCTCTGAAAACACGTGGCTTCTTTTTTTTTTACTGAGTAACTGAAATTGCTTAACTCCAGGGATAATGGGACAAAATGAAAAGCTTAAAATCTAACTAATGCCAAACATGATGCAAAGAATAAATATTTACAAATATACACATGTCAAGAAAAAAAAAATAAAAAAACAGACTAGAAATACCTTGACTAAACTCCCCTCACCGTTTCCCCATGTGCCCTTAAGCACAGAGGCTACAAACAAAGTTAAACACAGTAACCCTTATTTGCGTGGGCTGGCTTGAACCCCCCAATCCCACTCCAAAACCTCAGTTGCAGATAATAGGTATCATGATGCTCGTTTCATGGCCGTTTCATCCTGTATGCAACTTCTTCACTAGATGATCCCTATGAGTGCCACACATTCCAATTCCTGGAGTACCAATTACTATGGCGATTAAAAATGTATAAAGAACATTAAAAAAAAAAATAGTAACATACAACATTGTTGCAAATAAGTCAAAAAATCTTTAATCTTGAGATTTAGTCCCCTGAAATCTCCATTAAACTTTTATGTACCTGGAAAATATCAAGCAATCCAGAATTATTTTGTTTTTGATGCATTTAATGGTATATTCCCTTTATTATTTTCCCACTTATTTTAGCAGTTTGAAGCCTGCATGCTGAGGAGACTAAAATCTAAAATTTTACCTATAGCATGCGCCATTACTCCCCTGGCTTCAGTTTCTCATCATTTTAAAGAAAAACACCTCATGCTTAGTTTTCCCTTTGTGAATAATTTAATGTTAAATCGTGGAGATCTGCAGACTGTCACAGGAGAGATGCAGTGACCTGCTGAAGGGGACACACAATCAGTGTTGCCAACTTAGCGACTTTGTCGCTATATTTAGCGAGTTTTCAGACCCCTTAGCGACTTTTTTTTAGAAAAAAAGTCGCTAAAAAAAGACGTGAAAGTGCGTATGGCTTTTACTCTCAACAAGCAGCAGGTGCTGTAACGCAGTCAGTTCTTCTTTTACTCTTGTAGTGATGGGTCGTTCGCGAACGAAATGGCTCTTAGAGCCGACTCTTTGACGTGAACGACGCGAGCCGGCTCGTGGTTTTTTTTTTTTTTTTTCTCTCAGCCTCTCTCTCGCACTTTTTTTCCGCTTCACTCTGCACGCGAGCCTTGTGCTTTACGCTGGGCAGAGGGGGGAGGGGCGGTAGTTACACTCAGTAGCACAGGAACAGAGCCAGAGAGAGAGAAAGAGAGGCAGGGACAGCAACATTAGAAAGGTATAGTAATCATCCACAATTTTCGGTTGCAGATGATAAAGGATTGAGAAAGTTTATTCATGCAGGCCCATATGACAGAGAATGTGCATGTTCTTTTAGTTTTCATATTATAATTTATATTTAATTGTGTTGTGGTTTGCAGTGTTTTGTGTTCTTTTCACTTTAAATTTGTGAAAGGAAAAAGCTGAAAATTTAAATAGTTAAAACTTGAAATGTGAATAGTTGATTTTTATATTATATGATTTATTTATTACATTTTATGTGGAGTGAATAAATAAAAGTATATTTACGGTGGCCCCTAGAGACAAAGCACATACAAACTTCAAATCACGTACGAACTCTGAAGCATGTACAAACTCCAAAACACGTAAAAACACGTACAAACTCCAAAACACGTAAAAACTCCGAAGCACGTAAAAACTCAGAAGCATATAAAAACTCAGAAGCACATAAAAACTCAAAACACGTAAAAACACGTACAAACTCCAAAACACGTACAAACTCCGAAGCACGTAAAAACTCAGAAGCATATAAAAACTCAGAAGCACATAAAAACTCAAAACACGTACAAAAGACAACAGAAGTGCTCCAGGATGCTGGGCGCAGTGTTGAGCCTTTGTTATCTTGTGGCTACACAAGCCAGCAAGTACCAACGACCGGATTTGGTGTGTCGTAGTAACAGGTAAATGAACTTTTTTTTAAATTATTTGAATATATATATGAGTGCCTGTGTATAAATACACAAACAATACACACATGCTTTCAATTGTGTAATTTAAGTGATCTAGTAGCTCTGCTTTGGAAGTTCAGTTCATGCTAGAAATGTGTTTTGGAGTTTGTACGTGTTTTGTCTCTAGGGGCCACCGCATATATTTATATATAAACATATATAAATAAAACCACTTGTTTTTATGTTAGTAATTCCTTTTGTGCATAATTTTATATTATTGTTAATAATAAATTAATTAAAGCAACAAAACAACCTGAAGAGCCGGTTCGGAGCCGAAAGAGCCGGCTCTTTTTAGTGAGTCGAACCGAAAGAGCCGGATCTCTAAAAAGAGCCGGAAATCCCATCACTATACTCTTGTGCTGTTTTGTGGATCACAAGGTTTAAAACTACTTATAAACACACAAAGTAACTCCACCAGAGTGCCTATTCCGGGTCACTTTTGCCGGTCCAAGCCCGGGTAAAGGAGCAGGGTTTGAATTGTGACATTAAAAAAAAAACAATAATTGCTAAAAGAAATGTAATTTGTAGTTCTAAATAAACTCTAAATGCATTTAGGACCTTTTTTACTCACTTTATGTCTCTTCCACGATGTTATTTCTCTCTCCAACAACATAGGTTACAATTAGATTCGCATGACCAATTATGCAAATTAGGCAATGACGTCATTTAGCGACTTCTAGCGACTTTTAGGACAACCAATAGCGATTTTCCTTACTGAGGAGTTGGCAACACTGCACACAATAACTCTCTCATTGACCTCAGAGTCTCTCTGAACAGCTAGACTCTTCCAGCTTACACTTCTTCCATTACATTAAGTCTAGTCTGGATCAATGCTTTTAATACCACAGACCTCTTTTGAACTTGGTTATATAACCAAAGTGGGGAGAAGAACTTAAATTTACTCAGAATGTCACAAACAGCTTTGTCTGTTTTCCTCTCTTTCTTTGCAGCCATTTTCTGTTTGATTGAATTTTAATGACTTGTATTTGTCATTTTTAGATTCTGCTTCCTCTTTTTCCCCCAAATAATGATAGCGTATGTCACAGGGGGTGGGCTGTGGTGATGGAAAAATAAAATTCTGGCAATTTTAATTAATAGCCAACATCTACTTGAATATTTCACACTGTGATTTGCCTCGATTTGGCAAATGAACAGTAATATTACAGTGTCTGTAAAGCCCTGTGTATCTGAAGCCTGTTACTCATAAATCTGTCTTTTTGACTTTGACTCTCTCCTCAGTCTCACTCACACAGAAACACCTTCCTCTGAAGCCTACATGACTAAGCTGTGGAGGTCAAAGGCTGCACATCAAGATGTCTAGACAGCGTTCTCCAGACAATTTGACATTACACCCCTTCATGACGTCACTACAGGGGTGCGTTTCTGTTTGTTTGCGCGCATGTGTGTGCGTCATTGTGGTGAGAGGTGAGGACAATGTGTGTTATGACTGAGGGTCCGACTTACAGAGTGTCTGTGACACCGTGTCTCAAACAAGCCACCCCACCCCCTGAAAAAAATATTAAAAATTCTCTAAAAATCCTTCTGGAAGTGTTTAACAAGCACACAGACTTATTTCATCTTCCCCCCTCTTTTGTTACTCGATGTCACTTCCCGATCTGCTCTGCCCCATCAAAAATAGACCTCACTATTTTGAGCAACAGAAAGTGTGGAGCTACTTCTGGGATGCTTCCACAACTGATGGAACTGCAGTTGGAGCACAAACAATGCAGCCCCACCCGGCGTATTTCCAAAATTACTCACAATATGTCACCCGCAATTGTCAGAAATGATACGTCCATGGAGTTTCTTCTTTCATTTCACCCTCATTTATGGCAAGTCACAGAACAGAGTCAAATCAGTAGAGGATTATGGTTCATTACAATCTGAGAATACAATGAATGCATCAATACCATTTTATCCACATGAGATGCAATTATACGAATTGTACGAAAACTGCAGGGGAAGGGCGAGATCCTCCTTTAACAGAAGATGCCATGCTATATTTTTCTGGTTAAAAAAAGAAATTTACCAAGACTTATGAATGTTGTAGGTCACTGATCAACGACAGCATTGCCATTTATTTTAGCATTAGCAGAAGAAATGGTAACTACATGCCAGAAACAATTCTTGCATGTTCAGTTTAATACATATGACTATGACACTGACAGCTGTGTTTTAAAGCCTGAATTATTTGTTCCCATTTTTAAGTGTTGTTAAGTGTTAAATCTAGATCAGTGTCTTAACACTAAGCAATTTACTTTACAACCTTTTTTTTTCCTCGTCTGGGAATGAGTGTGTACTTACCTAATGAATAAGATTCATTGGATTCGTCTGTTTGTGCTCCACATCCAATATTCCATCTTGCTTTAGCTTTGTTTAATCTCTAAATATTTACAGAAGAGTATAACTAGTATGCGGTAACACAAACAACGTCTGGCCGCTTAAACTAGAATGAGAGGTTTGCCAAGCTCCTCCTGCCCCAGGTTGAGACACTGAAAAGCCTTTTTTTCTCTCTGATGGTTACATCACCAATAAATAGACGGAAGCACTGACTAATCAATGCAGTCCATTAACTCCATTTACAGAAATGAAATTGTCTCTGGTATCCACAAAACCATAAAGAACTTCTACAAAACCATCCATAAAAACATAATTGTTCCTAATCAGTATTAGCCAAAATTCAACTTATTGTGTTAGATTATGCTGAAATATTACCCATTAATTATCTGCACAGGAAGTACTTGGATCATTGTCATGCTGTAGTGCTTTCCTGAATAATGAACGCAGTTGGCTGCTGGACGCTATAGTTTGATTTTCGTCTTTATTGACAGCCGTTTGAGACAAAGAACTGCAGGAGTTGAGGGAGCACTTTGTGCATGTCAAATTAACATTTCATTTCAGGAACAGAACAAAAGAAAACAGAAAGAAGCCAGAAGAATCATGACAGGCGTATTGCAATAATGGAGAAATCTGTCTGCAATATAAGAGGTACAACGTCTAGCTCAGAAAAACAATATCACATCCAGTGAAATTATATTTAACATCAGGTTTTAGTTTTCTGTAAACCTTTGCTTTTATGGTGACTTCTTATTTCTTGCCTTGCTAACTGGATATAGATCCTTGGAACAGCATAAAGTGGTCCCTCGCTATAACGCGGTTCACCTTTCGCGGCCTTGCTGTTTTAGCGCATGGTGTTCTCCGTCCTGATTGGCTGTAGACCATTGTACAGAATACATTCAGCTTTTAAAATTTACATAAATCTTTGATGGCTAGCAGTGTGACTCTGAAGTGCTGTACTGTATGTTTGCAAGTTTTCTCCCCGACAAACAACAATGTCGACAAAACGTTTTGCACCGTCAAAGGCAACCGCGGTTCATTCTATAATATCATCATTCTATAATAGTGACTTATTTTTCTTGCGGGTTATTTTTGGAACGTAGCTCCCGCGATAAACGAGGGACCACTGTACACCAAAATCCAGAATGGTTTGGTTACTACACTACATGGCAAAATGCCGGTGTTTTACATATGTACAAAATAGTCTGTGTCACTTTGTTTTTTAAAAGCTGGAAAACAAAAGTGATCTGACTTGACATTTAGTGAAGGTTTGCCTATTTTATATCTTATATATTTTATATAGATATTATTTCTCCTCCTATAATACTAATTATTTTACTATTTTAAGTATTTCTGGAATTTTCCCATTTTTTGAGCTGATCAAACTAATTATTTTTCACTATAGTGAATTACTGTGAATTTTATGTAGTCCCTACCTAAAAGTATGAAACCACATGAACACTGGAGCAGCTACAGTGAACAAGTTGAGGATTTTTGCTCGGGAAAATTATGAATAGAACCTAAACAAAAATCACACTTTCAGTTCAGTTTTCCAGGTTAGATTTTAATTACTTTTATGTTAGCATTGAAAACCTGTAACACAACAATTAAAGTCGGTATATGAACTATTACTGATGTAAGCAGACGCTGTGTTTAATGTGAAGGAAAGGAGTCTTTCAAAATAGATTTTTATATAGAAAAAGTGGATAATAAAATTAAGACAAAAGTAAGTAATTTGAGAATGTATAAATGTCTTGTTTCTATAATTCTATATCGCTTTACTAGTCCCTAAGGACCCCAAAGCGCTTTACACATTCAGTCATCCACCCATTCACATACTGGTGATGGCAAGCTACATTGTAGCCACAGCCACCCTGGGGCGCACTGACAGAGGCGAGGCTGCCGGACACTGGCGCCACCGGGCCCTCTGACCACCACCAGTAGGCAACGGGTGAAGTGTCTTGCCCAAGGACACAACGACCGAGACTGTCCAAGCTGGGGCTCGAACCGGCAACCTTCCAATTACAAGGCGAACTCCCAACTCTTGAGCCACGATCGCAATACCTGCATAGTTGAGACTCTGCAATCGCCGGCAAACACTTGTGAATTGATCAGGGAATCTGAAGTGACCAGTGGTTACCAACTGGTCTCTTAACCAGTTATGGAGAGGTTCACTGTCCAGACCTTTAGGGTTATGGATAAATGATGTACAGTTAATTCACAGTCAGAAGGACTCTCATGTATTAAAAAAAGATAACTCCCCCTCGCAAACTACTAAAGAATCTGTAGTAGTTAAGTGGCACCCTGAGGCAGGTGTAGGCGATAATTATACTGTACATTAGCTGTGTTTGAACAGCTAATCTGATAATAGTGTGTATAATGCAAAAAAAAAAAGAAGAAAAAAAAAAAAGAGGTGACCATGTTTTCCAAACTCTATGGAAATGTCCAGTGTATTCCTATAAACAGTCTAACGCATAAAGATATTTGGAAAAAACAAAGATAATTTGTTTCTCTTTATTGTATTTTGTTAGAACTAAGTCTTTACCTTCCAGGACACAGACAAACAATTTTGTGGTATTGTAGTTAAAAATGACACATTTTAAACTAGGGTTGTCAAAAAATGAAAATAAACTAGAAAAAGTTGCATTTCCTGCAAAAATGCTCTGTGAATGCCGTGTAGTGGAATCTGCTGAAAACAGCTGAATAAGGAAAACTATGTGCTGAAAGAAGGTGAAGAAAATGAAAATTATGCTGGAAACAGAGGAAGAAGCAGAAATTTTTGCTGAAAAGGGGTGAAAAAACTGAAAATTCTGCTGAAAAGTAGAAAAGAATCTGAAATTTCTGTTGAAAAATAGTTAAAAAAGTTTAACTGTTAACTGAAAAAAATGCATAAGTGGGATTCAAAGCTGGGCCTCCTGCTCTGAGAACAGCTGCTCATCTCACTGAACTAAAACACAGCTCACCCTGGCAAGCAAAATCAGTGACCACACTGATAATGTGGTCCATTTATTTTAATGGGACAAACAGATAATAATAATTTTAATATGTCAAAAAGTATTGAAGTTATAAGCACCGGAAAGAGCAGAAATAGCAGAATATTGTAAAATTTAAACGTTAAGTTAAGCGCCAAAAAACGTACGGAAGCAACTAGAATAATATAGTGGAATAAAGTATAAAGAGAAACTGGATCTCGGATTGGGCACTCATTTGCATGAGTTTCAATACCAATAGTGCCGTCTTTGTCTATTCCAGTTGACAAATAACCGCAGACAGTCGGGCACACAGCTCCTCCTTCACTAACAGCTGAAGTATTTCACATTGACAACACTAAACAATGCTTCAGGAGGAATTTTGAGAGGTCAGCCTAACCCCCAAGAATATTCAAGTACTAAACAATTGTCATAAATGTTAACCTGACAGAGCACATGTTAACGTTAGCTGCTTAACTATTAGCAATTACCCTTTAGTCACAAATCCAGCCTCAGGGGGTCACAAGCTAATGCACTCCCAATAACTGGCACTAGGATAATTAGAATGGGTGCATCGGAAAGCAGAACTGGAATAAAATCTGTAAAAGAAAAAAAAAGAAAAAAAAAAAGCAGATTCATCTGCACCCAAACATACCTTTATCCAATGGCAACATTATCCATCTTTAACTTTAAAAACATATTTATAACTCTGTTACCTTTATTAGACTGCCAAGTTACCATTAAGGTGACAGCTAGCCACTTTGGTTAATAACAAAATGGTAACATTAATGTGGGAGTTAAGCAGTAAATGATATCGGTCCTGCTCATCTCTACCATTACATTTATATTATTTAATTTTACAGGATGACACAATAATTTGTCTGTAGAAACTACGGTTTCTCTTAGCCTTCAATCACCCAAGTATCATACATTCTGCCTCTGCCTTAAGTGTTTTATCTGATGTAGGTTACTACAATGTTGTAATTTACACATCCACAAATATGTGAGGGTCCACATAAACTCAACTGAGGGTGAATGCAAGGATGTCCCCATATCTCTAATTTGTTGTAACCGGGCTCAAATACAAATGCACGTCTCCTCCAAGTGAAGTACAAAGTCATGTAGTAAGCACCACTGCTTTGTGTAGTGTCAGCTTTAATCCGCCTGATCTCTCAAACCTGATAACAAAGTTCAGTTTAAAATCAAGATACTTAGACGAGAATTAAGCCATTCAGTTGATAAATCGTCCAATAAAAATTTCTGTCAGAAAGCCTGTAATGATTGGGTGACTGTGTTTGACGGCCTGTGTGTGTGTGTGTGTGTGTGTGTGTGTGTGTGTGTGTGTGTGTGTCCATCAGTCCTTTGGCTCATTAGCTCAAGGTCCCGAGGGATTGTTTTGAGGCTGCTGTTTTGAAGGACTGGTGATGATGTTCCACTCACTGACAATATGACTCTACTACCAGCTGTATGTGTGACGTGTGTGTTCTCAGCTAATAAAGCATATATGACACTGATTAGTGTGAGGCTACAGTTGTGTAAATATAAGTGTGTGTTTCCATGCGTTTGTGTACAGAGTGATAAGTGATCACTCTGCTGATTAACAGCACCACCACTTCCTGCCCCATCAAAACAACTGCATTAAATGTGTGTGTGTGTGTGTGTGTGTGTGTGTGTGTGTGTGTGTGTGTGTGTGTGTGTGTCTGTGTGTGTGTATAATGTGACTGGATCAGCCACTTCTGGTGCTATCACACTGAATGAATAGCTGTGATCAGTGGTTATCGCTGATAACACGTTATATAAGAGATATAACCTGTAGGTGCAATGACATCCACCATCATTATCATCCATTGTAATCTGTGATAAACAGAAAGCTACCCACATTATGTAATAACTGTCTAGCAGTTGCATAAAATACATGTAAAAATCTCTGTTTAAAACGTGAGCTTTTTCACTGGTTGATAACAACATGAGAGCTTTTTTTTTGGGTGCATAAACCTAACCAGCCTCGCACACTCACCTCCAGTTGTTTAAGATGCAAAAATATATTTATTTGCAACACTTACCATTACGCCTGCACCAGGCAAGTGTTTGATCACAAAAAGGCCATTTTATTTAAGAAGTGACTGAAAAACTGAAAACAGCCAGCGTGTTTCAATGACTGCAGTTGTAATTTTTTTCCATACGAATTAAGATCTGAAAGAATGATTAGATTAAGGTAGAGACGTAGAGTACCTGTGTTACATTAAGGCCCAATGGTCTGCAACATCATCAGTCCCTTTTATATATGCTTGCTCTTAAGGCAAACAAAACAAAACAAAAGGTTCAATGACTTATTTACACTAAGGTTGGGCAATAAAATCTTTCCAACTGACAATCGTTAGTCCAATAACCGACCATAGGGATATACTCAAGTATGTAATCATGCACAGACTGATTTGCATGTTTACAATTTCTAAGTTTTGTTATGAGGGAATATTTGACCTTTACTTGTTTGTTTCAGTATTAATGAAGCTACGTTTTGGATTATTCATTTATTTATTTATTTGAGATGCAACAAATCGCACAAAAGACTTAACTTTACATAAAATATTTTTTTAATGTTTGCTGGAAGAGAGATTTAGATTTTTGACTTACAAAATTAAACAAAAAGTATTTGTTGTTTGGTTGAGTGTATGAGACAGATAAATGCTGGAACAGCCTGTAAACACGGTTATCCAGTCTTTAAGCCTGACATAATTAGCCGTGCCTGGGTCCAAATTCTTCTGCAGATCCCCAAGTCACACGACCACTGCAGCATCACTGAGAGTTAAAAACTGTCCAAATCCTTTCATCTTTAATAAAGTGATCAGTGTTGCTGATCTAAAAGGTGTAACAATTAAGTTTAACGTCCAGGCATCCATGAAAACCGAATTTATGAAATTTAATGGCGTTAGAAGTTAGCAGGAAGTTAGCTTGCTAGTTTCCATCTAAATATCATATACCATGTTCTGACTGAGGGATTTATGAAACAAATTAAGACGTACAGCTATGGTATCATTTCTGACATACACTGAACAAAAATATAAACGCAACACTTTTGTTTTTGCTCCCATTCCCCATGGGATGGACGTAGAGACCTAAAATTCATTCCAGATACACAATATAACCATCCCTCCCAAACAGTGGTCACAAATCAGTCCAAATGTGTGGTAGTGGGCACATCTGCTATATTGAGATAATCCATCCCACCTCACAGGTGTGCCACATCAGGATGCTGATCTGACATCATGAGTAGTGCACAGGTGTACCTCAGACTGCCCACAACAAAAGGCCACCCTGGAATGTGCAGTTTTGTCTCACAGCAAAATGCCACAGATGCCACAAGCAATGAGGGAGCGTGCAATTGGCATGCTGACAGCAGGAATGTCAACCAGATCTGTCGCCCGTGCATTGAATGTTCATTTCTCAACCATAAGCCGTCTCCACAGGCGTTTCAGAGAATATGGCAGCACATCCAACCGGCCTCACAACCGCAGACCTCGTGTAACCACACCAGCCCAGGACCTCCACATCCAGCAGGTTCACCTCCAAGATCGTCTGAGACCAGCCACCCAGACAGCTGCTGGAACAATTGGTTTGCACAACCAAACAATTTCTGCACAAACTGTCAGAAACCGTCTCAGGGACGCTCAACTGCATGCCCGTCGTCCTCATCGGGGTCTTGACCTGACTCCAGCTCGTCGCCGTAACAGACTTGTGTGGGCAAATGCTCACATTCGATGGCGTCTGGCACGTTGGAGAGGTGTGCGCTTCACGGATGAATCATGGTTCACATTGTTCAGGGCAGATGGCAGCTGAGAATGTCCCAGTTCTTGCATGGCCAGCATACTCACCGGACATGTCACCCATTGAGCATGTTCGGGATGTGCTTGACCGGCGTATACGACAGCGTGTACCAGTTCCCACGAATATCCAACAACCTCGCACAGCCATTGAAGTGGAGTGGACCAACATTCCACAGGCCACAATTGACAATCTGATAGACTCCATGCGACGATGTGTTGCACTGCATGAGGGAAATGGTGGTCACACCAGATACTGACCGGTTCTGGGTCCCCAGACCCCCAATAGCGCAAAAAACTGCACATTCCAGGGTGGCCTTTTGTTGTGGGCAGTCTGAGGTACACCTGTGCACTACTCATGATGTCAGATCAGCATCCTGATGTGGCACACCTGTGAGGTGGGATGGATTATCTCAATATAGCAGATGTGCCCACTACCACACATTTGGACTGATTTGTGACCACTGTTTGGGAGGGATGGTTATATTGTGTATCTGGAATGAATTTTAGGTCTCTACGTCCATCCCATGGGGAATGGGAGCAAAAACAAAAGTGTTGCGTTTATATTTTTGTTCAGTGTAAATGAAGACAAGAAAGTAAACAGCAGTGACTTTTATAGGGTTACTGAAGTTTGGCTAGCTGGTATATAATGATGTGCTATGTGATCGCTAGCGACACAGCTATGTTAGCATAATGTAAACAGTGAAGCTGGAGGATGAACAGCAACTTTTTTTCCCACTCGATAAAAGTTAATGTGAGGGTTCCCGAAGGTTCGGGACAAATGCAATCGAATGGCAGGATGCAGTAAACAGACCAAGCTTCAGTCAGGAGAACAACTGAGATAATCAAATTCAAATTTTATTTGTCACGTACACAGTCATACACAGTACGATATGCAGTGAAATGCTTAGACAACTGCTCGTGACCTAAAAAAAAAAAAAAAAAAAAGGCTATGAATAAGATAGGAAATAAATATGAAAAATTAAAAAGGGTCAATTTAACTAAGAAGGAATATAATATAAATTAAGGTTAAAAATGAAATAACTGTACAACACAATTTAGAATGAAGGGTAAATTTAACTGAGAAAGAATAAGATAAAATATATAATTTAAAGTTGAAAATAAAATAACTGTACAACAAAATACACAATACACAGTATAGAACTATATAAGAATGTATGAAGAAATATAAATAAATAAATAAATAAATATATACACAATAACAGCAGCTGTACAAGTATTAACTGGAAATGAAGAATATAGTGACCACTGTTGTGCAATCCACATTATGTCTTGTGCAGTGCAAATATGCTTAAAGTGATTTAAGTGATGAAGTGAAAACAATGTCCAGAATGTCCAGTGTGTGTGTAAGAACCATATGTGTGGGTCAGTACTGTGTGGTGGTGTGAATGAGAGACCGTATCGCCTGCAGGAAGAAGCTCCTCCTCAGTCTCTCTGTGTTGTTGTTGTGTGCTGTTCCCGAACCAGGTTAAGATGTTTCCCACCAGGATGCTCTCTATGGTGCACGAGTAAAAGTTCCTGAGCACCTTGGAGGGCAGTTGGAAGTCTCTCAAGCGTCTGAGGTGGTAGAGACGCTGTCGGGCCTTTTTCACCATGGTGTTGATGTGACAGGACCATGACAGGTCCTGCGTGATGTGAACTCCGAGGTATTTGAAGCTGTCCACTCTCTCCACTGGGCACTCGTTGATGACAGGGGTCTGGTAGTTCCTCTCCTGCTTAGTGCTGAAGTCCACTATCAACTCCTTTGTCTTACTGACGTTTAGAAGGAGGTTGTTCCTCTGGCACCAGTTCTCCAGATTCCTAATCTCCTTCAAGTAGGCCGTCTCGTTGTTATCAGAGATCAGGCCCACCACGACGGTGTCGTCAGCAAACTTGATGATGGTGGTGGAGCTGGTAGTGGCCACACAGTCATATGTGTACAAAGAGTACAGCAGGGGGCTCAGAACACACCCCTGGGGGGCTCCAGTGCTGAGAGTGGTGGAGGCTGAGACATGTCCGCACATCCTTACTGCCTGTGGTCTGCCAGTTAGGAAGTTGGAGATTCACTGACACATAGATGAGCTGAGTCCCAGATGCTCCAGCTTGGTGGTGAGTGTGGAGGGAATTATGGTATTAAATGCAGAGCTGTAGTCTATGAAGAGCATTTTAACATAATTCCCCCTTCTAGTGTCCAAGTGAGTAAGTGATGTGTGAAGGAGATGAGAGATGGCATCGTCTGTGGAACGATTTGGACGGTAAGCAAACTGTAGTGGGTCCAGTGTGTCTGGTAGTGAAGAAATGATGAAGTCTCTGACCAGGCGTTCAAAACACTTCATCACTACTGAGGTGAGGGCTACAGGGCGATAGTCATTGAGAGAAGCAGGGTGGGGTTTCTTCGGGACAGGAACAATGATGGACTCTTTGAAGCATGTGGGGATCACCGACTGAGATAAAGAGATGTTGAATATTTCAGTGAACACAGGAGCTAGCTGGTATGTGCAGTCTCTGAGGATACGACCTGGGATGCCGTCTGGTCCTGCTGCTTTCCTGGTGTTCACTCTCTTGAAGGCTCTCCTTACTTCATGCTCAGAGATGACGAGAACGTTTCCGGTGCTGGCAGTATCTTCCTGTCTAGCACTAGCATTGTTGGAGTCCTTAGCTGCAGCCTCGAAGCGAGCATAGAAAGTGTTCAGCTCGTCTGCCAGAGTCACAGCCGCGTTCGTCATACCGGTTGTTGGTGCTTTATAGTCTGTTATTGTCCTTAGTCCCCGCCACAGGCTCCTGGAGTCACTCTGTTGGGGTTGTGACTCTAGTTTCCTCCCGTAGCGCTGCTTCGCCTATTTCACCGCCCTCCGCACGTTATATGACGCGGCTTTGTACGGGTCCATGTCCCCCGTTGTGAGTCCCGTGTTGTAGGCAGCGGTGCGGGATCTCAGAGCGTCGCGGATGGTTTTATCCACCCACGGCTTCTGGTTGGGAAACGTTGTGATAGTCTTTGTCTCCACGGTATCATCCACTAGTTTCCCGATGAATCCCACAACCGCTTCCGTAAACACGTTGACATCATCATCGGAGCTGTTTCTGAACATGTCCCAGTCTGCGTCATCGAGTGCGTCCTGTAACGCGGCCACCGATTGATCCGTCCAGCGCGCGACCTTCCTCTGAACCGGAACTTCCTGTTTCAGCCTTTGTTTGTATTTTGGCATGAGGGAGATGGCGGCGTGATCAGATTTGCCAAACGGAGGGCGGGATTGTGCCTTGTAGCCGTCCTTGACCGTAGTGTAGCAGTGGTCCAGTGTCCTTTCACCTCTGGTGGGGCAGGTGATGTGTTGATAAAAGTTCGGCGCTGCGCGTTTGAGGTTGCCGCTATTAATTATCTTTGTCTTAAAATCGCTGGGAGCCAAAATCGCAACTGAAAATATATTTACTGCACGGCCCCGATGCAGATCATAAATATCAAGTAATGCAATTAAAAGAAAGCAGTGCCTCTAAAGACAATTCATTCAGCAATGACATTTTCCACCCCAACTCTGAAGGCAATTTAATAATACATGATGATGATGAAATTTCTAGGAGGCTGTGTTGCTGTATGTGTGAGTATGCACTGCAACACGTGCAGCTCCTGTCATGTATCAATGCATGCTCAGTCGAGTGTATAGGCATCTCAAGTGTGCTCACATGCATCACAGTGTGCGTGTGTGTGTGTGTGATGAGGTATCATGGCAATCATTTGCCTTCTGAGTGTCTCCTGAAAGATCATTGTGACTGTTATTACAGAGAAAAGAAGAAGAGTGGACATGAGGAGGAAGACGTATTGGTTTCACAATACTGGCGCTAAAATTGTGACATTTTGACCCACTGTTTTGTAATTACCGTCACATGACTGTTTTTGCAGAGAGAAAGGCCTCAAAAGAGTGTGCATTAGGAGGCAGAAGTCACAGTGCTGTGGGAGACCAGGAAACAAGATCACATGAACATCAATCACATGAAGTACCTTGATTTCTTTTTCCCCCTGGACTTTTCACACTTCATTTCATTTTCAGTCGCTGTGAAGTACATACTCCACAACCATGTTCACCCAGCCATTACTGTAAAAACAACAATCTACACTGTGGACCAATGTACCGTTACACACTTTGTTGGTAGAATAAAGTGGAAGGGATAGAGGAAGACAAGAACGGGGAGGATGGTGAAAGGGGTGAGGTAAGAAGAGGAAAAAAGGAAGGGGACTAAACAAAGACTGAGCTATCATTTTAAAGAAGAAGAAGAAGAAGTACTAGTACTGCAAGATGACGGAGAGAAAAGCAGCAAGGCGAGGGGAGAG
Source organism: Diplotaxodon limnothrissa (assembly GCF_057381915.1). Lineage (NCBI taxonomy): Eukaryota > Metazoa > Chordata > Actinopteri > Cichliformes > Cichlidae > Diplotaxodon > Diplotaxodon limnothrissa. Next base: position 39,172,917 of record NC_140598.1, on the reverse strand, counting down.
AAACGAAAAGAAGACCCAAAATAGAAAACCAAGCAGAGAGAGAGAGAGAGAGAGGGGCAAGGAAAGAAAAGAGGTTGCGTGAGATAGACAAGACACTCGACGTCACAGCTTTGCCTTTGAGTGAAGTGATGAGAGGAGAACGGGGAGCGGAGGGAAAAGAAAGGAAGATGAAGGGGGAGAAAAATAAGACAGGAGGGCGACAAGTGGAGCGAAAGAGAATAACAAAATGAAGGCAAATGAGCTAAGTGAAAGAGGCGGAGTTAGAGAAGGAAGGAGAAGTGATGGAGGAAGATCAAAGAGGGAGCAGCATGGACAAGGGATCATCAGTGAGTGATGAGAAGGAGAAGGGGGGAGTGAAGAGTCCAGGAAGGATGGAGTGCACTGCCTGTGTTTCACTCTGCTGCACAAAACAATCACAAGCCAAGCACCTCTCTCTCTCAAAAATAAAAGAGTGGAGGAGGAACAAAAAAGTGATGGAAAGAAAGAGAGAGAGGACTGTGGTAGTTTAAAAAAAAAACAAAAAGTCCTCACCCACACAGGTCAAAGCTGAGCAAAAAAACCCAAAACGCTTCCTGTCAGCTGAAACCCAGCTTCATATCACACATGTGAAAACTCAAAGAGCTCCAAACACCATCGCAACACCAGCTGCACATTTACTTATTGCTCGTTTAATGACATCACAAGCCTACAAAATGGAAACGAAATGAAAGAAAATAAAAATATTCATTCTCAAGCTTTAGGCCAACAGTCTCTACGAACTCACAGTGAAAAGCCAAATCTGCAGTAATGTCAGCAGGCAGAAAGGAGCAAATCCTCATTCACAGAGGATGAATCTTTTCTTAATAAATGCCCAAACCTCTTTCTGCAATAGCAAATTCTGTAAAACTGATTTTATCCACTATTTAATACTTTTTCAATATATTTTCTGTTAGTCGTCCTACATTATCCCTTTAAAAGTCAGGGGCAGTGATATACTAGTGAGAAGCTTAGGGTAACATCACATTGAAACCTGTATGTGATCAAGTTCCCCTTTTGTTAAAAAAATGTTTTTAATTCTTTTAGCCACTTTTTCCTCCTTTACAAAGAAGTCCCACAGAGTAGGACTTAGCAAAAACGATTCTGCACTGTGCATGATACTCCTACTCCCAGCTCATCATTTTTCAAAATGCAGTGACTGTCGAGATGATGCATACTTTAGTCCAAACCGGGATCAACCTTTTCTTCTTTCAGCTGCTCCCTTCAGAAGTTGTAGTCGATCATTTTCATGATCACCTCCATCTCACTCTACCCTACCATCCTCCTCTGTCACACCAGCCTTATGCACGTCCTCTTTCACCACATCCATTAATCTTCTCTGTGGTCTTCCCGTTTTCCACTTACTTGGCAGCTCCATCTTCAACATTCTCCATCCAGTATATCCACTATCCCTCAGTTTGACATTTCCAAACCATCTCAGCCTTGCCTCTCTAACCTCATCTCCAAACTGCTAAACCACACCTGTCCCTGTGATGCACTCATTTCCAATCTTCTCCCTTCTGGTCAAGCCAATGAGAATATCTTCAGCTCAGCCTCCTTTTTGTCAGAGCCACCGACTCCAAACAATAAGTCACAGCAGGTTATACCACCAGCTTCTAAACCTTCTTCTTCATCCTTCTGGCACAAACTACCCCAACACTCATCTCCTCCCACTCCAACCTGTCTGCACTCTCTTTGTCACCTCTCTTGGGCACTGTCTGCTTTGAATGGTCAATCCCAGGTATTTGAACTTCCATCCCTCTTCTCTCCGGCGCTTACCTCCACCTCTCCAGGATCTCTTCCACCTGCTCCCTAGTTTCACTACAGGTGTCTGAACCTAACAAGCACCTGAAAATCAAACACATCTGGAATTGGAAAACAAACAAACAAACCAAAAAAAAAAAAAAAAAAAAAGAAGGAGGAAGAAAGAACCCAAAACACAAAGGTCTAATTAGGACGTGAAGCACAGCCTTCTGTCTCCTGAGGTTAATGTGGTTACTGCTGGTTAACTGCAGTTGTTGTGCCTGAAACTGCATGTTTCAGGCACAACAACAGTAACAGAGTAAAAAAAAAACATTTTAAGGACAAAAACCTGTCCTGGGAATTTCCCTGTAAAACACATGATATGTGAGCAGCGAAAGTAGGAAAGGAGAAAATAGGTGTAAAGTGCTGACAACAGCTTACACAAGGTGAGAAGCAAATACAACACACTGAATTCGCACATGATGTTATCCAGTGACTTGTTACCCCCCCTCCTGTCTTCCTCACGAGTTGCAGACACACACAAGCCAAATCTGTGTGACTTTTGTCAATTACAGCTCAGCTGGAACATAAACATGTTTAAAGCAGCCACGCTACTCCCAACTAAGCCCATGTTTTGTGGGCCTACAGACAAGGCCAATCAAACAGTTAAGACCAAATGTGACCCATAAAAGGGCTAATAAAGGAATGCTCATTGCGATCTGGATACAGCCATGAATACAACCTAATTCACTGTAAAACCTTTCTTCTCCACAAAATAAGGCAAAGTGGGGTGAATCTGCATGCATTCACAAATCTAAATATAGCCAAGCCTCTTCAAACTAAAAAACGAAAACAAAAAAAAACAAAAAAACAACGCAATTCAGTCAATAACGGCGGAGCACGCATCATGTTAACAAACCTGGTGGATGATCATAAACCTTCAGCTGCTCCTTTTTCACATGTTCAGATTTTAGATTAACAGAGAAGCTGCAGCCACCTGATGATAATGTTCAACAATGCAAACACCAACTCCACTGGTTCTCTTATGCATGTTAAAGCCCTCTCAAAGCACTTTTACTCCCATGCTTTGAGTTCTCCACTTTTATCTCGTTTTTTCATCTCTCGCCTCTGTATCCCAGCACCCTCGTTGATGCTTGTGCTTAAGAAATGCTAGATGCTGGTTAAAAGTCACACGTCAACTTTCCATCGTTTATAGTGCAATTTAAGAGAAAGAAAGCACACAAATCTGACTCCAGTATAAGTCTTTAGAGCTCTATCTGCACACCTTAAATGCATCCCTCTCTGCAGCTGCTGAGGTAACATTTGGACGAAGCACAAAAAAAGATGGGGAGGGGGGCTCACTGAAGTGTGTTGCATAATCAACACCATCGGAACAAACAGCAGAAAAACATGAAAAACCCTGACATTTTGTGTCTTGGGAGACGTTCTGTGTCAGAATACAGATTGACAGACCACGTGACTTTTGCGCATTGCTTTGTGGGTACCCGTGGCAACAAAATCAAAACACTGCATCGAGCGCTAGTATTTCCAGCACCGGTAATCATTAATTCTGCGGTTTTAATCCCTACTTGCATTTTATTTGGCCCCAAAAACAGTTCTGTACAAAATGATGGAGAACACGGCAGGTCCGTACAAAGACTGACTGGACGAAAAGGCAAAAAAAAGGACGGGGAAAAAAAAAATCAAAGGAGTGAAAGGGTCAGACCCATACGAGCATACAGAGTGGAGTAAGGACGTTAGCGTGCTGCCCAACTTTCATCACGCACATATTTATTATTATATGGTAATAAGTGTGAGTGCATACACTCACAAAATGTTTAGTAACTTCAGATCCCTGCAACAAGCCCAGGTCCAGTTTACTTTGGTGATTTGGACTATTCCATTTCCCAGCTGTTCTTTTGTTTCCCCCCTTTATTTCCTGTACAGGCAAACACAATCGTTTCAGGTTGTAGTATTACACAACATTTTCAGATCTAATAGAAATAAAATGAGTTTTTCGTAATTCATTCAATTTATTGTCTTTATTTATAACTGACATTGTTTCATTCTATTATAGAATCTTACAGGAAAGAGGCAAAATTGTAAAAATCCATTATGCTTTATTAGCTGCTTCGGTGAAAAACAAATCAACAATGCAAAAAAAACCCAAACATTGCAAAACAACATATTGGAAAACATGTATTCATCACTTGATTGCTTCAATACAACCCTTGGGCACATATATGCGGGACTTTTCGTGGCTGTTTTGAGCTCTCTCTCTCTTAACCGATCAAATCTTGCTGTGGTAGCAGCTTTAAACTCGGTCTGACACAGGCTGATACAGGTTGATAGAGGGTGCCCAGTCTGGATCGCATTCCAGCATTTTGTAGGCTGGTTTTCCTACAAAACACAACAAACATTAGCCCACAAAGCCACAGTGAACAAAGCAGCATAGCACAACGATTTCAATTCAAATCAATATAAGACTTATTTGTAACCTACATCAACAATTATGTTATGATAAATTAAGTAATAACTACAACAGAAGATGTACCTTTGTGGAAATGCTTGGAGCAGACTAACCTGTGAGCTGGAGTGTTCTGGGACTTTATATTTGGTCTTCGAATGGCTGCAATCCAGGCCATCCGTCGCCTCTTTGTTACTTCGGAAACATGGCTTAAACAATTTCTCTTCCACGACGTAATCCGATAACAACCGATCTCTTTACCCGTCGGCTTCCCGTGGCTGACATGCGACCGGCTATTGCAGTTAATAATACAACAGCTTCTTGCTATTTTTTGGGTTTCTTTTTATCTCCATGTGACTGTTTTCATGTGAATGCCTGCGTACGCTAGTACCACTTGCCACTCGTTCCCAGAATCCTTTGCGGTTTTACCCCTGAATGACGTCACATTTTCAATCTCTATATATAAAGGTGGATGAGACTGACTACCCATCTGCTTTGATCAGAGCCAAACTGGATGTTGTGATATTAGTCAGTGCTTTAGCTGAATCTTCCTTAGACATTTAATGTGTTATGTTGATTTCATTTGATAGATTCCCCCCCCCTAAATACTTACTCACTGTTAATTATTAGATTTGCCAGGGTGATAGATCACCCAGTATTAGCTACAGTATTTGCTATATTATCTTATATATTCATATTTAAAATGATGAATGAAAATGTAAAAGGTAATAAAGAGACAGGGAACTTTGCAACGTCTCTGTTGGAAACACCACAAACACAATCAGTGTCTGATCCAAGCAGAGCCGTAGAGAGCTTAAAGGGGTAATCCATCACTCATTCTCACATTGACACTACATAACTATTGGCCGATATATCAGAAGATCTCATTGTTTGAATCTAGCTAAACAGTAGTTTGTTTAATTTGACATTTAACTTACATGAAAAAATATACAGTGATTGGATACATCCACCAAGCACCTCGCTCCTGAAGGATACCTGCAGTCCATTCTCATTCCCGAGGCACAATATACTGACGATTTGTCAAGTCCCGCGGCGTTCCTGAGGAATGCGAAAGGTGACCTTCCGCATTCTTATGCTACGTGCCGGGTTATAGATAAAATCCAGTACAATAACGCTCCCGAGGTAGTACTCATTCCAGCCATGTATTCCAGTCCTAACGCTAACCAGAACCTTATCCCAAACCTTAACCAGCACTTTAATCATTTTAGATAGTGTTTTCCAAAACGATTTAAGTAAAATGAAAGTACATATGTAGATTCATTCCAAATGGTTCTCATATTTCCTTTGTTTTGTTTTGTTTTTTTTGATCTTGTAATCTAGGGACGTCTTGGGTGCCTGGAAGTGTAATATATCGATGATTTGTCACCTAGCATATGCTTTGGGAGTAAGAACGTGTTAATACCTGCACACAGATCTGCTTCTGATATTTTGATGTGAATACCAACAAGAAGTCTACTAATATTCTATATTTCAGTTTCATATGTTTGTGAAACATATTACCCCAAATGGTAGAGAATTTTCAAAAAAAATAAAATAAAATCGGGATCTAGATCAACTCCAGGGGTTAATCACTTCTGCAGAAAGTTTTTAGTCACCATAGACTGTAAGATGTTGCAAAGACTGGCGATCTTGCAGAGGCACAATTTCAGAAACTATAGTTAGATTAACACTAAGACTTTTCCCATCATGCTCCAGATGAAAATTTACCACAAAAAAGTTGATCAATGGATCACATACAGAAGCAGGTTTTTGTGTTTCTACTGAAAAACAAACAAACAAAAAAACAATACAAAAGTGTTGATTTAACTCGAGCATCAAGACCCTAATCCAAGACAGTATGAGCATTTATGTACATTAAAAATATAACTGTGACACTGAAAGTGTTGGAAAACTACTTCAGAGTAAGGTTGTCCATAACTATACAGTCAAACAAACAAAAACTGAACGCATAAATTGAACCAACCACAAAGCTCTTTGTCAGAGGTAATTAACAGAGACACAAAACAGACCAACAAATGACTAAGACAACGGATTAATAATCAAAACTGATTTGTGTCAAATGACTAATCACTTTAATTGTTAAAAAGGAAAAAAGGGTCTCCTCGAATCTGCTCCGGCAACAAATATTCAGCTGCTGCTACTGCTGCTGTAATTACTCGTGATAATTAGGAGGATCTAAATTATTTTGTTGTCCTTTTGTCCCGACTCACACAAACATGTCGGCTTTCCCTCACAGAGGCGTGGAGCTCGGGCTGAAATGAACGTTTCACAATTGCTGACAAGCAGATGTTTCGCAATTAATTAAAATCTCAAGCTACAACTGGGCGCAATAATTGTTCCTTTGCTGCTGGATGTTCGTGTTGTGGAGCCACTGCTGTGTGTGTGTAAACTTAATGTTTAGTCTGACATTTCAAACAAAGCTTCCCGTCAGAAGGAAAAGGGAAACGCTTAAATAAAAGTGTGTGTTGGGGGGGACGCAGCTTAATATGCAGGAAAAGCCGTTGGGTCCGCGGTGGCGTGCGCACTCATAAAAACAACACATGCGCACGTTCTGCAGCTCCATCCGTCTCTTCTCACTTTTTTAATTTGTTTTTTTATTTCTTCTCTTATGTGCTCTCATATACACGCGCGCACGTGTCTGCATGAACAGAGAAAAGCACAGTCTAGCCACACGTGCACGCCCGCCCCCTAAACCCCCGCCCCCAAAAAACACTGCACAACATCCTTCTCGCACAGGCAAAACGCACGAACGCGCAAGAACCGAGCCTTCGGAGACCAACACAAACTCTGCAGCCCTCCTCTCTCTCCTTCTCTCTCACACACACGCGCGCGCGCGCGCACTCTCTCTACACCCCCTCTCTTCCCAGCATTAGTCAATAGAGTCAGGATACATAAACCACCCACCAGTCACCCAAAGCATCTCCCAGCCAAACCCTACCTCTCTCTCTCTCCCTGAAACAACACACATACAACCCGCAACAGCCTGAGCAAGAACAGGACAAGAACAGCAAGAACATTCAAATTCTTAAATTAAATCAGGCCAAGTGCCCAGAATTCATAAACACGCAACAGCACGAATTCAGGTAAGCAGCGCACCCAGGTTGGCTTATCAGCACGTATGAAAGCAGCTCCAGCTCAAGTGTGAAGGTGTAATACAGTCAGAACATGTGGGAGGGATGGACGAGAACTGTGGCACAAATTCAGTCTTTCTTTGGGTTTAAAGCACATCTGACACACTCCAGTCTTTTTTTTTTACTTGTTGTTGTTGTTAAGACCAGGCGTGTGGAGGAAGCTCTTAGTTGAGGACAAGCCATATATAAAAGCTGTAAAAGTACCAGCTTTATTGGCCCTTCATTGCTGCTCTTGCTTATGTTAAAACTGACGCTCCAACACCATGGCCGACGTTTAATTTTGGGGAAACATGATAACAGGTACAGCCGAGCGCTGGCGCAGTTTCCAGGCAGCCTTTCAGTTATCTTGTTTATTTTTTAAAACCGGCCACAGCTTCAGTCAATTAATCAATTACGGACGCATACAGGTGTTAATTCGCGCTGTTTGCCGGTTTAAGCCGGATTTAGAAGAAGTCAATGTTTGGTGGCTCTTACCTTTTTGTCCGGAGACCTTGTTTCTCCGTTGGTGTGGGGGAAAAAATAATAAATAATAATAAAAAACGGCCGCTGCGCTCCTCCAAAATGAACGTTAACTCCCTTCTCCCTGGAGGTCTCGCGCACTTCACGTGCGGAGCTTTCTCACTCTCTGCGCTTGTCTGTCCGTCTTTCTGTCTTTTCTTTTCTCGCGGGATTTCCTCCTCCACCTTCCAACCGTCTTCTTGTACTTCTCCTCCTCCTCTTCTTCTTCTCTGCTTCTTCTTCTTCCACCACTTTCTTCTTCTTCTTCTTCAGCTCGTTCTCCTCGCGCCATCCGGACGAAGACGGAGCGGCTCGCGACGCTTGTGCTCGTGCTGCTGATGCTGCGCCTCCATCCTGACGCCGGCGGCTGCTTCAGCGGGAGATAGCAGAGATGCTCTCTCTCTCTCTCTCTCTCTCTCTCTCTCTCTCTGTGTGTGTGTGTGTGTGTGTGTCTGAAATCTAAATCCTGTAGCTACAGGTGATGATTTTTTTTAAATCCGAGATAGAGTCTTAGTGCAGCCCACGCGGTTGCTTGCAGAGTGTCTTGTTTCCACAGAGAGGCGTCGGTAACCGCAGCGTTTGACACGGACGAGATACCACTTCACGTCCTCTCGATCTCTCTCGCTGTTGACCCCCATCAAACGAAATGGTATAGATCCACTCCATTTCCACTCCACTGCATTTGGAATAGGAACGCTCCTCTCTGTTTCTTTTTGATTTATATGGTCGTATTTTTCTTTTTTGCGACAGGCGTGTTTAATAAAGACTTTGCACGTTGATGTTTTCTACTCAGCTCAACAAATATTTGATAAGGCATCCAGCACTTTAATCGTTATATTATGGAGTTGTTAAAACAGTGGTGCTTCAGCATTTCATTACACAGTTAAGGATCTTTATGCTTCTTTTGTTGCAAGGAATACTGAATTATCTTTACCCTGCATTTATTTGTGACGTTTCTGACAAATAAATGCAAACTAAAGGATGGACAGATAGATCAATAGATGGTTGCAATAATTTTTAAGCATGATAATTTCATAAAAGCACAACACAAGGGGAAAGCATGACATTTAAGTAAATCTGTCAAAAACCAAAAAGAACATTTCAGAAAATAGCACACATAAAGCATGTTTCATACAAATAACTATTCAGAAAAGCAATGAAAGCAAAAACACCCGATTTCATCTATTTTTTTCATAACTTGTTCACTACACCAAAATAATCCAACTGTTTAGTTTTTTTTGTCTTATTTTCAATGAAACCTTCTGTTTAAATTGATTCTTAAACCACTTTTCACCCCTAGAACAGCCTGTAGACTGCGTATGTGAAATTCATTTTACATTGTGGGCCACATACAGCTCACTTTGATCTTAGGTGTGCCGAACCAATGAAATCCCTCTTTCTGCTTCTGGGAAAAGTGCATTTTCAACAGTATGTCTCAGTTTTTTCACATGATAAAGAAACATTGCTGAAGTAAATGAAAGAAATCTCTCAGCGTGGCTGTTTGGGGTTAAATTATAAGCAATAAATGTGTAAAACTACAGAAAAAGTTCTGGTAGCTCGATGACTTGATTGTGTGGAATCTCTATAAAACAACACACATTTGGAGAGTCAACGGTGACAAAAAACAAATGAGTAGACTTCAGTTATTTGGGTTTTTTTTTTTTGTCTGTGTAGTATGAAGGACTAGTATTAAAACACATTTTTAAAGTCCAAAATTTATGGCCTCGTTAGCATTTTCCAAAGCCCCCCAGTGGGCTGTAGTCTTTGCCGGACTGATAAAAATCTGTGATGGTCTAAAATGTTACACAGAGGTGAAATTGAAATATGAGTATTACAGTCTTAATCCATGACATGTAATCTGCTACCCTGCACCATCTCCGTCAACAGGATGGATTTAATGTTGTGGATTTGTTTAGCAGTTGCACAGTTCAATCAGCTGCATTACTTTTGCTCTTCCTCCCCCTATAGTTTAAACATTAGTAGGCAACTAATAGGTGCCTGGAATCTGATCATTACTGACCCTTTTGAAGGTTGTTTTTTTAAATTTCTCTTCCATTAGTATTACATCCTTAGGACTAGCTGAAGTTTTCTATCTGATGCTGGACAGTGTTTAGAGACTTTCGTCCATGCTCTTCTTGCTAATTAGAGCTGTCAGTCATTGCCAGGGGGCGGGTCTCAAGTGCAGAGGCCGGCTGGAAATTTGAGGGTGCAGCTTGAATGCTAAGGAGGCTTTGAAGCAAAGGTCCAGTTAGACGTGCACTGAAATTAAATGGTGACCTCTTGTAGTTAATTAAGGGCACAGCAGCAGTCCCCTTTATGAACTACAGAAAATAGAGACTGATAAGTTTGAGGAGATAACTATTTTCATTTTATTTTATTTGAAACAAAACTGGTGCCTTATTGATTTTCTGATGCCTAATGATCAACAGGTAAAGATTTACTGTGACAGACTGGCGACTTGTCCAGGATGTACCCCACCTCTTACCCTATGGCACCAGCTGATGGATGGTAAAGATTCACAACAAGAGGTCACAGGTGTGTGTAAAGTGTTATACTGCAGCTGGTTGTAATTTTCATGGTGACTGCTGTCCTGTCAGAGGTACACTAATGCCATAAAGCGGCTTGTAGTGCAAGAAGTTGTTAATACTTAAAGAGAATATCTATTTTCTAATTACAAACCATTGAAACTGTAAAGAAAATCCAGGAATATCTTTTAAAAAAACATGTAAAGCACTAGTTAAAGACTTCAGGCTGAACCACTGGAGCTAGACAGGCCTCAGACAGGTGTACATACAGATTGCAGTTACACAAGACTGAGACAATCATATGTTCTCCCACCTTGATGTAAAATTGAAGCTAGCCTTTATTGATTCCCTTAAATGGATCCATTGTATTTAATAATATTTAATTTTAATTATTAGGAGCATTGAGCAAGCATTGTGCAGTTACCTTGGGATGTTTGGAAGACTGTAAAGGTCAAATCTCAGACAGGAAACCAAAACAAGAACAGGAAGAACATGCAGACTTGGTATACACTTGCTGCGAGGTGATATTGTTTGCCACCTGGCCATGAGTCCTTATTGTTTTCATCAAGACTTGGTGTCCCATCAAGACTTAATATATTGATTAAAAACAACCCCAATTAACCAAAAAAGTTTGGATATTGTATGAAATATACATTAAAAAGATGCAAGAAGACGTTATCTCTCTTTTCTCTTTTAAAATCTTTAAATACAGCAGCACAGACCAGACTGATGGGAGACTACATTCTGTAGTGGTCTTGCAGAAGCACCTTGTTTGGCCTTGGGGTTTACCCAGAGTAAAGCTGACCTTACTAGCAGGTCTTAGCCTCCACATTCTCTTTTGTCTCTACCATGAGGGGGGACAGAGAGACGAGAACCATAAAGTTAGAAATGCAACATGATTTCAGTGTCTTTTTATCCTGGGGAAACATTAGTCCTGTGCACACACAAAATGTGGACTCGAACTCTAAAAAGAAAACTGCTTCTTTAGAATTGACGTCATTGCCTTTGAAGACCAAAATGTAACAGTTCAGCTACTCCAAATACACTGATGTCGTACCAAATTCACTCCCTGTGCTCATCTCATCTGATGCTAAATGTTCCAAAAGGAAAGAATGAATACATTTGTGTGTGTGTGTGTGTGTGTGTGTGTGTGTGTGTGTGTGTGTGTGTGTGCATGGTAGCAAGTATAATCCATCATAACGCAGACACCTGGTGCCTCTGCTATTGCCCCTGCTTTTCCTGGACAGTGTGTGTGTGTTTGTTCTGCCCAGTGTGTGGGAGTCGGTATCCATGGGACGCCTGATTCAATTACTGGATCATCATGAAGAGATGAATGGAAAGATAGAGAGGGAAGGAAAGAGAGACAGGGAGGGAACAATTGTAGGAGGATAAGATGAAAAGAAGAAGAAGAGTTAGAAATAAGTCAGAGAAAGGGGACAAAAAGGAGATCAGTGGAATTGAGTCTGTGTGTGTGTGTGTGTGTGTGTGTGTGTGTGTGTGTGTGTGTGTGTGTGTTTGGGTGGGGGTGGGGGGGCGTCACAGCGTGCAAGAAAATTGTTAGATGAAGGAATTGAAAATACATTAAAAGATGACGAAAGAACAAATTGAAGGGAAAGGACTGGAAGGGGGCCTAGACTAGTAGCAGAAAAGCTGGATGTATAACAGAGCCAGGTTGGGGGTTGGGGGGGGGGTTAAAAGTGAGAGATGGATAAAACAGTGGAAAGATATAAGAGCGGAGGGAGGCGAGAGACGGTTGTTCATCTCTACAAGTGTGTGACATTTTCCAGAATAGCGGCTTGTTTAAACCAAAGCGTTGCGACGAACAAGCATGTGTGTTAGTAGAATCTGGCTCCGATAGATTACTCTGAGCTTAACCAGCACACACACACACACACACACACACACACACACACACACACACACACACACACACACACACACACACACACTCTCTTTTAGGTATGCTACCATAAAAGCAGAAGGGCAGAAGGCAACCTGCATCTTTATAATAAATGGAGTAAGAAATATGTGTGTTTATAATTTTTCACTAATCCATCTCGGCTGTATTAGACTCTTACTTTTTCTCAAACATGAAAAGACCAGCTTGCTGTTCAGAGGCCATATGGGGCAAACAATCTTATCACAAAAACAATTTGTTCCCAAGAGACCCGGTTAACCTCACTGTAATGGATAATCATTGGTGAACAAACTTACAGTATACACAGAAATTAACAGCTGATTCATCTGATAGTGATTCAGTCACCACATCTTTCCAGTCAGAGTGGTTAGAGCCCATTACAATCACATGTTTTCCTGGACACTATGATATCATGTTATCATCATGATATCCAAACATATTTCCTGGGGTTGTTCAAGGAACGCACGTCATTGCTCCTGAAGTGTGTTACACAACGTAAAATCTGGGTAACAATTTGTGATCAAATTGAGTAGCTGAGGCTATGTGGCACACCACAGAACATCTGGAAAACCTTGCCTGATCTGATAAGGGTGATTTTTGCTGCAAAATTTGGATGCGAGAGTCAGAATTTGACATAAACGTGAAAACTCTGATCCATCCCCCCTTTACTAGTGGTTCAAGACAATCCAGGCTGCGTGATAAAATTATCTGGGGGATATTTTGTTGGCACACTTTGCTTCTGTGACCATGTGGTCACAAGCTTTAGGTGGTGACTGAAGAACGCAATCTTTCTCCAGACGGTGGCTGGCCTTCCCCTCAGAGATAGGGTGATGAGTTTGGCCATCTGGGAGGGTCTTAAAGTAGAGCCACTACTCTCTACACTGAAAGGAACCAGTTGAGGTTGTTTGGGCATCTGACAGGGACGCTTGGCACCTCCTGGTTAACATGTTTCAGGTATGTCCCACCAGAAGAAGGCCACAGGGCAGACCCAGGACATGCTAGAGAGATTATATCTCTCAGCTGGCCTGAGGACACCCCTTACAGTAGCCTAAGCTAAGATCATCTGATGAAAATGGACGAACAGATGGATACTTTGGTCACCCTTATCACCTTTTAAATGCCACAGCTCTCTGGGTACTGTGTACATTATTGTGTCCATCCCTTACAAACCACAGTTTGCCATCTTCTGATGGCTGCTTGTAGCATGATGACACACTACTAAGTTCAGATCAAACAGATGTCTTGAATGGACTCTAAAGTCTAATTCAATATGTGGTGGATCAGGACATTCACATCATGGATTTGCAGCTGACAAATCTACAACTGTGTGATGCTGTCATGTTGAAATGGACTGCACCATGAAGAATTAACCTCCTAGGACCTGGACATCAGATTTTGGGTTGTCTAGACCACGATACTAAATTTTGCCCTTTCAAATGAGCCCTATTGCTCAAAGGGGCAATTTGTTGCTTCTCATTTTGTTTTTGTACTCGGGAAAAATGCTGCTGTGTTCAGACACCAAATAAAGAGTTTTGCACATCATTACTGAATTGTGGCTTTATAGGTTTCTATTGAACACTATATAAAATCCCTAGAATATCCCTAAAATGGGGCAGCTGGAGAATACACTCAGTCATTTCCTGTCTCTCTGTATGTCATGTGATCTCTTGGGCAAACTGTGCGGGGTGGTTCAACAATTACCGTGGGTTGCTGACATACTGGCCTCCTCTCCAGTCTCGGTGGCTCCAACTTCTGAACTTTGCCAACTATTGTAGTTCCTTCCCTACTCACCCCCCCCCGGTTTGTCAAGGACAACACTGCCAACTCACTGTCATCAGACTGGGCCACCGCTGCCTGCCTGCAGCTTCCACTCTTAGCTCCCCCCGTTCCTTCTGTCTGACTCTCACTCTAAGAGTAAACAGCTCTCCTCTAACTGCCTCCCAACCGTGGCTCCAGTGTTCCAGCTTTCACTGTGATCCATCTCTCTTCACTTCCATTCGTTCTCTGGCTCATCTCTCTTAAAGGGCTGCACTGACTTGGGGCAGCTCATTAAATTTAAAGTGAATTAACTAAAATAACAAAGAAAAGAGAGGAATTTTCACAATAAAAGCATAAAAACAATTCCAATCCATTTACTAACAGCACAGTAAATGAAATCACACAAAGCCATAAAAAACAACTTCATTTTGTGGAATGTGAATCATTGTATCCATAAAAAAAGCACACAAAGAAATGCTGCTGTTTTGGCTCTTATATAATCTCAGTTTATTATACTCGATAAATAAATAAATAACAGACACTTCAAAGGGCTGTCAGTGTTGAGGCAGTTGAGTTGATCTCGAGGCAAGAATGAAGTATTTTGCTATTGCTATTAGTGCATCTTGGATAATTGGTTCCCCACATTGTTTTGATGTCCCAACTTCCCCTTGTTCATACACGCAGGTAGGTGTCAAACTGAATGTAACGTCAGCTCAGAGAAACTTCTGCCTTCAGCAGATAAAGGAGAAAACAACCTTTTAGTGTCAAATCACATTGTTACACTCAACTATCTTTGCTTTTTCCCCCCCAAACTTTACTTGGAGAAGATTCTTTCCTTAACTCATTTGTAAAGCAGAGCCATGAGGGTGGATGCTGTACAATATATATTTGCAAGCACACTGCACAATAACTGCAATATTAGTCCCTCTGTTTTCCCTTTAACCATCACTTTTTCTGACCCAATACAATTCAAAGACTAGATAAAGAGAAGAAACTCTTTCTTTTGCCCAAGTTGAGCCTGCACATTTGATGGGGATCATTAAAAAAGTATATCAATCTTTTTTCATCATAAAATCAGTTTTATCTTTCTTTGAAGCTTCTACTTTGCAAAGTGTCCAGTTACACGTAAAAGTAATTAAAATTATGATTAACAGCCGATCTGGAGCATTGAATTACTGTTAAATCTCCTTCAGTTCTCACTGAATTTAAAAGATTCACATGCAAAGAGTCAAGCACTCGATGCTTGGTAGATATAACGTTCAAGGTGTTCTTTAATCTTTCAAGAACTTGGTCCTGGGAACCCAGAGCCCAAAACATCCTTAATATAAGATAATTAATTTAATTAATTAAGTTAATTAGTTCCTGTCAAAATTACTTTACAGGGTGAAAGGAGGAAGATTGCCTAAACTGAAACCTTTGCTCTCTTTCTAGTTGAGTTACCTTTTGCTTCACCTGCTGGTGAATCTCTTTATTGCACTACAGAAACAAAAGTACCAGTTAAACAGAACCTTGTTTTTGTTTTCTCCTTTTTTGCATTAATTTCACTATTCACCTTAGATACATTTAGATTTTACTCGACACCCAGAAAACAAATGTGTCATCACATTCTGAGGGAAATGAATTTAAAGGGATCTGTTTAGTGAAACTTCTGAAATTTGATTAAATAAAATAATTTATCTCACTTCAAAAAATGTCATGCAGGAAGATAAATCTAGAAGGACATCCTCCTTCACGCCTTTCTTAATCCCATTAATTTATGGCTTCTCCTCTTCTGTCTTTCCTACATCTCCTTGTCTCTTCCTTGTCCTCGTTTCGCTCTTTGTTTCATATTTCATTTCCTCTCTCCTCAATAACATCTCCTCCTCCTGCCATTTCTTTCTTATTTTTCTCCATTGGTGGGAGGGTGAGGGTGGGTGGGGGGCGTCAACCGTGACATTCTGGTTAAACTGGGAGATTTACCTCACTGTTTTGCTTTGCTCTAACAAGCAGCTAATTAGGCCTGCAAGTGCACGTGGCATGTACGTGCACAAGTGTTTTGTTTATTCATTTGTGTGTGTGTGTCAAAAGGGTAGCTTTTATTGCTCTTGTCATGAAAACACCCAATTAAAAGAGTGAAGATTTAGTACTGGAGAAACAAAGCCAAAAGCTTTAAAGGTGAAGAGACAGATGGATAGGAAATTAAATGTAGTGCTAAGGAATAATAATAATAATCATGATAGTAATAATAAATGAATGACACAGAGAGCTACGTTAAGCGCACACATCATTTCACCGACAATGAAAATGATTTTGGCATGGACAGACGGGAACATGGACCTGATTAAATCTCCACTGCAGCGATTATGCCATCATCATCATCACAGATCAGTCTAAAAGCAACAAGAGCAATCTTAATCTGGGTGCGCTTTTATACTGTAACACGACTCAGAGAGGACACGCTACCCACTTCATGCTTCTGTCAGTTTCTCTAAAATATAAATGATCTTTCCATTTCTGCATCTGCCCTGATTTTCTGAGCCCGTTTCAATTGTTTTATGTATAATCTGCAATTGATTACAAATCACTGCAGCTCCTTTTTGATGAAACGTTGAAGTAATTTTTCAGAAAAACTCTGAAACTGTCACCAAACTTTAGCTGAAGTTCAACAACAGAAGCACAGAACATTTCTGCACTGGCAAAGTCAGATTCCAAGTTTATTTAATCAGAAACCAGAAGTCGGAGATATTGAGAAGGGGATTTTATTTATTTATTTATTTATTTTCGTACAGTTTAGCATCACTTCAAAAAGTGCCAGTGTCAGTCAGTGAAAATGCGCATAAATAAATGTTTGTTCAAGTTTGTGTTTTTTCCATCATATTTCATATACACACTTTTTTGAAAAATGTATACCCTAATATGGCCTCAATCTAAACCCTTAAAGTGAAATGTGCTTAAAAAGAAAATCACAGAAGTAAAAAAAAGAAAAGAAAATATCATTTAATATGCTCCAATTACGCTCTATGTATGAAAGTTTAAATTTACATGAAGTTTAATAGGTTCTTTAACTAGTGCTGATGTTACATTACCCACAGTTACCAGATTTATTCTGCTTATTGTAGAATAAGTTGCACATTTTAGCTGTCGTTCCAGTTCAAGCCTGTCTGATGCTCTCTGTATCAGTGTATACACATAATCTCCTTACTGAGTGGCCTCTGGGGTGTGTTCAAATAGTTGCAAGCTTGATATCTTCGGTAGAGGGCAGAGGTTAGAAGAAATGGCTCTTAACTCCATGAGGTCTTTACATAACACCATAAAGCTGGTCTCATGTGAATAGACGACTTTGCAGGGAAAATTCAGCCGGCTGGAGGATTAGAAACACTTTTCTTTCTCTGTCTCTCGCTCTTCTCTTCCATCTTTTCTGTGTCACTTCTTCCCCTTTTTCAAAACTGCACTTCCTGTTCTGTCGTTTATCCTCCCGCTCTTCCATCCTTTGTTCGGTCTCTGTCTCCCGGCGGAGTTGTTCTCAATGAAAAAGAAAAAAAAAAATCTAATTAGTGGATTACAACAAAGTCACCTTGCTATGATATTTCAGAGAGACACACACAGGCTTATGTCTATCTATGCACTTTGTCTCACAACTACATTTCAGCATCATAAAGAAAATACTTGTAGACTGTGTGAGCTCAGAGGTACGCCGATGTATGGAAAAGAAACAAAAAAAAAGAAGAAAAGTTCAAATGAAGATTTAAGCCTATGCATATATCTCCTGGGTGTGCCTAATTCTTTCCATGGATGTGTAAGAAAAGCATTTTAAAGATAAGGTAAAGATGTGTGGTTTTCCAGGAACAGTCACTGTTACGATAATTCTCATTTTAATGTATTGTGCAGTTACTCAAATCTCCATAGAGTCATTTTATCTATTTTTTAGGTCATTATTGTGGTTTTCTGATCCAACCTATAAAAGCATAAAATGACAACCAAAGGCTGCTGTTTGATACTTTGTTTCATTGTTCATTTTTGTTTTCATGTTTGGTGTGGTAAACATTAAAAAATACTTGATTTTGGTTGGACACAATTTAAACACATTAAGAAGAGCACAGTTCAGCTCGATCCAATGGGCCAGTTACTGGTTGTGCTGGTTGCAGCATTCTCCTGAATGATATGTGTCATCACTCAGACAAGCACTGATAAATGAGGAGAAGAAGTTAAAACCCAAATCAAGAAAGTTTTTCCCCAAATTTCTCCAACTGTTTCATTATTTCCCTCTATATAATTTATCATTTATTCATTTATCATTTATCTGTGAACTTCTGTACTGACACGTCATTCAAATGGCAGTAATAATCAGCATGATTGTATTCTTGTGTCCTTGATCTGATTGCAAGGTTACAAAATGTGAGAGGTGCCCAAGTGGCTGAAACAACGCCAAAGTGCCAGCAGATGTGACGTCATTTGTGTCATACAGCGCTGTTTGCTAAGAGAACAGCAGCGTAAACAGACCATTAAAGTACTGCAAGCTCGCTTTCTGTGCGCACTTCTTCAAATGATCACTAGAGATCTCTTTACTTTGAAACTGAGGGGCAGATAGTATCAGCTTTCACATGTTACTTCCTCTCTTGTCAGGGGAGTGTACTGTCCTTAATGATGTTGTGGGTCCTCCTGATGTTCCTGGTGGTGTAAATATCCTGCTGAGGTTGGAAGGATGCTCCTGAGATGAACTGTGCAGGCCATGCTTCCTTGTCACACTGTAAATGAAATGATGATCCTTACAACTGCACTTCTCTAGAAGTTGTTGATGATATCAATTGAGACCAGATGGAATCTTCACTGATGTAGGAAGGAAGTGTATTTTGGAGTGTGTTGTAAAATCCTCTTCCTTGATCTTTTCTGCATTTAGGGAGTTTACTTTCCTCACTCTTCTTCACTTTATTGCCACTTCCTTTCCATTAGTGATCAATTTGACAATCAGAACCACTCATTGGTTTTGGTCCATTGACCTCTGGGTTATGAGCATGCTTCCTCTGCAGAGTTAGCTAATAACTCTCCTCTACATATGTTCATTTTAGAGTCTAAGAAACTATGAGGGCTAAAGCCATAAAACTAAAGCTGAGATGAAGATTTGGTGAAGATGTGTAATCTGCAGATAGTGGTCTCATATGTGAATTACTAGGCCCCACTACCAGACGTTATCACCCATAAAAATAAAATACATTTGAAAAGTTTGTCAAATAGAGGGTTATCATAAACATCAAGCGACCAAAAGCCAGGATGTGAGATTAGCAAAAATGTGATCAACATTTGCAAACAGTAAAATATGTTACCAAGTGTCAGTTATGGTAATTTTCATAGTTTTCAGGCTGTTCCCTCAGACACTTACCTCTGAAGCATGCTGACCCGTTAGTGGTGAAAGATGAGCAAGGTTTTCCAAGATGATGTTTGGCTGTGATTCAGGTATTGAGGGGAGTGTTGCTTCTAATAATATTTCAATTTAACCGAGTTAAGTGTTGGGCAAATACCAAGATAGGCATCACTTATCAGGAGCAAGGGAAACTGCTGAGCATCGATATCAGGCGGTGAGAGGGTGAAAAAAAGATAAAGGCAGACAAACCAAATTCTGTTATGTTGTATTATATTCTGGCTTCCACACAAGGTTATCGGCCGTCCTCCTTTCACCTGAGCTGGGAAACAGATTAACGTCCCATCGTGAGAACACAGCAGCGCCAATCCCATCAACCCCCGACTTCCTGTGCCCATTATGCTTGATAACAGGAGAGGGAGGAGCGGAAGAGGATTTTTTTTCATCTGATGAATGGCAGCTCAATTTTACATTTGCAAAATGAGAGCGGACAGATATGGTGGCAAGATGTAAATGCATGCTTGCTTAAGAGAGAACAAAGTGAGGAAGAGTCCAGGATAACTAACCAACGTGGAAAAAAAGAGGCAGTTTCAGTTCCACTTAGGGCTGCTCGATTATGGCAAAAATGATAATCACGATTATTTTCACTGAAATTGAGATCACGATTATTTGACGATATTTATTTAACCCTTTAAGACCTACTATAGAACCAAGTCCACCAGAGCTTATATTATTATTTTTTTTACATGCTGTAGTGCCATTTGTGGGAGCATTTCAAGTTGCTATACATCAATACAACTGTTATAGCCCATATTTTAATAATATGTATGCATTAAGTCCATAGTAATTACATAAATTGCAAAAAAGTGCAATAAACTACAAAAAAAATTGAAAATCGCTTTTGTTTTGTTTACATATATTTCTACTTGGAGAAATTTAAGAGGCTTATCCCTCAAAACTTTAAATACAATAAAGTTGCAAAAAATAGTTTACAACAACAGGAAATTTATTTTGAGTGTCTTCATAGTTTTATTTTGGAGATACAGCAATTTTTATATACTGCAGGAAAAACAAAAAACAATCCTATGATGCAAATTTGCAAAGAAAACAGCAGGTGCATCAAAATAAACTATTTCCAGCAGTGCAATTCGAGTTCTAAGCATCCCAGCAACTATTCAGAAAAGTCAAACATGACCAGTATAGGCCTTTAAGGCCTACAAGTAAAAAAAAACTACATTTCCGCGAAAATGACGTCACTTCCGGTTTCGGCCAGGAAATGGCGGACATGTGACGTCTGTTTCACTGTGGGAAGTGTTACGAACAGCTGATAGGAACGGCAAAGCGTGTTTCTGGAATATTATGTTTTTGTTCCTGCAAGCGCTTTTTATGCAATTTTTGCAAAGCTATATGTGGAAGGAAACCGTGACCGAGGACAAGCTGATGGCATCAGATGTAAGTACAACTCCTCCGGTTTCATATGCAAAACAAATTATTGCGCTAGCTTACACGGTTCAGGTTCTACAGGGATTTAAAAATAGTTACGCAAAACGGAGCGTGCTGCTCTGACCGGCTTTAAAGGGTTAACAATGACTTAAAAAAAATAATATAAAATAGTGTGCAACACCACTGAAGTTTTTTTTAAACTCTCTTTTCAACCAACGGCAGTCACTCTCCTCTCCAAATAACTTCTGCTTAGCTTTCCGAGCTTCCCTCGAGTCCTCTTAATCAGCGGTCTCCAACCTTTTTTGCGCCACGGACCGGTTTATGCCCGACAATATTTTCACCGACCGGCCTTTGAGGTGTCGCGGATAAATTAGGGAGGGGCTAATAATCGGCTCAGTCATTTTTAATGATCGTTGAAAGCCCAGATCGTAATCGTGATTAAAATTCGATTAATTGAGCAGCCCTAGTTCCACTACATTTTTTTTGGCAGAAATAATCACATTTGCTGAGTAACCCAAGTGGCTGCTGTAGCCGCTGGGAGCTGAAGAGCAATTTTAGGCTGGCAGCTGTAGTGATTAATGTGGGAAGTGACATTAAAGAGATTTTTGAAGAATTATATAAACACCAAGGCTCGCAAAATTTCAAAATCTCTGGTAGCCCTTCGGGAAGGCATTCTTCAATTTTTGGTAGCCCAAAATAAATTTAAGTAGCCCAAATAAAAAAGAAAGCAATTTTTTTTTAATGTTTTGTTTCCATTACAATATAATATTGTAATGGAAACAAAAATTAATCAAAAAAATTGTTAAAATAAAAATCACAACAATTGTATAAAAATTACAATCATCAACTCAAATACTTGGTTCAAATGGAACAGAAATTTCTATTAACTTGTAAGAACTGTGCAGAACATGAATCAGTCTGTGTCAGATCCTGAATCTGAAATTTCCACTGAAGTCATGGGTAAGAAGTAAGTGGAACCAAGGCCATTTGCTTTTTGAAGTTTGCAAAGACTGCTAAATTTTGCCAATGGTAGTTCACTCTTTGCAATATAGCACGCTGTTCTAAACAGCTTTTTCAGGAGTTCTTGTTGTGCTTGGTTTATTTTTAGTATGTTTTTTGCAATTGCTGTTTGTTCTGGGAAATATACTGCAGACTGGGCAATAATGCATTTCTTGCATTTCTCATGGGTTCTAATGGGGTCTTTCTTAAAATTACTAGTCCCAGTAACAAAGGCGCTTGTCGACTCAGAAATCAAATGAAACTCACAACACACCTGGCAGAACATCATGTTATTTAGCTCGTCATATTCCAGCCACAGAAATTCTTTTGTCCATGAAACCAAAAAAGCTGCGCTTTCTTTTTGCCTTATAGTCTGATTTGTCATAACTTTTCCGTTTTGTGGTAAGCTTTTCTTTGGCTGCCCCTTCTTCACCCTGACGTGTCTTATTTGGCTGAGCAGAACTAAAATACCAGCGTAAATCCTGCTGCTTTTATACACGTACTTACATAACGGTCAGCGATTCTTTGCGCACTCAACCTCTCACATGTTTAAGCTTGCTGCGAGAGATTTCACTTGTCATGTTTGAATAGTAAGATAATGAGTGATAAGACGATGTCAGAGGAATTGGTGCGCAATTAATCGTCACTCACCAATCAGTGCTGCTGCTCTCTACACACCTTTTGCGCAATCACAAAATGAAAGTGAAAGCAAAAAACAAGCGCAAATTCAAACGCGATTTCAATATGTCACATATTGACAGTGGCTCATCAATGCCAATGACATAATTACTCAGCTACATTGGCGAAAGAATGCAAAAGCATAGACATATATTTTCCTTTCTATGATAGCCCGACGGGCAGGGCTGAGTTAGATTTTGGTAGCCCGACTGGAAAAATCGCTAGCCCCGGGACGTCGGGCTAGCGATTTTGCGAGCCCTGAACACACTTATAGTAACATCCAGGCAGGGAGAGAAAGATCATCCCTGGTGTTGGGCTACAGCACATTGCTGTTCAGCAAGAGACTCAGATGGAAGACTTTTTTGGGGTTTAAAAAAAACAACCAACACTCTATGTCAGTGTTGTACTACAGCATCAAATAACATCTTTATGTGGAATATATTTCGTTATAGATAAATAATGCTCACAGATTTTGTTAACGAGCCATGATTACAAGTTTTTGTATATTAACCTGTTATTTGAGAGCTAATATGAGCTGACATCAACATACTGTCAAAGCTCGACAGCTTCTATTTAAGATGCGCACTAGCCGGGTATGGACTCCTATATTTCAGTATGGGTAAGAGAACAATTCAGTTCATCCAACCATTCTCTTCCCCTTATTTTTATCATGATCACAGGGTGCTGTGAGGCAACAGTGCTAATCTGTTCAGTTCAATCCAATTCTTTTTTATATAGCGCCAACAAAGGTGATCAATTGCAGGTATACAATGAGAAGACTGATGATAATTAAAAACATGGGGCAGACTAAACACAGGGCATAGTAGTGAGGGTAGTGCAAAAGATCATTAAGCAAAGTACACAAAGACAGACAATAAAACTCTGGCATACACAAAGACCTGTAATGACAGGAACATCTTACACTAGTGACATCTGTGAAAGGTGGCACAATAAATAAATCGGGTGCCTTGCCAAAAAAAGTAAAAGGAATGACACATCACAGTAGTTTTAAAAACGGGAAATTAATGCTCCACTATTGCATCTATTGGCACAATTACTGCAGACAACCATCTGACAGAAGAATGCCAAGAGTAGTTTGACATTTCTTGCTATATTATATGTATGTATGGATGCAATAAAAATAATCCAATAAAAATGAATCCCATAAACATTTACTCTCAATCTCTGTTAAAGCCTATAAAGACGTAAGCTGTAGTTGATCTGCTACATGTGGGAACCTCCTGACTGTCCGTGATGGCTGGTGCTGAGTCATACAGCGGACAGCAGATGGCAACAAAAGACTACAATCTGAGAAACCATTGTATCATTGTATGTGTTCAGTTGAGTAACACATCAGTATAATGTGTAGATGGTGTTATGTATGTAATTTTAATGTTCACAAGTAGGGATGGGTATCGTTTAGGTTTTATCCGATACCGGTGCCAAATCTGTACTTTTGAAACGGTGCCGGTGCTCAAACGGTGCTCAAACCGGTGCTTAAAGAATGGAGAACACAAAATTGGTCCAAAAACCTCTCATGTTCAGCTGTTTTTTGTAAAAATATAACAATGTTAGCCTTTTCTGCAGCTATGGGGCATATATGGTATCACTCTTGGCTGGAAGCAGTGCTTAAACAATGGAAAAAAACACAAACTTTGTCCTAAACCTCTCATGTTCAGCTGTTTCCCACTTTTTCTTTGGTCATTTTAGCCTTTTTAGCCAGGGTGAAGGGAGTATCTGCCATCAAACAAGAAGACAGCAGCATGTAGCTATGATGATGTTTGCTAGTTCACCTTACATGCATTAATGTAATAACGTGGTTAGCCTACTCAACGTAAATTAGCTACTCACGCAGAGAAGAACGGCTGCTGCCACCATCATCCGTCATCATTTCTGCTACACTGGCAGGACTAGGGGCCAGGACTCTCCTCTTCCTGTTTTTGGGGGATGTTGCATAACAGGCAACCCACCCGCAGTAGATGTGCTCGGTGTGAGGTCTCGCAGCAAGCTATCAAATACGGCGCATTTCTGGGCTTTTAAAAAAAACGCTATGCGTCGCCAGGTGTTTCATCGGATTCTTGGTGTTACCTCCTTTGACAGTATCACAGTATCAGCTTAAAGCACTTGTTGCTGCTGAGTTTGCATATTTTGCTGTGAAGTACAGCCAGACTTTTGACCGCTTCGCCTTGAACATTTTTAATCTGTAGCTCTGCTCTAACAGAACGTACGTACCTGGCCCCGCCTACTATCCTCGGAAACGTAAAATGATTGGCTAGAATCTAAAGTGTATCACAGCTCAGGAAAAAAAAGCACCGAAATAAAGCACCGAAATGTGCGCTGCTTTTCGGTCTGGTTACTACCGTTTATGTCAGAACCGGTGCCATCATGGCACCGGACACCGGTACCCATCCCTATTCACAAGATCATTTGGTCTTATGTACATCGACAACATCAGATCTATCAGTAACTGTTATAAAAAGGTACTCAAAAAAGTCTTCTTGTCAGTCTTGATGTATTTACAGTAACATTTAATAATGTTACTGTAAATACAATATTGTTCTACAATAATAATAACATCTAAAGTCAATGCTCTTTAGATATGAGCATTAATGCATCTTAAAAGGCACCACAAAGCACAGCACTCCTTAGTTTTAAACTTTAACCCAGACATTAAGTAGCTGCTCTAGAGCTTGGTGAAATACTCTGGACAGCTTTTAAATGTTCAGGGGAAATATTGCAGTGTTATTAAACTGAAATCGGAGGCTTTACAACCTGATTGTGCCAGAAGTGTTTAAGAAATAGATTAACAATAGAATAACAGAAAAGTTCCTGTTTTTCACTACCATAGACATTTTGGTAAAAAAAATTAAATAAAATCAATTAACTAAAACTTTGATTTGAACAATGGGACAGTTTGGAATGCAGTCTAACTTCTTTATCTTATATCAAGATATCTTTGGGATTAAATGTGTAGTTAAGCATCTTTTTATCCTTGATTTAAAATTAGTTTTGACCTTCCTGCTCTATATATAGGTAGAAGATCATTAGACATTAATTTCATAAATCCCAAAGTGTGATCTTGCATTTTTTAATAGTGTGCTGACAGCAATCCATCTATTTTCTTAGCCCTGAATTGGATAAGCAGTTCGGATGGTTATGAGGATACCCCATTGGGGTTCAGATAGAAAAAAGTATCTGGAGACAACAAATGGAGGCAAGGGAGAACGTTCAAACTCCACACAGATACCAACAACCTTCTTACTGTGGGCAACATTGGTAACCACTGTGTAATAAGGGAAAAGGGAGAGGGAAGTCCCCTTTCCATCAGGTGGAGACCATTGAAAAACTTTTTTTTTTTAAATAAAGGGGTCATAGTAGCCAAACAGTACAAAACTCAAGGACCAAATACAATTTATTTAGGATAAAAATGAGAAAAAATGAGAAAAAAGTCTAAGGACTTCTTTAAGTTGCTTGGAGACGTTTCACCTCTCGTCCGAGAGGCTTCTTCAGTTCTAAGGTCAAATGGTGGAGAGTCCCAGATTTGAGAAATGACAATGAGAAAAAAACGAACAAAAACCCAGCTAAGAGTCATACACACACATATAATACATATGCACAAATGGTAAATGGTAAATGGCCTGTATTTGTATAGCGCTTTACTAGTCCCTAAGGACCCCAAAGCGCTTTACACATCCAGTCATCCACCCATTCACACACTGGTACAACAGTCTTGAAATGGATGCTCTAGAACCAACATCACAGAAATCACTTGCTTCCACTGGTTGTGTCTTGCTGTGAAAGGCCTTCTTACTGCATACAACTCCTCCACTGTATCTGGCACCAGTTCCGCAGACAGGGCCAGTCTCCTTGGCATCTTTCTGGCTTCTCCTTCCTGTTTCTCTCTCTTCTGTTTCTTCCTGTTTCTCTCCATCTTTATAAACTAGCACCACTGAATAACAATGGGCTGTGAGGTCAGTTTCATGATCGTTAACATAAACATTGTGATGACATGATATCATGATATCATGATATCATTGACATTAGTACCATACACCGTGAGTTAAGGAATGACTGTAATCACAGCATTGTACTGTGAGACAGTGAGAGATGATGAGGCACCCTCTTCTCAGTGGCCACGCTTTCAGTGATCAGGATGTCCATGTTCTTGACAGAGAGCCACGCTGGTTTGAGCGGGGAGTTAGGGAGGCCATTTACATGAACAGTGAGTGACCATCTCTGAATTGATGAGTGGGCCTAAGCACAGGTACACACTGGACAGGCTGCCAATCTGTCACAGGGCTAACAAAGAGAGACTGACAACGATTTACACCTATGCGCAATTAGAATCACTAACCCACTAACTGCATGTCTTTGAACTGTGGGAGAAAGCCAGGTGCCTGGAGGGAACCCAGGCAGACATGGGGAGAACATGCACTCCACACAGGAAAGCCCGAGTCAGATGATGGATTTGAACCTTCTTGCTGTGATACAACAGTGCTAAGCACCATATCAGTGCCACCCTGCTGCCCTCATTTATCATATTGGATGTGTCTGTCATCCAGTTTTTTAAATATATGAAAATAATGCATGCAGAAATAGAAGGGGGCTGCAATATTTGTTCAACACAATACAGACACCACAGAGGCAAGATACAGGACAAGAAAGTTCAGACAAAAACACAGATAAGGTTTGTGTGTTATTAGTTTATTTTACATAGTATTTTGTGCATTTTTAAAACTGTATTTTAATATCACAGAACATGAAACTTGCTACATGGTGTGTCGATAGAGTGGGAACACTGATCATTAAACACTTGACACAGTGGGGTTTGCATATTTTCTTTGTTATATGGGCATTATCTAATCAGGTGAATTCTGGCTGATACAGTTAAAAAATTGTTCTTTACTTGACTGGTGGGAGTTTTTAAACTTAAAGCTGCATGTAATCATATTATTTACCCATGTAGACAACAGAAAAGATTTAAAATCTTTGACACAGTCTCACTGCAGTGTGTGTACCATAAATATTTAATCTATTATCTATTATTTATTTTCTATTACCTTGAAAACAAAAGTCGTGCTCTTACACGTTTGTGTAAATAAATTTCTCATCCTGATTTACATTTCCTTGAATGCAATGCAAATACTCGTTTCCCAGTCTGATCTCATGCAAAATATGAAATCGTCAAGTACAGTAAATGCAATTGCTGGACAACAAGTCACTTACACTGGAGATGAGAAAACTACTTTGGTTTTGATTGGTATTGGTAATTTTTTTATTTCAACATGTGAACAATATACAAGTACATTTAGAAAAGAAATAAGAGAGAGAAAAAAATACTATACAAATTACATACAAAAAAACATTCTGATTAATTTACATGTTGAAAGGGAGTGGGAAGAAGTATACACTTATTTAATCCCACCCCTTTGCCATAAATTATCAGTGAATATTTAGTCAGCTTCCTTACTGATATAATTTGTAATAAAAATAGTGAACAGATTTCTGATATACTATATACTATAATATCACATCATGAATTTTTTGTTTGTTTGTTTGTTTTTAAATAGAGACATTCACTTAATTTAAATATTTTCCTTTTCTTTATAGATCGAGAAGATCATATTTTTATAACTCTTTTTGAACAGTTTTATGTTTGGACATTGCTTTAATTCCATATTCAGTTTGTTCCATAGTTTCACTCCATGAACAGAAACAAAAAAGCCTTTTCTTGTAGTACGTACCTTCATTGTTTTGAAGTTACAAAAACCCCTTAAATTATAACTTCCTTCTTTCAAAAAAAACATACTCTGAATATTACCTGGCAGTTCTTTATTTTTTGCTTTGAATAGAATTTGTGCTGTTTGGAATTTTCTTTCTTTCGTTTTCTTTTGGTTATTATTTTTTTTATAGTATTTTGTTATTTCTAACAAACCAAAATAAACTGCTCATTGATTTAGAATTAAAAAAATATTTAGGATTAAAATAAAATAAAATAAAAGGTTGCTACTTTTTTTTTTTTTTAACCACACGGTTTTCTTTTTTTGACCACTTAATTACTAGAACTTCATTACTGTAATGGTCTTTCTATTTCTGTTCTTTGTTCAGTCTATTATGTTAGGCCCATACATATTAAGTACTGTGTGTCAGTAGCAATATTAATCTTGTATACAGAGTCTTATTTTGGGAAGGGGCTCTGTGTCATTGCCAAAAATCTATTTGTGCCAGAAAACATTACAATGCATTCAAATAAAAAAAAAACTGAACTTCCCTTCACTTGAGAAAAACAAATTAAAAAAAGCTATTAACTATTAACTTATTAAAAATTTCCCTTGGAGAAAACAAAAAAAGATTAATACCATTAAACACACTTTTACCCCAGTTTTTGTACATGAGGTCACTTTTCAAGAAAAAAAAGAAAGTTTTAATCTATACATCTGATCTGCTTGTGTGTCAAGTTGCACTTTCTCTTCCAGACATGCCAGCCAGCTCCTCATCCTCCAACAACTCTCTCTCTCAGCCACCCCCTTCCCTGATGATGTCTAACCATCTATTATACATCAACTGCTTCACCACCAGACCCGGTTCTTTCATCTTAATGGCATATCTTTGCTTCCACATCCTCCTCTTTCCTCTTTGCATCCTCATCCTCTATCATGGTCTTCAGCAGTGGTGGAGAAAGCGCTGCACCTCCTCAGCAGTTGTAATAAGTCACTCTGACAGCTTCACCTATCATGTGGTTGTAATGGAGCTGATTTGTAACTTTGGATGTATCTTCACCATTTATGGTATCAATTCATATGATTCCAGCATAATGTTTTGGGGGTTGGCTCTTATTACGTTCACCTGGTTAGGAGAGACATTCTTCCATATCCTGACATCTGTGGAGCGCTATCTGGCTGTGCTTTATCCCATCACCTACGTTAGTCTGAAATATGAAAGAGGGGTCAGAATCAGAAATATCTGCATTGTCTGCATTTGGCTGCTTTGCTGTGTGGGGACAGCTCTGGTAGAGGTAACAGACTTGCTCGTAAACCTAATGTTTAGCCTTGTGGTGTTATGTTTTATCATCAACTCCTTCTGCAGCCTCTCTTGTTCTCTACGTTTTAATACGTCCAGGTCCAGGAGAACAGAGTTCAAACAGGGAGAGGTCAGTCAAACTCAGGGCATTCTACACTATTCTGGCCATACTGGGAGCACAGGTGGTGAGGTTTGTGGGGGGTCTATCTTGGGGTGTGGCCAACATGTCAGGAGGAGCAAATGCGTGTATCATAGATGTATCCAATATGTGGTTTAATGTTCCCAGCACTCTGGTGTTACCTTTGCTGTTTCTTTACAGAGAATCCAAGTCTCTGTGCTTTAAGAACAACAGTCAGTGACTCAGAAAATTGAACAGGAGATTTTTGACTTTTAACATCTGTGTATTTGTGCTTTTTAATGATGCTTTAACTGAAACTGATGATTAAATCAAACTATGCATTTCCAGCATAGTGATTGTTTAAATCCAGAAAATAACAACCCTTAAGACTGGACTTTATAAGCATACACTCAGACTCATAGCACTATTCATTAAATGCTAACAACTTGATCCTGATGTAATATAGAAATGGGATCCATTGTTGTGCTGTCAGGGCCCTCAATACTGTCATTCCTGCCACTTGTTTCTGAATCTTGTCAGAACAATGGTTAGATTTTATGAGTATATGTCAGTCTCCAAGACGGCGTCCTCCACCTAGTAGTAGGCCACCTCATTCAGCGGTGCTCAAGATTAGAAGTTTTTTCACGTTAGCATAGCAATAGAAACATTTGGAATGATCCTGCTTACTTTTGTAATGTTATGAGATTGCTTTTAATTTTAAGAACATAGAAGAATTGGTTAGTGCTAAGAAATAATAATACTTTCAATTAGAAAACATCATTTTATTGAGCCAAGCACGTTTGGTGTTTGCCAGCTCAAGATAGCATTGATATACTAAAGAGTTTCTGATTCTGTGTCCCTGAAATGTTTCATCACCAATAATCCAAGTGAAAGAGAATTCTCAGCTGATTGCAGGTTTCCCCAAATTTAGAAATAGTTGAGTTATATAATAAATTAAACTCGCTGTTTGGCCATAAGCACAGCTTCATTAACATTTAGGGACATTAATCAATGGTTATTCATTAGTTGCCATGAATACAGAAAGTTGGGGAATAATTGCCATCATAGCAATATAAAATGGTGAAAGACGTATTCTTAAGCCTTTATTCAGTGGTGATCATTTGCTTTTTACACGTCCAAGGATCAAACGGACATTCCACCCTGTTAAGGATGCATTCATCCTCAACACTGAAAGGGTGGCCACTGGCCTGTGGAGCACCTTTTCCATTAGTAAATAGTCAGATTGACTCAGCATAGTTCTGAATGGTTTTCAGGGTTTTCCATTAGGTCAAACTATCAAGTAGTTTTTAAGTACCTGCTTGCACAGGGTTCCAAGTGATCCAAGCAGGTACTAAAATGTGACATCGTCAGACTGCATGCCACTGCTGGGCTGGTCAGTAGCGTAACTCAGTGAGTTATGAGAGCATCTCATTCACGGAAATTAAAACCGCCTGCTGTGATCCCTGTGTTTGACGAAATGTTCCAGACCGAGAAACAGGCATATTCTTGCCTCGACATCTGCCTTTTTTGTAGCATTTGTATCACATATTTATTATGTCGTGGGATGCTTAGATGCGTTGCTCTGACGACAACCATGCATGTTAGGTAGTACTGGATTGTAATGGAAAAACCAGTTGATCCAAGTCGAGTCATGGTAATCTGAGAAGGTACTAATGGAAAAGGGCCTTAGGTGTAACTAGAAAGGAGAGTACAGATTTCTGATCCATTTCACATGTCTACGGTATCTGAGTTGATCTGTGTTTATCAATGGTTACCATGAATGATAATTGTCGAGATTAGACATGAACTGGGAGAAAGACCAGGGAAGGCAGTAAATGGCCTCTGCATGAGACTTACAGCATTTACATGAGTCGCCTGCTCTACCCAGTAAATTAAGCATGTGCCACCAGCATATATTTATTGAATGGTACTACATGGCATTGTTAATGTATTTGTGAGATCTGTCTTAATAAATTGAAATTTTAAAATCGTTTATAGATTTATCTGAACACTATTTTATTAATAAAGTTATTCATAAAATAAAAAATAAAGAATGAAAATTAAGTCTGTGAAGATTCTCAGTCATCCAGGTCATCGTAGTCAAAGGAGCTTGCAAAGAAAAGCGTCTGGACTTCTTTAAATTGCGTGAAGACGTTTCACCTCTCATCTGAGAAGCTTCTTCAGTTCTGAACTGACAATGAAAATTAAGATTCATTAGAATGATAATATCCAGATTTCTTGCCTTTAACCTTAATGCCAGGTTTTGAAATGGTTCCTGTTTTTTTGTTTTGTTGAATAATGTTATTTTTTGATTAATATTTACCTTTGATACCAGGTTCCTGTAAAAGCAAGTTACAGATCATTATCTTACTTCTCTTACAGTATATACTCATGATTACACAACAAAGAAACATGGTTTCCATAAATGTACATGTTTTGTAACGTTTTTGAACATGTTAACCTAAAAAATTAAATACAAAATACCATCAATAAAATGTGATTCTTATTGTGATGTATCACCACATTGATGTATCACCGCAGGTATGTTTAAAATAAAGTCCACATCCACAGAAACACCCACATAGCACACCATGAATACTTTAGTTCATACTTGATTACACATCACTCTGCTTCTTTCTGTCCTGTTAGAATAAAAACAAATAAAAAGACCAACATGTGGAGTGAAGTATGCATTCGAATGAAATAATGAAACACTTTACTGACACTAATAAATGTTATATGAGTATAATGCGCACACTTTGTACTTTTTCTCTCTTTGTATAAGGTTCTGTAAATATCTATTAAGTTAAATCTGCTTTACTTCATTTGTATTTTACATAATAGATTTGTTTCTTGTCACTGATGTACATTAGACTCACTACTTGGATACGACAAAGGAGAGACACAAATGGAAGAAGCCCAGAGAAAAAAAAAAAACACTGGCAAGGTTGATATTGTTAATGCTTTAGTATCAGCATCATTTGAAGTACATGCCAATGTCAATGAATTTTTTGAATGAATGAATTTGAATATCTGAACATTTTCTGAAATAATTCAGTAATGTTTATATTGTAAAAGTTTTCAAAGTGAGCTCTTATGAAAAAAAAAATTAAAAGGGCATCATGATTATTTTACACATAGAGATCAGTTTACTAGTTATGTAACAGCAAGTGAAGACAATTGATGAAGAGAAGTTGGAGGATTGGAAAACATGGTATAAACTGTGGGCAGGATATGTTGTGTAGGTGATGCTTAAGTTCCATTAACGGAGATGAAGACAACTAGCAGCATTTCAACATGCCTTTTCTCATGTGTGTGTGAGAGGACTGAAGTGCAGGACTGAAGGTTATCATGGTTTGTGACTTCACTGTAAATAAACATATATAGCACTGAGTGCTGAGATGCAAGTGGGGAATGACTCTCAGGGATCCAGAGGGATAGGGAACAGACATCTGGTCTGAACAGTCACTCAGGCTACATCCAAAACTGGATATTTTTGTAAACTGAGTGTGGTGGGCGTGGCCTGCGGTGCCATGCAGGGAGGGCGGATGCACCTGCACGGCATCCTTAATCACGCCCACCAAGTTAAAATCACGAGGACTCAGGGGTTGGGGGTTTGTGTTGTGGTGAGATGTCAATAAAGATGGCTCTGAATGATACTCCGTGGTCCCGCCGTGCCTTATTCTCGCCACATTGGTGCCGAAACCCAGGAGGCGCCACGGCGGGTCCTTATCGGAGCCAGGGTAGGGAGGAGCTGGCCCAGCTGGGTGGCCGACATAATGGCCACCCAGCGGGAGCAGGTGGCGGAGGTGCGTCGCTAACAGGAAGAGCTGCGGAAGGAGAGCGAACGCCACCTGGGGAGGATGGCGGAGCTGGCAGCGCTGCTCCAGGCCTGGGCGACCTCGATGCCGCCACCCCCACCGGGGTATACTGACGGTGGGAAAGCGGTGGAGGAGCGGTGTGGGGCACCTCGGCAGCCGGAGGTGGTGGACGAGTCACGCGGGGGTCTGAGCCTGCCTTAGGAGGAGGAACAGCCGGGTGAAGGGCAGCTCCTGCTGGGAGCGGTGGAGGAGCCGCTCCAATCGGAGGGGGAGGACGAAGTGGGCGAGGGTCTGCGCCGGCTGGTGGGAGAGGAGCCGCGGGTGGGGTTGCTCGAGGCGGCGCCCGAGGAGCCGCTCCAGCCGGGAGAGGCAGCGGCGGAAGTGGCGCCCGAGGAGCCGCGGGATAAGTAGGAGGTGCCCGTGCTAGGGGAGTCCGCGCCACCGAATCCCGAGGTCGGCCCCATAGCAGAGCGGCCTCGCCTCCACCAGAGGCTGGCGTGTGGTGTGGTCCGGCGTGCTGGACTCCTGCCCAGCCGCCCATGAGCCCCGGCTCAATGTCACGCCGGCTGCGCTGCTGCTTGCCACATGGGTGGCCTCCGGTCCAGCTCCGGGGCTGCCATTGGATACATAGGTGACCCCTGGACCCACCTCATCACCAGCGCCGCTGGATGAGTGGGCGGCCACCAGAACAGACATCTCCCTCTCGCTAGGCCAGGGCCCGGGGTGCCGACGGTCCGGGCTGATCCCCTCTCCCGCTTGCGGTGGGGGGAGTAGGTTCGGCCGGATGGCTCCCCGGCCTCAGTCGGGCGATGGGGGTATGTGGTGGGCGTGGCCTGCGGTGCCGTGCAGGGAGGGCGGACGCACCTGCACGGCATCCTTAATCTCGCCCACCAAGTTAAAAACACGAGGAATCAGGGGTTGGGGGTTTGTGTTGTGGTGAGATGTCAATAAAGATGGCTCTGAATGATACTCCGCCGTGCCTTATTCTCGCCACACTGAGATTTTCTGTTTTCATTTAAAAAAAAAAAAAAAATCCCGTCTACATGTGCAGTTTTCAAAAAAATATCGTCATCCAAGTCAAACGCTGTCAAGAACATTTTCAAAGCAACAGGTGGTGTCTGGATTTGGGTTGTGAGAGTGTCTGTGTCGAATGTAGAAGCCACGTCTAAAGTTCACTCTGACGCCTCTTTGGAAATGGAGGGACAGTAACTGCATGTTTATATGCAAGCGTGTAAAAAATGCAGGTAGCAAGGTTAACAGTGACAGTATTTTGACTGTATCCGACATTGTAGAAATCCATCTCTTGTAAACAATAATGTGGTGCACAGTGTGATGTCAAAAAAGTTGCACACTTTGATGTTTTTCCATCAGGTTGAAAATGAGACTTTCCCTCGCAGCCAAGAACCCCCCAAACAAAAATAGAAAGGGGTCGTATTAGCCAATGAGTACAAAACTCAAGGAGCAAATATCACTTAGAATGAAATGAGAATAAAAAAACCCTAACTAACTAAAACCAAGCTAAAAGTACCAGTTCAAAACAGGTCCAGAAAAGTCCACAAAAAGCACTGGAGCACATGAAATAGTCCAAAACAGAATGTTCACAAAAAGGCACTGAAGCTCCACATCACACACAGTTCAGGCGGCTGGCCTGGAGGTTGATGGCACAACAGTTCATATTAGTGTCATTCAGAGGGGCAACCCAGCAAGTTCGGAGGCCAGCCGCATGTAAGATGGCGGCAACACAGTTCAGGAGGCCGTCTGTACTGGTAAAGATGCCCAGCTGATGGCCTGGAAAGTGGCCAGCGACGGTGAGGTGCTGGACGTTCACGTGCAGGCTGAGAAAGACTGTACAAGGCAGGACCAGACAAGCCACTCACTTCTGGCTGGGATACAGCTGGACCAGACGGCAGCATGGTGCCTGCAGATGGTAGCACGGTAGCCATAGATGGTTGAGCTGGTGCTGATGAATGAATGAATGAATGCTTTATTGGCCATATGCAGGTTGCCCCACAGAGGAATAGGACCCCCCCCGACTTACACACACAACAAAGACATCACATGGGAATACAGTCGGAGATCGGCAGCGTTGCAGAGAATAACACTGAAAAAATTACACAACAATGGGAAAAGTACAAGAGGAAAAAAAGAGACCTCTTCACACGCTGGGCAACCTATGGGAGGACAGCATGAGAACAGGAAACAAAAAAACTCCTCTGCACAGAGAGCACATTAATGTCCACAGCACAACATTAGAGCACATGACAAGCCACAGGGGATGGAAAGGGGGGTGGGGGGTAATCCGAAGGAACACAGCAGTTGTCCTACACCATGCTATCATTTCAGCGCGGTGCGCAGACCCGCTGTCTTCCCCCACAGGAAACAAGCATCAAAGGCGTTTGGAAGGGAGGGGGATGAGTGCGTGCTTATCAGTGTAAGTGTGTGTGTATGCGTGTCCAGAGTTCAGCGGAGACAGTGTCCTTCGCTCTATCAGGCTAAGTAAACAGTCTGCCAGCCAACCCAGGTGGCCTTCATGGGACGGGAAGAATAGTCATCACACAGTCGTTATCAGGGAGT
The DNA here is from genome assembly GCF_057381915.1 of Diplotaxodon limnothrissa. NCBI lineage: Eukaryota > Metazoa > Chordata > Actinopteri > Cichliformes > Cichlidae > Diplotaxodon > Diplotaxodon limnothrissa. The sequence goes on along the minus strand of NC_140598.1, from coordinate 39,136,853 downwards.
TGTTTTGGTGGGCTCCAGCCTTGGGCCTAGCAGCTGGCGCCGTGGTGTCCAAATGTTGAATATTGTTGATTTCTCCTTTGTGAGCAGCTCGAATTTAGCACTCTGACACTGGTCCCTCGATCTCCCGTTGGAGAGCCGCGAGCCTCCCCATGATGGTATCAAACTTCTGTTCCATGGTGTTGTCAGTCTTTTGATTCTGAGACCTCACAACTGCAGTGATCCGTTCCGCGATGTTTTCCAACTGTCGCTCAAGGGTGTCATTTTGAGCAGGCCTTTCTCTGATGTTTCCCCTCATACGCTCAATGGTGTTGTTTTGAGCCTTCACAGCAGCTGTAAGCGTCTCCAAGGTGTTGACCATATTACGTTCGTTGTGAGAGGTCGCGCCTCGTCCCGTCGCTTCGAATCCAGCGGGCAGCCTTGTGGGGGTTTGAACAGCCGGTTCCGCTCTCTTATTTCTCTGATAAACCAGGGCTAAGCCAACGCTGATCAGCATGAACCCTGTTATCATGGTTCCGAATAGCTAGATATCTTCAGCGTCCTCGATCGACAGTCCCGCCAGGCACACGGTCCTCCAGTTCTGCCACCCGTCCATCGTGTAACCGGCAGGGAAAGTCCCTCCAGGGCACTCAGGCTCTCCCGAGCCCCGACTTCTCGTTGAGAAAAGGGTGTCAATAGCAGTCAGAGACCAGTTGATCAAATCCATAATTCTCTTCTAGGTTTTAGAGAACGACAGTGAGAGACTGTTCCAGGGAAAGTAAATGCACACAAGACAAGACAAGGACATAGAGGCTAAGCAGGGAAGATAAGGGTGAGGAGGAGAGGAGAAAAGAAAAGTAGAGGTTGTAGTGGTTGCTGTAATGATGGTTGTAGTGGTGGATTAGCAGGTGGCTGACCTAGTTCTCCCGAGCCTCCAGTACACGAGGGAACCTGCTGGATGGGCTCACTTGAGCCTCCACCAGAGACGGGGATGGGTGCAGGCACCTGCCAGACACTAGCTGCTCCAGCGCGAGTAGTAGGTACGGAGGTGTGCTGTGTCCGTGCTGGGCTCACCCTGGGGACTGGCATGGGTGCTGGATCAGACTGGACACCAGTGACTCCCACCAAAGGAGGAGGTATGGTTGCTGGAGTGAACTGTTTTATGGCTGCTGTCACCCTGGGAGCCATCTCATTGGCCATCTTTTGTTGATGAGGATTTACGTGAAAAGTGAATGACCATCTCTGAACTAAGGAGGAGGCCTAAGCACAGGTACACCCTGGACAGGCTGCCAATCTGTCACAGGGCTCAGGGCTCTAGAGTCCGACCAATTTGGTCGCAAATGCGACCAGATTTTTCAGTGGTGCGACTAAAAAAAAGTATTTGGTTGCACCTGTGCGACCAACTGTTCGGGTAACAAAAAAAAAAAAAAAAATCTGCAACCTTCCCTGTGGTCAACAACAGACACACATTATGCCCCTATCGTGGACTAAACCAATCAGAGATAGTAAGGGGCGGGACCTCTCTGATTGGCCGTGGTCCAGTTGAAAGTGCAGGTGGAAGTGGGAAGTGAGTAGCTTGAATAAAGCGATATCGATTCATTAAATCCTGAATCGACTTTTAAATATAACTGTGTTTTGCCAGAAATGCCAGATTCTCAGATTAAAGCTCACAAAACCATTTCAACAACAACCAAACAGCAAATGAGAGCAGGTACACGGATTCCACACAAAGACGTGGAATCTTTGTGTGGAAAGATTCCACGTATCCAGACCGACGCATCAGAATCAGCTTTGTCTTTCTCGGCTTTCTCACCCGACGGCCCGCAGACGGACACGCTGTCGGAGCTCGGCGATTCTGCGTCGGGTCCGCGCTGTGTTTACGTTTTTTTGCGCTGATTCTGAGCTGCAGGTTTTGTCTCTCCAACCAAAATTCGCTGAGCCAGCAGCAAAAGAAGCAGCAAACTGCGCTTCACATTTGATCAATGTCGTCATGAATTTTGCTGTTTTCCTTCCACGACTATTAAAATCACACTTCATGCACAGCTAGCTCTCTCTCTCTGTACTTCAAGAACAGTTTCCCTTCTCCAATCTCTGTTTTCTGTATTATTCATTCGCTTATTACCCACCAGTCTACCGTTGTTTACAGCGCTGTCGGCTGCTGTGTTTTTCTTTTCTTTTTTTCACTTAAATGACCTCAGACAAGAAAGCCTAATTTCTGTTGTTCAATACTGAAGAAATTTAAACTTTATATGCAGAACATTGTAGAATATTTTTAAGGTTATCTGCTATAAAAAGCCAGACCAGGAAAATCTCCTTCATGTTTTTCTGTGTTTTATTCTCAGTTACTTTCACACAAAGGCATCTGCTGTGATGCTCACAATTCTGATGCTCACAATTCTTTGCCCATGGCAAAAAGTTAGTCTAGAGCCCTGGGGCTAACAAAGAGAGCTAGACAACCATGCCTATGGGCAATTAGAATCACTAACACACTAACTGCATGTCTTTGGACTGTGGGAGAAAGCCAGGTGCCTGGAGGGAACCCAGGCAGACATGGGGAGAACATGCACTCCACACAGGAAAGCCCGAGTCAGATGATGGATTTGAACCTTCTTGCTGTGATACAACGGTGCTAAGTAGAGCTGGGCGATAGAACGATAACGATATGTATCGCGATATAACTTTTACTCGATAGAGAAATTAAACTATCGCGATAGACTTCGCCGCTCTTGTCCTCTTAAAAAAAAAAAAAAAAAGGTCAGTCAATCCAAATTCAGTAGCGCAGAGCCGAACCAATCACAGCCGCAGCGTCACGTCGCGTGACTTGTTACGTACAGCACAAGTGCCAAGCCGCACGTGTGTTTGTTTGGGAAGCAGCCAGCGGGTAATGGAGGAAATGAGTGTGCCGACTAGAAAAATCAACCGAGCGTGACCAAAGAGAAAACAGATGATGGTTCCAATGCCGGAGAGATTGTCGAACGGAAGAGCCATAGAAGTTCCGTAGTGTGAAGGTATTTCGGCTATTTCAAGTCTGACAAAAAAACAGAGTAGCGTGCACTGTAAATTGTGCCGAAAGCAAGTCTGGAAATACAATAAACTGGTGCATGTGTCACACTGTGCGCCACGTTATTGTTTCGGTGAAATGAATTTCTACAATACTGTTAATTCTACTCTCTGCAGTGTTTAAATGCTTACATATACACAGTTACTGTCCGTCCACACATACGACTCGGTTCTGCTTCTATGCCCCAGCTTTGTTTACTTTTTCCCACCGAGGCTTCTAGACTTCTGATTGGCCAACATTTCTGCACGGTTAGGAATCTAGCGCCACCTGCTGCTTTGGCATGTTCATAGCAGCGTTTTCCTTCATTTCTGCCTTTATGTGTGGACGGGATTATTTTTTAAAACGAAAACGGAAAATCTCCGTTTTCAAAAATACCCGTGTACGTGTGGACGTAGCCTCAGTCTCTGACTGGAAGCGCTAATTCGTCATTCGGCTTTTGTCAGACTAAAGTAACTGTTAAAACTGTTTGAAAAGCTCAGCTATACAACAAGGAGAGATTGAGAATTTCCTTTTAGTTCTCAGTTTATTTGATATTGACAAAAGTTAGTCAGTTTTGTCTGTTCTTCTGTAAAACAAACTAAGATTTATTTTTAGAATTAATATTTTGTTTCTAAGTGGAATTGACAATTTAGTAGTCTGTTTCGTTTGTTCTATTTTGAAACTTAAATGCTTTAGCGGCTGCCTTTTGTGTAGTTTGCAATATTTGCCTTTATTTATCTGAAAAAGTCTCATGTTCCTTAAGTACATCTACCCTGTTGAACTTATTATGGGAAATAAATATTTAAATCAAAACAAGCTGCTGATTATTTCACATTTTACTTGTGAGCAACGGCACATTTAAATCTTACAAATATAGTTATTTGGCTTATATCGTGATAGATATCGTTATCGCCTGAAATGAAAAAAACATATCGTGATATGAAAAAATCTCATATCGCCCAGCTCTAGTGCTAAGCACCATAGCACAGTGCCACCCTGCTGCCCTCAATTATCACATTGGATGTGTCTGTCATCTAGTGTTTTTTATATATATGCAAATAATACAAGCAGAGACAGAAAGAGATAGAGGGGGACTGCAATATTTGGCCAATACATCACAGACACCACAGAGGCAAGATACAGGACAAGAAAGGTCTGACAAAAGCACAGATAAGGTTTGTGTGTTATTAGTTTTACATTTTATTTTATTTTTTGCGTTTCCACATATAGCTTTGCAAAAACTGCATAAAAAGCACTTGCAGCAACAAAAACATAATATTCCAGAAACACGCTTTGCAGACATCAGCGTGAACCTCCGCCATTACCTGCCCAAAACCGGAAGTGATGTCATTTTCGCTGAAATGTAGTTTTTTACCATCAGGGCCTCAGGGCCTATACTGGTGTTCAAAGTTATCTTTGACTTTATGACTTTCTGTGTCTTTTCTGGGATGCTTAGGACTCATATTGCACTGCTGGAAATAGTTTATTTTGATGCACATGCTGCTTTTTTTGCAAATTTGCATTATAATATTTATTTTCGTTTTTCCTGCAGTATATAAAAATTGGTGTATTTAAAAAATAAAACTATGAAGACACTCAAAATAAATTTCCCGTGGTGGGAAACTATTTTGTGCAACTTTTTTTGTATTTACAGTTTTGAGGGATAAGCCTCTTAAAATTCTCTAACTAGAAATATATGTTAAAAAAACAAAAACGATTTTCATTTTTTCTGTAGTTTATTGCGCTTTTCTTGCAATTTATGTAATTACTATGCACTTAATGCATACATATTATTAAAATTTGGGCTGTAATGGTCGTATTGATGTATAGCAACTTGAAATGCTCCCAATGCTCCCAATGAAATGCTCCCAAAAAAGCAAAATCGTTTTTTGGACAGCTGAGCAGAGAACCAATTCCAACAGTATTACTGAAGCCCATAAGCAGCCTGGGATGGAGGTATAATGCAGACCTCAATGATACGTGGCAACTAGAACAACTAAGGCAGAATTTATGATCTCAAGCGGATTAACAACACTGCACTGAAGCTCTGGTGCTTCCAGTTTGGGATGGTACCCAGACCACTGTGGCCATTGACAGTGTATGAGGTCTTACTCAATCATGCCAATCGACTAGAGAGGCTATAGAAAGGCTATGTTAAGAAGTGGCTTGGACTTCCCAAATGCCTCAGCAATGTTGGAATCTGTAGCGATGGGATACTGTCATTGCCTATCCCTGGCCTGGTAGAGGAGTTTAAAAGTGCAAAAGTGAGGCTTGAGATGTCCCTAATGGACTCCCAGGACCCCATAGTGAGAGGCACTGCTCCCATCCTAGCAATGGGGAGGAAGTGGACCCCAGCCACATCTGTTCTACAGGTCAAATCTGCTCTTTTGGCACTGTGACGTGGTGGGTCACGTCCAACAGGGTATGGAGGACCACAAGAGCCACGCACATCGAAATAAAGAATTCTGTGCTTAAATAATGAATTGTAGAATAAATTCTGCATTTGTAAATTCATTTTTGAATTCCAATTTAATAAACTTCATTTTAAAAACCTTTTTTCGAATTCCACTTTAATGAAGGGATTTTCAAAATGGTGATTCCACTCCTCATTTCAAAATCCATTTCCCTTTTCTGTTCGCTCAGGGATTAACATTTGGATTAGCAATTAGATTAGCAACTTCATTCTTTAAAAAGCATTTTAAAAAGCATTTTGAAAATCACTTTATTAAAGTGGAATTTGAAAAAGGTTTTTGAAATGAAGTTTCCCCCAAGCCGCCAGACTCCTGAACACTCAATGACTGGACTGACACACATGAGAAAACAGTACAGAAAATAAGGTAGTTCACCTCTTTCGCTTCAGTAACTATTTACACATGAAAAGTATCTACAATCTATTTAAAAAACTCAGCATTCCTCAGGGAGCACAAACACAAAAGTCATCAAGGGTTTTGGAGGCCAAACACAGGTCTGCTGCCCTAGGACAACTGCTGGAGAGGGTTTTTCAAATCAGCCAGTTGATCAGGAAACAAATCAGAAGCCACCAGCTCTCCAATCAGGAAGGACCTGCAGAGACTTAAAGACACAGTAAATACAGAACAAAATCTAGCCATCATGGTCCACAGCCTACAAATATGACAAACATCTCAGAAGGGGCCACAAACCACAGCATGCCTTAGCTTTAAACTTTGAAAGTGAAGTAAAATACCTGCTCTAGAGCATGGTGAAATACTATGGACAGCTTTTAAATGTTCCAGGGAAATATATAGCAGTTTTAGTGGGACAAAACATTTCATCACTCATCCAAAGGACTTCTTTAGTCTCAGTTACCTGCAGGTTTCCCCTACTTTATAAACGACACATTTGCTTAATGACCAAAACTATCACAACTGAATAACAATGGACTGTGAGGTCAGTTTCATGGTTGTTAACTTCAGGAAGAGCTCAATGGCCCACACCCCACTACACCTCAATGGATCTGATGTTGAGATGGCAAATAGATGTTCCTGGGTGTGCACATATCAGATGACCTCCCCTGGACCCTGAACACCACCACCATCATGAAGAAAACCCAACAACGTCTTCACTTTCTTCTGAAGCTGAAGAAATCCAGTCTCCCTCCTCCCATCCTTACATTATTTTTCCACAGAACCACTGAGAGCGTCCTCTGTTACAACATCTACATCTGGTATGGGAACAGCACTTTGCCGAAAAGACGTATCTGCAGCAGATAGTGAGGACAGCAGAGAGGATCAGTGGAGGCCCTCTCCCATCCATCTCCCAACTCTACGACAAACACATCATCCGACATGCGAACAGCATAGTGAAGGACACTTTCCACCCCTCACATGTACTGCTATGCAGGCTGGCAGGAAATGACCCAAAAGCAGAATCACAGAGGCAGAATGCAAACTCAAAACAAGACATACATGATGGAATAAAACACAAGGATGGGAAACAAGGCACAAGGAGTCATACAACTGTATAAACACAGTCACACAGAGGGCAAAGATACAAGGGGAAGTCTAATAAACAAATCTAAATAGAACCACCTAGGTATTACAGAATAACTCCAGACAAACACAGTGGACTTAAACATAAATCATAATACAAAAGGACAGTATACACAAGAAAACACAAAACACTGGGTAAAATGACCCAGGACCATGACACGGTCAGATGATGGACTTGAACCTTCTTGCTGTGATATAACAGTGCTAAGCAACATAGCACAGTGCCACCCTGCTGCCCTCATTTATCACACTGTCATCCAGTTTTGTTTTGTTTTTATTTTTTTTATATGCAAATAATACATGCAGAGACAGAAAGAGATGGGGGGACTGCAGTATTTGGCCAACACAATACAGACAGCACAGAAGCAAGATACAGGACACTAAAGTTCAGACAAAAACACAGATAAGGTTTGTGTGTTATTTATTTTACATTGTATTTTTTGCATTTTTTAAATTGTCTTTTAATATCACAGAACATGAAACTTGCTACATAATGTGTAGATAGAGTGAAAACACTGATCATTAAACACTTGACACAGTGGGGTTTGCACATTTTCTTTGTTATATGGGCATGATCTAATCAGGTGAATTCTGGCTGATACAGTTAAAAAAAATCTTTACTTGACTGGTGGGAGGTTTTAAACTTAAAGCTGCATGTAATCATATTAATCATATTATTATTATTTATGTAGACAACCAAAAAGATCTAAAATCTTCAACATAGTCTCACTTTAGTTTGTGTACCATAAATATTTCACCTATTATTTGTGTTTCTTGATAAAAAAAAAAAAATGTCATCCTCTTACACATTTGTGTAAATTAATTTCTCCTCCTGATTTACATTTCCCTGAATGCAATGCAAATATGATTTTGCTGGACAACAAGTCTGGAGACAACAGTTTCAGGAACAGATTTTTTTTTTATATGTCAATTGCATCATTGCCTGTTACAAAAAATACTTTTTTTGTTATAACAAACAAAAACAAATAGCTGATTGATTTAGATTTTTTTTAGATTAATATACAAAGATTTCTTTGTTGCTAGGGCGACATACTTCCTAAATTTTGCGATTATTTAATTACTAAAATCTCATTTCCGTAATAGTCTTTCTATCTCAGTACTTTGTTCGGTCTGTTATGTTAGGCCCCTATATTAAGTACTGTGTGTCAGTAGCAATATTAATCTTGTATACAGAGTCTTATTTTGGGAAAGGGCTCTGTGTCATTACCAAAAATCTATTTGTGCCAGAAAGCATTACAATGCATTTAAATATAAAACACCGAACATACCTTCACTTGAGAAAAAGGAAAAGGAAAGGAAAAAAGGAAACTCTTAAGTTATTAAAAATTCATCTTGGAGAATACAAAAAAATAAAATAAACCCCCCCCCCCAAAAAAAAAAATCACCATAAATCACACTTTTACCCCAGTTTTTGTATCAGTGGGGATGTCACTTTTCAACAAAAAAAGAAAAATACAAAAGAAAGTTGCTTCTCTTTCTTTTCCAGACATGCCAGCCAACTCCTCATCCTCCAACAACTCTTTCCCTCAGCCACCGCCTTCCCTGGTGATATCAAACAATATCATCAACTGTCTGACCACCAGACCCGGTTCTTTCATCTATACAGCATATCTTTCCTTCCACATCCTCCTCTTTCCTCTTTGCATCCTCATCCTCTATCATGGTCTTCAGCAGTGGTGGAGAAAGCGCTGCACCTCCTCAGCAGTTGCAATAAGTCACTCTGACAGCTTCACCTATCATGTGGTTGTCATGGAGCTGATTTGTAACTTGGGGAGTATCTTCACCATTTATGGTATCAATTCATATGATTCAAGCATAATGTCTTTGGGGATACCTCTTATTATTTTTGCCTGGTTAGGAGAGACATTCTTCCATATCCTGACATCTGTGGAGCGCTATCTGGCTGTGATTTATCCCATCACCTACGTTAGTCTGAAATATGAAAAAGGGGTCAGAATCAGAAATATCTGCATTGTCTGCATTTGGCTGCTTTGCTCTGTGGGGACAGCTCTGATAGTGAATATGTATGTTCTTCTAAAGGTGATGTTTTTCCTTGTGGTGTTATGTTTTATCATCAACTCCTTCTGCAGCCTCTCTGTTCTCTACGTTTTGAAACGTCCAGGTCCAGGAGAACAGAGTTCAAACAGGGAGAGGTCAGTCAAACTCAGGGCATTCTACACTATTCTGGCCATACTGGGAGCACAGGTGGTGAGGTTTGTGGGCGGTCTAGCATGGGCTGTGGCCAACATGTCAGGAGGAGCAAATGCGTGTATCATAAATGTCTCTAATATGTGGTTTAATGTTCCCAGCACTCTGGTGTTACCTTTGCTGTTTCTTTACAGAGAATCCAAGTCTCTGTGCTTTAAGAACAACAGTCAGTGACTCAGAAAATTGTACGTATTGAACAGGAGATTTTTGACTTTTAACATCTGTGTATTTGTGCTTTTTATTGAAGCTTTAACTGAAACTGATGATTAAATCAAACTATGCATTTCCAGCGTATTGTTTGTTTAAATCCAGAAAATAAAAACACTTAAGACTGGACTTTGTAAGCATACATTCACACTCACAGCACTATTCATTAAATGCTAACAACTTGATCCTGATGTAGAGAAACAGATGTGTAACAAATATGTTGATATTAAGTTTTATATTGAGTTTCATCTCAACTTTTGTCCATCATTTGTGCAAATCATGACTGAATTAATATAGATATGGAATACATTGTTGTGCTGTTACAGCCCCCAATATTGTCATTCCTGCCACTTGTTCCTGAATGTTGTCAGGACAATGGTTAGATTTTATGAGTATCTGTCAGTCTGCATATTTCCAAGGTGGCCTCTTCCATCTAGTAGTAGGCCACCTCATTCAGTGGTGCTCAAGATTAGAAGTTAGTTTTTTTTTTCACGTTAGCATAGCAATAGAAACATTTGGAATGATCCTGCCTTTGTAATGTTATGAGATTTTATTAATTTTAAGAGCGTAGCAGAATTGGTTAGTGCTAAGAAATAATAATATTTTTAACACATAATTTTATTAAGCGAAGCACATGTTTTAAGAGGGTATTTGCCAGCTCAAGATAGCACTGATATACTAAAGAGTTTCTAATTCTGTGGGTGAAATGTTTCATCATCAATAATCCAAGTGAAAGAGAATTCTCAGCTGATTGCAGGTTTCGCTAAATTTAGAAATAGTTAAGTTGTATAATGAATTAAACTCGTTGTTTGGCCATAAGCACAACTTCATGATCATTTATGACCATTAATCAATGGTTATTGATTAGTTGTCATGAGTATATGTTAGGTAGTACTGGATTGTAATGGAAAACCAGTTGATCCAAGTCGTGTGGTAATCTGAGAAGGTACTAATGGAAAGGGGGCTTAGGTGTAGCCAGACTGGAGAGTACATATTTCTGATCCACTTCACACAATGAACACATGTCTACAGTATTTGAGTTGATCTGTGTTCATCACTGATTTAAGTGAGTGATAATTTTTGAGGGGAAGGCAGTAAATACCCTCTGTATGAGACTTACAGCATTTACATGAGTCACTTGCTCTACCCAGTAAATTAAACAGGTGCCACCAGCATATATTCATTGGATTGGAATTACATGGCATTGTTAATGTATTTGTGAGAGCTGTCTTACCAAATGTACATTTTAAAAATATTTTTAGATTTGTCTAAACACTAATCTTATTAATAAAGTTATTCATGAAGTAAAGGATAAAGAATGCTAATTAAGATTCAGCCCATATGGAAAAAAAATATATATATAAATCTTATAAATCTTGTATCTGTCTTGTGTGAAACTTGTATGAAAAGAGTGAAAATAGATATAAGATCCCTTGAAAAATTATATAAATGAAACTTTTATGTTTTGGATACTTACTAAAACAATATATGAAAGTAATGAGAAAGTGGCCACTTTCATGAGTAAAACATGTAAGTTTTTACTATTTCTTTTCCATTTGGGATGCTTCTTCCCATATGGAAAGCTTCTTCAGTTCTGAACTGAAGCTCCTTTGACAATGAAAATTAAGATTCATTAGAATGATAATATCCAGATTTGTTACCTTTAACCTTAATGCCAGGCTTTGAAATGGTTCCTGTTTTTTTGTTTTGTTGAATAATGTTATTTTTTGATTAATATTTACCTTTGATACCAGGTTCCTGTAAAAGCAAGTTATAGATCATTATCTTACTTCTCTTACAGTATATACTCATGATTACACAACAAAGAAACATGGTTTCCATAAATGTACATGCTTTGTAACGTTTTTGAACATGTTAACCTAAAAAATTAAATACAAAATACCATCAATAAAATGTGATTCTTATTGTGATGTATCACCACATTGATGTATCACCGCAGGTATGTTTAAAATAAAGTCCACATCCACAGAAACACCCACATAGCACACCGTGAATACTTTAGTTCATACTTGATTACACATCATTCTGCTTCTTTCTGTCCTGTTAGAATAAAAACAAATAAAAAGACCAACATGTGGAGTGAAGTATGCATTCGAATGAAATAATGAAACACTTTACTGACACTAATAAATGTTATATGAGTATAATGCGCACACTTTGTACTTTTTCTCTCTTTGTATAAGGTTCTGTAAATATCTTTTAAGATAAATCTGCTTTACTTCATTTGTATTTTACATAATAGATTTGTTTCTTGTCACTGATGTATATTAGACTCACTACTTGGATACGACAAAGGAGAGACACAAATGGAAGAAGCCCAGAGGAAAAAAACACTGGCAAGGTTGATATTGTTAATGCTTTAGTATCAGCATCATCTGACGTACATGCCAATGTGAATTAATTTTTTGAATGAATGAATTTGAATATCTGAACATTTTCTGAAATAATTCAGTAATGTTTATATTGTAAAAGTTTTCGAAGTGAGCTTTTATGAAAAATTTTTTTAGAGGGCATCATGATTATTTTACGTACATATAGAGATCAGTTTACTAGTTATGTAACAGCAAGTGAAGACAATTTATGAAAAGAAGTTGGAGGATTGGAAAACATGGTATAAACTGTGGGCAGGATATGTTGTGTAGGTGATGCTTAAGTTCCATTAACGGAGATGAAGACAACTAGCAGCATTTCAACATACCTTTTCTCATGTGTGTGTGAGAGGACTGAAGGTTATCATGGTTTGTGACTGTAAATAAACATATATAGCACTTAGTGCTGAGATGCAAGTGGGGAATGACTCTCAGGGATCAAGAGGGATAGGGAACAGACATCCGGGCTGAACAGTCACTCAGGCTACATCCAAAAATGGATATTTTTGTAAACTGAGATTTTCTGTTTTCATTAAAAAAAAATCCTGTCTATATGTGCAGTTTTGAAAAAAACATCTTCATCTAAGTCAAACGCTGCCAGGGACATGTCAAAGCAACAACTGGCGTCACGACTTGGGTTGTGAATTGGGTTGTTGAATGTAGAAGCCACGTCTGAAGTTCACTCTGACGTGGAGGGACAGTAATTGCTTGTGTTTATGTAAGCGTGTAAAAACTGCAGATAGTAAGATTAACAGCAACAGTACAATAGCCATTGTAGAAATTCATCTTATGTAAACAATAACATGGTGCACAGTGTGACGTCAAAAAAGGCGCCTGACTTTTGCGTTACATGACTGAATCTCAATTTTTGTCCACATGTAAACACAAAATCTCAGTTTTTGAAACTCTTCCTGGCAGGAGTCTTTACAAACCTCAATTTTCAGTGATCCAACACAGTACAAAAGGCCCAAACGACCCAAGCTGCGCTTTCAAAAATACCTGTTGACGTAATAACATAGCTTGCCTTGCCTGCTAGTATCTTGCACCCTGCTGTTATGTGCTGGATTGCCTCTGGGGCATCTTTACACAGCCTGCACCTGCACCTCCATGCATGGTAAGGAGCTTTCTTGTCTTTATGTCAGTGGCTTCTATCTCCTCCTTTGGCCAGCCTATTACCCCAGCAAGGTACCTGATCACAGGCAGGGCGTAGGTGTTGATAGCCCGGATCTTGGTCTTACCGTTCGGCCGACTCCTCAGGACTTGCCTGACCCTCTGCAGGTACTTGGTGGTTGCAGCTTTCCTAGCGGCCTCCTCCTGGTTTCCATTTGCCTGTGGGACCCCAGGTACTTGTAAGTGTCCTCTATGTCTGCAATGTTGCCCTCTGGTAGTTCAATCCCCTCAGTTCTGACTACCTTCCCTCTCTTTGTTATCATCCGACTACACTTCTCCAGTCCAAACGACATTCCGATGTCATTGCTCGATCAGTGAATCGATGTCTCGTTCACTCTTGGCATACAGCTTGATGTCATCCATGTACAGGAGGTGGCTGACAACTGCTCCATTCCATAGTCGGTATCCGTAGCCAGTCTTGTCAATGATCTCACTGAGGGGGTTCAGGCCTATGCAGAACAGCAGTGGGGACAGTGCATCTCCTTGGTAGATCCCGCACTTGATGGTGACTTGTGCTATGGGCATTAGGATAGCCTCTAGTGTTGTCCGCCAAATCCCCATTGAGTTCCTGATTAAGGCTCTTAGGGTCCTGTTGATCTTATATAGTTTTAGGCATTCCAGGATTCAGGTGTGGGCCTTTGAGTCATAGGCCTTCTTGTAATCAGTCCAGGCAGTGCACAGGTTGGTCAGCCTAGTCCTGCAGTCTCGGTTGACTGCTCGGTCTACCAGTAGCTGGTGTTTTGCGCCTCTGGTATTCTTTTTTTTTTTTTTTTTTTTTTTTTTTTTTCTTAAATGACATCAGAAACAGCAGTATGCGACATTACGTGATGGCAGAGCTTCAGTTCATCCTTTGTCATTTTTTTTTTTTTTTTAATAAATAGGACAGGGGGAATGAATGAGAGAAAGAGGGGGAGAGAAAGAAAGAAAACCAAAGGGGAGAAGAGACGGTGAGAAGGGGGGGGAAGAGAGAGAAAAAAAAAAAAAAGAACTCCTGGGTCACCTGTATGGAGAAAAAAAACAAACAAACAAAAAAAACAAACAGAGGAGACAGCAAACAACAAAGAGCAACATAATAATAGAGAAAACAAAGCACCATCACAATAAACTAGCTAGCCATAGATATCAATATTTACTAAATAATAAACGATATTGTGCAGCACGCAAGATAGACAGCGCACAGTGTGCTTTGAGGTAGCAGCCAAGAAAGCTTTAGTCCGCGTCTGTGAATACCCATGTGTGCATACCTGTGTGGATCAGCATGCTTGCATTCCAAAGGTTTCTCCATGTAATGATCTGCTAGGGAGTGTGGGGGGGCCACAGCCCCGTCCTCCAGGGTGTGAAGCGGGTATGGAGGAGATCAAAACTCCAGACATCCAGAGGCCCCCAGAACACAAGAGACCATGGAAGACCAACAGAGGGGCAGCCGCGCCACTGTTCCAGTAAGAGCTGAGGAGAGTCCCAGATGAGGGCTCGCCCAGCAGCCGCGGAGCAGAAGTCAGGGGGAGTTGCAGTGACGCGCCCGTGAGCTCCGCCGGCCCCCAGCTGCGCCTGAGTGACCGAGCCCCAGGCCGAGAGGCCGGGGGCACCCCACCTCCAAAGGGGCCCGAGCAAGCCCCAGGCCCCAGGCCCCGACAAGCGGCCGCCAAGGAGTGAGCCGGTGTGTACCTGGACGCCCACCCCCAGACACAAAGAACCACCAACACACCGACACCTGAGGGAGTCCGCCACCGGCAGGGGAAGTGGTGGTGGGTGGAGATAGGCCTCCAAACCTTGGAGGGCCTGAGGTGTCCCCAGAGAGGTGGCGTCTGATACCCAACCTGACATATAGACACAGACATACAGGCACACACAGACACAAACATCCATTCCCACCCTCATGCTCTCATATGCACTCACTCCACACTCAACCAACGTGGAGACAGACATAAAGAGACGCTGTACACACAATCACACTCCCCAAGCGTACTCTACAAACCGGGTCTAGGTACCCTTGTCCCTGGAGGGGGGAATTGCACCCAGACCCAGGTGGTGTTACCCTTTTCCCTGCGGTGGGGAGAGGCAGACCACCCCGACTCCGCAGCAGCAGGGAGGCCCCACACCCCAGACCGCAGTCGGACGGCCAACTCCTCCTACTAGCCCTCCCGCTCCAGCAGGCCGCAGAGAATGGGGGTGGGAGAAGACTCCAAACCTCCCTCCACCCGCTCATTGTAGTGTTGATGCATATGTGTTCTAAGGTGCAATTAAAACCCAGGAGGGCATGGAGCTACCTGCCATGGAGCAGCAGGTAAGCGCATAGTCCCTCCTGATAGCCCTCAATGACTAAGTGTATTTAAAATTGAGAGGTGGGCAACGACGTCAGGGGTGAGGTATACACCCTGATGGTAAATTGGACTCCGTGATTGTGCCCACCCCCAAGATCCTATATGTATGTGTAATGAGAGTGTGAATAATGTGAATGTCTAAGTTGTGGGATAAAATTGAGGCAGAGGCAGCCAGAAGGGGACGGGGGGGGGGGGGGGGGGGGTAGCCTCCTCTGCACCCTGGTGACATACCCCCACTCCAAGGCCCTGCATGTGTGGGTGGTTGTGGAGGAGCGGGAAGAGGGAGGCAGCTGGAGATGGGGAGGGAAGGAAGGGAGGGGCAGGTAACCCCTCCCTGGGGCCAGCTCCCCCCGCTGACCCCAGTAGGCACTCCCACCCTCCGCGACCCGCCAGGGAAGGGGGGCCCAGGCCCATCAGACCGGGGCCCAGTGCAGTAGCGCCCTCCGGCTCCACAGAGCCCTGGACAGTCCACCCAACCCCACCACAGAGAAAACTGCACCCACCCCACCATCCACACATCTTCCAGACTACATAAGACGGTAAACGCCCAGGCTGAGATCTTCCTCCACCTCTCCTGTATCTCCCCCTCCCGCAGAGAGTTCCTGAAGAGAAGAAAGCTCCTGCAAGATGTGACCATCCCCCCCACCAGATGAAGAGCCCCCCAGGCGGCTCGACGCACCGGCGGCACCCTGCTCCAGGGCCGGGCCCCCATGCACCCACCCGCCCACAACCCCGGCAACACACCAACCAGGACCCAAGCCCCCGAGGCCCGGCCCGGGCCCCAGCCCAGAGACGGAGCGCCCCCAGAACCTCACGCCCATCCCGGACCCACCCAGGGGCAGCCAGGTTGCCAGGTCAGTAACCCACGTCCGTCAGCACAGACCCTCCCCTAGCCCCGCTGCACGCAGCCGCGAGGAAACAGTCACCTGAGAGCCAACAGAGCCCCCAACCGGACGTGACCGCTACCCCGGGTTGAGCCCCCCAAGGAAGATGCCTCCGGGGAACCCCCCGACGCCCTAAGCCTGTCCCTACCCCCTCACCAATCACAACAGTGAAGGCGGGATCAAACTATGACCCCCCACCCCCACTAGGTGATGGAGCTGATAAAAGGGGCCCAGAGCAATTGATCTAATGTGGTGGCAGAGGCTGTGTCAAGACTAATGTAATCTAATAGATAATTTCTATATTGGTTAGAATTAAGATTATTTTTATTTTTCCAGTTCATGAGGACTGTTTTCTTGGCTATGCATAGGGCAGTGAAGATCATATGGGCTATATTCTTTTCTGAAGTGACATTATCTAAGCTGCCCAGTAGACACACTAAGGGGGAAGTTGGAATGTTACATTTCAGACACTTTGATAAGTCTTCACATATCTCGCGCCAAAACTTTTGCACTGGTGGACAGAACCAAAGAGCGTGGATGTAATTGTCTGGTGTATTGCCTTGACAGTGTGAGCAGTTGTTGGAAGATGTAAAGCCCATCTTGAACATCCGATGACCTGTATAGTGCACTCTATGAAGTATTTTGTATTGCATTAATTGCAGACTGGGATTTTTAATTAATTTGAAAGTTTTTAAGCAAATCTGAGACCAGAAGTTTTGGTCTAGGTTGACTGATAAATCTGCTTCCCACTTTGCAGTAGGAAGGGATATTGATTCATCTAATTTAGAAAGTGTTCTGTATATTTTAGATAATAATTTGGGGGATTTAAGAGTAAAAAAATGTGCCGCACTTAGTGGTGTTTGTAATTCAACTTGACTGAGGTTAAATTTCTTTTTTACTATGGATTTAATTTGTTGATATTCTAAAAACCTTGTCTTGTTGATCCCATATTGTTCAACTAGTCTGTCAAATGGAATAAATTCTGTTCCCTCTAATATATGTTCTAAGTATTTAATTCCTTTACAACTCCATTCTGGGAAATTAATCATATTATTGTTTTGTAATATGTCAGGGTTATTCCAGATAGGTGTACGTTTGCATGGGATTAATGAAGACTCCGTTATTTTTAGAAACTCCCACCATGCTGTTAGAGAAAAGCTGATGTTGATACTTTTAAAGCATTCATGTCTTTTGATGTTTGAGCTAATAAATGGTAGGTCTGAAATCTCTAGATCCTTGCATAGTGCCTGTTCAACATCTAGCCAGGGCTCAACTAAGAAGGTATGTTTTAACCATTCTGAGATGAACTGAAGCCTGTTGGCTAAGAAGTATTGGTGAAAATTAGGCAGATCTAATCCTCCTCTATCCTTGGTTCTTTGTAGCGTTTTTAAGCTAATACGCGGGGGTTTATCTTTCCAAAGGAATTTGGAAATATATGAATCCAGAGATCTGAACCAATCTTGTGATGGTTTGTTAGGGATCATCAAAAATAAGTAATTTATTTTTGGCAAGATCATCATTTTTATAGTGGCGACCCTTCCCATGAGTGATATGGGTAAAGATTTCCATCTAGTCAGATCGCCTTCTACTTTCTTTAGAAGTGGGATGTGGTTTAGTTTAGTTAAGTCTGAAAGCTTAGGAGAGACATTAATACCTAAATATTTAATATTTCCGGATTGCAGTGGGGCAGAGGAAGAATTATGGAAGGAGCAGTTAATGGGGAGAACTGTAGATTTTGGCCAGTTAATTGAATAATCTGAAACTCTTGAAAACCAGTTTATTAAAGTAATTACCTCAGAGAGGTTGGTTTGTGTGTTTTGCAGAAAAAGCAACACATCATCCGCATAGAGACTGATTTTATGTTCTATGTTCTTACATGTTATGCCCTTAATTGTTGTAGCCTGTCTAAATGCTGCTGCTAGAGGTTCGATAAAAATTGCAAAAAGTGAAGGGGAGAGTGGGCATCCCTGTCTGGTGCCCCTCAGGAGACAGAAGCTGGAGGATGTCTGGTCATTTGTTCTGATACGAGCCGTTGGGGAATTGTATAATATTCTTATCCAGTTTATGAAAGAGTTTCCAAAACCAAATTTGTGTAAAGTTGCGAATAAAAATTTCCAATTAACTCTGTCAAATGCTTTTTCTGCATCTAGAGATAATATTATGGTTTCGATGTTTTTATCGTATGAGTAGTCTATTAAATTAAGTAATCTACGAGTGTTTGTTGAGGAGTGCCGACCTTTTATGAAACCAGTTTGGTCAGGATGAATTAAGAGGGGGGTCATTTTCTCTAATCTCTTTGAGAGAGCTTTGCAGATTATTTTAAGGTCTACATTTAAAAGAGAAATTGGACGATAGCTTGAGGGAAATAAAGGGTCTTTGCCTGGTTTTAGCAGGAGACTAATGTTGGCAGAATTCATATTTGGTGGTAGTTTGCCCTTTTCCTCGATTTCCTGCAACATGCTGTGGAATACTGGTGCCAAAATTGTCCAGAATTCTTTGTAGAATTCTGCAGGGAAGCCGTCTGGACCTGGAGCCTTATTATTGGGCATACTTATCAGGGCTTCCTGGAGTTCACTTGGCGTCAGTGGCGAATCCAGTTCCATTGCTTGACTGTCTAGTAATTTTGGAAGAGTTACGTTGTCAAGAAACAGATCAATTTCATTTTTAGATGGGTTTATTTGTGGTGAGTATAAAGTTTCATAGAAATCCCTAAAAATGTTGTTTATTCTTCCAGGATCATATATTGTGTTCCCCGATAAATCTTTAGCAGCACATATAGTTATTTTTTCTTTATTTATTTTTAGCTGGTTAGCTAGAAATCGACCTGATTTGTTACTGTGTTCAAAATTCTGCAAGCGAAGTCTTTGTATAAGGAATTGTGTTTTTTTATTAATAGTTTCATTTAATTCTAGTTTTGTTTTGCATATTTTGTTCAATGTTTCCTGATCTTGGTGGGACGCGTAGGCTTCTTCTAGTGATTTGATGTTTTTTTCTAATTCCTGAATATTTTTGTTTTCTTCTTTCTTTTTGTGTGATGAGAAAGAAATTATTTTACCTCTCATCACAGCTTTCCCTGCTTCCCATAGAACAGAAGCAGATATTCCGGGAGTGTCATTAAAGTCTAAATATGAAGTCCATTCCTTTTTAAAGTATTTAATAAAGTCTTCATCTTTAAGTAGTGATATATTAAATCTCCAGTTTTTACTTGGCGTAGTATTATTCTTGTGCATTAGTGTTAAAGATACAGGAGCATGATCGCTGACAGCTATAGGATGAATCTCAGTGTCTGAAATGTCACACAGCAGTGAGCTGCTGACCAAAAAATAATCCAGACGAGAGTAAGAGTGATGAACATGCGAGAAAAAAGTATATTCCTTACTGGTGGGGTGAAGAGAGCGCCATGCATCGCAAAGACCAAAGTCGTTCATATACTGTTTGATTATATTTGTGGACTGCCAATTACGCTGAGTTCCTGTTGTGTTGAGCCTATCCATTTCTTCATTTAGTCCAAGGTTGAGGTCACCGCCAAGAATGAGTGTGCAATCAAGGTGTTCAGAGAGTGCACTAAAAAAACCGTGGAAGAATGAGGGTTCATCAACATTTGGACCATATATACTAACAATACATAGTTTTTTGTTCAATATTGATAGTTTAATAATTAGAAATCTACCCTCTGGATCTATAACTGTATCGAGTACTGTAAAATTAACATTTTTATGTATTAAAATTGCTACTCCCCGTTGTCTAGAATTATAACCGGCTGCAAACACGTTAGGAAACTCAGGTGTTTTAAGTTCATTTAAACCTGTGACAGGTTTGTGAGTTTCTTGTAATAAAACAACATCTGCCTGTAGTTTTTTAAGCTGGTTAAATATTTTTAACCTCTTTCCTCTGGTGCCAGCTCCATTTACATTCCATGTGACAAACCTCAGCATGCCCTTAATTGTGCGTGTATGTCTAATGATGTATGCTGGGTGTTTCGTTTAGACAGGTGGAGAGAATATGGAAACATCCCTTGTTTATAAATAGAAAGAGAAAAAGAAGTGTGGTGAGAGACTCCATAAGTCTGACTATGTGTGTGAATATTCACTAATATGAACAAGCGTGGCTTGCTTATGTGTCCTGCAAGTCTGTGCGTGCTGTGAGGCTGTTGTGAATGTGCTGCCGTTGAGCTGATGTGTTTGCGTGATCGTGTTGTGAAAATATGGAGAAATAGAGGGTGTTGTTTGTAGGTGAGTGGGGAAGTAGGTGACCACAGCAGTGAAAGACAAGAGAAAGAAAGAAACCACATGAACTGTGAGCGACAAAAAAAAAAAAAGAAACGAAACGGAAACATTCCAATTAAAGCAATGACGGAGGGTGACGGTGTTATATCTGCTATGACATCATATTGATATTACTAGCTTAAACTCATGTTAAAGGAGAGAGTGTGAATGAATAAGAAAAGAGTGTAGCGGGTTCTTATCTGGAGTGCAGTTAATATAACCACGGTGTGGTGCCGAGGTCGCGGTAAAGCTGTCCGTCCACGTAGAGCCGGTCCACGGCGATGACAGCACGGGAGCCTTTCTGGATGAAGCTACGTCGAACTGGGAACAGGACCTTGCGTCGTTCCAGGATCTCTTTGGGGAACTGGTCGTTCACGCTGAAGTCCGTTCCTTTCAGCTCTCTGCCGCGACTCTTCACCTGTTCCTTCTGTTTGAATTGACTGAATTTGGCCACAATAGGCCGTGGTCTCCCGGTCCGTGACCGCGCGCCCCCCAAGCGATGTACTCTATCGAAGTCGATGTTCTTTACGGTGTCCTCCGGCAGCTTCAGGTGGATTTTAATGAAGTTTTTCACCGTTGCCTCTGCGTCCTCTCCGGCAGTTTCTGGAATACCAGAAAACACAAGATTATCTCTCATGCTACGGGCTTGTAGATCGATAACGGACTCTTTTATTTTTTTATTTTCAATGTTTAGCTGGGTCACGTTATCGGTGAGAGATTTAACCGACTCCCGTAGCGTGGCATTTTCAGCGGCAAGCGTTTCCACCTGCCGCTGGCTGAATTCCAGGGATTCTCTCAGAGATTTAAATTCCCGGTGTAAAATCTCCACCAGGGACAGCCTCGCATCGAAACTGGACAATCGCTTGTCGATTGACTCCAGGATTTCTGCGATGTCTTTGCCGGCAGGCGATGTTGTACCGGGGGAGTCTGCCTGGCGACTTCTCTTCGATTTTGGCCGGGGAAGATGCACTCTGGGCCTTATGCATTACTAAATCTTGAAAACAGCGGTCGATGTAATCTTGGAGAGCGTCTAAACTCTCCCCGTTGTCCTCCAGGGTGTTAGAGATGATAAAACAGATGTTGTTAGTTATATGACAATTGATTAGTATATTTGGTAATACTGAAGCTTGGAAAACCTTTGTTAAACTCTATGCTACCATTTGCTTTTTCTCCACCAAAATCTCCGGCGTCTGACGTCACCTACAACATCACTTCCGTCACTTACCTCTCCTCGCCTCTGGTATTCTTGCCCATCCCTTTCTGTGCCCCGCTCATGTATTGACCCATGTGCCTGTTCATCTTAGCCGCTATGATGCCTGACAGGAGCTTCCATGTGGTGCTGAGGCAGGTTATTGGGCGGTAGTTGGAGGGGACCGGTCACTTCTGGGGGTCCTTGAGGATCAGGACGGCAAGGGGGAACCAGGATGACAGGTCAGGGGGGAGATATCATCACCCCCACCCGAGATTGGGTACCAAGCCCCAAGTGCGATTGGAGAAGGATTGTTAAGTGTGAGAGGAACTAACCTGATAGACGGGATCATGGCAAAGCTTGAAACCTGGATGCTCCATAGCCGTTTACAAAGACTACGTAAAGTACCCTCATAAGATCTCCTAGATGATGTGACTGCAGCACTACGGACGATACCTACAGTCACCATTACCAAAACTAACAAGCATTGATAGGCAGTAACGAGTTACAAGCAGAGATGGGCAGTAAGGTGTTACTTGAAGAAGAAAACTTCTTTCTACAGCGAAAAAAACTCTAAACTTCCGAGCAAGCACTGAGTGTGCTTCCACCTAATGGGAAATTCACAGAGAAACTCGCAGATTCTTCAACTGACCGCTGCGGCACACCTGCACAAGGGCAAACCTCCGCCTTCCCCACTCCTGCTTTACAAGTGAAAATAGAGCAACAAGATCGCTAGTCTTTGATTTTATTTATTTTCTGCTGTGTTCTACTTGCATCTATTTGAAAGAGTGAGTGTAAACACAAAAAATATCTTATTTTATGTAGTGAAATGTGCAGAAAATAGGTTTAAATGTTAAACAAATTTCTTCCAGTCAGAGAATGTTGCATATAATTAAATTTTTGCTTGATGCATGAAGTTAAAAGATTAAAACTAATAAAACAAGTTTTAAAAACAGACGTTTCCATTTGATTACATTTTCTATGATGGATTATGCAGAAAAAGTAGAATTGGGTTGAAAGATCTATCGCTTTATCACCTATTTAGGTTGTAAATCATGTTTTTAAAAAGTAGCTAAGTAATTAATTACTTTTGAAAATAAGTAATCAGTAAAGTAACGGGATTACTTTTTGGGGGTGTGCGACGTTCGTGGTAACCCGCCCCACTACTGCTAAACAGGTGAAAATACGTAGATTTAAAAGCGACAGGACTTAGTGCTGCTTAATCTTTGATTTTAATTATTTTCTTTAATTATTTTATTTTCTGCTGTGTTTTACTTGCATCTATTTGAAAGAGTGAGTATAAACACAAAAAATATTTTATTTTGTATGCTGGAATATGCAGAAAATAATAGTGATGGGTCGTTCGCGAACGAAATGGCTCTTAGAGCCGGCTCTTTGACGTGAACGACGCGAGCCGGCTCGTTATCGCGAGCCGTCACGTGGTTTTTTTTTTTTTTTCTTTCTTTCACCCTCTCTCTCGCACTTTTTTTCCGCTTCACTCTGCACGGGAGCCTTGTGCTTTACGCTGGGCAGAGGGGGGAGGGGCGGTAGTTACACTCAGTAGCACAGGAACAGAGCGGGAGGGAGAGAGAGAGAAAGAGAGCCAGGGACAACAATGTCACATTAGAAAGGTTTAGTAATCATCCACAACTATTTTCAGTTGCAGATGATAAAGGATTCAGAAAGTTTATTCATGCAGGCCCATATGACAGAGAATATGCATCTTCTTTTTGTTTTCATATTATAATTTATATTTAATTGTGTTGTGGTTTGCAGTGTTTTGTGTTTCACTTTACATTTCTTTAAAAGGAAAAAAGCTGAAAATTTAAATAGTTAGAAGTTGAAATGTAAATAGTTGTTTTTTGTATTATATGATTTATTTATTACATTTTATGTGGAGTGAATAAATAAAAGTATATTTACAGTGGCCCCTAGAGACAAAGCACATACAAACTCCAAAACACGTAAAAACACGTACAAACTCAGAAGCACATAAAAACTCAAAACACGTACAAAAGACAACAGAAGTGCTCCAGGATGCTCGGCACAGTGTTGAGCTTTTGTTACCTAGTGGCTACACAAGCCAGCAAGTACCAACGACCGGATTTGGTGTGTGGTAATAACAGGTAAATGAACTTTTTTTTTTAAATTATTTGAATATATATGAGTGCCTGTGTATAAATACACAAACAACACATATGCTTTCAATTGTGTAATTTAAGTGATCTAGTAGCTCTGCTTTGGAAGTTCAGTTCATGCTAGAAATGTGTTTTGGAGTTTGTATGTATTTTGTCTCTAGGGGCCACCGCATATATTTATATATAAACATATATAAATAAAACCACTTTTTTTTTTTACGTTAGTAATTCCTTTTGTGCATAATTTTATATTATTGTTAATAATAAATGAATTAAAGCAACAAAACAACCTGAAGAGCCGGTTCGGAGCTGAAAGAGCCGGCTCTTTTTAGTGAGCCGAACCGAAAGAGCCGGATCTCTAAAAAGAGCCGGAAATCCCATCACTAGAAAATAAGTTTAAATGTTCAATAATTTCTTCAAGTCAAAGACTGTTGCATACAGTTTAATTTTTGCTTGATGCAATATGCATACACTTAAAAGATTAAAACTAAGAAAACAAATATTTAAAAGAGACTTTTTCATTTGATTACATTTTATATGATAGATTGTGCATTAAAAATAGAATTGGGCTAAAAGTCTATAGCTTTATTACTGTGGCATGCAGAGGAATCTTAACAAAGAAGCTCCACACAGAGACCGAGCTTGCTGTTTGACCCCAAGAGCTCTTTATTAAACACTTGGTGGTAATACAATGTACTTTGAGCGTCAATAACAGCATAACAGAACTCACTTATGGTACTGCATTCTTTCTACAAAACAGTAATTGTCAGTGACTTTGTACCGCAGTATAAACACAACATTCAAGATAACAGTTAAAAGTAACATAACCATAAACAATAAAACAAGAACACCTAAACAGCAGCATGTCCCAAGGCATGATGGGAGAGAACTAGCTGCTCCCTCAACACGCCACATTACCTATTCGGGTTGTGTATCATGTTTTTAAAAAGTAACTAAGTAACTAATTACTTTTGAAAATAAGTAATCAGAAAAGTAAGGGGATTAGTAATCAATAATTAATTACTAATTACTTTTTTCAAGTAACTTGAACCAACACTGCTAACAAGCTGATCTACACTACAGCAACAGTGATCAGTGAGATACTTGGCTACAAGTTAAACAGTCACAAGGAGCTGTACCGTCCATGGATCTCCAAAGGTTGATTCTGTTCATCTGGACGTAGTGTTTTCAGTGGGAGAAACATTTCGTCACTCATCCAAGTGACTTCTTCAGTCTCAGCTGGCTGCAGATTTCCCCAGTCTTATAAACAGTACATTTGCATAATGACTGAAACCAGCCCACTGAAGGAACAATAGGCTGGGAGGTCAGTTCCTTCATTGTTCCACTTGATCTGTCAGTACCTATGAGCTGCTCCGAAATCTGACAGGCTAACCACCTCTGGTGTTCACCATTTGGTTCGGGGGTTACCACCAGGCACTGTCGTATGGGCTCAAAATGTGGTCATAAATATTTTGTACTTGTAAAAAAGATTTGTATGTGTAAAAAAGATTTGTGTGTGCGTAAAAAAGATTTGTATGTGTAAAAAGAATTTGTGTGTGCGTAAAAAAAGATTTGTATGTGTAAAAAAGATTTGTGTGCGTAAAAAAGATTTGTGTGTGCGTAAAAAAGATTTGTGTGTGCGTAAAAAAGATTTGTATGTGTAAAAAAGATTTGTGTGTGGACTTAGAAAAAAAAAACCTGCAAGTTACAACTACAGATTTTTGACCCTATTTTTCTTCCCTTCATCTGATTGGTCAATGTCATGTCAATCACAAATGTAACAATCCAATCAGAGAACAGATGGGTTTGGCTGTCGAGGGGCGCTTTTTTTGAACTGCAGGTCTTTGAAGGGAATAAATGCCCTTTTACATGCCAACCCAGCGTTTTCCTTCATCACCACGAAGGAAAACAGTCTGTGGTCGTCCGAGTTTGGTGATTTTTATGTCACAGGTCTACGTGTTTAATACAGGGACTTCCACAGCCTTTTCAACAGCACTGCGAACCGCGGGGTGGGGGCGGGCAGTGTTTTGGAAATGACAGTCTTCATTACAAAGCTTTCTTCGTTATGAATTAGCATACATGTTTTTATTGAACATTTGAAGAACTAGCAAAAAAAACAAACTCTTGTAGAGGACATAAAGTCAGAGATAGAAAAGACAAGGAGCAGGTGCATCTAGTACAGGTAGAGCAGCTGCAAAAACCCACAGAGCCCAGCAGCCAGCGCAACAAATTCTGGATCCTTTGCTTTTAGTTAGCAGTTAGCATTAGCAGCGTATCCTGCATCCGATGTGAAAGGACTTTTATGCTGCCACTGTGACTCACAGCAATGGTCCTGGGTCAGCCCTGACTTTGTGTTAAACTAATCCTAAAGTAATAATGTTATTTCTAACCACTGATATACCACAACTTTTTCCTTTCAACAGCTTCTGAAAGTTAGGGGACCTAGCTGCTATCGGATATTTATATAGCGATCCTCCAGCTTCAAACGGTATCACCCTTCAAGGACCTGCAGTTCAAAACAGCGCCCCTCCGACAGCCAAACCCATCTGTTCTCTGATTGGATTGTTACATTTGTGATTGACATGACATTGACCAATCAGATGAAGGGAAGAAAAATAGGGTCAAAAATCCGTAGTTGTAACTTGCAGGGTTTTTTTTTCTAAGTCCACACACAAATCTTTTTTACACATACAAATCTTTTTTACGCACACACAAATCTTTTTTACGCACACACAAATCTTTTTTACGCACACACAAATCTTTTTTACACATACAAATCTTTTTTACGCACACACAAATCTTTTTTACGCACACACAAATTCCTTTTACACATACAAATCTTTTTTACACATACACAAATTCCTTTTACACATACAAATCTTTTTTACACATACAAATCTTTTATATGCACACACAAATCTTTTTTACACATACAAATCTTTTTTACAAGTACAAAATATTTATGACCACATTTTGAGCCCATACTGTCTGACCTGTTGCTCCATCTTGAAGCAACAGTGCTTCAGAAATGGAGGTGCTGAATATGGTCCATTCAGACTCAATATACCTAGTTTTCCCCCCTGACTGCTGTTTAAGCTCTGCTGGAGGTGTGCGTTGAAGATCTCACAGATCGGGACCTTTGCCAGTCATTCCCAGCTCACTCACTATACCTTTAGGTGTGCCAGGTCTGTCCAGCAACCTCCCTGGTGCATAAGCGCAGACAACATTCAGGACCTGTTCCCTGACCTGAAAGTGCAGGGTACAAACCCTCTCATCCACCGGGAGTAATCCTAATGGCAGCAAGCTGAGGGGATACTAAGAAACCCATCTCAGCCCACTGCCTCTCACCAAGGGCAAGCCCCGATCCAGGAGGCTGGTTCCAAAGCCCAAGCCATGCGTTGAGGTGAGCTCAACTATATCTAGCCGGCACCTCTCAACCTCATAGACTAACTATGGCTCTTTCCTCACAGAGAGGTGACTTTCCATGCCCAAGTTGCTAGTCTTGGTAGCCAGGCCTGCTCCTGGCTGGACACACATTGCTCTAAATCGAGGATGCACAGATACACCCAGGACAGGTTGCCAATCTATCACAGGGCTAATACAGAGAGGTGGACAACCATTCATACATATGGACAATTAGAATCACTAACCAACTAACTGCATGTCTTTGGACTTTGGGAGGAAGCCAGGTGCCTGGAGAGAACCCACGCAGATATGGGTAAAATGTGCATACTCCACACAGGAAAGCCCGGTCCGTCATGAAACAGCTATGCAGGCTGGCAGAAAAGGACCGAAAAGCAGAATCACAGAGGTGGAACATGAACTTAAAACAAGCAGCTTAATTTGCTGGGAAAATAGCGATACAAAACTAAACTGAAAAATCAATTAATTTGAATACACCGGGAGAGACACACTGCCATGAGGGAAATCACCACAGGACCGAGGGAGATGCTGACATAAATCCACAGAAGGATAACGAGAGAAATGAGGAACACTGCTGATGCGGAAAAAACATAACGAGATAGAAGAAGCAAAACTCAACAGAATGAAAATGGAAACATGAAACCTTCACAATAAGACAGGAAACCGAGGAACATGATGCAGGAGTGGAGGAAAGGCAGATGAGAGGGTGCAAGGGAACATGAGGGAGAGAGAGAGAGAGCAGACATGACAGGCTGGGGAAACATAATGAAATAAAAAAATGAAACTGAACACTGGGTCAAATGACCCAGGACCATGACACGGTCAGATGATGGATTTGAACCTTCTTGCTGTGATACAACAGTGCTAAGCACCATAGCACAGTGCCACCCTGCTGCCCTCATTTATCACATTGGATTTGTCTGTCATCCATTTTTTTATATATGCAAATAATACATGCAGAGACAGAAAGAGATACAGGGGTACTGCGATATTTGGCTAATTCAATACAGACACAGCCGAGACAAGATACAGGACAAGAAAGGTCAGACAAAACACAGATAAGGTTTGTGTGGTATTAGTTTGTTTTACTTTTTATTTTGTGCATTTTTAAAAATTTCTTTATCATCACAGAAGACATGAAACTTGCTACATAGTGTGTATACTGTATACTGTGTGGAAAACCACTGGTCATTAAGCACTTGACATAGTGAAGTTTGCATATTTTCTTTGATATACAGTATGGGCAATATCCAATTGAATTCTGGTTGATGCAGTTAAAAAGTTCTTTACTTGACTGGTGGGAGGTTTTAAACTTTAAGCTGCATGTAATAATATTATTTACCCATGTAGACAACAGAACAGATCTAAAATCTTCAACATAGTCTCACTGCATCGTGAAAGAATTCAAACTTGAACAGGATTTGGCTTTATTCAAATGGTATGCATATGATTCTGACTTTGCCCCGAATAAATTGGACTCACGTTTTAAAAGCTGGCCTGCTAAAGGGTTATCTACATATGATAGTTTGATAAAGGATGGGAACCTTATTAGTTTTGACACGCTGAAACAGAGACACAATCTAGAAAAACAGGATTTTTTTCGATACTTGCAAATAAGACACTATATAAAGACAACAATCGGTCAGATGTCAAATACTAACGTGGAATTGGTAACTTTATTTAGACAGGCGTACAGTGGGGATGTTGACACAAGACTCATTTTTTTTTGGTACAATTTTTTTATGAATAAGCTTCCACACTCAACTGATTATGTGAAGATGTTATGGGAAAAGGAGGGAGGGATGTGTATTTCTAGGGAAGAATGGACTCAGATGTGGGAATGGCAATGGAGGAGTACTTCCTCCAAAAGCTGGAGGGAGTTCGGATGGAAAACTCTGATAAGGTTCTTTATCACTCCATGTCAAAAGGCTCACTATGATGGGAATCCTCCCGTGTGCTGGCGAAACTGTGGATACCAAGGAGCCCATCACACCCATATTATGTGGGACTGTCCTGTGCTACGGACTTACTGGAAAGACATTCATGGTATATTACAAGGCATTTTTAACTGTACATTCCCTCAGGATATGAAGACAATTTTTTTTGGCTGTATACCGCAGAACTGGTCCAAAAATGACATATGTCTGTTAAGAGCTTTATTGATTGCAAGTAAGAAATGTATAACAAAGAAATGGTCCTCGCAAGACATACCGACTTTGTCATTATGGTGGGAAATTACGTTAGAGATATATAGGATGGAGGAAGTAACAGCTCATGTTAATGACAGGATGGCCTGGTTCCATCTGTGCTGGGATAAGTGGGTCCAATACGTTAATACCTATAAACCGAATTTTCTCTTTAAAGCTTGAAACCACCAATTTAGTTAATTGTTTACTCCCGACAGAGCTTTCTCCTTTTATTTTATATATATATAATTTTTTTTCCTTTTTTTTTTTCTTTCTCTTTCTCTCTATCTGTCTTTCTTTCTTCTCGTTTTGTTTCGTTTTTCTCTTGTAAACTGTGTTAATTAATGCCTGTAATCATCTTTATGAGGTAATATTGTAGAAATAAAGAATATAAAAAAAAAAAAAAAAAAAAAAAAAAAAAAAAAAACATAGTCTCACTGCAGTTTGTGTACCATAAATATTTAATCTATTATTTGTGTTTCTTGATAAAAATGTTGAGTTCTTATTTGAATGTTTGTGTAAATTAATTTCTCCTCCTGATTTACATTTCCCTGAATTCAATGCAAATAATTGTTCCTCAGTCTGATCTCATGCAAAATAGAAAATCGTTGAGAACAGTAAATGCATTTGCTGTAGTGATGGGAATTCTGGCTCTTTTTAGAGAGCCGGCTCTTTCGGCTCCCAACCGGCTCTTCATGTTGTTTTGTTGCTTTAATTCATTTATTATCAACAACAATATAAAATTATGCACAAAAGGAATTATTAATGTAAAAGAAAACGTGGTTTTATTTATATGTTTACATGCAAATGTATACGGTGGCCCCTAGAGACAAAGCACGTACAAACTCCAAAACACATTGCTAGCATTAACTGACCTTCCAAAACAGAGCTACCTAGATCATATTTACACAATTACAATTGAAAGCATATGTGTATTGTTTGTGTGTTTATACACAAGCACACATATATATTCAAATAATTTAAAAAAAATTAAAAAAAGTTCATTTACCTGTTACTACCACACACCAAATCTAGTCGTTGGTACTTCCTGTCTTGTGTAGCCATTAGGTAACAAAAGCTCAACACTGGCCCTAGGATCCTGGAGCACTTCTGTTGTGTTTTGTACGTGTTTTCGAGTTTGTATGTGCTTTGTCTGTAGGGGCCACCGTGAATATAATTTTATTCATTTACTCCACATAAAATGTAATAAATAAATCATATAATACAAAAAATAACTATTTACATTTCAACTTTTAACTATTTCAATTTTCAGCTTTTTCCTAAACAAATTTAAAGTGAAACAGCACAACACAATTAAATACAAATTAAAATATGAAAACAAAAAGAAGATGCATATTCTCTGTCATATGGGCCTGCATGAATAAACTTTCTGAATCCTTTATCATCCGCAACTGAAAATAGTTGTGGATGATTACTATACCTTTCTAATGTGACGTTGTTGTCCCTGCTCTCTTTCTCCCTCCCGCTCTGTTCCTGTGCTACTGAGAGTGTAACTACCGCCCCTCCCCCCTCTGCCCAACGCAAGCACAAGGCTCATGTGCGGAGTGAAGCGGGAAAAAAGTGCGAGAGAGGGTGAGAGAAAAAACCAAAAAAACCAAAAACAGAATAAGGAGTCGGCTCGCGTCGTTCACTTCAAAGAGCCATTTCGTTCGCAACCGACATATCACTAATTTGCTGGACAACAAATCACTTACACTGGAGACAACAGTTTCACCAGTTGCTCATGGGAGAGTTTTTTTTTTTTTTTTTTACATTTCAATATCATCATTGGCTGTTACGAAAAACTATATTTATTTTTTCTTTGTTATAATGCTATTTTCTATTTTGTTATTCCTAACAAACCAGCAAACCATTTTCTGATCACTCGCAATACTGTAATAGTCCTTCTATCTCAGTTCTTTGTTCAGTCTATTATGTTAGGCCCCTATATTAAGTACTGTGTGCCAGTAGCAATATTAATCTTGTATACGTAGTCTTATGTTTGGAAAGTGCACTGTGTCATTACCACAGATCTATTTGTGCCAGAAAATATTACATTGCATTCAAATATAAAACTCCGAACATACCTTGATTTGAGAAAAATAAATCAAACAGGAATCTAGTAAATTATTAAAAATGCACCTTGGAGAATTCAAAAAAAGGATTCATACCATAAAACACAGTTTTACCACAGTTTTTGTACATGAGGTGATATCACTTTTCAAGAAAAATGTAAAGTTTTAATCTATACATCTGCTCCACTTGTGTGCTATGTAGCTTTTCTTTCTTTTCCAGACATGCCAACCAAACTCTCATCCTCGAACAGCTCTCTTTTTCAGCCAAACCATTCCCTGGTGATGTCTAACCATCTATTCTACATCAACTGTCTGACCACCAGACCCGGCTCTTTCATCTTTAAAGCATATCTTCCCTTCAATATCCTCCTCTTTCCTCTTTGCATCCTCATCCTCTATCATGGTCTCCAGCAATGGTGGAGAAAGCGCTGCACCTCCTCAGCAGTTGTAATGAGTCACTCTGACAGCTTCACCTATCATGTGGTTGTCATGGAGCTGATTTGTAACTTGGGATGTATTTTTGTGATTCATGGTATCTATTCATATGATACAAGTGTAATCATGATGGGTTGCTATTTTATTAATTTTACCTGGTTTGGAGAGACATTCTTCCATATCCTGACATCTGTGGAGCGCTATCTGGCTGTGCTTTATCCCATTACCTATGTGAGTCTGAAATATGAAAGAGGGGTCAGAATCAGAAATATCTGCATTGTCTGCATTTGGCTGCTTTGCTGTGTGGGGACAGGTCTGGTACTTAATATGGACTTTGTCCTAAACCTGATGTTTTTCCTTGTGGTGTTATGTTTCATCATCAACTCCTTCTGCAGCCTCTCTGTTCTCTACGTTTTGATCCGTCCAGGCCCAGGAGAACAGAGTTCAAACAGGGAGAGGTCAATCAAACTCAGGGCATTCTACACTATTCTGGCCATACTGGGAGCACAGGTGGTGAGGTTTGTGGGGGGTCTAGTTTGGGGTGTGGCCAACATCTCAGGAGGAGCAAATGCCTGTGTTATACATTTGTCTGATCTTTTTTTTAATGTTCCCAGCACTCTGGTTTTACCTTTGCTGTTTCTTTACAGAGAAGGCAAGTTTTTGCACTGTAAGAACAACGGCCAGTGACTCAGAATACTATATAATAAAAAGGCATCTCTCATGACAGCAACCACTTAGAATGTGCAATGTATAACTGTCACTAAAAATGTTTTAGGCCAGAAATGTTTAAACACTTTCTAGTTTGTTCCTCAAGTACTCTTTCATCACTGTAAGAGTGGCCACTGACCTGTAGGTGTAACTAGACTGCAAAGTAAAGATTTCCCATCGATTTCACACAATGAACACATGTCTACATGATCTACATTGTTTGCTGTTCATATCTAATTACAGTGAATTATAATAGTGGAGATCAGACATGAACTGGGAGAAAAACCAGGGAAAGACAGTAAATGGCCTCTAACACCATTTGCATGAGTCACCTGCCCTGCCCAGTAAATTAAACCATTGCCACCAGTATATAGGTACTACATGGTATGACAAGGTATTGTTGCATTTGTATTTTTAAGAGCTGCCGTCATTAATTTATATTTTAAAATCTTTTTAGTTTTTTGTAATCACTAATTTTATATATACAGTTAAAGAATGATAATTATGATTCAGTGGAATGATGACATCCATGGTGGTTGCCTTTAACATAAATGGTAGGTTTTGAAAATGCTACTATTTTCTTTGCTCTGTTGAATAATGTATTTTCTGTTAATATCTTACTCATGATTACACAACAAAGAAACATAGTTTCCATAGATGTGCATGATTTGTAACAGTTTTGAACATGTTAACTTAAAAAATTAAATAAAAAAATACAGTCAGTAAAATGTAAGTATTATTGTGATGTATCACCACATTGCACTTCCTTTTAATCACAGGTATGATTAAAAGGAAGTCAATACCCACAGAAACATTTTTGGTTCTTCAATGTCAGCATCATCCAAAGTATATGCCACTTGAATTTGGGAAATTTCTTAAACCAATTTACTGAAGGTATCAGTGTTTTGAAAAACATGCCTGTGTAGCCCATATCAACTACTCCCTGTCACATGACCCACGTCAGCTAATTTGTGGTCCCTCTTCTGATTGGCTCCTAATCTACCACTGATTGGCACTTTTGGGTATATCCTCTGCTGGTTTGGTGTCTACACAGATGATTTAAACCTATCATTAGTAGGGGGGCTTTTCTTTTGATTTACATCATATGGACAGATCTTGTTTCATGCTCTGACCTGTGTAGAGCGCTACTTGGCTGTAGTTCATCCCATCACCTATGTGAACCTGAGAAATGAAAGAGGAATAAGAATAAAGAACATAAGCATTGACTGTGTCTGGCTTATTTGTTTTGCAGGGACATGCTTGGTCATGGTGGAGGACTTATTCATTATTGGAAGTTTCTGCTTAGTGATATTATCTTTACCCATTGTCTCCTTATGCAGCCTTTCTGTTCTCTGTGTTTTATTTCATCCAGGGCCAGACAAACAGGGGTGGAACAGGGAAAGGGTTAACCAGTCTGGCTTCACCTCTACTGAGAAGGAAAGATTCACTTATTGGCTTCATCCTGGGCTCTCATGTTAAAATGCTTAACTTTACTGCAGTACTTGAGTGTTCTATTAATTCTAGCAAATTTTGGAGTCAGTCTCAGACAACAGATTTGGCAGATCAATGCTAGCCCATGTCAGCTGAGCTCATTCCCTTCTGTAACACTCACATGGAGTATGGTGCTTAAGCTGCTTCAGCCAATTTGTGGTGCTACAGCAAACCACTTTGTTAACCAAATCTCCATCTTAGTGCCTCCACCACATTATATGTCTGTGTCATGGCTAAAGTGGAATTGCATGATCCATTATGCAATTCCAAGGTCTGGAAACCATCTAGCAACATGCAAACTAACCTGCTTTTAGCTATTATGCACCTACAACACCGTATGAAAACATTCTGTGATTTTAATTTTAACAATAACATCCATTCAATTTACTTGAATTCAGTTTTTTATATACCACTAAATCACAACAACAGTTGCCTCAATGTGCTTTATATTGTAAGTTAAAGAGGTTACAAGAAGAAAAATGGGAAGGAAAAACACCCTTTTAACAGGAAGAATCCTCCAGCAAAACCAGGCTCAGGGAAGTTCAGGCCATGTGTTATGTGACCTGGGGGTGAGGGGAGAAGACAGGATGAAGAAACGCCATGATGTTGATATTCACAAAAGTTGAGTGATACATTTCTTCTTCAATGAATAATCATGATTAAACTAATATTTAGCATAGTTTAAAATTTCATTTATATCAATTTAAAATCTTTACTTATTTTTTGAGAAACATATTTTTGCAAAACAGTATAAATTTCCATTGATGAATTCAAACAAACAACAGATATGTAAAGCATCAGTGTTCAATTTTGTCATTTACCGAACACAACTAAACACATGCAACCCTGAATGGCTCCATAATTCAGGACTCTTTGCCTATCTAACCCTCACAGAATAAACGCTGGTCATATATTGCTAAGTTAAAAAAAACAGAGTAATTGGAGTAATTGGTTTAAATGTTTTGCCGTTTAGAACATGTTGTTTTAATTTAGCTTTAATTCACTTAAAAAGTGGTTGATGGTTAATAATGAAAAAAAAAATTAGTCATTCAAGTGGTGTAATAAAATAAAAAAAATAAAATAAAATTGTGTTGTGTATATGTTGATGAAGTCCGATTGTGCTTTAGTAATGGTTTCTTTATTAGGTATGTCTTTGCCAATTTGTTGGTCAGTTTGTCATTGTCACACTTTGTTTTGATGCAAATCAACTGTATTAGTGGACAGACAGGTGAAGTGGGACTGCAATATATAGCCAGTAGTGTACATTAGGATCAACTACTCAAGAATCCACAGAGGACAAATAAAGAGGGAGAAGGCTAAAAAACACTAATAAGGTTGGTGTTGTTTTACTTAATGTTAAATGCTCATTAACACTGATCACTGAACTGAAGTGACAAGAAAGCTTCAAAATTCACTTATTATCTGAAATATTAAAGGCAGACTGCAGAGAGTTTACATGATAAAACACTCACTGTGGTTTGCCTGATATTTATTATTATTAGGGCCTGGGCACTTACACTGTTTAAGCCCTAGTTTATGTAATTTTAATATTATTATTATTACAGTTACAGCAAACTGGGAACAACATGTTTGTTTTAAATATCTATCGATCTATCTATCGATCTGATCTGATCTGCGTTCAATTACTCTGCCTAGGCTTCATTGTCGAGCGCAGATCCATTGAGCACAGCCCATATGCATTCACTCAAGTTAGTATGGCAACTGCCTCAATGCCACCCAAAATTGAACCTCATTCACCGTCATTCAGATCTGGCGTTTGGAACTATTTTGGTTTTCATGTGAAGTATGACCCTACTTAAGCCTGTCGTGGACAAAGTACAACAGTATGTCGGATGTGCTACGCAATGTTCAATTACATCGGTCGGAACACAACAAATACCACGGCACATTTACACCGACATCACGTTGGTGCAAAGACAAGTGGAAGCAGACAAAAACAACAACAAGCACGCATGCAACAAACTTTACCCGAGTCATTTAGACAGCCGTTAGCACATGAATCTAAGAGGGCAAAAGAGGTAGACAGGGCAATTACTACTTTTATTGCTGTCGACAAAATAGCTTTTATTTTGGAAAGAGCCATTTCTCTGTAATAAACTTTTCCACAGATGGGTGATTTCTCCATCACATACATTTTTTTTTTATTAGTTTGTTGTTTAAAAACTGTACTTTTGAGTTAAAAGAAATATTTATAATTTAATAACTTAAAAAAA
Source organism: Diplotaxodon limnothrissa (assembly GCF_057381915.1). Classification (NCBI taxonomy): domain Eukaryota; kingdom Metazoa; phylum Chordata; class Actinopteri; order Cichliformes; family Cichlidae; genus Diplotaxodon; species Diplotaxodon limnothrissa. The sequence continues at coordinate 39,100,482 of NC_140598.1, read as the reverse complement.
GGCATGAACATTTTTTTGTATCAAAAAAATATCAAACCGTGACACCAAAGTATTAAAACGAACCAAACTGAATTTTGTCTATTGTGTGTGTATATATATATATATATATATATATATATATATATATATATATATATATATATATATATATATATATATATATATATATATATATATATATATATATATATATATAGCAGACACTCCTGCAGATAGAAAACATTCCATGGGAATCAGCACAGGGAGGAATATTAGGAAAACTCCCAGATAAGGTGGGTCTTGTTTATAACTTTCAGTTATAGCTTTATTTCGAATACACAGTAGTATTCACCAGTTTGCATCTGGTTAACTTTTCAAATTGTATAACGCTGACACCTTTTTAAAGCAATGTCAAAAAACAGTGTTGTGTTTATGTTTCATTTACATACTAAAAATGTTAAATTTGATAATGTAACAACATTATCCTAACTTTGGTATCAAATTAGTACTAATTAGTAAATAAATGAGTATATAATACATTGTATTTACACAGTTTGATAATTCAACAACAAAAGAAGTCTGTGTGGTTTGGTAAATTTGTGACCACAGCTGATCTCGCAGGCTACTAAATAATGCCTTTGCATTCACTAGGGTCCAGGGTATAATTAGCCATTTTTAACCACTTTAACCATTTTACCTCTACATTTCAACTTTAAAAACTATTTACTTTGCCTTGTGTCACAAATCTCTCGCATCTTAAAAATTGCTCTCTCTTTTTCTGCTGTCTTTCTTTCTCTCTCTCTCTCTCTCTCTCTCTCTCTCTCTCTCTCTCTCTCTCTCTCACACCATCACTCCTATGTCATCTCATGTTGCCATATCATTTTTTGATTGGTCGACATTGTACATTTTTCCACCAACACGAAAGGGCGGGTTTTTTTGTTTTGTTCTGTTTTTTAATTTTTTGGTCATAAGCAGAGAGTGCTTACTAGCGCTGTAATTAGACGTTAAACGTGATGAAACTATTTAGGAAAAAAACATGTTTATATTGTTTATCATGACTCTGGTTTTCCGTGGCTTATCAACACAATTTAAAAACTGGTATATATCACCTTGTTGCTTTGTCATCTTGATGTTGTAATGTGATTGGCTTACCACGACTACTTTATTTTTCCTCAGCCAAACAGCAGAACTCATGCGATTGTTTTGCCCTCTTAGCTCCAGGTGTTGTGCCAGAAAGTGATTGCTGTCCGCGGGAGTGTGCACACCTGCTTACGATAGGAATAGTAATTAGTTAGATTAATCGTTACTGAAAACAGTAAAGCCATTAGTAACGCCCTTACTTGTAACACCGTTATTCCCATCACTGTTGATAACTATGAAGGAAGCAGAATGGAGACGGAAGATCAGGCCTACTATTGTGATATAGTCATTTTAAAACCTCAGAACCAGCTGAGCTGCGAATAAGTAGATTAACATCTCCTGTTTCAAAACATCTTGTTACCACTAGACAAGTCATATGGTAAAGTTGTTTGCCAACCTCTTCAGCCCCAAGGGCTTTTCTGAGCTTCCTACTCAAAAATGAAATACCCACAATTAATTTCTCAATTATTTCTCTGCAATTACAAACTCTGTGTATACAACTGTGTATAAGATCTTGGTATCATAATAAAGCTAACACTTGTAACATTTCATCAGAGGTGGCCCATGCAGAGGTTTCTGTGTATACCACACATGTCGGGACTTATATTTCTGACCCTGTGTTTTAAACGATTAAACATGATCTCCTTTCTTTTGCCCCCGGTACCGGGGGTGTGGGGCCAATCAGGTTAATAAAACAGTTGAGATAAATATATAAATTGAAGCAGGAATCTTTACCCTGCTGGAAAGATCTCCAGGCTTGCTTAGACAAAAAGCCTACTCCTTTTACAACAAAGCTAGATCTTCCTGGGCCACTCCTTATATTTTAAGATGAGCTATATCAGAATTAATGACAGTAGCAAAGATGACATCCTTCTCCTATGATAACTTTACTGAGAAGTTAATTAAAATGTGATTGTGATATATTTTGTCTCTTTCAGATATGTCATCAGACTTCTTGTTTAACGATTCCCTTCTTCATGCATACCTTTCGTCAATCAATTCCACTGTTTCTTTACCCATAAATTGCTTTCTCTCTACACCAAGTTCCTTAATCTTCACCGCGTTCATGATCACCAACATCTTCCTCCTCCTCCCTCTTGGCACTCTCATCCTGTATCGTGGTATCGAACAATCGTGGCATAACAGCTCTGCTTCCTCGCCAGCAACAATAAGACATTCTGACACCTTCATCTACCACGTGGTCATCCTCATGCTTATTGGTGTTTTTGGGTGTGTCCTCTGCTGTTCTGGTATCTACAGTGTCCAATCCAACACTTTAGAAGTGGGGTTTACTATTTATTCTTTCACCTGCATTGGAGACATTTTATTTCACATTCTGACCTGTGTGGAGCGCTACCTGGCTGTTGTTCACCCCATCATCTACCTGAGCCTGAGAAATGAAAAAGGGATCATGATTAGAAATATCAGCATTGGCTGCATCTGGCTGCTTTCATTTGGAGGGATGGGTTTCATGATGATTAAAGAACTTGTTGTTAGTTTGAATTTCTTCATTATAACTTTATCTCTAACAGTCATCTCCTTCTGCAGCCTTTCTGTTCTGTGTATTTTGATTCGTCCAGGCCCAGGGGAACAGGGTGTAAAAAGAGAGAGGGTTGACCAATCAAAGCTGAGGGCATTCTACACCATGGTGGTTATACTTGGAATTCTTCTGTTGAGGTTTGCCTGGGATCTTTGTTGGGTTTTTCTCTATGTGTCCAGTGAAGGCCTTTATTGTCTGTCAGCAGCATGTAGTATATGGTTTAATTTGCCCTGCACTCTGGTATTACCAGTATTGTTTCTACAAAGAGGAAGGACATTTGTGTGTTTCAAGAACAGCATCCAGTGAGGGGCGAATATAATTTGATTTCATTATGATTTAATTTATTTATTTTTCCCATGTAATGTTAAAATAAGTCTAGCTCTACCTTACTTGACCATAATCTCACTATAGTAAAGTTTGCCCAGGCTCATAGAAAACAGGTCTGCCCCGGATTGCATTTATTGTTATACTGCTATGGTAGCCAAAGTTTCCAATTCAGGTTTGACAGGTTTGTGAGTGTACACTTTATCCAAAACCTAGTGAGGGTTTACTCATGTTTACTACTGGGTGACTGTAGCTCAGGCTTGGTTTCAACGTAACTTTTTTCTTTCATGAGTTATTTACAAGTTTCTGACCACTTATAAAATGTGTTCAATGTGCTGCCCATTGTGTTGGATTGTCAATGCAACCCTTTTCTCCCACTCTTCACACACTGATAGCAACACCGCAGGAGAAATGCCAGCACAGGCATCCAGTATCTGTAGTTTCAGGTGCTGCACATCTCGTATCTTCACACCATAGACAATTGCCTTCAGATGACTCCAAAGATAAAAGTCTAAGGGGGTCAGATCGGGAGATCTTGGGGGCCATTCAACTTGCCCACGACGACCAATCCAGTTTCCAACTGTTCATCTAGGAATGCTCGGACCTGGCACCCATAATTTGGTGGTGCACCATCTTGCTGGAAAAACTCAGGGAACCTGCCAGCTTCAGTGCATAAAGAGGGAAACACATCATCATGTAGCAATTTCAAATATCCAGTGGCCTTGAGGTTTCCATTGATGAAGAATGTTGTATAGAGCACAGAGTAATGTGGGAGAGTAGAAAAGCGCTATATAAGAATCAGTCTGTTCACTGTCTGAGTAGAGTTTGGTTGTTATGTTCCAGCAAATGTTGTTATTATATGACTTGATTAAGGTACGCATTACGCTGACATCTGGGGCCAGAGCTGAAGCTGTTCTGGGCCAGCAGCATGTCTGCAACTGGCCTTGTGTGGGCCACCAAAGGGCCGTCATTCTTTGCAGTGTGTAGGCCATGTGTAAGCACATTGTGTGGGCCAGATCCGGGCCATACCATTTTGCTATGTGGGATGCAGTCAGTACTGCACATTAGAATTACATGCTAAAGAGAGGATAAACATTGGAGAGAGAAGACTAAAAAACACTGATATGGCTGCTGTCATTTTAAATACAGATTTGCTGTTACATACTCAACAGCACTGATGACTGAACTACAGTGACAAGAAAACTGTAAAATTCACTTATTGAAGGGACACTGCAGAGATTTTACACAAGACAAGCTTACTCATTGTGGTTAGACAACTGATATTTATTTTTGTTAATTGTTTGTTAATTGTTAATTTGTTAATAGGGACCAAGCACAATTTTTCTACTCTATTCTACATCTGTTATATTAACAATGTTGTATATATAATAATACATATTAATATTGTGGGTAATATAGTGGTTAGACAGGACACCTTTGGAGCGGGAATTGCAAATTTGATTCCCACCCAGTATCCAGTAAGGGTCCTGGGTAGGGATGGGTATCGTTTAGGTTTTATCCGATACCGGTGCCAAACCGGTACTTTTGAAATGGTGCCAGTGCTTAAACAGTGCTCAAACCACTGCTTAAAGAATGAAGAACATCAACTTTGTCCAAAAACCTCTCATGTTCAGCTGTTTTTTTGTAAAAAGATAACAATGTTAACCTTTTCTGCAGCTATGGGGCATATATGGTATCACTCTTGGCTGGAAGCAGTGCTTAAACAATGGAAAAAACACAAACTTTGTCCAAAAACCTCTCATGTTTAACTGTTTTCCACTTTTTCTTTGGTCATTTTAGCCTTTTTTGGCCAGGGTGAAGGGAGTATCTGCCATCAAACAAGAGGACAGCCGCATGTAGCTATGATGATGTTTGCTAGTTCACCTTACATGCATTAATGTAATAACGTGGTTAGCCTACTCAACGTAAATTACACACTGCTGCTGCTGTCATCATCCATCATCATTTCTGCTACACTGGCAGGGCTAGGGGCCAGGACTCTCCTCTTCGTGTTTTTGGGGGATGTTGCTCCGGGTCCGATAACTGGCAACCCACCCGCAGTAGATGTGCACGGAGTGAGGTCTCGCAGCAAGCTATCAACTACGGCGCATTTCTCGGCTTTTAAAAAAAACGCTATGCGTCGCCAGGTGTTTCATCGGATTTGAGGTGTTACCTCCTTTGACAGTATCACAGTATCAGCTTAAAGCACTTGTTGCAGGCTGCTGAGTTTGCATATTTTGCTGTGAAGTACAGCCATACATTTGACCGGTCCTCCTTGGGCATTTTTAATCTGTAGCTCTGCTCTAAAAGAACGTACGTACCTGGACCCGCCTACTATCCTCGGAAACGTAAAATGATTTGCTAGAGTCTAAAGTGTATCACAGGGAAAAAAAGCACCGAAATAAAGCACCGAAATGTGCGGTGCTTTTCGGTCTGGTTACTACCGTTTATGTCAGAACCGGTGCCATCATGGCACCGGATACCGGTACCCATCCCTAGTCCTGGGTAGACTGCCCATGCTAGAAAAAAAACCTAAGCCCTGGAATGGCTTGTCTACGTCTGCAGCTCAGACACAGGCATTTCACTAGATGTTGTACTCTGTATGATTGTGTATATGACAATTAAAGGTTGTTTGTTTGTAATGCAGTTTTTTGAATCGTTAAAGCACATGCTCTAATTCATTGAATCAAATTCTCAAGCCTGCATATTATGCGTCACTCTTTTGTCAAAATAATTAAATAAATATTAAACATATAATTAAACAGTTAATATCAATAAGAATCTCAACAGGAAGCCTTGGTAAAAAACTGTATATAGTCCAAAGTGGGAGCATCATAGATACAGCATCATAAGTTGGTAGTACTGGTCATGCAAAACAGGTCTGTGGGTGTGTCACGAGCAGAGTCAGTTTATCACATTAGGAGCTCTAGAACACTTAGGAATTAACTATGTGATCCCCATCTGAATTTGGTCCATGTCTCTCTTAATAAGTTATTTATTGATTTGCATTAGACTGAGTGACTTTGTACTTAGAGAAACCCTTGATAGCAAGCATATTTGCTTACCAGGTTTGCACACATCTCCTGAAGGTTTTTGGCCCACTCCTTTATACAAAAACTCCCTTAATCTTGTACCTGATATCTTACAGTTACACCCACTTTAGAAATATGAACACATTTGGCTCCAAAGTACAAATATGGTGACAGCTAGCATTCAAAATTTCAAAAGAAGTAACCAGTAACTACTTACCAGGTCATCAAGTTTTTAAATCAACAATAAATCAAAATCTTTACCTGGTGGTGTCTTACTAGGGTTGCCAACAGTCCCTTGAAAAACATAATCGTCCCGTATTTAGAAACAAAAGTACACGACCCGTATTGAGCTGAACAGGGACGCACTTTGTCCTGTAATACAGTGAGAATCAAAAGTAGTCTATAAATGCTAATGGAATTAATGCTCTGTTTGAAAACATAATTCCCAGCCCCTCTCCTGCTCTGTGACCAATGAGCTGACAGCACACTTACGCACGAGTATGACAATTCAGATTACGCTTATCTCGTTGGTCGAGTAAAGGTTGCTTGCAGAGAAGATACCGGAAGACATCAGATGACCACAACAAGAAGCATGGCCTACAGGGAAACAAACGCCGATACCGCGGTGCAAGTCTCGGACGACAGTACACTTTCGACCAGCAATTTTTGTACCCCTCCGAGAAAGAAATAAAAAAGGCTGCAAAAATACAGGGAGGAATGGGAAAAGGAAAACACCTGGCTGGAAAAAGTGCGCGATAACACCTATAAAGCGCACTGCACTGTGCCGGCGCACTTTTTCCATAGGCCATGGTGGACTGACTGACCTCAAGCAGCATGCTTCTAATGGTGGGCACATGAACAACATGAGGGACGTGAAAGCTCGGGGAACCCTTGATCAATTTGTTGTCCACCACAGAAGCAGATATGGTATGTAAACATTGGTTTTTTTTTAAACCTTCTGGTTAAGGTTAATATGGGCATGTGCAATGAATATCAGCGCTATGTGGCCAGAAGTGTGATAATATAATTTATTTTGTGTAATAAACAACTGCAAGGATAGATGATTACAACAAATAGATGACTAATACATAAAAGTAATACATAGATTAATAATGATGATGAGTTATGATGCGTAATCATGGGAACAAGCGGGTTTACAAACAGGAGCAGCTGATTAGCATTAGAAAAGCTGAAATAATACCTCAACTGAAGCCACAAATCCCTGATGAGTTGACACAGAAGAGGCTTCTTCAGTGTCAAGGAGAGGATTTTCTCTCTTATGAAGAATAAGTGGACTGATGTGCGGAACAAATGTTCTACTGAATTAATTAGAAGTGAGCTCATTGTCAGTCTAAATTATGATATGTCTTGCTCAGAGTTTTACTCTGCAGTACTGAAAGACAAACAACTCCTAACTGCAACAAGAGCTCAAAAAACACTTGAAATGGAAAAACTAGTCTGTTTCCACATAATGTAGCATTGAGCTTTTGAGTTCATGTGTTTGTTCTTTTTTTACTTCAACTTTCGGCTACAGTCAAGGCCTTTGAGGCACATATATTGTCTTTACAGGTGTTCCACAGACTTTCTGTTTGTACTTTTCTAATTGCACTAAATGTGCACTGTTTACAAGAATGTTTTCTTTCTATTGTTTTCTATTAATTTATATAATTTTAAGTTAAGCAGGAAAGAGTTCTTTTTAATAAAGATATACCTGTGTTCTCAAAAGTTAAGCATGACAGGCTTCTGTTTAAGAAAGAGACCTTTTTTATTGTTAATTTTGTCATTTTGCACAAAAAGTTTAGCATAACAGTCTTTCGTTTGGGAAAGATGCCTATTTTATTGTGTTAATGTTGTCATTTTGCACTAAAAATAAACGGCTAAATGATCATTTGTTTCCCATGTGTTCATATCACAAAGAATATGCAACTTCAAGTCTGTTGAGTATTGCAGCATCGACAGCGATCAACTCGAAGGAAAATGACGACGGAGTCAAAAATGTCCTTAATATTTTGGGAACTTTATTCCTCATCAACATGCGGCAAAACTTTTCTCATGGGTGCCATTTTCGTTGTGGTATACTTTTTTTTTTCTTAGGGGCGTGATGACGCAGCATCCGTGCTCTTACAATGAAACAGTGCCTCCTTGTGGTGGCAACTAAAATACTGTCTCTGTTAAACCACAGTAACCATAATGCAGTTAAACACTGTACAACATGAGTACACACAATGAATATCTTAACACCCCCTCTTGTATTCAGGTTGCTGGAATCAAAGAAAAGTTGTACAATAAATGATAAACAGTTGTACAATCTCTACCACACTTCCTTTTTTCTTTTTCTCTCTTTTTTTTATTTTAAGCACCAAACATAACGTTAGCAAACTTAGCAAGTTTTAGCTTAGAAACAGGTTTGGTCATAACATCTGCAACCATTTCTTCAGTGGTGCAATATAACAGACACATTTTCTCTTCATTTACAATGGACCTTACAAAATGATATTTAATGTCCACATGTTTGCACCTCTGTCGGCTCACAGGGTTTTTAGCCAGGGCAATTGTTCCCTGGTTGTCCTCGTACACTATTGTTTGAGTGTATCTGTAGTCATCTATACCTTTCAAAAGCTCTTCTAAATATATACACTCTTGCATTGTGGAAGCCAGAGCCATATACTCTGCTTCACAGGTAGAGAGCGCCACAGTGGGCTGTTTCTTGGTCTTCCATGAAACTAAAGAACTGTTGTTACATAGACGTACACAGTAACCAGTAGTACTGCGTCTGTCGGCAGTGTCACCTGCCCAGTCAGCATCACTGTAGGCCACTAGACCCAAATTTTCATCTGTGTTTCTTCTAAAACACAACTTCTTATCTTTGGACCCTTTGAGATATCTCAACACATGTTTCACAGTTCCCCACTGTTCTTCTGTAGGCTCATGGAAATGTTGCGATAACTTTCTTACCACAAAACTCAGGTCAGGACGGGTACCTGATGCAAGGTATATAAGACTGCCTACAGCCTCTCTATACATCCTCACATCTCTTATCTTAGTAGCACCTTCTGTGTAACACAACTTCTGATCACAGGGAGTTCCTCTGGGTTTACAGTTCTGCATGTTAAACCTCATCAGTATCTTGTTGACATAGGTTTCTTGTGACATTGTTACACATCCATCAGACTGAGTGAAATCAATACCCAGAAAATGCTTAAGTCTGCCCAAGTCTTTCATCTTAAATTTGACTGAAAGCATTTCTTTCGCATTCATTACCTTTTCATTGCCAGCAGCAATTATCTGGTCGTCCACCCAGATGATCATAATCACCTTACCATCTCTTGTCTCTTTGGTATAAACACAGTGGTCTGCTGGGTTTTGCCTGAAACTGTTCGCTGTTAGGTATTCATGCAAGATCCTATTCCAGTTACGACCAGATTGTTTTAACCCATACAAGGATTTTTGTAATCTACAGACTAGCCCTTCTCCCTCTTCATAACCTTCTGGCTGATCAATGTAGATTTCATAATCAATGGGAGCGTGTAAATATGCTGTCTTCACATCCATTTGATGGAGTAACAGGTTCTCCTGCGCTGCTTTCTGTAACAAAACTCTTATGCTGGTTAAGTTGGCTGTTGGTGAGAATGTCTCTCCATAATCTATCCCCAACTGTTGGCTGTAACCTTTGGCTACGAACCTTGCCTTGTATCTGTCGTTTCCCTCAATGTCACTCTTAACGGAATAAACCCACTTCCCCCCCACTGTTTTCTTTCCCTTTGGCAAAGTGGTTAGGGTGAAAGTGTCATTTTCCCGTAACGAGTGAATTTCTTCATCCATGGCTTTGATCCAGTTCTTTGAGTTAGCTGATTCTATGGCTTCCTTAAATGTGTTTGGGACACCACACACTGCCCTGTAGCAGTAGTCTATGGTAGTGTGGATCTCATCGCTGCCACTGTTGGCAGCTACAAAGTCATTTAAATGTCCCGGTTTTCTTCTCTCCCTAAGAGGATACCTTTTGTTGACAAATCCATCACTTGTCACACTTGTCTCTTTTCGTTCACGCTCATCAGGTATACCACTTTGTGGACTTGTGTCTGTCACCTCATTGTCCTTGTCACCTTTCTCTGAAGGTCTGTTAGCCATAGGCTGTCTTACTCTGCTACAGTCATCATTTAGTTCTCCCTCATCTGTCTGTGTTTGTCTTTCTACATTTACTTTGTTCACAAACTTAACAAGTCTATGTTTCTGAACTTTCTCAGTTTCAGGGTGGTAAACTAAGTAGGCGGGACTGTTCTTATCATAACCTACAAAGAAACCTTGGTCACATTTTGAATCAAGTTTCCCCTTGTCCTGTTTGTATGCATAGCACACAGACCCAAATTTCTGCATTTTTGACAAGTCTGGCTTTTTACCTGTCAGCATTTGGTAGGGTGTTTTCCCTGTTCGCTTATTAAAGCATCTGTTCCGTGTTACAGCAGCAGTTTGAATGGCATAGTTCCATAGGCATTTCGGTAGCTGACTTTCAATTAGCATGCACTTGCCCATCTCGAAAAGAGTACGCCACCCCCTCTCGGCTGTACCGTTCTGATGGGGTGAGTACGGGGCTGATGTCTCATGCTTAATGCCATTTTTCCTTAACAGGGTTTGCAAATCTCTGCATGTGAACTCTGTCCCATTGTCTGATCTAATGCATTTTACGTTGCCATATGGTGCAACATCCGCTAGAAATTTCTCTGTTGCCTGCACTGTATCAGTTTTCGTCTTCAGGAAATATACAAACACTGAGTTTGAATAATCATCAGTGAATGACTGCACATATTTGTACCCATCAATAGATTCAGTGGCTATCGGACCTGCTAAATCTGTGTGTACCATTTGTAAAGGAGCCTTTGCTCTTGTATCAGGATCTCTGTTTCGGGTTTGTGCAAACTTTCCCTGGATACACACTTCACATTCCTTTTCAGGTCTATCGGTTCTCCCCTTAATCTGCATACCGTTAACCACACCTTGCAATCTTACTACATCTTCATAGTTGCAATGACCTAATATCTCATGCCATGCCTGTATGTCATGACAGGTGTTACACTTATCATTACCCTCAACTTCAGTCTGCAAATAGTACAACTTGCCATACACATGAATGTTAAAGTTAGTACCGTCTTTGTGGGTCAGCGTGTCCTGCCCTTGTTTAAAGGTGACTGTTGCTCCTAATGCAGTGGCTGACTTTACAGAGAATATGTTCTGGGGGTATAATGGAATAAACAGCGCATCTTTCAGCGTTGCTTTGCGTCGCTGGCCTGTATTGTCAATCAGGAACACCTCTGCGTCCCCCCTCTGTTGGGCGACGCCTCTGCACTGGGTACCGTCTGCCAGTTCTACGCTGTGTGACTCCGGTCTGAACGCGTCGTCGAAGCTCTTGAACTTGGTGATGCTGTTAATGATGTGTGAGGTAGCCCCAGTGTCCACCAACAGGCCTTTCTCCTCAATGCTGTACGCTGACTGCTGGACTTTGATGTCTACGCCCTTAATCCTGAAGGCATAATCTGGCGTTTCTGCTTTGGATCCGTTGCCGCTCTCATCTGCGACCTTCCGCGCGCCATCTTGTTTGTCTTTATGTCTACATGTGGTATCACTGTGTGTGCTGCTTTTGCAATGACTGCACCACGTCCTCCGTCTGCACACTTTTGCTCGGTGGCCTTTTAGTCCACACTTGAAACACACAATGTCCACATCGCTCTTGTATCTGCATTGTGCGCTGGATCTCGTGTGCTCACGCCCGGTTCTTCCTCCTGTTTTCATTACGTTGTCGCTACACTCGGATGCGCTTGACTTTTCAGTGTCTTCGAAACTCCGTAGCTTTGTTTTGAACTCAGCAAATGTCATATCGTCTTTATCGTGAGTAACGTGTATTGCAAATGGCTTAAAACTTTCAGGTAGACCTTTTAAAACCATAGCAATCAATAATCCATCACCTAAAGTCTCACCCGCATTGCGCAGTGCTGTAATGGCGGCCTCTGCTCTGATGACATAGTCTGTGACAGTCTCTTCCCTCTTTTTCTGAAGCGATGATAGCGTGGTGTACAGGTTGATGATTCGGGGCTTCCCCTTTCCAGCGTAGTAGTCCCTCAATATTTCTAATGCTCTTCTCCCATTATCAGGGGCATCTCTCATAATCAGTGAGAGGCTTTTATCGTCCAAAAATTGGATTAACTCAGCGTAAGCGTCAGCGTTCTTCTTACCGTCTGCTGCTACTTCAGCCTCACTGTTCGGTTCCTTCAGAACAGTGGCTTTTAATCCCAACAAGTGCAAATATCCTAGCACCTTAGTTTCCCAAAGTTCATATCTGGTCTCATCTCCGTCAAACATGAGTCGAGGCAGCCTGCTTGCTCCTCGTTGATCCATGTTGCTATTTAGCCGTTAGCCCGCTATCCGTTGTGGCTCCGGATCTTCATGAGAAAAAACTCTTCTTCGAGTCGGCCCTGGGCCCATAACCTGTTGAGTATTGCAGCATCGACAGCGATCAACTCGAAGGAAAATGACGACGGAGGCAAAAATGTCCTTAATATTTTGGGAACTTTATTCCTCATTAACACGCGGCAAAACTTTTCTCATGGGTGCCATTTTCGTTGTGGTATACTTTTTTTTTTTTCTTAGGGGCGTGATGACGCAGCATCCGTGCTCTTACAATGAAACAGTGCCTCCTTGTGGTGGCAACTAAAATACTGTCTCTGTTAAACCACAGTAACCATAATGCAGTTAAACACTGTACAACATGAGTACACACAATGAATATCTTAACAAACTTAAACCTAGACCATCCTCCCTATTCTGGTATTTTAAAGAGTACTTAGCATAAATATTAAGCAACCTAACTAATAGGGTTCCAACTCCCAGCAACAACAAAAATAAATAAATAAAAAATAGGGAACCACCCCTCACGCTCCACCTCATGATGCTTAATCGACGTAATCAACCTTAATTTGATGCAGTGTGAAAAAAAATGTACAGAAATCAATTATTTTTCAAGAAATATTAAATAGATTCAACATCTTTCTTCAACAAAATTGCAGACTGCACAGATGGTACCTTCCCAAAGGAAAAAGTACTATAGCTTACTAGGGTGTATATATTAGACTTAATAGTTACTATATACAGTAATGGACTTCTATTCATTTTACATCAAATTAAAACTTTGGGTGTCAGATAATTATTTATTAAAAGCTAGATATTTTAAATGAGAATAAGAAAGAAAAGTATGTCTTTGTGCCCCCTTTTCCCTGTTAATGCCCTATCGGCCCCCCTGGCTAAACTTTGCTAGATCCGCCCCTGCACAGTTACCAGCGTCAGCTGTAGAAAAAGATCCTGGAGTAGAAAGTAATAATAAATAAATTCTAACAACAGCTGATCAAGCTTAAACGTGCTGCTGTTGTTCAGCCGCTGGTTTCCTCTTTCTGGTGCAAAGTGGGCCAAAAGCAAACAAGAGAGACGGACTCGCGACAGAAAAGCCGATCAGCTGATCGTTAAGCAGTTTCATGATTGAAGTAGCAGCAGGAGAGGCAGTCGCTTGTTAAGCTTAACGCAGGAATGCTTTACAAACATTCAGAGATGGACTTACACACTTGCTTTACTTCTCTCGGGATAACTTTGTCGGAGATGAAATGCCGGGTTGCTAGCGAAGCTCCAAATGCTATCCAGACCACCGACAGGTCCCGCATGCCACAGCCGCTCTATCACGTGATGCATACTGCTCCGACGTGCTAACGTTCTGAGGTGAGTTACGGCGTGTTGCAAGTTTTGTGAGGTGCTTTCGTGATATTTAATGGATCGGATTACATTTTTTATTTTTCTCCGATATCCGATCCAGTAATTTAGGTCAGTATCGGACCGATACCGATACGTAATATCGGATCGGTCCATCTCTAGTTTATTGAGGCTAGCAATGAGGGTAAAAATAATCGGGCATCGGTGAAAACTAAACAATAACCTAAACTGGGTGAACTAATAACAAAACATGAAAAACCTTAACCATAGTGAACTGACATGGGTACCTGGGGATGAGACATGGATGAGCAGACGACCTGACAACAAATGACTGAAAGCACACGGACTAAATACACACAGGATGATGAGGGAAGTGGGAACACATGGGGAAACAGCTGGCACACATGAACATAATGACGTCACCGTGGGAGAGTAAAACTGAACACGATGAACACAGAAACACCAGACCTCTTCACAATAAAACAGGAAACATAAAGAGACATAGACATGACAACCCGAACTTGACAACGTAAGACACAGACATGAAACGCATGAAGAGCAGGGGAGATTTAACATAGTTGGAAACACGAGGGGGAAATAATAAGAACTAGAAACACCTAGGCATGATAACAAATGAACTTAGGAAACCTGACGGGCTTACATAAACTAAAACTCAAAACGCTGGGTCAACAGACCCAGGATCATGACAATATCAGTCTACTCTTCATTCTATCAGAAACAGTTATCACAGCTCGTACATTTTCTTTTTACACATATATGTAAGCATTGAGCCACATTTAGTAATGCCAACATACTGAAGGAACAACATTTGTCTCTTATATATAATACATCTATATATACACTGTCAAAGATACTTGAGTGTCTTTGAGTGAAGATTTAAGGTGATAGGACATATAAATAACTGCAACTTGAATCTTTACTGAAGCTCAGTGTTTGACACAGAGTTCACTCACATGTGCTGTACCAGTGTACCTGCACATGTGATGTGACAATAGAAGTGATTTGATTTGAGAGTTCAAACTCACTGCTGTAATAACTTATAATGATTAATATAATAACGATAATATTGGCCATATCATATTTACACTGACTTTAGTCTCATGAACAACATTAACTAATTGTTATTTACTAGCTAATCTTAAATGACTGTTCAGTACAGATATGAAGCCCAACAATCATGTTTTACAGTCCTGTGGTCTCAGCCCCAGATACTTATTATTGTGGACTTCAGGAAGCACACAGCTCCACTCCCCCCCATCATCCTGACTGACACCCCCATCACCTCTGTGGACTCATTCCGCTTCCTGGGTACCACCATCACCCAGGACCTGAAGTGGGAGCCCACCATCACCTCCGTCATTAAGAAAGCCCAGCAGAGGATGTACTTCCTGAGGCAGCTGAAGAAATTCCACCTGCCAACACGGACAATGATGCAATTCTACACTGCAATCATCGAGTCCATCCTCACCTCCTCCGTCACCGTGTGGTACGCTGGAGCCACTATCAGGGACAAACAGAGACTGCAGCGTGTTGTGCGCTCTGCTGAGAAGGTGATTGGCTGCAGACTCCCATCTCTGCAGGACCTGTACACCCCCAGGACACTGGGGCGTGCAGCTCGGATCTCAGCTGACTCTTCTCACCCTGGACACAGTCGGTTTGACCTGCTCCCCTCAGGCAGGAGGCTCCGGTCCATTCGCACCAGAACCTCTCGCCATAAGAACAGTTTTTTCCCCTCTGCTGTTGAACACATGAACAATAACCGTATGACTGTTCCCACCACTAACACATGACCCTACGCTGTGTTCACTGCATCATTCCATGTTTGGCACTGATCACCACCTGCACTCATGTATATATCATGTATATATCTATCTATCTACTTAGCACTTTTAATTCTTATTCTCATTTTTATTTTCATGTCTATTTAAGCTTAATTTATAACAGTATTTATAACAGTATGTTTGCACTGAAGCACCGCAGCAATTTCCTAATGTTGTAAACCCGCTCAACATTTGGCAATAAAACCCTTTCTGATTCTGATTCTGATTAAATCACACAAAGCTCGTGTAGAAACAAACAAACAAATGAACAAAATATGTTCTCCTTCATTTCTGTCAAACACGTGTTTCCAGCTATCATGGTTGCTAGGCAACCTGGGCAGCGCGACGGAGGGTAGACCGTCCCATTTCACAAGCCTCACACTTCCGGCCTTAGCGCTCTTTGAGTACGCCGCCCTTCAGGACCGTTGAGGCTGTGTACTTTAAGGCTGCAGACCCTGAATTGGGATACAGCCATACTCTCCATACCTGAGAGTGTCCAGTCTCAGGCCTGGATCCTTCAGTCGAGCCGACAGCAGCTTCATTCCTGAGTGTCCTGGATAATTGTATCTCAGGTCCAGCTCTTTCAGCTGGGAGGGGTTGGAGCTCAGGGCTGAGGCCAGAGAAGTACTGCCTTCCTGTGTGATCAGACAGCCTGACAGACTGCAGACACACAAAACAACAATCCGTCTGTTATCCATCTCTATGGCAGCATAACTAAGGGATGGTTCAGGGTCACCTGATCCAGCTCTAACTATATGCTTTATCAAAAAGGAAAGTTTGAAGCTGATCTTCAATGTAGAGAGGGTGTCTGTCTCCTGAACTCAAACTGGGAGCTGCTTCCACACCAAGTCCAACATAGGCATGTCATGTATTTGTATTGTGTACTTCCTTTTTGTAAGAAACCCCACACACACAAGCCACACAGCCACAAGAATCAATCAAGAATAAAGAATAAAGTGCCTCAAACCGAACCTTAAGCTCCTTATTCCACACGCTGGGATCATTTGGCCTTCAGTGGTATTCTGGCTGACACACCGGAGTGACCGGAGTGTTAAAGACTAAATCGGACACACCAGTGTCATCCCTGAAATCTCCACTACATTTAATTGGCGATCGTGGCTCAAGAGTTGGGAGTTCGCCTTGTAATCGGAAGGTTGCTGGTTCAAGCCCCGGCTTGGACAGTCTCGGTCGTTGTGTCCTTGGGCAAGACACTTCACCCGTTGCCTACTGGTGGTGGTCAGAGGGCCCGGTGGCGCCAGTGTCCGGCAGCCTCGCCTCTGTCAGTGCGCCCCAGGGTGGCTATGGCTACAATGTAGCTTGCCATCACCAGTGTGTGAATGTGTGTGTGAATGGGTGGATGACTGGATATGTAAAGCGCTTTGGGGTCCTTAGGGACTAGTAAAGCCATTTAATTGTCCTTCAGCTTGTGGCTGCAGTTAGCTGGTCTGCTAGTTAACCAGTGTGATAGTTAACCGGTTCGCTAGTCAGCTGGTGTGCTGACCAGCGAACCAGTAGGTTACAAGATGAGCTTGTCTGTCTGATGAGCCAGCTCTCTCTGTCCTGGTCGTTGTGTCCTTGGGCAAGACACTTCACCTACCGCCTATTGGTGTTGGACAGAGGCGCCGATGGCGCGATATGGCAGCCTCGCTTCTGTCAGTCTGCCGCAGGGCAGCTGTGGCTACAACTGTAGCTGCCCCCACCAGTGTGTGAATGTGAGAGTGAATGAATAGTGGAATTGTAAAGGGTCTTTGAGGGTTTGAAAAGTGCTATATACAGTGGGGCAAAAAAGTATTTAGTCAGCCACCGATTGTGCAAGTTCCCCCACTTAAAATGATGACAGAGGTCAGTAATTTGCACCAGAGGTACACTTCAACTGTGAGAGACAGAATGTGAAAAAAAAAATCCATGAATTCACATGGTAGGATTTGTAAAGAATTTATTCGTAAATTAGGGTGGAAAATAAGTATTTGGTCACCTCAAACAAGGAAAATCTCTGGCTCTCACAGACCTGTAACGTCTTCTGTAAGAAGCTTTTCTGTCCCCCACTCGTTACCTGTATGAATGGCACCTGTTTGAACTCATCATCTGTATAAAAGACACCTGTCCACAGCCTCAAACAGTCAGACTCCAAACTCCGCCATGGCCAAGACCAAAGAGCTTTCGAAGGACACCAGGAAAAGTACTGTAGACCTGCACCAGACTGGGAAGAGTGAATCTACAATAGGCAAGCAGCTTGGTGTGAAAAAATCAACTGTGGGAGCAATCATCAGAAAATGGAAGACATACAAGACCACTGATAACCTCCCTCGATCTGGGGCTCCACGCAAGATCTCATCCCGTGGGGTCAAAATGATCATGAGAACGGTGAGCAAAGATCCCAGAACCACACGGGGGGACCTGGTGAATGACCTGCAGAGAGCTGGGACCAAAGTAACAAAGGTCACCATCAGTAACACACTACAACGGCAGGGAATCAAATCCCGCAGTGCCAGACGTGTTCCGCTGCTGAAGCCAGTGCATGTCCAGGCCCGTCTGAAGTTTGCCAGAGAGCACATGGATGATACAGCAGAGGATTGGGAGAATGTCATGTGGTCAGATGAAACCAAAGTAGAACTTTTTGGTATAAACTCATTTGGAGGAAGAAGAATACTGAGTTGCATCCCAAGAACATCATACCTACTGTGAAGCATGTGGGTGGAAACATCATGCTATGGGGCTGTTTCTCTGCCAAGGGGACAGGACGACTGATCCGTGTTAAGGACAGAATGAATGGGGCCATGTATCGTGAGATTTTGAGCCAAAACCTCCTTCCATCAGTGAGAACTTTGAAGATGAAACGAGGCTGGGTCTTCCAACATGACAATGATCCAAAACACACCGGGCAACAAAGGAGTGGCTCCGTAAGAAACATTTGAAAGTCCTGGAGTGGCCTAGCCAGTCTCCAGACCTCAACCCCATAGAAAATCTGTGGCGGGAGTTGAAAGTCCGTGTTGCTCGGCGACAGCCCCCAAAATATCACTGCTCTCGAGAAGATCTGCATGGAGGAATGGGCCAAAATACCAGCTACTGTGTGTGCAAACCTGGTAAAGACCTATAGTAAACGTTTGACCTCTGTTATTGCCAACAAAGGTTATGTTACAAAGTATTGAGTTGTATTTTTGTTATTGACCAAATACTTATTTTCCACCCTGATTTACGAATAAATTCTTTACAAATCCTACCATGTGGATTCATGGATTTTTTTCTGGTGCAAATTACTGACCTCTGTCATCATTTTAGGTGGGGGAACTTGCACAATCGGTGGCTGACTAAATACTTTTTTGCCCCACTGTAAATGCAATCCATTATTATTATTAAGAGCATCTTTAGGCCTGACTGTGCTCATCCTTCCTCCAACCTCTCCTTACCAAAGATAACAACTACATCAGTAATAGCTCAATAACAATTTCTGCAATTCCATTGTGGACATTCACTTTTAAACCTTGTGTAAAATGATAAAACCTAAAAGTCTGAGTATTATTCTTTGTGCAAACAGCTCTTGCAATTATTTAATTAATAATTAAATAATAATAATAATAATAATAACAACCTTTCCTTTGAGCAGCTGTTCAGGCTACTAAATTCATCCCAGAAATAACAAGTGACAAGCGCCCAGTTAGCTCTTAGCATTTCTCAGCAGCTCTGCCTCCTTTTCGACTACCGGGACATTTAAACAATGGATAATCCGTATACAAACAAATTCATGCTATTCTCCTCAACAGAGAGCGTCCCCTGATTCAACAACAGCGCCGTAAAATAAGAAGAATGGCGCCTAAT
The DNA here is from genome assembly GCF_057381915.1 of Diplotaxodon limnothrissa. NCBI lineage: Eukaryota > Metazoa > Chordata > Actinopteri > Cichliformes > Cichlidae > Diplotaxodon > Diplotaxodon limnothrissa. The sequence goes on along the minus strand of NC_140598.1, from coordinate 39,081,064 downwards.
TACAGAGTTAATAATACTGACTTTGTAATAGGTCACGTGAAGATTCATCAGCCAGATTAAGTGTTTACTGACAATTGACAGTGATAGCGGACATCATCATCACTATTCCAGTCAATCCTCTCCACACAGACAAGCATAAACACACTCGACTATCACTAAATCAAATTTAACACACGTTTGTAATGACACTGTAAAGTGTAGAAGTAAATTTAAATCTATTTTGATATACAAAGAGGTGTTTACAAAGGTTATAAAGCTAGTTATGTAGCTATTTGGTGGTTACGTGTTTTGATATTTACATGTTTACATGTTTGAATGTTTAGACATGCATGTTCAAACCAGTAATAAGTATGTGTTATATCTACCTGGTTGTTTTCCCTGTTTTGATCTGAGTATAAGATTTCCTGGCTTCTGAGAGGCCAGTGAAGTATTCATGAGGGCGGCACACAGGAAGTGTGGGTTGTTGTTGCAGGGTGCTAAAAGTAAAGAGGCTGCTAAAAAGTTATCCGTCTCCGTCTTGCTGTTCCTAATTATTCAGAGAGATTCCCAACCATCTAGTGAACCCTCACGTTACATCTGGTGGCAGCGGTGGGATTTATTTTCTTGATGGATCTGTGTATTTGGTGAGTTTTACTCCCAAGCTGCGGATAAGATCGTTTTTTTTCCCCGCTGGGATTTATCCCTCTCTGTGAACAGCTGATGAACTGAAAATAATAATAGTAATAATTTTTGGAGATAGGAAGGATTGTTGCAGCTTTTCTCTCTGTTTTTGTGATTTTTTTTTTTGAGCTGGATATTTGTTGGGAACATGTCGGCTGACGAGAGTGAATCTGTGCATGAGCTGCGCTCTTCTCCTGTGCCACATTCGAGGTCAGTGGATGCAATGCGGACTGTTGCTGCTCCCGCCCACCATACCGTTTCCAGTGCCCTGACAATAGATCTTCCACCTGTTTTTAAAGGAGATGGGACTGAATCTTTTACTAGTTGGTCTCGTCGCTTTGAAGTGGCAGTGCAAGCTATGACTCCACCTGAGGTAGATTTGCCAACTGTGATGTCCTCTGTTCTGCCTACTCGTCTAGCAGATGCTGCATTTTTGTACTGGGACAGTTTGCCTTCATCAGCCCAGAAAGACTATGATCTAGTGAAGGATAAGCTGAAAGAGGTTTTCGGTCCAAAATATTCTCTGCCATTCTTCCAGACACATGTGAATGCTCGCCCCCGGAAACCAGGTAAAAGTTTAGATGTGTACAGCGCGGATATTACCCGTCTTGTGCTTGAAGCTTTCCCTAACTATGACTACAATGCCTTGGAAGGTGAAAAATTTCGCCGTTTTGTTGCTGGGTTGGACCCCACCTTGCAATCTAAGATTCATGAGATGGGTGCAGAGGATCTCGACGGAGCCCTGCGCATTGCCAGCCGTTGTGAGAGAGCACGGGCAGCATTGCAACTTACAGCTGCAGGATCCTCTCATATTCCGTCTTCAGAACAGGTTGCTATGATACGTCCTCAGCCTACTGATGCTAAACTTCTTCAAGCGGTTGAGGAGCTCACGCTTACTGTAACCAGCCTGAAACATGAAGTACAGCAGTTACGGGAGAAACAGAGTTACCTTGCCCAACGTTTGGACTCCAGTCGTGATAGATCCTCCTCTTCCAATGTTCAGTACAGTACCCGCAGTGCGTCCCCGTCGCCTTATCATGCCAGACAACATTCCAGAGACTATTGCTCGCCTGAGAGGCGTTATCATCGTGATCCAGAGTCTCACCGTGAACGTCCTTCTTCCCCTGTTCCCCAGAGGTTCAATGAGTGGGACAAATGTGAGAAACACGATCAACGCACATACCCTTCCCAACAGCCCCCCCAGTATTCCAGGTACAATTACCCTGACAATAACAGATACCGACGCAGTCCCAGTCCTGCTCCACGTAGAGTTAGAGATGCTGCGTCCTACAGTAGGACCGGTGTTCGTTTCCAGTCCCCGGAAAGGCCTGCACATTTCACCTCCGGCCCACAGGGAAACTTTCATTAGCTGCTGTTGAGGGGCAAACATCAGCTACAGTATCAGGGCCCCAAAACCACATCCCCCAGTTCCCCTCAGAATCTGATGGATCAGTCTCCTCTAACGTCTTGGCTATTGTCGAGGGCATTGAAGTGTGTGCTCTAATTGACTCTGGTTCCTTTGTCTCCCTTGTGAGTGAAGATTTTCGAAACGCTCATCCAGCTTTGAAAAAACGGCCTATGGTAGCATCCTCTGTGCCAGCTCGTTCGGTCAATGGAGAACGTCTGGAAATCTTAGGCAAGTTAACCGTTGGTATTAGGCTTGGGACTCAGGTATGGCAGCAGGACTTTGAAGTCCTCAGAGGTGCTTACCAGCCAGTCATTCTAGGTTGGGATTTTCTGCAGAGGCACCATGCTCTTCTCGACCTCAAAAACAAAGTGCTGCAACTGTGGGACATGAAAATTCCCCTGTTGCCCAAAGGACATGAGGTGGCTGCCTGCTGTAATGTTTCTGTGTTAGCGCCAACCAAAATTCCAGCTATGAGCGAAACTCTGATCACAGCCTGTGTGTCAGCAGCCATACCGGCTTCTCCTGTTCCAACAGACTACTATGGTGTCTTGATCCCTAATCCAACATGTGACATTGTTGTGGCTCACACTCTCAGTGAAGTTCAGAATGGTACTACAGTGGTTCGAATGCTTAATCCCTCCAGTGATGAAATCGAACTGTACCCTGGACAGCATCTTGGTGAGTTTCATTCAGGCTCATCTGTTGATATCATTCCACTGGAGCAGACATGTTGTGCTACTTCACCTGTGTATGATTCGACTCTGCCGGTAGAAATAGATGAAACAAACTTGTCACACTCCCAGGTTCAGTCCCTGAAATCACTTCTCCAGAAGTATTCAGGAATCTTCAGTAAGCACTCAGAGGACAGAGGTCACACAGGCATAATTAAGCATCATATTCACACAGGTGATGCTACACCGATTAAACAAAGAGCCTATAGAGTGACACCTGAACAGAGAGCTGAAATACAGACTCAAGTTGACAACCTTTTAAAGGCAGGTGTCATCGAAGAAAGCTACAGCCCATGGGCCGCCCCAGTTGTTCTGGTGCGAAAGAAAAATGGTACGTGGCGTTTCTGTCTCGACTATAGGAAACTCAATGCAGTGACAATCAAAGACTCTCATCCTCTTCCAAGGGTTGATGATGCACTGGATGCGCTGTCAGGTTCTGCCTGGTTCTCCACAATGGACCTTCAACATGGCTATTGGCAGGTTGAACTGGAAGAGAAGGATCGTGAGAAAACTGCTTTCACAACCGGCAGTGGACTTTACCACTTCACTGTTATGCCCATGGGACTCACAAACGCTCCAGCCACATGTCAGCGGTTAATGGAGATGGTACTTCGTGGCCTTCCCTGGAAAACCTGCTTAGTGTATTTGGATGATGTCCTCATTTACAGCCGCTCTTTCGCAGAACATCTCCAGCATCTGGAAGAAATTTTCGGCAGATTCCAGGCAAGTGGCTTGAAGCTAAACCCCTCAAAATGCTGTTTTGCCAAAGATCAGGTACAATTTCTGGGCCACATTGTATCAAAACATGGCATCCAGCCTGACCCCAGAAATGTGAACAGTGTGCAAGCCTGGCCTATTCCACAAACAGCGACAGAAGTAAGGTCATTCCTTGGACTTTGTTCATATTATCGCAAGTTTATTCAAAACTTTGCGCACCACAGTGTCCCCCTACATGCTCTCACTGAGAAGCATGCAACTTTTCAATGGACTTCTCAGTGCCAGGATGCATTCATGTATCTGAAACATGCCCTCTCAAACCCTCCAGTGGTTTCATTCCCTGACTTCACATTGCCATTTTCTCTGTATACTGATGCTTCTAGCACAGCTATTGGCAGTGTACTAGCTCAAAAACAGGGACAGCAAGAGAAAGTCATTGCCTATGCTAGCCATGCGCTTACAAAGGCAGAAAGAAAGTGGTCGACTTATGATCGAGAACTCTGGGCCATTGTTTGGGCAGTTAGACATTTTCGGCACTACCTCTACAAGCAGCCATTTGTTATTGTCACGGATCACAAGCCCCTCCTGGGTCTTCGGAAAATACCCATTGACAGTGATAGAACTGGTCGCCGTGCTCGCTGGGCTCTTGAACTTGATCCTTTTGAGTGGACTGTGATTCATAAAGATGGCCACCGCCACCTCAATGCGGACGCACTGTCACGTCGCCCTGTCACTGGTGAAACCATAGAGCAGGACACAGTCTGCACTGCTTCTGCTACCTTGAAACCTGAAGAGAGGTGCGTGGGTCCTGCAGGCCCGCCCAACCATAGTCCCTGCAGTACTGACCAAAAACACATTCCATGCAATGACCTTCCTGATCCACGACTGCAGTGTGCAGCGCTATCTGTTTCATCCACATTTGTGCTTGAGCTGCCTGAAGATGATCTCAAAAGTGAACAACAAAAAGATCCTGTACTGTCAGAAGTCATTGGCTGGAAAGCTAAGGGTCAGAAACCACCCTACTGGCGTATGAAAAAATGCCCACCTCAGGAAAAAGTGCTATGGCATGAGTACTCTAGACTTACCTTTCACAATGGCTTACTCTGTCGTAAAGCTTTCAACCCGTCCCAAAAGTCAGTGTTGCATCAGTTGGTTGTTCCTGAATCTTTAAAAGACACTGTCCTACAGCTGCTGCATGGCAACCCAGTGTCCGGTCACCTATCAGCAGATAAGGTCCTGAAACGTGCTCAGCAGCTATATTACTGGCCATTCATGTCACGTGACATCAGAATATGGTGCACACAATGCACTCCATGTGATGCCAGACGGAATCCCACACCTCATCACAGAGCTCCAATGAAAACAATTGTTGCTGCGGAGCCATTTCAAAAGGTGGCAGCTGACATACTTGAACTCCCCATTACGAGTCGTGGCAACAGGTACGTGCTCGTTGTTCAAGACTATTTCTCGAAATATGTCAATCTCTATGCTATCGCAGACCAACGTGCCACAACAGTTGCAAAATGCCTGTTTGACAACTTCATCTGTCAGCACGGCGTCCCTGAAATGCTACACACGGACCAAGGACGTCAGTTTGAATCTGACCTGGTGAAACATCTGTGTCAGCTGCTAGGCATCCAGAAGACACGGACCAGCCCATATCACCCTCAATGCGACGGGATGGTCGAGAGGTTCAATCGAACACTTATTGACCAGTTAGCTAAGTTACTCCTTCAGCAGCCTGGCGAATGGGATGACTGCCTCAATCAAGTTGCTTTGAGAGAGTTAATCCCATACAGCTTATGACAAAATTTGATCCGAAGTGATTGATGGCCCTAATCACGACCTTTTGACCTCCCGCCCCTCCCCCCCCGGAAGCGTGTAATGAGCGTGACGAATCGCATCCGGAGAAGGGGGGTGGGAAACCCCCCGCGTGACGAATCGCATCCTGAGAAGGGGGGGTGAACCCCGGAAGCGCGCCATCTGTTGCTAACCGTGTCGAATTGCATCCTGAGAAGGGAGGGGGGGAAACCTCCGGAAGCGCGTCATCTGTTGTTGGGAAAAAAAAAAGTTTTTAGAGGGAGGGGGGAAACCTCCGGAAGCGCGTCATCTGTTGTTGGGAAAAAAAGTTTTTAGAGGGAGGGGGAAACCTCCGGAAGCGCGCCATCTGTTGGAGGGGAATAAAAAAGCAGAGAGGTGGAGTCCGTCACAATTTCTAAGGCACAGACACAAGATGGATTTCCTTCTGCAGCCCAGCAGCGTTCCTGTGTCCGATGAGATCTGCTCTCCCAAAGAAGAAGAAGGCTTTGAATATGACATATTCAAATACAGCATATTTACTATGGAAGGCCTCGATCCGGACCTTATGACCCTACCGGAAATACTCCGGAAGTGTCTAGTCATTTTCAGACCTGTTGCGTCATGTTCCCTAAGCACAGCGGTGATGCAGCAGATGATTCTGTGATGTATAGAGAGACAGAGCGGATGTAATTTTACTTTCTTAAGCTGCACCGGCGTTTGTAATGGAAATAAAGAGTGACTTCCTGTAGAGATTTCAATAGTATTTTATTTTCCTATAATACAGACGCTGTAAAAAAACCTTTAAGATACACCATAGCTTGTGATGAAAAGAAGAACTTTCTATCCGCTTGTAACCTACAGGCTGCCTATGTGTAAAAAACGAATAAATATCCCTTAGTGAATACTACTTTTCCTTTTGAGAGACTGAAAAACAAACCAGCGACAGGCGATCTTGTTTCACTCACACACACACACACACACACACACACACACACACACACACACACACACACACACACACACACACACCCCGCGGGCCAAGGAGGAGTTTTTTTCTTCAATACTTTAACAATAAGTTTTCTCAATAGATAGAAAATGATGACGTTGAGGAGTCAACAGCCGATATTATCATTGCTTGTAACCCGGTAAATAATTTCGTGCATCTCCTCCCCTAAAATAAGCCTTAGCGGAAAAAAAAAGCTCATATTCGAATAAGTTTATTCCCCTCTGTGGGAAAGAGTTTTTTTCTCAGAGTCAACCATGAGGCGAGTTTTGTCAACAGCAAGAACAAAGCCAGACAACTGTTGCCCATAAGGTAAAACAAATATCCGCCTCTAAGTCGTATTTTACCGTTGCAGAATGTGGAAAACAGACAGCGTTCACAAGAAGGCATTCAAAAAAAAGGAAATTGGATACCCCAACTCTCCCGACTGCACGCACACACACACACACACACACACACACACACACACACACACACACACACACACACACACGCTTGCATAGATAAACTCTGAATATAGTAGTGGGACTTCAGCTGTTTATGTAACTTACTATCTTAAGACTTTTGTGTCTACAATAATTAGTTTCCTTGGAACCAGATCCCTACCTGTTAATAATTCTCCACTGTACCCATGGTTCAGAAAATTACAGTCAGCCTGCCAGGGACACGTCACTCAGAGAGCTTTTAGAAACATGAGAGGCATCCATACATTTAGAGCACGGACCTGTTATCAGAAAAAAGTACAAGCCGGAGTTGAATGGTGTTCAGTTTCACCTTCCTTCCTGTTGCTCTATGACGTAGTTTGAAACAGAAACCACAAGTGAGTCAGTCTCGGGTCGAGGTTAGGATTTCCAAAATCAGAGTTCACACACATGTAGCTCTTAATCATATATGTTCATATGTTAACAGTCTTTTTCTTCCCCTTCTTTATTTCTGCGGGAGTCAGGTGGCAGGAGCTCTGTGGAGGTATTTCATCTCCAAAGGCATTGAGTATCTGGACACTGTGTTTTTCATCCTGAGGAAAAAATTTAACCAGGTCACCTTCCTGCACGTCTACCATCATTGCTCCATGTTCACGCTCTGGTGGATTGGCATCAAGTGGGTGGCAGGAGGACAGTGTGAGTAGCTTACAACACAGCAGACATCAGCTATATGATATATATATGAATTTATCAGCATTGCTGTTGATAAAGCCTTCACCGGCTCTGTAGTTTTGTGGTTTATACTGGGTGAGGGCTGGGAAGAGACACAAATGCCTTGGTGGATGCTTCAGGAAGCTAAACCAAACATGTGGAGCTACTTGTCTATAAACCTTTTATTCACTACTGGTTAATGTATTCATTATTGTTGTTTGTTGAGCTTATTTTTTTTTTTTTTTTTATAATATGCATCTGCATATTAACAGCCATGCTAGCAACTCTGTAAAGGTATACCACAGGCAGAGGAGCACTTTGAGCTAAGTGCTAATGCCAACAAGGCAACATGTTGAATGAATGAATGAATGAATGAATGAATGCTTTATTGGCCATATGCAGGTTGCCCCACAGAGGAATAGGACCCCCCCCGACTTACACACACAACAACAAGACATCACATGGGAATACAGTCGGAGACCGGCAGCGTTGGGAGAATAACACTGAAAAAATTACACAACATTGGGAAAAGTACAAGAGGAAAAAAAGAGACCTCTTCACACGCTGGGCAACCTATGGGAGGACAGCATGAGAACAGGAAACAAAAAAACTCCTCTGCACAGAGAGCACATTAATGTCCACATCACAACATCAGAGCACATGACAAGCCACAGGGGATGGATAGGGGGGTGGGGGGTGATTCGAAGGAACACAGCAGTCGTCCTGCACCATGCTATCATTTCAGCGTGGCACGCAGACCCGCTGCCTTCCCCCGCAGGAACAAGCATCGAAGGCGTTTGGAAGGGAGGGGGATGAGTGCGTGCTTATCAGTGTAAGTGTATGTGTGTGCGTGTCCATAGTTCAGCTGAGACAGTGTCCTTCGCTCTATCAGGCTAAGTAAACAGTCTGCCAGCCGATCCAGGTGTCCTTCATGGGACGGGAAGAATAGTCATCACACAGTCGTTATCAGGGAGTTGTTTTGGTGGGCTCCAGCCTTGGGCCTAGCAGCTGGCGCCGTGGTGTCCAAATGTAGAATATTGTTGATTTCTCCTTTATGCGAGCAGCGAATTTAGCACTCTGACACTGGGGCCTCGATTTCCCGTTGGAGCGCTGCGAGCCTCCCCATGATGGTATCAAGCTTCTGTTCCGTGGTGTTGTCATTCTTTTGGTTCTGAGACCTCACAACTGCAGTGAGCCGTTCTGCGATGTTATCCAACTTTCGCTCAAGGGTGTTATTGTGAGCAGGCCCCTCTCTGATGTATCCCATCATACGCTCAATGGTGTTAGTTTGAGTCTTCACGGCAGCTGTAAGCGTCTCCAAGGTGTTAACCATGCTGCGTTCAGTGTGGGAGGCCGCGCCTCGTCCCATCGCTTCAATTCCAGCGGTCAGCCTTGGGGGGGTTTGAACAGCTGGTTCCGCTCTCTTATTTCTCCGATAAGTCAGGGCCAAGCCAGCTCCGATCAGCAAGAACCCTGTTATCATGGTTCCGAATAGGTAAATATCCTCAGCGTCCTCGATAGACAGTCCCGCCAGGCACAAGATCCTCCAGGTTTGCCACCCATCCATCGTGTATCCGGCAGGGAAAGTCCCTCCAGGGCACTCGGGCTCTCCCGAGCCCAGGCTTCTCGTTGAGAAGAGGGTGTCAATAGCGTTCAGAGACCAGTTGATCAAATCCATAATTCTCTTCTAGGTTTTAGAGAACGACAGTGAGAGACTGTTCAAGGGAAAAGTAGTGCACGCGAGACAAGAGTAATTGAGAGTAATAGCATTTAATCGCTGAAGTTTACTATTGGGTACAATGTTTATCATGTTCACAGTATGTATTTAGCATGATAACACGCTATCACTTGCTAATTAGTAAACACAGGTGCAGCTATATGTATATTTGCAAGTAGATGATTGTGACTGAGAGTAAACTGAGTCTGAACACTGATGAGGAAGCTAGATGACAAATTTCACTGAAACCCACAAGCATAGTATCGTCATATGTAGCTTGGATAGTTTAATCTGGATTCATGGGCCCCTGGACCTACACTTGTTTGTATCTCCCACCCCCTCAACTATTGTCTTTTTATTGGATACAGACAGCAGGAGTTCAGAGCAACTCAGTTTAAGATTTTTTTTAACTATAGTAAGCAGAACAAAATTAAAAACTTATTGTTTCTTCTACTGCAGCATTCTTTGGTGCACATATGAATGCGATGATCCATGTCCTGATGTACCTGTATTACAGTCTTGCCTCCTGTGGACCTAAGATCCAAAAGTACCTGTGGTGGAAGAAGTATCTGACAATTATCCAGATGGTAGGTTGATTTCCAGGGTGGCTGATTTTGAAATTAAATATACTGATTGTAGGGATCATTTGACTGAAAATCATTCTTCTTGCTATGAAAGAACGGTGAAAACACAATATGGTGCAAAAGCATAACTCTTATTCTCTCTTTGGGGCTCAGATTCAGTTCCATGTCACCATCGGTCACACGGCCTTGTCTCTCTATCTCTAAAGACAGAGCACATATCTGAACCACTGGAACACAGAGGTAAGAGAAATCTGTGGAGATACATGCGAAGGATTAAACTATAAATTAGTTAATATTAGATTATTTCTGCCAAGAAAAATGTTGCCTGAGTTGATGTAGCAGTAATCTTGTTTGCGTTGGCCATGTTTCTTTTGGTTTGTGTTACCTTACCTGCTTTTCTTTCATACTCTCTTTAGGTAATAAAGCCACATCTTTACCATGAAGCTACCTTTGGCTCTGGTGTTTGCACTCACCCTCCCCATCATCAGGGCTCAGGTTCCTCACTGGGGCCCGTGTCCAGAGCCTGCTGTTCAACCCCCCGTCAGCCTTAAACAGGTACCAGTGACGATGCAGACTGTGCAGAATATGCTGAACACATTAGGCGTGAATGTCATGAGATACTTCTTCTCTCGCACAGTTTGAAAAGGAAAAAGCTGACACCACAAACATTATCAGAGATTTCTGTTAAACGAGAATTTATTAATATAAATATTGTTTTCATGTGAAAAAATAATTTAATTTATTAAAAGTACTTTTTATTTATATAGTTTATAATATATATATATATATATATATTTAAATATATATATATATATATATATATATATTTTTTTTTTCAGCATTTCAGCATAATCTTTGTTGTAAGTCAACTCAGTACCCAAAGTATTGTGTAAGTAAAGCTTTTCAGTACCTTTAATAGCATAGAAATGTGCATACATTAGTACAATAACTGAATAAATGAAGACAGACTTTTTCCCAGAGGGGAAACTTGGCAAAACATTGTGTTTAATTACTTCCTCAGCTGGTGTAGAGTAGGTTTTTATAAAACACATACCATATATCAGAGTATGTAGATTTATTCATAGTCTGCCGACCCCCTCTTCTTCTTCTCTGTGTTGGTGTTGTTGTTCGTGTGCGTGTGTGTGCGTGTGTGTGTGCGTGCCTTAGAAGTCAATTAATACATTAGCCATACTTAAAAAACATCTGAATTTCATTTAGAACTGAGATTCTAAGTTGTAAGCAGAAATCTTATGCACAGCCAGAAACATGTTTCCCCACTTTCACAATGCTGAGGTGTCAAATCCACAACCCCCCAACAAATGGTTTGTTACACGCGGGTGTGAAGGGCAAGCTTTACTTACACAGCCTCACACACAGTAGATTTTTAAAGTTTTTGGGTACAGGGGTTTAGCCACAGATGCAACATCCACTTTTGATAAAGATCCCTCCACCTGTTTATTTCTTAAGAAATTAAGCATCTTTATTAAGCTCTTATTTATAATTGTCTACACAATAATAGACACCGTGTGCTCTGTGACATTATAGTCTTCTACTGCTGCTTCCATCGGTTTGCATTTTAAACTCCCAGCCTTTCAGTTTGTTATGAACGACTTTATATCACAAAATGTTAGAAATATAAAGTGATCCATGCGACTTTTTTATTTTTTTATTTTATTTATTTTTTTATTTTCTGTTTGATGGAAGGACTTAAGACACGAGTTATTTAAACAATTCTAAATGACAGTGTGATGGCCATAGCACTTTATGCGGGTCAAATGTGTTAAGGATAATGTTTATCAATGTAAAATTGCAAAGAACCTTTGAATAGATTATAACATTTTGTAAACAGATACCTCAGAAGCTGTACTGGTAGATCTATGTATGTAAGGTAAAACTATCCACAGTACTTCCACTTAAGTAACTAAACACATAAAGTCACCCTTACCAATAATCCGCTGCTCCTTGAAAAAGTAGCACAAACAGACAACTGATTGAGCAATGATAAGTAGAGCTACCCGAGGCCGAGACTCAAGCAGAAGAAAATTAAAAGTTGTTGTTTTTGTGGCTCGAAAAATTAAAGAAAGTATGTTTAATAATTCAACAAGACCCGCACCTTCAACACATGTACATTCAAATTCTGGTACAGGCTCATCATTGCTGCTGTTCAATAGTTTTTATCCGTTTGAAAAAGTCATTTTACGGCTTTAATGTTTCCAGCTGATAAGGAGAATGAGCGCGTTTTAAATGAGCGTTCAAAGGCTTTAAACATCTGCTTTGTCTGTAACGACAGTATCAAACTACAGAGCATTGTTTTTACTAAAATTCAACATTTTCAGATGAAAATTTGGCTGCTTTTTGTTTTTTTCACTGTAACACCCACCTCAACGCCATTTTTAGGATATTCTTGGTGATCCCACCTTTTTCATATTTATGCTTCTGGCACTGAGGGTATCTGATACGCATGTTGTCACTGTGTTTGTACTACCAGCTGTGAGGGCTCTGCCTTTGCTTTGAGCAGTCTGTTTTTATTTTGTCTCGTGACTGTGTGTGTGTGTGTGTGTGTTTTTTTTTGTTTTTTTTTCAAACGAGATCCTCGTCAGTTTGATTTTGTTACCACAAACTTTGTGTGAAGTTCACAACAGAGGTAAAGAGATTTAAACACCCCAGTTTAAGGAGGCAGGCAGGCAGGGGTTGGACCACCTGCACAGGACAGGTGAAGCAGAGAGTGTCGGGGGGAGATGTGCAACAGAAGCAGAGGGAACATTTTACTAGATGGTAAATGACAGATTTAGGTGATTAAGGATTTGTTGACAAGATTAAAAGACACGTCCGTCAGAGTTCAACAACATTACAGTTTGATTAAATAAAAAGTTTTTAAACTACACAAGGGTCATTTTCTCCTCTGATAGTAAGCATATTAAACATGTCAAGAAAGAAAGAGTATAAAGAAAAATAGTAAATGTGTGTCTAATTAAACTCTTCCTGTGAACCTTATATCATCCTTTAATATGTTCGGTGTTACAAACTTGAAGAAGCACAGAAAAGATCATCAGACATTAATCTAATCAGTTTTCAGCCTTCATTCATATTGAAAAGTTGAAATATGAATGAAGACCCAAGACCCTGCTAGACCCAAGTGCAGCGTTTAACACCGTTGGCCATAACATTTTATTACAGCTATTATTAAATGGAGAGTCCTCTTCACACACTGAGGTTAATTATGAAGCTCCACAGGCTTCTGTGCAAAGACCAGATTTGTTTACATTATACGTGCTTTAGAAGACATAGCATAGCATACATTTTCACTGCTATGCATAAGATACCCGCTTTTATTGGTTAAACTGCCGGGATGTCTTAGACACATAATGAGCTTTAATTTTCTGCTTCTAAGTTCAGATAGAACTGAGGTTATTGTAACGGGGCGTAAAAAATCTTAGAAACACTGTGGCTAACAAGATCCTTACTCTGGATGGCATCGCCTTGAGCCGCCTGTTGTAGTGATTTGGCACATTATAAGTAAAATTGAAACATACAATCCCATAGCACAACATCAACATTTATTTATATACAAAAATAAAAATGCTTTTTCAGAAAAGAATTGTAATTTCACAATTCATCACCGATTATGTGGGTACATTTTTTTTTTTTAAATGCACTATATGTAGAATACATTGTTTGGTAAAATGCTGGTTACACGTTCTAAGAATGAAAAAATCAGTCTTTCAGAGAAAAAATTAGCAGCCTCCTTTGTAAAACTCTGCGACCAACCGTAGCTGTCTGATTTTCACCATGTCCAACCCTACCAGATTGTGGTATGCCTCGGCTATGGCGTCAAAGACTTTCCTTTCCGATTTCAGTTCGTGCAAGAGAGTTTCCGCCACCATGCAGACTTTGACGTCGTCCATTTTGATGTGGCGAGCAATCAGCAGCCGTTGAATGGATGGAATGAAACGAGGGGTGAGGAGTCTTTTTCTGATGCTGTAATAATTTTCAGCGTAAAAGTCATCCTCCAACACTCGCAAACACTCATGCTGTTTCTGGAGGGGTTGATCGGCCATACAATCGTTGCATGTGTCAGTGAGGTACTTGTTGATTACGAGGTTGACAAGATGATACACCGCGGTTTTCACGGTATCGATGAACAAAGAAGATGCCCAACCGTCAAGCTCGTCCTCTTGCTGCTGCTTTTCCAAGGGGCGATAGTAACCGGACGTGTCAGGTAATATTGTGCCCTCGTCCGCAGAACTTTCCTCCTCCTCCGCAGGGTGGCGCAGGGCTGTAGAGGCCATACTTCTCTCTGTTTTTGAGCTAAAAAAAAAGGTTTGAAGGAATGAGACGGCGGTCTTCTTTTTAAATAACAGAAGAGGGCGTGGTCTGGAAGTGGGTTGATCTTAAAGGGTGCGGGTAGGTGTGGCCGCTATTTTCAAAAACCGTAGAGTCGGCCACTGCGTCTCTAGCAGCTGTAACTTTGGAAAAGAACGGTAATTCCCATCTGTTGGGCTTGAAATTCTCCATGAAAATGGCATCTTCCAGCCCTTCTGCTCAATCAACCATCAGAGTGACAGAACTTGGTACATATTTGGTACTTGGTACCAGGGATACTGAGCAATCTTTAGTCTCTGAAGATCCAGCCACGAACCCTACATTTGAAGATTGGAGTGAAGTGTCAGAGTGGAGCACACCCCCCTCACCACCACAGCTGTGGACGATGGACATTGACAACGAGGAAGATTTTTTGTATTTCGGCGACTCTCCCGACATTGATGAGGTAGACTGGACATGGCCACCCTTCCAAGGCCCTGAGAGATTACCGGAACAGCTATGGGATAATGATGAGGACTTACCCTATGTACCCACATAATCGGTGATGAATTGTGAAGTTACAATTCTTTTCTGAAAAAGCATTTTTATTTTTGTATATAAATAAATGTTGATGTTGTGCTATGGGATTGTATGTTTCAATTTTACTTATAATGTGCCAAATCACTACAACAGGCGGCTCAAGGCGATGCCATCCAGAGTAAGGATCTTGTTAGCCACAGTGTTTCTAAGATTTTTTACGCCCCGTTACAATAACCTCAGTTCTATCTGAACTTAGAAGCAGAAAATTAAAGCTCATTATGTGTCTAAGACATCCCGGCAGTTTAACCAATAAAAGCGGGTATCTTATGCATAGCAGTGAAAATGTATGCTATGCTATGTCTTCTAAAGCACGTATAATGTAAACAAATCTGGTCTTTGCACAGAAGCCTGTGGAGCTTCATAATTAACCTCAGTGTGTGAAGAGGACTCTCCATTTAATAATAGCTGTAATAAAATGTTATGGCCAACGGTGTTAAACGCTGCACTTGGGTCTAGCAGGGTCTTGGGTCTTCATTCATATTTCAACTTTTCAATATGAATGAAGGCTGAAAACTGATTAGATTAATGTCTGATGATCTTTTCTGTGCTTCTTCAAGTTTGTAACACCGAACATATTAAAGGATGATATAAGGTTCACAGGAAGAGTTTAATTAGACACACATTTACTATTTTTCTTTATACTCTTTCTTTCTTGACATGTTTAATATGCTTACTATCAGAGGAGAAAATGACCCTTGTGTAGTTTAAAAACTTTTTATTTAATCAAACTGTAATGTTGTTGAACTCTGACGGACGTGTCTTTTAATCTTGTCAACAAATCCTTAATCACCTAAATCTGTCATTTACCATCTAGTAAAATGTTCCCTCTGCTTCTGTTGCACATCTCCCCCCGACACTCTCTGCTTCACCTGTCCTGTGCAGGTGGTCCAACCCCTGCCTGCCTGCCTCCTTAAACTGGGGTGTTTAAATCTCTTTACCTCTGTTGTGAACTTCACACAAAGTTTGTGGTAACAAAATCAAACTGACGAGGATCTCGTTTGAAAAAAAAACAAAAAAAAACACACACACACACACACACAGTCACGAGACAAAATAAAAACAGACTGCTCAAAGCAAAGGCAGAGCCCTCACAGCTGGTAGTACAAACACAGTGACAACATGCGTATCAGATACCCTCAGTGCCAGAAGCATAAATATGAAAAAGGTGGGATCACCAAGAATATCCTAAAAATGGCGTTGAGGTGGGTGTTACAGTGAAAAAAACAAAAAGCAGCCAAATTTTCATCTGAAAATGTTGAATTTTAGTAAAAACAATGCTCTGTAGTTTGATACTGTCGTTACAGACAAAGCAGATGTTTAAAGCCTTTGAACGCTCATTTAAAACGCGCTCATTCTCCTTATCAGCTGGAAACATTAAAGCCGTAAAATGACTTTTTCAAACGGATAAAAACTATTGAACAGCAGCAATGATGAGCCTGTACCAGAATTTGAATGTACATGTGTTGAAGGTGCGGGTCTTGTTGAATTATTAAACATACTTTCTTTAATTTTTCGAGCCACAAAAACAACAACTTTTAATTTTCTTCTGCTTGAGTCTCGGCCTCGGGTAGCTCTACTTATCATTGCTCAATCAGTTGTCTGTTTGTGCTACTTTTTCAAGGAGCAGCGGATTATTGGTAAGGGTGACTTTATGTGTTTAGTTACTTAAGTGGAAGTACTGTGGATAGTTTTACCTTACATACATAGATCTACCAGTACAGCTTCTGAGGTATCTGTTTACAAAATGTTATAATCTATTCAAAGGTTCTTTGCAATTTTACATTGATAAACATTATCCTTAACACATTTGACCCGCATAAAGTGCTATGGCCATCACACTGTCATTTAGAATTGTTTAAATAACTCGTGTCTTAAGTCCTTCCATCAAACAGAAAATAAAAAAATAAATAAAATAAAAAAATAAAAAAGTCGCATGGATCACTTTATATTTCTAACATTTTGTGATATAAAGTCGTTCATAACAAACTGAAAGGCTGGGAGTTTAAAATGCAAACCGATGGAAGCAGCAGTAGAAGACTATAATGTCACAGAGCACACGGTGTCTATTATTGTGTAGACAATTATAAATAAGAGCTTAATAAAGATGCTTAATTTCTTAAGAAATAAACAGGTGGAGGGATCTTTATCAAAAGTGGATGTTGCATCTGTGGCTAAACCCCTGTACCCAAAAACTTTAAAAATCTACTGTGTGTGAGGCTGTGTAAGTAAAGCTTGCCCTTCACACCCGCGTGTAACAAACCATTTGTTGGGGGGTTGTGGATTTGACACCTCAGCATTGTGAAAGTGGGGAAACATGTTTCTGGCTGTGCATAAGATTTCTGCTTACAACTTAGAATCTCAGTTCTAAATGAAATTCAGATGTTTTTTAAGTATGGCTAATGTATTAATTGACTTCTAAGGCACGCACACACACACGCACACACACGCACACGAACAACAACACCAACACAGAGAAGAAGAAGAGGGGGTCGGCAGACTATGAATAAATCTACATACTCTGATATATGGTATGTGTTTTATAAAAACCTACTCTACACCAGCTGAGGAAGTAATTAAACACAATGTTTTGCCAAGTTTCCCCTCTGGGAAAAAGTCTGTCTTCATTTATTCAGTTATTGTACTAATGTATGCACATTTCTATGCTATTAAAGGTACTGAAAAGCTTTACTTACACAATACTTTGGGTACTGAGTTGACTTACAACAAAGATTATGCTGAAATGCTGAAAAAAAATATATATATATATATATATATATATATATTTAAATATATATATATATATATATATTATAAACTATATAAATAAAAAGTACTTTTAATAAATTAAATTATTTTTTCACATGAAAACAATATTTATATTAATAAATTCTCGTTTAACAGAAATCTCTGATAATGTTTGTGGTGTCAGCTTTTTCCTTTTCAAACTGTGCGAGAGAAGAAGTATCTCATGACATTCACGCCTAATGTGTTCAGCATATTCTGCACAGTCTGCATCGTCACTGGTACCTGTTTAAGGCTGACGGGGGGTTGAACAGCAGGCTCTGGACACGGGCCCCAGTGAGGAACCTGAGCCCTGATGATGGGGAGGGTGAGTGCAAACACCAGAGCCAAAGGTAGCTTCATGGTAAAGATGTGGCTTTATTACCTAAAGAGAGTATGAAAGAAAAGCAGGTAAGGTAACACAAACCAAAAGAAACATGGCCAACGCAAACAAGATTACTGCTACATCAACTCAGGCAACATTTTTCTTGGCAGAAATAATCTAATATTAACTAATTTATAGTTTAATCCTTCGCATGTATCTCCACAGATTTCTCTTACCTCTGTGTTCCAGTGGTTCAGATATGTGCTCTGTCTTTAGAGATAGAGAGACAAGGCCGTGTGACCGATGGTGACATGGAACTGAATCTGAGCCCCAAAGAGAGAATAAGAGTTATGCTTTTGCACCATATTGTGTTTTCACCGTTCTTTCATAGCAAGAAGAATGATTTTCAGTCAAATGATCCCTACAATCAGTATATTTAATTTCAAAATCAGCCACCCTGGAAATCAACCTACCATCTGGATAATTGTCAGATACTTCTTCCACCACAGGTACTTTTGGATCTTAGGTCCACAGGAGGCAAGACTGTAATACAGGTACATCAGGACATGGATCATCGCATTCATATGTGCACCAAAGAATGCTGCAGTAGAAGAAACAATAAGTTTTTAATTTTGTTCTGCTTACTATAGTTAAAAAAAATCTTAAACTGAGTTGCTCTGAACTCCTGCTGTCTGTATCCAATAAAAAGACAATAGTTGAGGGGGTGGGAGATACAAACAAGTGTAGGTCCAGGGGCCCATGAATCCAGATTAAACTATCCAAGCTACATATGACGATACTATGCTTGTGGGTTTCAGTGAAATTTGTCATCTAGCTTCCTCATCAGTGTTCAGACTCAGTTTACTCTCAGTCACAATCATCTACTTGCAAATATACATATAGCTGCACCTGTGTTTACTAATTAGCAAGTGATAGCGTGTTATCATGCTAAATACATACTGTGAACATGATAAACATTGTACCCAATAGTAAACTTCAGCGATTAAATGCTATTACTCTCAATTACTCTTGTCTCGCGTGCACTACTTTTCCCTTGAACAGTCTCTCACTGTCGTTCTCTAAAACCTAGAAGAGAATTATGGATTTGATCAACTGGTCTCTGAACGCTATTGACACCCTCTTCTCAACGAGAAGCCTGGGCTCGGGAGAGCCCGAGTGCCCTGGAGGGACTTTCCCTGCCGGATACACGATGGATGGGTGGCAAACCTGGAGGATCTTGTGCCTGGCGGGACTGTCTATCGAGGACGCTGAGGATATTTACCTATTCGGAACCATGATAACAGGGTTCTTGCTGATCGGAGCTGGCTTGGCCCTGACTTATCGGAGAAATAAGAGAGCGGAACCAGCTGTTCAAACCCCCCCAAGGCTGACCGCTGGAATTGAAGCGATGGGACGAGGCGCGGCCTCCCACACTGAACGCAGCATGGTTAACACCTTGGAGACGCTTACAGCTGCCGTGAAGACTCAAACTAACACCATTGAGCGTATGATGGGATACATCAGAGAGGGGCCTGCTCACAATAACACCCTTGAGCGAAAGTTGGATAACATCGCAGAACGGCTCACTGCAGTTGTGAGGTCTCAGAACCAAAAGAATGACAACACCACGGAACAGAAGCTTGATACCATCATGGGGAGGCTCGCAGCGCTCCAACGGGAAATCGAGGCCCCAGTGTCAGAGTGCTAAATTCGCTGCTCGCATAAAGGAGAAATCAACAATATTCTACATTTGGACACCACGGCGCCAGCTGCTAGGCCCAAGGCTGGAGCCCACCAAAACAACTCCCTGATAACGACTGTGTGATGACTATTCTTCCCGTCCCATGAAGGACACCTGGATCGGCTGGCAGACTGTTTACTTAGCCTGATAGAGCGAAGGACACTGTCTCAGCTGAACTATGGACACGCACACACATACACTTACACTGATAAGCACGCACTCATCCCCCTCCCTTCCAAACGCCTTCGATGCTTGTTCCTGCGGGGGAAGGCAGCGGGTCTGCGTGCCACGCTGAAATGATAGCATGGTGCAGGACGACTGCTGTGTTCCTTCGAATCACCCCCCACCCCCCTATCCATCCCCTGTGGCTTGTCATGTGCTCTGATGTTGTGATGTGGACATTAATGTGCTCTCTGTGCAGAGGAGTTTTTTTGTTTCCTGTTCTCATGCTGTCCTCCCATAGGTTGCCCAGCGTGTGAAGAGGTCTCTTTTTTTCCTCTTGTACTTTTCCCAATGTTGTGTAATTTTTTCAGTGTTATTCTCCCAACGCTGCCGGTCTCCGACTGTATTCCCATGTGATGTCTTGTTGTTGTGTGTGTAAGTCGGGGGGGGTCCTATTCCTCTGTGGGGCAACCTGCATATGGCCAATAAAGCATTCATTCATTCATTCATTCATTCATTCAACATGTTGCCTTGTTGGCATTAGCACTTAGCTCAAAGTGCTCCTCTGCCTGTGGTATACCTTTACAGAGTTGCTAGCATGGCTGTTAATATGCAGATGCATATTATAAAAAAAAAAAAAAAAATAAGCTCAACAAACAACAATAATGAATACATTAACCAGTAGTGAATAAAAGGTTTATAGACAAGTAGCTCCACATGTTTGGTTTAGCTTCCTGAAGCATCCACCAAGGCATTTGTGTCTCTTCCCAGCCCTCACCCAGTATAAACCACAAAACTACAGAGCCGGTGAAGGCTTTATCAACAGCAATGCTGATAAATTCATATATATATCATATAGCTGATGTCTGCTGTGTTGTAAGCTACTCACACTGTCCTCCTGCCACCCACTTGATGCCAATCCACCAGAGCGTGAACATGGAGCAATGATGGTAGACGTGCAGGAAGGTGACCTGGTTAAATTTTTTCCTCAGGATGAAAAACACAGTGTCCAGATACTCAATGCCTTTGGAGATGAAATACCTCCACAGAGCTCCTGCCACCTGACTCCCGCAGAAATAAAGAAGGGGAAGAAAAAGACTGTTAACATATGAACATATATGATTAAGAGCTACATGTGTGTGAACTCTGATTTTGGAAATCCTAACCTCGACCCGAGACTGACTCACTTGTGGTTTCTGTTTCAAACTACGTCATAGAGCAACAGGAAGGAAGGTGAAACTGAACACCATTCAACTCCGGCTTGTACTTTTTTCTGATAACAGGTCCGTGCTCTAAATGTATGGATGCCTCTCATGTTTCTAAAAGCTCTCTGAGTGACGTGTCCCTGGCAGGCTGACTGTAATTTTCTGAACCATGGGTACAGTGGAGAATTATTAACAGGTAGGGATCTGGTTCCAAGGAAACTAATTATTGTAGACACAAAAGTCTTAAGATAGTAAGTTACATAAACAGCTGAAGTCCCACTACTATATTCAGAGTTTATCTATGCAAGCGTGTGTGTGTGTGTGTGTGTGTGTGTGTGTGTGTGTGTGTGTGTGTGTGTGTGTGTGTGTGCGTGCAGTCGGGAGAGTTGGGGTATCCAATTTCCTTTTTTTTGAATGCCTTCTTGTGAACGCTGTCTGTTTTCCACATTCTGCAACGGTAAAATACGACTTAGAGGCGGATATTTGTTTTACCTTATGGGCAACAGTTGTCTGGCTTTGTTCTTGCTGTTGACAAAACTCGCCTCATGGTTGACTCTGAGAAAAAAACTCTTTCCCACAGAGGGGAATAAACTTATTCGAATATGAGCTTTTTTTTTCCGCTAAGGCTTATTTTAGGGGAGGAGATGCACGAAATTATTTACCGGGTTACAAGCAATGATAATATCGGCTGTTGACTCCTCAACGTCATCATTTTCTATCTATTGAGAAAACTTATTGTTAAAGTATTGAAGAAAAAAACTCCTCCTTGGCCCGCGGGGTGTGTGTGTGTGTGTGTGTGTGTGTGTGTGTGTGTGTGTGTGTGTGTGTGTGTGTGTGTGTGTGTGTGAGTGAAACAAGATCGCCTGTCGCTGGTTTGTTTTTCAGTCTCTCAAAAGGAAAAGTAGTATTCACTAAGGGATATTTATTCGTTTTTTACACATAGGCAGCCTGTAGGTTACAAGCGGATAGAAAGTTCTTCTTTTCATCACAAGCTATGGTGTATCTTAAAGGTTTTTTTACAGCGTCTGTATTATAGGAAAATAAAATACTATTGAAATCTCTACAGGAAGTCACTCTTTATTTCCATTACAAACGCCGGTGCAGCTTAAGAAAGTAAAATTACATCCGCTCTGTCTCTCTATACATCACAGAATCATCTGCTGCATCACCGCTGTGCTTAGGGAACATGACGCAACAGGTCTGAAAATGACTAGACACTTCCGGAGTATTTCCGGTAGGGTCATAAGGTCCGGATCGAGGCCTTCCATAGTAAATATGCTGTATTTGAATATGTCATATTCAAAGCCTTCTTCTTCTTTGGGAGAGCAGATCTCATCGGACACAGGAACGCTGCTGGGCTGCAGAAGGAAATCCATCTTGTGTCTGTGCCTTAGAAATTGTGACGGACTCCACCTCTCTGCTTTTTTATTCCCCTCCAACAGATGGCGCGCTTCCGGAGGTTTCCCCCTCCCTCTAAAAACTTTTTTTCCCAACAACAGATGACGCGCTTCCGGAGGTTTCCCCCCTCCCTCTAAAAACTTTTTTTTTTCCCAACAACAGATGACGCGCTTCCGGAGGTTTCCCCCCCTCCCTTCTCAGGATGCAATTCGACACGGTTAGCAACAGATGGCGCGCTTCCGGGGTTCACCCCCCCTTCTCAGGATGCGATTCGTCACGCGGGGGGTTTCCCACCCCCCTTCTCCGGATGCGATTCGTCACGCTCATTACACGCTTCCGGGGGGGGAGGGGCGGGAGGTCAAAAGGTCGTGATTAGGGCCATCAATCACTTCGGATCAAATTTTGTCATAAGCTGTATGGGATTAACTCTCTGCTTTGGCTTACAACACCAGTCCTCACTCTACCACGGGGTTTACGCCATTTTTTCTCACACATGGACATGAGGCACGGATGCCTGCTAATATGCTGTTGCCTACCAACATGTCAGCATCATCTACTTCTGTTTCTCCTGCTGACTACGTCACCCAGTTGACTCAGAGACTTCAGTCTGCCTTCAGCACTGCTGCATGGAACAGAGATTGTGCCCACAACCAGCAGAAACAATTGTAAGATAGGGGCATCAAACACACTCCTTATGTTCCGGGTGACTTGGTGTGGTTAAATGACCCCACTACAGCAAAGCAGAAACTTGCTCCACATTGGAAGGGCCCCTTTGAGATATTGGAGTGCCTTGGAACAGATGGAGAAAACCCTGGTGTCACGTACAGGATTCGCTACCTCCTGGACCAATCAGACAAGACTCAAATTGTTCACTACAATCGTCTCAGGCCGTACAAAGCACCTGTTCCTAAAGGTGGAACCAACTCACCTGCTGGTGACATACCTGTACAGCCCCAGATTCCACAGTTGACTGCATTATCAGGTGCGTTGCCCTTCACAGCTTCAAAATCTGCAGCTGAAGGGAGCTGGAATGTTCAGGGCCGCAGCCCTGCAACCTCATTTTCTGGCATCTTCAACTCCTCACTGCAGGCATGTCATGTGCCTGCCTGCTTCAAGTCCTCTACCATAATCCCTGTCCCCAGAAACCTAGGATCACTGGACTAAATGACTACAGACCCGTGGCTCTGACATCTGTGGTCATGAAGTCATTTGAGCGCCTAGTTCTCTCCCATCTCAAGACCCTCACGGCCCCCCTCCTGGACCCCCTGCAGTTTGCATATAGAGCCAACAGGTCTGTAGACGACGCCATCAACATGGCCCTACACTTCATCCTGCAGCATCTGGACTCCCCAGGAACCTACGCCAGGATCCTGTTTGTGGACTTCAGCTCTGCCTTCAACACCATCCTTCCAGACCATCTCCGAGGCAAGCTTTCCCAGATGAATGTGCCTGATCCCATCTGCCGGTGGATCACTGACTTCCTGACGGACAGGAAGCAGCACGTGAGGCTGGGAAAGAATGTCTCGGACTCCCGGACCATCAGCACCGGCTCCCCTCAGGGCTGTGTTCTTTCTCCTCTGCTCTTCTCCCTGTACACCAACTGCTGCACCTCCACCCACCAGTCTGTCAAGCTAATCAAGTTTGCAGATGACACCACCGTCATTGGGCTCATCTCGGACGGGGACGAGTCTGCCTACAGGAGGGAGGTTGAACGTCTGGTGTCTTGGTGCAGCCACAACAACCTGGTGCTGAATGCCCAGAAGACAGTGGAGATTATTGTGGACTTCAGGAAGCACACAGCCCCACTCCCCCCCATCATCCTGACTGACACCCCCATCACCTCTGTGGACTCATTCCGCTTCCTGGGTACCACCATCACCCAGGACCTGAAGTGGGAGCCCACCATCACCTCCGTCATCAAGAAAGCCCAGCAGAGGATGTACTTCCTGAGGCAGCTGAAGAAATTCAACCTGCCAACACGGACGATGATGCAATTCTACACTGCAATCATCGAGTCCATCCTCACCTCCTCCATCACCGTGTGGTACGCTGGAGCCACTATCAAGGACAAACAGAGACTGCAGCGTGTTGTGCGCTCTGCTGAGAAGGTGATTGGCTGCAGACTCCCATCTCTGCAGGACCTGTACACCTCCAGGACACTGCGGCGTGCAGCCCGGATCTCAGCTGACCCTTCTCACCCTGGACACAGTCTGTTTGACCTGCTCCCCTCAGGCAGGAGGCTCCGGTCCATTCGCACCAGAACCTCTCGCCACAAGAACAGTTTCTTCCCCTCTGCTGTTGGACACATGAACAATAACCACATGATTGTCCCCGCCAATAACACATGACCCTACGCTGTGTCACTGCATCATTTCATGTTTGGCACTGATCACCACCTGCACTCATGTATATATCTTTCTACGTAGCACTCACAATTCTTATTCTCATGTATATATCTCATGTATATCTCATGCACATATCTTTCTTTCTACATAGCACTTTAATTCTTATTGTCTGCACTGAAGCACCGCAGCAATTTCCTAATGTTGTAAACCTCAACATCTGGCAATAAACCCATTCTGATTCTGATTCTGATTCTGATTCATCAGACCCTCAGGTTTGTCAGCCACCACCTCTAAACCAGTCACGACCCCATTCCCACTCTCCTTTGTCCCCTTCTCCTCGGTCTGAGACTGTAACGACTTCTCCCTCTGGCCATGTGGTGATACACCAATCAGACATTGTCCCTTCAACTCCTCATCGAGTATCTGGTGTTTCACGGCGATGTGGGAGACGTCAAGTTGTGCCTCCCAGATACCTCAAGGACTATGTTTTGAACTGAACTTGTTTTTGGTTTTGCTGTTGTGTTATTGTTGTCCCCTTTGCTTGCAGCATGTTGGGGGTTTTTTTTCTCTTCCTTTTCTGTAGGGAAACGGGGACGTTTCTTATGTGAGGGGGGGAGGAAAATGTAAAGTGTAGAAGTAAATTTAAATCTATTTTGATATACAAAGAGGTGTTTACAAAGGTTATAAAGCTAGTTATGTAGCTATTTGGTGGTTACGTGTTTTGATATTTACATGTTTACATGTTTGAATGTTTAGACATGCATGTTCAAACCAGTAATAAGTATGTGTTATATCTACCTGGTTGTTTTCCCTGTTTTGATCTGAGTATAAGATTTCCTGGCTTCTGAGAGGCCAGTGAAGTATTCATGAGGGCGGCACACAGGAAGTGTGGGTTGTTGTTGCAGGGTGCTAAAAGTAAAGAGGCTGCTAAAAAGTTATCCGTCTCCGTCTTGCTGTTCCTAATTATTCAGAGAGATTCCCAACCATCTAGTGAACCCTCACGTTACAACACTAATTCAGTTTACAATAGGGTTCATTCGCTCGGTCAGCAGGTGGCAGTATCCTCTGGGGAGTAAACTGCAATTAAACGAACAGAAGAAGAAGAAAACCCCTGCACATGCACGGTACGGATCGGGTAGACCCGATTTGTACGGTCAGACTTTGCACATGCCCAGTAAGGATTGGGAGTCTTGATCCGTAACTATCTTTTTATTTTTCGTTTTTGTCTACATTATATTGAAATGTTTCATTATCGGAAACATTTTAAGGGATACTTATTATTGTCAACATCTTAACAGATACTCTGACCTGTAACTATCGTAAAATGCTTCGACCGGTAGACACCTTTCGATAGGGTACCGATCGGGTTTCCGGTACGGAATCGGGTAGTGACAGTGACAGCAGCAGCCTTTGAATTGGGACAGCCTTCGTCGCGTCGCTGTGACGTAATCTGCCTTAAAATGCGGCCTTTAAGGCTGCAGACCCTGAATTGGGATACAGACATGGAAACGTGCTGACAGTAAATGTTCCTCCTTCTCCAGTAACATCTCATATGATTTCAGGTCCCTGCTGTTCCCCAGCTGCCCTGTAGGTGGCCTGAGTGTGTTCCCACTGTTTCCAGTCACCCGACCCCTCCTCCATCAGCACAGCTGTTCCCTGCTTCTCCTCCTGCATGTACAGAAAGTCTGAACACTTATTTTTATTCATATTTAATGAAAATAGTTCAGTCTCACCAGATCAAATGTTCAAACTGTAAATTTCTCTCATTTTAGGTTGGTTTCGGTTGGTTTCAGCTCTGCTCTCAGTCTTTACTGCAAAGGTGAAGGTAGAAAGTGTGACTGGATCCATAGACTGGAAACAGAAACTCACTGTGAATGTTTGCAGTATAAAGATTTATATTTTAAACAAAGTAATAAGTCTGGGTGTGGCTGTATTAGATGTAATAGATGTCTGTTCACACTGGCAGCTACAAGGTTTCATATTAACAATTGAATTTTACATTAAACTGGTCTGAGGTCAAACACACTGATGAGATTCAGAAGCTGCAATATGATTAACATTAAATTATAACCCTAACCCAGTGACTCACCCTATTCTTTCAGTACAAAAACTATTCAAATTGAAGTGTTTACATGTGGATAATTCTTTGTGATCTGGATGTGAAAAAGTAATAAAAACGCTGATCTTCAGGGTTCATGATCTCCAAACTGGAACATGAGGTTTCAGTGTGTACAGTCAGATCTCTCAGCTGTAGCAGAAACAAGTCAGTTCAGTTGCTTTGTTTACACAACACAGCTGAAGGACATCAGAATTAAGAGGACAGTTTCATGCTTTGACTCCTCAATAATTCACAGTCTGCATTATGGGTTGCCATGGTGATCTATCACGGTGAAAAATAAACCCGCTTCAAAAACCTGAAATAAACCAGAGTTAAACCTGAAGTCAACTCCTGTCACGCTGTTTTAGTTAACAACCGGTGGTGTAACCCTGCCAACATAACAATCAAAGAAAGGATTTGTTGCCCGGACACTGAACTGTGTGCTGTTGGACTCAGGCCGTATTATTTACCCAGGGAATTCTCTCACGTCATCTTGGTGGCTGTTTATGTTCCCCCCTCTGCTAACCCCACAGCTGCATGTGACACTATCCACTCTGCCATAGCTCGGCTACAGACTCAGCACCCGAGTGCCTTTATTGTGATCTCGGGTGACTTCAACCATGTATCACTGGACAATACACTACCAACATTCAAACAATATGTGGACTGTCCCACCAGGGGAGAGAAAACTTTAGACTTACTGTATGCTAACGTCAAGGATGCATACAGCTCCTCCTCCCTCCCCCCACTTGGTAGGTCAGATCATAACCTGATTCACCTCACCCCCCGCTATGTGCCAATTGTGAGGAGGGAACCTGTGACCACCAGGACTGTTAGGAGGTGGTCAGAGGAGGCAATAGCGGAACTACAGGGCTGTTTCGAGGTGACCGACTGGGAAACACTCTGTGAGCCTCACGCCGAGGACATCAATGGGCTTACTGAGTGTATCACAGACTACATAACTTTCTGCACCGACTCCATTGTTCCAGCTCAGACTGTTCATTGTTACCCAAATAACAAGCCGTGGGTGACTAAGGACATCAAAGCCCTCCTCAACAACAAGAAGAGGGCTTTCAGAGGGGGCAACAAAGAGGAGGTGAGGAAGGTCCAGGTGTTACTAAAGGACAAGATCAGAGAGGCTAAGGACAATTACAGGAGGAAGCTGGAGTGGAAACTCCAGCAGAACAGCATGAGAGAGGTGTGGAGGGGCATGAAGACCATCACTGGATTCAGGCCAACCAACAGCAGGGGAGCTGAGGGAGGTGAGAATAGAGCCGACGAGTTGAATCTGTTTTTCAATAGATTCGACACCACAGTGTCTGCTCCCACCCCCACAACCTCACCTGCAGTCAGCCTGGAATCCAGAGCCACACCACTGTGCCAGCCTCTCTCTTCACATGTTGCCTCCTGTGAGATTCCTGACACCCCTCCCCCACCCATCACCTTCACTCAATACCAGGTTGAGATGCAAATGAGGAGACTTCACTCAGTCAAGTCTGCTGGACCAGACGGAGTGAGTCCCCTTGTCCTCAAGGCCTGTGCCCCCCAGCTGTGTGGAGTCTTTCATAAACTGTTTATGCTGAGTCTGAGTCTGCAGAGGGTCCCGGTGATGTGGAAGACATCATGCCTCGTCCCTGTACCAAAGACGCCTCGTCCCAGTGGCCCCCAGGATTACAGGCCCGTGGCACTGACCTCCCACATCATGAAGACCCTGGAAAGGCTCATCCTGGACCAGCTGCGACCCATAGTAAGACCACATCTGGATCCCCTTCAGTTCGCTTATCAGCCTCGTCTCGGAACAGAGGACGCCATCATCTACCTGCTCAATCGTGTCTACACCCAACTGGACCAGCCGGCGAGCACTGTGAGGGTCATGTTTTTTGACTTTTCCAGTGCTTTCAACACCATCAGGCCGACCCTCCTGGGTGATAAGTTAGCAGCGATGCAGGTGGATGCTTCTCTGGTGTCCTGGATTGTTGATTACCTGACAGGAAGACCACAATATGTACGTCTCCCACAGTGTGTGTCTGACAAGGTGATTAGCAACACAGGGGCACCACAGGGGACTGTCCTCTCCCCCTTCCTCTTCACCCTCTACACCACAGACTTCAGCCACTGCACAGAGACCTGCCATCTTCAGAAGTTTTCTGATGACTCTGCGGTGGTTGGATGCATCAGCAGGGATGATGAGACAGAGTACCGGGCTGTGGTCGACTCCTTTGTCACGTGGTGTGAGCAGAATCATCTGCAGCTCAACGTGGCAAAGACCAAGGAACTGATCGTGGACTTCAGGAAGACCAGGAAACACTTGACCCCTGTTTCAATCCAGGGGGTCAGTGTTGACATTGTGGAGGACTATAAATACCTTGGAGTACACATTGACAATAAACTGGACTGGGCTAAAAACACCACAGCACTTTACAGGAAGGGCCAGAGTCGTCTCTATTTTTTGAGGCGACTGAGGTCCTTCAACATCTGCCAGAAAATGCTGAGGATTTTCTATGAGTCTGTTGTGGCCAGTGCGATCCTCTATGCTGTTGCATGCTGGGGGAGCAGGCTGAGGGTCGCAGATGCCAACAGACTTAATAAACTGATCCGTAAGGCCAGCAATGTTGTGGGGATGGAGCTGGACTCCCTCAAGGTGGTGTCGGAGAGGCGGATGCTGTCCAAGATAAAGACAATGTTGGATAACACCTCCCACCCACTCCATGACATGTTGGTCAGTCACAGGAGCTCGTTCAGTGAGAGACTGAGATTACCGAAAAGCACCACTGAACGACACTGGAAATCATTCCTGCCTGTGGCCATCTCCCTGTACAACGCATCCACTTAACACACTGTTTGCTGCTACAACTACACATGTTTCTTTTCCAAATATTTATTTATAAGTGACTTATGTATGTATGTATGTATATATATGTATATATTGTACTATTCTTAGTTAGCGTATTGTCTGTCTTGTCTTAATGTTGGTTTAAAATGGAGCACTGTAACAAAAAATAATTTCCCCCAGGGATCAATAAAGTATTCTGATTCTGATTCTGATTCTGATTTCATACCGGCAGTTATGTGTCCAAATAAATGCTTTCTATTTGTTTTGAGTGACAGAAACATTCTTTCCTTCTTTATGGGATAATATCTGTGTTATTTAGAGAGGAGGTCAGAGGAGGATGGCAACTGTAATGGAAATGAAGCAAGAGAGTTTAAAGAAATGATTTTGTGTCCCTAGGAACTGAGAAGAAGAGGGCAAGTGTTGTTCATCAACTTGAAGGATGTTGTTAAATGAACTCGACTAATTTTTTCATTTGTTGCATAATATTTTTCTAGTTACCATAAATCTTGTGATACAATGATTTATTTTTGGTGGAGAAACTGATTATGAGTCATAACTTAATGCAGTGTTTGTGGTTTTTGAATCATGAGGTGGAATACAGATGACTAGGGATGGGTACCGGTGTCCGGTGCCATGATGGCACCGGTTCTGACATAATCGGTAGTAACCAGACCGAAAAGCAGCGCACATTTCGGTGCTTTATTTCGGTGCTTTTTTTTCCTGAGCTGTGATACACTTCTAGCCAATCATTTTACGTTTCCGAGGATAGTAGGCGGGGCCAGGTACGTACGTTCTGTTAGAGCAGAGCTACAGATTAAAAATGTCCAAGGCGAAGCGGTCAAAAGTCTGGCTGTACTTCACAGCAAAATATGCAAACTCCGCAGCCTGCAACAAGTGCTTTAAGCTGATACTGTGATACTGTCAAAGGAGGTAACACCTCGAATCCGATTAAACAGCTGGCGACGCATAGCGTTTTTTTTAAAAGCCGAGAAATGCGCCGTTTTTGATAGCTTGCTGCGAGACCTCACACCGTGCACGTCGGGTGGGTTGCCAGTTATCGGACCCGGAGCAACATCCCCCAAAAACCCGAAGAATAGAGTCCTGGCCCCTAGCCCTGCCAGTGTAGCAGAAATGATGACTGATGATGATGGCAGCAGCAGCCGTTCTTCTCTGCGTGAGTAGCTTCATGTTGTTCGTGTTTAATTTACGTTGAGTAGGCTAACCACGTTATTACATTAATGCATGTAAGGTGAACTAGCAAACATCATCATAGCTACATGCGGCTGTCTTCTTGTTTGATGGCAGATACTCCCTTCACCCTGGCCAAAAAGGCTAAAATGACCAAAGAAAAAGTGGGAAACAGTTAAACATGAGAGGGTTTAAGTTTGTGTTTTTTCCATTGTTTAAGCACTGCTTCCAGCCAAGAGTGATGCCATATATGCCCCATAGCTGCAGAAAAGGCTAACATTGTTATCTTTTTACAAAAAAAAAAAACAGCTGAACATGAGAGGTTTTTGGACAAAGTTTGTGTTCTCCATTCTTTAAGCACCGGTTCGAGCACCGTTTAAGCACCGGCACCGTTTCAAAAGTACCGATTTGGCACCGGTATCGGATAAAACCTAAACGATACCCATCCCTACAGATGACCTTTGTTTTTTTTCTTTTCTTTGTTTTTCTTATGTGTGTGAGCAAGAAAAGAATCGGTGAAATGTCTAAAAGTCAAATTGATTAATGAGTTCAATCCAAATGAAACTAAAAAACAATGTTTGCCTGAGAAAGACAGAAAATTTAAAACAACAGATGTGTTTCCTCACCTCTCACGCTCTACACAAACCACAAGGACCAAGAAAAAGGACCAGGAGATTCATCGCAACTGGACTCTGGTTGCACCTTAGAAAGTTGAATCTGTTCACGTGGATGCAGTGTTTTCAGTGGAAGAAGGGTTTCTTCACTTATTCAGGTGACTTCTTCACTCTCTGGTTGTTTATGTTAGAAAACGTGTCTGTAATACAGGCTGAGGAGAAAAAGACGTGTCTGCAACATGGGAAAAACTTAGAGGGCATTGAGATTGTACAGTGGCTTCAAGCTGAGAGCAGGAACAGATAGAAATACATATGAATGAAGTATTGTTTTCTTTCATTGCAAAACTATTAGTAACTGCAGAAGAACGTTAGCTTGGAGATAAGTCTTTGTATCTGGGAGAAAAATGGTTTAAAAAATGAAAGAATGACCCTCAAACTGGAACATCAGGTTTCAGTGTTTACAGTCGGATCCTGGAGCGGAAACAAACTGAGAGCTTTTTCACAGTTTGTTTGTTTACACAGCACAGCGGAAGGACAGTCAGAGCAGTCACGAACTGTCAGTCATGAACTCTGATTCAAGTCAAGTTGAGATCAAGTCAAGCCTTATTCACAGTCTGCAACATAGGTGACGTACCTCAATGAAAACCTACCTGAAAACCTGAAAAAAATCAGAGTTCAACTTGAAGTCAGTTTTATAACATAAAATCATGCTTCTTATCACTCCTATATAACCATGTTTAGATAAAGATCGGTGTCAGTCTGACAGTCTGATCTGTTTCTTTATGGGATCATGTCTGAGGTCAGAGGAGGCTTTGTGAAGTCAAGTTGTTTCTGCTTCCTCAACCTGCTGGTTTGTGAGAAGTCAAATGGCAGACTTAATGAATTACTCCATGTTTCCGTGAGTTTATGCTAAATGGAAAGAAGGGGAGAAATGGTGAAAGGAGACCAGAGGTTAGCTTCACTTTTTATATTAAACTCTGTTGTTCAGGAATTTGAAGGGTGTAGTTAAATGAAGGTGACTGCTGCTTCTGCTGAGCTCCGCTCCCCTGTCCCCGCCTCCTTCCAGGCAACAGCTCACTGGTGTGTCCGTGTTTAGTTTCCAGGAGTGGAGTGGAGCTTGTTGTTGGTGTGTGTTTGAAGAAACTGTAAGTTTGCTTTGTTTCCTCCTTTAACAGTTTGTCTTTATGAGAATAATTTGTGCTTTGAAGCAAATATTTGCTTTGACAATTTAATTGCTTTATTTGTTTCCTCTTAACACTAAACTGAATATTTTCAGACTGATGACACTGTATTCAGCGATTCAGTGATATTTAGTAACAGCTCTAGTTGGCTTTCACATTAATCATGAACTTAGAGATAATTAGTGTGAAGCTTTTAACTCTACTGAGTTCATGAATGCACATGAATGATTTGTGTTTCCTCTGCAGGTGAAGGTAGAAAGTGTGTGTGAGCTGATGTGAATTGAGCAGCATGGATCAGTGTGAGGACAGAGAGGAGGGAGTCCCTCCCTCTAAAACCACTCTGTGTGGGGAACATGAGAGCCAGACCAAAGCTCAGAGGTGAGATGGCCATCTCTAACTGTCCATGACTCTTCTCCATGTCACAGCTCAGCACTCACATCACTGCTCCATCACTATTCACAGGAACCAACCTGGACCTCCACCCAGCTCTGTGTCCTTACAGAGTGACCGGTCTAAAAAACGCTTGATTGAATTCAAAGAACAACCCTCTGCTGCAGAGAGGTGAGCTGTTAGTAACATGAACTCTTTGATTTAACTGCTTGATGTTGTTGGATATAAACTGCCTTGCAAACACATCATTCCCTCAGTCCCATTTAAACTGTCTCTTAAAAACAAGCCTTTGGTTACTGAACAACTGAAGATCCACTTCAGCAAACAGGAAGCGAAACATGTAAAATTATAACATGAACTAAAGCAGTAAGTAACCAACTGAAAGGCATCTTTGTTGATGTCCCCCAAAGGGGTGAATACAAAACAAGGTTTATTAGATGAGAAAATGCTTCAAATCACAAATATTAATAACTTTAAGAATAAAAACAAAGTTTGCTTTGTATTTAAACACCACTCAAAGAAATGTGTTGAGTTTATATCTGGCGTGTATTCCCCTGCAAAGAGGTAATGTGTGTAAATGTTGTTGTGACTCAGTGTTTGTGAATAAATCCTCCATCATGTTTAAAGTCAGCTCAGCTCTTTTTCACACACATTTCTATGTTCATATGTGAAGTAGTGTGTGTTGGAGTGTTTCCACAAACACAGCAGTCAGTGTGTAAAGCAGGGGTCCCCAATCCCAGTCCACGAGGGCCGGTGTCCTGCAGGTTTTAGATCTCACCCTGTGTCAACACACCTGAATCATATGATTAGTTCATTCCCAGGCCTCTGAAGAACTTCAAGACATGTTGAGAAGGTAATTTATCCATTTAAATCAGCTGTGATGGATCAAGGACATCTAAAACCTGCAGGGACACCAGCCCTCGTGGACTGGGATTGGGGACCCCTGGTGTAAAGAATGGATGAATGGATGTTGTAGGAGGTGTTTCTGTAGTTTTTCTGTAGTGAAGAGGCTGAGTGCCTGCAGGATTCCAGCTGCTCCACCAGGTGTCTCCTTTGTGCTTTGCTTCAAACACAGTGTAGGGAGGAACTTCCACACTGTTGTAGAGTGAACATTAGTGATCCTGAAATATCGATTCCTCCGATACCAATCATTTATGTTCTAGAATCAATTCTCAAATTAAAATATCGATATTTTAGTAATTTAGCGTAAATTTGTAGTTTATCATTAACAGGAACACAGTGGAAAGAAACTATAACATCCGGATTGTCTACATTCAAAGGAACTACTTCCTCTTCCGCCTTTCATAGTCATGTGTGAAATACGGCTGTATAAATGTCTGGCCGCCCCCTGGCGCGCACTCACAACAATGGCTGAGCGTAATTGTGCGGATGTATTTTACCTCCACAAACAGCTGAGACGTGGTTTGCTATACATGTGGCAAAAAAGTGCTCCAAGAGTGAGGTGTTGTGGCCATACTAGGGAGACATTCAAGAGGGCTGTTTGGGGGGGGGGGCATTTCTGTACATTTTACAGGGTTTATTTATCGGATAAAATATGCTAAATATCACCATTATTATTGGCCGGCCCGGAAACAGCGGGGGTGTCCAAATTCAGAGGCTGCTTCCACCTGAGGACCCGGCCTTCGTGGTCTAAAGAAAGCCGGGTAGTAGGGCTGGGCGATATGACCCAAAATTCATATCTCGATATTTTTTAGCTGGATGGCGATATAAGATATATATCTCGATTTTTTTTTTTTTAAAGCCATAAGTTAAGAACAAAAAGAGAGTTCTTAGTCACACTGTGTCCCAGATGTCACATGGGCACTTTTATTTACATACAGCGTAGATGTACATGAAGAAATTACTCAAAAATAAATTATCAGCATTTATTAAATAATCATGGTCCATAAATAAAAGAAAACAATGTTGTTTTTGTGCATAACAAAAAGCTCACAATTGTGCAGTCAAAATGTAAACTAATAGACGCTGAGCGTAATAACAAAGAGACAGATTTCACAGCTGCACCACGTCTCTGAACAAGTGCCATTTGTGGTCCTTATACACACACAGTACGTATCACTCCGCGAGGCTCCTCCCCGGTAGCCGTAATCCTCCGACATCAAGCCGTGCAGCTCCGTAGCTTAGCAAAGTCATATTAAAACTTTTGTTGACAGATTGCTGAGCGCTGTGTACCACATAAAATCGGTTCGCGGTCAGTAAGCACAACCAGAATTCATACATAAGGCGCACTGTCGAGTTTTGAGAAAATGAAAGGATTTTAGGCCGTGCAGCCCCTCCTGGCTGCATGTCGTTAGCGCGGTTAGCTCGTTAGCGTGGTTAGCTCGCTAACACGTTGACGCCGTCCAGCCCCACGCACGGGGCCATCCGCGGTAACT
Source organism: Diplotaxodon limnothrissa (assembly GCF_057381915.1). Taxonomy (NCBI): domain Eukaryota; kingdom Metazoa; phylum Chordata; class Actinopteri; order Cichliformes; family Cichlidae; genus Diplotaxodon; species Diplotaxodon limnothrissa. The sequence goes on along the minus strand of NC_140598.1, from coordinate 39,045,752 downwards.
CGCTAACGGAGATTTTCCGCTTTCATCTTGTCATTGCCTGCAGGTGAAGCTATGGGGGAGGCGGAGTTGTGTTCAGTGAAGGAGAGGCGAGGCAGAGTAACGTTGCGTAGAGACAAAAGTGGACGAAAGAGAGGCAAACCTGCGGCTCCACAAGTATAATTATAACGTAACATAGACTATATCGATATAAACGATATTGCCACATCTTATATCTCGTATGAAAATATATCGATATTTTTAAAAAACTCGATATATCGCCCAGCCCTACCGGGTAGTACGTCACAGGCTCCATCGGTGGAGTGAAACTCTGCCGTCTGCTCCTTGCTATCTAAAATATAACCGGGCACTGGCGTAAACTCTTCTGTTTAATTAGTTTTCTGTTTGATGTTTATTCAGCTTTGTGAAAACCCTGGAGGAACCCACCCGATGGATTAATAAAGTTAAATTTAATTTAATCTAATCTAATAATTTTAATATCAGCCAAACCGATTTGCTCACGAACAAATAAAACACTGAAAAAGCCAAACAATAACATTTTTAAGTTATCAAAGTGACTTATATATCATGTTTAACCTGAGTAGCGAAAGCCCGCGGGGGATTGAAAACGATGTGTCAGTTGGCTCAGATATTTGAAGTTTACACAGCTACATTCTCACCTGAAAATATGTTAAAAGGTTTTTTGCGACCCAGAAAGAGAAATAAGAGTAATATTAAAAGTACACTCAACAAAAATATAAACGCAACACCTTTGTTACTGCTCCCATTCCCCATGGGATGGACGTAGAGACCTAAAATTCATTCCAGATACACAATATAACCATCCCTCCCAAACAGTGGTCACAAATCAGTCCAAAAGTGTGTTAGTGGGCACATCTGCTATATTGAGATAATCCATCCCACCTCACAGGTGTGCCACATCAGGATGCTGATCTGACATCATGAGTAGTGCACAGGTGTACCTCAGACTGCCCACAACAAAAGGCCACCCTGGAATGTGCAGTTTTTTGCGCTATTGGGGGTCTGGGGACCCAGAACCGGTCAGTATCTGGTGTGACCACCATTTGCCTCATGCAGTGCAACACATCGTCGCATGGAGTCTATCAGATTGTCAATTGTGGCCTGTGGAATGTTGGTCCACTCCACTTCAATGGCTGTGCGAGGTTGTTGGATATTCGTGGGAATTGGTACACGCTGTCGTATACGCCGGTCAAGCACATCCCGAACATGCTCAATGGGTGACATGTCCGGTGAGTATGCTGGCCATGCAAGAACTGGGACATTCTCAGCTGCCATCTGCCCTGAACAATGTGAACCATGATTCATCCGTGAAGCGCACACCTCTCCAACGTGCCAGACGCCATCGAATGTGAGCATTTGCCCACACAAGTCTGTTACGGTGACGAGCTGGAGTCAGGTCAAGACCCCGATGAGGACGACGGGCATGCAGTTGAGCGTCCCTGAGACGGTTTCTGACAGTTGGTGCAGAAATTGTTTGGTTGTGCAAACCAATTGTTCCAGCAGCTGTCTGGGTGGCTGGTCTCAGACGATCTTGGAGGTGAACCTGCTGGATGTGGAGGTCCTGGGCTGGTGTGGTTACACAAGGTCTGCGGTTGTGAGGCCGGTTGGATGTGCTGCCATATTCTCTGAAACGCCTGTGGAGACGGCTTATGGTTGAGAAATGAACATTCAATGCACGGTCGACAGATCTGGTTGACATTCCTGCTGTCAGCATGCCAATTGCATGCTCCCTCATTGCTTGTGGCATCTGTGGCATTTTGCTGTGAGACAAAACTGCACATTCCAGGGTGGCCTTTTGTTGTGGGCAGTCTGAGGTACACCTGTGCACTACTCATGATGTCAGATCAGCATCCTGATGTGGCACACCTGTGAGGTGGGATGGATTATCTCAATATAGCAGATGTGCCCACTACCACACATTTGGACTGATTTGTGACCACTGTTTGGGAGGGATGGTTATATTGTGTATCTGGAATGAATTTTAGGTCTCTACGTCCATCCCATGGGGAATGGGAGCAGTAACAAAGGTGTTGCGTTTATATTTTTGTTGAGTGTAAGTAGCTGCCGCCGTTAGTGATGGCAACATCACTAACCTTGTCAAACACCTCAGAGTAAATCATATCACAGAATATGACGAGCGTATGTTGAGGCGAACTGAAGAGGAGGAGAGGGACAGGTGCTGCTAGGGCGAGACAGACGTCTCTCACGGAGTCCTTTAGTGCTGGAGGCAGGCAAGGAGTTCAGATAGCCACAACTTCAGTTTTTTTATTTCTATATGATGAACTCTGCATTATTAAGTGATAAGAACAAGTAATCTGATGTCCTGCAATCATTATGATGCTATAATTTGAGATACAATAAATAAAATAAGTTTTTGTACAAAGTATCGGTATCGGATCAGTATCGTCGATACCACCCTGAATATTACTTGGTATCAGATCGGAAAGGAAATCAGTGGTATCGCACATCACTAGTGAACATCTCAATTTCAGCCTGTGTGGATGTAAGGTCAGCTGATTTACATCTACAGTATCTCACAAAGACCCTCACATTTTTGTAAATATGGGGAAACACTGAAAATATGACACTTTGATCAGAATCAGAAATACTTTATTAATCCCGAAGGAAATTAGGTCACAGCAGGCAGCACGCTAATGGCGCATACGCACTTACAAAGGAACCTTCTGACCAACTTTACACAAACATCACATTGGGGAGAGAGGTCGGCTGATAGGAAAAAAACAATGAAAATACTTAACATGGGGTAAGAGGAGGAGAAAAAAAACTCCACTCAGACTGAGCTCCTAGTGGGAGAACAGTTTGATAACAGAAAAAACACCTCAGCACAAAAAGCACATGACTGTCAGTACACCATAGAAACACAAGACAAGCAACAGGGATAGGTAAAGGGTAAGAGAGAGCCGGTATAGACAGCACATCCGGTACTACGGCATGTCTGCGCTGGTCCAGTCGACCACCATCTTCCCCGGGAGGGGACAAGCATCGAAGGCGTTTGGAAAGGGAGGGGGCATGAGTGTGTATCAGTGTATGTGTACGCATGCGTGTCTTCTGAGTTTAGCTGAGAGAGTTTCCTTTGCCCTGCCAGGCTAAGTAAACAGTCTTCTAGCCAACCCAGGTGGTCTTGCGTAGGGAGAGGAACAGTCTAAACACAGTCGTTATCAGGGTGATGTTCAGCTCCAGCCTTGACACCACAGCTGGGGCCGATATGGTAGCCGCATGAAACGATACTGAATTTTCCTTTAGTGCAAACGACTGCATGTCAATTTCACAGCCAATCTAGCAGTCCGACACTGGTCTCTCAATCTCCCGTTGGAGAGCCGTGAGGTTCTCTGAGATGTTATCCAATTTTTGCTTAGAAATCTTAGTTTGAGTGTTCACGGCAGCCTCGAGCTTATCCATGCTGCATTCAATGAGCCTATTTTGAGAAGTCACAACTCATGCCATCGCTTCAATCCCAGCGTGCGGCCTTGTGCAGTTATGAACAACCGATTCTGCTTTCTTTAATCTTCGATAAGCCAGGGCCAAGCCAGCTCCGATCAGCCAGAACCTGTTATCATGGTTCCGAATAGGTAGATATCTTCAGCACTCAGGCTCACCCGAGCCCAGAGTTCTCGTTGAGAAAAGGGTGTCAATTGCATTCAGGGACCAGTTGATCAAATCCATGATTCCTCTTTTAGGTTTTAGAGAACAGACTGTGAGAGAGTGTTCCAGAGCAAGAGCAGAAAAGTAGACGAGACTATGCAAGGACACAAGAAGCCAAGCAGGGAAGATAAGGGAAAGGGAGAGGAGAAAAGTGTGACCGCCTTCGTCAAGAGCCAAAGAGAAGATACAATGTAAAGTAGTCAGTGTACAGCTTGTATAACAGTGTCACCTTTTGCTGTCCCCTCAAAATAACTCATCACACAGCCATTAACGTCTTAACCACTGGCAACAAAAGTGAGTCCACCGGAGTTGTGGAGGGTCAGCCTCTCAGTGCTCAGACCATACACCGCACACTGCATCACATGGCTGTCATCCCAGAAGGAAGCCTCTTCTAAAGATAATGCACAAGAACGCCCTCAAACAGTTTGTTGAAGACAAGCAGATTAAGGACATGGATTACCTATGGTCTGATGAGACCCAGATAAACTTATTTGGCTCAGATGGTGTCAGGGGTGTGTGGCAGCAACCAGGTGAGGAGTACAAAGACAGATGTGTCGTGCCTACAGCCATGCATGGTGGTGGGATGTCATTGTTTGAGAGTGCATGAGTGCTGCTGGCATTGCGGAGCTACAGTTCATCCCGGGATTGGGGAACTACAGTTCATCGAGGGAAACGTGAATGCTAACGTACTGTGACATACTGAAGCAGAGCATGATCCCCTCCCTTCAGAAACTGGGCCACAGGACAGGATTCCAACATGATAATGACCCTAAACACACCTCTGAAAAGACCAGTGCCTTGCTAGAAAAGCGGAGGGTAAAGGTACTTGACTGGCCAAACATGTTTCCAGAGTTAAACCCTATTGAGCATTTGTGGGGTATGCTCAAACGGAAGATGGAGGAGCACAAGGTCTCTAACATCCACCAGCTCTATGCTGTAATCATGGAGGGGTGGAAAAGGATTCCAGTGGCACGCTGTGGAGCTCTAGTGAACTCCATGCCCCACAGAGTTAAGGCACGAAATATTGACACTTCGGGCAGTTTGGACATTTTCACTGAGAGGTGTAATCAAATTTGTTGCCAATAGTTTAGATATTAATGGCTGTATGTTGAGTTATTTTGAGGGGACAAAAATTTACACTGTTATACAAGTTGTACACTGACTGCTTTACATTGTTTTAAATGTTTGTGTCCTCAGTCCCCATGGAATCCCCATGGAAAGAGCTATCCCATTATAAATTTTATTGTAATGATTTTGTTAGGAATACTTTTCCATCAATTGTATTTTGCCCAGTGGTCTGTCATCTCATTTCAAGTCTCGATCGGTTTGTATAGGTATTTCCTGTTTTATTTTGGTAACCTGTTGTCACGTGTGTTTGTTATTCAGTTTACTTCTCTCATTTTTCACGAGTCGTTTCAAAAATGTTGCACTCCTGTTCCCTTTTTCCTCATTACCTCTTGTATTTATTGTTGTAGTCTCCCCTGCACTGTCCTCCAGTGATTCCTCATTGCTTTTTAATTTTATACATTTATCTTTTCTTTGACTTTGAGTTTGAGTTCCATTTTTGACTTTGATTTTCGTAGATGAGATTATAAACTGTACAAATATTTTTAGGAATAAAATATCCAAGGCAGTAATACCTTTGCATGAATCACAGATACAGAGAGCATCTGGAAGAATGTGCTCTGAATTTTTGATGGACACACTTTTGAGATTTCTCAGTAAATGGACAATATTGCATTAGAACATGCTGTAGGTATTACAGGTACTGCGCTGCAGTGGTTTGTATCATATCTATCTAATAGACTCCAGTTTGTGCATGTAAATGGAGAGTCCTCTTCACACACTGAGGTTAATTATGGAGTTCCACAGGGTTCAGTGCTAGGACCAATTCTGTTTACATTATACATGCTTCCCTTAGGCAGTATCATTAGAAGACATAGCATACATTTTCACTGCTATGCTGATGACACCCAGCTAGGGATGGGTACCGGTGTCCGGTGCCATGATGGCACCGGTTCTGACATAAACGGTAGTAACCAGACCGAAAAGCAGCGCACATTTCGGTGCTTTATTTCGGTGCTTTTTTTTCCTGAGCTGTGATACACTTTAGATTCTAGCCAATCATTTTACGTTTCCGAGGATCGTAGGCGGGGCCAGGTACTTACGTTCTGTTAGAGCAGAGCTACAGATTAAAAATGTCCAAGGCGAAGCGGTCAAAAGTCTGGCTGTACTTCATAGCAAAATATGCAAACTCAGCAGCCTGCAACAAGTGCTTTAAGCTGATACTGTGATACTGTCAAAGGAGGTAACACCTCAAATCCGATGAAACACCTGGCGACGCGTAGCGTTTTTTTTAAAAGCCCAGAAATGCGCCGTATTTGATAGCTTGCTGCGAGACCTCACACCGAGCACATCTACTGCGGGTGGGTTGCCTGTTATGCAACATCCCCCCAACAACACGAAGAGGAGAGTCCTGGCCCCTAGCCCTGCCAGTGTAGCAGAAATGATGACGGATGATGGTGGCAGCAGCAGCCGTTCTTTTCTGCGTGAGTAGCTAATTTACGTTGAGTAGGCTAACCACGTTATTACATTAATGCATGTAAGGTGAACTAGCAAACATCATCATAGCTACATGCTGTCCTCTTGTTTGATGGCAGATACTCCCTTCACCCTGGCTAAAAAGGCTAAAATGACCAAAGAAAAAGTGGAAAACAGTTAAACATGAGAGGTTTAGGACAAAGTTTGTGTTTTTTCCATTGTTTAAGCACTGCTTCCAGCCAAGAGTGATACCATATATGCCCCATAGCTGCAGAAAAGGCTAACATTGTTATATTTTTACAAAAAACAGCTGAACATGAGAGGTTTTTGGACCAATTTTGTGTTCTCCATTCTTTAAGCACCGGTTTGAGCACCGTTTGAGCACCGGCACCGTTTCAAAAGTACCGATTTGGCACCGGTATCGGATAAAACCTAAACGATACCCATCCCTACACCCAGCTCTATCTGTCCATGAAGCCAGATGACACACACCAATTAGTTAAACTGCAGGAATGTCTTAAAGACATAAAGACCTGGATGGCCGCTAACTTTCTGCTTCTTAATTCAGATAAAACTGAGGTTATTGTACTCGGCCCTGAAAATCTTAGAAATATGGTATCTAACCAGATTCTTACTCTGGATGGCATTACCTTGGCCTCCAGTAATGCGGTGAGGAACCTTGGAGTCATTTTTGACTAGGACATGTCCTTCAACGCACATATTAAACAAATATGTAAGACTGCTTTCTTCCATTTGCGCAACATCTCTAAAATTAGAAATATCCTGTCTCAGAGTGACGCTGAAAAACTAGTTCATGCATTTATTACTTCCAGGCTGGACTACTGTAATTCATTATTATCAGGATGTCCAAAAAACTCGCTGAAAAGCCTTCAACTAATCCAAAATGCTGCAGCAAGAGTCCTGACAGGGACTAGAAAGAGAGAGCATATTTCTCCTGTTTTGGCTTCCCTTCATTGGCTTCCTGTTAAATCCAGAATTGAATTCAAAATCCTGCTCCTCACATACAAGGTCTTAAATAATCAGGCCCCATCTTATCTTAATGACCTTGTAGTACCATATCACCCTATTAGAGCACTTCGCTCTTGCTCTGCAGGCCTACTTGTTGTTCCTAGAGTATTTAAAAGTAGAATGGGAGGGAGAGCCTTCAGTTTTCAGGCCCCTCTTCTGTGGAACCAGCTTCCAGTTTGGATTCGGGAGACAGACACTATCTCTACTTTTAAGATTAGGCTTAAAACTTTCCTTTTTGCTAAAGCATATAGTTAGGGCTGGACCAGGTGACCCTGAATCCTCCCTTAGTTATGCTGCAATAGATGTAGGCTGCCGGGGGATTCCCATGATGCATTGAGTTTTTCCTTTCCAGTCACCTTTCTCACTCACTATGTATTAATAGACCTCTCTGCATTGAATCATATCTGTTATTAACCTCTGTCTCTCTTCCACAGCATGTCTTTATCCTGTCTTCCTTCTCTCACCCCAACCGGTTGCAGCAGATGGCCGCCCCTCCCTGAGCCTGGTTCTGCCGGAGGTTTCTTCCTGTTAAAAGGGAGTTTTTCCTTCCCACTGTCGCCAAAGTGCTTGCTCATAGGGGGTCATATGATTGTTGGGTTTTTCTCTGTATCTATGAAGCACCTTGAGGCGACTTTTGTTGTGATTTGGCGCTATATAAATAAAATTGAATTGAATTGAATTGAATTAAACTCTGAATAATAGTTTTCAGAAGATATATAATATGAGATGTATATAATATTCAGATCTTTGGCGGATATATATTTTTTTAGATATCTCTCAAATGGGCAAGATTGGACCCTGAAAAATCCCAACTTCAAATATTTCTCTGTAAAATATTAATGCAACAACCAATTATGTAATCTACCCATGCTTTTTCTTGATTTCTCTTTGGATATTAACTTTATCTTTGAATTCAATTCTGAGATACTGTATATTTAATGGACCAAAGCTAGACATGTGACATATGTCATCTGCATAGTAAATGTTTACTTACTTTAGACTTAGTTCCTCCTGAGCTGAATGGTGCATTGGGCAGCAAGGAATCGCCAACGAGCTCAGTTTACAGCTAAATCTTCCGCCTTGTCCCATGAAAGCTCAACCGCTTTAAGGTCCTCAATGAATGACCGTCTCCACGTCTGTTTTGGTCATCTGTGGCTCCGTGACACCCGGGTAGGGATGGGTATTGATAAGATTTTCATGATTCCGATTCCATTTTCGATTCTGTTTAATGATTCGATTCTTTATCGATTCTCTTATCGATTCTTTTTTTAAAAAAAAAGGAGAACACTAAGGTTCACCCGAAAGACAAAACTCCTAAACACAAACTTAGTAATGTGGTGTATGCTGTACAGTGCAGCGAGGAATGCCCAGACCTCTACATCAGAGAGACCAAACAGCTACTTCACAAGCGCATGGCACAACATAGAAGAGCCACCTCCACGGGACAAGACTCAGCTGTCCATCTGCATCTAAAGGTCAAAGGTCACTCTTTCAAGGATGCCAACGTTCACATTTTGGACAGAGAGGACAGATGGTTTGAAAGAGGAGTGAAAGAAGCCATCTATGTCCACTGTGAGCGACCATCTTTGAACAGAGGCGGTGGTTTACGACACCAACTCTCTGCCATCTATAATCCAGTTTTGAGATCCCTTCCCAGATGCCTTAACGCCCACGCACATCCTGGGCCATCTGACCTCAGGAAATCACATGATAGGGTGGGGCCAGGTTTCACAATGAGCTCACCTGAATCCCTGGCTGATTAGGACCCACACCCGCTTTCACACCTTGGCTCATGTGATTAGGTAGAGGATCATCAGGGGGTCCTTTGTCCCTCTTTGGGGGGAAACTCCCACTAGGTTTAAATCTGGGAGTCTCCACTATTGACCCTTAGAACTGAAGAAGCTTCTTGGATGAAAGGTGAAACGTCTTCAAGCAACTCAAAGAAGTCCAGACGCTTTTCTTTCCAAGCTCCTTAGACTATGATGACCTGGATGACTGAGAACCTTCACAGACATATATTTACGTTGGCCCCTTGAGACTAAACACGTACAAATTCCAAAACACGTAAAAACCCCAAAGCACGTACAAACACCAAAGCACGTACAAACACCAAAGCACGTACAAACACCAAAGCACGTACAAACTCCAAAACACGTAAAAACTCCAAAACACGTAAAAACTCCAAAACACGTACAAAACACACAGAAGTGCTCCGGCAGTGTTGAGCTTTTTTTACCTAGTATCTTCACAAGCCAGGAAGTACCAACAACCGGATTTGGTGTGTGGTAGCAGGGCTCTAGAGTGCGACCAATTTGGTCGCAAATACTTGTTACTACCACACACCAATTCCAGTCTTTGGTACTTCCTGACTTGTGTAGCCACTAGGAAACAAGACCTCAACAATGCCCCTAGCATCCTGGAACACTTCTGTTGTTTTTTTACGTGTTTTGGAGATCGTACATTTTTTTGAGTTGGTACGTGCTTTAACTCTAGGGGCCACCGTAAATGTACTTTTATTTATTCACTCCACATAAAATGTAATAAATAAATATTATAATAGAAAAACCAAGTATTTACATTTCAACTCTTAACTATTTAAATTTTCAGCTTTTTCCTTTTAAATCAATTTAAAGTGAAACAACAAAACACTGCAAACCACAACACAATTAAATATAAATTAAATTATGCAAAACAAAAAGAAGATGCACATTCTCTGTCATATAGGCCTGCATGAATAAACTTTCTGAATCCTTTATCGTCCGCAACTGAAAAAAGTTGTGGATGATTACTATATTTTTCTAATGTGACATTGTTGTCCCTGGCTCTCTTTCTCTCTCTCTCCCTCCCGCTCTGTTCCTGTGCTACTGTGAGTGTAACTACCGCCCCTCCCCCTCTGCCCAGAGCTATCACAAGGCTCGTGTGTGGAGTAAAGTGGAACAAAAGTGCGAGAGAGAGGGTGAGAGAAAGAAATAACAAAACAAAAACCACGGCTCCCAATAAGGAGCCGGATGGCAATGTTCACTTCAAAGAGTTGGATCTAAGAGCCGCTTCGTTCGCGACCGACACATCACTAGTAAGGCCCAGATGGACGATAGATGATAACAAGTAAGTAGTGATGGGATTTCCGGCTCTTTTTGGAGAACTGGCTCTTTCGGCTTGGCTCACTAAAAAGATGCGGCTCTTTCGGCTCCCAACCGGCTCTTCAGGTTGTTTTCTTGCTTTAATTAATTTATTATTAACAATAATATAAAATTATGAACAAAAGGAATTACTAATGTAAAAAAAGGGGTTTATTTATATATGTTTATATATAATTTTGGAGTTGGTTCGCGCTTTGTCTCTAGGGGCCACCGTAAATGTACTTTTATTTATTCACTCCACAGAAAACATAATAAATAATATAATATAATAGAAAAACCAACTATTTACATTTCAACTTTAAACTATTTAAATTTTCAGCTTTCTCCTTTTAAACAAATTTAAAGTGAAACAACACAAAACACTGCAAACCACAACACAATAAAATATAAATTAAAATATGAAAACAAAATAAGCTTGTGTCGTTCACTTCAAAGATCCGGCTCTAAGAGCAGTTTCGTTTGTAACCGACACATTTCTACAAGTAAGACTGGTTTCTGAGTTCTACAGCTGGGGTGGACAAGGCTAAGCATCAGGCTTTCAAATAAATTAAAAGTCTGTCTTGGTCTTTCGTTGATTAATAGGCTGGTGTGAAAAACTTGCTGCCACATACAGAGGAACAGCAGGTTGAATTTAAGGTTGTAATGTTTTGTTGTATTATTCTAATTTTTCATGATTCCTCCACAGAGTGGACAAGGAGAGCTTAGAGGTTCCCAGTGGGCAGTCTGCCCAGCAGCATCAAGCACACCTGGACTCCATATTTATGGTCTGTACATGTACAACAACTACTTTTACATCTATTCTGTTCACAGTCATCTCCATGCCTGGTTCTGGTTCAGAAGACATGCTTTGGCAGCTGGGCAGGCCAAAAATAATAAATGGAATAAAATAACATTTTATTTAAAAATCAAGTAAACCTCACAAGCAATTAAATAACAAAATCACAGAATGGCTTGTGAGGTTTAAAGGAGAACATACACAATACTACATAGTATTAAGTAGTATTGTAGTGAACACTGCATAAAATGAATCAGAAAAGTTTAAAAAGATGTGTTTTAAGGCTACTTTAAAGGTAGTGAGAGAATTAATGTTGTGAATGGTGTTGAAGAAAGTTCTCGTGGCCATTCAGCTGAAAGCACTGGAGGGTAATGTGAGCAGATGGGAAAATAACAGTAGCAGAGGAGGAGGATCTGAGAGTAGAGGACAGAGTGGTGATGTGCAGAAGATCAGATATGGATGTGTGACTTTATGGGGAGACTTTGGAGAAAGAAGCTGAATCTACAATCAATGTGATATTTCACAGAAAGCCAGTGAAGTGGTTGAAGGGCAGTAGTAATGGGCTCTATTAATGGCACAAGCAGCTGAATTTTGGCTAAAGTCTATGGAGACATTTTTATGGTAATCTAGAAAGGATAAAATATAATAATCCATATGGAATATAACCAGAGCTTGTACAAGAATAGCAGTAGTCTTAGGTGAATGATAAGCAGTGTTGGGTAAGTTACTTTAAATTAGTAATTTAGTTACATTACTAGTTACTTCTATTAAAAGTAACTCAGTTACTTCAAGTTACTCGTTACTTTCAGAGTAACTAGTTACTAGGGAAAGTAACTTTGGTTTAACTCAGAATTCTCGTGTTAATGTGTTGCTTCCGTAACTGGATACCCAGCAAGATTGACAGTTTTCTAGCTTGCTTACTTGCCACAAGTGCACTGTGCCACCTACCAATAGAAAGGAAAAAATGTGCACATTTCCACGAGAGAAATCCCACGCCTGATTCTATCCTAGCCATTCTATCCTCGCTTTTTACATCCAACACAAAAACTGCAGTCATGGTGCTTTTGATTGTACTCAGAACTCGGAAATTCTGCCTTCTGAATAGGAAGATGTAGGCAACACCAGACTGCAGATGAGCTGCATACAGGGCTGGACTGGGACTAAAAAATCATCCCAGGCATTTTGACTAGAGACCGGCCCACCATTATAGGAAAAATCATAAAGCCTTTGAATGAAAATAAACACTGTTGTGACAGTGATGTACACTGTTCTGATGGTATATATGTATCAATCTATCAATTGTTTGTTGTAAGACGCAGATAATTATTTTTTTAAAAGTGAGACATTTTAAATGAGAATAAGAAAGTATTTCCTTGTGCCCCCCTTTCCCCCTGTTAATGCCCTACATGCCCCCCTGGCAACACTTTGCTAGACCCGCCCCTGCACAGTTACCAGCTGTCAGCTACTTAGAAAAGGATCCTGGTGTTATTTGTCTCTCAGAAACAGTTCATAACTTCCCTTCAACTCATTCATGTCACCTAAAAGGTAAACCTGTTTCTCCATCAGCTCTGATGATTCAGGAAGGACAGCTCCTGGTTTCATCTTCATGTTTCCCTCTCACCACATAACCAAACCGACATCAAGACCAGCAGGTTTACAGCTGTGGCTCCAGCCAACATCAGCTGATACTAGAAATTAATATTAAATAAATTCTAACAACAGCTGTTCAAGCTTAAACGTGCTGCTGTTGTTTAGCGCGTCATCCGCTGCTTTCCTCTTTCTGGCGCAAAGTGGGCGATAAACAAACAAGAGAGAAAAGCCAATCAGCTGATCATTGATCAGTTTCATGATTGAAGTAGAAACAGGAGAGGGAGGGTAAGAGGATGAGAGAAGAAGAGGCAGCTGTGCAGCAAAGACACAGAGTAACTCCAGCTTTGTGTCTTTTTCATTGTAGCTGAAGTCCGGGACAAACTGTGTTTCTTTTCACCTAAATACGAAACGCATAATATTTTCTCGGAATACGAGACGATTCCGTTTTTTACTGGACGGTTGGCAACTCTAATAATTAACCTTATGAACAAAATAAAGTTCAACATCAGTAACATAGCACCCACCCAGCTGTATAGAAACTCTGTCATGCTAGCTAGCACGCAGTACAAAAAAGTCAGCACAACAAAAATAAACTCCAACTAAACTTGGTTCATACCTGACCCAGATGGACTGCAGATTATAACTTCTTACCTGAAGTTCAGTTCAACTGACACTCTCGGACCAGCGGCCGCTTCGCGTCTCTCCTCTTGCCTCCCTTTTCCTTCATCCACCTGCTGGTTTCCACCACTTGCTAATGTTATTGAATCTGTGAGAGCTGCGCGATAGCCACCACACGAAGTAACGAATAACGAGCCTATCTAAATCCCAGTAACGAGTAACGCGTTCCTGGTTTTGGCATAATAACTAGTTACCGTGCTCGTTACCACAATAATAACGTATTTACTGTAACACGTTACTCAATAACGCGTTAGTCCCAACACTGATGTTAAGTAATATTATGTAGAAATATGATGCCCAAGTAATAATACTGATAAGTATGTCAAACTTTAGGGCGCTATCAAGAGAAACACCTAGGCTCTTCAGCTCTGAATAACAATGTATGGTCATACAATGTACTATATGGACTACCTACAGCCAGCTGTTGATTGATCATAAAAATTATAGTACTGAAAAGAGCCATACAAGTATTACACTGCGCAGTGCGGTAACACTGAGGTGGCTGAAAGACACGATTATAGTAGAGAAAAGAGCTCTGCTGTTTGCTACCACAAATCTGATAAATTTTCCATAATATCCAGATTTCGCTGCAGATAGAGCATCCTTACAGTTGTGTGTTTGTGTGTGATGTGTTCTTATGAACAATATGAGTGATAACTTTGTGACAACATTTAGATTTAAGAGCAATAGAAAGAATTAGATGTGGAAATGTGGATTGTTACCTTTTCCCACTTCATTTAGAGAGCCAAGGTTTGACTTTCATTGAGGGATCGTGTATAACGAGCTAATTAAACTGATTCCCAAAAACCGTTCCAGATACTGGGGGAAAAAATCATCGCTTTTGTGAAGACCGAGCTGAAGAAGATCCAGACAGATCTGAGTCCAGATGACCTACAATGTTTTAAGAGTCATTGTGAGGATGATAATGTATTACAAAGTGTGGATGAAGAACCGAGTAAGAGCAGCAGAGAAGCATTTGTGACGATTACAGTGGACTTCCTGAAGAGAATGAAGCAGAATAAGTTCACTGAGTGTTTGCTGAGAAGTGAGAATTATTCTCTAAATTTTTATGGTGATAAAACAGTCAACAATGTCTCAAGAAATGGCCAAGAATACATGCAAAAGATGTGCACTTGATGAATCCTTGATTTGTGTGTGTGTATCACTCAGGAACTTGCACTAGGAACTTGCAGTGGCATCAGCATGAATTTAAATCTACACTGAAGAAGAAGTTCCAGTGTGTGTTTGAGGGGATCGCTAAAGCAGGAAACCCAACCCTTCTGAATCAGATCTACACAGAGCTCTACATCACAGAGGGAGGGACTGCAGAGGTCAATGATGAACATGAGGTCAGACAGATTGAAACAGCATCGAGGAAACCAGACAGACCAGAAACAACAATCAGACAAGAAGACATCTTTAAAGCCTCACCTGGAAGATATGAACCAATCAGAACAGTGCTGACAAAGGGAGTGGCTGGCATTGGGAAAACAGTCTTAACACAGAAATACACCCTGGACTGGGCTGAAGACAAAGCCAACCAGGACATCCAGTTCATATTTCCATTCACTTTCAGAGAGCTGAATGTGCTGAAAGAGGAGAAGTTCAGCTTGGTGGGACTTGTTCATCACTTCTTTACTGAAACCAAAGAAGCAGGAATCTGCAGCTTTGAAGACTTCCAGGTTGTGTTCATCTTTGATGGTCTGGATGAGTGTCGACTTCCTCTGGACTTCCACAAAACTACAAACCTAACTGACCCTAGAAAGTCCACCTCAGTGGATGTGCTGCTGATAAACCTCATCAGGGGGAAACTGCTTCCCTCTGCTCGCCTCTGGATAACCACACGACCTGCAGCAGCCAATCAGATCCCTTCTAACTGTGTTGACATGGTGACAGAGGTCAGAGGGTTCACTGACCCACAGAAGGAGGAGTACTTCAGGAAGAGATTCAGAGATAAGGAGCAGGCCAGCAGGATCATCTCCCACATCAAGACATCACAAAGCCTCCACATCATGTGCCACATCCCAGTCTTCTGCTGGATCACTGCTACAGTTCTGGAGGATGTGCTGAAAACCAGAGAGGGAGGACAGCTGCCCAAGACCCTGACTGAGATGTACATCCACTTCCTGGTGGTTCAGGCCAAAGTGAAGAAAGTCAAGTATGATGAAGGAGCTGAGACAGATCCACACTGGAGTCCAGAGAGCAGGAAGATGATTGAGTCTCTGGGAAAACTGGCTTTTGATCAGCTGCAGAAAGGAAACCTGATCTTCTATGAATCAGACCTGACAGAGTGTGGCATCGATATCACAGCAGCCTCAGTGTACTCAGGAGTGTTCACACAGATCTTTAAAGAGGAGAGAGGACTGTACCAGGATAAGGTGTTCTGCTTCATCCATCTGAGTGTTCAGGAGTTTCTGGCTGCTCTTCATGTCCATCTGACCATCATCAACGCTGGACTCAATTTACTGGAAGAACCAACAACCTCTCTGAAAGCTGAAACAATAGAATCTGCAAAGCAAAATACTTATCAAAGTGCTGTGAACAAAGCCTTACAGAGTCCAAATGGACACCTGGACTTGTTCCTACGCTTCCTCCTGGGTCTTTCACTTCAGACCAATCAGACTCTCCTACAAGGCCTGCTGACACAGATGGGAAGTAGCTCACAGACCAATCAGGGAACAGTCCAGTATATCAAGAAGAAGCTCAGTGAGAATCTGTCTGCAGAAAAAAGCATCAATCTGTTACACTGTCTCAATGAACTGAATGATCATTCTCTAGTGGAGGAGATCCAACAGTCCCTGAGATCAGGAAGTTTCTCCACAGATAAACTGTCTCCTGCTCAGTGGTCAGCTCTGGTCTTCATATTACTGTCATCAGAAAAAGATCTGGAAGTGTTTGACCTGAAGAAATACTCTGCTTCAGAGGAGGCTCTTCTGATGCTGTTGCCAGTGGTCAAAGCCTCAAACACAGCTGTGTGAGTAAATATGTCCTCATCCTTTTACTGTAAAAATCTGAATTAATGAAAATGTATGCCATTTGACCATTAAATTAAATCCTTATCAGTCCTCAGAGTGAGATATATGATACTTGGAATAGGTTTTTAGCAGCAGAAATCACCTCGCCAGTACTACCAGTCCATATCTTATACCTAGGCTCCGCAGCTGCTAATGAACTGATTCATATTTGTTATGTTATGGTTTCCTAAGAAAAGAAAAATCTCACTCAGGTGCTTCTCTGATAACAATTTCCTTCTCAGCCTACACATGACAGATTACCTTGAGCACCTTGAGGCAACTGTTGTTGTGATTTGCATATATAAATTGTAAAGAAATATATTGATCTGAATTACCTTCAGTTTGTCAGTCATCTGTGGTGAAGTGCTTGCTATAACTTGGAATTGGTCTTTCACATACTTGTGGAGAAATTTTGGCAACAAAGTCTTGGAAATCATCAAGCTTTTTTTGGCAAATGTGAGAAGAGCCATTTTTGTGTTAGGGTTAGGGTTACTTCATATGATTGCTGATATTATTGTTTTTGCTTATTTTACTTGCAGTCTAAATGGCAGTAACCTCTCAGAGAGAAGCTGTGAAGCTCTGTCCTCAGTTCTCAGTTCCCAGTCTTTTAGTCTCAGACAGGTGGACCTGAGTAACAATGACCTGTATGATTCAGGAGTGAAACTTTTGTCTGATGGACTCAAGAATCCATGCTGTGTACTAGAAACTCTAAGGTCAGAATTCAGACTTTGATATTTGATGTGATCATTGGATGTCTTAATTGAATGTCTTGAAATTTCATTATTGAACAGACAGTGAAATTGGTTAAATAAACACATGTAAATGTGTTTGTTCTTTTTCTTTGTCTCATTTTTTTAAAATAACTTTGCACTGTTCAATCTCGAGATTTTCCTGTATATTGTATTGATTGTGCATGGCCATTTCCTTTCATTGCTCAATCATTTATTTTTAAGCAGTCATTTTTGTCCTCTGCGAGATCATTACTTCAGCAGTAATTCAGTTGACAAAATCCTTAAAGTTTTGTTTCTATTTTTAGGTATGGAGGTTTTTTTCAAGAATTGCGTTATTCTTATTATGTATTATTATATAAATTGTATCCTGTCTCTTACCCACTAAAACCTGGGGGAGCACTCCAGCCCTGCTTTCAACCTGAATTGATAATCAGTTTAGAAAATGGATTAAGTAATTCAATTACAGTCATGTTTTAGTTAGGCCTGGTTGACATGTCTTTTTCAGAAGAAGCCCCACTATTTGCTTAAAGTATGTGTGCTAGAGCATAAGGAGCATCTGTGGTGCTATCCTGCATGCATATAAGTAAGTAAGAAAGTGATATCACTATTACTAAAGTGATCAATACAGCAGAAAATAAATCTTCCACCTCATTATCCTCTTCAGCTACCCTGTCTGTAAATCATACATTAAAACAGATTTCACTGCCATCTTGTGAACCTTCCCTTTCACTCTTGTTGCTATCTTGCTATGATTGACTTTCTCAAAGGACCTTGCCACTGTTTTTTTTTGGGGGTAGACCCTATCAATTTGATAACTCTGAATTCACCAACATAGGTCAAAAACACTGGGTTCAGACAAAACCATGTTATCTTTTGATTTGATTTGACTTTTCTCTTGTATATAACCGAGGCAGTGTAGACTGTCAGAAAAGAAAATCACTCAACCACCGGTACAGATATGTGGGTGGTACTTGGTTCAAAATCAAATTTCAAGTAGTAGAAGGCTTCACTATTCACATAAACTCAGTGGATAGAAAAAAAAAACAGTGCTTCAGCTTACATATTATTTTTTGTTTGTCTTCAGTCTGTCAGGCTGTCTAATCACAGAGGAAGGCTGTAGTTCTCTGGTCTCAGCTCTGAGCTCCAACCGCTCCCATCTGAGAGAGCTGGACCTGAGCTACAATCATCCAGGCGACTCAGGAATGAAGCTGCTATCGGCTGGACTGAAGGATCCACACTGGAGACTGGACACTCTCAGGTATGGTGAGAATGTCTGATAGAGGAGGAAGAGCTGGGAAAATTCCCTGTGTCCTTAACACTTAAACTCCCGTTTATTTCATGCAAACATGACATGAACAGTCAAACACAGGAATAGTTTTCTATTGCTTAGAACACCATCTCTACTCTACTTTAAATATTTATGAGATATGAAATAAATATTTACAGTGGGGCAAAAAAGTATTTAGTCAGCCACCGATTGTGCAAGTTCCCCCACTTAAAATGATGACAGAGGTCAGTAATTTGCACCAGAGGTACACTTCAACTGTGAGAGACAGAATGTGAAAAAAAAATCCATGAATTCACATGGTAGGATTTGTAAAGAATTTATTCGTAAATTAGGGTGGAAAATAAGTATTTGGTCACCTCAAACAAGGAAAATCTCTGGCTCTCACAGACCTGTAACGTCTTCTGTAAGAAGCTTTTCTGTCCCCCACTCGTTACCTGTATGAATGGCACCTGTTTGAACTCATCATCTGTATAAGAGACACCTGTCCACAGCCTCAAACAGTCAGACTCCAAACTCCGCCATGGCCAAGACCAAAGAGCTTTCGAAGGACACCAGGAAAAGTATTGTAGACCTGCACCAGACTGGGAAGAGTGAATCTACAATAGGCAAGCAGCTTGGTGTGAAAAAATCAACTGTGGGAGCAATCATCAGAAAATGGAAGACATACAAGACCACTGATAATCTCCCTCGATCTGGGGCTCCACGCAAGATCTCATCCCGTGGGGTCAAAATGATCATGAGAACGGTGAGCAAAGATCCCAGAACCACACGGGGGGACCTGGTGAATGACCTGCAGAGAGCTGGGACCAAAGTAACAAAGGTCACCATCAGTAACACACTACAACGGCAGGGAATCAAATCCCGCAGTGCCAGACGTGTTCCGCTGCTGAAGCCAGTGCATGTCCAGGCCCGTCTGAAGTTTGCCAGAGAGCACATGGATGATACAGCAGAGGATTGGGAGAATGTCATGTGGTCAGATGAAACCAAAGTAGAACTTCTTGGTATAAACTCAACTCGTCGTGTTTGGAGGAAGAAGAATACTGAGTTGCATCCCAAGAACACCATACCTACTGTGAAGCATGGGGGTGGAAACATCATGCTATGGGGCTGTTTTTCTGCCAAGGGGACAGGACGACTGATCCGTGTTAAGGACAGAATGAAGGGGGCCATGTATCGTGAGATTTTGAGCCAAAACCTCCTTCCATCAGTGAGAACTTTGAAGATGAAACGAGGCTGGGTCTTCCAACATGACAATGATCCAAAACACACCACCCAGGCAACAAAGGAGTGGCTCCGTAAGAAGCATTTGAAAGTCCTGGAGTGGCCTAGCCAGTCTCCAGACCTCAACCCCATAGAAAATCTGTGGCGGGAGTTGAAAGTCCGTGTTGCTCGGCGACAGCCCCAAAACATCACTGCTCTCGAGAAGATCTGCATGGAGGAATGGGCCAAAATACCAGCTACTGTGTGTGCAAACCTGGTAAAGACCTATAGTAAACGTTTGACCTCTGTTATTGCCAACAAAGGTTATGTTACCAAGTATTGAGTTGTATTTTTGTTATTGACCAAATACTTATTTTCCACCCTGATTTACGAATAAATTCTTTACAAATCCTACCATGTGGATTCATGGATTTTTTTTTCACATTCTGTCTCTCACAGTTGAAGTGTACCTCTGGTGCAAATTACTGACCTCTGTCATCATTTTAGGTGGGGGAACTTGCACAATCGGTGGCTGACTAAATACTTTTTTGCCCCACTGTATTCTTGACTGACAATAATGATAACTGCAAGGATTTGGTTGATGAACATGGCGCTTGTGTTCAGCTTGGCTGCTGTTGCTGCTGAGTGTGTTTGTCAACTGCTTCAGTATATTGTTTTTTATCTTGTCATCTCATCTGTTGTATATTATGAAGGTTTATTTGCTACTCGGATCTACAGTTCACATATATTGTTGAGTATCAAACTATGTATGGAAAAAACTTTTGACAGCTGGTAGAGCTACCACAAGGCTTTCCCTCCTCCATTTGTCTGCCCTCCTCCCTCTCCCGACTACCTGTACCTGTTCTTCGCTCCAAGCAGAATCCCAGGAGCAAGAACAAATGGTAAGGAGATCGTCTAGAAGGGTTGGTAGGTCTGGTGTCCGGGCTAAAAGGAAATGGACCCGACAGAGAGGATTTCTTCCGCTCCATGGTAGAGAACATCTCCGGTATCTGGTACTGGTTCCCCTCCAGGACGCTGATAATGCCGATCGGTTATCACCTACCCGGGTTTTCGCCATGGGCGAACAGAACGATTACCTCGATCGGCGTCAATTCTGGAAATGCGGAATTTTTTTCACCTTAGCCTGGTATTCTACAAGACCACAGTTCCACAGCTAGGGGTACCGGGAGACTACGTCCTCATTCCAGGTGTCTGCTGTCAATTCCCCATCAGTCAGCTGTTGATGACGTCAGACTGTCACCTCTGCTTCAGATCGCTCTCCTAAACGCTCGCTCTACAGCCAATAAATCATTTGTACTGAATGACTTTTTTTTAGCAGTAATAGTCTGGACTTCATGTTTCTCATGGAATCTTGGCAGCCGGAGAATGAATGTATCCACCTTAATGAGCTCTGCCTGGTCGGCTGTCGCTTCATCGGGACTCCGCGTTTGGACCGTCGTGGTGGTGGTCTGGTCACCGTTCACCAAGATAATTTTTCTTGCAGGGTTATGGACTCTGAGATTTTCCCTTCCTTTGAGTCACAACTTCTTATCAGATATATTTTATTGTGTTTTAATTTACTGCCCTCCAGGCCCTGCTGGTGTTTTTATTCAAGATTTTACAGACTTTTTATCTTCCATTATTAAACTGGAGAAGATCTTAATGATTGGGGATTTCAAACTGCATGTGGATGATCTTAGCTGTAGCATGGCCTGTGACTTTCTATCCATTACAGACTCTTTTAATTTTATTCAGCATGTCTCTGGACCCACCCTGTTAAAGGCCACACCTTGGACCTTGTGTTTTCTCTTGGCTTAGACATAACTAATGTCTGGATTAAGGACATACAAATGAGTGACCATTCCTGTGTTACTTTTAATCTTAGCTTCCCTCTGTACACACCAACCTCTAATCTCATGTTCCATAAGCGGTTCATAAATCAGGACGTTGCTTTGAAGTTTTCTAATTTGTTGGACCCTCATGTGATCAGTGGCTGCACTGATGCTGATGTTGCTACACAGTGTTTTAACAATCACTGCTTGGAGATTTTAAATTCAGTGGCACCTATGAGATCTGTCATTGCTGCCTCAAAAAGAGCTCATCCATGGATAAATGATGACGTAAGGAAGGTCAAAAGACTCTGTAGAAAAGTAGAATGCCTTTGGAAATCAACTAAACTCGAAGTTCACAGGCTCCACCTTAGGGAACCTTGGGTTTCTGTACATGAAACTATAAAAACAGCCAAATCACGATATTTTTCTCAGTTAATCTCATCAAGCAGAGAAATTCCAAGGTACTGTTTGACTCCATAAATTCTATTGTTTATAATGTCCGTATGAGCATTGGTTCTTCAATACCATCTGTTTGTGCCTCTGGGCCACCTCCCCGTCATTTACTGTCAGTGTTTAACCCAATGACTAGACTTGTAGTCAAGACCACCTAAACCGAGACCAAGACCAAGTCGAGACGAGACCACGACCGAGACCAAGTCGAGATGAGACCAAGACCAAGACAAAAAAGTCTTTAAACTGCAGCCAGATGCTGCTTCATTTACGAGTGTCAGGCATATTTATGTGTTTTTGCTTTCGCACAGCCCTCCTCACCGCTGTCTACTGTCTCACTCACTTACTGAGAGGACAGACGCACGCTCCACTTGACTGTCGTGTTCATCACCCTCTCTGTTTATATATATCACATATGCAGGATACCTTAAACTAGTTTTTTAATTAAGCAGCAAGGCAGAACAAAGTCGGGGCTGTATCAAGACACAGGGACTAAAGCCCAATTCAACAAGACCCAGAACTGATCCAGAATTAAAACAGGACTACAACAGTTCAAAATCAGGACTACTTAGGACTTAACCAAAACAGAACCAGAATCAAAACTACATGATAGTTGCACTAAAAATCATCATAGACCTGCACTAAACTCATTTTTTAATTCTACCAAAGTACACTATTTAGATTCAGGAAAGTTTATATAATTATTTACTAGAGCTGGGCGATATGAGATTTTTTCATATCACGATATGTTTTTTTCATTTCAGGCGATAACGATATCTATCACGATATAAGCCAAATAACTATATTTGTAAGATTTAAATGTGCCGTTGCTCACAAGTAAAATGTGAAATAATCAGCAGCTTGTTTTTATTTAAATATTTATTTCCCATAATAAGTTCAACAGGGTAGATGTACTTAAGGAACATGAGACTTTTTCAGATAAATAAAGGCAAATATTGCAAACTACACAAAAGGCAGCCGCTAAAGCGTTTAAGTTTCAAAATAGAACAAACGAAACAGACTAAATTGTCAATTCCACTTGGAAACAAAATATTAATTCTAAAAATAAATCTTAGTTTGTTTTACAGAAGAACAGACAAAACTGACTAACTTTTGTCAATATCAAATAAACTGAGAACTAAAAGGAAATTCTCAATCTCTCCTTGTTGTATAGCTTAGCTTTTCAAACAGTTGTAACAGTTACTTTAGTCTGACAAAAGCCGAATGATGAATTAGCGCTTCCAGTCAGAGACTGAGGCTACGTCCACACGTACACGGGTATTTTTGAAAACGGAGATTTTCCGTTTTCGTTTTAAAAAATAATCCCGTCCACACATAAAGGGAGAAATGAAGTGAAAACGCTGCTATGAACATGCCAAAGCAGCAGGTGGCGCTACATTCCTAACCGTGCAGAAATGTTGGCCAATCAGAAGTCTAGAAGCCTCGGTGGGAAAAAGTAAACAAAGCTGGGGCATAGAAGCAGAACCGAGTCGTATGTGTGGAGGGACAGTAACTGTGTGTATATGTAAGCATTTAAACACTGCAGAGAGTAGAATTAACAGTAACAGTATTGTAGAAATTCATTTCACCGAAACAATAACGTGGCGCACAGTGTGACGCATGCACCAGTTTATTGTATTTCCAGACTTGCTTTCGGCACAATTTACAGTGCACGCTACTCTGTTTTTTGTCAGACTTGAAATAGCCGAAATACCTTCACACTACGGAACTTCTATGGCTCTTCCGTTCGACAATCTCTCCGGCGTTGGAACCATCATCTGTTTTCTCTTCGGTCACGCTCGGTTGACTTTTCTAGTCGGCACACTCATTTCCTCCATTAGCGCTGGCTCCATTACCCGCTGGCTGCTTCCCAAACAAACACACGTGCGGCTTGGCACTTGTGCTGTACCTAACAAGCCACGCGACGTGATGCTGCGGCTGTGATTGGTTCGGCTCTGCGCTACTTAATTTGGATTGGCTGACCTTTTTTTTTTTTTAAGAGGACAAGAGCGGTGAGGTCTATCGCGATAGCTTAATTTCTCTATCGAGTAAAAGTTATATCGCGATACATATCGTTATCGTTCTATCGCCCAGCTCTATTATTTACCCTTGTTGTGCAAACAAGCCTGCATAACTTAATAAATATAGAATTTGAAAAGTAACAAATGGTATCTAAAAAGAAACACTAGGTACTAGATACATGTTCTGAGTTTTGGGAAACAACCATTTGACTAACATGTGTGTCTCACCTGGCTCTTGTTCCATCTCTGTTCTGTCCTCATTCTCCTCTCCATCTCCCTCTCTGTTCCTCTCTCTCTCTCTGTGCTGACAATCAAACCAAACACCAACATCATCAAATATACAGTTGTAACCAGATATTTACATACTCTTCAGCTAAAAACACAAACACTTTTTTAATTGGAACATCAAATCAGACTAAATGTTTATTTTTTTAGTTTGATAAATATAAAAAACACATTTGTTAAATTTAAGAGTAAAATCGTAAAAACAGACGTAAATCATCTGTATTTCTTAATTGAAATGGCACCAGATTGTATTCAAAATTGAGCCACACTTATGGAGGTCCAAAGTTCTTTTCCTGGTGTTTTGGTTGATATCTCTTGATTTTCCCATGTCAAAGAAACAGGCTCTGTGTTTTGGGGGTGCCTTATATGCATCCACAGGTGTGCCACCAATTTACTCACATGGACTCTACCAACCAATCAGAACCTTCTTAAGCTCAGAATGGAATGGTCTGGAGTTTTCTCATTAATTAACAATAAACTTAGTATACATGTACTCCTAAATTTGATGAAAGTGATACAAAATAGACAGCTCTCTCTCGCTTTATTCTGACATTTAACTAATTGAAAAGATATTTCAATATTTATTTATCTAAAACAAAACAAGTTTACTCTAAATTCATATTTAACAGTGAAAAAATGTTTTTATGTTTTCTCCCTAAAGTGTATGTAAACATCCGGTTTCAACTGTGAATATACTGCTGTGTATTGAAATTCCTCTTGTTTTGCATAGAAATATACTGAACAACATACAAAGCATCATATATAAAATAACATCTACCTGAGATTTTTCTTTGAAAGAAGTTCCTTATGTCCATTGTTGTGTTCATTAGTACATAACTGAAGCCGATTTAGAGTGCTTTGTTTAGCCGTGGAGGGTAACAACTGAAAATATGAAATAAACACACATGTAAGCTAAGACTCTCTAAAAAACAGCATTGTTGTTGTTTGGCTTTTCATTTCGCCATTTGTTGATTCACTCGAAGAGCAAGTAACGTAATATGGGTCAAGTGATCAGTTTGATATCAATCTTTTGTGATACACCATCATATTTACATTATTTGTACAGTACGAATGATTTGCTTTGGTTCCTGGTCAAACTTAAGCTCTCCTCTGTCTGCAGCAAACTTGCAGGCAGCAGCTTCTCTCCCCTCGCTCACATGCATAAGTGCTGTGCTCAATCGCCCAGTGCCTGAGCTCGGATCATACCAAAATTAGGGGGAATTTACAACGGTGCGCTATGTGCTTGGAATATTGTGTGTAGTTTTTGTTTTATACAGTTGTCAGTCAGGCATCTAACTATGAAACAAATCACACTCCAAAAGACCCTGGGCTTCTGAAAAAAATGACCCGGTCTTAAGCCATTCCCCCGCTCCGCCGATGGTTGACTCCAAATCCCTCCCGAACACTATGTCGATCTGACAGAGCAAGACCGAGACCAAGACCGAGACCAAAGTCTGTCAAGACCAAGACAAAAGTCCGTCGAGACCAAGACAAAACCAAGACCACGTAAAAGTGGTTAAAATGACATTCTACCTGCTGGGCTGTTTAAAAATGCTCTCTCTGCCATTGGCCCATCTATTGTAGAGATATGCAATGCGTCTCTTTTAACAGGCGTCGTCTCTAGGTTCTGTAAGCATGCTGTTGTTGAGCCCATATTAAAAAAGAGCAGTTTGGATCCAACTCAGCTTAAGAATTATAGGCCTATCTCTAAGCTTCCATTATTGTCGAAAATTCTGGAAAAAGTAGTTACAGATCAATTTACCACTTTTTTAGAAAAACATGAAATTTATGACAAAAGGTCACTCAAGAGAAACCACATTACTTAAAGTCTCTAGTGATATTATGATGTCATCTGACTCTGGAGCATTCACAGTCATGGTTTTGTTGGACTTGGCATCTGCCTTTGACACCATTGACCATACCATCCTGATTAACAGGCTCCGGGACGTAGTCTGGCTTTGAAGTGGTTTCAGTCGTACC
The DNA here is from genome assembly GCF_057381915.1 of Diplotaxodon limnothrissa. Taxonomy (NCBI): domain Eukaryota; kingdom Metazoa; phylum Chordata; class Actinopteri; order Cichliformes; family Cichlidae; genus Diplotaxodon; species Diplotaxodon limnothrissa. The sequence goes on along the minus strand of NC_140598.1, from coordinate 39,019,517 downwards.
TCTCCAACAGATCTTTTAGTGTTTTTGCAAATCAGTTTATGTCACATTCTAAGGATCTGATATGTGGGATACCGCAGGGTTCAGTTCTGGGTCCTATCCTTTTTCTCCTCTACATGTTACCTCAAGGACTTACAATTAGGCAGTTCCCTGAGGTGTCTTATCACTTCTATGCTGATGATATTCAGCTCTATTGCTCTTTTAAGCCGATGGAAGTCAATAAACTGTCCTCTTTAATTAAATCTTTAGCTTCCATTGAACAGTGGGTTGGTGACAACTACTTACAGTTGAACTCTGAGAAGTCAGAAACATTAATTATTGCCCCCGACAGCCAGATATCTCTAATCAAACAGCATCTTGGTTCTCTTGGCTCATCTGTTCACCTGAGCCTCAGGTACCTTGGTGTGATATTTGATTCTGCCATGTCCCTAGAACAACACACTCACCAGTTAATTAGGAATTGCCTTTTTCAGCTAAGAAACATCTCCAAACCACAAACTTTGGTGTCTAAATCTGAGTTAGAAATGGTTATTCATGCTTTTGTTTGATCCTGCATAGATTATTGTAACAGTCTTTTTCTTTGTTTGAGCAAAAGGAATCTTGACCGTCTCCAGTTAGCCCAGAATGCTGCTGCAAGGCTTTTAACTAAGACACAAAAAAGAGAGCACATTACACCAGCGTTACATTCATTACACAGGCTTCAGGTACATTTTAGAATTCATTTTAAAATCTTGGTACTGACTTTTAAAGCTTTGAATTGTGATGCCCTTGCCTACATTTCTGATCTTTTAGAGCCCCACGCTCCCTCTCACAGCATGAGATCATCTAATCAAAGGCTGTTGGTAGTCCCACTAACATGTTATAAGACCAGAGGTGATAAATCTTTTAGAGCGGTGGCCCCCAGGCCCCCTGAGACAGGACTCTCTTCCAGACACTCTAAACCAAGGCACAATGTACATTTCAATTCCTTTAATTTTAAATATGTTTATATTGTCTATCCTGTAAAATAGTCAGATGTCTATTCATATTAATGTACAGAATTCACCTGCTTGCTGCTACTACTGCACATTCACCCAGTGTATATACTATATATATATATATATATATATATATAATGTTCTTCCTCTACACCCCCCCCCCCCCCCCAAAATTTTTGCACATGTCGAGGAGCGTGTCAGGCTACATTTCACTCTGTGTTATACTTGTATAACTATGCATGTGACAAATAAAGAACCTTGAACCTTGAACCCCAGGTTGTGGAATGCTCTCCCTCCATCATTACGTTACCTTGATTGTATTTATTCTTTTAAAAAGCAGCTTTAGTCTCATTTATTTAGATTGGCTTTTAATTAGATTTGTGCTGTTTGTTTGATTTTTGATGTATTTTATGCATTTCTGTTTTATATTGCTGTGAAGCACTTTGGCGTTTTTATCCTGTGAAAAGTGCTATACAAAAAAATTTAATTGAATAACTTGCGATTTTAAGATCAATATAATGAACGTTATCTAGCCAGTGATTTGTATATTCAGCTTTTTAGATCCAATTAAAATCCAACCACCCAAAAAAATCCCCTAGAGTTCTTGAAACAGAGTAATGTAAACAGCATGAGAACACAGAACTGCAAGATAAACCCAGGGTATAGAGCAATAAACACAATGAGCACAAAGATACAAAGACACACACACACGCCGGGGTTGCCGCCACCCATTTGTATGGAAAGGACTTACCAGCTCCTTCTCTTTTCGTTATATAACTTTGCTAAATTTGACAATAAACCTGTTTAATTTCAACTTTAAGTTACAATTATTTCCCAATTTTTGCTCAAATCTTTCTCTTTTAAAAAAAGTTACTTCATCAAGTCCACAATAAATGAGATGAGCCAAGCTCATGCTTAATCAGCATCCACACTAATAAGTTAGAAGAATAAAGTTTAAAAAGAAACAGGAACTCAATAGATTGGATGCCTACGGCATTCACCCAATGAGTCACATTTCATTAAATTTAGTGTCAGTGGTACTGACAGATCCAGGATCAGTCCAAATCATCAGCAGTTTGATCCACGTATGGATTGAAATGTATTTGTGAAAATGTTGGACTGTTCCTTTATCAGTGTGTAACAGTCCGTGTATGAGAGCCATGTAACGTCCTTGTTTGCATGCTGAAAGAGACTGTGCTGGTCTGATCCCCCTCTTCCTTTCAGGGTGGAGCCTGCTGGAGTCCGATGGTTGAGACCAGGTTTGAGGAAGTGTAAGTGTGTTTTTAATGTGATTCATTAAACAAAGCAGCACACATTCAACCATCATCAAAGTGTCAATCAATGAACACATGATGGATCAATAACTGCAGCTGGATTGTGTTTGTTCTCTCCATCAGATTCCTGTCAACTCTCAATCGACACAAACACAGTACACACAGATCTTAAACTGTCTGACAACAACAGGAAGGTGACACATGTGAAGGAGGTTCAGTCATATCCTGATCATCCAGACAGATTTGATGTTTGGCCTCAGCTGCTGTGTAGAAATGGTCTGACTGGTCGCTGTTACTGGGAGATCGAGTGGAAAGGAAGGGTTGATATAACAGTGAGTTACAGAGAAATCAGAAGGAAAGGAGACAGTTATGACTGTGTGTTTGGATACAATCATGTGTCCTGGAGTCTGAACTGCTCTGGTGATGGTCCACAATTTGTCAGGCAGAATAACATGAAAGGATCCATCTCCTCCTCCTCCTCCTCCTCTGTCTCTAACAGAGCAGCAGTGTATGTGGACTGTCCTGCTGGCACTCTGTCCTTCTACAGAGTCTCCTCTGACACTCTGATCCACCTCCACACCCTCAACACCACTTTCACTCAAACTCTTTATCCTGGATTTGCAGTCTGTTATCCTGATTCCTCAGTGTCCCTGTGCTGAGTTGGTGTAAAGAGTGTCCTCCTGTTAGAGAAACACTCTGACTGTTGAACAGATAGTTCAGTCTGTACATGTCTGTCTCTTTCACTCAGAAACACGTTTTCAGATTCATGGATTCAATCAGTTGATGTTTGAAACTCTTCTAAATGATTCCTTGTAAACTTCTTCCTCTTCAGTTCTTTAAAGTCACTCTGATATCTGGCACTGTTTGTTTTGTGTACAAACCACCTGCTGACCTGCAGTACATCTTTATTGTTATTGTTTCATTTATGATTAAAATTTACAAGTCATTACTTCTGTATTAGTTCTGAGCATATCTGAAGATTAGGTAGATATCTCAATAGTTCTTGTAAGCAAGTGAGAAACTTCATTTTCTAATTGTCGAGATAAATATCTGACCCTCACTTAGAATTCAAAAGAGCTCACAGGTTCCTGAAGACCTTTAGTAAAACCGTTATTCCTGCCTGTAGTCAATCATTTGGTGATCTTTTCTCGGTATTAAAGTTCAATAAACTGTTGTAAGTTTCTGAGTACTGTATTTGAGTCCCTTCATTTTCATTAGGGCAATTTTAATCTGATAACCCTCAACGATTTGTATTTAAAAAGAACTGTGAGATGAAGATAGAAGATAGAAAAGACCTTGAGAGTTGAGGCCCTGTAGAATATAACAAAACATGAAACTACAGCTGGGGGTGTATAGGTATGCACAGAACAGAGTAAACAGAGTAAAAGCAGACGTAAGTCATGCGCATGCAATGTTTTAGTAAGATGTTAGTTTGATGAATGTTTTTTCTCACTACTGATCACGTGCCCAACATCCACTCTGCACGTGCTTACACACACATATATCAGCACTGCACACACATATAGCACTGTGGCTCTGAGTTGCTTTGGTTAACATATGAGAGAATTCCTGGGGTTTTATAGCATGTTGTGAAACTCATGAGGCCCCCCTTTAGATCTGCTTTTTACATTGCATGATCTCTGATGCGCATGGTTTAAATAAAGTAGCATCACAAGTGTTTTGGAGTCAAGTGTTTTTTTTTTTCAGCTGAGTATTAAAAGGATCGGAGAGATTGAATGAGTATAATCTCGACAGTTGGAGGTTAATCAGTGACGAAGCGTTGCAGCCCCTAACAACCCGAAAGAATGGATGACATTTTATTTTTGTATACTGGACATTTTAAGTATGTGTTCCATGCCCACTTTCTATCTAAAATGTTTTTACCATATTATCTATGGTCATCCAGATAAATATGCTTTGAAAGATAATCCTCTAAACATCCATTCAAATCTAATGCATTCATGTGTAATATTCTTTATTTTGAGTTTCCATATTTCTGGCGCCATGCAGCCCTATGCACGGGGTGATCCGCATTAACTTGCTAACGGAGATTTGCCGTGTTAATGCGTCATTAAAAAATATTTTTAACGAGATGAGCGCTGACAGCACTAGTTAAAACATATGCCAATATTACCTTATTATTATGAGATCATTACAATTTAAAATCTTTATAAAAATATGAAAATTCAAACTCACAGGTTAGGCTGCTGCCCCCGCGACCCGGCCCCGGATAAAGCGGATGAAGATGGATGGATCAAACTCACAAACATTACCTTGTTATTGTTATGAGGATATCATATTGTTAATTGGTTTTGTCTCATGCGGATGTCTTTATTTCCAAATTATTCCCAACTCGTTTTTGGGCTCATGTTATCCAGTTACATACTTTTCAGTCTAATTACTCAAATCTAACCATTGTTGCTACCTTAAAATTACTTGAATATTAACTAGTTAATACTTTTTAATTGATGAGTAATAACCTAGAAATTACCGCAATATTATGTTCTTGTCTCTGCCTATATTACTAAGCTGTAATATAAAATGCTACCAGGAATTTACATTTCCCATTGATCATTAGAAAAAAAATAAAGACATTGTGTGATATTGAAAACTGTCTTGACAGAAAAAAAAAAGTTTTCTGGAGAGCTGATTGGTCAGTAGGCAGAGATTTCCAACGTTGTCTGTAACCACAAACATAATCTACTCCACAGCAATTGGTGCATGTACCCCAGTAAGAAGTGAACCACCTTGGTTGTACATAAAACCTTGAGTTAATCCTTGAGTTAACTTCATAAGATGAAATCCTGATTTGTAGTGCAGGTCACAGGTGTCATTAATCACACACGCACACATAGAAACACGGACAAACCACACAGTTAATGACCTTTTGATTTGGAGGCAAACAAAACAAACATGTGCATAGTTTGCATTTATTGCACTGTTCATCCTAGTGGACAAAGCAAATAAAGTACAGGTGGAGCAATATCTGTGTATGTAAAAAAAAGAAAAGAAAAAAGGTTCATCCAATCAGAAACCTGAAAGAAAAGAAAAAGGGGTAGGAACCAAAAATATAATCAATGGTTGTTTGTGATTGCTTTTCTTTGCAGACATGAGTTGGTGGCTTTTCGATTTACTTTGTTTGATCTGTCTAGGCCCACAAGATGAGGGCAGGAACAAGACTGACTAGTCCACATAGAACATAATACGCACATAAAAAAGTAACATCAACATCAGTCCTACCTACACTCATAAATTGTTTTCTTATTTGCAGTTTTATCTTTCTTTGCAGTCTTTATTTATGTAAAAATAATGATGGTCCTATTGTAGAAAATTATGTAATTGTGACAGTTTCTTCCTGTTTATTAAAGAATGCATTAAAATGCATTTTTTCCATTTTTCATTTTAGTTAAAACTGATCAATTAATGTATACATTGAGAGTGATGCCTTAACCCTCGGATGCACAACCTACCAATACCTACACTCTTCCACGAGTGGGGTAAAAAATGACCCCAAACAAAATCAATGCTTTTTGTTATAAGCTTGGTTGTTATTTTTCAAAATCTTTAAAACGAAGAGTTGTAATATTTTCATATTTGAGTTATTCCTCATAAAACATGTTTGTGACATGAGACCCTTTGCATTTTTATTTATTTTTTCACTTCCTGCAAGAATGGTCAATCAAATAAAGGCCATGAGCTTACGTTTGATTACATTTTTCCACTCTTTTCCCCTGTCTGTGGCTACTTTTGTGCCTCCATGTTTGTGCATGTCAGCACCTCTTCTATTATATTATCAGACATGAACATCTTCCATACATCTATTGGGGAGAAAGTACTAAACCCAGGTGCAAGCCCTGGCCGACTAATTCAGAATATTGTAGCTAGAGCAGTAAGAGGGGCTCATTCTGTTAGACTCAATATCCATTTCCTCTTCAGAGGACTCATCAGAGGACTCCTCTGTGTCTGACTGGCCTTGTCCAGTGGGGGGGACAATAGTCTGGGTCCTCCATATCTGAGATGTCCGATTCTGAGTCAATGCCTCCGATGGGCTCTTCATCACATCCGTCCTGGATCATTTGTAGGGCCACAGGGATCCTAGCTGGCCTCATTGCAGCCATGTTACTTTAGAAAAACATCAGAAAGACAATGTTTGAAATGCACAGGAAACTATAAACAGGGCTGCACATAAATGGTCAAAATAAAAGACACATACCAGATAAGAAGTTGGAAGGCAGGTTTGCGTACATTAAATATTCTGGAGGAGGACAGACATTTGTTCAAAACTCTAAAGATGTTGAAGAAGCAAGCTCCGTAAGCAATTACTTTGGTGTTCCTCCACAACAAAAAGAAGCACGCATTCTCGGAATTTCCCGGAATACATTTATTTTGACAGTGAATGTGCACCTGCGGACCACTTATGTGCAGCCCTGTCTATAAATCATGTATGTTACTGTGTAAAAATGAATTCATTTTTGACCCCACTTGTGGAAGAGTGGGGAATTGATACAAAAACTGCATTTTTTTTTTTTTATTAATGAAAAAAGAAATAAAAATGCAAATGTCCTCATGTTACAAACATATTTTATGAGGAAAACCTGGAATAAGAATATATTATAACTTTGCATTTTAAAGATTTTGAAGAAAAACAACCCGTGGGGTCATTTTTGACTCTCTGATGGTTTTTGCGACACCAATTAGGGACACGTTCAAAGTTTTAGCAGTTTTCCAGACTGACGGACCTTCAGTTCTTAAAGTAAAATGGTAAATGGCCTGTATTTGTATAGCGCTTTTCTAGTCCCTAAGGACCCCAAAGCGCTTTACACAACCTGTCATCCACCCATTCACACACACACACTCACACACTGGTGATGGTAAGCTACATTGTAGCCACAGCCACCCTGGGGCGCACTGACAGAGGCGAGGCTGCCGGACACTGGCGCCACCGGGCCCTCTGACCACCACCAGTAGGCAACGGGTGAAGTGTCTTGCCCAAGGACACAACGACCAAGACTGTCCAAGCCGGGGCTCGAACCGGCAACCTTCCGATTACAAGGCGAACTCCCAACTCTTGAGCCACGATCGCCCACAAGTAGTGATGGACTGTCATTTCTCTTTACTTAGCTGATTGGTTCTTACCATAAAATGAATTCTAACAGTCATGTTCACGTGTCTCAGTCAAGCTCTAAGTGTATGCAACTTCCTTTTTATCCTTTGTGTCTATATATTGTCTGAGTCTCTGTCTGCTCCTCGGCATGTTCTCCCTCTAGGTTGTTTCTCTCTTGTCATGTGTGCTGTGTGTTCCATGTTCTGTCATGTCAGTCTAGTTCATGAGTTCCTGGTTTCTGCCTTGTCTGGGTTATATTTTATTTTGTATATTAATTTTTATTGGTACTGAAATAAAGTTGTTTTGAATGTAACTTGGTGCCTTTGGAGTGTGCGTTTGGGTGCCTGTTACACACATCAACATCCCACATAGCAAGCAGGTCTGGCCCAGATTTGGTATCAAGCCGGCACTGCTGGTTGACTTCTGGCATGATAAGACAACTGTCATCCAGATATGGACCAGGCCTGGCATAAATGGCACTGTCTATGTGATGGCATGCCATATCTGGCTCGATTGTGGTTTGGGTTATGTGGCCCAGGCCCATAGAAAACAGGTCTGGCCTGGATCTGGCATCAAGCTGATACTTCTGACTGACTGGTGTCAGTCAACCAGACGTGGGCCAGGTCTGGCAATGATGGCACTAGTTATGTTCCTATTTTCCTATTTTAGTTAGAAGACCCAAATGCCATGTTGCAATATTATACTGCTATGGTAGCACATGTTTCAAATGCAGATTTGACAGGTTTGTGAGTGTACACTTCATCCAAATCCTAGTGAGGGTTTACTCATCTGTGCCAGTGGGTTGCTGCAGCTCAGGAGGTAGAGCACGTCACCTACTGATCTGCATGTCAAGAGTATGAATGTGTGTGAATGTAGTTAAAAAGCACTCAGTCTAGGGAAAGTGTGTGATATGGTGAATGTGGCATGTTGTATAGAGCACTTTGAGTAATCCAGGAGAGTAGAGAAGTGCTATATAAGAATCAGTCCAAAGTTTCGTCATGTTACTTTTTCACTATTATGTTCCGGCACATGTTGTTATTACATGGCTTGATTAAGATATACATTAGGCTGACATCTGGACCAGCACAGGGCCAGCAGTGTGTCTGGTGCTGGCACGTGTGTGGGCCACCTCTGGCAAACCAGCTCTGGGCCACCAAAGGGCCGTCATTCTTTGCGGTATGCGGGCCATGTGTAAGCACATTGTGTGGGCCAGATCGGGGCCATACCAATTTTGCAATGTGGGATGATACTCCTGTTGCTATTGTAGTAAAAAAAAGTACACAAAAACCACTGGATATGCAACTTCAAATTGCAGGGTAGTAGAGACTAATTTTAATGAAGTCATAGACAGCATAGGCGAAATAAACAGATCCTTACCCAGTGGAGTACCTCTAATTAAATGGGTTGCTAACTGGCAGTAAAACAGAAGATGATGGAGAAGAAATTACATAATAGTGATGCTGTGAGGCGATGCAGCTACATAGCAATAGATAAATATTAGAAAAGAAAAAGTAGTCAATCTAACCTGGGTCCTGGAGAAAATTCCGACCCAGATGAAGGCCCTAGCACGAGTAGTGCTAGGAAGAAAGCGAAAAAGGTATACTGTGGACAAACTGGGCCAATTCTGCTATACCTGGTACGCAGGGGAAAATTATCAATATGCTTTTTGTGACAGTTTTGTTTGGTGGTGTGCCATGTGATTTTTCTAATCACTCGGCAATAATGTAAAATATGTGCTGTGGCTCCTAAAGGTTGGGAGAGACTGTCCTAAACTATGGCCTTGAAGAATTGTTGAAAAACTGCTCTAACTCCTCAGCAGCAATAAGTAACTCAAATTGTTCTGCAATGAAAGAACAGTTTTTCTGTTTTTGCAGTTCTGTAAGATCTGAAACAAACATTACAATCCTTGATTTGACATTTAGCAGGTGTTATGTCTTACTTACTGTGAAAAATAAGGCTTTTCCAATAAATGCCTAATGGCACACACAAATTTTCTGAGGCCACACAGGTAATAAATGATTTGAATAAAAAACAAAACAAAACTTGTATGTACATAATTTCAATAGAATGATGAACTATAGGTAACTTGATGTATTGTTAAGTAGTATGTCAAAAACCTTTAGATAAATCAAAGCTAAGGGCATTTTACACTATTATTAGTAATAGTAATAGTAATTAGTAATTATTACCCCTAAGACCCAAACTCTTCCATGGCATGCATTTTTAATTTCTCTTTGATATTTGGGCATATTGGGACCCAATGAATGTAAAAAACAAAGAATTACCAGATTTTTTAAACCTGATTTTTGTTTCTGAGAAAAATGAGAGCCACATATGAGGATATTCGTCTAATATTTTGATAGAACAGTAGCAGTATAATGTCCTTATAAGTGGATATCAGGCCCTTGTAGAGCAAAATTGAGTATTTTGGTCTAAACAACCCAAAATGTGATGTCCACATATGTGGACGCCAGGTCCTAGGAGGTTAATTATTCAAATGCAGCACTGATAAAACATGAAATGTTTTGATCCAGTGTACTAAGAAATAAATCTGTGTAAGTGCTTTTAGTGCTACGCTGATAGAGTATACAGAAGCAAATAAAAGAACGTATTATGTATATTATGAACACTTCATCACAATTATTTTGTGGTCTGTTTGATGTGCAGTGGTCATAAGTGTTTGTGAAAGCCTCCATGTTAAGTTATACTTGTTATATAATCAATTACTAATCTCTATGTCAGTACATAAACATTTGTCTTTATGCAAATAAAACATGTAGAGAGACAGCGACAGGGATAAAATGGGACCACATTATAGAGCCAGTGCAGTTTACTTGAAGTAAATATCCACAAGAGTCCGCAGAGGAAGTTCAACAAGAAATTGCCTGTGAAGGTTGGTGGAACCTTTTTAAAATAAGAACCGCTATCAAAAATGTAGATTATTTAAGTTTTTTAATGTGTTTTTATTGAAAATAACATTATCCAAACTCTACTCCAAGCCAAACCCTAATATTGAGCCTTGATGGTTGGCCAGGGTTGCGGATCTGAAAAAATTGATGTCATTGCTATTCTTCATATCAGTTTATAAAATGAAAATTTTTTCTTTCTTTTGAGAATTATGTGTTCTTTCAGACAACTGCCATTGCATTTACTCCACCGATTAGAAAGAAATTGATTATTGTGGTATAAATGTAAAGCACAATCAATTTGGATTCTTGAGTTTAACACAGCCACGCACAGAGATACACCCAGAGAGCCCAGTGTTAGGGACTTTGTTTGATTTGAATATACAGCTTTGGCTGTACACGATTTGATTACTTTCACTGTGCATCCAAATGAACAAATAAATAAACTCCATATGCATTTATAGGGACACTAAAAAATGTGGTGTTAAATTTAGAAATTTGATCATACTGCTCTCAAAAAGGTGAACACATACACAAAAATAAAATCTGAGCTTAGTGCATTTTGTTATCACGTGCTTGATGTTTAGTTATGTAAATACAATAAATTTGAATAAAGTGAGACTGACAAAAGTGAAGTGAGGCTGCAGTATGAGTCTAGTACGATCCACAGAGCGCAGACAGATGAAAGAAGCTCAGAAATCATTGAGAATAAGGTTTGTTTTAATACTTATTTCAATCAGAATCCTCTCAAATAACTGATGACAACTAAAATGTTTAAAACATAATGTTTTAGAAAGACAACATTATAGAAGGGAGCATTACGAGATTTTACATATGAAAACTTATTTTTGTAATGGTCAGTACCAAAAAATGGTAATGATGTCACTGTCTCTGTAAAAGATCTGTAAAGTCTGAGAAAAAGACATTTGCACCACATTGTGGTTTAAAGTACCTACATGTTTATATATATATATTCCTAAAAAGTACAAACAACCATGCCCATATGGAAAAGATATATATAAATCTTATAAAGTTTGTATCTGTCTTGTGTGAAACTTGTATGAAAAGCATATAAGAGTGAAAACAGATATAAGATCCCTTGAAAAATTATATAATGAAACTTGTATGTTTTGGATACTTACTAAAACAATGTATGAAAGTAATGCAAAAGTGGCCACTTTCATGAGTAAATCATGTAAGCCTTATATGATTTACTCATATAAGTTTTTACTATTTCTTTTCCGTATGGGTGGTCCAGAAGAGCTTGGTCAAACAATTGATTTTAATGAAATACACGCGTGGGGGGACCAGCGGTGTTCGCAGACAGCGCTGATCTCCGACTAATCAAAGCATAAGCAGATATTTTATACCATCAGGGCTTGAATTTAATGACGCCCCTTCAACGTCAGATACATTTCATACATACATCAAATCAAAACCACAATGACTTTTAACAAGTTTTAAAAAAGAACATTATCTCTGTCTTCATGGCAGATGTTTCCTGTCAACCTTTTGACTACCGCTTCTCCAAAACCGCAGACCATGTTTTGCAGTGCGCTAGCACTTCTGCACGCCCACAATTACAAGCAAACATGATATGTCACGACCTCACTTGGCACTCTATGTCACCTCTCACCTACTAATGCTCGCAGTCAAACAGAAGCCACTGTCAAATGTGTCAGCAGTTTACCAAACCTATATATGTAATATATTGAATAAATGTCCTAATCAAGAACCTCTACTAAAAGCTTAATAAAAGAATAGAAAAGTATAAAAGATAATAATGAACAACCTGGTTACTCAAATAGTATCATCCAAACAGCTCCTCAGAATAACCTGCACTTACACTCTGCTTTTAGTTTCACTGCAAAAGGCACACTCTGCAAACCTGCAATTTCCTGTCAGCCTGCAACTTAGTCTTTCTGAAAGACACACACTGTTTAAACATCTGAATGTAATATCAATGCTGTAGATTATATTATTAATTATTAATTTCCCTGCTGGCCCAGCTTGCTCCGGGAGATTTCACTTGTCATGTTTGCATAGTAAGCTAATGATTGATAAGACGATGTCAGAGGAATTGGTGCGCAAATTATCATCACTCACCAATCAGTGCTGTCGCTCTCTATACACAGTTAGCGCGATTGCAAAGTGAAAGCAAAAAACAAGCGCAAATTCAAACGCGATTTCAATATGTCACATATTGACAGTGGCTCACCGATGCCAATGACATAATTACCCAGCTACATTTCCGAAAGAATGCAAAAGCATTGACATATATTTTTCCTTCCTATGATAGGCCGACGGGCAGGGCAGAGATAGATTTTGGTAGCCCGACTGGAAAAATCGCTAGCCCCGGGACGTTGGGCAGGCGATTTTGCGAGCCCTGTATCTGATTGAGGAATCACTCATCTTTGGAAAAGAGAGTTTATTACAGAGAAATGGCTCTTTCCAAAATAAAAGCTATACTATCTGCTTCTTCGGGGCTATATTCTCAGCAGCATATTAAACATATCAGGTCCCCATAAGGAGAATCATGTGCTAACGGCTGTCTAAATGACTCGGGTAAAGTTTGTAGCATGCGTGCTTGTTGTTTTTGTCTTTGCACTAGGATGATGTCAGAGTAAATGTGCAGTCATATTCGTTGTGTTCCCACTAGTGCTGTCAGCGTAAATCTTGTTGAAATGACGTTAACGCCACAACACGGCAAATCTCCGTTAACGAGCTACCGCGGATCGCCCCGTGGATGGGGCTGGACGGCCAACAGGTTAACGAGCTAACTGCGCTAACACACTACCTCCCACCCATGTAATTGAGCATTGAGTGGCACATCCAACATACTGTTTTACTTTAGTCCATGACGCGCTTACCTTCAGGGTCATACGTCACATGAAAACCAAAATAGTTCCAAACGCCAGATCTGAATGAGGGTGGGGGAGGTTCAATTTGCCATGTTGCAAGGAGAGCTTAACTTCTGTCTCGCTAGCTTGCCCTGCGCTCAGTGAATCCGCGTCCGACTACTCTGCCTAGGCTGCACTGTCGAGCGCAGATCCACTGAGCGCTCAATACAGACAGCATCGTCAGAAGGAAAGTTGATAAAATAAATTAAAAATTTTGTATTGTTCGATACATATGCGTACCGAACCGAAAGCACTGTATCGAACGGTTCAATATCGATACGAGTATCGTTGTACCCCTAATACATATATATATATATAAACTAATCTCAAAAAATCTGAAAGATGAGGGGTCATATTTCTTGAGATTATGTTTTGTTTTAAACAACCTACTTATGCAGGTAAAAATATATATACAGTAATGTGGAAAACTTTAAGACAGGTGAGAAAAATGCTGTAAACAAAGAATGTTTTAATGGAAGTGTTAATTTTGTTTTTTCATCGATCACACAGTTTTTGAAGGAATTCGACTGGTAGGTTGTTCCAAACATCTTGGAGAACTAACCACAGATCTTCTGTGGATGTAGGCTTCCTCACATCCTTCTGTCTCTTCATGCAATCCCAGAAACACTCAATGATATTGAGATCAGGGCTCTGTGGAGCCCATACCATCACTACAAGTACGTCTGGTTCTACTTTAGGCTAAAGACAGTTCTTAGTGACTTTGGCTGTATGTTTGTGATCATTGTCCTATTGCAGAATACATTTGGGGCCAATAAACAATAATTTATGTTTCTGAAAGCACTCTTTGTTTACTGCATTTTTTTCCACACCTGCCTAAACGTTTGCACAGTACTGTATGCATTTCAATGCAACTATATTTACTTTTGATTTATTGTAATCTTCTCATTTTATCCTTTCAAAAGCAGACATCAGCTGCAAAACCCCTTTTGTGATAAAAATTCAACTATTTGATTTTTTTTCTTTTGCAGATATGGCATCCAATGGCTCATTTGATCATCCAAACCTTTCCTCTATCAATCCTCAGTTGTATTCTAACATGAAATGCCTCTTCATCACACCAAGCTCCTATGTCTTTGTCTCATTTAGCTTAACCAACATTATCCTCCTCCTTCCTCTCTGCATCCTTGTCCTCTACCATGGTTTCCAACAGTGGTCTCAAAGGCACTCCACCTCCTCAGCAGCAACAACAATGACACACTGTGACAGCTTCACCTACCATGCAGTGATCATAAAACTGATTGGTGTCCTTGCGTGTTTCCTTGACTGTTTTGGTATCTACTGGGTTAATCTAAGCATAATAGCAGCAGGGGCACTCTGTCTTTATTTCACTTGGTATGGACAGATTTTCTTTGACATCCTCACCTGTGTGGCGCGCTACCTGGCTGTTGTTCATCCCACCACTTACCTAAGTCTGAGAAATGAGAGAGGGGTCAGAATAAGAAATGTCACCATTTTCTGTCTGGATACTTTCCTTTGTGGCAATTGTTTCCATGATCACAAATTTTGCTTCCACTGTTGTGGACTTTTTCCTGTTGGTAGTGTCTTTAATCATCACCACTTTCTGCAGCCTTTCTGTTTTGCGCGTATTGACCCATCGAGGCCCAGGAGAACGGGAAAGGAACAGGGAAAGAGTTGACAAATCAAAGCTAAGGGCATTTTACACTATTCTAATCATACTGGCAGTGCTGGTGTTAAGGTTTAGTTGGAGTATTTTTTGAGCTTTTCTGAATGCATCAGGTAGAAGTGATGTTTGTGTGCTAATAACATGTGAAGTCTGGTTTAGTCTTCCCAGCAGTCTGGTGTTACCCTTGCTGTTTCTACATAGGGCAGGGAAGCTGCTGTGGTGCAAGAAAATCATACAAAGAGGTTCAGGGTCTTTTAAGTAAAGTGTTTTTTTTTTCTATTTTGCAGAAATGCAAAAAAAAAAACAACAACAACAGGGCTGACCAAAATGCTTTACAATAACACCAAATAAAAAGAAAAAGACATCCTGGAAGGTAAAAGATATGGAAACACAAAATAGCTGTACAAGTTAAACAAGTAAATAAAAGTAACTGGGTCGACTGTCAGGAAGTAAAATTGTGTTTTCAAACAAATTTAGAAACAGTGTGTGAAGGAGCCTGCCTGATGTGTGGTGGAAAATCAGTCCACAATTTCGGAGCTGCAACTACAAAAGAACTGTCACCTCCGAGTTGACGTTGTGTCACTGGAACGAGCAAAAGCATCTGCTGACCTGTGGGAATGAGGCAGGACATAAGGGTGCAGCAACTCAGATAAAAATAAAATAGATAAAATGGGGCACAGCCTTTAGGAGACTTAAAGATAAATAGCAGGTTTTAAAATTGAATCGTAAACAAACTGGCTGAAATCGAAGGGAAGCAAAAATTAGAGTGACATGCTCTTTCTTGCACAGATAAAAACCCAGCAGCGGTGATTTGCATACATATATGAAGAGCTGCTGTTCTCAGACCTAGCTGCGTTTTGAGCTAAATAACATGGTCAGCATGCAAATATGACAGGTGAGACCTTAGTCTGGAAATCGCCCCTTGTAGGCAGGGCTTGGTTGTTTTTCCCTTTATAAGCACAGGTGCAAGTAATTAGTTGTTTTTTGTTAAGTATTGTTTTCCCTTCAAGTTGAAGTTTAGATCACTGGGCATTTGATGTGTGACAAATAGTGTTTATATTTTTTAAAAAAAGCAATTATCCTGTCTTAATATAGTGAAGCACAATTTATTTTACAGTTTAATAAGGAAGTTGTTCTTGTATCTTGTCTTATCTGGTGCTGCTTTTTACGTATATAGAAATGTCTTTCTTACAAAAACATTAAACCTTGTAAACTGACTGCATGTCTACGGTGTGTCTCCTGTTTAAATAGTGCCTCCTGCTGGTCACACTTCCATGTCGTATGTAAGTTTCATATTTAGCTGTGAAAGATATGAGATGTTTGTTTTTCTTGGTTTATCTTGTAATTTTTATCAAATTAATTTCTTGTTTTGTTTTCTTATCTTTGTAATGATCTGCATTGCAATCATTACTATCACCTGTATCATATCTGCCAAAGTTGTTGCCAGTTAGGCCAAAATAGATATAATACTAATTATTTAAACTGCATTAATAAAATATGTTATTTCCTCTTAAATTGTGTGATATCATTGGCATAATAATATGAACACTACCAAACATGTGTTAAATATATTCATTTACATTACTTCACAAGGTTTAATTTGCTTCTCTATCATTTAGCTGGGCCAGAGGACACACTGTAAAATCAAATTAGTTCCCCAAACCTAAGCAAAAATTGTGCAAACTAGTTGCCTCAGAAAAAACTAAGTAAATCATAGCTAAGGTAACAAAGTTAGGGCATCTTATTATTATTTCTAAATAGAGATGGACCGGTCTGATATTAAGTATCGGTATCGGTCCAATACTGACCTAAATTACTGGATCAGATATCTGAGAGAAATAAAAAATGTAATCCGATCCATTAAGTATCAAACAAGCACCTCACAAAACTTGCGACATGGCGTAACTTGGCTCATAACCGTAGCACGTTGGAGCAGTATGCATCATGTGATAGAGCAGCTGTGGCATGCCAGACCTGTGGGCAGTCTGGTTGAGCATTTGGAGCCTCGGTACCAAACCGGCATTTCATCTCCAAGAAAGTTATCCCAGAGAGAAGTAAAGCAAGTGTGTAATCAAAGGAGCTTGCAAAGAAAGCTCCTACGATGACCTGGATGACTGAGAACCTTCACAGACAAAGCAAGTGTGTAAGTTCATCTCTGAATGTTTGTAAAGCATTCCCACGTTAAGCTTAACAACCTATATATGGAGCGACTGCCTCTCTCTCCCTCCCTCTCCTGCTGCTACTTCAATCGTGAAACTGATCAATGATCAGCTGATCGGCTTTTCTGTCGCGAGTCCGTCTCTCTTGTTTGTTTTTGGCCCACTTCGCACCCCAAAGAGGAAACCAGCGGCTGAATAACAGCAGCAGGTTTAAGCTTGATAAGCTGTTGTTAGAATTTATTTAATATTACTTTCTACACCAGGATCCTTTTCTATGTAGCTGACGGCTGGTAACTGTGCAGGGGCGGGTCTAGCAAAGTTATGCAGGGGGCCGATAGGGCATTAACAGGGAAAAGGGGGCACAAAGACATACTTTTCTTTCTTATTCTCATTTAAAATGTCAAGCTTTCAATAGATAATTATCTGACTCTTACACCCAAAGTTTTAATCTGATGCAAAATGTATAGAAGTCCATTACTGTATATAGTAACTATTAAGTCTAATATATATGATCTCAATATCATTGAGTGTTTCTGGGATTGCATGAAGAGACAGAAGGATGTGAGGAAGCCTACATCCACAGAAGATCTGTGGTTAGTTCTCCAAGATGTTTGGAACAACCTACCAGTCGAATTCCTTCAAAAACTGTGTGATCGATGAAAAAACAAAATTAACACTTCCATTAAAACATTCTTTGTTTACAGCATTTTTCTCACCTGTCTTAAAGGTACCATCTGTGCAGTCTGCAATTCTGTTGAAGAAAGATGTTGAATCTATTTAATTATTCTTGAAAAATAATTGATTTCTGTGCATTTTTTTTCACACTGCATCAAATTAAAGTTGATTACGTCGATTAAGCATCATGAGGTGGAGGGTGGGTGGTTCCTTATTTTATTTTTTATTTTTTTGCTGGGAGTTTTAGAACCCTATTAGTTAGGTTGCTTACTCTTTAAAATACCAGAATAGGGAGGATGGTGTAGGTTTAAGTTTATTAGATTGATCAGTATTGCTGAACTATGAAATATTTTGGGTCCAGTGTATTTTTTACATACAGGTATAATAGAATAGCTTTAGTGTTTTTTGTTTTTTTTTAACTTGAGTATGAACTTATACAAAATGCAGCAAGATATTAAAAAAAAGTTTATTGGTTAAAAAACACACTATATCGGATTCATATGGGTATCGGCAGATATCCAAATTTATGATATCGGTATCGGACATAAAAAAGTGGTATCGTGCCATCTCTATTTCTAAATGGCATTAAAATAAGAACTCAAACTTTTGCCTGGTTTGGCTGGTTTTCTGCTTTCTAATTGGTCCGGGCCAGGTGTAAATTTGAGGGCACTCTAGCATCACACAGTAATGATCAGTGTTGGTCAAGTTACTTGAAAAAAGTAATCAGTAACTAATTACTGATTACTTCCCCCAAAAAGTAATCCCGTTACTTTACTGATTACTTATTTTCAAAAGTAATTAATTACTTAGTTACTTAGTTACTTTTTAAAAACACGATTTACAACCTGAATAGGTGATAAAGCGATAGATCTTTCAGCCCAATTCTACTTTTTCTACATAATCCATCATACAAAATGTAATCAAATGGAAAAGTCCCTTTTTTTTTAACTTGTTTTATCAGTTTTAATCTTTTAACTTTATGCATCAAGCAAAAATTTAATTATATGCAACATTCTCTGAGTTGAATAAATGAGTTTAACATTTAAACCTATTTTCTGCACATTCCAGCACATAAAATAAAATATGTTTTTTGTTTACACTCACTCTTTCAAATAGATGCAAGTAAAACACAGCAGAACATAAATAAAGTCAAAGACTCAGCGGTCCTGTTGCTCTATTTTCACCTGTAAAGCAGGACTGCGGTAGGCGGAGGTTTACCCTGGTGCAGGTGTGCAGCGGTCAGTGGAAGGATACGGCAGTGTCTCTGTGAGTTTCCCAGTGCTTCCACGCTTTAAACGCTGCATGCTCATACTCTCTCCCACAATCGATATGTGATCCATTGTTGATCTGCACACAGCTGTTGTCACTAACGGCGCACTCGCTTACGTCACTGTCGTGAGACATTCTCGCAAAAAATCACGGTTTTAGTAACGCAGTAACGCAGCGTTCCTACGGGAAAGTAACGGTAATCTAATTACCGTTTTTGCAATAGTAATCCCTTACTTTACTCGTTACTCGAAAAAAGTAATCAGATTACAGTAACGCGTTACAAGTAACGCGTTACTGCCCATCTCTGGTAATGATGCTGTTCAGGATTTGATAAAACATTTCTTTAACCAGTGCTATGCATGACTCACAGATTAGAAATACCTGTGCCTTTTCTAAACAGAGGAGGAAAACTGCATAAAACAGTAAAACAGTCACCTTTTGATATCAGCTCATTTCCACTTTCCACTTTTTTTGTTCTGTATCTGGCTGAAATTTTTATGTTATGCACACAAGCAAAGGCTGAAGCTTCTGAGTCTTAATGCCTAAGGCAGGTGTTGCCATAAATTAATTTGAATGTACAGCATGAGTTGTTGACACTGTCAGTTTATTCCTGGTTGTCAGATGTTCATTTTAATAGAAAATTTAGATTTGATAGTTAATCAAATCAACTTCTCAATTTCAATGTGACACTTCAGTGATTGCCGAGGTGATTCTAAGGCTATTCTTTGTATTACATGTGCCATGTACAGTAACATATCTATGCTATTAAATTTGTCTTTTTTCTTTTTGTCTTTTCCTTTGACCTTTAGCACTTAAGCACCTCCAATTTTTAGCTTGGAGGGTTTTGATGACACTAGTCAATCTCGATCATAGAGATTTCTCATTTTAATAAAGCAGATAAACCAACCCTCCTTAAACATTTGATCCCAATTTATTTATCCTGAATGATTCAACAAGGTATATAGTCATATACAACTTTTTGGGAATTCTTAATTCAGTGTAAGGTCATTTTTTAAGCTGTATATCTATAATTAAGATATACAGCAAATATTATTCATACAGCACAAACTGCACAAACATTTCAAGACAACAGAAAACATTATTTACAAGGAAAAATCTTATACAGCATGAGGAATCAATGTTCTTCTATACAAAGCACAAGTAATCTGAATATAAATTAATTTAAATATAAACTGCTCAAAGAAAATGTATTCCACAAATTTCAAATATCTTATGTATAATAACGACATAAAACAGTTTTGTAAGGGATGATGATAAAAAGCCATGGCTTGATCTACACTACTTCTTGTGTATTTTCTTTCAAGTTGTATTTATACAATACAACAACCATTAAAAATAAATTAGAAATTAATTAGGAACTGCAAAGTTACTGTAATAAACTGTGTTTACATAATGATACATGACATGATTTACCATGCAAAACCTTCAGAATTTACTCACTAGGTCTTCTGTTTCTGGTCTTCTGACCTGTGTGAGTCTGGATATAAACAAGTGTACCATTCAAGGAGTTTATACATTAACTTGGGTATGTGTGTGTGTGTGTGTGTGTGTGTGTGTGTGTGTGTGTGTGTGTGTGTGCGCGCATCTGTTTGCATGTTATATAACCAGTGTACACAATAACCAACTGTTATTCGGTATTCAGAGAGATGCAAATTTTGTATCAGGTTCATAGACATTTTAGCCTATGTTTGATAATATAACAGTCTCAAGGGCAGGTTACTGTTATGACAATCTGAAAAAATCCAAAATGTCTGTCAGCACATGTTTTGTGCAGTTCTTCTTTTGTTGTTGTTGGTTTGGTTGATTATATATATATTTATACATCCAAAGGTCCCACATCCTCTTCATGTAACCCGTTCTGGTTGGACTTCCATATACAGACAGACAAACTGGTGAAGGCCAACCAACCTGATATAGTACTTGTAGGACAAGCAGAGGAAGACGGCCGTAGTAATAGATGTAGCAATACTGAATGAAAGCAAGGAGAAGCATGCAAAGCTGGAAATGCACCAAGGGCTGAGAGAAGAACTTGAGAAAATGTAGAGGGTGAAAGTAACAGTGGTCCCCTTAGTAATCAGAGTGCTCTGTGCAGGGACCCCCAAGCTAGATGAGTGGCTCCAGCAGATCCTAGGAGCAACATCCGAGATCTTTCTCCAGGAGAGTGCAGTCCTAGTATTATCAATGATACTGCACAGAAGCCTTTAACTCCCAGGCCTCTGTTAGAGTACCCGAACTTAAAGGATAAACTACTCGCAAGGGCAAGAAAGAAATGCTTAAATATACATAATCTTCTGTCAAACTGTAAAATGACTGCGGAATTTTCAGTGCTGTAACATTCCTAATCTACTTTCATTCTGGTCCTGCATTACTCTTGCAACACAGTAGTTTGCCTGCTCTATGCAAAAAGAGCAGAGGTAACACCAGGCTACTTGGCAGAGAGAACCAGATTCCTGACATCAGCACTGTACACCGGATGCCCATGCTCACCACTGGGGAGAAGTAAATTGAAATTACAAGCACATGTCCACTCAGCCTTAACATCAAAGTTGCCGTTATGGCTACAATGGTGTGAAATGCCCTTATCTTTGACTTGTCAGCTCGCTCTCTGTCTTTGCTACCATCTCCAGGTCCTGGACGAATCAGAGTGCAAAGAACAGAGAAGCTACAGAAAGAGACAGCAGCTGCAGCAAAAACCAAGATGGAAAGTTCTATGAGAAGGTTTAAAGAAATAGGCAGAAATTTTAAACCTACTGTTGTAGGTAAAAGCAGCCAAGTGAATACGAGTAAAATATTTCTGATTTTGACCCCATTCCTGTTTTTGAGGCCCATGTAGGTGATTGGATGAACAACAGCCAGGTACCGCTCAACACAGGTGAGCGTATGAATAAAAATCTGCCCAATTGAGATGGAATTGACAAGAAGCGTTCCAGCAACTATCATGAAGAAAATATTGCAGAAGACTCCACCACAGACGACTGCGCCACCACAAATGCAGATCATCTCAACAGCAACCATGTGGTAGGTGAAGATGTCAGAGTGGCTTGTGGTTTCTGCTCTGGAGGCAGAGCGCTGCTTTTGCCATCTTTGTAGACCCAGGTAGATGACCACGATGCAGACAGGAAGGATGATGATGATGTCACTAATACAGAAAGCAGTGAAGGTAATAGTACTAGGTCTATTAAAAAAACAAACTAGTGAAGAATCAAAGTCGGATGAGGTGTTAGACTGGGATGAGGAGTTGACAGACATAACTTTAAAGTAAAGAGGAGGAAGAAGAGAAGGAGACATAAAATATGAGAAGGAGAAAAATCAAAAGAGAGGGGACATACATCAAAAAATGAGATGTTAGCTTGTCAATAATATTAATATACTGTATTTTTCGGACCATAAAGCGCACCGGACTGTCGATGAAAGGGTCTGTTTTCACACATAAGGTGCACCGGATTATAAAGCGCATTAAGTGAAACAAAACAGTCAGATAAGCCAAATTTTACTCAACCCATTCTTCTTGGTTCCTCCACTTCCGTACCATTGATTCACTAATGTTGTCATGTTATAAGACCCAGATCACTCCGCGAGGCTCCTGACTTCAGTAGCTGTAATGCTCAGTCTATCCATCAAGTACTGCGGCTTTGTAGCTTACCAAAGTCTTACTAAAACATTTTTTGACAGATTTCTGAGCGCCATGTACCACATAAAATCGATTCGAGGTCAATAAGCACAACCAGAATTCATACATAATGTGCACTGTCAATTTTTAAAGAAAATTAAAGGATTTTAAGTGCGCCTTATAGTGCTGAAAATACAGTAATCACAATTACACACACACACACACACACACACACACACACACACACACACACACACACACACACACACACACACACATTACCAATTTTGAAAATAAATATCTTTCTAAAGATATTTATTAAGATGAAATTATCACTAGTAGCAACCGATTCAATCCACATACACAAAGAAATCAAACCATAGATTTCCATACATTTATATGTAAACATGTGAAATAATACAGGTAAAATTGTTGAACACATGAAGAAAAGAAGGTAGAAAGTCATGACGGCAGCTGAAATCTGTCGGTAATCAGGAAGAAATCATGACACTTAAAGAAAATTAATATCATCTGGTTCTATAAAACATACTGATGGCATTGGTTAATGAAGAATTTCTAAACTACTGAAGGTTCATGTGAGAACTCCTGAACCATAATCCAGAAGTGTAAAGAACATTTTAGATGGAGGGGTGGAAAGAATTACCAGAATTGTCCAAGAGTCAAGGAGCAGTTGTGGAGAGCTACAGAAAGAACTGGAATCAGCTGGTGTTTCATGCCCCCATAGCCTATATGCATGGTCACCAGGCAAGACTCCATTAGTGAGGAAAAAGGAAAGGAAACAGCATTTATAGTCTGGTCAGATCAGACCATAACTGAACTCTTTGGATACCATAATACATTCCATGATTGGAGGTCAAAAGCAAAGCCAAGTGAAATTTAAGAACAGCTAGCATGACCAAAGTACTAAACATAACAAAAATGTTAAAAATAAAAATACAATAACAATAAACAATATAGAACAAAAAGCAATAAAATCCAACCAAAATTAACGTTTCTATACTGGATTAAAAGCCAAACCAAAAAGTTGGGTCAATTGAGGATGCTTTTCTAATTTGAAATGCCAGTGCATTCCACAATTTCGGAGCTGCAAATGCAAAACCCTGATTCCCCCCCACCCCGGAGCTTCTTATGAGTCTTCAGCACATCCATTTATAACTGGTCAGCTGATCTAAGAGACCAAGAAGGGGTTTACAGGTGCATTAGGTCATATAGCTACTTGTGCTTTTAAAACAAATACATTTGAATAGGCAGCCAGTGAAATGGATAGATGAAATGGCAGTAATATGCTCCCTTCTCTGTGTAGCAGTTAAAAGCTGTGTGGCAGCATTTTTCACCAACTTAAGACGAGGAAAGGGCGACTGGCTAATATCAAGGTACGAGTTACAGTAATCCAGCCAAGTCGGAGTATAAGCATCAATTACTGTTTTTAGATCATCTTTTGACAAAATAGGTTTAATTTTGGCAAGCTGCAAGCTTGGATGTAAAAAGCTGGATTTCACTTCTGAATTTATAGACTGTGTGGAAGAATGGAGGTTCATTTTTTTTCATGTGTGGATTGGATGGGTTGTTACCGACATCTAGTGAGAAACTTATGAAGTGCTACCAAATACAAAAACAGTCACTCACCTTTCCAGTAGTGTTCTTTATCTTTTGACTGCTGCTCTCCAAACTGGACTGCAGGGCTTTGGTCCCTGTTCTTTATGTGTATTTGTACTTGTGCATCAGGGGTGTGTGTGTGTGAATGGACAGTTTCTTTGCATATTACAAAACCATTAAAAGTATCTTCTCTATGTAATAAGGATTTACATGTAAATCGCAGTAGGCAAATTCACTTTGATGGTAAGTGAAGATAAAAATTCCAACCTCTGTTGCATTTTGTTAGAAAAACTTGACAAACTTTATGCAAATAAAGGTAAAAACAACCGAGTTTAACATCTCTTTAAGTAATTATTTTTGTCAAACTTTTGCCATTAAACAGACCAACTTTAATTAAATACAGTACACTATGTCTGAAGTAGCCTGATAACTTACACACATTTTTTCCTTCTACATAAATTGATAATGTCAACCTATCACATTGTGTAGAGTTCACTGTAGTAAAAGGTAAAGAAAATTTCCTCAATAAAAGTATTCATAGCAGCTAATGTGAAGAGCCTCAACTCTGTAATTTGCAGTTTGAAGAGAAATTCTTAAAATGAAGAGCAATACTGAACTAAAGACGAATATTGAATGCATACCATCACAGAAACCACTGCTGTGGCCAGTGTTTCAGACTTGGCTTTAATTACTGTACGCAGCTGGACAGCTATCAGTCAGATGAAAGATTTGTGTATGGAGTGTAGTTTGGATTGTGTTACAAGTAAAATGCAACTGGCATGTGGGCTGTTTGCATATCTCAAAAGCAATAATACTTGCTTCTTGTTTGTTTCATAATGGAATAGGATTTTTTTTCCTGTGTTGTCTCAATTTTTTCACAAATGCACTGATCAGCTGAAAAGGGTCAAGTAGCCAAGTGTTTTAGTGACAAAACTACAAACAAAGTTAATTAGACCTTATTGTTGATAATATAAAATTGGTTTGGTGTACTAGTGCATCTGACTTTATATGATCAGCAAACACAAAGGCAATATTCACATGAAGAGGCCCACTTTTTGAGCCTTTAACCTGCCAAAGTATTTACAAATGCACCACCTTAAAATGATTTAATGTTGTGATTGGTGTGGGAGTAGGGACAGGCTTAGGGCGTCGGGGGATTCACCAGGAGCATCTTCCTTGGAGGGCTCAACCCAGGGTATTGGTCATGGCCTATTAAGGGCTCTGTTGGCTCTTAGGTGACGGTTTCCTCGTGGCTGCGTGCAGCGGGGCTAGGGGAGGGTCTGTGCTGACGGACGTGGGTTTCTGACCTGGGCTGGGGCCCTGGCTGGGCCTCAGGGGCTTGGGTCCTGGTTGGTGTGTTGCCGGGGTTGTGGGCGGGTGGGTGTATGGGGGTCCAGTCCTGGCGCAGGGTGCCACCTGGGGGGCTCTTCAACTGGTGGGGGAGGTTGTTACATCTTGCAGGAGCTCTCCTCTCTTCAGGAACTCACTCTGCAGGAGGGGAAGATACAGGAGAGGTGGAGGAAGATCTCATGCTGGGCGTCTATTGTCTTGTGTAGTCTGGAAGATGAGTGGATGATGGGGTGGGTGCAATTTTCTCTGAGGTTGGGTCGGGTGGCTCTGTGGGGCCGGGCGGCGCTGCTGTACTGGGCCCCGGTCCGGATGGGCCTGGGCCCCCTTTCCCTGGTGGGTCGCGGAGTATGGGGGTGCCTACTGGGGTCAGCGGGGGAGCTGGACCCAGGGAGGGGTCACTTGCCCCTCCCTTCCTTCCCTCCCCATCTCCAGCTGCCTCCCTCTTCCCGCTCCACCACAACCACCCACACATGCAGGGCCTTGGAGTAGGGGTATGTCACCAGGGTGCAGAGGAGGCTACCCCCCCCCCCCCCCCCCCCCCCTGTCCCCTTCTGCCTGCCTGTACCTCAATTTTATCCCACAACTTAGACATTCACATTACTCACACTCTCATAAAACATACATATAGGATCTTGGGGGTGGGCACGCTACACGAAATCCAAAAAACCATCAGGGCGTACACCTCACCCCTGGCGTCGTTGCCCACCCCTCAATTTTAAATACACGTAGACATTGAGGGCTAGCAGGAGGGACTATGCGCTTACCTGCTGCTCTCTGGCAGGTAGCTCCATGCCCTCCTGGGTTTTAAAGGCACCTTCGAGCACACATGCATCAACACTACAATGAGCGGGTGGAGGGAGGTTTGGAGTCTTCTCTCACCCCCGTTCTCTGCGGCCTGCTGGAGCGGGGGGGCTAGGAGGAGGAGTTGGCCTTCCGACTGCGGTCTGGGGTGTGGGGCCTCCCTGCTGCTGCGGAGTCGGGGCGGTCTGCTTCTCCCCACCGCAGGGAAAAGGGTAACACCACCTGGGTCTGGGTGCAGTTTCCCCCTCCAGGGGCAAGGGTACCTAGACCCGGTTCGTAGAGTACGCTTGGGGAGTGTGATCGTGTGTACAGCGTCTCTTTATGTCTGTCCCCACGTTGGTTGAGTGTGGAGTAAGTGCATATGAGAGCATGAGGGTGCGAATGGATGTTTGTATCTGTGTGTGCCTGTATGTCTGTGTCTATATGTCAGGTCGGGTGTCAGACACCACCTCTCTGGGGACATCTCAGGCCCTCTAAGATTTGGAGGCCTATCTCCCCCCACCACTTACCCTACCAGTGGCAGACGCCCTCAGACATCGGTGCGTTGGTGGTTCTTTGTGTCCAGGGGTGGGCGTCCAGGTACACACCGGCTCACTCCTTGGTGGCTGCTTATCGGGGCCTGGAGCCTGGGGCTCGCTCGGGCCACTTCGGGCGTGGGGTGCCCTCGGCCTTTCGGCCTCGGGCTTGGTCACTCAGGCACAGCTGGCTGCCGGCGGAGCTCACGGGCACGTCACTGCAACTCCCCCTGGCTTCTGCTCCGCGGCTGCTGAGTGAGCCCTCATCTGGGACTCTCCTCAGCTCTTTCTGGGACAGTGGCGCGGCTGCCCCTCTGTTGGTCTTCCTTGGTCTCTTGTGTTCTGGGGGCCTCTGGATGTCTGGAGTTTTGATCTCCTCCATACCTGCTTCATGCCCTGGAGGACGGGGCTGTGCCCCCCCCCACACACACCCTCTAGCAGATCATTACATGAAGGAACCTTTTAAAAAAACAAGCACGCTCATGCTCACAGGTGTACACACGGGTGCTCACACACACAAACTACACCCTTTTTGGCTCCTACCTCAAAGCACACTGTGCGCTGTCGATCTTACGTGCTGCACAATAATGTTTAATATTTAGTATTTACAGTTATATTCCCATAGATCATCGTGATGTTGTTTATTCTATTGCTTTCGTTTTCTTCTGCTTGTTTTCTTTTTTCATTCTCAACAGGTGAAATTAAAAAAGTATCTACTGTTAGCTAGTTTATTGTGATGGTGTTGTTTTTATTATGTTGCTCTTTGTTGTTTGTTTTCTCTTCTGTTTTTTTATCTCCATACAGGTGATCCAGGTGTTTTGATTGTTTTTCTCTCTTTCTTCCCCCCTTTCTCACCATCTGTTCTCCCCTCTATTTTTCTTTCGCTCCCTCTCTTTCTTTCATTCTTTCTCCCTGTCCTATTCCCCAGTCATGTCTGTCCTGTCTTTAAAAAACAAAAATAAAATAAATACATAATTATAATAAAGGTCAATCAAATGGACCAATATGACAAGGCCATGATGATCCACTTGGCATCTTTCTTGGCCTTCAGACAACAATTCTGATGGCTAAAGATCCAAACGGGACAGGCAAAAAAAAAAAAAAAACCATTTAATGTTACACTGTGCAAAAATAGCAGTGCCCAACTGTGATATATCTAAAGAAGAGTTCGAATAACAGTAGCTCCAAGTATAAGAAACTGCCTTGCTGTCTTTGTGTATTTTATTATGTATGAGGAAAAATGTTTTTTAACAATTTCAAGGCATATGACAAATTACGGATGATGATCAGAATCAGAATCGTGTTTATTGGCCAAGTATATGTGCAGACACATACAAGGAATTTGGTTCCGGTAGATGGTGGCTCTCAAGCACAGCAATGTAAATCACACACACACACACACACACACACACACACACACACACACACACACACACACACACACACACACACACACACACACACACACACACACATGTCTATTTATACATTACACATGCATACACATACATACACAAAGCTGTGTAAACCAACTATAAATAACTAATCTAAACTTATATACATAGAACAGAAATGAATGAGGTGGAATGAATACTACTAAATGTGCATAAGGGGCAGTTGCAGTCTGGCAGTGGGAGCAGTGTGACAGGTCAACTGTTTAGAAGGGAGATGGTGAGCGGAAAGAAACTGTTCCTGTGTCGGGTGGTCCTGGTCTGCAGGCTTCTGTACCGTCTGCCAGAGGGCAGCACATCAAAAAGTCTGTGTGCAGGGTGTGAGGGGTCTGTGATGATTTTCCCTGCCCGTTTCCTGGTTCTTGAGAGGTACAGATCCTGGATGGAGGGCAGGGGGGCGCTGATGATCCTTTCTGCTGCCCGTACAGTCCGCTGCAGTCTGCTCCTGTCCTGTTTAGTGGCGGCTCCATACCAGACTGTGGTGGAGGAGCACAGAACAGACTCAATGACCGCAGTGTAGAACTGGATCAGCAGCTCCTGTGGAAGACTGTACTTCCCCAGTTGTCTCAGGAAGTACATCCTCTGCTGGGTCTTTTTGAGGATGGAGATGATGTTGGTCATGATGATGATGATGATGATGATGATGATGATGATGAAGAAAAATAAGTGGATGGAATGTGGAGGAAAATAAGTTAACATAACTAGAAATCAAAAGAAACTAGGAATTAACAGTTTATAAAAATGACATTAAAATTAAAATCTGTACATGAAAAATGACTAAAATCTTTAGAAAGCTTAAACTACTGAATACATGAAAAAGTATGGAGGGAGTATGGAGGATCTTGAGTACCAAAATGAATGAAATCATACACATCATACAGTCTATGCTCACTGGGAAAACACTAAAGAATTTTAGGCAGATCAGCTATTTTCTGGAGATCTGATTGGTTGGCAAGCTGTGAGTTCATACACGTTGATCTCTATTATGGATCGTGACCTGATTGGTGGTGGTTCGCTGCATTAGTTACAACAGTGATGTACCCCGGTTAGAAGGAACAACCTTTATAGTATTGAAAACAACAAGGTTAACTCTAAAGTTACATAGATAAGAAAAATCCACCTATGTAGTGCAGGCCTTAACTGGACAGTCAACTTTCAGCTCGAGCCACTTTGTTATTCCAGTGAAAAAATTGTTTTCTTACACTCACACACGCTATGCATAATTAGAACCATGCACGCATTGCGCTTAGAGAAATGTAGTCACACTCAAAACAGTATTACCAATTACCAGTGTTTTCCTCCGCGGATGTGTCACTGACACAAACAGGTTGACGGTGTACCGGGACAGTCACCCAGCCAACCTGTTTTTTTTCTTAATCACATTTGATGGTATCAGATACAGAAACCACAAGTGTGTCTTGGTTGGTGGTTAACAACTTTACAGTTTAGTTCATCAACTGTTACACCTTTATGCTTAACCTGAGTCTTGGCCTCTTTGTATGATAGGCATAAAATTGTGAATCCCCAGACACAAACTGTGTAATCTAATTCTCCTCCTCCGCCACCTCTTCATGGTAATCGGGATTCAATTCTTGCATTGGCCTTTGCTTTCTATAAGGTCTCAGAATAAAAAACAAACAAACAAAAAGAAATGTTGAAGCTAAGCTTAAATCTAAAGTCTACAAATCAAAAGGATCTCTCTACCAGCTTATCAGAAACAGTTGATGGTCCACATTTATGCTCTTTTTAAACACTTAACTTACTTACTTATCACTGTCTGTACATAACACAAAGCCTTGCTCAAGAATATGTATTTGTTTATTTGCTTACCCACACATTAAAAATCACTTTAGAATGACAGGAAGTACATTAACCCATGTAAAACATATGCAGTGAAATTGTGAAATACATTCAATTGCAAATTGTAAAAGACACAGTCTCTATTTCTTCTTTGTGTACCACAAAATTAAACAACTTTTTAGTGCAAATACACTTTACAACTCATAAAAATAACATTGTATAATTACTTATTAATAAATACTCTTACCCTTAGTATATGCACACACACACACACACACACACACACACACACACACACACACACACACGCACACACACACACACACACACACAAGCATAAAAAGTTAACTCATTACGATGTCCATTAACATGATCATTTGCCAGAATTCAAATGACATGCATGTCAACGATGCCTGGTGTGCATTCAAATCGAACAAAGCAATTTAGTTCAGAGCCGCTTTCCTCATAATGTCATTCAAATTTGAGCCTTGTTGGGTTTTTATGCAAATATGAGAAGGATACCTGGCTTAGTAGGAAAACGTACAAAAAGGTCAAAACCCCAGCAACATTGTTATGTTAACCTACTTCAGTGTGTGGCCTTCACACACTGATCACAAGGGCAGTATTCTAAGGAGGGAAGCCCATAACTCCCCCAACCCAGTAGCCGCTTTCGGATGACTGAACTCCACACCCTTCCTCCAAGGGAAAGAGTATTTTAAATCACCAATTCATATTTTAGATTGTACTTTTAGTACCTAAAGATATTTTTGTATTTCTTTTGTGTCCCTCAGATCAATAATTCAGTTATTTTATACTATTTGTGTGACACAATTTGAGTATCAAAAGCGCAGAATGTGTAATTCACTGAATATAAATTGTTAAACAAATGTGAAAAACAGTTTAAAGGTTTAAATGTGCCTTTAGTAATTAGTGTTCCTTCATTTTTTTTGATACCATTGCTTGCTTGTTTGTACAGTTTGGGTTTGCGAACATGTTAGACTCAGAGATTGCTCTGAACTAATCCAAAACTCCCTTTAAACCATCATTGCATGCATGTGTAACAGGTGTAACGAGGGCTGAATATTTGATTTGATTTTTTTTTTTGTATGGTTAATTTTTAAAAAAATAATTTAAAATAACTTTACGGTATGAAAAGGTCAGACTTGCACTCTACTTTTTCATGGACACAAACTTTATTATATCTCATAAAATAAACTTTCTCAAACACTGGTAAGGAAGAAATTGCTGTTGTTGCTGAAGTTTATGTGTCATTCATGACACATAGTACATGATAATTACAAAGAAAATAGAAAAAGCTAATCTAGTAAAGGATTTTCTATGCAGTGAAGTAAGTAAGAGTCAAACCAAGTTCTACCAAGGGATTTTAATTGTTCTATATAATTAATGAGAAACGAAAGACATTCTGATAACAGTTTGATTAATATGATTATGAAATCAGTTTAGCAGTAAATACAACAATTATATGAATCATTTTTATGTACAGTACACTGTCAAAACAAATCAGAAGTGGAGTGAAGATGTTGTTCTCTCAGCAAACCGATTTTCCTGTTCTGAGTGCAAACCCCAATGTTAACACCAGAGTGCAGAGCAGATTCAACCAGACAAAACATGCTGTCACCAAACATTTACTTCCTACACCCTGAATAACCCGATGCCTAACTCCAAACAGATCTCAACACCCAAGCAACCATCTACCTCTCCTAGATCAAAACATAGAGAACTGAAAAGGCTACAGAAAGAAGTTACAGATAACCTCAACAGACAGAAATACACTTTCATGAGGATGTTTTCAGTCATCACCAAACCCATCTTTGCAACAGAAAACCATATATAAAATCACATCAGATGGAAGAATAAAGAAACCTCTGCTAGTGATATATTTAAATCTACCCTCTGATACCAAACCAGCAGATGATACTATTCAGATGAAAACTTTTACCATGTCTTTTCCCAGTTTTGATGAAAACCAAACAATGTCAGCGACTGAGAATGCATTATATACATAAGCATTTACAAGCTGTTTAACTTTTTTGTGAAATGTTGGCACAAACGTTGTTCTCTATACACTATGGAAATAAATAAAATTTATGTAATGAGTTGCACTGCACCCTGAAAACTTTTGGGCAAGACCAAACTGCTTGATTCTGTCTCTGTACTCTCATGAACTTTGTCTCAAGACCTTAGCAGAGGGCAGACAGACAAACCTCAACAGCAATTTGAGAAGGTGAATTCAGCATCCAACATTAGATTTGTTTTTCAAGAACCAGAGTAATACTGAGGCACTGTGGAGCCAAAGCTTTTAAATAAATAGAGGTTAAAAAATATCTTCGTCTTGTATCTGTGGTCCTTTTGGTTTTGTAAGTCTCGCTTTTTTATATTAGGTTTTGTTACACACCACAAAGTAATTTCCCGTTTTGTGTAAAAATAGAAGAGGTAACACTAGACTGGAGGGCAGACTAAACCAGAAAACTACTGTTATTATAACACAATTACTACTATCCTTTGACTTATTCATAACACCCCAAACCAGATTCCAAGCAAGCCTCAACCCAAGCTCTACTAGTACGATGACAATAGTATAGAATGCTCTCTGTTTTGATTGGTCCACCCTCTCCTTTTTTGCACCCTGTTCTCCTGGGCCTGGATGAATCAAAACATGGAGAACAGATAGGCTAAAGAATGAGATTAGGATTAACGACAATATCAAAAGGCACCAATCCAGAAACAAGTTCCCCAATATTACCAGACTCATTGCTGCAGAGGAAAACAGCCAAGCACAGATGGTGCTGATGTTTCTAATACTTATGCCTCTTTTATTTCTCAGGCTCAGGTAGGTGATGGGGTGAACGACTGCTAGGTAGCGCTCGAAACAGGTCAGGAGGTGGAAGAACACCTCTCCGTACCAGGTGAAAGAAATTAAAGCGGTCCCCACCTCCACTATGATGAGATAGTCCCTGTAAATACCAATGCAACAGATGAAACACCCAAAGAGACCAAACAGCTCCATGATGATTATGTGGTAGGTGAAGCAGTCATAGTGACTCATCGTTGTTGCTGAGGATGAAGTATGGTTTTGCTGCCATTTTTGAAAACCATAGAAGAGGATGAGGATGCAGGCAGGGAGGAGGAGGAAGATTTTAGTGATGCTGAATGTGATAAAAACGAAGGAGCTTGGCTTTAAAATGAGACAATACTCATAAAGGGGATCAGAATTGACGGATGAAAGATTCGGATAGGAGGAAAAGTTGAATGACATCTGGAATAAAACACAGAGAAAAATGGCAGGGATTTGTTAAAAAAAAATAAAAAAGGAACTCTTGTATAGTAATGCTGAAACGGTGATTACTTCACCAAAGGTACTTCACAATGTTTTCAGTAAACTGGCAACTGAACAGTGTTGTGCTTATTTTAAGTGATGGCATTTAAACCTAACATACATCAAACAATACAAACAAAATATTGGCTCACCTCATCGGCAGTCGAATCTCACTTCCACGGCGTGTAATTCAGACACTGTCATAAACTCCTACGTGGCCAAAATATAAAGCACTTTAAAACATCAGTGAATGTGTTTGAATAATGTATGGAAGGATGGGTCAGGAGGGGTTTTGCATGTCACAAAAGAAATTGTAGCTCTGTAAATCTTCTGTCATGGTTCATTTCTATAGGAAAATATTTTCCATTGCTCTGTATTTTTTTCCAGGAATATATCAGGGCACACACCCTTGCTAAAAATATATATTAGTTGATAAAATAAATTACTACCACTCCTACCAAATCCATGTTATACATCTAAAACTAAACTATATAATGTTTTTCTATTATTATTATTATTATTATTATTATTATTATTATTATTATCATTATTACATTGACTATAGACATTTTTTGTGACTGCAAAAAATGTCTGTATTTATGCAAATGAAGGAAACGCCCAGAGTGTCCTTGTTGGTGTCTTTGTGGCCACCCCGATCTTTGGTATCGGGGTGGCTGTAGCTCAGGTGGCAGAGCAGGTCAGCTACTAAACAGAAAGTCGATGGTTCGATCCCAGGCTGCATCCTGGCTGCATGCCAAATATCCTTGGGCAAGATACTAACCCCATGTCTGCCTGCTGGTGGTGGTCAGAGGGCCCGGTGGCGCCTGTGTCTGGCAGCCTCGCCTCTGTTAGTGCGCCCCAGGGCAGCTGTGGCTACAATGTAGCTTGCTATCGCCAATGGGTGAATGACTGAATGTAGTGTAAAGCGCTTTGGGGTCCTATGGACTAGAAAAGCGCTATACCAATGCAGGTCTTTTACCATTTAATAAGCCTGCAAATTATTACAGGCTGGGAACTGTTTTTTTTTTCTCTCTGTTTATTCAAACAGAAAGGTGCCATGGTTATTAACATAAACCTTTACCAGCATAGTTGATTTATCTACAGCCTGAATGATTTTTTTCCCATATAATCTTAAATTAATGGTTTAATTATTATCGCTATAATATAGTTGGCTGAAAGAGCAGATTAATTTAACATTTAAGATAAAGACAAACAAACACAAATACTGACAGAATTATTTTTGTTAAATTCCTTGACTAATTTATCTTAAAGTCACTTTGATGCATCAAAAGCAAAACAAGTTGCCAATAAGAGTCAGTCTGCCGTCACATAAGTTTTTTGCATTCAGATTTCAGTCAAAACAAAACCCCCAGAATTAGAGACAGTTGGTGCGTTGTATCAAAAATGTTGTATGTTGTATGTTGACTGCCTATGTCATTTTGCAGAACTGCAAAAATGATGAAAGGCAAATGGTGTTCGGTATTGCAAAAAAAAAAAAAAAACAGGTCACAGAAAAGATACGCTCATTATCATGGGTTCTTACAAAAAACAAACAAAAAACAAAATAAAACAAAAAAACAAAAGTAAAAAATAAATAAATAATAATAATCCCACAACAATGGAAGATTAAACAAAATAACATTAAAAAAAACAACCCAGTAACCAAGCAACCACCAAATGTTCATGGCTGCAAGGCGGTGGCTATGGTATTTTTACTGTATTGTCACTGACTGAAGTGTGTACATCCTCCCAAACTGTAGAACAATCTTTCTATTTCTAACTAATTGAATATTAACAGTTAACCAAATCATCTAACTCATTGGATATTATTATTTTACACTGCAAATTAATTTTCCTGTTTTAATTATTATTACTATTGTTATTGTTTGGCATTGCATCAATCAAATAAATGCAAGCATCATGAGATATATCTGCAGAAGGGTCTTGATGGTTTAAAATATAGAATAATAATGAAAAGAAAATAATGATAAAAAAGCCTCAAACATGCACTACACACACACACACACACACACACACACACACACACACACACACACACACACACACACACAAACACCTACCTTGTACCATGTCTACTTTACTGCTGCTATATATAGGGATAAACCGATGCCTCATTGAAATATACAGTGCGTTAACACATTAGTGTGTATCTGGATAACATGAAAGTTTTGCCTGTAAAACAAATTTAAACTGTTCAACAGTGTAATTTCTTTCCAACCAAAAACATCAGTTTTTTTCAGAAAGCACCGCAAAATAATGCATCAGTCATCTCAACCTTTTAAAAAATGTTTCCAATCTATGATACAAATTAGAGTTCTGCATGGCATGGCAAACAAAACGTGACAGATCATAAACTTAAATCAGCAATCCATCAAATATTTTACTAGGACATCACAGTATACAAACAAGAATGATGTAAACCGTGGTTTTGTTTTCCTGTGTTGTGTTTCTGGCAGAAGTTTTTGGACTTTTACTAAGATAGCTGTTAGAAGCTGACTCAGTACATTAAGATATTTATTAATGAATCATATTTTCTTGATCTTGATTTTTTCTTTTTCTGCATGTTTAAATGGCCTGTATTTATATAGCGCTTTTACTAGTCCCTAAGGACCCCGAAGCGCTTTACATATCCAGTCATTCACCCATTCACACACACATTCACACACTGGTGATGGCAAGCTACATTGTAGCCACAGCCACCCTGGGGCGCACTGACAGAGGCGAGGCTGCCGGACACTGGCGCCACCGGGCCCTCTGACCACCACCAGTTTAAGACAATTTGGAAGCATAATTGGACTTCAGTGAGTGAGTCAGTGAAGGGCAGGAGGTTTCTGAACGAACTGCTCCCCATCATGGGCAACCCAGAATTCCTTCTATTTCAGAGTGATTCAACCTCGCTGCCATAACACTTTACTTCAGGTAACTAGTCGTACTGCTCTCTATAAAACTGTATAAAAACAGTCACAGCTATAGCATGTATTATACCTGCTTGTAGCTGTTTTTTTTCTATTATTTATAGGCTACATATTATTTAGTAATGCAATTTTCACTACTTCATCTGTAATTTACTTTTGATCACTGTTAGGGATGGGTATCGAAAACCGGTTCTTGTTGAGAACCGGTTCCCACTGTTTCAATTCCTTGGAATTGTTTGCCATTTTTGCAAACGATTCCCTTATCGATTCCAGTCGCCCCGAATGACGTCACCACGTTGCGGAGCGTCATTTACCTGGCAGGAAACACGGCGCGAAAGCGGCTCAAACGCTCAAAAGTTTGGTTATACTTTAAGAGAACGGATGACAACAGGGCAACTTGCAGTGCTTGAAAAGTAGATATTTCATTTAAGGGAGGGAACACTGCGAATATGCAAAAGCTTACACTGACCTTAAATGAATGTCGTGTTTTTAATTCCGCTCCGGACTCGTGAATCTCAACCCAGCAGCAGCGGTAACGTTTGCACGTCCTCTTCCGTTAATGCGGCAGGTAAATAATCAACTAACAGTGCATATTATGTCAGCGCGATCTGTCTTATTACAAAACCTGACATTACTGTGCATTTAGGTGATCATGATGAGAGGTGAATGGTTGTCTGTCCTTGTGTGTTGGCCCTGCGACAGACTGGCGACCTGTCCAGGGTGTACCCTGCCTCTCGCCCTATGACAGCTGGGATAGGCTCCAGCGCCCCCCGCGACCCTGAAAAGGATAAGCGGAAGCGAATGGATGGATGGATGGACCTTAGTGTTCTCCTTTTTAAAAAAGAATCGATAAAGAATCGAATCGTTAAACAGAATCGAAAATGGAATCGGAATCGTGAAAATCTTATCAATACCCATCCCTAATCACTGTTGTATAGGTAAATTTGCCTACCTTGAGTCCTGTCACACTTTAAATTTAACTTTGTTGTTTAACTTTTTAGGCTGTGCAATTTTTGTCATTATCCTGTTGCTGTAAAACAATAACTTCCACTTATGTGATCAAAACATTTTCTGTCTATCAATTCAGCCTACATTTGCAATTGTAAATTGATTGCAGTGGCCTGGAAATTTCAAAATGCATTTGTTTCACTGATGCTGCCTCTGTATTTGAAATAATGGAATAATTAAACAATACATGCAAAAAAAAGAGAGTAAATGACAAAATTGTATTTAAATGCATCAAAAATAGAGGTAAAATATACAAACTGTGACATATGAAGAAATTGTTATGTTTCATTTATATAATAACTTTTGTTGGTGGCAGTTTTGGTCCTCACCAAGAAAAGTGGCCAAACAATGCACAGTGTACCTTATCATTAATAAGAGACGGTGTCACTCTTTCAGATAGAAAAAAAGAGTCAATAAAGAGTCACCTGGTATCTCTCTCTCTCTCTCTCTCTCTGACACCAAAAAATCACATTATCTGTTATTTCAGAAATAAGATAATATAGCAAGTACATGAACATTACATGATTTGTAACCAGACGGATACACAGGAAGAATAATAAAGCATTTCCATTAATTTAGAGACATCTATTTAACTTGAAATTAAATTAATTTTAATCAAACAGCTGACTAAGAAATCCTCACAAGAAATTGGTAACATTTAAACATTAAAGTTCCAGCATTTAAAGAGACAGACATGTCTATAAACAATAAGTAAGATCAAAACAGAAGAAACTTTGACCTAAAGTGGGCTTCTTTAACTCATAAAAAATCAAATAAAATTTAAATAAATATGCACTTACGATCAGCACAGTGATTTACCAGCATTCAGTGTTCAATCCAGTATCACATCAGAAATGTGTTATAGACACGACAGTCTACTGTGATATGGCCATACCTCATCTGCTGTTACTGCAGCTTACTGCAATGTCTGTATGTGTGTTTATTTCACGTTTTGGCGAAGCGTAAAATGGACATGGTGACCTTGTGTGTCAATTACACGCTTTGTTTTGATCTTTATCTTCTTATATCTGTAGTTACTTTATTTATCTTTCAACCTCACTGGATATTTTTTTATTACAAACTACAACTAATTTTCCTGCCTTATGTAGAAAGAGCAGAGGTAACACCAGACTGCAGGGCAGATTAAACCAGAAAACACATCCCTTTATTACACAATGATTACTTTCATTTGCCTCAAGGAGAACAGCCCAGACCAGACCACTTGCTAACCTCAACACCAATGCTCCCAGTATGGCCACAATAGTGTAAATTGCCTTGTGCTTTGACTGGTCAACCCTCTTCCTGCCCACACCCTGTTCCCCCGGGCCTGGATGGATTAAAACAAAAAGAACAGAAAGGCTAAAGAAAGAGACAGCTGTCAAAGATGATACCAAGAGGCAAAAATCCACTGCTAGCATTACATCTTTCATCATCCCCAAACCCATTCCGAAAAAGGACAACAACCAGACACAGCCAATGCTGACATTCCTGATCCTGGTCCCTCTCTCACTTCTCAGTTTCCGGTAGGTAATGGGATGAATGACAGCCAGATAGCGCTCCATACAGGTCAGGTTGTGAAATAAGATTTCGCCATACGCAGTGAAAGAATAATGAAGCCTTCCAACAAACAATATTGTTAAGTTGTGCCTGAATATACCCCAGCAACAGAAGATACCCCCAGAGAGACAACTCAGCTCCATGATGACCATGTGGTAGGTAATGCTGTCTGTGTGACTCATCATTGCTCCGGAGGAAGTGGAATGATTTTTTTGGCGTTCTTGGAAACCATGGTAGAGGATTTTGCTGGAGAGAGGGATGAGGAGGAAGATGTTTGCGATGTAGAATGTGGTGAAGATGAAGGAGCTCGGTCTGGACATGAGGCAGTACAAGTCTAAAGGAAATTGTGAGATGACCAAGGAAGCATTGGGATGAAGAAGAGAGTCAGAAGA
The DNA here is from genome assembly GCF_057381915.1 of Diplotaxodon limnothrissa. NCBI lineage: Eukaryota > Metazoa > Chordata > Actinopteri > Cichliformes > Cichlidae > Diplotaxodon > Diplotaxodon limnothrissa. The sequence continues at coordinate 38,980,216 of NC_140598.1, read as the reverse complement.
TGTGTGAATGGTCATATCTGAAAGAGGAACATGACATTTTGAAAAACAGCGATGAAAAAATACAGGAAATTTTGTGTCTTCTTAAAAATTGATTGATTGAATATTTGATTGATTAGTTGATATTTGGCAGGACATTTGGAAACATCCTCTTTTGAAATGTTGACATTGGTATTATATCATATGAAAACATTTGCACTAATACTAATTAATCAATAAAAACATCAATAAGAAAGTTATTTTAGATCATCAAACAATAAAATATTTAAAACACCTGAAAGCTTTAAATGAAACCCACCTTGTCAATGGTGTTTATATTAGATCTTCTGTCTGTTGTGCTAAGAATCAGAGACTGTTGAGAATGATCTAAATCTAGATCATGAGGAAAATATTGTATTTGTGTAAGAGGTGGAAGGAGGGCTGTGGGGTTTTTGCATGATGCAAAACAAATCATTGTTCACGGTCAATTTCTGTAACTCAGTGTCCAAACTGAGGACGAGACCATAGAAGTCAAATAATGTTTATGTCAATAATGCTAATGATCTGATAAGCAGAACTTCACTTTGAAAATTGTGTCAGACTGAAATGCCAAATATATAACAAAATGCACAAATTGCATACAAATATAAAATATTTGAATAATATAAAACATTAGCATATTTTATAGTTGTCTAATTCCAATTCAGTGAAGCAGTTAGATTACAAAAATAAGTCATAACTATCTTATACGTACAGATTTGGTAAATTTGGTTGTCTACAAATAAGTCAGATTTTAGATATTATTGACACTGTCACTCTTTCTCTTGGTTTTTGATAGATTACAATGAATGTGGTTCGGACATTTACATCAACCTTATCGTAAATTAATAAATTTGATGAACTAGTAAAAAAAAATTATCTTGTGGTGTAAGCAGATCAAACTTTAATCTTCAATAACTTTAATCTTTGACCCAATATTTGCAAAACAAATCATCAACAAATTAGGGGCGACAGATAATGCAAGTGTCAGCCTGTCTCCTCAGCAAGAGAATTTCTATATTCAAATGTCCCCCAGCATTCACAAATATGAAATCAAAACAGATGATTATGCATAAAACATAATGAAGTAAAGATAAACATATTAATAAAAATCACACAGTGTAAATAAATAGAGTTATACCACTTGGTTATTTAAAAAAAAATCAACCACACCCCAATTAGAATTTTTTAATGCATTTTGTTTTCAAGAATCTTACAGAGTCCGTTTTTTTTATTTTAACTGTCTACTTTGAATAAGTCTGCCAGTGTGTACATCAGAATGTGTTTCGCTTTGTGGCTAAAGTTCAGACTGGGTTTGGGGAAAAAAATTACCATATTTACATGCTTGTCTGTGTGCCACAAAAGCATCCCTTTGATGAATTATGTAATAATTCCATTTGTAACTTCTTGTGAATGATCTCCAACTCTACAAACATGCAGTCAGTGACAGTAGCCCTGGATCTGCTTTGCATATTTAGTGAGCTTGGTGTAAAAACACATGAAGTGGTTCTCTACATACTGCACATTTTGGTTAGAATTTAGCAACTGGTTGGTAAGGTCTAAGGAGCTTGGAAAGAAGGTTGCTAAGGGCAAATCTGCATTCCTCGACAAACTGGTTGCAGGAGGTTTTTGGCAGTTGCTAGTTAAAATCAGTCGTAAAGAACCAAAAACCTGCACCAAAAGTTCCCTTGTGATTGCAGTGGTCACTAAGCAGATGCTTGACTGCCTGTAACATGTATATATGATGCTGACTTGTCTGTAAACAATGCCAAATACTTAGTGAGTGGTAGAGAGACTTGACGAAGTGCAACACAATCTGGGAATGGAGAATGTAGGCTTCAAAGTTGAGCCTTACAACTTCAAAACATTAGTTAGATACTGAAAATCTAGTATCTTCAGTATCTTCTATGTAAACTATTTTCAGTTGTGACAATCTGCTAAAAACCAAATCAATCACAAATGGTAAATGGCCTGTATTTGTACAGCGCTTTACTTAGTCCCTAAGGAGCCCAAAGCGCTTTACACTAAATTCAATCATCCACCCATTCACACACACATTCACACACACATTCACACACAAGGGGTTTTTCAGTGCAGCAACATAAACCTCTTCATAGATACTCAGATAGAATATTTAGCTCACAGCCCATTTCAGGCAGCAGCAGTCCAAGAAAGTGGACCTAGAGTATATTACAGTTTATGGACAAAAGTATTATTCCAAGCAACTGAATAATGTGGAAAACTGCAATGGCAACTTGGCCAGCATGCTATATTTTTTGGGGAAAACGGGACACAGGAGAGTCTAAATCATGGACAAAGTCAAATTATGCAGCTCATTTGGTGGTCCCTGGTTTTATTTCAAATTACTCTAGGTGCACTTAGATAGACCAGTAGGTCTACTAACTTATGTCAAACATAAGGCCAGGGACACAGAATCGGCGTGGTGAAGACTAATCCGGTCCACTGGATGACTTTGGAATATGTGAAGGTGGACCTAAATTTTGGATTTTTAACTGTATTTTTACAAGTTTTACAGCTTTTTCTACTGATAAAGACCTCCCCATTGATCATTAACTATAAACCAAATTAATCAAATGATACATTTGAGTTATTTTACGAATCACCTTTACTACTATAATTGAATTTATGCTGTTGAAGTTATGATTCTTTCTCTTAAGGAACTTAAGGAACTGACCTCCCAGCCCATTGTTCCTTCAGTGGGCTGGTATCAGTCATTATGCAAATATACTGTTTATAAGATTTGGGGAAACCTGTCTGGCCCACATAAGATTAAAGTTGGCTCTAATTGGGCCGTAATGTAAGATGAGTTTGAAAACCCTGATCTAAGCCAATCTAGACTTAACTTCAATACATTTTCTTTTCTGACAGCACATAAATTCCCGTTCTGTGTAGAAATAGCATCGGTAACACCAGACTGCAGGGTAAGTTAATCCAGACAACACTTGTTATTAGGTCACAATCCGTACTTTTTAAAATATACAGAACACCTCTCACCAGGCCACTAGCGAACCTCAACACCAGAACACCCAATATGGCCACAATGGTATATGCCTTTTTCTTTGATTGGACAACCCTTTCCCTGTTCCCACCATGTTTTCCTGGGCCTGGACGAATCAAAACAAAGATAACAGAAAGGCTGCAGAAAGAGGAGATTATTATAGATAATATCAAGAGGAAAAAATTGACACTTTTAAAGACGATGTCATCCATCACTGCAGGCAACCCTGCAAAAGCAAAAGAGCCAGACACATCCAATGCTGAAATTTCTGATTCTTATTCCTCGTTCTTTTCTTAGGCTGAGGTAGGTGGTAGGATGAACAACTGCCAGGTAGCGCTCCACACATGTCAGAACATGGAAGACAGTCTCTCCAGACCAGATGAAAGAATAAAAAGTCCCCCCAACTAAAATTACTATTAAATTATCTATGTAGAGACCACAAGTGCAGATGACACACCCAAAGGTTCCAATCAGATCTACAATGACAGTGTGGTAAGTGAAGCAGTCAGAGTGCCTCATTGGTGCTGTTGAGGAGATGGAATGCTTTTCCCACCATTCTTGGAGACCACGGTAGAGGATGAAGATGCAGATTGGAAGGAGGAAAAAAATAGTGATGAGGTTGTATGTGGAGAAGATTACAGAGCTTGGACTGAAGAGGAGACAATCCATGCCTAAAGGAAGGTGGAATCCAATAGAAGAAAGATTTGGATGAAGGGGGAAGCCTTAGGAAGACAAGTTTCTTGACATATCTGGAAAAGAATAAGAGAGGGTGGATTAACTAAATGTGGAAATTACAATGAATTATTGTCAGGACCCAGGACCATGACAATTATATCTGTCCTTTCAGAAGAGTCAACCAAAAGACTGCAGGTACAGCAGAAGTGTTAACTGAAAGATGTAATACTGACAGGTAAAACAGTGTCACCCTAGAAAATAACACTCTATAAGAAGGCCAGAGGATTTCCTCCAACAAATATATTCAAATTGCAAATTTCAGTCATAACAGTGTTTGTGAGCACTGCAGAACACCCACAATAAGAAAGTGAAAGCGCACACTGTGTTTGAATTACAAGACCTAGAAAGAACTAAGAAAACTACAACAATCAGACTTTATCAGATATTTCAAGAAATGGTTTCCCTTAAATACACATACAAGCACATACCTATATGTGGCTAACTCCACCCTGTTATGAGGATATCTTCCATGTCCCTTTCATAAATGTGCATTTGAAAATATTAAATCTGACCTCAGTTTTTAAAAACAAAAAAAACAAAACCAAACTTTTAAAAAGTGTGTTTTATTTCCCAACAGTGTTATTTTTTTTGTAATGATTGATAAGATGACTTTAAATGTAAATTATAGTTTTATTTTTTATAATTAATGCACATCACATGGCGTAAATGTTTGAAATACTTCAACATCCTCTCCTGTAACTCTCTTCCTTTGTGGCATGACTAACCACAGCAATTATTTATAAAAATATGATTCAAAAAAGTTATTTTATTTAATAACCAATTACAATTCTTCATTTTATTTATTCATTTTATTTATTTTTCCACTGACTCCACTGACTAATCTCTAAAAATATACATGAGTTCCGATTTTAGATTTTTGGTTGAATTCTCCATATTATTATCATCAATAAAATATCATTTCCTCCTCAATTATTGGTAAATGAAATTTTGAGACAGGTTTTAGAGGACACTCACCTTGCCAGCAGCCCAACCTTCTCTTGCTGTGTTTAAGACTGTAGTAAAGTGATATCAGGCTGGAATATACATCACTTTTATAGATTAGTTCATGTGTTTGTGTAGCAGGTGAAAGGAGGGCTGTGGGAGTTTTTGCATGTTGCACAACAAGTGCATATGTTATGAATGTTTTTTCTTCACAGTTAATTTCTATAGGAAAATTTCTTATTGCTCTCATATTTTCCAGGGAAACTAAAGCTCAGAATCTTTAATTTGTTTGACTATTGATAATGGCACAGTTTTCTTTTCAGTCAGGGTGGCCCAGTTGTTTTGGGTTAGGAAATCTTAGTTTCACCGGAGTGCAGCATATGACAGATAAATGCTATGCTCAGCTATCATGATCAAAGTAAATAGTCATTTTACTTGTATCTCTCCCTTTCTAATTATGTCCCCATCTATTTTCTTTACACTTACATTTTCGTCCATCTCATCCTGGGACTACTGTCACTGAGGCAAGGCTGTGTTCTGTCTTATTTTAAACATTCAGAAGTAACTCCTCTAATAAAAAACAAAACAAAACAGAATTTAGATCCTAGCTACACTACCAACTATCAGCCTATTTCAAAATTGCCATTATTTACGGAAATTACTGTCACAGTCTGGCAGAGGCAGACTGTAGGAATTTGACGTGGAGGACCCAAAATGCAGACACGAAGGAACTTGGACAAAAACTTGAATATTAACAAAAAGCGAGCCGTTTAATAAGGCTGGTAAAAAAGGTGCAAACAAAGGGCAAGGCAAACTGAAGTAAAACTAACATCAACCTAAACTGGGAGAACTAAATAAACAACAAGGAAAAACCTAGACATGAAACTTGGAAACATGGCGTGAACAACAGACAACCTGACAAAGAATGAACAGAAACACACAGACTAAATACACAAAAGGGTGATTAGGGGAAGTGGAAACACATGGGGAAACAGCTGACTAGTGTCAGACATAACAAGACAAAGGAAGCAAAGCTGACTGCACTGACATAGGACACAGACCTTCAAAATAAAAGAGGAAACAAAAGATGCAGACATGACAATATAAACTTGACAAGATAAGACACGCAGGATATATACACAAAGGGTGAGGGAAACTTAAATACAGGGGAAGAAAACACAAGGAGTCTAATAACCAAATGAACTTCGCTAATCTAATGAACTTAAACATAAATAACATCCAAATAAACTAAAACTTAAAACGCTGGGTCAACAGACCCAGGAACCTGACAATTACTAGAAAAAACTGTTGAAAATCAATTCAGGTCACTATAAATTACTGAGTTGTGTCCCTTTTTAGTCTGGCTTTCAAAAGCAGCACTCTACAGAGACCACTCTCTTAAAAGTCTATAATGATCTATTAATGGCATCTGATGCAGGGAATTGTTCTGTTATCTTAGCCCATGTTCTTGCTTGATCTTAGCGCAGCCTTTGATACCATCGACCACAAAATCCTACTTAACAGGCTTAAGGTTTGGGCTGGTATATCTGGCTCTGCCCTAGACTAGTTTTCTTCCTATTAGTCAGATAGGACCTTTTCTGTTAGGACTGATAGGTTCACCTCTAACATTGCTGCCCTGACCTGTGGGGTTCCACAGGGTTCACTTTTAGGTCCATTATTATTTTCTTTTTATATGCTTCCTTTAGATGGTATTATTCAATCTTTTAGCGACCTGTCTTATCATTTTTATGCTGATGACATTCAGCTGCATATGTCCTCATCAGCTGGATAGGCTGTCCACCCTAGTCCAGTGTTTAACTCAGGTGTATGATTGGCTTTCAAGCAACTACTTTATTCTAAATACGAACAATACCAAGACCATGATCATAGCTCCTCCTGAGCTACATTCTAAAATTAGTCAGGTTCTTGCCTCTTTCTGTCCTTCTGTCAAGGCAAATATTCAATATTTTGGAGTAATATTTGACTCTTCTCTGGGCCTTGACTGTCATGCAAAATCTTTGTCTCGTTCCTGTTTCTTTCACTTAAGAAACATCTCTAAACTGTGATATATGGTTTCCTCAGCTGAACTGGAAAAACTCATTCATGTATTTGTGTAATTACGTTTAGATTACTGTAATTCCCTGTTTACTAGCTTGGATAAATCATCTCTCTCTCGCCTCCAGGCAATAAAAAACGCAGCAGCCAGTATACTAACTCATTATAGCAAGCGTGCTCACATTACTCCCATCTTAAATTCTTTACATTGGCTACCAATAGAGTTCAGAATTCACTTTAAAATTCTTGTTTTAACATACAGAGCACTAAATGGCCAAGTCCCAGATTAGTTATCCAAGCTTCTTATAAAATACACTGCTGCTTGTCGTCTCCGCTCACAGACTCAGAGTCTGTTGGTTGTTCTCCGTGCACGACTGAAGACAAAAGGGGACAGAGATTTTCAGTCTGTTGCACCAAGACTGTGGAACAGTTTACCACCACAATTGCATGTGGTTGACTCTGTGGATCCTTTTAAAAAGCAGCTAAAAACTTTTCTGTTCAAACAAGCCTTTTTTTTTATCTACGTATTTTATATTCTTCACATTATTTATCTTATATTTAACCTTTTACATTGTGTATAATGTCTATTGAATGTACTGTTTCTTTCAATCTTTGTGTACAGCACTTTGTGACTGTCTGTCTGTGAAAAGCGCTTAATAATAATAACACTTACTTACTTCTCCTACACTACCGCATGGCTTACGCTAGCATCAGCAACTTTGTCTGACTGTGAGAGCTTGTTACTAGCTGTTGCTGGTTCTACTGCTGACAATGCAGCTGCTAACAGCGGCCCTTCAAGCCAACTGATAGCTTGTATAATTATATTAAAAACAAAAAAAATAAGTTCCAAAAATGTTATTCTGTTCATCTGGATGTAGCATTTTCAGCGAGAGAAAAAAACACACAATATTGACCCAGTGTATCAGCCCACCACGCAAATTCCCAGTATGGCAGACTACCAGTCCAGCCTGTTACATTTTATATTCCTTTGTAAAATCAGTCTGCCAGTACACTTGCCAAATGCACTTCTCTCATGTTAATGTGCTCAAAGCTAAATTGTGAAAACCTGTGTTGACTTATTGACTTGATAATTCTTATTGTGTGGTTTTCTGTCCGGATTCCTGATGTTAGGTAATCAGAACGTGCTTTGTAGCACATGTCCTTGATGTCACCTGAAACGAACATAGTAGGAAAGTGCACAGCACAGGGTGAACAGCACCACATCAGGTACTGAGGGAGAACATTACAATCTAAAAAAGATACACTCGCTTCGAATGTTATCAAAAATCTTTGTCTTCTGGCACGGTCTGTTGGATACTTGTTGATAGTTGATAGTTGTTATGTTTGTGTAGGTAAATTAAGTTAAGCTACATTTTATAGCTTATTATAATTATAAGATCATCTGAATTTGCTTTTCTATTTATTTTCTTTCCTTTTTCTTTTCTTTTCTCAGGCCAGGGTCTTTCTGTGTGGAGTTTGCATGTTCTCCCCGTGTTTGCGTGGGTTCTCTCTGAGTATTTCAGCTTCCACCCACAGGCCAAAGACATGCACTTAGTGGGGATAGGTTAACTGGAAACTCTAAATTGCCCATGGGTGTGAATGTGGGAGTGAATGTCAGTGTGAATGGTTATCTTTGTCTATGTATTAGCCCTGTGACAGACTGGTGACCTGTCCAGGGTGTACCCTGCCTCTCTCCCTGAGACAGCTGGGATAGGCTCCAGCGCGCCCCGCGACCCTGAAAAGGATACGCAGAAGCAAATGATGGATGGATTTTCTTATGTATATGCAGGTTCAGAATTAAAAGAATAGATTTAAAGTATTTCATGTTTTTATTAGTATTCTTTAATACATGAAACCTGTGCTTTACATAGCAACTGATAATAATTGAAGAAAGAATATAAATTATTATATATTAGAAGGGCATACAGTGATAGAGAAATATCATATTTTCACACAACTCCTAAAGGTAAATAACAGTAAAGGAAAAAAAAAAAACATTTCAAGAAACAATAGCAGGACTTCAGATTTGGTCTTCTTCCTTTCTTTCTTTACTTTTTTCTTTCTCTGTATATGGTAAAAATTGGAGTTTTGTATTACCATAATTATTATAGAGACTCAATGGACCAAAAATAAATAATCCTAATGCATTACAATATGTATTCATGCACACACATACAATTGCTGCAGCAGCTTAGCAGATAGATTAAGACAATGATGTCCACATTGATATAAAAAGGCCCCTTCGTCCGAGCATAAATTCCCTTCACATGTCACTCTTAATGCCAAGATCTAAGTTATGTCTTCCTCCTAAAAATGTCATGTTTTTGCATCTGTCTGGTGACATTCAGGCAATGAAGCATAAAAAAATCAAAACTTATATAAGTGGTACGTTCTCCAAAAACAAGGGTAAGACACCTGTGGTAAGTGACTCTGAAAGACACACACAAGACTATATATATATATATATATATATGTATATATATATATATATATATATATGTATATATATATATATATATAGGTCCCTCATCCTATTCATGTAGCCCCTTCCGCCGGGGTTACTTGCGTAGTAGCATTCCAACAACGCCCTGTTTTCGTCCCTTGCCCACCGATGCCTTCTTGTTCCAGTAGCCCACTTTTCGTCAGGGTGCCCTGGTTCCTCAACACCTGACGCGGACTACGCTATCTAGCTGCTCTGAACAAGCTCTGAGTACAAGATCCATAGAGGCTGGGGTCTATCACACCAGGCAAGACCCCAGGTGCAGGCTGTGTAAAGATGCCCCAGAGACAATCCAGCACATAACAGCAGGGTGCAAGATGCTAGCAGGCAAGGCATACATGGAACGCCATAACCAAGTGGCCGGCATAGTGTACAGGAACATCTGTGTCGAGTATAACCTAGAAGTCCCGAGGTCAAAATGGGAGATGCCCCCAAGGGTGGTGGAGAATGACCGAGCTAAGATCCTGTGGGACTTCCAGATACAGACGGACAAAATGGTGGTGGCTAACCAACCGGACATAGTGGTGGTAGACAAACAGAAGAAGACGGCCGTAGTGATCGATGTAGCGGTTCCGAATGACAGCAATATCAGGAAGAAGGAACACGAGAAGCTGGAGAAATACCAAGGGCTCAGAGAAGAGCTCGAGAGGATGTGGAGGGTGAAGGTAACGGTGGTCCCTGTGGTAATCGGAGCACTAGGTGCGGTGACTCCCAAGCTAGGCGAGTGGCTCCAGCAGATCCCGGGAATAACATCGGAGATCTCTGTCCAGAAGAGCGCAGTCCTGGGAACAGCTAAGATACTGCGCAGGACCCTCAAGCTCCCAGGCCTCTGGTAGAGGACCCGAGCTTGAAGGATAAACCGCCCGCAGGGGCGTGCTGGGTGTTTTATATGTTTTTTTTGGTTTTTTTTAATTTTTTTTTTTTTTATTCAAAGTTAGACCCATTTTTACTAATTGTTGCTTATACAGCTCACACATTTACCATTTCTGTGTAGAAATAGCAGTGGTAACACCAGACTGCTCGGCAGATTAAACCAGACTTGACTTCCGATTGTAACACAATTAACATTTTCTCTTGAAATGCACTGTACAGCCCAAACCAGACCCCAAGAAAACCTTAATACCAGCAGCCCCAGTATGACTACAATGGTGTAAAACACCTTCTGCTTTGACTGGTCAAAGCCTCCACCGTGTTTTCTTGGTCCTGAATGAATCAAACCACAAAGAACAGAAAGGCTGCAGAAGGAGACAACCATCAGCAATAGTATCAAATGGCAAAAATCCAAAAAGAGAAAGGCATTATTATTCGTCACCCAGCCTATACCTATAAAGCAAAACAGCCAAATACAGCCAATGCTTATGTTTCGGATTCTGATCCCTCTTTGGTTTTTCAGGCTCACATAAGTTATGGGGTGAACAACAGCCAGATAGTGCTCCACGCAGGTCAGAGTTTGAAAGTAATTCTCTCCGTACCACGTCAAAGTAAAAAGAGTGTCCCCTACTTCTAACATGTTCAAATTTTTCTTGTAGATACCACAGCAGCTGAGGATATTCCCTGAGATGCCGACCAGCTCCATGATGACCAGGTGGTAGGTGAAGCTGTCAGAGTGGCTTATCGTAGAGGGGGAGCACTTCTTACGCCATTCTTGGAAGCCATGGTAGAGGATGAAGATGCAGAGAGGGAGGAGGAGGAACAAATTTGTGATGCTGAATGTGGTGAAGATGAGAGAGCCTGGTTCTGACATGAGGCATTCAAGGTAAACTGGAATGTGGGCGTTAATTGAAGAAAGGTTTGGGTGAAGAAAAGTGGAGTCACTGGAAGAGGAAGAGTTTACTGACATCTAGAAGATAATCAGATAAATAAAGTGTTAATATTACATCAGCTGTACGTGTATTTGTCCTGAAAAATGCATTTTTTCTTTTAGTAAAATAGAATCAAAAATTATTTACTGATTGTAGATAACCTGCTGTTAGTTTGGTATTTTGTCCTAATCCGCTTGCCGTACCTCCGTGCAGGTGTGTGTATGTTTTGAGTGGTATAGGCGCCATTCCGTTATTGAATCCAAGCATGTAAGTTCTCTGCTGCTGTGCTGGTTAATAAAACCACGTTAACTGAGATTACTGCTTCATCATTATCATACTGGTGAACATACAACATGGTGTCAGAAGCGTCGGAACACGAACAGTATTTTTTTTCCCCGTCTCAAGTCTATTTTGTGGGTGCATTTTTTTGTATCCGGACTGCAGACAGCATGGCGGAAGGATTCAGGAGGCCTGACCCGCTTGTTTTCGATGGTAATGTTGCTGAAAATTGGCGCATTTTTGAGCAAGAGTCTGACATTTTTATAGCGGCGGCACACTCTGACAAGCCAGCGCGCACACAAGCCTACATATTGCTCAACTTAGCAGGTCCCGAAGCTATAGAACGGGAGCGGTCTTTTGTTTACGCGCCAGAAGTGAGAGAGCCCGGTGATGGAGGATGAGTCCTCATTCCTGCAGAATCGAAGGAGGATCCTGAGTGCCTCAAAAGGAAATTCAGAGAAATGTGCAGCCCACAAACCAACGTCACTATGGAAAGACACAAGTTCAACACGCGGAATCAGAGGACTGGCGAGACTGTTGAATCCTATGTAAGTGATTTACGGATTAAAGCAAAAAGCTGCAGATTTGGTGATCTGAGTGAAGAACTAATAAGAGACAGACTAGTTTGTGGCATCAACAATGACAATTTAAGGAAAGTGCTACTGCGTGATAGTGATTTAACGCTAGCAAAAGCCTTATCCGTCTGCCAGATTCATGAAATGACTGAAGAGCATAATAAAACACTTGCTTTTCCTCAACAATCTGCATCAAATGTTGATGTGCTCCAGCCCACATGTACAAAAAAGCACAGAGGAGATAAAATGAAAATACAAGGAGACAGGTCTGAAACACAGCATGTCACTAACTGTACTAACTGTGGGGGCGCTCATGTTGCAAAAAAGAGCAAATGTCCAGCTTTTGGGCAGCAGTGTCATGCATGCAAAAAGTGGAATCATTTTAAGAAACGCTGCAGAGCTGTTCAGCCTACCCAAAATGTAGCAAGAAACAGAAAGTCAGTTCATCATGTGGAACCAGACCAAGCTGATGACAGCGGAGATGACACATTCTACGTTGATGGTGTAAATCTGCAATATGCAATCCATGCGACTGATGTGCATGTGAAACACAAAGAGGAAGTTTTTGTCACCGTGCAGATTAACGGGATTCCTGTTGAGATGAAGGTGGACACAGGTGCTAAATGTAATGTGGTTCCCAAGAAAACAGTTAACATTATAAGAGCAGATAAACAAATGAAAGCACACCCCAAGTCCGTTAACCTAGTAGCATTTGGAGGCAGCAAGATTCAAACCTCAGGTGTAATTAAGCTGCAGTGTTTTCTGCATGGGCAGCCACATGTGCTATCATTCTTTGTTATTAATGAAGATGTTCAGCCAATACTTGGACTATGTGCATGCAGAGAAATGGGACTTGTATCATTCAGCAATGACGTCCACCAATTGAGCATGTCTGCAGATGACCTGTCAGCTATATTCTGTGATAACAGCTTATCACAGAATGCAGCGACTTATTTTCTGATGAGCTTGGGAGGTTGCCAGTCACCTATCGCATGACACTGAACCCAGATGTGAAACCAGTTGTTCGCCCAGCACATCGCATCCCTTTGGCCATGAAAGACAGGGTCAAGGCAGAGCTGGTCAGGATGGAGAAATTAGGCGTCATTACTCCCGTCTCAGAGCCGACAGACTGGGTGTCTTCCATGGTAGCCACCAACAAGAAGGGCAAAGATGAAATCAGGATATGCATAAATCCTCGAGATTTAAACACTGCTCTGAATCTATCCAAGATGGCGCCGCGTATGGATGCCCTGGTGCTTCAGTGCGTTACTTCTGTTTTGTTTTTGTGCATAACTTCTGTGTCTGGGCACTCCTCTGGATATTCCAACCCGTTCTCACTCCCAAAGCGTAACATTTTACGCTAGGTGACAAATCGTCACCATATTACGTTTTCGGCTACCCACCACGTTCCTAAATGACGACCTCGGAAAAAAGAGGACATATGAGAACCGTCTGGACTGAATCTACACATGTTCGCTCTTTTTCTTCAAATCACTTAGAAACACGCTATTTAACATCATTAAAGACCTGGTTAAGGTCAGGAATAAGGTTATGGTTAGGGCTAGGGATAAGGTTAGGTTTAGGGCTGGAATACAGGGCTGGAACGTCTATTACCGCGGAAGTGTCATTCACTGGATTCCAGCCATAACCCGCCGCGTACCATAAGAACGCCGAAGGTCTCCTTTCGCGTTCCTCAGGAACGCCGCGGGACGTGACAAAACGTCGACATGTTACGCCTCGGGAGTGAGAACGCTCTGGATATTCTTACACCAGAGAAGAGCTTCTTAACTACAGGACTACAACACCTGCGGATTTACTTCCAATATTTGTCGCATCTGCGGCAGATTTACTGCAGACTCTGATCAGGAAAGTGAGACGCCGAAAGAGAGGTAAGCGAGCCGGCGCACTCGTGCGTCTGAGGAGACGTGGACTGCGAACTGCTCTTCCTGGGATCTTCCTTTCCAATGTACGCTCACTCAGGAATAAAATAGACGAGCTGGCCCTGATGAGAAGCATGAACATGAGACTTTGCCTCCTCCTGTGTCTTATGTTTTACGGAGTCGTGACTCTGTGAGGACATCCTGGACTGCGCGCTCAAGCTGGAAGGCTTTCATCTGCTGCGCGCGGACCGGCAGGCCTCTCTCTCTGGTAAGACCAAAGGTGGAGGTGTCTGCTTCTACATTAATAGTGGCTGGTGCACAGATGTAACAGTGATTGCTCAGCACTGCTCTTCCTCTCTGGAATACCTTTTTATTCACTGCAAACCGTTTTATTCTCCGTGGGAGTTTGCTTCATTCATCCTGGCCGCTGTTTACATCCCGCCAGATGCGGATGCGCAGGCAGCTCAGTGCGCACTCGCGGAGCAGATACTGCACATGGAGCGGACATTCCCGGACTCTCTCATCATTGCTCTTGGGGACTTTAACAAAGCCAATCTGAGCCATGAGCTTCCCAAATACAAGCAGTATATTAAATGCCCGACCAGAGAGGAGAGGACATTAGACCACTGTTACAGCACGATCAGCGGGGCCTATCGTGCGGTGCCCCGCGCTTCACTCAGACTTTCTGACCACGTCATGATCCACCTAATCCCCGCGTACAGACAGAGGCTGAAGCTCTCCAAACCTGTCATGAGGACCAAAAAACTGTGGAGCAACGAGGCTGTGGAGGAGCTTCGCATGTGTTTGGAGTCTACAGACTGGGACACAATGAAGGCTGCTTCTAACAGCTTGGACGAGTTTACGGACACTGTCACCTCCTATATCCACTTCTGTGAGGACAGCATTGTGCCATCACGCACCAGGGTGAGTTATAACAATGACAAACCCTGGTTTACTCCTAAACTCAAAAGGCTGTGGCTGGAAAAGAGAAAGGCGTTCAGAAGCGGAGACAGGGACTGCTACAGAGAGGCCAAGTACAGGTTCACTAAAGAAGTGGACGTTGCTAAACATCAGCACTCTGAAAAGATGCAGCAGCAGATCTCAGAGAATGACTCGGCCTCTGTGTGGAAAGGTTTTAGGAATATCACCAACTACAAGCCAAAACCCCCCACTCCACTGATGACTTGCTCTTAGCCAACACCCTCAACGACTTTTACTGCCGTTTTGACAAGCCATCAGGCAGCCTTCACACCTCCAACGGCCCCAACAATAGAGACACTTTGGACACTCATTCCCCCACCTCTCCCCCCTCCATAGAGCCATCACCACCTTCAAACACTTCACCTACAACACCCCCCTCCTCATCCCACACAAAAGAGGATTTCACACCACCTCCTCCCACTACAACTCTTCATATTCATGAAGAAGGTGTGAGGAAGCAGTTTAAGAGTCTGAATGCTCGAAAAGCTCCCGGCCCAGACGGTGTGTCTCCTGCCACCCTCAGACACTGTGCAAACGAGCTGGCCCCAGTGTTTTCTGGCATTTTCAACTCCTCACTGCAGGCATGTCATGTGCCTGCCTGCTTCAAGTCCTCTACCATAATACCTGTCCCCAAGAAACCTAGGATCACTGGACTAAATGACTACAGACCCGTGGCTCTGACATCTGTGGTCATGAAGTCTTTTGAGCGCCTGGTTCTCTCCTACCTCAAGACCCTCACGGCCCCCCTCCTGGACCCCCTGCAGTTTGCATACAGAGCCAACAGGTCTGTAGATGATGCCATCAACATGGCCCTACACTTCATCCTGCAGCATCTGGACTCCCCAGGAACCTACGCCAGGATCCTGTTTGTGGACTTCAGCTCTGCCTTCAACACCATCCTTCCAGACCATCTCCGAGGCAAGCTTTCCCAGATGAATGTGCCTGATCCCATCTGCCGGTGGATCACTGACTTCCTGACGGACAGGAAGCAGCACGTGAGGCTGGGAAAGAATGTCTCGGACTCCCGGACCATCAGCACCGGCTCTCCTCAGGGCTGTGTTCTTTCTCCCCTGCTCTTCTCCCTGTATACTAACTGCTGCACCTCCACCCACCATTCTGTCAAGCTAATCAAGTTTGCAGATGACACCACCGTTATTGGACTCATCTCGGATGGGGATGAGTCTGCCTACAGGAGGGAGGTTGAACGTCTGGTGTCCTGGTGCAGCCACAACAACCTGGTGCTGAATGCCCAGAAGACAGTGGAGATTATTGTGGACTTCAGGAAGCACACAGCTCCACTCCCCCCCATCATCCTGACTGACACCCCCATCACCTCTGTGGACTCATTCCGCTTCCTGGGTACCACCATCACCCAGGACCTGAAGTGGGAGCCCACCATCACCTCCGTCATTAAGAAAGCCCAGCAGAGGATGTACTTCCTGAGGCAGCTGAAGAAATTCAACCTGCCAACACGGACGATGATGCAATTCTACACTGCAATCATCGAGTCCATCCTCACCTCCTCCATCACCGTGTGGTACGCTGGAGCCACTATCAGGGACAAACAGAGACTGCAGCGTGTTGTGCGCTCTGCTGAGAAGGTGATTGGCTGCAGACTCCCATCTCTGCAGGACCTGTACACCTCCAGGACACTGGGGCGTGCAGCTCGGATCTCAGCTGACCCTTCTCACCCTGGACACAGTCTGTTTGACCTGCTCCCCTCAGGCAGGAGGCTCCGGTCCATTCGCACCAGAACCTCTCGCCATAAGAACAGTTTCTTCCCCTCTGCTGTTGGACACATGAACAATAACCGTATGACTGTTCCCACCACTAACACATGACCCTACGCTGTGTTCACTGCATCATTCCATGTTTGGCACTGATCACCACCTGCACTCATGTATATATCATGTATATATCTATCTATCTACATAGCACTTTTAATTCTTATTCTCATTTTTATTTTCATGTCTATTTAAGCTTAATTTATAACAGTATGTTTGCACTGAAGCACCGCAGCAATTTCCTAATGTTGTAAACCCGCTCAACATTTGGCAATAAAACCCTTTCTGATTCTGATTCTGAAAAGACCACCCCATCCCGTGCGCACAGTAGAAGAAGTGGCTGCAATAATGTCAAATGCTACTGTGTTCTCTGTTTTGGATGCTAAGAATTCTTTTTGGCAGGTGTCATTGGATCAAAAATCATCCATGCTAACCACCTTCAGCACTTGTTTTGGTCGTTTCAGGTTCCTCAGAATGCCTTTTGGTCTTAATGCTGCCAGCGAGGTGTTTCAGAGAGCCATGGAGCAGATATTCGCTGGGTATCCATGTGCCATCATTGTTGATGATATAGTCATCGGCGGAAGAACCATGAAAGAACATGACGACAACCTGAGAAAAGTCCTTGATCGTGCCAGAGAAGTAAACCTGCGACTAAACCCATTAAAGTGCAAATTCCGGCTGAATCAGGTCAGTTATGTCGGACACATTTTCACAAGCAAGGGGCTTAAAGCAGACCCTTTCAAAACAGCCGCAATCAGAGAGATGCCAGTTCCAACAGATGTCCAAGTCCTGCAGAGGTTCCTGGGGATGGTCAAATATCTTGGAAAATTCATTCCAAACTTCAGCCATCTGTCAGCTCCTCTGCGACAGCTCACACACAAGGACAGCGAGTGGATGTGGGACACACAGCATCAGACTACGTTTGAAGCACTTAAAGAGCACATGTCTAATCCACCTGTTCTGTCATATTATGATGTCAGCAAACCTGTGACACTAACGTGCGATGCATCACAGTATGGTCTTGGTGCAGCTTGCTTACAGGAAGGGCGACCTGTGGCATATGCTTCACGTACTCTGACAGACACTGAAACCAGATATGCTCAGATAGAAAAGGAGCTGCTGGCTGTTGTTTTCGCATGTACAACGTTTCATGACTACATTTATGGCAAGCCTGTGGTCGTAGAAACAGACCATCAGCCACTGGTCACCATACTAAAGAAACCTATTCACGCTGCACCAGCCAGATTACAGAGGATGTTGTTAAGGCTCCAAAAATACAACATCACCCTCACATATAAATGTGGAAAACACATGTATCTGGCTGACACACTGTCTCGTGCTCCCGACAGCTCCACTTTCCAGCAGCCTGAAGAAGAGGACAACTTTGATGTCATGACGGTGAGCTGCATCTCGTCTTCACGCCTGGAGGAACTTAAAGGACACACAGCTGAGGATGAGACACTGCAAGTGCTCAGCTCGTTCATCAAACATGGTTGGCCACAACGACTCCACAACCTTCCCATGGCAGTTCATCCATATTTTCCTTTCAGGGATGAGCTGATTGTGCATGATGGCATCATTCTTAAAGGTTCCAAAGCCGTGATCCCAAAATCACTGCAAGGAGACTACATCACCATCATGCACAGAGGACATCCCGGCGTAGAAGCTACCAAGCGGAGAGCACGGGGGATCGTCTTCTGGCCGTTCATGTCAAGAGATATTGAACAAACAGTTACTTCCTGCTCGGTGTGTAACAGCACTAAACCTCATCAACAAAAAGAGCCCCTTCATCTGCATGAAGTTCCAGAGCTTCCTTGGTCAACTGTGGCTACAGATATCTTTGAGTGGCACTGTCAGCACTATTTAGTAGTAGTTGACTCATACTCAGGCTGGTTTGAGATTGACCTGCTAAAGGATTTGACATCAGCGACAGTCATCAAGAAGCTGAAAAGACACTTCTCAGTTCATGGTGCTCCACACACTATGATCTCAGACAATGGAAGGCAGTTTACAAGCCAGCGTTTCAAAGACTTCGCTTCACAGTGGAACTTTCAACATGTCACCAGCAGTCCAGAGTATCCTCAATCCAATGGGCTTGCTGAGAGAGCAGTGTGCAGTGCTAAACAGCTGATGGAGAAATCTCACAGAGATGGCACTGATGTATTTCTAAACCTGCTGAATCTCAGGAATGTTCCACGTGATGTGAACCTGGGTTCTCCTGCAGAACGACTTCTATCCAGACTCGAACTACGCTCCCAATCACAACCAAACTGCTCGAACCACAACACCGTGAATCTGAGAGAGTGAAAGCCCAACTACTCAACAAGAGACTGACTCAGAAGGTCTGTTATGACAGATCCAGCCGACCACTTCCACCTCTCAACGAAGGACAAGTAGTGAGGTTACAGACCCCACAGGGTTATGACCGCATAGGTGTGGTGAAGGAACTTTGTAAAGAACCTAGATCCTACCTGGTACAGTCAGATGGAAACACTTACAGGAGAAATCGCAGACACATATTGCCTGTGTCTGAGCCTGTTACTGTTCAGAAAGACACTGATCATCATCATTATGATGGACTGCAGGTTGTGGGTGAAAACAATGATGTAGAACAGTTTAAAGACAGCACTCATGTTGAGAGCTCTTCTGATGTTTTGCATTCTCCAAGACCTTCCAAGAGTGATGGTGTTTACAGGACACGCTTTGGTCGTGTGTGCAAACCTAATCCAAGATATAGGGATTAATTGGGTACTAGTTAAAACACAGAACATTTTCAGGTTTGATGTTTGAGCCAACAGTAACTGATGTCAATGCTTCAAGCTAAATTCTGTTTGAGGTGATTTTCAGTAGTGATCATATTTAACTTTATACAGCAAAATGATATTCTTGTCATGTTTATTTCTTCCATCTGGTTGCAAATTTAAATGTTCCTAAGGGTCAGCGTATGTCACCTTTTATGCTGTGATTATTATTATTCAGTATGCATTAAACTTTATATCCGGTTGGGGATGTACTAAAGAAGGGGGATGTAGATAACCTGCTGTTAGTTTGGTATTTTGTCCTAATCCGCTTGCCGTACCTCCGTGTAGGTGTCTGTATGTTTTGAGTGGTATAGGCACCATTCCGTTATTGAATCCAAGCATGTAAGTTCTCTGCTGCTGTGCTGGTTAATAAAACCACGTTAACTGAGATTACTGCTTCATCATTATCATACTGGTGAACATACAACACTGATGTTTTCAGTAGAGTATGTCTTCATATGTTGCTAACATAAACTTGAAGTTATCCTTGCAAATACCTGTTATTATAAAGAAAACACGTGATTTACTCAGTTGCTAAATTAAGTATTCAGTTAGTTCAAAGAAAATAATCTGTAGCAATTGACACATCTTGTATTTGTCTTTCACTGATGGGAACCTGAATTTTGTAATTTGGACAAAAAATAAATATCTGACATTGAGCAATACCTACATAAATACAAAGAGAAAGCAGTGTGACAGTGTTAAAGGACACCCACCTTTTCAGTAGTATTTATTTCCTATGTTCCTTCTATGGTGCTAGAGTGTGTGGTAAACTGATACGTGATCCATACGTACAGCACTTTAAAGCCTTTTTGAGTTTTCATGTCACAGGTGGAAGGAGGGAGGAGGAAGGAGGTTTTGCATTTTGCAAAGCAAGCTGTGATGTTTTGAACACTTTTTAATGATTTTTTAAGGTAAATGTTTACATTGCTCACTCCTTTTACATGAAGTAAGTAAAGTATGACCCAAGGACCCAAGATATATTATTAAAATTATTACTTCTAATACTACTACAAGCTGTTCCTCCCAGCAATGTCATTCTTGGTAGTTCAATTTTTATTTTGGAGAAACTTCCATCAGTGTGGTGGTGCTCACTAACCAGAGTCCTCCAACTTTGCTTCATTCTTTACAGAATCCAAATGAGCTCGTGGTGACATAGATGGGGTTTGTTTTCACAGGGTTCAGAAAATGTGATGACAAATGGCCTGTGTAGAGCCTAATTTCCCCTCTCTGTATATTTTTCTCATGGTTCATTTCTGTAGGAAAATGTTCTCATTGTTCTCTCCACTTCCAGGGTCACCAGAGCATCAGCATTTTTCTCCATTGGCTCGGACATTATTATAATTATAAGAGATTACAACACTGTTTTTGAAAGTACTGTTTTATTTATGTTTGATATGTTATTGCACAACTTAGATTTCACAAGTAAAACAAATCATTTCATAAATGTAAATCAGCATTAAAATCAGCTTGTCTTATCTCATGCCTTAACACAAACCATGACAAGGCATCTCGTTGTATCTGTCATGTCTACAATATTTTGAATGACTTCAGTCTAAACAACTAATGTGTGAGTGACCTGATTTTCTTAATTAAAACAATAGCCTGTTCTTTCTTTCTATCAGAGAAGAGCGGGTAGGAGGTGTTCTTTCTAAACACTAACATATCAGCATGAATTTTCATAGTTCACAGAGAAGTAAGAGAAGTTAATGCATGGTGTTTAGTCATGG
This sequence comes from Diplotaxodon limnothrissa, assembly GCF_057381915.1. NCBI lineage: Eukaryota > Metazoa > Chordata > Actinopteri > Cichliformes > Cichlidae > Diplotaxodon > Diplotaxodon limnothrissa. The sequence goes on along the minus strand of NC_140598.1, from coordinate 38,959,118 downwards.
CTAAATACAATACCACATAACGTAAACATTTATCACAATTGTTGAGTGAAGCCGAACATTGATATCAAAAAGCATTTAGAAATTCACCGAACTAAAGATAATTATTAGCAGAAGAATCTTTCTCTGCTCATTGTTACTTTCCAGTCTAGAGCTACAGGAGCACAACATAAGGGTTTACAAGTTAAGGTAGTTTTGTTGCTACCAAAATCTGAAAGCTTTAACTCCGGGGTGAACAAAGGCCAAAATAACAAACCAAACCAGCTATTGTAGAAAGTGAGGTGTTACCTAAACTCTGTGTGAAACATGTCTGTGAAGGTTCTCAGTCCAGGTCATCGTAGTCTAAGGAGCCTGGAAAGAAAAGTGTCTGGATTTCTTTAAGTTTCTGGAATTCTTTAAGTCCAGAAAAGCATCTGGACTTAAAGAAGTCCAGACGCTTTTCTTTGCAAGCTCCTTAGACTGTGAAACAAAAACCAAACAAAAGACAAGTGCTACCCCTAACTCCCTAATTGAATAAACACGAGAAAAAGTACAGAAAATAATAAGGCAGTACACCCCTTCTGCTTCACTGCTTATTTAAAAGTGAAAGAGTATCTACACACTATATATAAAACTTTGCAATTCCCTGAAGTCACACACGCAAATTTTTCATAGATGGTTTGGAGGCCAAGGATGGGTCTGCTGCTGCTGTCAGTTGCTGCCAGACACTTGATGTTGGAACCAATCAGCAGCTGCCAGTTCTCCAGACAGGAAGTAACTGCAGAGATACTTAAAGGCACAGGTTACACACATTGAACAATATCCAGCCACCGTGATCCAAAATATGGCAAAGGCTGTAACGCTCATGTCTTTAGTTTTGCCTCATGTGTACTAATTTTTTTAATACAATATCCACTTATTACACCATGTTGTTTAACCACCTTTTAAAATTAGCTTGTGAACAATCTGTCGCATTGAGTGACCTGGAAAATGTTGCTGGTAATCTGTAGATTCTACACATCTGTGCAGAATAATGTCTTATCTAAAACCATCCACTACTATTTAAATAACAAACAAATAATGGAATGATATTTTGTAATGATTGTGAAGGCACATGTTTGAAATGTTTGAAATAAAAATGAACTGAACTGAACTGAAATAATCAGGTTAAACCTGTATTATTTAACTGAACAGATCAAACCATGCTATTGTTTCAGAGGCGCAATAATGCTTAGTGTATCTGATACTGTTTCATTTTCTCAGTCTCAGGTAGTTGATGATGAACAAATGTTCAAGTTTTAAACACCAAATATGGCTGTGTTCCAACGTTTTTGAGCTGTGTAGCTGCCATCAACTTCAAAATGAGCGACTGCATTTCATGAAATAGTAACATTTGATATGTTTTCTACGTTCTGTTGTACACAGCAACCCGTGTTTTCTGGAATTTGGGTCGCACTATGTTTAAATCAACCTTTTAGATACCAAAACACTATATGATTCACCCGAAGAGAGTTGATGCCATCAGAGTGACTCCACCTGCAGCCCTCACTCTGATGGCTTCAACTCAATGCCCCACACACTTTCACCAGGAACTCATTGGGGCTGTGGAAGACAACACTTGAGTCCAGCTTCTAGCCAGTTGCACAATTCACTGCTCAATATACCAAAGTGACACACTGTCCTGATAGCTGTTTGCCCCAAAATCAGATGCCAAATTAAACTGGGTAAGATTGGCCAAATAGTTGCCAAGAAAGAAAACAGTGGAGTTGCTAAAATGCAGGATAATGGACATATAGGACAACTTGAAATACCTGGGTATCCCACAGCCCAACAGGAACCACCAGGATGCAAGAAAGCCAACCACAGTCAAATATCTCCAGAACACATACCATCCGTCAGTTAACAGTGAAAAAAATGAGCTGTTAAAAGAGTTCCTCGGGAAACTGAAGGTATTGATGAGGAATAGCAGGAGGAACTATCATCGAAGAGTGAACCTCTCCACTATTTTTATCATTCCCCGCTGTGAATGTCAGTGTCCACTGATGTCCAAATATACTAATATATATATTTTGCATGTTGCAAACCAAATTCCCCCTTTTTTACATGGTTGGTATCTTTAGGCAATTTTTTTCAATGCTTTCTCTTTTTCCCAGAAGAACTGTCATGGACCTGGGTCGTTGACCCAGCGTTTTGTGTTTTGTGATTATTTTCCTCTGTTCTAGTTATTCTGTGTCCTCCCCCCTTGTGTCCGGTTCGGGTCCTAGATTTCCTGTTTTGTTCTGAAAGTCTGTGTCTGTTGTCATTGTGTTCAGCTTGTCTCCTCCGGTCCTCGTGTGTGTTAGGTTCAGCTGTTCTTCCCTCCTGTGTGTGATTACCTGATTACCTTGTGTGGGGCAGGGATAGCTCAGTAGGTAAAGTGGTCGCCCCATGATCGGAAGGTCGGCGGTTCGAATCCACTTAACGGCTACCCTGAGGTACCCCTGAGCAAGGTACCGTCCCTACACACTGCTCCCCGGGCGCCTGCTTAGTGGGCTGCCCACTGCTTCACTGAGTGAATGGGTCAAATGCAGAGAAAAACAAGTAATTTCCCCATGGGGATCAATAAAGTATCCATTATTATTATTATGTATATTTAGTGGGTGTCGGTCTGTGTTCATTGTCTGCTCGTCTGCATTCATCCGTGTATCTCTGCATTCTATGGTGTTCCTGTCTCTGCCCTGCACCCCTTTTGTATGGTCTCAGGTTTGTCAGTTCTCCCAGTTTAGGTTTCTTCAGTTGTTTTGTCATACCTCACTGCCTGTTTCTGCCACTACCACTTTGTAAATAAACATCACTCGTATCATCAGTCACTGCTGCATTTTGGGTCCTCCTCTTCCTCCACACCACACGGCTCACTCCACCAGCCGTGACAAGAACAGAGAACAAACTGGAGACCAGAGTTCAGACTCCTGCTCAACTCCCATATGAATATAGAACATAGAGCCTAAAAATAGAATAGCATAAACAACATTTGGATGGATGGATAAGCTTTATTTGTCAGTTGACAGACCTAGTTGACCTTACATACAATGCATACAATATACAAACTTACATTGGCGAGACAGGTCAGAGAAAGCATCACCACGAGAGGTTAAGTGAAGGTCAACAGTTTCCAGTGGACTCAGGTGGCCTTGAAGGAGGTACAAAGAGTTCTGACAACAATCCTGTTATCATGGGAGAATTTTTGTTGTTCCAGTCAGCTTCGACCTTGGCAGGCCTTCAGCTGGCACCAGTGAGATAGCCGCATGAGTGAAGATGGTGAATGTTTGGCTTTAGTGCGAACAACGGCATCCAATTTTTACAGTTGGTTTAATGTCCATCACTGGTCAACAATTCTCTCAATTCCCGTTCTTCTTCTCTAAGATCTTATCCATATTGGGTTCAATAAACACAGTGTGAGTACTCTCAGCCCTGCCCATCGTCTATCATGTCAGCTACCCTTGTGGGATTTTGAACAGCTGTAGCCGCTTCTTGTTCTTCGATAAGCCAGGTCCGAGCCAGCTTGAATCAGCCAGAACTCTGTTACCGTGGTTCCGAATTGATACATGTTGTTCAATGTCCTCCATCGAGAGTGTCGCCAGACACCCAATGCAACCGACGAGTATCCGGCAACAAACGTCTCTGCTGGACAATCGAGCTCTCCCAAGCCCAGCAGGGTGTCAATTCTGTTACGGGACCAGGTGATCAAATCCATAATTCTTAGGTTTAGAGAACAAGAATGAGAGACTCTTTGAGGGTTAGAGTTAGATGAGACTAAACATAGACATAGAAAACAGCAAGCAGGGAATGTAATGGAGGGATAGGGTGAAAGATGGATCCCCCTCCTCTAAGAACCAGGAAGGGATGAAGATTTCATATGAGCCACTTTGGGGGTAGGGTGCCCTAAGCCTCTCGGCCTGGGGCTCGGTCACTCTAGCACAGCTGGCTGCTGGCGGAGCTCACGGGCACGTCACTGCAACCCCCCTTGGCTTCTGCTCCATGGCTGCTGAGTGACCCCTCATCTGGGACTCTCCTGAGCTCTTTCTGGGACAGTGGCGCGGCTGCCCCTCTGTTGGTCCTCCTTGGTCTCTTGTGTTCTGAGGGCCTCTGGATGTCTGGAGTTTTGATCTCCTCCATACCTGCTTCATGCCCTGGAGGACGGGGCTGTGGCTCCCCACACCCTCTAGCAGATCAAATCAAATCAAATCAAATCACTTTTATTGTCACATCACATGTGCAGGTACATTGGTACAGTACATGTGAGTGAAATTCTTGTGTGCGAGCTTCACAAGCAACAGAGTTGTGCAAAATAAAATAACGTAAACAAGCAAAATACAAGAATGGCTACATCTGAAACTAATAAATATATGTACAATATATAATAGTATATGCATTTCTGGATGTGTATACTAAATATTTTTCTACGTGTGTGTGTATACACATATTTTACAAATTAAATCGAGTAAACAATAAAATAAAATATATACAAATATACAGAGTTGAGACATGTGCAAAACAGTGGCATTACTGTACAGTGTGGAGTGCATAATGTTGAAGTTCCAGTAGTGAAGGTGAGGTGTCTACAACGTGTTCAGCAGTCTGATGGCCTAGTGAAAGAAGCTGTCTCTCAGTCTGCTGGTTCGGGACCGGATGCTGCAGAACCTCCTTCCTGATGGAAGTAGTCTGAACAGTTTATGGCTGGGGTGACTGGAGTCCTTGATGATCCTCCCCGCTTTCCTCAGGCAGCGCTTCCTGTAGATGTCTTGGAGGGAGGGAAGCTCACCTCCAATTATCCGTTCAGAGCACCGCACTACTCGCTGGAGAGCTTTGCAGTTGTAGGCGGTGCTGTTGCCATACCAGGTGGTGATGCATCCAGTGAGGATGCTCTCAATGGCACAGTGATAGAAGGTCCTGAGGATGCGGGGGCTCATGCCGAATCTTTTCATTCTACTGAGAAAGAAGAGGCGCTGCTGCGCCTTCTTCATTACATGAAGGAACCTTTTAATACAAGCATGTTCATGCTCACAGGTGTACACATGGGTGCTCACACACACAAACTACACCCTTTTTGGCTCCTACCTCAAAGCACACTGTGCGCTGTCGATCTTACGTGCTGCACATTAATGTTTAATATTTAGTATTTACTGTTATATTCCCATATATCATCGTGATGCTGTTTATTATTTTTTTTCTTCTGCTTGTTTTCTCTTTTTTTCCTTCTCAACAGGTGATCCAGGTGATTGATATATGTATTTTTTGTCTGCTTATTTTGTTGTTTTTTGCCCTTTATCCCCGTCCCTCTTCCCTGCTGTTTTTCTTTCCCTCTTTCTTTCTCCCCTTTCTTTTCCCCAGTCAAATCTGTCCCGTATCTAGCAAGTGAAAATAAAATAAAATAAACAATAAAAGGTGAATCAAATAGACCATTACGGCAAGGCTTGGATGGTCCATTTTGTAAAGTAAATCAGTTGGGCAAAAGAGCCAAACGGGACAGGCAAAAAAAAAAGAAAAAGAAAATTCATAATATGTGAAGACGACAGAAGCAAGGCCGAGTGCAAGCTGTGTACTGGTAAGGTGTCCAGGGGACGGAAGGAGAGTACATCGTTCAATACAAGCAATTTAATAAAACACCTGAGGACACATAATGCTCTGGAGTACACCAAGTTTGCTAAGGCTAACGCAAGACCAGAACAGCCAACTTTAACTCAGGTTTTAGAAAAGTGACAAAAAATGTCAAGAGAAAATCCACGGGCAGTTATAATAACAGAGGCTCTGACTCATTTTATCGCCCTGGATGACCAGCCACTGTTGGTCAAGGAAAACGTAGGATTTTGCCGTCTTGTCAGCATACTCGAGCCGCGATATGAGATTCCCAGCTGCTTTGGAGCGTGATGTCACGGGGGTGGGTGTGGAAAGGATTTTGGCCTGATGCGCCATTTTCCGGGTCCAAACAAAGCGCAAGCGACAAAGGAGTGAAAGCACACACAACAGCCATGGTTCCTACTTGCTGTGTGGTTGGCTGCAATGTTCGATCGCACAACCGGCACAGGAATAAGCTTAAAAAGGGTTTGTCTTTTTATTCTTTCCCAACCTGGAAGCAACATGAGGGAGCTCATATGGCGGACCTTACCAAACGAAGGCATCTAGCCTGAATAGCAGCGTGAGACAAGCTGATATCCAGTTCGCTTCCATCTCCAGATATCACTTAACTTACCGGACATTTTCATTCCGGTAAGTTCTATATATGTTCATATCACTCTTTATAGCTTAATATTATTATCCTTGGTGGTCTCGGAAGTTATAGAAATTACTAACAAACATCGAATGGAGTGACTTTGTAGACATATGTGCTATGTAACTGTAAAGCAGTGACTGGAATTGGTCACAAGGTGTCATTGTTGAGCTGCATATACATTGTAAATTTTAGCAATTTTGACTATTTGTCCTCTGCAGGACACCATAGTTCAGATTTCTCGTTCGCGCGGGCGCCATCTTGGTTCAGTGTTTACTGTGGCTGTATCCCAATTTAGGGTCTGTAGCCTTAAAGTACGCAGCCTCAACGATCCTCAAGGGCCGCGTACTCAAAGACCGCTAAGGCCGGAAGTGCGAGGCTTGTGAAGTGGGACGGTCTAGCCTCCGTTGCGCTGCCCAGGTTGCCTAGCAACCATGATACTAACAGCTGGAAAGTGTCATACAGCTTTGTTTGACAGAAATGAAGGAGAAAATCTTTTGTTCATTTGTTTCTTTCTTTCTACATGAACTTTGATCATTCTCTGTAAAATTAAGCTCAGCTATTGAACGCATATATATTAAAGTAAAGGCTTTAAAACCAAGTTAGTACAAACGTCACTAATATCACATAACTTTGCCGACATGTGGCCAACAGTAATGTTTTAATGTTCTTCGTTATTAAACATTTGCACATAAATAAGTGACATAATATTCAGTACTTAAAGTGTACTCTTCGGGCGCCCCTCATCCGCCTTTTTTGTTTTCGGCAAAATTATCCACACCCACTGCTGCGCTATGCATTCTGAGATATGTTGGGCCACGAAGTCTACACTGCCACAGCCTTAAAATTCAGGGAAATGAAGGACGCATTTCAGGGCCGCATTTCGAGCAGCCTTTGAATTGGGACAGCCTTCGGCGCGCCGCTGTGATGTAATTGGCCTTGAAATGCTTACTTTAAGGCTGCAGACCCTGAATTGGGATACAGCCTGAGATTTGCAAAGGTAAGCACCGTCAGTGGTGTACTGCATTGATTTTTGGTTAAAAATAAGTGTTCCACTGTGTAAAATGACGGTTTGCTAAGCATATATTGTGTTTGTTGGGAGGTTCATGTATTGTCTGATGAGAGTATGAGCAGTTTGTGTGCATGTTCCATTTTGTAATATCTGCCGCAATTTCGGGCTACATTCCCGCTAGTTAGCAGAGCATTCATTAGGGCAAAGTAATGCAAGATGAAGCATTAGCTTTTCAGCTACAGTTTGCTGGTAATCCTGCTATGTTAGTTTTCTGTCATACTCATTCCTGAGACCGAGGAATTTTGTAAGGACATGATTATTTTTGCTTAATGTGGTTTTTATATATTTGTTGTTGGCTTTTACTATGTTGATAATCATGCAGTGTTTCAAATCAAATCAAATCAAATCACTTTTTTTTTTTTTTTTTTTATTGTCACATCACATGTGCAGGCACACTGGCACAGCACATGCGAGTGAAATTCTTGTGTGCGAGCCCCACAAGCAACAGAGATGTGCAAACACAACAACACAAACGAGCAAAATACAAGAATGGCCAACCTGAAACTAATAAATATATGTACAATATATAATAGTGTATGCATTTCTGGATGTGTATACTAAATATTTTCCTACGTGTGTGTGTGTGTGTGTGTGTGTGTGTGTATACACATTTTTACAAATTAAATAGTAAAAAAATAAAATAAAATAATAATAATAATAATAATAATAAAATATATAAAATATACAGAGTTGAATATGTGCAAAACAAGTGGCATTTATATACAGTGTGGAGTGCATAATGTTGAAGTTCCAGTAGTGAAGCTGAGGTGTCTATGACGTGTTCAGCAGTCTGATGGCCTAGTGAAAGAAGCTGTCTCTCAGTCTGCTGGTACGGGACCGGATGCTGCAGAACCTCCTTCCTGATGGAAGCAGTCTGAACAGTTTATGGCTGGGGTGACTGGAGTCCTTGATGATCCTCCCCGCTTTCCTCAGGCAGCGCTTCCTGTAGATGTCTTGGAGGGAGGGAAGCTCACCTCCAATTATCCGTTCAGAGCACCGCACTACTCGCTGGAGAGCTTTGCAGTTGTAGGCGGTGCTGTTGCCATACCAGGTGGTGATGCATCGAGTGAGGATGCTCTCAATGGCACAGCGATAGAAGGTCCTGAGGATGCGGGGGCTCATGCCGAATCTTTTCAGTCTCCTGAGAAAGAAGAGGCGCTGCTGCGCCTTCTTCACTGTTTTGTTTGTGTGTACTGACCACGTAAGATCCTCAGCCAGGTGTACGCCAAGGAACCGGAAGCTGCTCACTCTCTCCACAGCAGCGCCGTTGATGGTGATGGGGGTGTGTACTTCTCTGCACCTCCGGAAGTCCACTATCAACTCCTTTGTCTTTGCGACGTTGAGGGTGAGATGGTTGTCTTGACACCAGTGGGTCAGGGCGCTGACCTCCTCCCTGTAAGCCGTCTCATCACCGTTGGTGATAAGACCCACCACTGTAGTGTCGTCCGCAAACTTCACAATGATGTTGGAGCTGTTAGTGGCTGTGCAGTCGTAGGTGTTTACTGTGATTTGCAAAGGGCCAGCAGCAGAGTTGGAGTGGTGTTTGCCCCAGCATCTGAATAAACGGCAGAGTCCGTGGTGTAGGAAGTAGGAATACATGTTTCATATGTTTTCTGTGCTGTGCTTTTTACATGAAACTTACATGAAACTTCTTTCATCAAAGATAAAATTTTTATGTGCTGAGAAAATAAGAAACAAATGTGAAATGGATACAACTTATGTTGGATATTTATTTATAAATATAATATACTAATTTGATTTATAACCACCTATCTACAGCTTCTTCTTTTTCTGCCTTCAGTTATTCTTCCTTTGTAATTTGTGCTCAGGACACAGACTACAAGAAAGCAAATGCTAATAGCGGCATTGATTTGCTACCTAAAAATCAGATTTTTACTTTATTTTTAATTACTTTGTGCAATTGCTTACTAGTCTAAGCACAACATGCTTCAGTGATTTGTTTGTACCTTTGTTTATATTGATCCTATCAACGCAAAACTAGCTGCTATTCTCAGTGGATGTTATTTTTGCAAAATACAGAGTTTCCCAGTCTTTTCAAAAGTAGTACATGTAACACTATACTAAAGAGAAAATGTAACCAGACAAAGCTTGTCATTATTACACAATTACTCCCTCCAAAACCATAGATTACAGTCCAAAGCACACTAGATGCAAACTTCAACAGCAGCATTCCCAGTATGTACAAAATGGTGTAAAATGCTCTCCGCTTTGATTGGTCAGTCTTATCCGTCCCCCTTTCTCCTGGGCCTGGACGAGTCAAAACACAGAGAACAGAAAGACTACAGAAGGAGATGGGGATTATGGACAATATATTTAAGCAGAGGTGAACAATGATGAAAATGTTTTCTTTCATCACTGAACCTGCCCCAGCAACACAAAGCACCCAGACACAGCCAATAGTGGTATTCCTCATTCTGATCCCTCTTTCATTTTTCAGGTCCAAGTAGACGATGGGATAAACAACAGCTAGGTAGCGCTCCAAACATGCCAGGATGTGAAAGAAAGTCTGTCCATACCAGCGAAAATAATTAATAAATGTTCCTACTAGTAATATTATTAAATCTTGCTTGTAGATTCCAAAACAGCAGATGAGACACCCAATAATACCAATCAGCTCCATGGTCGCCATGTGGTAGATGAAGCCGTCTGAGGGACTCACTGTTGTTGCTGAGGAGGTGGAGCGCTTTTTCCACCATTGTTGGAGGCGATAGCAGAGAATGACAATGTAGAGAGGGAGGAGGAGTACAATTTTGGTGATACTATATGAGATGAAAATATAAGAGCTTGGTCTGGAGAGGAGACACAGTGTGCTTAAAGGGATAGAGGTGCTGAAAGAGGAATCATTCACTGGCATGTCTGAAAAAGAAAAAGACAGACATGAAATGCCTTTGCTACATGAGTTACATATCCATCTATTCAAGAAGAGTGGTTCTTCATCTATTAACCAAACTGTATTTTTTCCATAAATATATTCAATTTATTAAATTTGCTTATGATACACTGATGCACTTTACAAGGAGTGAATGATAAATAATGATATTAAAATGTAGTCAGTGTGTTTCAACGTAAATTCATAATTTGTGAACTCAAGTGGACTTTTGTTTAGCCTGACAGTCAAATAGACGATGATATAGATGAAATAAAATAAAATAGATGATGGTATATGAGGGACAATAACAGCTTAAATATGTAATAGAGGTTTTAAAGTATACTCACCTGGTCAGTTGTTTGATCGCCTTGTACTGTGAGAGACTGCTGTAAGCTAATCCAAATATGAGGAATCTCATGGGAAACATTAATGCGGGTGTTTGCGTAACAGATGGAGGACTACCAAGGAGTTTTGCATGTTTCCAAACAAATTCTCCCACTTAATCTTTTTACACAGTTAATGTCTGTAGGGAAATTTTGCCATCACTTTCTCTGATGACCAAAGCATAGAACATTTCTCAAATACTAAATCTGAGTGGATATTTCCATTAACAGACGAAAAAAAAAAGTTTCCATCAAGTGCCTTCATCTCACACTCAAAGACACCGCAGCAGTCAGAGATTCACATAAGATGCCTTTGAGCCCATACATCTGCCTGAGAAACAAAGGAAAAAAGAATCTTCTCATGAGCATTTTTGTGATTTCCTTCCTCTTTGGAATTAAAAGAGACCACCCAGACACATGAGATATCATTGGAAAGCCCAGTATGCCTGTTTAGTACATCAGGACTTAGTAACTTAGTAACTCAAATATGTTAAAAAGATATAGACCAAAAACCAAGGTCTATCACAGAGGACATAGCTGAATAGGCTAGTTTGCAGGGGGTGTTAACAATGCCAGCATGTCTATTGTGAAAACTGTAGAATAGGTTGCTCCCCATGTATGGCTCGCACAGTATGCTTTAAAATTTATCTGAATTTATATTCTTTGGCTGTCCACCAAGAATAACAGCTTTCATTCCTGTATTGCACATGCATGAAACGTAAGACGATTTGACCTGCCTCATTTCCATCTGCTGTTTATTTACTTTCAAGCTTTTTGAAACGCCAAAATGTTGAGGAAAAGCACAAAGTTTTTCAAATGGATTGCCAATGAGGTGGAGATGTTGCTGTGACTAACACAAGGGTACAAAGTTGCAAAAGCAAGCGAGAATATAGACTGGGAGACATACCAAAACAAATACGCTGAAATTAACATTCCGTCTTGAAGAAAAGCTATCTGGAGCATGTACAAACTGATATTAATCTTTAATAGGGCTTTGAAAAATGGGAAAAACCAAAACAACTGCTGTACAATTCCATCCGCCATCTTAGCTGAATTGGTCACATGGTCACATGACTGCATCATATGACTAAAATGTGTCATCATTTTCGAAAGCCTCTGTTTTCGCAGTCCACACTGCAACGTGAAAGCAGCATTTTCAAATTTATCCACTTTGGAGAGCATTTTCAAAAAGCTCCATTTTTCTTGAACAAAAACGCCATCTCAGTGTGGACGGAAGCCCGAAATAGAACAGTTTGTTGTACTGTCTGTATCAAACCGATATTATGAAACATAATTTGCAATAATTTAAATTAAGAATGCAAATATCAACACAAAAACAGATCTTACACATCAAATCATTTATACCTTTCCACTCTCAGTGTCAAAATAAAATATATAACAAATGAGGGACCAATAGTTTAAGTTGACCCTCACCTTGTAATCTAATTGTAACATTGTAGCTTTAGCTTGAATGATTAAATAGCGTTTACCCTCACTGACTTTATTTTTTGTTGCTGTTTTGTTTGAACAAGATGTTAATTTTCCTGTTCTGTGTAGAAAAAGCAAACGTTACACCAGACTGCTGGCAAAATGTACCCTTAGAAAAAAACATTTCATAATCAGACAATAATTTCCCTCTGAATTATTGAGCACATCCCCAAATCACAGTCCTGGCAAACCTCAATACCAGAACAACCAGCAGGACCACAGTAGTGTAGAATGCCCTCTGCTTTGACTGGTCAACCCTGTCCCTGTTCCCCTGGGCCAGGACGGATCAAAATACAGAGTACACAAAGACTGCAGAAAGATATAGTTATTATTGATATTATATGGAGGCAGAAGTACACAATGAAAAAGATGTCTTCTTTCATTGACAAACCTGCCCCAAACATAGAAAGCAGCCAAGCACAGTCACTAGATATATTTCTCATTCTGATTCCTCTTTCATTTCTCAGTCACGTGATGGGATGACCAACAGCCAAGTAACGCTTCACATAGGTCAAGATGTGAAGTCTCTCCAAACCAGTTGGACAAATACATAAGGCCCCCACTAACAGTATATTTAAATCTTGGTTGTAGTTAGCGAAACAGATGAGGATACATCCAAAACTATAAATTAGTTCCATAGTGACTATGTGGTATGTGAAACTGTCTGACTGACTTGCTGTTAATGCTGAGAAGACAGAGTGCCCTCTCCACCACTGTTGCAGAACATATTAGAGGATAAGTGTGCATAGGAGGAGGAGGATAATGGTGATGCTGAAGGAGATGAAAATAAGGGACCTTGGTCTGTAGATGAGACACTGTATTTTCAAAGGGAGAGAATAGCTGATCAAGGAAAGAAAGTCATTGAAGGTGGATGAGATTACTGACATCTGGAAGAAAATATAAAATAACAATCACATATACAACATAAAATCATATCAAATGTCAAACTGAGAAAATGTACTACTGTAAAAACAAAATAAGCTGATTTTGAATTTGATGGCAGGAACACATGGCCTTGTCCTAATTTTCCAATATAGATTTTTGACCTTGATCAATTAATTCAAAATTTCACAGTTTCTTTAATGATATTATGTACATCACACAAGATACTTAAAGACTTTGCAATTTCACATTGAGAAACAGTATTCTTCAACAAATTGTATATGCAGTTTTTTCCAGATTGGTGAAAATATGCCTGTCTAAGATGGTCTCGTTATATTATTTTCACTACCATTTAACTTTTAATATTTTTCATGAGAATACAAATTGTCTCACTTTAAACTTTTCTTTTTTTCTTTCTTTTTTTTTTGCCTGACCCATTTGGTTCTTTAGCCGTCAGAATTGTTGTCTGAAGACCAACAAGGATACCCAATGGATTTATTTTGCCAAATGGATCATCATGGCATTGCCGTATTGGTCCATTTGATCAACCTTTGTTTTTATTATTTATTTTATTTTCAGTTGTTACAGATGGGACAGACATGAGTGAGGGATAGGAAAGGGAGAGAGAAAGAGGAAGGAAAAGAAAAACAGAAGGGGAGAGGGACAGTGAGAAAGGGGGGGAGGAAAAAAATCTCCTGGATCACCTGTTGAGAGAAGAAGAATAGAAAACAAGCGAAAAAAAAAACCCCAAAGCAACATACTAAACACAACACCATCGCATTAATCTAGCTAAGTGTAAACAGCAGTAAATACTAAATATTCAATGTTGTTGTGCAGCACGCAGGACAGACAGCGCACAATGTGCTTTGAAGTAGCAGCCAAGAAAGGTGTAATTTAAGTCTACGAGCAGTGAACACACATGTGCATACCTGTGTGGATCAGTGTGCTTGTATTCAAATGGTTTCCCCATGTAATGGTCTGCAAGAGGATGTAGCGAGCCATAGCCCCGTCCCCCAGGGCGTGAAGCAGGTATGGAGGAGATCCAGGCTCCAGACATCCAGAGGCCCCAGAGTGCGAGACCCCAAGGAGGACCACCGGAGGGGCATCCGTGCCACCCTCATGGGAAGGGCTGAGGATCCCCAGACGAGGCGTCACCCAGTAGCCACCGAGCAGAAGCTAGAGGGGGCTGCACCGGCGTGCCGCCGGCTCTGCCGGCAGCCAGCTGTGCCAGAGTGAACCGAGCCGCAGGCCCAGAGGCCGGAGGCCCGAAGGCCCCCCCCCACATCCCGGAAGAGGCCTGACCGAGCAACAGGCGCCAGGCCCTGCCAAGTAGCCACCAGGAGTGAGCTGGTACATACCTGAGCGCCCAGCCCCGGACACCAAGAACCACCAATGCACCGACCCCTGAGGGCATCAGTCACCGGCAGGGAGTGTGGTGAGGGGAGATAGGCCTTGGAGGGCCTGCGAGTTCCCAGAGAGGTGGAGTGTAAGACCCAACCTGACATATAAACACAGACAAACAGGCACACACAGACACAAACATGCATTCCCACCCTCATGCACACATATGAAAACACTCAGCACTCACCCAACGTAAGGATTGACATAAATGGACATGTACACACAATCACACTCCCCAAACATACTCTATACCCCGGGTCCAGGTACCCTCTCCCCCAGAGGGGGAAACAGAACCCAGACCCAAGAGATGTTACCCTTCCCCCCGGGGTGGAGGCAAGCAGACCGTCCCAGGCTCCGCAGCAGCAGGGAGGCCAATCGGACAGCCAACATCTCCTCCCAGCCCCCCCGCCCCGATGGCTAGTAGAGAACGGGGGTGTGTGAAGACCCCATACCTCCCTCCTCCCGCTCATGTGTAGTGTTGCTGCGTGTTGTTCTAAAGTGCATTTAAAACAAGGGAGAGCATGGTGCTGCTGCCAGAGAGCAGCAGGTGTTAGCACGGCCCCTCCCGAGAACCCTCAATGTCTACATGGATTTAAAATTGAGAGGTGGGCACCGGCGCCAGAGGTAGGTTTAAGTACACAGACCGTCCACTGGACGCCGTTAACGTGCCCACCCTCAAGGCCCTATATATATGTGTGTGTTATGAGAGTGTAAGTAATGTGGATGTCTAAGTTGTGAGATAAAATTGAGGCACAGGTGGCCAGAAGGGGATAGAGGGGGGGGAATGTCTCCCCTGCACTGTGGTGACACACCCGCACCCCAAGGCCCTACCTGTGTGGGTGGATGTGGTGGAGCGGGAAGAGGGAGGTAGCCGGGGATGGTGAGGAAAAGAAGGGAGGGGAGGATGCCCCTCCCTAGGGCCAGCTCCCCCGCTGACCCCAGTAGGCACCTCCGTCTTCTGGTACCCACCAAGGCAAGGGAGCCAAGGCCCATCCAGACCGGGGCCTATGGCAGCAGCACTGCCAAGCCCCAACTTTAAACTTTTCTTATGGTTTCTGGCTCTTTTGTGAATAAAATATGTTTGTTTTTTGGTTTTTGGTTTTTTTACAGTGTACTCAGCATCCAAAGTCTTTTTGAAATTGCGGTTTCATGACCCGTGGGGTTGTGTTTCTTCAAAATCTTTAAAATGTAAAGTTGTAATATATTCATATTCCAGGTATTCCTCAAAAAATATGTTTGTAACATGAGGCCATTTGCTTTTTTATTTCTTTTTTCATTAATAAAAAAAAAATGCAGTTTTTGTATCACTACCCCACTCTTCCACAAGTGGAGTCAAAAATGACCCCAAGCAGTTCCTGTGGAATCTTCTATGGAACTTTCATTCTGAAGCAACTCTGACTGTCCCACTTACACTTCTAAAGGATCAGGAATGAATTTTTACACAGTAACATACATGATTTAAAGTCAGGGCTGCACATAAGTGGTCTGCAGGTGTGCATTCAATGTCAAAATAAAAGGAAATTCCCAGAAATTCCAAGAATACGCGCTTCTTTTGCGGTGGAGGAACACCAAAGTAACTGCTTACCGAGCTTGCTTCTTCGACATCTTTAAGAGTTCTGAACAAATATCTGTCCTCCTCCAGAACATCTAATGTACACAAACAAGCGTTCCAACTTCTTATCTTTATTTTGACAGCAAATGCGCACCTGCTCGACCATTTATTTGCAGCCCTATTTATAGTTTCCTGTGCATTTCAAACATTGCCCTTTCTGAGGTTTTTTTTATATTTAAAGTAACATAGCTGCTATGAGGCCAGCTAGGATCCCTGTGGCCCTACAAATGATCCAGGATGGATGTGATGAAGAGCCCATCGGAGGCATTGACTCAGAATCGCACATCTCAGATATGGAGGACCCAGACTATTGTCCCCCCCACTGGACAAGGCCAGTCAGATACAGAGGAGTCCTCTGATGAGTCCTCTGAAGAGGAAATGGATATTGAGTCCAACAGAATGAGCCCCTCTTACTGCTCTAGCCACAATATTCTGAATTAGTCGGCCAGGGCTTGCACCTGGGTTTAGTACTTTCTCCCCAGTAAATGCATGGAAGATGTTCATGTCTTAAAATATAATAGAAGAGGTGCTGACATGCACAAACATGGAGGCACGAAGAGTAGCCAAAGACGTTGGAAAAGAGTGGAAAAATGTAAACAAATATAAGCTCCTGACCTTCATTTGATTTACCATTCTTGAAGGAAGTGAGAAGAACTGGGATGTACAAGTCCTCTGCATAACCCATTGTTCAAGGCCACTATGTCAATTCAAAGATTTGAAGATATTCACAGTTTCTTGCACTTTGATGACAAGAGAACCAGAGCCTACCGACTGAAAACAAACCACATCGCAGCTTTCTGCTACATATGGGACCTGTTCCTGGTCAACTGCAGGCAGAAATTCATCCTCAGTGATTGTGTTACAGTGGATGAACAACTTGTGCCTTTCAGTTGGAAGGCCCAGCTTCTGCAGTATATGCAGAGCAAGCATACAAAAGTGATACAACTGATACAAAAACTGCAATTTCTTAAAATTAATGAAAAAAATAAATAAAAATGTAAAGGGCCTCATGTCACAAACATGTTTTATGAGGAATACCTCAAATATGAAAATATAACAACTCTTCGTTTTAAAGATTTTGAAGAATAACAACCAAGTTTATAGCAAAATGCATTGTTTCTATTTGGGGTCATTTTTGACCCCACTCGTGGAAGAGTGTAGGTATTGGTAGGTTGTGCATCCAAGGGGTAATTATGTCTTGAATGAAAACCTAATGATGTAAAAACAGACAAATATTCTATAACTGTTTAGTTGTGACAATATTGTTTATTTTATTTTTTATCTTTAAAGATCTTTTCCCTTGTAACTAGTGTGAAGCGATGCAGTGTTGGTGTGATTGAGGAGTCTGCTCTGTGGTGACTAAAGTGATCAGCTAAAAGAGGAAATAGAAGAAGAAGACTCACTTTGTCAGTAGTCTGATCTTCCTCCTATTGTCAGCCACTCTTGTAAATGTCTGATTCGAATGTCCACCTCTTTAAAAAAAATGAGTGTTTTTGTAATAGGTAAAAGGAGGAGTACAGGAGAGTTTTGCATGCTGCAATTCAAGTTCGTTCTTTGAATCTTTTTACACGGTTAAAATACGTTGGCCTTTATATTTTCTTTCTTTTCCCCTTTTCCCATAAGACCAGATAACAATTAGCATGACGTTTGTTCAGTGTTGTCAGTTACACGAGCCAAGGTGTGTCCATGACGGCACTTTGTATTAAGAGATTAGAAAAGCTGCAATGTTATGAAAATACACGCATAGTAGAAATTTAACTCAACCACAAAGATTTGCTTCCAGATGGCTGAAATGTGCTCTTAGAAGGACTTTGCGAATGATCACCACCAGCTAATCATGCAGCTAGAATGAAGCCATGCAAATGATATTCGTTTTTTCATAACATTTTCATAATTCAAATAACTTTGAAACAAACAACGATCCATGTGTATACAAATCAAGGAATGCAGTTTAGGTCATCACAGCTGTTCTCGTGTTTTATTCAAATATGAGCTTTCTTGTTTTGATTCTCGCAGGGGTGTTTAACCATGAAAATAACACAAAGTAAATATGTCTATATCATGAAGAATCCAATCCCTGGTTTCGACCACATGACCTATTAATATTTCTCACAGGTGTATTTTTAGTTAATAATATATTGATATGCAAAAAAAAACTGTGACTCTGCCATAAGAGTCACATTGAAGTAATGCACCACGCTCCACCAGTCCACCCTCTACTTGCAGGTTTTTTTTTTTTTTAAATGTGCAACAATATTCATTTTATATGCGTGGAAATGAAGCAGTATATATCAGATGAAAAATCATAGGAAATGTAATATTGTTGGGTGAGCGTTGGAGGATTTTTCATTTTTCATATCTGCATAGTTGGTGCTGAACACTGGTTGGATGGTCCCCCTGTTTTTTGCCTATGGCGCCAATCAGTTCAAGTATGTTCAGTTAATAATCAGTTAATAATAATAAGAGACAGTCAGTGTCAGTTTGACACTTTGGTGTCTAAATCTTTGAGAGACCTTCTGTAACAAAAAAATCCTAAAATGGCTATGAAAAAGACAGATATCCACAGCTGTTTTTTGTCAACAGAAAAACAACAACAAGAACGCAACAGTGACTTTACTTGCAGTTCTGTATAACTAACACCAGATGGCAGTAAATAGCCATATGTCACTCTGTATCAAACACAAACTGATAACTAGCTAAGCAGATGGCCACATAATGTCAGTGTATTTTTACATTGCCTGACACAGACATTCTTGTTTCTCTCCCTGTACTATTTTTCATTCCTACAAGGTCTTTCCCCTCTTGTATTTAAGAAATGACAAAACAAACCCACTTTTGGCCGCTCCCTTATTCACAAGAGGTCCCCACAGCAGGTAAGACCACTTATTTTTGTCACAAATACATATACAGTTATGAACAAGTATTTGCCACTTACTCTTTTTTTTGGCATATTTTTCACACTTAAAGCAAAGTAAATTAGGAAATCAAAACTTTTTAAATCATTTAACTCATTACTTCATTTCAATCATGATTTAAAAAATGCTATACAAACCTATGTGAAAATGTAAGTGTGGAAAAGTTTACAAAGCAGTTTTTACAGTTTTAGGACTCCACACCAAACTAAATGAGAGTCACTATCCACAAAAGAAGAAAACTTTGAAGAGTGGTGAACTTTCCCAGAAGCAGCTAGCCTTCAAAAATTACTCCAAGACTGCACTGATGACTCACCCAGGAGGTCCCAAAAAAGCACAACAAAAAAGAAAGTCTACAACGGTGGAAGAATTTAAGAATAGTGTTCTTTAGCATAAAATTATGAAGACTTAAATATTTAAAATAAAGTGATATAATAATGGATATAATCACTCATGTAAAATTGTTCTGAGGTCAGAGAAATTGAAATTTGAAATTACTTTTGGAAAACTTGGATGACCTCTGAACTAAAGAGAAGAGGGGCCATCCAGCTGGTTACAAGTGCTAAGTTCAAAAGCCTGAAGCTCTTCTGGGGTGTGTTAATGCCTTTTGTTGTACCTTATAGTTCTAATAATGCATGATTTTCTTTGACAAAAGTACAGCAAGTTCTAATTCTGCCACCTAGTCACACAAAACAGAAGTACAACTCATACAACCTGAGTTTTTCCTACGTGTTTGGGGGGACAATTGCCAGTTTTAAAGAAAAATGATACTATAAGAAAATAATACTACATTTAGTAAAGTAGTAATAACTTAAGAATCAACTTTCAGCTGCTCTACTGCACTATTAAGCTGTTGCAGTTTACACATTTGCTTGGCAAGTGAAAGGTCCCTGGTTCAGTTATATTTGGAGACACAAATCCCAGTTTTGTGCTAAAAAGACATTTGAGGCAAAAGTCTGCCACATCAAACATGTAGTAATTCCCACCGTGACCTCATGTAGGGAGTTCTACCTCTCACCCACTGTAATACATAATGATATCTAGTATGATTCATATTTGTTTTGCAAGATTTTTTACTTTATTAATCCCCAAGGAAATTATGTGAGCAGGGTAGGATATTTTTCCCCATTAAATTAAAACATCATTTTACTGTAAGAAGGTTCCTCATCGCTCTGTCATTTCCCAAGAAAAAACTGACTCAGACATATCAAGTGTAAGATAAATAAGTTCTCAAATGCATGTGTAGACACAGATTGGTATAAACAAAACAAAATCACAAAATCTCCAGCCCAAAACAATTATCTGAGCATAGTGTTTTCATTATTATTTCATTTCATTATTATCAGTCATTATGCAAATACACTGTTTAAAAGACCTGTAGTTAGCTGAGACTGAAGAAGTCACTTGGATGAGTGACGAAATGTTTCTCCCACTGAAAACGCTACGTCCAGATGAACAGAATCAACTTTTGGAAAATTATCTGTGCCATTTTTTTTTAAATATAAAGCTTCTGTTTTTTTTTGTTTTTTTTATGTCAGTCAAATTACTATTAACAAAAATAATACATGTACTTCAACTGCAATATAAGAAAGGAATAAATAAATGAGCAACATATAAAGATAATATTGACAATAAATCAATTTATGTGTACATTTTGATATGAAAAAAGTTCAATTATAAAAAAATAATTACTTAAGAATAAAAAAAAATTAAGGTATAATTCAGGAAATATTCAAGCCATGTAAACTGAACTATAGAAGAAGTTCATTAAGTTTAAGTTATTTAGGGGTTCAATCTGATTTTTATGTTTAAGGCTTGAAGTGGAGAATTGAAATTAACATAGTCATTTTACTGATCAATACATTTAATTTAGTATTAATTTATTATTGATGACACAATCTTACTTTTGACAATTTCACAAGAGAAGAAATTGAAGAAAGTGGACTTCATCTAGTATTTAGACGGTTTGAGTCTTTCAGCACTGGAGGGTGCTGTAGCCTCTCTTTTACCAATATAATATATTTTAAAGAAGTCTTTAATTTCAAGTGTACTTGGAATTCTGGAAACTGATCAACTTAGGGTTGAGCATAAACCTTAAACAACTTTGAGTGCTCTTTCACACAAGATACCTGGAGATACCAAGGTACATGGATTAATATATAATCATCAATAGACCCCAAGGTTGTTCATAATGGCTGTTGAGCTGTTACTGAATGTGTGCATCTTTTTTAAGTAGAAATTTAAAAGAAACAAATACATGCTGTTGGAGGAAAAAATGTTTTTTTCTTGTTTTGTTGAACACGTTTTCTTTTGTTGATATCAAAGGTCTCGTCTGTCATAGTAGACCCATACTCATGCTTATTATATTTAGAAATCTAATTTATCCATCAGTTTATTCAACTTATGTCCATGCCATGTTCACTTTATATTAAAGTAGACATCTTCCTTTTCCCTCGCACATTTTCCAAAAAAAACTGCATCCATATCCACAGGGGGAGTTTCCTGTTACACAGAGCAGGAGGAGAATGGGAGGAGTGATGAGGAGGAGGAGGGAAAAGAGGGTGGAGAGGAGAGCAGGAATGTCCGAGCTGAGGCATTGTGTTCAGTTATCGCACAACCACAAAAAGCGAGAGAGTGAGAGAAAGGAGGGAGGAGGGAGGGAAGACTGACTGCTGGGAAGTTGAAGCTTTCTCAAAAGGAGGTGTGACTCAGGCGTCGACGGGTGAACAGAAGCTCTTCCATGTGTGGATAGAAACTGCTCAACTGATTTATTACAGCAGGATTTTACTTAAAAACAGACTGGAAACCTTAACTTATTAAAAGTCTGATTGACAAAGTGGAAGCCTGACCTGCACATGTACAGATCAACTGACTGGATCTCAGACTGGTGTGAAGCTTGGATGCCTTGTTTACCGATTTAAAGCCAAAGCAGCTGATCTCAAATCTGGTTGGATTTGATCATTGTTAACAAAAAAGAAGACTTACTGAAAGGACTAATGAACCTATGTGACATTCGATTGGTTAAATGTACTTGACTGTTGGAAATTCATGGTGATCAACTGAATGGTTGCCTGCTTTGACACATTACTGGCATCCTGATCAACTGAGGTCCATCTGATTGGTTAATTGATAATTAAAGAAGCGCTGCTGGAGCCATATTTGTTGGCATCGGGATGAGCGGAGCAGGGGACGTGGTGTGTGAAGGGTGGCTGAGAAAGTCACCCCCAGAGAAAAAACTGAGGCGCTATGTGAGTATTTTATTTGAATTTGAAACACTTGAAAAAATTAAACATACAAAAAACTGTGCATATGTTCTGTATATATATATGACTCATCTTTGTGATGTCCAGTGTGGATATATGAAGTATCCTAAAGCTGTACAAAGATTTTTAATCAGGAGTACAACTGCAGAAGTATTACCAACTGTTCATGGAGGTTTGTCTCTGTAGCATTTAATTAAGTTTAAAGATTTGTCTCAGTTTCATCAGTGTTTACACAGTGAGTCATTTCCTACAGTTACACACTCTTGATTATAAAACAATAAAAAACATCCATCCTAACACAGCTGTCAACTAGACAGGAAGCAACACTGTAATGCTACTTGACTTTGTAGTACCACATTATAAAATACAGAGAATATTATTTGTAATTCTACAAAACTGTCTATGGTTTACACCATCCTTCACATTAAGACAGCTGAGATAGGCTCCATCACCACCATGACCGTGAACTGGATTTGCAGTTAAGAAAATAAACGAATGGATGAATTTTTATTTCTAAAAAATGAGAATTCAGACATTATTTATTTGACCCCATTCAGAATACAGCTAATACACAAGCTAAATCTAGAGAAAAAGAAAAACAGCTTGATTGTATGCTATATTTTTAGCACAGCTACAATATTTTTACTACAGTTAGCATATTAGCGTGCAAGCTAGCTGTTTGTTTATTTCAGTAAATATGCAGACTTTTAATTACAGCTAGCACAGCAGTCAATATCCTTAAAGTGAAATCTGTAGCTGTTTTGTATTTGTATTATATTGTAAGACAATTTATTTTTGAGTCCTTTCTCTATAAATTTATGTAAAATGCATACATTGTTACATGAATAAACCCAACAATGTTCATCATTAATCCCATTATCTTTGAAAAAACAAAAACAAAGATGTGACACAGATAAATACCAGCCACTGGTATTAATAAAGTTTATTTAAAACGGATAAAACTCAGTCAACAAGGCTGATCCTTAGCTGATATATTAGCCCTACAAACTGACTGTTATACAACTTGTCATTGGAAACATAACTAACTTAAAGATGAGCTACAAAATTGCTGCAATGTAACTTGTAATCTGATAAACATGCAAAATGAATGAAGTGTACAGTTCTAGCTGCTGTCAAAAGAAACAACTGTTTCTAATTACATGTAAGCCACAAAAATGTTATTTAGCATTTTTCAAATCCCAAACCTGACAACGTGGCACTGTGCCTGTAATGAATACCAGAGACTTGGACCAGTTTTGTTTTTTTCCTGTATTCTCCTTCACTATGTAGAATAAGTGGAAGGATGGATTCATGAATTCATGCAAGTTGGTGTGTCCAGTTGCACCACAGGCTGCTTTATTCCAGTAAAGAAGCAGCTTAGGCAGTTAGGATCACATGCATGCACCACATATTTGGCATGCCTTACCAGTGAGTTGAGCTAATCTCATCTCTCCGTTCCATATTTTCCCTTGATGTTTTATTCTTTCCATTTCTAAAAAAATGTTTGGTGTGCCTTGCTCTGTGTTTCTCTTTCATTCTTGTGCTCTCTCTTCCTCTCCTATTATCACATGTTTTCCTTTCCTCCTGCCCCCCCCCCCCCCCCCCCCCCCCCCCCCTCTGTCTTTGTGTGTGTGCAGCGGAAAGTGAAGGATAATAAAATAGGTCAGAAGAAAAAGTGATAGGAAGTGAAGCTGCCTTCAATACCAGAATATGCTCAGGGAAAGCTGAACAATTTCCAGATTTGAACCAGTAACTTTTTACGTGAGAACACGGGCCCTCTGAAGAAATAGCTGAAGCAGAGCATCACTAAAAGGCCGGGGAAAAGCACAGAGAAACTGTGCCAGCACTAATTAGGCAGACTTCAATATTCTTCTTAGCTGACGTCGATAGACCCATCGCAGCAGGGAACATTTTTTAGGAGGGAACAATCAGATTTCAAAGAAAGTCGAGTGCTGGAGTTGCACTTTCTTACTGCTTGTTTAAAATGAAGGAGACCGTGCAAATCCATTGGAATCAAAGAAGAAGAGCTGGAGGAAAAGGGAAAAGAAGACAAGAGACGAAGACGCAGAGAGGCGAGACGGCAAGAAAAAGAAAGTTGCTCCAAACAGACAGACCATTGTTGAGTCTGTGTATATATTCAGTCATGATGGTATATACAATGAAATGTGTGCAAAGAAGCGCTGCATGGCCAGCTGTGCCTCTAATATCAACACACTCACACTTAAGCACACAAACACACACAGTCCCCTATAATGGAAGAAGCAGACAGTTTGTGTGTGTGTTCATGTATAGTGGGTAAAGTTCATGGAGTGTACTTCGTCACACACTCCCTGCTCTGTTGAAAGCTGTGTGTGCGTTATGTAATAAACCAATTACACTCAGCTATGCCTGGTTGGACGATGAGGCCTTCCTGAAGATTTAGAAGATTTGAAAACACACGAACACACACACACACGTACACAGACACACACACAGCTACACACACACACACACACACAAACGAACACACACTCTGGAAGCAAACCAGGGATAATGATGACGTAAATTTTGAAACCTTGAGTACAATAACACATGTTTTACACATACACACACACACAGAAGGTCAAACACAGTTGAAGAAAGAGTTGGGTCTGCAGAGGCCCTCTCTTGGATATGTATCACAGTGTGGATACCTCCAAAAGTCCTGCTCTCCATCAGAGCAATGGTGCTCTACAGACAAGTTCAACACCTTGCCTTGAAAAGGTTTGAATGAAGAGCTCTGATTTCATGCGTCCCAGCACCACAGATGCTCAAACACCACTCAGCAGCACCCACAGAGTTGAACGTTACTTAGCCACAGCCTGTAAAGTATGTAGCATTTATGGCACTCGGTAGGATAATGGGATACAATGATCTATCTAAATTGCTGGTGTGAATGGCTCTTATATTTGACATTTATTCCACTCCATTATACGGTTGCATCCGATTAATGCACAGCTGGATGCTACAAGGTCAGTCAGCCATGGTGCACCTGAAATGTTACATTTCACCTCGAGAGCCCTAGAGTTATTCATGATTTCAGTTTTCCAAGTTGAAAAACTCTTAACCTATGACTTAAATGAAATACAGCAAAGCCACATAAAAAAGCTAATTCTGTTTCACTCTAATTTGGGTCCTATACCTAACATTTGTTCAGTGTATGAAACTTTAGGCTTTAAATGGGCAAAGGAGGAAATGTTTTATTTGGAAGCAGATCTGAATCACTGTGTTTACAGCTGTGAGATGGGGCGTTGACCTTAGCTGAGGACATGCTCTCTGGGGCAATTCTAATTTCTTTCTTTTCTCCTTGTTGGTTCTGCTAGTAATATTGAGATCTGGGAATGACATGGGCAGTGATGGGAATAACGGCCTTACAAGTAACGGCGTTACGGAGTCACTTTTTTCAGTAACGAGTAATCTAACTAATTACTATTTCTATCGTTACAACGCCGTTGCCGTTACTAACACGAAAATGCGGTATGGTCTCGTTACTATTTGTCAACAAACAGACGGTTGAAGCTGTGTTCAGCTTACCGCATCTTATATCAGTTGCATGGAAGTAGCTGAAAGTAATCTGGACGCTACAGCTTTAAGCAGCTGCACATGCTCCCGCGGACGGCAATCACTTTCAGGTTGACGATTTCTTTTTGGCATAAGAAGTGTAGCTAGTGGACAAAACAACCGCATGAGTTCTATAGCAACATGACATTTGGTTGTTTAGGAAGAGGGGGAAGTTTTAGGAGTGACGGTGAGAGAGAGAGAGAGAGAGAGAGAGAGAGAGAGAGAGAGAGAGAGAGAGAGAGAGAGAAAGACGGCAGAAAAAGAGAGAGAGCGAGTCTTGAGATGTTGAGAGATTTGTGATGTTTAGTGTGTTTGCAGTGTGTAGTTAATGTGTTGTCTTGTGTAGTTAATGTGTAGTGCTGTGGATAGTTTTGTTTGTGTGTCAGAACAATGAGGCGACTGCTGTCTCCAGGTAGAAACAGGAGTGATACACCTGCTGCTGTGGACAGAGATTATTGTTTTGGAGTGGCACAAATAATTTGTGTGGCATCTTATTGAATGAAGAACAGCCTGTTGTTCTGTAAATAGTTTGAAATGGTTATTTAGAAAATCAAGGTAAAAGGTAAATGACTGCAAATAACTTTGTTGTTTGCAAAACTTGTGCATATGATTTTAAAATTGACAATTTATATTTGCATTTAAAGTTATGAAATATGATTCATTAAACATGTTTGTGGTTGTTACACTAAAAAAATATAACTTTTTCTGCTCAGATTTTATGTTTTTTGTCTGATTTTAGATCAGTTGTGTTAATACAGTACGTCAAAATGAAAACTTAACTGTAAATTCAGACATGTGAGGTTGTGCTGAAAAGGATGATACCAAACAAGGCAAAGTAAATAGTTTTTAAGGGTGAAATGTGGAGGGAAAATCAAAAGTAGTTAAAAATGGCCAATTGTACCCTGGACCCCAGAGGGCTAAACATTTTTTTTAAAGTAACGTAACAGTTACTTTTCAAGTAATTAATTACTTTTAGAATCTTGTAACTTAGTTACTAACTCAGTTACTCTTTTTAAGAATTAATTACTTTTTCAAAGTAACTTGCCCAACACTGGACATGGGTGACAAGCACCACTAAAAAACGAAGCCAGTGACTGAAGAAAAGGACCACACTGAAATACAGTTAAGGCATATTTATCTGGATTAGAAAGCAAACGTAAACAGGAAAATTACCACCAATTATCTCTTGTAATGTTTTCCTTTGCAATCTAAGCTTAACTTCTTCCCAGCGTGACACTTCAAAGACCATCTGAGGAAATTCTGAACAACTAATAGAATGAAGTTGCTATTGGTCAAAGTCATCGATCCATCCTGGTACCTACTGTTTCACTTCCATAGCACAAAATAATCTTATTTCATCGTATCTTGAAATGAACTGTTTACCCCCCAAACATCAAATTCAAATACTTTCAGAAACATTTTGTCAAATATGCCAGTCAAAAAAAACTTGAAGCTGACTAACATTGCATCATAGAAAGGGACAGTGCGTGGAAGCGGGGCCACCAGTGTTTACATCCTGTTACACGAATCATAAGCCAGGACCTCTATTAGTGGGTTGTAGATGTACACTTCCTTCTGTACAGTCATACAGTTAAAAGGTGCAGTTCAGGAGAAAGAAAACAGTTCCTTCATGAAACTGTTCTCTAGAAGTTTTTTAAAATATATTTTTGAGGAACTGGGTCTGATTTGTGGTAAGAAGTGCTGCTGCTGATGTTTTACATGTAATTTAGTTCTATTATATTTAAAAGAAAGCAGACATCTCCAAAATTTGGCAAATGACACCAAGCTAGATAGATTTTAAAAAAGGACGCCAATGTGTTTCCATTTAAAACCTCTAAAATCTATGAAGGAAACTGAGGAGCCTAGCTTCTTAGCATATTCATTTACAGCCATGTTCAAAATATTATTCATCTAAATTTTGTTTACGTTGAAATAAAGCATTTTAGAATAATTTAGTCAGGTTTTTTTTTTTTTAGTTTTTCATAAATGAAACTGTCTGCAAGTGACTGCAAACAAACAGAAAGTGTTTTAAAGTCACATGTTTGCAGTTATGAGAGCTCAGCACTAAAAGGAATGAGAAGATTAGGGATTACAGATGAGAAGATGAGGAACTGAACAGCAGGAATATTGTTATTCAGGTCTGGTGTTAATTTTGGCTTGGAGACAGGATGGAGGAAGTGTTATTTTAGATCCATTGTGCCCTTTTCCTGCTGAGGTCAAAGGTCAAAGAAAGAAACCAAATGAAAGGAGAGGAGGAAAGAAGCTGTTAAAGGAAAAGAGGTTATCTTTATTACTTTAGGTGGATATAAGGCCGCTGCATGGGAGCTGTAGGTGATAGAGAGGAAATGCACAGTGCACAGTGGACATAGGCAACAAACACAGATCAAAGGTAATGCTATAAATGTTTCAGAATAAATGTTGTCCATAGAGGTTACACTTGGGATCTTAAATATAGGAGCAAAAGTATAAACTGGAACAAAGAATATCAGTAATTGTTTGTTAGTGTGTCTATTCTGACCACTGTCTTGGTGATGATAGCAAAGTAGAAGTACAGTTCCAAATAAATAAAATATGTGAGGAAATGTATAATTGGTTGCCATTGTGCTTAAAATTTGATCTTTTTCATCAGATCAGCAACTAAGAGGACGATGAATGGACTGTCCAAATTGTGAAATCAGCAAATGTGGAAAGTAATCTATGTGAGTGAAGAACAGATGTTTCAGAATGCTCTAAATGTTGGTCTTAGACATGTTACTTTCCTACCGTTGGCCTTAGTATAGTAGCCTTAGCATAGTAGCATGCATACCTAATATGGTCATGTTAGCCACACAGCTGGGACTGTGAGCAAAAAGCCCCACCCACCGCCATTCAAGCTTTTTTTTCTTCTTCTGATCAGCAGCCAATCTGAAGAAAGTTGGCTTAAAGAGGAAGGGATAAATAAGAATTGTTTTGAGCTTGGAACCATGCAAACCTACTCTAGAGTACAAGAATAAAAAATAATAACTTAGAAATGAGCACGATAGATTTCCTTTTATTAAGAAGAAAAAAATCTCATATTTGTAAAACCTTACAAAGACATGGAGACAGTCTTATCTCTTGTACTGTGGAACAGAGGAAAGCAAAATGAACGATGCCCTAGACCTGTCACTGCATGGCAGGCATGATGTGGGGTAAATCAAAGTTCAGCTGACCCAATGGATGCAAGAAAAAAGAGGGTGTTTGTAGGCATACAAGTACAAGGATATACTAGCGCAATAAGTAGAAATGCATGTTGACAAACAACCTGCTCACTTTTCCAACCTTCAAAAAAGAACCATTACTACAGGACATCAAATTGTCAGTGAGTCAAGGCAATAATACCAAAGGAAAACTTTTATTCATTTCTGTGATGTCAAGTGAAAAAATCCAAAGCAAAATTAAAAAAGAAAACAGTATTTCACAAACTGGAATAAGAATAGTATTTTTGATACTTTGGTATCTGATTATTGAGAGTCACATCTTTAAAATAAAACAAAACACCAAACACACTTTTTGGCCACTGAAAAAAAATCATGAATATGAAGACAATAATGAAGTGAGTTTTTTCTTCTAATTAAAGTTTTAAATCAAAGTTTTAAATAAAAAAGTCTAAAGAAATGCAATAACTTGGTAGGCAAAATAAGTTATGAACTTGTATAACAAAACCATAGACTGTACATCAAAAATAAATGGGTTTTCTAACAAGACTTCAAAAGTGCTCAGGACCACCTGACAAAATTGAAGGCCAATGATCATAATTTACAAGCCTAAAATCGTTTTTTTTATTTTTTCAGAATCACATGAAACTAATGATCAAGTGTTTATTAAGGGTCGTAAATCACTGTATTTTATTATAATTATATTATTAAATATATTAATTCTTTTAAATTAAAAACATAAATAAACCCAATGAGTCAGTACATAAAATCAAGTCCAAACTGAACACCAATTTAGTTTGACAAACAAACGCTTTCGTACAATGTTGAACTTGTTGAAGTTTGCATGTCAGGTTGTAAAAGAAGTACTTATTGCATAATAACAACATTAAAATTTGATTACCTTTTTATCCCTTTAAAACTAGTGTGTTTCTTAATCTGGTTGCTCCATCATGACTTATTCTAGTAATAGCCTGTGTTACCAGGCACTTAAAAAGGATTTTGCAGGCCATGCTGGTGAGTGATCCAGTCCGCTGCAGCTTGTTCCTGTTACTTTAATTAGAAAGAATCAAAAAGTATTTTCATACTAGTTCTGCCATGTTGCTGCTTTTATCTCCCCAGCACCCAGCAGATCATCAAACAGCTCGAGGGAGACAGTCAATAAACACATGCTCATACTGCCATCTCCCACCGGCATTTCCTATTCAGCTATTTCCTTTTCCTGTCTGGGTTTGAAGAAAAAAAGGTTGAAATGTGTTTTGCCATTCATTACTGTGCGCTTTGATCAAACAAGCACACAAACACATAAACTCCCGCTGAGGCTCAGGCCCGAGGAGTCCATTTTATTTTGTTGAGAAATAGTTCATGAGGATCAGAAAGAATGGATTTAGCTTGTCAGGCCAACACAAAAACATACACACACACATACTGTATTCAGCCTTTTAAACAGAAGCATAAAACTTGTTCCTGTGTTTTAAATGGCATTTGTTCAACCTTTGTAAGAAAAATCTCAGGTTTCTTTAAACTGAAAACCTGAGCCCTGAATGTGAAACTGTGCATTCACGTGTCCCTGTACTGTTATGAAATTTAAATCCTTATTTATGCTCTGCTTCACACCTTGAAAAAAATATCATGACTTCTCTTTCACACTCTGCCTACACACTAATGGCACAAACGCACTGGTTGTGAGTCATGTCTGAAGTATGAGATGCCTTCCTGTGGATCATTTGTTGGAGATAGACCCTACCTGTAATGCCCAACACCTGATGCCAAACGACCGGAGACAAGTGTCAAACATTTAGCAGTTCAGTGGACGTAGGCGTGTGTGTGATGTTTAGTTAGCATTCAAATTCACTGAAGTGTAAAACTTAGGACATGGAGGAAGACAACGCTATTGCGTTTAATGAGTTTGTGTAACGGAAGAAGGACAGAAAAAAAAAACTTCATATAATCAATAACTCACTCAGGAAGAAGACTGAAGTTCAAAGTCCAAAGTAAAAGTCTCAAAAAGATCTCAGCAGTTGGCACACAGGGGTTGAGTGCTTGCATCTTGTCCTGAGATTATTTTTACACATAAAAACCTTTTTTAGTAATAAATCTTTTACTCTGTCTAGGCCTGGAAGAGGCGCTGGTTTGTGCTGCGAAGCGGTCGACTGAGCGGAGAGCCAGACGTTCTGCAATACTACAAGAACCCGCATTCCCGTCGGCCAATCAGGAACATCAATCTGAATCTGTGCGAACAGGTGAGATGACAGATATATTACTATCTCACCTAATGTTGGATTTATGTCTTTAAACATTTTTTTTTTGTAAATATGATCTTATTTGCAAAATAAAGAGAGAGTGTGGCAACACAGATTTTGGTAATAAAATCAGTTCCTGAATTTTCTTTATGAGAAAAGAGAAAGTTTCTCTTATTTCAACTTTGACTGATCTTCTTTTCAAGTTTCTTTCTTTGAGCAGTGCAAGACTTGTAGCACAGAACTACTAATTATTAGATTACACCGAATCACACACTGTGAAAGTCACAACACTAACATTGGTTTGGTAATAATACTAAAAAGATTGTGTTGGCATGGCCACACATGTCTTGTGTGCAGCATAAAATGTGATTTATTTAAGGTGGTTTCTGCTGAATGATCTTCCTTTGACACATCGGAACATTGCAGTAAAGTCGAACTTTGATAGTCTGTCCACAGGGGACGAATTCTTGGCGCACAACCTGGGGATTGTCAGAAAATAGATCATTGTTGTGTTCCTGACCTGGTGCAATCAATTCAGGTCTGGACATTGGGGACACTTTGATTAAAAATTGCTGTTGGGCCAGTGATCATTAGCATAATGGTTGAATTACTTTGACACGGACTGTGATATTTTGTTTTTGGGAAAGTTTGAAATTACAAATCCGCATGCCTGAGTGTCTTCTAAGATGCAATCCAAACATAGCATGTGTGTTGGGACTCGACGGCCCATAGGGGAAGGTTGACCAAATTTAAATTAGGTATGATTTTTCACTTTTTGAGAGACACAGGGAACTTTATGATCACATCTCATAATTTATTTTTTTTCTTTCAAATTCTTTTTGTTTGTTAAATGCCAATTGAATGTATGTATATCATGTACATAGATACTCAACTATGTAAACACTTACACTTAATAAATCCTAAGGGTTGCTTGACTGTTTGACAGTAACAAGTCTGCTCCATTTCTGCCTCTCCGTCAGGTGGATGCTGGCCTTTCTTTCACAAAAAAGGAGCTAGAGAGCAGCTTTGTTTTTGACCTCAGGACAGAAGAGAGGATCTGGTACTTGGTGGCTGAGTCTGAAGAGGACATGAACCGCTGGGTGACATCCATCTGCCTGCTCTGTGGCTTCAACCCTACTGATGATGGTATGCTAAATATCCAATTATTAGACAAGTGAAAAATGCTCCGTGTACCTTTCTTGTTTTGCATTTGAAGTGGATGTTTGCCTGCGTGGGCTGTGGTTGAGTCAGTGTGAAAAGTAGGAGGAGGAGAGAACATGCATAAAGAAAAGTAGACAAGTATGCCTTCACGATTGTGGCTGCCATTGACTCAGACCTGTACAGCAATACATTTAAACAATATAAATATTATGATATTGTTATAGCAGCTTGCCCTTGTACATTTGAACTTTGTGTTCACACGTGAAATGGATCCTTTGAGTTAAACAGTCTTATTTGTGTTTATAATAGATGGATGTTTTATCAGAGGTTTCATATTCTGAATAAATTTGATATAACAAATATAAATTTGATTTTTTGATATAAATTTGATATGATACAATGCAACAAATCAGTTATTTTTTTTCCATATGTTGACTGTAAAATCAATGGTTTCTTTGTAATTAACATAGATCTCTTTAGGATTAAAGTTATAGAAAAAAACATGTAAAAGAGCTTCTGTAAATTCACACATGAAGTAAGTCACCGCTTTACTAAACATCTATTGTAATGCAATATAGTTTTTGCATCATCAATACTGCACCACACTCCAGTTTATTAAGGTTTTCCAATGTTTTGCTCAGATAATCAACAAATGTATGTTAATATATAACATATAAATGATAAATATATTGGTAGCATTTCAATAAAATGCACTTCAGCACAACAGGAAGAATAACAAACTGCTGGTAAAATATGCATTAAAAGTATTGAAGTGGCGTGCCTAATAAACTGACATGACAAATACTGGCTGAGCTTTGGGACCTTTGAACAGATTGTCTATAAGGTTTTTAATTCCTGAATTAGCTGATTTATTTTCTTTCATTGTACAGTTCCAGAAAGACCTCTTGTCTCCTCCTCCACCTCTGCAACATCTATGACCCCAGTCAGTCACACCACCACCATCTCTACGATGACAGGGTTAGTCCCACCACCATATGACCCGGTGAGTGTGCGGCACATGGAGCCTGACCGGAATTCAGAGGAGGATTACCTGTGGTTATCACAATGCCAGAGTCACATCAGGTAAATAAATGAACACAAGGATACAATAAGACAAAAAAAGCCTAGTCATTAATGTCTTAAAGCTCATTTTCCCAGCTTAGTCTTAGACCAAACATGTTTTCTAGGAGGTTCAGGCTTAATCCATGCCTGGTAAACTCTACATCTCAATTAAGATAGATTAAGTTACAATAGGTTACGGCCAGATTTTTTTTTCACCTAAGTCTAAATGATTTCCAACTACTTAGTAAAGGTTATCTGGTGAATTTGTCTGTAAACAATTTAATCCTCTTTTAAGGATAGTTTTAAAATATCATAGAAAGATATTTTTCTGAAGATTTAACTTTAATTAAATAAGCAAACATGTCATAGATGGAATATCTCCAACATGTAGTGGATGGAAAAATCGAGATACAGAACACTTGAAACAAACCTGATGGATATTGTATATATAGTATATTGTATGTATACAATTACAATATTGTTAGGGTTTTCTAACTAGACATCGCGAATGTATGAGGGGACATGATTGTGCAATTGAGGGCCATTGCTCATGAAATGACTTGTCAATAACTGAGTAAAAAAATCCCAGCTTCATCATCCTTTTCTACTTCAGTGCATTAGGACCATAATCTACAAGTTAATCTTCCATTCAGTATCACTTGAAACTCACGATCGAGACACTAAACTCATCAGGAAACTACTGAAGGTCATAGATTAAGGGATCTTATGGCCATTTTCCCATAGATTTCTATGCACCCAGAAGTCTTTTTGCATTAATTAAGTTATTTAACTTTGAAGGTATACTTAGAATTCCTAATGTGTTAATAAATCCTGTTGTTAGCAATATCATTTAAGGTAACAGAGCAGCGAATTAACTTTAGACGTCTTCTGAAGCCTTTAGAATTTCGCTAAAATTTTAACCTCATAGAAAGATTTGCGGTTTCTGTAAAAACTGAGTTAAAATGCCAAAATGAGTCCAGAATCTATACTTAAACTCTAACAAAACTAATAAAAACACAATGATAGAAAACAGAATTATAAAAGACAGCCTGTCAGATCTGCAAGTTTTGTTTAATATATCTAGTTAGTTTTTGTTTTAGTCATATTATTGCTCAAAACAAAATCCTAAAAATGCAAAAAAAACTTTTCCACTCTGACTCCAGTTCCACTCCAGTTCAGACTAAAGAGAACCAGCTGAAGATAAATCAGCGAAACTACCAGAGTTACAGGTTCAGACGTGTTGACTCTAAGAAAGGGGATTTGAGATTTATCTTGGATCACACCCACGGAAAAGGTTGACTTCATGAAACTTCATGGGAGAGTTCCTCAGAACAGCACAATAAAACCTATTTTCCTCCTCAGTTGGAAAATGTTTGATCTTTCCAGACACGTTTAGTTGTTGAGGTTTGAACCCAAAGCCTTGAGTGGACTATGATGGGAAAAATCAACAATAATTGTAATGCAAAGAAAACCTTTCTATTTTATTCGTCTTTGTTTTTGACCAAAATAAACAGATAAACTATACAACTTAATAAGGAAAAAAAAAAAGAAAAAACAAACTCTTTTTATTCAAGTCTTTTTGTTGATATCTCTCTCTTTCTTTTTGTAGGGCTCCTTTAGGGTCATCCACATCTCTTGAAACTGACTACAATGACAACCTTTACCCGCCTCCCTCTGCAACCTCCTCCTCTTCTTCTTCTTCTTCCTCTCCTTCCCTCCTCCCCAGCAGCCTTCCAAATCCATCCTACTCCTCTTCCTCCTCTTCTTCTGGCTTTAGAGTGGTCCCTTGGACAGTCACTGCAATGTCGAGCCCTCTCAGCCAGTCTTTAGATGCCAGCACAACCCCTGACTCCCAGAATCGAGCTGGCAGACCCCGCTGTCACCCCTCTCCGCATCCCAGAAAGCACTCCCTGGATTTTCACCTTCGTCCAGTAGCAATACCTCTCAGTGATAATGTGCACTCCAATGTGCATCCAAGCACACACTCATCCACCACTAGTGGTTACCAGATCCCACGTCCAGTATGCACTTCACAACCGCCGCCCCCTCGCCGCCCATCTTCTACCCCTAGTGTGGACTCCCTAACCCAAGCAGAGCTTCATGCCTCCACCCCTACTCCTCCTCCGCGCCCACCAAAACCTCCTGGCATTGCAGCCCAAGGAGAAAGCTCAAAGCTTGCCACACTCCCCCGAACTGCCTCAGAGCCAGAGAGGAGGGATGAGAGTGTGGATGGAGGAGGACATCTGCCAAGGAGCAACACTGTCACTACACCAGGATGCATGCATACAAGTAAGGAGACAATACTGTCCTGACATTGATAATTCAAACAAATAATCCTTCAGATTTCAATGCCAAAACCAACATTTCATTCATTAGATTTTTTATTTTTCACACATTCAACAAATCAGATTTAGGGAGTTCTTTAAGGAGCCTTTGAGATGCCAGTTGATGCATTTTATTTCCTCTTGATTAACGTCAATACACACAACACCTGAATATGAATAAACATAATGTGCAAATAACAGACGAGAAGATGTTTCTGTCTGTCTGCAATCTGAGTCCCACTGAGCTGTCAGTTTGAGCTGGCATTGATTACACATGGGTACCTAATCTTTGTACAGAGCCAAAGACAGACAAAATGAACCTGGTAGTTTTCATGTGAACATTTCTTTTCTTCAGTCTTATATAGTGACCAGCAGAAGTCTTGATCTAGTTATCTCTTATCTGGTATCCACATGTTCGGGCTATAACAATAGCTCTAAAAATGTAGTTGTTGTCAAAACAAGTCGACCTTCTGGCTGGTGTGTTCCATGCTGCATTTGGATTCAACCAGGCTCGCTGTTTTTGACATTTTATAGTCCTTGTGCTAAGCCAATCTATAAGTTCTAGCTGTAGAACTAAAGATAAATCAGTGCCAGTGTAAGGCATTGATTTAGCTGCCAAAATGCTTTACCGTGTGTACCATGTTTAGTGGATATTAATCAGCTGTATGTAACTTAGGCTGCAATTTAAAGCAGGATAGGTTTTACACAGCAGGTTCATTAAGGTTTTATTGCTGCTGCAGGAAACTTGTGACGTAAAAGAGACTTTATGAATCTGGAGACTGACAGCGTTGGATGGTAATTCTCAGTTGGTTCTTCAGATCTTTTTGTTTTAATTGCCATTATGCAAACTTGTAATGATCCAGGTTTCATTATGTTTTATTGTAGCTGACTTTTAAAACTAAACAGTTTTAAAATTTGTTGCTCTAAACAAAGTTACTGTGATGTCACTTCTGGATTTGCTGGCTCTTACTTTGAAGGCTTTTGGTGTTTCGAAACCTGATATGAGGAGTGAGATGTAGATATGACTGAAACCCTACGGAAGATTGTGATCTCATGCTTTTTTTTCATCAGTTGAACATAAATTTAATGCTGTATTCAGAGAGATAGAGATAGACCTCCCTTAATTTAACAAACAAGTCAGGCTGTTTTACCACTAATTGCCCTGCTAGTTATTAAAAATAACGCAGCTTTAATGCACGTCACTGGATTCATTTTTCAAACCAGAAGACAATGTTCTTGTTCTTCATGAATTTTATTGAGATAGCATTTTTTTTCTACTCTTCTAAAACACCAACCACTAACATTTTTACCATTTTACATTTGTCATTAATTTAATCACCAAAGTGTCAGATTCAGAGTAATAATCCCACAAAAGGTGCAAACTAATGAAAACTGGTTCACATGAGAACACCTTCTGGTACCAGATGTGCCTACTTAGTAATATTCAGAGACAAGTTCATGCACATTAATGTTGTACTCAGTTCAATGCTAAATCTTTTTAGGAGGCTGCAATCACTGTTTGCCATCTGATTTTTAAACCTCGTACCTGAGGGAGATTATGCAGAGCTAAGAAGCTTTGTTGTGCAGAGCTAGCAGTTCTGAGGGATTATATTGTTACAGCTGAAACTGTTTGTGCATGATTGCTCCATAATTTGATTCATTAATCAAACGTGAACTTTGCCCAACAACAGCACAAGGAGATTTCTTTTCTTTTGTTTTTTTTAATCCACATTCTCTTTCCAGTTCTATGAAGTTTCCATCATAAAGAAACAGCTGCTTTCAAGTATATCTAAGATAGATTCATGCAAGCTCAGACTTGTTATTTCATGCATGTGGTTGTCCCACCTTCTTAGATTACCCGCCATGCGTATTCAGTTTCACATTTGGTCAAACCCACTGTACAAATGCTGTTTGTGTAAATGCGTGTCAGCAGAAGTCTACGATCTGCAAAGGTATACAAGTAGTTGGCAGTTTACTGGAAGAGCTTTGCCATTGGAAAGAAAATCACTTTCACTTTCACATCTGTAGACAAAAAACAAAAAAAACAACAAAAAAAAAAACAGCAAGAAACAAATAAATAGAAAGCCAAAACAAGTTTGTCTGTTATCATTGAACAGAGGATTGAGCTACTCATGGATTTTGTCTCAATACTTTCTGTTTCAGGTAGCGACTCTTTTTACATCCCTCGGTCTTTGTCTGACAGAGCAAGCATGTTTGATTTCAGTGAGAGCTTTAACAGCTATTTTGTAAGTTGAAACCTCCAAAATAAAATAAATGTTAACTTTGAACGACTATTCTATCTTTTATCTCTTTCTGTTTTATCATGGATTTATAATTTTACAATGAAAAACAACCTGCATTCTTGATCCATTCTTTCTCAGTTTAACAAAGGCATGGTCCCTCTGGGTAGTGTCTGTTCTGAAGATGATGATGTGGATGAAAATTATGTTCCCATGAGCGCTGCCACCTCTGAGCCACCGGTTGCACCCAGGTCTGTAAGAATTACGACACGTAAAATAAAGATTTCTTTCTTAAAATCAGCCTCTCAAATTGTCATCTGCATGATGAAGCTGTTTTAGGTCCTCTCTCTTTAAGATCCCACTTCGTGAAATTCCACTTTCTTCTAATAGGCTGCCCCTTACTTTGTAGTACTCAAGTGGATGAATTGGCCAAATCTGGCACATTTACATAGTTCATGAGCCCTTAGTAGACTATCAATCAAAGACGCACAGACACACAAACAACTTAATGTGAAAAAAATACAGGTATGACAATATTTCAAAAACATATTTGTATTGTGTTGAAGAGCTATCAAATGAAGATGAACACAGTTCAAGGTGCAAGGAGTTGATGTAACCTTTATTTAACAAAGCAAGTCATAAAGACTGCTTTGTTAAATAGCAGTCTTTATTAACAAATAAAAGCCTCCCAAGCAAACACACACTGAAAAAAAACACACACCTGCTGATAAAACACTAACCCCTGGTGGTGGCTTGATGTCAATCAAAATTTTCAGAGAGTTGTTACAAAAGGCACCTTTAATCTTTGGACTAAAACACAAGCTAACATCACCTCACATGTAAGGAACTACTTATAACTATTAGTAACTACTTCCCTCACATGTGCTGTACCAATGTACTAGTAATGTGACGTGACAATAAATTTGATTGATTTGATAAACCTAATGACAGCCAATGCTGTGATGAAAAGAACATCTGGGACATTTGAAATTGGAATTTACAATTCAGTAACGTTAATTTCTGATTAATTTTATTCTTCTTCCAGAGTGCCTCCACCCTCAGACCCCTCTGCCCAGCTCCAAGAAGGCAACTACGTCCCTATGACCCCTCTGACATCTTCATTTCCTACACACCCCACCACTGTCATGACTGACATGGCATCTCTCGGGAGGCAGGTGCCTCCCCCTGCGCACATGGGTTTCCGTAACTCCGCCCTGACTCCCCTTGCTCCTCTCACTCCGCCGCTCAGGAGAAATACCATGAACACTTCTGCTGGAGGCGAACAAGAAGCCGTGCCCCCTCCGATCCACCGCAACCTGAAACCACAACGGAGAGGTTAGCGGAAACTTAGTGGGAAATTAAGTTTTGTGTTAAATTTAGTATCATTCTACTGTGAGAGCTGGAAGCTGTAACAGAGCCTTGATGTAAAAAAAAAGAAAAAAAAGAAAAACTCCTTACGTTGAATTAAATAATGTTCCCTTTAAAATATTTTGTATTTTCAAGCATTTTGGTGATTTGTAAAATTCACCTAAATAACCACAAGCATATTTCTAAGGAAATGAACTAGAGTTTAAAAACCAGATTCTGTCTGTTCATAGTAAGCATTAATGTAGCATTAGCTGAGTTGCTGTTGCAGCACTCTTTGGTAAATGCCATCTGTTTTGCGGTGTTGCGTGTCTCTGCAGGGGTTTGTGCCAATCAGCCGGTGGACAGAAATGAGAGCCAAACTCCTGAGGAGCTGACAAATAAAACAAGAGGTACAAACTATAACACACATTTACATCAACACTTAGTTTTCTCTTGATATTTAAGACAATATTAAAATTATATGGCTGAATAATAATGAAAACAAATAGAAAAATCAAAATTTTGCCAAATATTTAAAATTCTAGATATAAAATATTTGCTAATCATCAAAAAGTAAACATTTTGCATGATCAGCGAACAGTCCAGCAGAGGTGGAAGACGTAAAAGAAGCTTTAAAAAATGATTCAAAGTGTACAAGTGTAATCACACCAGCAGAAGCTGATGCATCCACTGAAGCAAGTAAATGCAGTAAAACATCTGAACCTTAGAAGCCATGAAAAACACTGGTGAAAGGGGCTTTCCATCAGAGCTTCTTGTAATTACTTCCCACTTCATGATTCCTCTTTTTGCTTTTACTCAGCTTGTCTTGTTCTGTAAAATCACATTTTGTTGTTTGTGCTGACAACTGATTTTTTTCTTTTAAATTGTGGTTTGAAGACAATACACCCACTTATAAAATGAAACAGTTTTCAAACTTTGACCCTAAGCTTTCTGTTCCTGAAACACTTGGCTGTTTCTCCTCTGTGGTGACTCTTTCTCCCCCCCACCCCCTCAATATATGTCATTTCATTTTGTTTTAATTATTCACCTGCTCCCACTTTGCTCAACAAGCCTGCACTACAAGAGCACGACAGCCACACACACAGCGACACGAACCAGCTGCTGCTTATAGAAACGTTCACATTAAATTTTAAAGTCTTCACAGTCAGGAAACTGTTTCTGGACACGCAAGGAAAAATCCCCCACCTGATTTTACTTCCTATAAAAACTTTATTCTGTTTTTAATTACAATAATAAACATTAAAAGCCAACATTAAAAGTATTACAAGGATGCTTTGGCACCGTTTACAGTTTTTAGTTGTTTTCAAAGAGTGGTTTGTCCAGATAAAAGCAAAATGTCTGTCAAATTTGTCATATATGTGACTGCTGGCTGGGTCAGACATTAGATGGTAATCTGTCTTTGTTTTTTTTCCTCAGCCTGCAGGTCTGCGTCAGCCTGCTTTCAGTTGGTCAATACAGCAATAAAACAATGAAGTACACGTTTTCACTCAAATCACCAAAATTCGACAGCTGAACTGAAAAAAAAGGGGGTTTGAAATGACTCAGCAACTGAGGAAGACAATGAATATATTTAAAAAATCAGACCTCAGGTCTTACTTTTTTATGTTAAACTGTGAAATTTTTCAAACTCGAGGCTTAAAATAAACAATGCAATGCTCTTTTTTTTTTACTGCTGACTAAACAGCTCTAATCACAGATATAAAGGAAGGACAAGTGGAAATACAGTTTTCTTGTTCTCATATCCTGAAAACAAGCAGCCCCTATTTGAGCTAAGCCTTACATTATTTCAAACTGTAATAAGTAAAGCCGCCCTTTTCTCCCCATCTTTTGTCACCCAGTAAAACCAGCTCCTCTGGACATCTCTTCAGTGCAGCAGGACTGGCAGGAAGTCCCCCCTCCAGTGCGCTCGCCTGTAACACGGACCTTCACCCGTGGGTATGTTTGTTTGCGTGACATGATCACGTTTACTGCAAGGTCAACAGAAAACTACAGAACACAAATTTACTGCCTGGAACGCTTTCAGAGTAAGAGAGAGGAAGGATGTGTTAATAGCTGAGCAGCAATCTACTGCCACCCTGTGGTGCTTAAGGGTTACTACAAGGACTTTTAGATCATCTTACAACAGCAAGATGTTGTAATTTAAGTTAATAAAAGAAGAATGGAGTAGAATCAGTAAATATAAATACTAATTAACAGTAAGTAGTTACTCTGTAGTAAAAACTACAAAGTAAAAGTTTTCTTTACTCAGCCATCAATAGAATAAATATTGATTGATTTGTCTGACCAACAATCTATAAGTCAGCAAAATTGAGATGAAGTTTTGCTTTAAAAGCAAAAACTACCTAATCTTAAATCATCATGTAAGATTCATTTTATATTTATGTGTTTGTGTGACAGACCTTCCAGTCGTCGGACGGTCACGCCGAGCTCTGCTCACAGCTCTTCACCGTCCTCTGATTCTGATGACCCAGATGACAACTATGTTGCAATGATGACCTCTAGCCTCAGTTTCAGTGCCGGCGAGCAGGTAAAACACACACATCTCCCCTGTTTTGTTCCATTTTTTCACAATGTTCCAACTATTCTTGCTTTCTTTTTCCCCATTTATTCTTCTTCATCTTTTATTCTTATTATATTGAAAACATTTGGCTCATGTTTTGTTATTTGGGGCATTGTTTCCCTTCTTTCTTTGAAATATATTCTAATACCTGATTGTGAGTACCTTCCATCT
Organism: Diplotaxodon limnothrissa; assembly: GCF_057381915.1. Lineage (NCBI taxonomy): Eukaryota > Metazoa > Chordata > Actinopteri > Cichliformes > Cichlidae > Diplotaxodon > Diplotaxodon limnothrissa. The sequence continues at coordinate 38,917,111 of NC_140598.1, read as the reverse complement.
CTCTATCATGTCTTAACATTTTTTTCTTTCTTCTAGATTTCATAACTCCTTTACTAAACTCTCTACGTTACGGTTTACAGTCTCTGAGACTTATGATGCACCGAGCTTCAGAGGGCGGAGTCAACAGCCCTGTGTTACGACGAGCCAGAGATGACAAGCAGGTGGAGTACCTGGACCTTGACCTCCACACTGGACAATCAACACCAAGCAGACAGGTAAACCATCTCTCGCTGTTTCACTCTGTCATTCCACATGAGTCATAACATTCAATTAAATGTGCTTTTATTTCTTTTACTGTTATACTATATAGCATATGCATTATTTAATTAATAATTTGTCATCAGATATAAATAATACATTTTGACTGTGATCATTTTGTCTGACCACCAGAGGGCACCAATGGATTACTTTCGTTTTTCCGAGTAAATAATCTAAAAAAAACCCCAAAAACCCCAAACTCCCAAAAATCATATAAATCTTTCTCATTGTGTTTCTGTGCAACCAGAAACGCTGCACTGGAGAAGGTTTAACCGGGGGCAGTGAGCACGCTGGAGACGGCGAGGATCAAGCACGAGGCCAGCGTACACGTGTGGACTATGCAGTGGTGGACCCCAAAAGGACCAAGGCCCTGAGGAGCACGCGAGAAGCACGGCATGCCGGGAGGATGTCTACGGAGAAGAATAAATTATGAAAAACGCACAAACACACACACAAAGTTCAAAACGTGCTTCTTATCCAGGAAAAGAATAAATATAACTGCAATCCATTGGTGGACAAAGTGACTGATGGACTGTTATAATCTTAGAATCATTACGTTAATATCAAGTATCTACTTAGGAAAGTATTCACATCCTCAGACTGTTTGGCAGATCTGTTAAAATGAGCTTGGGGCATGCAGGAACCATCTACAGCCCAGTATATCAGCTGATATACATCCCACTGGTAAATATCGTATAGGGCTCATATTTACAACAGATTACTCTTGTTTTTTTGTTTTTTTTTTTTTCTAACAAAGGTATGTTGATGATGTGAATGCCTTGATTGGCAGGTCTTGCAGTTAGTCATACAAAGCTGTTGTCATTAAAACATGAATATCAGATAGTTTAACTAAGTTATTATATAAAATGTACAGTAGTTTATAGTAACAGTTCCTTTTTTTATTTCCTCTCCACACTACAAAACCACACCACACTACCATATTTTATTATTTAGTTATTTTATATAAAATGAAAAATTTTCCTTGGTTATTAAAACCTTCAAATACCCAGAAATCAAAGTCACATTTGCAGAAATAAAGGACATGACCCTGTTCTCTAAGATGACTTTCAGTGGCAGCGTAGAAACCCTTAGAAAAGGCAAATATTCTTTGAATTTTAGAGTTTAAATCACCAGCAGGCATTTGAAGATAAAAAAAATCTAAAAATAGAAATGTATGTTAAGCAACACAATGTCATATTAATATGCGCGAATGATCTGTCAAAGGATGGTGATGATTCGACACAAAACTGCCCCTTTCAAAACCACAGGTCGACTTGTCAGAGTTTTTGGAAAGCCCGTTTTTACTGAATGGAAAACACCACACTTTGAATAGAAGGCAGGGCAATGAGGAAATGCAGTCTTACTCAGATCCTACATAAGCAAAAAAGAATATAACAGCTGCTTCTCTAGAGCACTGGAACTTCTTCATCTACTTCTATTCAAAACAGGTGACAACATCACTTATTTCTCCAGGGTAGTTTTTGCTGCACCGTAATATAAGTAAGATTTCAGTTTTGCTTTAAATCTACTGAGAAAAACTGTTTGACTTGTTTTGTGCTGTGATATTTTTTTAAGCCAAAAATCTCTGGTGACTTTAATTTTGTATGTCTATGTTAAGTTTCCCTAACGACATGCATTAGTTAGATTTGCTCCTCTGAGGGAGTGATAAACGTGGCGGGAAGTTTGTGTTTTCCTTGTGACTAACACACAGTTATTTTCCAGTGTATTCATCATCGCGATGTGAAGCCTTCTGTCAGATCCTGTCTGTCCAGATGATGGATATAATCTGTTAATGCTGATTTATGTGATCGTAGTAAGAATGGAATAAACACTATACATCACTAGCAGGGCCAGGGCCTGGTGTATTTTTCATTCATTTCCAAAGAACACAAAATTGTTCAAAAACTAAAACAGTGTTTTGACAATCAGGAGAAAATAACGACTCACTTTATCAAGTCCAAGTCTCAGTGAGATGCCATGTATTTGTATAATTCAAAGACAAGACACAGACAAAACCAGCGGGTGCACATTTTGCTGTAACCACTGCAGCTCCATATTCTGAAACTTCAAGATTAGCATACATGCTGCCATGATGGTGGCCTATTTTTGGAGTCAGAAGTAATCACGAGCAGTTTGCTGGACGTGTTCAGTGTGACAAAGACGCTCTGACGACAGGACGAGTCAGACTTCAGCTGTCCAGAGTTAGGAGTAACGACTCGGGCCGCTACCTCTGCAGGATGGCCACTCAGTTTGGAAAGAAGGTTAAAGAGTTCAGGCTCAACATCACTGGTAAGCTTTGTATGTGTGTGTGTGTGTACGACTACTATTCCTATTTCTGCTACTGGAGTAATGACATTTATTTACATATCACCTTTACAAAACTAAAAAAGGGCCGGAAAAACAAATTCATATTGAAAACACAAAACTTTAGAATACACAAATACCTATTTACAGTTAAAATAATGTAAATATAATAACCAGGCTTCAGGGTGAGAGAGGATTTTTTGTGTTAATGGAAATAATCAGGAAAGCAGGATTCCTTGATGGATCCCACATCTTCTCAAAGTTATAATCCACAGGGGGCACCTTGGAAGTCTGCAGAATCTGCAGTCCACTTGGAAAATGATGGAAGTCCAAATCCTTCTCAGAGTTATAATCTAACATGGCATTGATAATGATGATCATGATGATGATGAGGGAAATGGAGACAAATCCAAACCCTAATCCCCTTTAATCCAGATACTTTTCTCTTTAAAACTGTGTGTCAATTACAATAATCTCAATACAATCCCCCTTTTCACTAAACATACACTTTGAAAGTCAAACATTCAGAGATCATAGTGTACTCTATGTGGTCATTCACTCTCACATTCACTCTCATATCGTTCAAGGATGTTTCTACACAGGCTGTCTTCTAGACCCGAGTTACGCCTGTATCTAAAATAATTATTTTCTTTTCATACTTTTATTCTTAGTCATCCTTTTAGCCAAACTCAAACATCTTTATATTTACTAATTATGTTCTGATCATTATTGAGCATAATTAACTTTCACCATTTAACACTGTTTTTCTTGATCAAAAGTATAATGATGGTTTGGCAACACGGATCTTATCTTTTCAAACTAAGACATGAATAAAAAGTCTGCACACACAAAATCGGGACATTAGAATAGACATTATCACTGCTCAGACTAGATCTGTCTGCTAACATAAAGATACATTTTAAAGTGCGTCTTAAAACTTATTATTTTATTGTGGCTTTTGATTCAAACTAGTATGTTATTTCATGGCTATTTTTTTTTTTTTTGTTTGTTTCAAACAATTGTCATATTGTGTCCTGCCCTCCTTTTAACTGTTTCTTTTATTCTGTCTTATGCTCTTGCTCTGACCGACTGTGAAGCATTTTGATGTCATACTGCTTTTATGTTTTATTTAACTGCTTTCAAGTTGAGTTTGCCTCTCCAGCAATGGACATCTTTGGTCAAATCTACTTGTTTTTAAGTGTTAAAAATGAACTGAATTTGAAAATACATTTATTTGGTATATTCTTTCAGTAATCCTAATCAGTTGTATAATCAATACTTGTTTTTCACAGCAGCCACAGTGAAACCCAAGCCAGTGACAGCAACACGAGAACCAAACCGAAAACCTGAGAGAGGAGAAAGAAGCCTTTTTTCCAACTTGGCATTGGGTGCAGGATTGGCAGGATGTCTGGCAGCCTTTGTCATACCAATCATTTACCTCTTTACTCTATACAGACAGGGGACAACTTAAAGTATAAAACACAGTACACTCAGTCATACAATAGCTTCTGTAGACCTTGGTAGTGACTCTGCAGGGCTCTGGAACTTGGCTAGAGATCGTCTGATCACTGTCAGCGAGTTTATTGGATCTGGGTGATTGTCCTCCTGGGAGAGACCAATCTCATCAGGATGAAGACGATTACTTAGAAAAACTGCAGTAACACTTCACTCTCAAGGATTAAGTGGAAACAAAGAATGGAAGCAAAGTGCCTGCTCAAGAAAGTGCAATGAGGAACATACATGTTCTTCTGCTGCCCCCTGCTGCTCTGAAGAGAAATGCAGGAGCTCAGTGACAAGCGCTGAGCAGGTCCTTCTGAGCTTTTGAAAAAGGTTGGACTTAAATCACAGAAGTCTCTGAATTCTCACAGTTTTCTACCTTATTAGTGTTACAGCTGAAATGTGAATTTAAAAAAAGAGTAACATCTATATTTAGTAAAATAAGAGAATACGGGTTTTTAATGACCTTTTATGTATTGTTGATAGTGACTCTGTTGTACTTTTATTACTGGATCTTAGTCCTGCATTTGACACACTGGAAAATAAGTTTGATTTTCCATGATTAACAATAAAATGTAGAAATCATGTAGGAGAGTCATGCCAGCAATTAAAACCGCTTCCTGTATCTCGTTAACCACACAAACACAAATGAGGAATACCTTACAATAATCATCAATCTTTCTTAGACTCAAACACATGGAAAGAGTGATCAGCAATCATTTTTGTCATTTCAAGTCACAATACCTAAATTTTTATTTTATTGTTGTTAAGGAAAGAAAGTTTACCTCATTTTTTCATGTTAATTTCAGTCAGGTTACGCTATAAAATTAGATCACAGTCTTAAGATAATTGTGGATCTGGGTCATTGTCTGAAAACAGTTTTTTTAAAAATGAGGCTTGGGGGGAAAATGTGACAGTGATATTGAGGCAAGTTGAGTCAGTGGCTGGAATATAACCCCAAAGAGTTTATGTAGACTATGTGCCTAGAAACGTCTGCGTTTAAGTGTTAATTTCCAGTATTCCACAGAAAAGCTAAAGATGGCCAGACAGTGCAAAAGATAAAGGCTTTGCATTCTTAGATGATCTAAACAGAGCAGCAATGCTCTGCAGCAATTGATGGAAATGAAACTGAGCTCCATACACATATTAGTCTTCCCAAGGGAGTATGTAGTTGGTTCTGTTTGTTTTTCTGATTGTTAGCAGTCTAGCTCGACAGTTGTCAGTATTATATTATATCACATTATTTTGTGATGGTAGATACCAATAAGTTTGAGTGGTTTTGATTTTGGTGAAAATGAGGTCAACATAAAGATCACACCAAATGTGAAAATCAGTATAAAAGTTTATGTTACCCACAATGTTTTATGAATTGTCTTCAAACTTCACAATATAATATGCTTCTGGGGACATGAGTACCTAGGACACCTGAACATTTGACCTGGACCCTTGTTAGCAGTCTACCATGGAAAAAAAAACTTTAAAGAAACCACAATGTCATTAGATATAGTATGAAATATCATACGAAAGAACATGGAGAGAGCTGCACAACACGCGTTATTTTACGCTACCCATTGCCTTTTGGGGGAGTGGTGTTCTGAGTCCTCTTGTCCATCTTGTAGCTAACACACTAAAATCACAATTTAATATTTACTGAAAATGTTTCTATAGTATGAACAGGAAACAAATGTATTTTTACCTTTATTGAACTGAAGGCTCAATAAAGTTTGAAATTATCTCAAGCCTTAATGTGCAGTTTTATTTACCCTTGTAGGGCCCATTTTACCCCAACATTGGGGCAAGTTGAGCCATGTGCCTAATGTTTTGATAGGTCATTGTTCTAAAAGCAAGGTGTTTGATAACTGGACTGGTTCTTATATAGTGTCTTTGTCACTACTCAAAGAGTTTTATCCAACTTGCCTCATTCACAAAAGCACTTTTTTCCCTTTAAGCGCAGTTTAACATTCACACTAATGCATCAGAGAGCAACTTGGGGTTACATCTCTTGCACACTGCAGCCAGGGATTGAACCACCAACCTTCCCATTGTTAGAGGACCTGCTCTACCCATGCTTTACAGAGTTCCTGTTTCACACAGTTAATTGGCTGAGTTCCCTTTTTTGTTTACATGGTCTGAAAAGGCATCACTGTATCACCAGCCCTGCAACTTTAGAAGCACACATTACAGACAGGTTTCACTCTATCCCACCTTTACCAGGTTTTGACAGAAACCTGGTAAAACACACATATTTGTGGTGAGACTCCGCAAGAGCCATTTAATTTGCGTATTTTGACACTTGTCCACTTGTGTTGAATTTTTGTAATACACTTCTGTATTTACAAACACTATTAAAACAGTCTATTTAAAATCCACAGATTGAAAGCATACATTCAGGAAGGCTGTGCATTTAAAAGGCCATAAGTATTGTCCAAAGAATCCAGTTGATGGATAAAACTTTGATCATGTTGTGAGGCATAACAAACACCCCCCCCCCCCCCCCCCCCCCCCCCCCCAAAAAAAAAGCCACCGTCCCCATTGACACTTTAAAGTGAAAGGTGGGGCATTCGTAAGATTAGTGGCTGTTGCACCAAGCCTGGAAGTTCATACGTGTCCAGCTGATAGAGATCACGTCCTCTATCATTAGGCAAAGGTTCTTGCTCTGTGCAGCTCTGGAATAGCTTATTTCGCCATTCCCTCTTAAATAAAGGTGCATAAAACAAAGCACAGATGGCCAGTAAGATGGTTACAACTAGTGATGGCCAAATGAAGCTTTCCGAAGCACTGAAGCTTGTATTGAAAAACGGTTCATTACTCGAAGCTTTTCAACACAGTCCTCTCCGGTGACATCTGGTGGTGAAAATTTTGAAGAGCAGCTTGAATCTGCAAAATAAAACGGACTGCTCAATTATCACTGCTCACTCAAGAGTGGAGTTCTCTCTGATATTGGGCCACCGTTCCGTTGCTTTGAACATGTAATTGGTTTGTTTTCTCGATTGGGGGGCTGAAAAAAATGTAATGCGTATTTGCGTAATACATTTTGATCAATAAACTTTCCCTATTTAAACATGCACTATGGTGTGGCCTTTCTTTGCTCATAACTCCTTGATGTTGGTAAATACAATAAGTGAGCAATATATACATTATACATATGATAACACACAGCACATTATGGAGTATGCCCCTGCTGTGGAGTCCTGCCTCCATCTACTTGTCGTTTAATCACTGGACAGCTGGACAGGTTCATACAAAATATTAGATGAGGCCGATTGTCCTATACATATTTTTGACCTAGGGGTGGGATTGATTGTGAACTGGAAAGGGAAAATGCTTAGGGAGCTGAGTACGGCTGCATCGTCACTGATTTGTAGAATCATTTTTGATTCGATACAGGATCCGATTCAATTTGATTGGAATCTGGAAAGTTTTGCCTCAGTCAGAAATATTACAATTCTGATCATTTAACAGTATATATCCATAATTTCGTATCTATTAAAAGAAAGCTGACACATGTGAGACTTAATTAGAGATGTAAACAGAGAGTTATGAAACCTGCAGCTGCAGAAGCCAGCGGGAAAAAAAAGAGGCAAACACAGCGCGGACCCGCCGACACATCAAAATCTGACTCTGACGCGTCGGGTCCGCGCTCTGTGTTCACGTTTGTATGCAGAATCTGTAAACCTGCTCCCAGTTACTGTTTTAGCTGCATGGTGTTTGACGACATGTTGTGAGGTTTAACCTGAGATGCTGGCGTTTCAGGCATAATAACGTTAATTTACAAATCGACACGGGATTTTAATGAATCAATATCACTTTATTCAATTTAGCATGGATTGTAATCAGAAAGGCGATAATCAAAACCCACCCCTAATCAAGAACTTGCAAAGTAAAAACATGCTCTATGTCAGGTAGCCCTTTTGTTATTTACATTTAAAAAGAGGATTAGTGTTACTGTGCGCTGGCTGAGTCTGTTTCTTTTCTTAGAAATAGTTTCTCCTGCCCTGGAGAAAATCCGCTTGCATGGAACAGAAGAGGCTGTGGAGTGCAGGAACTACACTGCAAGCTGGTAGATATGCAGGTATTCCTGGGTCCTGCAGACTATCACCTAAAAACAATAAACAAAATGATTTTCTAAACTGTAGCAATGTAATGTACGTATAGTGTCAAATACATTGTTGTAGTCTTCATTAGCTTTAATTCACATGGAAGTGTTCCTAAAGTCATATGCTGTAATGATATTTCCATTATGAAAACATGATTTTGGACATTTCAAGTTTTTCACTTCGGCAGATAAAATGAATTGAGCAAAATCAACTCAAAATATTCCCACACGCCAGAATGTCCTCTCTTCCTCGCTGGCTCCATATCTGTCAGTGGAATGATCACCTCTTCGCTCTCTGTCACCATCAACACACTCCACGAATCCCGTGGATGATTCACTTCCTTATATCCGTTTGAATCAGGTACCGAAGCAGTTACGTGCGTAATGAAGCTTCGGACGTCACTGGTCACGTGACTTTTGCCAAACGAAGCAAGCCTCGACACAGTGCTTCTGAACCAGTGTGTTGTTTTTTTCGACACACGCTCCGGAGCGTCAGCTTCAAGCGGGCCATCACTAGTTACAACTATTATCGCACCATAAGGGCTCACTGAGATCACGCAGTAGTAGTGGAAATAGAGTATATATAGTATATGTATAGAAGTTTGATCTATGATATTTAAAATAAAACTGACGAAAGAATAAAAAAAATAAACAGGCAAAATGTTCGATCCAGTGAACTGATGGTTGTAATATATGTGTAATTTATTGGCATGGTTCAGAGGCTTTTGGATAGTAATCCTGTAGCACCACCATCTGGCCAAAAGGGAGGTATTTAGTTGTTATTGAATAAATAAAAAGTAAAAGAGAGGGAGACAAAGTTTTAGGGGTGTCCAACTCCAGGGGCCCGTTCTTCGTACGTCGCTCACTACATCCAAGATCAAATGACACATCCAAAACCAAACCATCGCGCTAACCGTGAGCTCGCTAATCCGGTTCCCCGAACACACCTGCTGTTGACGATTAGTACGGCTGGACGCAGTAATGTGACATCACTGGGTGTCGTAAAAGGGGCTACGCATCGATAGTAGAAACATTGATCGGCAACCCGCTGATTGGTCGGCGAAAATGTCGAAGGAGCGCGCTCGGTATTTTCCGGCAGCAGAGCAAGAACTCTTGAGTGAGGGATTTCAGGAGTTTCAGAGTTTAATTAAAACGCAAGGGAACACTGCAAAGGCTGCAAAAGCAAGGAGAGAGGGCTGGCAGAAAGTTGCTGACAAATCAAACTCGTAAGTAATTCAATAATAACAATAATAATGGAGTGGGTTTATATAGCGCTTTTCAAGGCACCCAAAGCGCATGACAATGCCACTATTCAGTCACTCTCACATTCACACACTGGTGGAGGCAGCTACGGTTGTAGCCACGGCTGCCCTGGGGCAGACTGACAGAAGCCAGGCTGCCATATTGCGCCATCGGCCACTCTGGCAAACACCAGTAGGCGGTAGGGTAGATTTATCATATCACACTATATTATCCAATATTATATTACATTATATTATATTATAATATGTTATATTATATCCCCTTTCAGATTAGAGCCACAACAGGACCCACTAGAACATGGGAACAAGTAAAAGTAAAAGTAAAATATAAGAACATTCTACAGAATGGTAATATTTATCACTTATATTGCTTTTCGTCTCTTGGAAAGAGACCCTGGAATAATCTGTTTGTTTGTTCATAACAGCAACCAAGAAAAGGGCAGAGCAAAAAAAGACAGGTGGTGGTCCTGCACCCCCTCGTCAACAAGTTGGTTAAATAAATAATACCCTCACGGGAATATCGATATCTCTCTATGAGCACACTGTCGCGCTGAGCTAAAGGATCCTGTCTATCCCGCAATATACGCTGAGTTCTGAAAACTCTCCTTATCAATCTTGCACCTTCCGCAATGGGTTTCTCGCGTATACGGACAGGACATGGCTGCCACAGACTTCCCAAATCCACCTTCGCTTTTATAGCCGTGGTCTCCCATCTTGATTACACGAAGTAATTTGCAATTACTACTCTGAAATATGAATTACATCTGTAATAATCACATACATGTAATAGAATGTTCATAGTACATTTCCCTTTTTTAGGAAATGACCTGTATGTATCTGTGTGAAATCAATAAAAGGATCAAGTGCTGCATTATCTTTAGTTACATTGATAATATTTATTTATGGTGAAACAGTGGTGGAATATCGCTGTTGCTTTCGTATAAATGAAGCGGACATACCTGCATGGCCGCGATCTAATCCTGTTTACATAAAGTAAACCTGCTCCCGAGCAGGTTTACGCTTACGGCTCTGTTGCTATGACAGCAAGTCCCGGATGAGCTTCGGGGAACCGAACGATCCAGGATCACGCAAAATCGTCAACAATCTAATCCAGCTAACTTACTTAGCGAGGTACGAAGAACGGGCCCCAGGCCTCAAGGGCCTCAAGGGCCGGTGTCCTGCAGATTTTAAATGTCAACACATTTAAATCAAATGATTATTTCACTACCAGGCCTCTGGAGAACTTCAAGACATGTTGAGGAGCTAATGTAGCCATTGAAATCAGCTGTGATGGATCAAGGACACATCTAAAACCTGCAGGATACAGGCCCTCGAGGCCTCGATTTGGACACCTCTGAGGGGGGGGGGGGGGGGGGGTTCTGCTTCTGCTTCTCAGTTGTGGCCCCATGTGTGCAGCTGAGGAGTGGTAGAAGGCACTTTCTGGTCCAGGTTATTCTTCCTCTGGACTTTCTTTTTTTCTTTTTTATTTATTTAACCTTTATTTAACCAGGATGATCCCATTGAGATTAAAAACCTCTTTTTCAAGGGAGACTTGGCTAAGATAGGCAGCAGCAAGTGTCTCACAGTTACAGAAATTACTCAATTAAATACAGGCAGCAACAAAACACATGCAAAAATAAATAAAAAATGAAATTCAATGAAATTCAAATAAATGAAAAAAAAAAAACTTTGGTTAAAATGACAATCAATCCAATTTAAACAGTTGCATGTTATGGACTTGGCCTCAAGGATTCTTAGTTTAGATTTAAAAGCACTTAATGAAAGGAATTCAGTCATTTCCCAGTCGTTCTGCAGTTTCTTCCAAGCCAAGGGTGCTGAATGGACAAAAGCTCTTTTACCAAATTCAGTTTGGGCAAATGGAACAGAAATGATAATAATGGATTGGATTTATACAGCGCTTTACAATACCACTATTCATTCACTCTCACACACTGGTGGAGGCAGCTACAGTTGTAGCCACAGCTGCCCTGGGGCAGACTGACAGAAGCGAGGCTGCCATATCGCACCATCGGCCCCTCTGGCTAAGACCAGTAGGCAAGTAGGGTAAAGTGTCTTGCCCAGGGACAGAACGACCAGGACAGAGAGCCCTGGGATCGAACTGGCGACCTTCCGGTTACAGATGCAATTCCCAACCCCCTGAGCCACGGTCGCCCATGAAAGCAACAAGTAACCATGTGGATGAAAAGAATACTGACCAGCATGCTTCACTGCAAGCAGGGAACATAAGAAGGTAGCAACCCAAGTATTGCCTCATATATAAAACTGTATAAATGAGAGTTCCTCTGACTTTCCAAAGCAGGTTATCCTACCTGAGAGTATTACTCACAGTGGTGAGTCTGAGATTTATAGTTAGTGATGAACCTGAGACAAGCATGATACACAGTATCAACCATTCAAAGACATTGAGCAGAAGCAGAAGAGGAAATTAGGACAATATCTGCATCTGTTGATTGAACCTAAATCTTGATCATATCCATCTTGGGTAACAAACTGCGCATATTAAGATGAACTATCTTCAACCCAGGTGAGTATTCAAATTGAGATGGTGTCTGACTACACTGGAGCTCAGGGCCTGGGTTAGGTTGCACATTACCAAATAAGAGCAGTAGTAAGACAATCAGAAGCCTCTGCTTTGTAACATTACTTATTGAGTTTGGCTTGTGAAATGTTGAAACAAAGCAACATTTTTTGATAACTAACTTTGTAATCGTACAAAGCAAGACAGTTTTGAAGGTGAAGTAAATCTTTGTGTAGATCAAATGATAAATTCATATTCTGTTCCAAATACAGTGTACAGGCTCAGGGTGATATCTAAAACCTGCAGCCATTGAGGCCTGGAGTTGGACACCCCTGCCTTAGGCAGTATCGTCAGAAGGCATAGCATGCATTTTCACAATTATGCAGATGACACCCAACTTTATCTATCCATCAAGCCAGACAGCACACACGAATTAGCTAAATTGCAGGAATGTCTTACAAACATAAAGACGTAGTTCATGCATTTATTACTTCTAGGCTTGACTACTGTAATTTGTTAATATCAAGATGTCCTAAAACCTCCCTGAAAAGCCTTCAGTTAATCCAAAATGCTCCAGCAAGAGTACTGACAGGGACTAGAAAGAGAGAGCATATTTCTCCTATACAGGCTTCCCTTCACTGGCTCCCTGTTAAATCCAGAACTGAATCCCAAATCAAATTAATTGAATTTATGTCTGTCACCCCCAGCTCAGCCTGCTGTCTTTTTGTCAGTACGACCATCTCCAAACCATACATAATGGTCATTCTCACAACCATCTCTTAAATCTTCGCTTTCAGTCTTGCTGCAATCCTGTCACAAATCACCCCCGTCCATATGTCCACCCACTCTCTGTCTTGCTTCTACTTACCCTACCTATTCTCACTACACTATTTAGTAGCATGTGGATCATGGACCATAGAGACTCCTGCCTTATTTCTTATCTATCAACCTCTAAGTCTTCATCGCAAACAAGAAGGGGTTTAGAGCAGATTCCTAATGTAAACCCACCCCCATCTTGAATCAATCTGCCACTCCTACTGTAAATCTCAACACTATCTTGCTCTCTATATACAGTATATGTCCTACATCACCTGCACATACTTTTCTGCCGTGCCTGACTTCTTTGTAGATTATCATAGTCCTTCATTCCTATATATGCATTTTCTAGCTTCACAAACTCTTTCTAACCTTATTCTCTATCAACAATCTCGAAGGTAACATCCCATTTGTAGTGTTCTTTCTCAGGATGAAAGCCATACAACTGCTTACTGAACATCACCTGTCTTAGCCCAACTTTCCTTATTCATCAGCTTCTCAAAGTATTCTGTTGATCCTCTTTCCACTATCTTTCAGAGTTGTTAGTACATTTCTGGCTCTATGCTTAATCACTCTTCAGCTTTTCATTTTCGTCTATAGTCACTTTTCAGCTTGATCTCTCTACCAAGCCAAAGAATACAAGTCCTTTTTTCTTCCTTAGTTTCCGTTTCAGCTGCATACATACATATATGCATCTCACTAAAAGGATTTCCTTTGCATTTGCCACCTCTCTTATTACAATATCGCTAGACTCCCAGTGCTCATGCCCACTTTTTCATCTCACTTTTTATTTTTTACTTTTTGTTTCACTTACCTCATCCTTTGAATACTTTCCTATACTTTCCCATCCATCCTTGTCCTCTTACAGCTAAAGATGATATGTGAAATACAGGTTTTCCACCTTTTTAGAAATTCCACAACCATCTATCCTTTTTAAATTCCCTTCTTAATTTGCATTACACCCACCCAACACTTCCTCATCACCCCTGTTCACTTCACCTACATGTCCACTGAAATCTGCTTGAAACACCAATTTCTCCCTGCCCACTGTTGACACTCTCTACCACTTCATGCAACTTTCAGAATTCTTCTTTATCCTCTCACTGATATCGAACTTGTGCAGCATACGCACTGCCTTCAACTTCAAACTCATGATCTTGTCTGACACATATAATCATCCTTCAAGATCAGCCTTATCAAGTTTCTCTTCCCATCTACACTATGGTAGAACATTTTGAATCAAGTGCTCCTGACATTCTTCCCTTCATCCAAGTCTTCTGTACACACAGTAGATATACCTTCATCTCTCCATGTGATCAGCCAGCTCTCTCCTTTTACAAGTCATACTCCCCGCATTTAAAGTCCCTATTCTAACCTCTAAACTCCTAACGTTCTTCTCGCTCGCCCCCTCCTAGCATGCTCTCCCCAAATAGCATAGTCTCCAGCACCATGTTGGCCAACAGCACTAGAGACAGTCATAGTTAACCTGAGCCCTGAGCATTTTAGTACAGAGCCATTCTTTATGATCTGCATGTTTGAATTGACCATCATTTTATACTGGATGCCCGTCTTAATTCAACTCTATCCATTTATCTTAGCTTGGGGCCAGCAGCCCTACCTTCACTGACTGGTAGGGGACTCAATGGTACTGCACCACTGGATGCCAAAATCAAGAGACACACTTTTGAATATGGAGTGAAATTAAATCCCCTAAACTCTCCAGACTCTAATGAGCTAAGCTGAGGGATACAAACACCCAAATAAAACTGAAATTATTGTTATCTACAAAATTTTACATGACAGACTAAGGGAAATAATGTTAATCTCAGTAAACACTGAGATTCCCAACTTAAATAAGCATTTAACGAAGAAAATGTATTTACCTGAAATTCTAGTTCAGACCAGCCCATATATGATTAGGGTTAAACCTTAATTAACAGAAATCCAGCTACACATGAGCTAGATGACAATACTGTTAGCAATTTTAAACTGATGAGCCAGTATTACTTATAACTCTAATCAGTATCATGAGAATCCATCTTTTCACAGATCAGTGAACACTCAAACAGTACAAACAGGAAACTGCAAACTGTAGGTTACATAACCTGTAACCTACAGTTAGCTCTGTACAGCAGCTGTGGTCCACTCAAATGACCTGATGTAACATTTAAATCTGGTAAAATAAAAATAAATCACAGTATTACACATTAAACACAGCAAATTCCTTAATGTGTCCAAGCCTTTTACAATTTCCTGTTTATGCATTTTATTTGATAATAAAAGTGATTAAATGCATATCTACACACTAAAAAATGGTTGGTTAAAAATAACCCAATTTCACTTCGGAGGTGGGGTGCCCCCGGCCTCTCGGCCTGGGGCTCGGTCACTCAGGCACAGCTGGCTGCCGGCGGAGCTCACGGGCACGTCACTGCAACTCCCCCTGGCTTCTGCTCCGCGGCTGCTGAGTGAGCCCTCATCTGGGACTCTCCTTAGCTCTTTCTGGGACAGTGGTGCAGCTGCCCCTCTGTTGGTCTTCCTTGGTCTCTTGTGTTCTGGGGGCCTCTGGATGTCTGGAGTTTTGATCTCCTCCATACCTGCTTCATGCCCTGGAGGACGGGGCTGTGGCCCCCCCACACCCTCTAGCAGATCATTACATGAAGGAACCTCTTAAAAAACAAAAAACAAACGCGTCCATGCTCACAGGTGTACACACGGGTGATCACACCCACAAACTACACCCTTTTTGGCTCCTACCTCAAAGCACACTGTGTTCTGTTGATCTTATGTGCTGCACAATAATGTTTAATATTTAGTATTTACTGTCATATTCCCATATATCATTGTGATGTTGTTTATTCTATTACTCTTGTTCTCTTCTGCTTGTTTTCTTTTTTCTTTCTCAGCAGGTGATCCAGGTGATTGATATATGCATTTCTTTTTTCTTTTTTTCTTCTTTTTTTTCTTTTTCTGCTCATTCTGTTGGTTTTTGTCTTTTGCCCTTCTCCCCCGTCCCTCTTCTCAGCTGTTTCTCTTTCCCTCTTTCTTTCTCCCCTTCTTTCCCCCAGTCAAGTCTGTCCCATATTCAGTAAGTGAAAATAAAATAAACAGTAAAAGGTGAATCAAATGGACCATTATGGCAAGGCTGGGATGGTCAATTTGGTAAAGTAAATCCGTTGGGCATCTTTCTCTGCCTTTAGACAACAATTCTTATGGCAAAAGAGCCAAACGGGACAGGCACAAAAAAAAAGGCCAAGGCCAGGAGAAGTATCTCGAGTCGCCTTCAGAGCTTCCTGTGAACAATCATGCCACTGTGCGATGTGTTCACTGCAAAAGATACACATGTGGTAAATGCAGACTACAGATACCATGGCAGTGCCAGGATTGTGAGTGATTGCTGAAAATGTTGAATTGTACTCACTCACTTTTTATTATTATTTGTAAATATGTGTACAAATGGTTGGTTTTTTGTACTGTTTTTATCAATAAATCTCAGCAACAAAGGGCCTACACCCATGTGTGTTGATTTCTCCCTAAGATGGCAAACTGAAACACTCCAAGTTGGTGACTTTTGGAGATTTATTTCCCTGGATGATTGACAATGCATCAAGATGAAACACAAAAGGAAGTGCACAGCTTTTAGCAGCTCCCCCACGCCCTCAATCACACACCCCCACTCCCCTCCCTCCAGAATTCCCAGGTAACAACCTAATATACATATGAATGACTAGCCAATTTAGCTTCCACTTGGCTGAAGCTAAAGCTTAGCTAAAAGCCATTTGGCTGCTCTCCGGGTTTTAAAGGTAGAAAAGCCAAATGGCAGTCCGTGGGGGTTTAAGTGTAAAGTAAAATTTCACAAATGTGTTGCAGTTGTTTGAATAATGTCAAGTTGTCTGTAATCCTGGAGCGGTGAGCTTGAACACTGTGCTTGACATTTTTTCAGAGAGGACAAAACAACAATGAAGCAGACCAGTGGTTGTGAATGTTTGCAATTAATTGTTAGGAGATGGACTATGTCAAGATCAAGTATCATGTTTCACACACTTTATACTGTCACAAGGTTGTAGAAACCTTTTTGCCAACTTCTCCATAGATTTACAACAAATGTTACTATTTATGCATCTATAGTGTGCATATGACTGAAGAAGTCACTTGGATGAGTGAGGAAACGTTTCTCCCACTGAAAACGCTACGTCCAGATGAACAGAAACAACCTTTCGGGATTTACTTACCTGGATGATTGAGCATGCATCGAGATATATAATGTGCATTCATTTGTTAAAGATGTATGTTGCCTATGTTGCTGTCGCCATCACAATCTAGCTAAGCAAGGGGATGTGCGTGCCCTTTGCGTGGTCTAGTGAACGAGGGGGAAAAAAGGGGTCAAAGTATTAGTGCTATCTATCTTTTTTTAAATCTAAATTGGACGAATAATATTTGCCTTTAAAGTTTAAAATGAAAATATGCTGTTATTACCATAGATAGTTTAGGGTAAATTAAATAATTAAATGAAATAGTTTAGATAGAATGGGTTCCTTTTTCTTTTCTTTTGACCTTTTTTCAACAAATGCAACACCGAGTCTAATGCTTTCTTTGTTCTAGATACAGTGATCTCTAAATTGTTTGTAAAACAGAGCAACTTCAACCTCATTTCAAATAATATATTTAGAAGATGATATCAAGCATTTTTAAGTAGAAATAATTATAGCTTTCTCCATCACAAGCTAGCTGGTGTTATCTGTACAAATGCCTCCAATGAGTAGGTAAAGATCTAGAATAAATCAGTAAATTGTAATTATTAAAAAAAAAAACTATGATTTTCAGACTGTTAGAATTCACTTTTTACTTACTGTTTTTTATTTCATAGTAGTGGTCCAGTGAAGTCTGATCTGGTCACAGTCTAGTTGAAAATGCCAGTTTGTGAAGAATGATGTGGCTTTTTCTGAGGCTTATCTTCAACCCAAGCAATTGGGTAATATTTTGACCCAATATCTCATCAAAGCTACCCAACCTAATTATTCAAGCCAGGGAGGCCATTAAAGAACCCAGCACATTGTCAACCCAACTCCTAAATCACAATTTTTGAACCCATTTTTGGTCAAACTAACCCAACTTGTTAACCTAAGGCTTTTACCCAGAAGTCGAGCTATGAAATTAACCCAGCATTTTTTAGTGTGTATGGGTATAGAATTCAGCAAACCATGTTTAGGTTTAAAACTTTAAATAACACATTGCTAAGTGTTAAAAGTAAGTCATGAGGAGTTGGACTCAAAACTAACACATTTTCTGTTCAACCAACGCAGTATAAACCACGAAGGCGTGTCGGCACCTGCAGGCAAAACATAAAAATCCACAGAGGTTGCGCAGTATCGCACAGAAGAAAGTGAGCTGCAGACTGAAGCACGGTGGTGATGAACATTTGGTAAGTTTCAAACAATTTCATTGAAGAGAAATTGTTTCATGAAATATTTACAGAATTACATAATTTATTTTGTTAGAATATTATTTTAATTAAAGTTTTAATTGTAGCTATTAGCTAAGTTTCAGCAAGGCAATCTTAACATTTCATCTTTGGAAAGTTAAAGATGATTAAAAAAAACAGGAATAGTTTAAGTACAAAATGAATGTTATTTTAGGAATGATAAAAAAAGTGGTGGAATTTTCATTCATTTCATTAGATTTCATTCTTGGCCATGATGTGTGTAAAGAATAAAATAAACAACAGTGAGGGAAAAATCAAAAGAAATAATGTTGATGATAAACATGATGTATAGCTAATTTGCTTTGTATTAAAACATTATGACATTGATTTTAAATGCAAGGGTCAAACTGAACATATCTGAAAAACACTTGGATTGTCAGTACCCTTGCAAAAAAAAAACAGATTTACTTATTTATGTATACATATGTACCCAGATGATGATGTGAGGATCTATAAACATAATTATGTTGAGAGAGATCGTGGTCAGATTGGAAAACTGGCCTGACAGGAATGAACGAGAAAAAAAAAGTTAACTCAACAACATGACAGCTGGGTAGATTTACTGTTTCTCCTTCTCAGTTCTCCTTCAGTTCTTTTTCACATATCTGCTTTATATGTTTATATAAGCAGCTGTCCACTGAGACTTTTTTCTGTGTGGCTTTTACACAGTACATTGGGTAAAAAAGTATTCTGCCTCCACCTTAGACCTTTATCATATTAGTTAAGTAATATTTAAGATGAAGATAAATCTGATGTAATCATCAGATTACACATGCTTGCACACAACCACAGAGCGACATAGCTCTTTTAAAACTTTACAGTAGCCTTTGCATCAACCTTGAAGGAGCCTTTTTTAGTTTGCTCTTTAAGTGCATTTTGCTGCGGGTAAATATATCCTGCTATGGAGGGTGGAGGCTCATGTCGTGTTAAGAGCTTGATTAGCAACCACCAGCATGTTTTTAGCTAAAACTAAGCACAGGGAGAGCAAGTATTTTCATTAATGGAGGCTGACTTGTGTTTAATTCCCAAAACAAACTGTTTTATTTTGGCAAAACAAAGCAGCTCCCAGCTGTCAGTGCATTTAGCCTTAAATAGTCACTGAGCCTTGTGGAGTGTTTCATGAAAGCTCCAGTGATAATAAAAGGCATATGCCCCTATATACGCCCTCATCCACTAACCAACAACAAGTTTTAGTTGTGTTTGAAGACCTGTCACCACTTGTCCTATGCTGCTGTAAACACTGAAAGTACCTCATCTATCACTTTGGACACGTCCACACTTAATGCTATTCTTGAAAATATCCAATACATGGTGAGCTGAAGGTTTTTACTCTTACATTTGTTCATTTGTGTGTATGTTTGGTGGTGATGTTATAGGTTTGAAGGTAGTGTGTGTGTGTGTGTGTGTGTGTGTGTGGGGGGGGGGGGGGGGGGTCTTTTTGTCTTTGTTCTTGTGGTGACCTCTTCTGGTTAATATGCATTGAAAACCTAGAAAGATCACAGGTGTGCTCATTAATGGGTTTCCTTTTAGCAAAATTGCCACTGAGAGAGAAATGTGATGGACAAAATCTGCTGATCATTTTTGATGTGACTCCCCCACCTCATGCAAAGTTCTTATTCTCTGAGTCATTTTCACACCAAACCACCTACATAGGAAAGAGCGACATTTTGTAATATTAACTGCCAATAATCCTTCACCTTTAATTAAAATACAGCTGGAAAACTATTCATTTCTAAGCGACAGAAAATGTTTTTTTTTCTTCATTTTTCGGTCTAAATATTACATATCCAGAAAATCTATTATGTTCAACAATACAACTTATCTGCAGAAACTCATCCAGAAAGAATGAAGGATTTGAGTCGTCTTCCATTGATGTTAAAAAAAAGAACAGATATACTTCCGGGAAGGACGATGTATTTACTGCCTGTGTATTATATTTCCAAAGTATGCTCAGGATTAAAGCCCTTAACAACTTACTTTATGCACTGCAGTCAGGTGTTCAGCAAAAGAGAATATTATAAAATTTTCATTCTAAAAAATTAATGCTCATTGTTTTAAGTAAACTTTTCATTGTTATTAAATGTGTAGCTGTCAATAGTGTGAATGATTGTTTCAAAGTGAAAATAAAGAGTGACTAATGGCGATTTATTAAAATAAAACAGAAAAGAAAAGAAACACACATCAAGGTCACATCCTAATGGTTTTTCTTTTTCTTTTTTTTTTCAAATAAAATTTGATGCTGTTGTGTTGACAAAATATTAAACTCCATTCACGGTAGCTTATCCAAAACAGAGTGACTTTGTGACTCATATGTTTTTCAATCTGTCACCCTGAAAATTTCACATGTGACTGGATGAATGAAGGTGGGGGTGTTAGTCAGCAGCATTAGTGGGGGTCCAGGCAACTGTACTTCCTCAGCTAAACACCTATCTTAGGCTTCTATAACTATATATGAAATTAAGTCTGGTTTAGCAATAAAAAAGTTGAACACCACCACTGCTGATTTGTTACTCCAACTAAAATCCAAATCAGTTATTTGGTTAACATAAGTGTAGTGCTTCTGGATCAGTCATATAACCCTGGCTAATGAGGACACTGACTTTCGACCGGATGAGTCTATATAGGGCAGGTTTTGGAAGTAATCATCATATCTCTTTAACACTGAAAGACGCCACTCAAAAGTTTTTCAACCCTTAAGTCACACGTATATGAAATCAAGCATCTAGCCATAGAGTCTGCCTTTAAAAGCATTTGTGAAACAATGGTTTGTTCTAAAGAGCTTCTGTAATAAGATCCCATCGTTGCAACAATTCAGTTGGTGAAATTTCTCATCTCCTACAAATTCCACTCAAACTGTTCTACATGGCATATGTTTCCATTGCATAGCAGCTCTTGCTGGTGTAGTATTTGGTAGGCTCAGTATGTTTCTTGATTGTAGTTTAAAAGCATGATGTACGGGAATTCTAAAAAATTTAAATAAATAGAAACATGATAAACTTAAGTGAGCTTTCTTTTTTTAGAGGATACTATCATGTTTTTTCCAATCAGGATCATAAACCAGATCAGATATTGTCATGAGTGATGTCTTGAGTCAGACTGTAGATTTTCTTTCTTGCTCTGTCTCCTCTCACAGGGAGAAGATGATCTGCAGGATCCTGCTACTCATCATCCTCACCTCATGTGTCTCTGGTTCGTTTACAGCTTCACTTTATGAACTCCAAATAATGCTCAACAACAGATTTGTTCCAGTTCTCAGTGTGTCTGCTCCTCTCTTTCCCTCTCTGTCTCCTCAACAGGATCATTTGTAGTCAATGTGACACAGACCTGCTATCAGGCAGAGGAGAACCACAACATCACACTGGAGTGGACGTTCACCACCAAACCTGACAGATCCACCAAAACTCTCAACGTCCTCTGTGAACTGATAACTGAGCGTACAGATTCAGTCCTGTATCGTGTTCAAGAAGGTGTTGAGGTGTCAGAGTCTCAGGATGAAAAGTTTTCAGGACGAGTTGAGAGTGACAAAGACGCCCTCAGAGAAGGACGAATCAGACTTCAACTGTTTAGACTCAGGACTGATGACTCGGGTCTGTACCTGTGTGAACTGAACACAGATTATGGCTTTGGCTCAGCCAGATGTAGACTCAGCATCAGTGGTAAGTTTTTTAGTGGAATGAGTATCAAATTTGACCTGAACCTTGGGATAATTTACTTTGGTTGATATGTAGACTAACTATTCACATTAAAGAAATGCATCTTGTGTCCTTTTTGTTAGCTTCGGATGACCCCAAACGTCCAAGTCCAACAGTGAACACACAACCAGAGAGTCGAGGATGGCTCAACCTGTATCCTTTACTTATACTGCCAGCAGCAGCTTTATTGATCAAACTCTGTTATAAAATCATAAAACGAAAACATAACCTAAATCTAAACAGTCACCGCCTAGGCAGCGAATGCAGTGAAGCAGTAGTCAACTTGAATAATTCAGATGCCACTCACCTTGCTGCTTCATTAGAAGCCACGTCCATCATCTTCTGAGTGTGGACATGACTTCCCTGAACTCCAAAGATTGTCATGTTAACAGCTGGGTCTGCAGTGGAAGATTTGTGGGAGCATCAACCTCAGTGAGAGCTGAGAAACACTGTCTGCAGTCTGCAGCCATCATCAAAAACACTGATGGAAACATTCAAAGCTCTTGTCACGTATATCATTAATAATATTTCCTTCCTCTTTTGGTTCTAACATTTGTTTTTGTTAGATATGGTATGAGGAATCTTTAATTTTTGTCCATTAGCATCCAGAGTGATTGAAATCACTTGTTGTTCTCCCATCAGCTGTTATAAATTATTACTGGTTAAAATGTGCCTGAACTCAAGTTGTTAAAAGAATTCTAAGTGTTACAGTGAACTCCTAATAATTTGACTATGGATCACCATAGGTAGAATTTACTTTTTCTAAAGTTAATGTTTATGTGTATATATTGTAAACAAGTCCTTATTTATATGAAAGAAGTTATGATTCTTCTGTATATGTGTGTGTCCAAATCATTTTATCAAAGGGTCAGAAGATCTTAAAGAGGTCTATAATACCAAGTGTAATCTAACATGTTTGGTACTATTACTTTACAAGGTGTATTACAAGAAGGACAGGAGTTTGATAATTATTTAAAATATATAAAACACTGAATGTGTACATATAAAGCAACAAAGTTGTTTACGCCAACTCTTAATCGTAACATTATTCTACTTAAAGAATATTTAGTTGGCGTTGAAATGACTTTTTCTCTCTCAGCACTGAAAATCTAACACTTGATTCTGCTGAGTTTTTCTGCTATCAGCTTCTGTCTCTGCTTTCATAAAATAAAATGATCGATCTTTTTGATCAACAACACAAACAATGGTGGTGACACTTTCTGTCGAAAAACACTGCGGCATGATGGGAACAGCTGCAGTTGTTTACATAAATCAGGGGTGTTGAACTCCAGGTTTTGAGGGCCGGTGTCCTGCAGGTTTTAGATCTCACCCTGGGTCAACACACCTGAATCACATGATTAGTTCATTACCAGGCCTCTGGAGAACCACTTTAACTGGTTTTGAACTGGTTCTAACTGGTTATAGTTGTTGTCAGCCAGTTGTGGCAGATGACTGCCCCTCCCTGAGCCTGGTTCTGCAGAAGGTTTCTCCCACTTTAAAGTAGTGATGGGCAGATGAAGCTTCATGAAGCACTGAAGCTTTTCATCCAATTGGTTCACCCCAGCGCAAAGCTTCTTGAAGCTTCATTTGCTCTAGCAGGACACCTACTGGACGTAAAAATATTAGTTGGCATGAATTTGAAGTGTGTGGCCTTTTGCACACAGCCTGTAAATGTCAACAACAAAAGGAGTGTGTAAAACATCTATATTGTATTGATGGCAGTATACTGTGTATATTTATACTGGCAGTATGGAAAATGATCATTTGGAAATGCTTAAAATGGAAATAATCATTTACTGTGAGGTGAGGTGTGGTTGGGGTATGGACAGTGGTTGTGCTCTTGTAACGTTGAGGTATGGACAGCTACACACTGAGGCGTCAGTCCTGCCCATATTCTATTCAGTAAAAACTAAATTTTCACTGCTTTTATAATCTTTAGTGGGGAGAGCATAGCTAGGATTTAATGATTTAACAAATCTTTTGAATCCTTTGTCCTCCACAATGCTAAATGGCTGGGAGTCCTCAATCACCATGCTGACCAGGTCTTCATCTATTTGAGATTGTTCTCCTGAGGAAAGACAATAAAGATAAAGCACAAATATAAATATCACACACGTAACTTATTACAGCTGTATAATATTGTTATATCATTTAGTAACATTACTGCATGCTATATTATGATGGCATTTGATGGCTCACCTGGTCTTGCTCCACAATCGGTGTTCCCCTTATTCTCATGCAAAGCTCTGCAGTGCCTAAGCATGGATGAGGTGTTGTTGCTATATCCCAGCTCCCTGGCACATAGCAACCACTTCACCTTGTACAAAAGTAAAGCTGCTTAACATAAATTGTATTGCACCATCAGTATTATGAAAATACATCTTCTGTAGAAATTTACATACCTTGTTGGGAGGAATAGGATCAAAATGTTCCCACACAGGGGAGGACATCCTCCTCTTCTTAGCTGGCTCCATTCTCTCCTGACTTTCTCTCCTCACTCTCATAAACCTCCAAACTGTCTCCAAACTCTCACTAACCGCAACTCTCCATCAAACACCTACATTTTGAATGAAGTCTGAGGGGTTTATATCGCTGTCATATCTCACGGCAAAGTTCGAACCACTTCATGAACCAGTCACGTGGTACAGCCGGGCAGCGAGGCTTCGGACGTCATCATTTTCAGCTCCTCCCATAAATGAAGCAAGCCTCGATACGCACATCGCGGAAACGCCCCCTCCATTACTCGACACAAGCTTCGAAGCCTCGATACAGAACGTCACATCACTACTTTAAAGGGAGTTTTACGTTTCCATTGTGACAAAGTACATGCTCAAAGGGGGTTTAGTTGAGTGTGAGCTCACTTTGTATTATTTTATTATACTATACAGCACATTGAAGCAACTGTTGTTGTGATTTGGCGCTGTATAAATACAACTGAACTGTACTGAACTTTGCAACACCTCATAACAAACTCCTGACGTTGTAGTGAAATTTCAAATTTATGAAAATTTTAAAGATTACAACACAGAAGGTAAAAAAGATTAGTCTTAAGTTGTCAGTTTTGTTAACTTTACATTTAGACCAAAAAAATCGTCATACTTTTTTTTTAATACAAAAGATCCATCACCAAATGGTCTTGGAATTGTCGGCCAGAATGGCGGTAAACTTAGCAAGCTGCCTCACATGGTAAGTCACAAGCACAATGATGACAACTAAAATGGTATTTATTGTTAACTTTTACAGACAACTTTAAAAAGACTAGTAATAGAAGCTTGTAAAACTGAGTACATTCAGGACAATAAAAATCGCTGTGAAGAGCAGTTAGAGTACTTAGCTTCCACCAAGGAAATAAAAAGGATGCAAGAGTTCTGTTTGTGAAAAGTGGTTTGTGGGGACACACAACAGAATATGAATGACAGAGTGAATAACACAAACAGGTCTCCTCCCGGTGGGACATACCCAGAATACCTCATCCACCCCGGGAGGCATCCTTGTCAGATGCCCAAACCATCTCAACTGGTTCCTTTCTATTCGGAAGAGCAGCGGCTCTACTCTGAGCCCCTCCCAGATGGCCGAACTTCTTACGCTATCTCTAAGGGAGAGGCCAGCCACCCTTCACGATCTCGTTCTTTTGGTCACTGTCCACAGCTCGTGACCATACGTGAGGGTAGGGGCGTAGATTGACTGGTAAATTGAGAGCTTCTTTTTAACACTTAGCTCGAGGGACCAGTGCAGCATCACTACCTCTCTTTGAGGCAGTCCAAAAGTCTTTTTCATGGCCTCTCCAAGCTCCTCCCACACACTCCCATGTGCAGTTATGGCCAAACTTATGTTCAAACATGGTGCTCGTCATGGCCAAACTGTGGTTTGCACAGAAGTCCAACAACAACACACAACTTGGTTCAGATCCGCGAGGCCGTTCCTCCCAATCACACCCCTCCAGGTCTCACTGCTGTTGCCCACATGAGCATTGAAGTCGGCCAGTAGGACAACACAGTCCCTAGGCGGAGCACCCTCCAGCACCCCAACGGGAACTCCAACAAGACTGAGTACTTTAAACCTCTACTTGGCGCATAACCACAGACCCATTCCCCAACCTGAAGCCAAGGAAACAAAACCTCTCATCCACTAGGAGAAACCCCAACGTACAGACGGCAAGCCAAGGGGATACTAGGATACCCGCCCCAGCCCACCGCCTCTCACTCCAGTACCTGGACTCTGTCTCAGTCTTGCAACTCCAGACTGAGATAGAGTCCAGCCCCTCTCCAGGATACTGGTTCCAGAGCCCAAATTATGGATTGCGGTGAGCCTGACTATATCTAGCCAGTACCTTGCAACCTCAAAATGCAATAACTTCTCCACCAGAGAGGTGACATTACTTGTCCCAATTGCTAGTATTGTTAGTCCGTCACACAATGCACCCCAGCCCTACAGGGCCTCCTGTGTGTGAACTGAACAAATCCAAAATGCATGCAAAACTGATAAAATACGAAGCCCATTTGCTTTTTTATACATACTTATCCTAAATGTTTACGTTAAGACCAGAGTGGTGGCATATTATGAAAAGAGCCTGCTTAAGATAAGATAAGATAAGATAAGATAAGATAAGATAAGATAAGATAAGATAAGATAAAACTTTATTAATCCCTCAGGTGGGTTCCTCTGGGAAATTCAGTTTCCAAAAGCACAGCACCGAAAGAAGTTACAACAGGTAAGGGAGCACAACGTGAGCAGAATATTATATATACACGCACATATATAAATACAGATACATATATACTTGCAGCAACAAAAATATAATATTCCAGAAACACACTTTGCTGATCTGATCAGCTGTTCATAACACTTCCTACGTTGGAATAGACGTCAGCACAAACTATTGCATGTCCGCCATGAACTGCCCGAAACCAGAAGTGACGTCATTTTTGCGGAAATGTAGTTTTTTACCATCAGGGCCTCAGGGCCTATACTGGTGCTTGTAAAAGTTATGTTTGACTTTATGACTTTCTGTGTCGTTTCTGGGATGCTTAGGACTCATATTGCACTGCTGGAAATAGTTTATTTTGATGCATATGCAGCTTTTTTGCAAATTTGCACTATAATATTTATTTTTGTTTTTCCTGCAGTGTATAAAAATTGGTGTATTTCAAAAATAAAACTATGAAGACACTCAAAATAAATTTCCTGTGGTGGGAAACTATTTTGTGCAACTTTTTTGTATTTACAGTTTTGAGTGATAAGCCTCTTAAATTTCTCTAACTAGAAATATATGTTAAAAAAACAAAAACGATTTTCAATTTTTTTGTAGTTTATTGCACTTTTTTGCAATTTATGTAATTACTATGCACTTAATGAATACATATTATTAAAATCTGGGCTATAATGGTTGTATTGATGTATAGCAACTTGAAATGCTCCCAAAAATGGCTCCACAGCATGTAAAAATATAATATAAGCTCTGGCGGACTTGGTTCTATGGTAGGTCTTAAAGGGTTAAAAGGCCAAATAGGACCAGGTTGATTATAATGCAGGTACAATAAAACAGATGATGAACACAGGGTGAGGATACTGCTTTTGAGCCATGAGGCCTGGGTCACATCAACACCAAATGTCAGGAGAGGAACTGGCACCGGGAGTCTCCCCACAGCCAGGAAGCTAACCTCCGGTACCTTCTCAGTTTCACCTGGACTACAGCTCTCGTTCCCCTTTTCAGTCTCGTGGGGGCGGGAGTCCCGGTGGGTTGTGCAAAGTAGCACGCACTTAGTTGAGGAACACACAAAAGGAGGAGGGAAAGTTTTTCTGTAGCTGTCCCAGCTGTCACAGTAGCTCTCCATTGAACCTTTAATGTTTATCAGTGTATCCCAAGCATAAATAAAAGCAGCAGAAGCAAAGTCAGAACACAAAAGAATCATTCTCAACTTTTATAGTTTCATGTATGTTTAGCATTTATGGATAGCTGTTTTATCCTATACATTGTTAAAGGTATGCAGTCTTGAGACACTGGGCGTAGAAACAGCTGTTATGTCGCTTGACTGTCAAAAAGACAACTTAGAAGGACATGAAGTGAGCATGGAAGGAGCTGCTGCTTTTTTGGATTCAACAGACATGCTCAACAGTTTTGGTTTGCATTTTGAAGGCTGACAGAGATAGATAAACCTGCATCAGATTAATCTGAATTTGTTATATGCCACAGTTAACTCACTGTTCAGTGGTTTTCCACTACATTTTCAGAAAGTTTCTTAACTGTTTCTGCTGCCAAAGAATCAGTTTGTAACACAATAAGGAGAATTCTTGAATAGATTATATTAACGGACCAATAGGTTCAACTATAGGAGCACAGTGGTGTGTTTAAATAAGACACATAGAGAGGAATTTAACTGGAAAGAACCAACTGGCTTTTGTAAACCAAACCATAGGTTTGACAACCACAGGTTTTGGGCATTTTACACAACTGTGGAAACAAAAATTTTACATTTTTTAAAAAATGAAACTAAATAAATAAATAAAATAAAATAAAAACACATTAAACTGCTAATATAGAGACTTGGCCGAGTGTTAGTTCTCAGTTCTCGATTCTGGGTGCACCCTGGTAACCTGACTCTTAAGCCGTTATAGAAAACAAGTTACTTAAATTCAATTTTCATTCAAATGAAGATCTCACACACCATTCACATATGGAGAATATTCTACACAGCAGTCTATAGTGTATGTGACTAAAAACCTGAAACAATTCAGTTGTGCTTGATTTTAATAAAACACTGGTAATAATACTTGGATCAGAAATGGGATGAGCTCTTAAAAAGCTGGTAGTGGACTGAGTGAAGGGTTACAGGACAGTTTTACTACTGTGTCACAGCGATCGAGCCAACTCTGACAACATTTCCTCCTTTTATTCCAAGGAAAGGAGAGTTTCAGTTTCACACAATCTTACAATGAGAACAGCACACGTTAAATTGGGCATTAACTGGTGCTCAGGGACTGTGCAGACCAGCTCTGTCAGGTGGCCCTGTACATCTTCAACCTGAGCCTGAGCCTGGAGAGGGTTCCTGAACTGTGGAAGACTTCCTGTGTGGTTCCGGTGCCAAAAATCGCACACCCCAGGGAGCCCAACCACTTCAGGCCTGTTGCCTTGACTTCTCATCTGATGAAGACCATGGAAAGGCTCATCTTGCATCACCTTCAGCCACTGGTGGGCTCAGTGTTGGACCCCCTGCAGTTCACCTACCGTTCTGGAATTGGGGTGGATGACGCTGTCATCTACCTGGTACACCGATCCCTCTCTCCCTAGAGCAGGCGGGGAGCACTGTGAGGATCATATTTTTTGACTTCTCCAGTGCTTTCAACATCATCCAACCCGCACTACTGAGAGGGAAGCTGGAGGGAGCCGGAGTAGGCAAACAGCTGACTGCATGGACCATCGACTACCTTACCAACAGACCACAGTATGTGAGGCTCCATGACTGTGTGTCCGAGGTGGTAATCTGCAGCACGGGGGCACCACAGGGCACGGTTCTCTCACCTTTCCTGTTCAGCCTTTACACTTCAGACTTCTGTTATAATTCGGACGATTGCCATCTACAGAAGTTCTCAGATGATACAGCCATCATTGGATGCGTATCAGACGGGAATGATCAGGAATACAGGGGGTCATCAGTGACTTTGTTGGCTGGTGTGAGACCAACGTACTCCAAATCAACGCGGCAAGACAAAGGAGATGATCATAGACTTCAGGAGGAAGTCACCCCCTACAACACCGGTGAACATCCAAGGGAAAGACATTGAGATAGTGGACTCTTATGAGTACCTGGGTGTTCACCTCAACAATAAACTGGACTGGACTACAAATACAGACATCCAGAGTCGACTCCACCTGCTGAGGAGACTGAGGTCCTTCGGAGTCTGCAGGACTCTGTTAAGGACATTCTATGACACTGTGGTAGCATCTGCCCTTTTCTATGCAGTGGCCTGCTGGGAGAGTGGGTGCACGGACAGGGACAGGAGCAGGATTGACAAACTGGTGCGGAGGTTTAGCTCCATGCTGGGATGTCCCCTGGAGTCTGTGGAGGTGGTTGGTGAGGGGAGGATGTTAGTAAAGCTGACATCCATCATGAACAACCCACATCACCCACTGCATGAGTATGTGAGTGGGCTGAGCAGCTCCTTTAGTCAGAGACTGAAACACCCTCGCTGCAGGAAGGAGCGCTTTCGCAGATAATTCGTCCCAACAGCAGTTAGACTCTATAACTCCTCAATCACGATGTCATAAGTCACTGGACACTGTGAACATCCACGGTCACCACTTCATGCATAATGGACCTTCCATGACCTTCCAAGCTATATAGTTTATGTCTTCCATATTTCCAACTATATCCATAATCACATACTGTGTATGCTACCATTGTATATAGTGTATTATCTTACTTTTTTTCATTGATAGCTTAATTGTATTTTTGTATTTCCTTCATATATCTGTACCTGAGCTGAGGTGATGCAAAAATGTCCCCGTTGTGGGATCAATAAAGTCTTATCTTATCTTATCTTATCTTATCTTATCTTATCTTATCTTATCTTATTTCAAACATAAGTAAAGAACTGAGTCATTCAAACTGTCATGACAAACATTTGTGAGATTAAAGGCATATTCCTACAAAAGCCTTGGCAACCAGGTCACTAACCCAAATACCTATCGTGTCCACGCCTTTCAGTTGCAAAGCTGACACTAAGCCTGTTCATTAAATATAAAATGATCAAAAATTAATGAGAATAATCAATAATTAAAGCAGTATTTGAATTATAATTTTGCTGAAAGTTTCATGTCATCTAGGTCTGATTCGATAATTCAGAGGTAACAAGTGAAAATATAATTAATAGGAATAAAAACTAAAAAAAACATATAAAACATTGCACGGCCACGCTGTGCTAATTATATATTTTAAAAAATAAATGTAGAGTTGGGAATTGCAATCAATATAAATCTCAAAGTGTTCACAACATTCCTGAACAGAAATAGGCCTCTGCACCTGGGATGAGGGTGTGGCCATGAAAACAATGTGACATGCCATTGGATGTTGGGACACATAATAACATGACGCTAAGCATCGGCCAATGAATGTGAACTAACAACCACAAGGTATGGCTGCACTGTAGGAAAAAATCTTAATATAAAAGTATTCTACTGTGCATTTTACAGTTTTGTTCTGTTCTTCTAGAATATCATTAAAGTTACGTAAATAGACTGTGATTTCACATTTCAAATGTAAATTAACATTACATCACTGTAATGTAATAAAACATAATTTCCATGATTATTAAATGTATCTGTCTGTACATATGCATATTTAGATTGTTAAAATACATTCACAAATGTATCATGATTGAAAGATTGAACTTTTGAATTCAAATGTAGTGCTATGGAAAAGTATATAACATGATTCCTATAAGCTTGTGTTACATCACATAAGTATTATTATCACTGAAACTTAGGGCCATTGTGGCTCAAGAGTTGGCAGTTCACCTTGTAATCAGAAGGTTGCAGGTTCAAGCCCCGGCTCGGGCACTCTTGGTATTGTGTCTGTGGTCTAGACTCTTCGCCTACTGTTGATGTCCAGAGGGGCCAATGGTGCGATATGGCAGCCTCTCCTCTGTCAGTCTGTCCCAGGGCATGCAATCCATTATTATTTAAACCAACTGTTAACTGTATATTTCTGTACATTTACGTATTATGATTCATATTGCCACATTCATTGACCTTGCTTATAGGTAATTTCATTGTTTGATCACGTTAAAATGTAATGTCTAAAAGCACTTGGAAAAGGCAGAATCCCATGTAAAATTAGCGCAACAAACTGTATTGTCATTACTGGGAATAACCGTATTTTTATGAGGAAGTTATTTTCTGTTATTTTACGGTAGTATTTTGGCGCCCCAGCTGCCGGAATATTACTGTTTTTTAAAGATGGTTTTTTTTAACAGTGCAGTCACTCAGCTCAACAACATCACAAATCACTTCATTAAGTTTTTCTCGTCACAGTGATCTTTGATACACAACATCTAAATAGCTGTCAAAATGCTTCAATTAATGGGAATCAGAAAGATTGGAAGTGTCTTTAATTAATTCCTGAATCTTAAAATGCATATAATACTGACTTTGATAAATAGCATTGCATGGCATACAGGACAAAAACAAAACAAAACAGAAAAGATGTTGCATACATTCACGCGCACGGCCAAGTTACAGTTACTGTGCAGCCTGCAGACAGCGTTTCTCAGCTCACACACTCCCAACAATGTTTTTAAAGAAGGAGGCTGCTCATTGTTAAGTTATGCTGAAGTTTAAATCATTAAATGGCAGTTACATCATTTAAACTTACAATAATATGAACATAAAACATGAATGTCATATTACAAAGTCGTTTCCTGACACTTGAAACATTCACACTCTTGGGTGGTTTGTCTTCAGGTTTTCTCACTTGAGTTTTCGACTAATGCTCTGACAATTAAGGCTGTTAGAAATGGCTCCAAGAGAGTTCTCTTAGTCCTGGTTTCAGTTTAGGTCAGTTCAGTTTTATTTATGTATCGCCAAGTCGCAAAAGTCACCTCAAGGCACTTTAGTTTCTCTCAGTACTTAGAGACAGTAGGAGTAGAGAAAACCGGTCTGGCTGGTTGTGTAGAGAAAAGTATGCACATCATTGAAGACCTACATAAAACCTTTATGCCTTCTGAGTCGATTATGGCGTCTGCAGGCAGAGAAGAGCACAACCAGTAGAGGTACCAGTCCCAGAAAAGGGTAGAGGGTGGCTCTTTCCCATCTGTCTGATTGGGTACTCCAAATTGATCTCTTGTGTTGGGAATGAACAGCTGCTGGTGCAAAGGACAGAAAAATGTAGGTGATTAGTCTGTCAAAGAGAATAATTTTATCATTAATGGTAGTTGTAAAAGTAATTATTTGCTTCACTGCCTAAATATATATGCAAGACGACTGACAGGATCTACTGATACACATACATATTATTAGTTGGTTTCTAAAAATCAAATGAGATGAATTCACACTGTTTTATTTACTTTGCAATTGCTTTGCAATGTTGTTGTTGTTTTTTTTTGTTTTTTTATATATGCATTTTTGGACTGTTCTGGATTGAATTCACCTTTTGTTGACTTACCAGTGACATTGAGTTGACAGCTCTCAACGTGAAAGTGATAACCTGTGCTCACCTCACACAGGTACAGACCCGAGTCATCAGTCCTGAGTCTGGACAGTTGAAGTCTGATTCGTCCTTCTCTGAAGGCGTCTTTGTCACTCTGGACTCGTCCTGAAAACCTTTTATTCTGAGACTCTGACACCTCAACACCTTGACGAAAATGATATAAGACTGAGGCTTTATCATCATCTTCCTTTTCACAGATGATGGAAAGAAAATTGGAGGGGGTATTAGTTGCAGTTTTGAATGTCCACTCCAGGGTGACAGTCCCACTCTCCACTGCATGATAGGAGGTCTGTGTCGCATTCAATGATTCTGTTGAGGAGATATATCGGAGCAGACACACTGAGAACTGGAACAAATCTGTTGTTGAGCTTTATTTGGAGTTCATAAAGTGAAGCTGTAAACTAACCAGAGACACATGAGGGGAGGATGACGAGCAGCAGGATCCTGCAGATCATCTTCTCCCTGTGAGAGGAGACAGATTGATTTTATTCATTCCTTGCAACTGTTGATCTTGTTCATTATCCTGTTAGGAAACCCAAGCACTAGAAAACAATTTACTGTTACTGAAGATATAAAAAAAAACAAAAAAACATGTAATGAACCAACTAAGTTACTCACAGCATGTTTGGAAAAGTAAGAAAAGGTCTTTTTTTTTTTTGAGCTAAAGACATTAAAAACAGTCACAGCTTTATTCCTGTCCGCTGTGCAGAGATATAAACAGAACAAAAGGTGACTCCATAATTTCTATTTCATAGGGCATTTTAGGGCATCACCTAGAATGTATAGTCTCCTGAAAGGGCTGTTAAGAGATATGTTGGAATAGTAAATTGTTATCTCCTGTCTCCCTTTCTCAACCACTTTAACTAGAGCCAGATGGAAAATCTTGCACGTTCCAGGACTGGTTATTAGGAGAATTTGTAAGGACTTGAACAGAGAACAGACATCTGTTATTGTTTCTCTGTTCAGAACAGTGAACAGAGAACTGTAGTGCAGATGTAATACAAATGTGTAACAACATAAACAATAGCATAGAAGAAACAGACTGAAATGGAACAGATACATTCAAGTAACAGCAATATTAGATACAGCACAACATTGTAGGTGAATTCAAAAACAATTAAAACACCAGTTACCCGAATTTAGGACAAATAGGCATAGACTGCACAAACATGGGAGGTCTGAGTCCTCTTTTAGACTGGGGTCATTGGTGGCCTTAAGACCATAAATCCATACTCACATATTTACAGATTTAGGTTTAAGTTGAAAGCCAATGATATGAAGTACAAAGAGAAAGGTTTTAGTGAACTAGAAGTAGAAAGTAGCATAAGATAAAATAAGATAGAAGTACAAAAATGTAGTTGAAAAACAATAAATGTCAGCTGGATCTCAATTAGTGGTCCACACAAAACACAAAGCCAATTTAGACCCAACGCAGCAGCCTTCACTGCAGAAGCTGAAGGTACAAATAGACTGCAAGAAAAAACAACACAGAAAATATCACTGTTTAACTTACAATTGCTTTGGAAACCGGATTTTGAGAATCAACCCTGGACTTAGAGCCGCACAGATATCAAGGCGCTGCTGATGCTTCAGCTCCGGTACAGTAAAGAGATCCTGAGGACAGATCTATATCCTGAGAAGTATGAAGAAGGAGTTAAAGAAGCATAGTAAAAGATCAACTGCGTACTCCTGCTGTTTCCTCTTATGTCAGGTAGTGTCAGGTCTTCAGTAATCCTGAGGCAGTGAAGCCCCGCCTTCTGTTTAAGTTGGCAACAAGTCAACTATTCAGATGACGTACCAGATTCCACAAAGGTCAAAATTTTAATTTCTCCCTCATCATCCATCCATTTGCTTATCCTTTTCAGGGTCGCTGGAGCCTATCCCAGCTGTCATAGGGCGAGAGGCAGGGTACACCCTGGACAGGTCGCCAGTCTGTCGCAGAGCCAACACACAAGGACAGACAACCATTCACACCTAGTGACAATTTGGATTATCCAATTAACCTATCCCCACAAGCTGCATGTCTTTGGACCGTGGGAGGAAGCCGGAGTACCCGGAGGGAACCCACGCAAAAACAGGGAGAACATGCAAACTCCACACAGAAAGACCCCGGCCTGATGTTGGAATTGAACTCAGGACCTTCTTGCTGTGCGGCAACAGTGCTAACCACCGTGCCACCGTGCACCCTCATCAAGTCTTAATAATTTCCCAGGTCTTGAAATATCAGAAATTCATTTTTGAATTCCCCTAAGTCTCTATGAGTTTGTTTACTAAGACTTTGGATCTTATTTTTATAAGGCTTGCCTCTTGTTAACATGCTGAGTAATACTGAATATAATTTAACACATTTAAGACCAGAATGAGCTGTAACGCAAACAGGATTTAAGGGTTGGGTTGAGAATATTATTAATAGAAGCTGTCAGGAGGAGCTAAAGTTTACCTTCGTTATATTTCATTTGCATATGACTGGAATGCAGTTTGTGAAGTTATGTTACATTCAAGTGTTCAAATAGCGTACCTTCCCACCCAGTATTACGCCAGCAAGATGAGTCACTGCGTCATTGTGACCGTCATCAAAAGAAAGCCTTCGACTTGTTTTCTTGGTGCCTGGGTTTGAGGTGCTCATAAATCACCATGTGCTAAAATCCATTTGTCCTTTAAACGTTTAAAGAATCCTCCAGCATGTGACAGCTCAGGCTGATTAGTCTAGACTGATTCAGTTTTGGTCATTAAAGAAAGACGTTGTGTGAAGTTAACTTGGCTTTAAGAATCCAAGCTTCATGTCATGTTCTCTTGATTTTTGTTGTAAGTCTTCATATTGTGGCCTTTGAAATTTTTGATTCATATGTGTTGAGGTTTGAATGTTTATTTTATCTTATACTCTTGTATTCCATGTCTTTAGTCTCTGTTGCATTTCATTTCTTGAGTTATTGTTTTTGCAGAATTTCAATTTGTTGTTTTGTTCTCATCTCTGATTGTTTTGCAGTCTTGGACTTTGATGTTTCTGGATTTGCGGTTAGCAATAATGGAGACAAGACTGACTGAATGCAGGGAGGAGACACAGAGACAGGCCAAGAAAAGAAATGAAAGGGAACTGATTAAACTAAACAAGGAATTAAAAACGAAACACCTAGATCACTGGTCTAGGCACTTGGGAAAAATACTAAACATCAGAGGACTAAGGAAAATAAAAAGTATCACATACAACTCCAGAAACAAATCACAAATCCACAATATTAAAAAGTACAAGGCAGAAACCCTGAGATCCTAATAGTTACTAGTAAGACTGGATATAGTGTAGCTCTTTGTAATGGGTATCTTCCTGCGTTGTCTCTGAGAAGATACAGCAGTTGATCAGATGGAGTCCAGTCATTTATTCAGTTTGTACAGGTATTCCCACAGCACAGGAATGAACACTTTGTATGCTTTGTGTAGAAATAATACACAACAATAAGCAACATTCATATTAATATTACAGATTACATGGGTTTATACAACAGTCTGCTAAAACCAGGAGAAACCTGGTGTTAAACCAACTAACACCTACTGCTGTTACTACATGATTGAATGCAATCCAACATTTCCATCTGCTGGTTATAATGGTTAACAGCAGAGCAAATTTGCAGCTGCGGCTTTATGTTTTGTCAAGCTTCTTTATAATAGTTGTTCTTGGACTGTAGGTTCCTGTCAGTACTGATGGGTTTTTACCATAAGAAGCTCAGCATCTGTACATCTGCTATAGGATTTTGTATCCTCTCTTCATTTCTGAAAACAACTAAAAGTATTGCAAACAGTGCCAGCAGAGCTGCCAACACTCCCATTAAAATGTAGAAACCGGTCATTCCTCCAATGTCTGTTGTCGTTTTTGTTGTTGGTCTGTGAGGTTGGAGCTGATCAGCAGCTGCTGTAAGAACATGGAGACACTAACGTTAATGATCAGAATCAAAATGATAACAGTTCAGCTCACAGTGTTAGAGTTACGGATCACAATAAAATAATAATGATCTCCAAAAAATAATAACTTTAATGTGTAGAATAAAACAGAAATTGAAGGGGATAATCCTCCTTCCATAATTTATAAAATGAAGCTCCTGTTTTATTCAGTTTGAGTTCAGATCTAGCCTTCAATGTTTAGACGAATACATAAAAGAGTTTTGTGTTTAACTGGTCCATCAAAGTTTGAATAATAATCTGCAGGTTTTCATACATCATTCCAGACATAAACATGACAAACCAATTATTTTTAAAAAATGCAATATTTTAACTAAATAAAGATACCAGTTACGTTGAGTCCACATCTTCCAACACTGAAGCCATAATCAGTGTTGACCTCACACAGGTACAGACCCGAGTCATCAGTCCTGAGTCTGGACAGTTGAAGTCTGATTCGTCCTTCTCTGAGGGCGTCTTTGTCACTCTGGACTCGTCCTGAAAACTTTGCATCCTGAGACTCTGACACCTCAACACCACTGGACACATGATAGAAGCCTGAGGTTTCATAATTAGTCATCTGTTGACAGATGATGGAAACAGAGTTTGTGGAGTTGTCAGGTTTGGTGGTGAACGTCCACTCCAGTGTGATGTTGTGGTTCTCCTCTGCCTGATAGCAGGTCTGTGTCACATTGACTACAAATGATCCTGTTGAGGAGACAGAGAGGGAAAGAGAGGAGCAGACACACTGAGAACTGGAACAAATCTGTTGTTGAGCTTTATTTGGAGTTCATAAAGTGAAGCTGTAAACTAACCAGAGACACATGAGGTGAGGATGATGAGCAGCAGGATCCTGCAGACCATCTTCTCCCTGTGAGTGACACAGCAAAAATGAAAATCTACTTCATTCACTGATGACAATATCTAATCCTGTTCATGATCCTTATTACACAGACTCACCAAAACTACAAGAACTACAACCACGGCAACAGAAGCATCTAGAAGAAAAACCTGCAGTGTTCAGAGCTGAAAAAAAATGCTTTTTTCTGATACAAGGTAGTGATGTGGTTCATTTTCTAAATAGATGGAAAAAATTTAATCTGTTTCTCTGAACATCTCCTCACAAACAAATGCGATGCTGCTACAGAAAGAAATGAATGAATTTATTTTTAAAAAGGTAAAATACAAACTCTGCAGTGTCCTCTTCTTTCAGATGGTTTCCTTTTTACACCAGAGTCAGCTCTGCTGCATCTCCATAACAATTTGGAAATCTGTACAGTTTCACTTTTACATTTAGGTGAGATTTTGCCAGTTTAATCTTACCCTACTTCTTATCATGATAGTGGAATATTCGCAGATGCCACATGATGGAGCTAAGTGCTCATCTCATCCAACGGAAGTGTGGTTTCTTTTTATTTGATTTTTTTTTTTTTTACAGTTTTTCTCCATTGGTGACATGTTTTGGAGGGAATGATCATTAGACTGAGAATCAACTAATCAGTTTAGATCTACAAAATCTATTCATTTGGAAAATGTGCTAAATATGGGCTAACTGTATAACTGTAGGCCACTTGTACTTAATCATTTGCAAAGATTTACTGAGACAATTGAGACATGTACTAAGGCACTTGCCATTTGATAAAATTAATGAGAAATTAATGAGAAATGTCCATGTTATTTTGAGAATGCAATTTCTCTTTCAAGAAATGAGCCAAAACAATGGAGAAAAACTGTAAATCAAGAATTGAATTCAAAATCCTGCTCCTCCCATACAAGGTCAAACACTATGTCAGTTTTTGAGAGTGGGGCTCTGAGATATAACTTAGCCAGTTATTAGTTTCAATTTTTCTTTAATACCACAGGACTCTACGCTTCCCCTCACATTTCACATTTCATTTTTCTGTTAGAACTTTCTGACTTTGTTTAAAAAGACATCAATTTAGACATCAATAAAAAATGTCTGTATGCACAGAAAAAATATTTTGAAAACTAAAAAAGGGTTTAATCTATAAGTGAAATTGCTGTGTGATATTTGTTGTTTGTCACGGCTGCCGAGGCGAGCCGTGTGGAGTTGGAAGAAGGACCCAAGATGCAGGCAGTGGATGAAATGCTAGTGAGGTTTATTTACAAAGGTGTAGTGGCAAACAAGCAGTGGGGCATGACAAATAACTGAAGACACCTAAACTGGGAGAAATTAAAATAACAGACCTGGGAGCATACGATAAAGGGATGAGAAGCAGAGAGACGCAGACAAGGAACAGGACACCGTGGCCCACACGGTAACGCAGACTGACACGACATAACGCAGACAAACCAGCAACAGGCAGGAGAACACACAGGGCTTAAATACACACACCAGTAATCAGGGGATGAGAGACAGGAGGGCAACACGGCTGGGAGGAATCAGAGCTGAAGGGACAGGGGAAACGTAAACTGAACACACTCACATCAGACAGAGACCTTCACAATAAAACAGGAAACTAACAGACAGAGAACCAGACAGGACACTGAACTTGACAGGCGGACTCATAAGTAGACACAATAACACCATGGACAGACAAAGGGAACACAGAGAAGTGGGGGCAGGCAAGCAAAGAACAGAACCCTAACAAATGGCAAAATCACAACAGAATACACACTCAGAATAAACAAAAGCATAAGGAAACACAAAACACTGAGTCCTCAGACTCAGGACCATGACAGTGTTTGATTTTGATCTGTTTTGTACTATCAAGTTATTGTTCTGGGGTAAAGGTTGTAAATGGGGATGTAGCTTTAACTGGGTATCGTAACAGCAGTTTTTCACCCATTCTGTGTTTCTGTGTTTGTTTATTGTCTTTAAAAGTCACTTTCTATTATGTGACTTTTTCGAAAGTGTACCAAGCTTTTTGATTGCACTTAAAAATGACCGCTAAACAACATGTTTTTAGTTCATAGAGTTGGTGGCATTTGGTTCATTTGGATTGTTTGATCGTTGTTAGATGATTAAACAACTATAACAATAGTATTATAGTATGGTGTACACATGGACTGAAAGGATTTTAACATATTAATAAAGATCTGTGAGGGAAAGGTCATTTTCAATTATATACATATACATATTATATTTTTCATGTTGAAAAGCTTTTATCTGATCAACAGGCTCAGAGAAGGGTTTGATCCACTATTTAATCTTAACATCTGCCTTCACTCATAAAAATGCTCCAAATGAATAACTACAACATTTCTATAAACATACTGAAAGCATAACCAAAAGGAGAAATGAACTGAAGCTGAAGTGAACACAGAAAGAGAAACAAACTAATGTGACATGATCCGAGGAAGCCAGGTGTGGCAGCTGTGTTTGCATATGCAGTGAAACTACACTTCTACCAGTTTACTGTAGGTACTGATGAAACAGACAGGTACCGAGTGAAAGAAGAAGACATAGTAGATGTATGTATTTACTCTTTTCATTGATTTCACTGTAATTCTGTTTCTTCTTTCCTGCTGTGATGTGGATGATGGGTCAGCTTGCTTCCTGTGAAATTAGTTCAATATTTGAGTTACTACATATTATTAGGTTGAGCTAAGACCAAACCAATTGATTATACATCATAATGTTCACCTCTGTAACGGGACCCTGACACAGAACATTTAAGAACCTTTGCTCTGGACAGAGAAGACTGAGGGAGACCACACCCTGTGCACTGTCTCTGTGTCTGTTGATTGGACTGAACCATGAATTTGGTCTTTTGTATATTGACCAGTGTTGGTCAAGTTACTTGAAAAATGTAATCAGTAACTAATTACTGATTAGTTCCCCAAAAAAGTAATCCTGTTACTTTACTGATTACTTATTTTCAAAAGTAATTAATTACTTAGTTACTTAGTTACTTAGTTACTTTTTAAAAACATGATTTACAACCTGAAGAGGTGATAAAGCGATAGATCTTTCAGCCCAATTCTACTTTTTCTGCTTAATCCATCATACAAAATGTAATCAAATGGAAAAGTCTCTTTTTTTAACTTGTTTTATCAATTTTAATCTTTTAACTTTATGCATCAAGCAAAAATTTTATTATATGCAACATTCTCTGAGTTGAATAAATTAGTTTAACATTTAAACCTATTTTCGACACATTCCAGCACATAAAATAAAATATTTTTTGTGTTTACACTCACTCTTTCAAATAGATGCAAGTAAAACACAGCAGAAAATAAATAAAGTCAAAGACTAGCGGTCCTGTTGCTCTATTTTCACCTGTAAAGCAGGACTGCGGTAGGCGGAGGTTTACCGTGTGTGCCGCGGTCAGTTGAAGAATCCACGACTTTCTCTGTGAATTTCCCATTACGTCGTTGCGCACTCGGTGCTTGCTTGGAAGTTTAGGGGTTTTTTTCGCTGTAAAAAGAAGTTTTCTTCCCACGCATGATGGACGCTAATATTTTTGTCACTTTTTATGGAATCAAACTCAAAGTAAGGTCAGTACTTCCACGCTTTAAACGCTGCACGCTCATACTCTCTCCCACAATCGATATGTGATCCATTGTTGATCTGCACACAGCTGTTGTCACTAACGGCGCACTCGCTTACGTCACTGTCATGAGACATTCTCGCAAAAAAAGTCACGGTTTTAGTAACGCAGTAACGCAGCGTTCCTACGGGAAAGTAATCCCTTACTTTACTCGTTACTTGAAAAAGGTAATCAGATTACAGTAACGCGTTACAAGTAACGCGTTACTGCCCATCTCTGATATTGACACATGAGCTATTTAAGTATATGATGACTTCAAGTGCTTTGACATAACCTGTTAATGCCACGGCCTCTGGTGATGATCTCTTTTGGTAATTTATCATGTTTCTGATTCAGAGAGTTGGATCAGTCATGGTAGTGAAACAGGACAGAATATTCAAAACTTTTTAGGGCTGCAGACTTGTACAATTCTTAAAACAACTGTTATTATAGATTAATATGCTGCACATCATTTATGTAACTGAGCTATCAATATTTTGGAGTTCAAACATTTTACTTGAAATTCAGTAAAACATTAGAACAAAGTAGTGAGACTATAAACTTGTTTAACCAGTCGAGCAGTGTAGGCATGTAAAATCATCAGTACAGTGAACACCTGTATTCAAATTATTAACATCAAAGAGAAAAACAAGGAAGTGAGCTGCAGAATAAAACACATGGAATGTGGACATTTGGTGAGCTTAAATTTATGTTATGTTTCTATTAATAACGTGCAGATGAAACTGATTTCTTATTTCTTTGGGTATGACAACTTTTTCATTAAATTACTATTTCAAGATGTTTCTTTAAATCCTGCTGTGGTTACACACAGTCAACAGTTTCTCTCTGGTTAGTTAAACATTTAACAGAAAAGCTGAAATAGTTAAAACAGAGCATGATTTCTAATGTTAGGAGATCAAAGTGAAATAATGAATAATAAATGGATAAAAGAAAAATGTTTTAGATATAGTATCAAACTCTTCAAGCCTTTAGTGGAAGTGTCAGCCATAAAAGAAAAACAACAGAAAACAGGAACAGGTCATTTGTAAGTCAAACTTTTCGTAAGTCGATGCACCTTTTTCCATCACCTTTTGAGTGAGGCGATGCTGGCTGAAGACGAAGTTCTTGTTGGAGGAGGAGGTGGCAGAGGTTGAAGAAAGCATACGTATGCATGCATACATACGCATGTGTACATGTACATAACATTAAGGAATTTAATGTAATTTTTTAAAATTTTCTGTTTTATCTATCTCATTACGCAGGTATTTGCCGTACCATGGGCAGAAACATTGCCATTAAGTGCCTTCGTAACTTGAATTTTTCGTTAAATGGGGTCTTCATAAGCCGGGGTTCCCCTGTACAATAAAATGAGAAATCTCTTTAGACCTGACTCCTGATAAACAGGATATTGTGAGTTCAATAGTTTCTCCGTATGAGAACAATCCGTATGGAAGTAAGTGGTTTTACTCTGGCTTACCTGAAATCCTGCAATTTGAAGTAATTCAGTCTAGATCTACTCCTGCATCCAGAACAGCTGCCCACACTGCTTTTGGATTCGCCAAGAGTTTTCACAGGGTCTGGCTAGCATAAAAGTGCACAAAAGGCACTGAATAATATGTACAACTAAAGGAAAAGTGCATCTTGCATTATTTTGGTGTATTTGTTAAAGTGCTTAATCAAATAGACAATGAAGTAAAAATATAACACTCCATTTCACACACAGTTCAAGTACTCAAACTGGTTTTAGTATTTTTTTTAAACAATACAGAGTTCACACTGTTGCAGCAGTTACCACGTGTAAAATTAGCATAAGTTTTCCTGCTAACTTATCAATTTTAGTAACTCACCGGAGTTTCCAAGAAACAAACATGCACTGCATCGGGTTGGTCAAGAGCAAAACACATAAAATGCTCTGAAAAGTACATAACTTTAAGTCAGAGATTGTTAAAAGTACATTTTAACACTTATTTTATATTGAAAGCCTTACTGTTTTGCTCTCAGTGTCTTGCTCCGTTTTGTCTAGCTTAATGCAGCAGCGTGCTTATGTTGCATTCACTGGACTATGGAAACACAGTGTGTTCAAGGGGTGTCGGAAATAATAACATAAGGTGAAAAAAATATATACTAGGAACCATGTCTATAGTGTTTACCTTTTTCTCTTTTATCAGGTGACTGCAGGTGTTGATGAACATGGAAAGGTATCACACTCAACACTTCACATTAGAATCACTGCTACACGAACAAATACTTAAAATATTTCATACATGCAGTAACTATACAACATCTATCTGGAAGATAATCATCTGTTCTTTCTTATGTTAACAATTTATTTTAACGCAGCACAGTTAACAAACACTAAACGCCGTTATTACATTTCATTTAACACAAACACACTAAACAAAACTGCAGTTGTAATGATAAATTGTTGTACTACAGCGACTCATAGAGATCCAGGTGACATGATAGTGACTGATCCATCTCATCTAAAAGGAGACAAAACTCTGAAAACTGCAAAGACGATATTTACACAGCCAGAAATGTAACAGTTTAAAACTAGACAGACTAAAGAGGACAGAAATCATTCAGTGTGAAGAGCTTCAGACTTTATTGGCTTGATGTTATTCATATATAACACACACACATATATATATATATTAGGGGTGCAACAATACTCGTATCGATATTGAACGTTCGATACAGTCCTTTCGGTTTGGTACGCATATGTATGAACAATACAAAATTTTAAATTTATTTTATCAACTTTCCTTCTGACGATGCTGTCTGTGTTGAACGCTCAGTGGATCTGCGCTCGACAGTGCAGCCTAGGCAGAGTAGTCGAACGCAGATTCACTGAGCGCAGGGCAAGCTAGCGAGACAGAAGTTAAGCTCTCCTTGCGACATGGCAAATTGAACCTCCCCCACCCTCATTCAGATCTGGCATTTGGAATTATTTTGGTTTTCATGTGACGTATGACCCTGAAGGTAAGCGCGTCATGGACTAAAGTAAAACAGTATGTTGGATGTGCCACGCAATGCTCAATTACATTGATGGGAATTAGTATTTTAGCGCAGTTAACTCGTTAACGTGTTGGCCGTCCAGCCCCACGCACGGGGCGATCAGCGGTAGCTCGTTAACGGAGATTTGCCGTGTTGTGGTGTTAAGATCATTTCAACGAGATTAACACTGACAGCACTAGTGGGAACACAACGAATATGACTGCACAATTACTCCGACATCATCCTAGTGCAAAGACAAGTGGAAGCAGACAAAAACAACAAGCACGCA
Organism: Diplotaxodon limnothrissa; assembly: GCF_057381915.1. Lineage (NCBI taxonomy): Eukaryota > Metazoa > Chordata > Actinopteri > Cichliformes > Cichlidae > Diplotaxodon > Diplotaxodon limnothrissa. The sequence goes on along the minus strand of NC_140598.1, from coordinate 38,872,255 downwards.
TGCTACAAACTTTACCCGAGTCATTTAGACAGCCGTTAGCACATGATTCTCCTTATATATATATATATATATATATATATATATATATATATATATATATATATATATATATATATATATATATATATATATATATATATATATATATATATATATATATATTGGCCTACCTGGTGTTTTTCCTCATTCCCCAGACCAGACTCTCCCAAACCTCAGTGTGGACTCAGCTCTGTGACTATGAGGAAGAGCAGGAAGTCAGAAGAAGACCGCCCTGACTTTGAAAACAGGAAACTGTCTCCTGATGAGAAGTAAGAGTTAACAAAATGTTAAATGTTCCTTTCATGAGTAATCAGTGAGAAGATATGGTTTACTGCAAGTGTTGCACACTTCTGCCTTAATGGGCTACTCAATATGTAGTTGGATGTTGAGTCCGGATATTTGATTCTTAGACAAAGTTGGACAAACATTGGACATTTTGTTTATTCATGGAACCAGTAAGTTTTACTTTCGGCAGCAACTGCTTTGGTATTACTTACTGTTGACTCCTCCAGCATGAAAGTCTAAAATAAATTAGTTAAAATTACTTTGGAAACTGTTTTTTTTTTTAATTTACTCCTCAAGAGTAATTTACAGTCTTTCTTTAATCTTTCCTTATATTTAATAATACTGTTGTGGTCTCGTACACCAAGGCTCTTAATTTAGTAATCAGTGTAATGAATTTAAAGGAATCAATCTAAATCAATTTAGTAATAAAATATGTGAAGAACAAACATCTTGGATTTTTGTACAAAATAGTTACAGTTTCTTCATGATGTCTCCACAGAGCTGATCAGGAGAGTTCAGATGTTTCAAGTCTTCTGCATCAAACTGATCTGGACTCAGTATTTAAGGTTTGTACATGTACACCAAACTCTGTTTGTAGTTATTTTCATGTTGCACTTTTTAGAGTATCAAAAATATTTAAATGTCTGCCGGCAAAAGCAGTTATTTCATATTTCATTATATTTTTTATTTATCGAGAACTTTTCAAATCAAAGCTTTAAAGTGCTCATGAGTTCAGATTGTGTCATTTATTTTCCAGATGCTGGAGGAAAACATTATCACTTTTGTGAAGAACGAACTAAAGAAGATGCAGAATGATCTGAATCCAGATTATTCAGAGTGTCAGAGGGATGAAGAGGAGGTGTTGGACAGTGAGGAAGAGAAGCAGAGAAGGAGCAGCAGAGAGGCATTTCTCAAACTTGCAGTTAACTTCCTGAGAATAATGAAACAGGAGGAGCTGGCTGACTGTCTGCAGAGCAGTGAGAGGATTTCTCTTCATAAATTCAGTCTTTACAGGAATGAAATTGTCACATTTTCTATAATCATAACACTCATGTTTCTGGTGCTTTCCTGTAGAAAGTCCTGATCCACTTTGTGAGAATACATTTAAATGTAACCTGAAGAAGAAGTTCCAGTGTGTCTCTGAGGGGATTGCTAAACCAGGAACCCGAATCACTCTAAATGAGATCTACACAGAGCTCTGCATCACAGAGGGAGGGACCGGAGAGGTCAACACTGAACATGAGGTCAGACAGATTGAAATGTTCTCCTGGAATCCAAACAGACCAGAAACAACAATCAGGTGTGAAGACATCTTTAAAGCTTCGACTGAAAGAGACAAACCAATCAGAACAGTTCTGACCAAAGGAGTGGCTGGCATCGGGAAAACATTCCTGACACAAAAGTTCACTTTGGACTGGACTGAAGACAAGACCAACCAGGACATCCAGTTCATTTTTCCATTCCCATTCAGAGAGCTGAATTTACTGAGGGATAAAAAGTTCAGCTTAGTGGGACTTATTCATCACTTCTTCACTGAAATCAAAGAAGCAGGAATCTGTAACTTTAAAAAGTTCAAAGTTGTGTTCATCTTTGATGGTCTGGATGAGTGTCGACTTCCTCTGAACTTCCACATCACTGAGATCCTCACTGATGTTACAGAGTCCACATCAGTGGATGTGCTGCTGACAAACCTCATCAGGGGAAAGTTGCTTCCTTCTGCTCACATCTGGATAACCACACGACCTGCAGCAGCCAACCAGATCCCTGCTGACTATATAGACATGGTTACAGAGATCAGAGGGTTCACTGACCCAAAGAAGGAAGAGTACTTCAGGAAGAGACTTAGAGACAAGGAAGAGGCCAACACCATAATCTCTCACATCAAGACATCACGAAGCCTCCACATCATGTGTCACATCCCAATCTTCTGCTGGATCACTGCTACAGTTCTAGAGAGCGTGGTAAAAACCAAACAGGCTGGAGGAAAGCTGCCCAAGACACTAACTGAGATGTACATTCACTTCCTGGTGGTTCAGACCAAACTGAAGAACATCAAGCATGATGGAGGAGCTGAGACAGATCCTCTCTGGAGTCCAAAGAGTAAGAAGATGATTGAAGCACTGGGGAAACTGGCTTTTGAGCAGCTGCAGAAGGGAAACCTGATCTTCTATGAATCAGACCTGACAGAGTGTGACATTAATGTCAGAGAAGCCTCAGTGTACTCAGGAGTGTTAACACAGATTTTTAAAGAGGAGAAAGGGCTGTACCAAGATAGGGTGTTCTGCTTCATTCATCTGAGCATTCAGGAGTTTCTAGCTGCGCTTCATGCCCATCTGACATTCACCAACTCTAATGTCAACCTGCTGGAAGAGGAACAAACAGTCTCAGTGCATGTTTCTGAAAGCCACTTCTACCAGATTGCAGTGAACAAGGCCTTACAGAGTCCAAATGGACACTTGGATTTGTTTCTTCGCTTCCTCCTTGGTCTTTCAATGCCATCCAACCAGGAACTCCTACAAGGCCTACTGACACCAACAGGAAGCAGTTCACAAACAAATCAGAAAATAATCCAGTACACCAAGAATCAGATCAACCAGAATCCCTCTCCAGAGAAAAGCATCAATCTCTTCCACTGTTTAAATGAATTGAATGATGACTCTATAGTGAGGGAGATCCAACGTCGCCTTAATTCAGGAAACCTTTTTATGGTTAATCTTTCCCATGCTCAGTGGTCAGCTCTGGTCTTCATCTTACTGTCATCAGAAAAAAATCTAAATTTTATTGACCTGAAAACATACTCAGCTTCAGCAGAAGCTCTTCTGGGACTGCTGCCAGTGGTCAAAATCTGCAAAAAAGCTCTGTGAGTATGCAACTACCACTAAGCAAGTTAGTGGGAGTTTTCAATCAGTGCTACTTTCAAGAGTTTAGTCAGCTTAAATATTAAAAGGATGTCTTCTATTCTCTCATTAATACATTTCCAGGCTGAGTGGCTGTAACCTCACACAGACAAGTTGTGAAGCTCTGTCCTCAGTTCTCAGTGCTACGTCCTCTAGACTGATAGAGCTGGACATGAGTAACAACAATTTGCAGGATTTAGGAGTGAAGCGACTGTGTGCAGGACTCGGGAGTCCACAATGTGCACTTCAAATTCTCAGGTGAAACCAGAACCAACAAATAACAGTCAAATATATTTAAAAAAGAGTAGTTTTCTCTGCCAGTGTGACATGTGCTGTTTTGTTTTTGCAGGCTGTCTGGCTGTCAGATCACAGAGGAGGGCTGTGCTTCACTGGCTTCGGCTCTGAAGTCAAATCCCTCACACCTGAGAGAGCTGGACCTGAGCTACAATCATCCAGGAGACTCAGGAATAAAGCTGCTGTCTCCTCTACGGGAGGATCCCTGCTGGAGACTGGACACCCTTAGGTAAAGAGTCAAGTTTGTGCAGGAAAAATACCATAATAATGAAAATATATTTTGCTTTTGTGAAGGAAAAAAGTTGAAAACGTCTGGTTTTTTAAGCTAAAAGCATTTGTGCTTTTCTTTGTCTTTACTAATTTCAGAATGGATCCTCATGGAGACCAGTGGATGAAAACGGGTCTAAAGAAATGTAAGTGTGTTTTATGTTTTATGTTTCCTGCTGTCATGTAACAAATTCCTTTATATTTAAATCCAATTTGCTCCACTCCAGCTTATATATTACATGCATCTCGTTCCTTTGTGTCTTGGAAGGTAGAGTTATTTTGCTAACACAATAAAATAATACATAATACTACGACAATAAAAGTACAGCAACATATTAAATATCCACTTTCACATGGCTGTAGCACATCACCCATGAATCAGAAAGTTGGTGGTTTGATCTCTAGCTACTACAATCTGCGTGTCAAAGTATTCTTAGGGATAATACTGAACCACAAGTTGCTCTGTGATGCATCCATCTGAGTGTGACTGTGTACAAACATTAGGAAAAAAACACATCTAGGCATAGAAAAATGTGCTTTATGAATGTGCATAACGGGAATGAGGCATGTTATAAAATGTTTTGAGTTCTCAAAAGAGCAGAAAAGTGCTATTGATGACCCAGCTTGCAACAAAGATACTGTTTGCCCAGTGAGGGGCAGTTCTTGAGTATTTAGAGGTTTTTTGGGGAGACCAACAAAAAATGTGCAGGACATAAGATGAAGGCTATTACAGTTCAATTGATTTTCATGTTTACACCACCTAAAAGGAAATTTGGACCACAAATTTCTAACATAAGAGAAGAAAAAAGTGAAAAGTGCTTATAAAATCACAAGTTATAGTTATTATAGCAATTAAAAAATGCCAGGTATAAGAGAGCACAATGTGATCCCATGTGTTATGAAAGTTTCATAGTGTGTCCTTTGATGTGGATTCAGTAGTGTTCAGGTGTGTAGTTTTATATCTTCATATGTTGTTTGTTTTAGGCTACTTTTCAGTTAAGTATTGTAGAAATTTGTTCATGTCCAGTTAATTCTCCAGTTAATTACATTCCACAATGTGTGTTGACAACAGGCCATTTGCTGTCCTAGTTTTATTTGAGGTTTCATTGTTTATTGCAGTAGTAACAGTGTTTGCCTTGTTCTTTTAGATTTCTGTGGGCTGACAGTGGATGTGAACACAGTCCACCGCAATCTTAAACTGTCTGACAACAATAGGAAGGTGGTGCACATGAAAGAGGACCAGCTCTATCCTGATCATCCTGACAGATTTGATAGTCCTCAGCTGATGTGTACTAACAGTCTGACTGGTCGTTCTTACTGGGAAGTTGAACACAGTGGAGAGGTTCATATTGCCGTGACTTACAAAGAAATAAAAAGGAAAGGAAACAGTGATGACAACAGGTTTGGAAGGACTGATGAATCCTGGTCTCTGTACTGTGATGATACAGATTATTTCGCAATGCACAATTACACATCAACAGCCATCAGTGTTCCCTGCTCATCTGCCCCTCACAAGGTTGCAGTATATGTGGACTGTGATGCTGGCACTGTGTCCTTCTACAAGGTCTTCCCAGATATGCTGTACCACTTCTACACTTTCAACACCACATTCACTGAAGCCATTTACCCTGGGTTTAGAGTTAGGTTTCTTGACTCCCATATCTACATCTGTCCTGACTCAGAAAACTGAACCTCTGCTGCTACTGTAGAGAGAATTCTGATATTGGTAAAACAGTTTTTTTAATTTCATCTTGATGCATGCAAATATCCAGGTAAATATCCAGGTAAGTAAATCTCCAAAAGTTGATTTTGTTCATCTGGATGTAACGTTTCAGTGGGAGAAATGTTTTGTCACTCATTCAAGTGACTTCTTCAGTCTCAGCTGACTGCAGGTTTCCCCAGTCTTATAAACAGTACAGCTTTAAAAAAATAAATAAATAAATAAATATTAAAAAAAAAAAAAAAAAAAAAAAAAAAAAATATATATATATATATATATATATATATATAGATAGATAGATAGATAGATAGATAGATAGATAGATAGATAGATAGATAGATAGATATCTATAAAAAAAACACCCAGCACGCCCCTGCGGGCGGTTTATCCTTCAAGCTCGGGTCCTCTACCAGAGGCCTGGGAGCTTGAGGGTCCTGCGCAGTATCTTAGCTGTTCCCAGGACTGCGCTCTTCTGGACAGAGATCTCCGATGTTATTCCCGGGATCTGCTGGAGCCACTCGCCTAGCTTGGGAGTCACCGCACCTAGTGCTCCAAATATATATATATATTATTGACAAGTAAATAAACAATCACTGGCACCCAAAATACCACTGGTTGTTCCTCTGGCCATTGCAAACCTGTCGGTGGTCTGGATAGCATTTGGAGCTTCGCTAGCAACCCGGCATTTCATCTCCGACAAAGTTATCCCAGAGAGAAGTAAAGCAAGTGTGTAAGTCCATCTCTGAATGTTTGTAAAGCATTCCTGCCTTAAGCTTAACAAACGATATATGGAGCGACTGCCTCTTCTTGCTGCTACTTCAATCATGAAACTGCTTAATGATCAGCTGATCGGCTTTTCTGTCGCGAGTCCATCTCTCTGGTTTGTTTTTGGCCCACTTTGCACCAGAAAGAGGAAACCAGTGGATAAACAACAGCAGCACGTTTAAGCTTGATAAGCTGTTGTTAGAATTTATTTAATATTACTTTCTACACCAGGATCTTTTTTTACGTAGCTGACGCTGGTAACTGAGCAGGGGCGGATCTAGCAAAGTTTAGCCAGGGGGGCCGATAGGGCATTAACAGGGAAAAGGGGGCACAAAGACATACTTTTCTTTCTTATTCTCATTTAAAATGTCTAGCTTTTAATAAATAATTATCTGACACCCAAAGTTTTAATTTGATGTAAAATGAATAGAAGTCCATTACTGTATATAGTAACTATTAAGTCTAATATATATACCCTAGTAAGCTATAGTACTTTTTCCTTTGGGAAGGTACCATCTGTGCAGTCTGCAATTTTGTTGAAGAAAGATGTTGAATCTATTTAATATTTCTTGAAAAATAATTGATTTCTGTGCATTTTTTTTCACACTGCATCAAATTAAGGTTGATTACGTCAATTAAGCATCATGAGGTGGAGCGTGAGGGGTGGTTCCCTATTTTTTATTTATTTATCTTTGTTGTTGCTGGGAGTTGGAACCCTATTAGTTAGGTTGCTTAATATTTACGCTAAGTACTCTTTAAAATACCAGAATAGGGAGGATGGTGTAGGTTTAAGTTGCTGAACTATGAAATATTTTTTTTTTGCATACAGGTATAACAGAATAGCTTTAGTGTAGTTGTTGTTTTAAACTTGAGTATGAACTTATACAAAATGCAGCAAGATATTTAAAAAAACAGTTTTGTTGATTAAAAAACACTATATCGGATTCATATCGGTATCGGCAGATATCCAAATTTATGATATCGGTATCGGTATCGGACATAAAAAAGTCGTATCATGCCATCTCTAGTATATATATTGGTATATGTTTTTTACCTGAAAGTGTATGTATGGTATATGTCGACTCTAATTTATCAACTTCCCTGGAAATAAAACATGTTTTCTTTTCCATAGTGTCAGATGTGTTGTAAAGACAGGTTGTTTGTCACATTTAAATCCAAGTTTTCCTGGCACAAGGCTTAGGCATCAGAGGCACACATCTCTTATATACTGTAGACACTGATAAACAGCCATTTAAAATTGCATAAAAAAATTGAAAAAAACAAAACAACTTTAATTACCAAGAGGATATAAAGATTTTCAGTTATGATGTATAATTAAACAGTTTCCCAGTTTTCGTCAGTGGCTAATTGGGAAAGTCTGGCATGTTAACCACCTTAATACGACTCTGTAGGTCAGAATGCAATAATGAGTCAGTGCGTTAAGTGTCCTCTCAGTCCAAAATAAACGGTTAAAAAAGAAATAAACTACTATGTGTAAATTTGCACACTAGCTTAATATAATATTTAGCTCCACAAAGCACCTTTTTTAGATTTAATCTTTGAATTTAAATGTAAAAACTTTGGAATTATTTCTACAAATATGGTTAACGGTGACTTTTAAATCCTCTTTAAGAGCCTTTTTTTTGTATTAGGTTTTATTTGTCAGGCCCAAATAGTGAAAGACCAGTCACCTTCCACTTCCACAGTCTGTAACTAATCTGAGAAAAAGGCAGATCAATGTTAGGTCACATGTTAAGCCCTCACAGCAGTAAATACGGAACAAAAATTTGTCACGATAAAACAAATGTCCTTTTCATCCACACAAACAGTGAAGTGTAGAAATGTTGATCACACAGATGATTATCTTAAATAAACAACTCAGAAAGGCCTGTCATACTGGTTTCTGAGCATGCTGCTGTCCCGATTCGTGATGTTGAGAGCCAAAACAAAATACCAGAGGCCCAGGAGGATGCAATCAAACAGATGAGTTTATTGAACACACACGCGTGGGAAGATGCACACTGCAAAACATCAGATGTAGATCTCCCCCCAAAAATACACTTCAGATTGCTTTTATAACGTCAGGATTGGTTAACGCCCCTTCTCGCGTTGTATTGTATTGTATTGTATTGTATTTTAAGCACATCGTTTGCATGTTTTATAGACAATGAGCAATCTTAAGAGATAAATGTAGACACTGAAGTTCCCCTCTCTAGCATCTTCTCCAAATATGGCGATGGATTCAGGCTCTGACGTTTGCCATGGACTGGTCCTCCTAAGCAAACTCAGATGCAACAATAAGCTGGATACATTCAGGCCTTCACTCAAGCCTGTTTCTAGATTATATGGATTATATGTGTTTTGTAGGCGTGTATGCAGTTTTAACCTTCTACAGCTCCAAGTCAGTTACACAATAGATTGTCCAGACATCGCGCCGAACAAAGCTTACAACCTCCAATTAATTGACCGAGCTCCAACTCTTTAATAAGCACAAAATGCAATGTGTATAAAATGGTCTTAGCTGTACCTGTAATAAAAAGGTTAATGTAATACCAACAGCTTCAATGAATGTTTTACTGCAATGATGATTAATTTGATCAATGCAATGAAAATAATGATGAGTATGAGTAGCAGTAAAATATTTCCCTTTTTCCACACTGCCATCATGTGTACATTGGATGCTGCTGTCAGTTGTTTATTGTGTAGATCCTGAAGGAACTAAAAGTTTACTGACATTTCCATTAATGCACGACAAAATGAGAGGGAACACGGATGTGTGCAGAGCGCTGGTTGGAAGTGACCTTGAAGTGATAGTTTCTGGTTTGCAGGAATCTTCATTATCTCAACGTCAGTTCTGACTCATCTGATGTCACTGTCACACTCGCTGCAGAGGTGAGAAAGGAAAGAAGAGCTCCAGTTAACGAAAACTCCTCTTTGTGATTGTTTTGTTCAGATTAAGTTACCTTTCTAATAATTTAAATGTAGAAACTCATCACAGATCCAGAAAAACATGAATATCTTCACCCTGTGTGAGCTCACAGTTTCCTCCTGAAGTCTAAATGTGTACTTCAGAATTATTTCGGGGGGGGGGGGATTTCTAATGTTGAATATTTGTATACATCTGCATACATCTCTCAGTTAACTCTCAATGTATTTGAGCTGCAGATTCTTTAAACAGCTTCTGGTTCCATCAACACTTCATTAGTCTGTGTTCACCTAAATGCACCTTCTAAAACTAAATACCTGCTGAAGACTCTCATGTTGACACAACCTAAACTGCAGCTTGTTTACTGATGATTTATGGACTCAAGTAAACAATACAGTGTTTCCTTTAGAGTTAGCAACCACGGATTTTATTCAAACAAATGTTGATCGAAAAATGTAGTAAAACATTTGATGATCCTGACTGTGAGCGTGTTATTCAGGCAGTGGGAAGCTGCAGATTATTCACAGCTGATGAAAACCAATTTTACTGCAGCATTTGAAACATTACAGAACAACGACACTCTGATAGTCCCTGGACAAAGGTGTAAACACACTAATAATGAAAGCAACAGCAGAAATGACCTGAGCCCAGAGAGAGATGGAGATAAGACTGCCAGACACGCAGCGTAAAAACCAACATCACTCAGACTGCAGGTGCTGTAACAGCAGAGAGTCGTCTGCAGCGCTGAAACTCACCCAGAAAAACAAACAGGTATTTTGTTTCAATAATGTTTCACTGTTTTCTGATTTTATAGCTACTTTAACCCTTTTTAACCTGGTGAACATTTATAAATGCATAAAAATAAGATGAAACAGCAAAGGGATAAAATAATAAATCTATCTGATGGAGAAATCACTCATCTTTGGAAAAGAGAGTTTATTACAGAGAAATGGCTCTTTCCAAAATAAAAGCTATACTAAACGCTTCTTCTGGTCTCTCAGCAGCATATTAAACATATCAGGTCCCCATAAGGAGAATCATGTGCTAACGGCTGTCTAAATGACTCGGGTAAAGTTTGTAGCATGCGTGCTTGTTGTTTTTGTCTGCTTCCACTTGTCTTTGCACTAGGATGATGTCGGAGTAAATGTGCAGTCATATTCGTTGTGTTCCCACTAGTGTTATCAGCGCTAATCTCGTTGAAATGACATTAAGGCCACAACACGGCAAATCTCCGTTAACGAGTTAATTGCCCCCTGCGTGGGGCTGGACAGCGTCAACACGTTAACGAGCAAACTGCGCTAAAGCACTAGTTCCCATCAATGTAACTGAGCATTGGGTGGCACATCCGACATACTGTTTTACTTTTGTCCATCAGGGTCATACTTCACATGAAAACCAAAATAGTTCCAAACGCCAGATCTGAATGAGGGTAGGGGAGGTTCAATTTCGGGTAGCAATGAGGCAGATCAAATGAAAACATTTCCAGCCCATAAGAGAGAATATATAACTGCAATTCTAAGCTTTTTTGGCCTCAACCCTGGAGATACCTATTTTAACACTTTTCTGTATCATTAAGGACATTTTTTCAACTTTTGACAACAAAAGGGACAAAAAATCAGCTTTAAATTAAAATTTTCCTTCTTCTAGCTGTACTGACTGACCTTTGATCCCATGTGTTGATGACTCTTCACCTCTGTCTCCTCTCACAGGGAGAAGATGATCTGCAGGATCCTGCTGCTCATCATCCTCACCTCATGTGTCTCTGGTTAGTTTACAGATTCACTTTATGAACTTCAAATAAAGCTCAACAACAGATTTGTTCCAGTTCTCAGTGTGTCTGCTCCTCTCTTTCCCTCTCTGTCTCCTCAACAGGATCATTTATCAGGCAGAGGAGAACCACAACATCACACTGAAGTGGACGTTCACACCCACAGCTGAGAGCTTTTCCATCATCTGCGAAAAAGAAGATGATAATGCAACCTGGGTCTTCTATCATGTTTATGAAGAATCTCAGGATGAAAAGTTTTCAGGACGAGTCCAGAGTGACAAAGACGCCCTCAGAGAAGGACGAATCAGACTTCAACTGTCCAGACTCAAGACTGATGACTCGGGTCTGTGTGAGGTGAACACGTGTTATTGTGTTTTCATATCTGCCAGTTGTCGACTCAATGTAACCGGTAAGGTTTTTATTGGACTTTTATAAACTATAATTAAACAGATGTGCTGAGAACTGATTTTTCTTTTTCATTTATGTATCTATTTTATTTTATTTTATTTAAAAGATCATTAGGCCTTATATATTAGAAATGTGTTTGAATGTTTTAACTCCAAGAAATTTACTTCATTTTCATACAACAGCTACTGACCAACTCCAGTCTCAGAGTGCAGAAAGTTGGGGAAGGGATAAACAAAGTAACTCACAATACAAAATGTTAAAAGCATTTTTCTTTGTTAAATAATTTTAATAGCTCTCCTTTGAGAAATATTTTGTAATTGTTACGTTTTATTAAGTTATTAACCTGCAAACATTTTCATCAATGTGAAAATTATTCCGTTCAGGAAACAAAATCTTTTTGAAATTATATTTTATACAAGTATTTTTAAAATGTCCCATTCAGACATTTGTGGTCACACTAGCTTGTAATGTAGTGTGGTGGACCACTGGAGGGCTCCACTCACACCCAGTTCTCAGGAAGTGTTGTTGCTGTGTTTTGGAGGGAAAGTGTTCAGTTCTGTGGTGATGAGTAATAAACGAGCAGTGTTTATCGAGAGCTCTCGTGTCGTCTGTGTTTACCTCCACATTGGTGACCCCTGACTCGAACATGCTGCAGTCCGATGGTGGCGCTGAGTCCGCTCTGGATGCATCAGCAGCCGCCAGCTCTCTGCCCCCGGCTGCAGCTACGTTTGCTGTGGCGCTCGAGCTGCCGGACTTTTGGCTTCACGATCCCCCATCGTGGTTCGTGCAAGCTCCTTTGACTACGATGACCTGGATGACTGAGAACCTTCACAGACACGTGGAGGCTCAGTTCGCCCTTCGTGGCATCTCGGCTGACGACACGAAATATCACCATGTGGTGGCTTCTCTCGACCCGCTAGCCACCCGTCGTGCGTTGACTCTCCTCCGGGACCTACCCACCCGAGGGAAGTACGCCGCCCTTAAGGAGCTGCTTCTTCGGCGCTATGCCCTCACCGACGCAGAGCGAGCCGAGAAGCTCCTCTCCCTCTCAGGCCTGGTGGCGGCCTCGCCAACTCTCCTCGCCAACTCTCCGCTTCTGGGCACGAAGGATTATCGCTCCCTGGCTGAGGACGCGGATCGTATTCTCCTGGCTACCCGCTGGCCTGAGGCAGTGCCTCTGGCGTCCACTACAGCAGCAGCAGTGGCCAGGGCATTTTTGTCAACGTGGGTTTCGCGTTTCGGTCCCCCCGCCGACATTACCTCAGACAGGGGCCCCCAGTTCGTTTCCGAGCTTTGGTCTGCCATGGCTGACGGCCTGGGGGTCAAGGTCCACCGCACCACTGCGTACCACCCGCAGGCCAACAGGATGTGCGAACGTTTCCACCGGTCGCTTAAGGCCGCGTTCCGTGCTTCTCTCACAGATGGCAACTGGGTTGAGCGCCTTCCATGGGTTTTACTGGGGTTGCGCTGCGCGGTTAAAGAAGACCTTGGGGTTTCCCCGGCTGAACTTGTCCTTGGTCAGCCCCTCCGGGTCCCCGGGGAATTCTTGCCTGAGAGCCCACCCCCGTTCTTCGCTCCCTCTGTGCTGTCTCTCCGTCCCCCAAGAGACTCGTTTTCTCTTCCTGGCCCAGTGCACCATTGTGTGCCTGACACCTTTGTTCCGAGGTCGTTGGACTCTTCGCAGTTTGTTTTTGTCAGGCATGACGCTCATAGGCCTCTGCTGCGTCCACTGTATGACGGCCCCTTTCGGGTTATTCAACCGGGCCGGAAGCATTTCCTTTTGGATTTTGGGGGTCGGCAGGAGGCTGTTTCTATTGACAGACTTAAACCAGCACATGTGCTTCTGGATGACCAGGTGGTGCCGGCTCAGGCCCCCCGCCATGGTCGCCCGCCTTCCACTGGACTGGACAACCCTGCTTCTTCCTCTGGGAGCGCCCCCCACCTGGCGGGGCCCGAGCTATCTTCAGTTTTTCCTGACCGCCCGTGCCAGCCTGGCCCTCAGGCTCGTTTCCCCTCCGCCAGCTCTCCATCTCCCCGGTTCAGCCGTTCTGGACGTTTAATTAAAGCAAGGGTTCTGGACTAGGGGATGACCCTACTGGGTGTTCGGGGGGGGGGGGGGGGGGGGGGGGGGGGCATGTGTGGTGGACCACTGGAGGGCTCCACTCACACCCAGTTCTCAGGAAGTGTTGTTGCTGTGTTTTGGAGGGAAAGTGTTCAGTTCTGTGGTGATGAGTTATAAACGAGCAGTGTTTATCGAGAGCTCTCGTGTCGTCTGTGTTTACCTCCACAGTAGAATAAAAACAGAACAAGCTTTATTTTATCAATTCTTCTCAGTCTATAGATTCTTTTTTTCAGTCAAAGGGACACAAATAACAGCTGCTGTCTGTTTACCTGCTGGAGTTTAGATTGAGTAATTTAAGAATGCAGCATCTTTTAGAGACCTTGTACTTGAATGTGCACACACAACAAGTCAGTAGTTAAACATGGTTAGATTATTTAAATATCAAATGATGATCAGATGAACAGACCATTACCAAAGTGGTGTCTCTGTTCCTGAAGTTTTACATCTCATAATGTTTAAATGACCGGCTTCACGGTTAATTTGTTATTTTTGAAACACATTGGAACACACTCACTCATGTGAAACACATAGTAGCTAGGATTTAAAACATTGCATTTAGTTTTTTTTAAAAGCAAACTCACTCTGCTTTTAGAAAAGGATTAACTGTGATTAGAACTGTGGTTAAAACTCTGAGGAGCAGCTAAAATCTTTCCTTCTTCAACATATCCCTTTTGAGTTAAATGTAAACATCTAACACCTTTGAATCTGTGGAGTAAACATGCCCTGAGAAATATGCCATTGTGTTGTGCTGCCTGTGTTTAAGATGGACACACCCTGTGCACAGGCGCGTTACCAGGATGTCCATAAATGGTCAAAAAGAAGCCTTCAACTTGTTTGTGATGTCTGTGTGTAACATGTGCTTGTTAATCCACCAGTGCTACAATTTGTTTTCCAATATGAGTCATCTCACCCCACATTAGCTCATCATGGTATGAATGCCATTTTACTTCAAATAAATGACTGACTGAGAAAAGCAGAGGGACCTTTAGTCCAATGGGAAAGAAACAACAACAACACAGATTTGTTACTGGAAGCTTTTTTTTTTTTTATTAACCTAAATAAAGTTAAACATAACACATTAAATCACTCACTTAAACAAATATACTCAGCTTAATATACTAAACCACAGATTTATATAGATTTCATTTGGTTTTGCTATTAAGATCATACATCATGATTTTTTTAACGCGCTGATGCATACTGGTCACTGGAGTGGACAGCTACTAAAACGTACATATCTCTTTAATGCACTGGTTTCTATGGTGGAACTGCATATTAGCCTTTAGAGTGCTCTCTGCTGCCATACTCCATTGAGGTCAATTCAGTGTTCAGTTAGTGCAACTGCAAGTAAATTTCCTCTGAATCAAAGATGGCAGACAAACTGCCACCCCTGCCGACCACTGCTTGCATATCCTGTCAATCCTTCTATGCTAGAAGATACCAACAGGTAAAAAAATATATGACAATATGCAGTAACATCTGGGAAGGATATTATCTGTTTGGAATAAGAAATTGTTATGTCTAATATGTAGAAAACTACGATAAACCATGTGTCCAATGAAGTGGACATCATGCATTACCCACTATATTTTTTCAACATAAGTCATAAGTTGCTTCACTGTTTCTTGGGACTGTTTGGTTATAAGTAAGCATATAATTGTTACATTTAAAAGCTACTCATTTAAAATATATATTTCTGTGCAGATCAGCTATAGTTTGAGTTACTATAATAATTATTTTATCATATTTTGTAGACTTCAAATGCAGCAAAGAATAAGGCAGCGTACAGAATAGTCCAGGAAATTCCATCCAGCTCCAGTGATGATGATTTCATTGATGAGTGCAGTGATGATGAGTTCAGTGATAAGTCCAGTGATGATGAGTGGCTGCCAGAAAAGAACAGAGACATAGGAGCTACTTATGATGTAGACACAGACAGTCAGGGTACAGAAAGTGAGAATGATGAGGCCCAGGATGAAGAGGAAGGTCAGCATGATCAGGGAGCTGTGATGAGCACATGACACCTGACCATACTGAAGCCCGCAAAAATGTTTGGAAAGTCTAAAACAATGACTTTGATGGAGACGTGCCTCCTATCTAGGAGAGTGGAAATTTAATGTGGAGGGGATGGATCCCATAGATTTCTTCAGACATCTGTTTCCAGTGGATCTATGACCATATAACACCAACTTGTATGCTCTACAAAAAGGGAAAGAAACTTTGTCAGTAACAGGAGAAGAGATGCAGGTTTTTTAGGGATCAACCTGATCATGGGGTACATTCGGTATCCTAGGGCACGAATGTACTGGTCTAGTGAGGACGGTCTTCGTCTTGGAATAGTTGCAAGTGCCATGTCTGTAAACAGATGTGAGCAAATCCTGAGATACCTGCACTTTGTAGATAACTTGACTTACCAGCCAGCAAACACAAACAGGCTCTTCAAAATAAGACCAATTCTATGTGCTCTTAAGGAGACATTCAAGGCAGCAGCAGACCCTGATGAATTTCAGTCAGTAGATGAGCAGATAATTCCTTTCAAAGGCCTACTGTCAAGGGAGTTCAACTTTTTTTTCATGTCTTGAGAAGAATAAAAACACTTAAGAAAAAAATCTCGACCAAGGCTTTCATAATTCATGCATCAGAGGGTTAAATAAATAATTTCACATTTTGAGCAAAAAGTCATCACTTTGTTTGTAATGAAATGTATTTTCAAGATAATTGTATCTGTGTTTTTGTGATGTCATGAGCACTTGTGTTTTGGTTTGTTTATGTAACCATGGAGATTAAAAGCCGTTAAGTTGTTTGTAGTGAAATGCATTTTCAAGATAATTGTATCTGTGTTTTTGTGATGTGATGAGCACTTGTGTTTTGGTTTGTTTATGTAACCATGGAGATTATTCAGAGGTTTGTATCATACTGATTCCTCCAAGCTAAGATAATCATTATATTTACCTGTCAGTCAAGTATCCTGGCCCAACCCAAGCCTCTCAGAGACTGTTGTTAAAGAGATGTTAGAGATACTGAAGAGAACCTGTCAATAATCGAAAACTACACAACTGTGACATCTGAGCTCCATTTTCATGTTTCAGTTTCCATAATGAAACTAAAATGTGGTTCTTGACCATAAAAATGTTCAGATAGTAAACAATAAATTGAATTCTGTTAAGGCTACATTCCACTTTATTTACAGGCAGGCTAAATGTCTAAATTATAAAATTTAAGCAATAACATATAACTTTGTATCAGTTAAAAACTACTTTCTTTCGTTGTTAAATTCAAGGTCATTTAGTTTAAAATGAATTGTTGGTTGCTGAAAGTTGTTTACATAGTCCGGAGTGTAGTTGCCTCTTAAAAAACTGCATTTGTCATTATCCAGGGGTTTGGGCTTGAATTCCTTTAAAACTGCCTATAATAATTACTTTTATTTATTGTCTAGGTTCTCTATATTTTATGTTGTCTGTGTATTCAGTTCTTGTGATAAGGTAGTTCTGCAGTAATTGTAACAATAGTTGTTACAATAGCTGTTATAATTTTGTCCTTTTGTCTCTTTCTCTTGATTGTCTGCATCTGTGTTATGTGTAAAAATAGTCCTGTCATTCCTTCACTCTGTCATAGCATCTGTTGACCCTACTGTGTGTGTTCCTTGTTATTACTTCCGAAGATTTGTTAATTTGTTAATTTCCTGGGTGTGTGGTTTGTTGGCCTTTTGGTAGTCTTCACTGACGGACATCGGTCAAAATAAAGCCTTGTGTTTACCTCTAACCCTACATTTGGGTTCATTAACATCCAGTTTGCTGCAGCCTGTTCGAAGAAAAGTTCACAGATGACTACTGACCTCACCTGAAGAGACTATTAGACTAAATCATATGAAACACGATGAAGGACACATAGTGCTTGTGGCAAGCAGGTTGACAAAGAATAGAACAAAAGCCCACAAACATCCAAAAGAAAACTGGAGGCTGGAGAACTATTCCTGAACACCTAAAAGAAATTATTTGTGTTTCAATAAACTTCTGTACCTATTTCACATTTAATATGTCTTGTGGCGAAATGTAAAAGAATGAGGAGTGGCTCAAGACTTTTGCACAGTGCTGTACTATAAGGTATGGCTCTCTCTTTTAGTAAATGTTATGTCAATAAACTAAATGTGGTAAAACTAGACATTGAAGTATCAGCGCATGTATATAGAAGATTTAGATTATAGATGGGATGCAGTGATGTCATCTACCACATGATCATCTTAGCTATAAATCAGTGACTTTTAAACCTCATTCTGGTCACCTTGTTAACTGCAAGCAGGTATAATCAGGGTAATTTATTATAACATTTCTGTGATCATAATGTCAGATTTTATCACTTCTCGTATGTTGATGCAACAGCTGTCTTAATTCAAACTATAATGATGATCAGATGAAAAGTCTGCTTTTTTCCCATGTTATCTTATTCAGGCCTACAGCCCAGTGCTAATTCAGGTTTTTCCTGCTGAACTTTTTTTTCTTTCTTCTTTTGGCAAAGACCACATAACCTGTGAGCTGTAGCCAAAAGTGAAAGTTTAAAGAGAAATGAAGTCAAGTTTGAACAAGTAGTGAGGTGATGATTGGCTGATCAGCAAACCGGAGGCAGATCACTCCGCCTATTGTGAGGCAATATAAAAGCAGGAGTCAGAGTAAACTGCAACACTGGAAGGACTTGTTAAAGATAATAAACAGTTTGCAAATGAAAGAAGAGGAGAACACTGCTGTATGTATTATATATTTTAATGTATTTTTTTCTCCTTCTGGTCTGTTTTTATGTTTATTTGTATCAATTATCCATACAACATGAACCTGAATGCATGCAATGCCAGTGTGTCATATTTGAAACAGACAGTGTTTTGTGAGTTTTTGAGACTTCTACATCATCTGTGTATTTTTTTCCCCTCTGAGAAATCTAAATATTTGCACAATATATTTTTAAGCAATTAAAAAAATGTCAGATGCAGCAAATATGATACAAATTAAAAGCCAAAAATGAAAATGAAAATTTCTATTTTTTCTTTAATGTGTTTGTTTGTTTGTTTGTTTTTTCCACTGTGGTTCATTAAAATCTTGAACCAGAAATTTCTGGCGATTATTTCATGGTTGACGTTTTACATGGTTAGACAATCATTTTCTCAAGCAGTGAGGTATGAAAGGTTACTTTATCATCACTTTGATTTGAATACAAAAACATACACAATCAGGCAGTCGGACTTTTAAAAACTTTAAATTCAATTTCCAAGTGTAGGAAGGACTAGGGAAGAGTAAAAAAAAGAGGATTGAGAGGTGTGGGATTTTTGCAGCTTGGCAAACCTCACCACGTTGTAGGCTAGCCAA
Organism: Diplotaxodon limnothrissa; assembly: GCF_057381915.1. NCBI lineage: Eukaryota > Metazoa > Chordata > Actinopteri > Cichliformes > Cichlidae > Diplotaxodon > Diplotaxodon limnothrissa. The sequence continues at coordinate 38,853,410 of NC_140598.1, read as the reverse complement.
GAAATATATTATTTCAATTTTTTTTCACTGTTGGAGGTGTTCCAACAGGATAAACAGCAGCCACTAAAAGAGCAGCACAATTAATATAGACACACAGAGGCAGACTTCAAACTCCCAGAACAAAAACTGCAGAAAGCTGCAGGAGTCAGTGTGTGTCAAAATATGTCAAATGTTACAAACACTGCCATAGCCAATGATCTTACAGTGATTTAGAAGATTTGACCAACCAAAAATTAATTTTGAAAAATCTTTTTAATAAATTCTGAAAGTTTGTCTGGGTACAAATTCTGGAAATGGCTAAAAGTTTGCTAAAAAGCGTCAGTTTCACAGTGATTGAACATGCTGCAAATGTAAACTTTAAAGATAAAATATCGTCACTGTGTGAAAATTATTCTTATTCTATTCAAATTTCAGGTGGATATTGTGAACCTGCTAAGAAGAGCACATTAAAATATAAAATATGCATCTCTGTTGTCATAAGATGGTCTTATCTAACAGGTCCGACCTTATGCTTAACTAAAACATAAGTAATTAGTAAAAACAAACATAGCAAGGTAAAGGGCAGAGCCAGTTAACTTTATAATATCCTCATCCACCTAACAAGAAAAGTATGTGGCTGCTTGACACAAGCTATCCATGCCAAATAAAAGTTAACAAAATTCTGATTAACTGGTAAGGTTTGACTAATTAATACAAAGAGTCTAGTTATAAAATAACCAATATCCAAAAAACATTTGTTCTACATTAACTGCTGCTTTTTTTTTAAAAACAATGGTTGGTGGCTTATTGTGCTGTAAGCTAGTAATCAATATAGTATACTGTGGTGTAGTAAATACTTATAGAAAAGCTATTTATATGTTAACTTGCGTTCAATTCCCCTTTTGTATCTTAATGTGACAGAAAAACATTTTGTCAGCCCTGAAAACTTTAAAATGTCAAATATTTTCAGAATAAATTAAAGTGCAGGTTTGTCTTCTGGTTGCTTCCATTGCAGTGGTTGTCGTTCATGTAGTTTTGGTCAGTCAGTGTAAAAATCAGGATCATGAACAGGATCAGATGTTGTAATGAGTGAATGAAGTCAGACTGTAGATTTGTTTTCTTCTAGCTGTACTGACTGACCTTTGACCTCATGTGTTGATGACTCTTCACCTCTGTCTCCTCTCACAGGGAGAAGATGATCTGCAGGATCCTGCTGCTCATCATCCTCACCTCATGTGTCTCTGGTTAGTTTACAGCTTCACTTTATGAACTCCAAATAAAGCTCAACAACAGATTTGTTCCAGTTCTCAGTGTGTCTGCTCCTCTCTTTCCCTCTCTGTCTCCTCAACAGGATCATTTGTAGTCAATGTGACACAGACCTGCTATCAGGCAAAGGAGAACCACAACATCACACTGGAGTGGACATTCACCACCAAACCTGACAGATCCTGGACCTACATCTTCATCCTCTGTAACCTGATAACTGAGGATAAACTCTCAGTCCTGTATCATGTTCATGAAGGTGTTGAGGTGTCAGAGTCTCAGGATGAAAAGTTTTCAGGACGAGTCCAGAGTGACAAAGACGCCCTCAGAGAAGGACGAATCAGACTTCAACTGTTTAGACTCAGGACTGATGACTCGGGTCTGTACCTGTGTGAGGTCAACACTGATTATGGCTTCAGTGTTGGAAGATGTCGACTCAACGTCACCGGTGAGATTATGCAGTAAAACATTTATATCATGTTTAGCAGTACTTTGCATAAATAGAAATGCTCTCTTTGTCCTTTACAAATTTGTTGTGAAATGAATTCTAATATTTGTTCTTTAAAAAAACAAACAAAAAAACCCTTAAATAAATCAAATTTGTTTGGTCTCTCTGCAGCAGTGCCGGATTGTCCTGAATGTGAGAGAAAACCGGAGACATCAAACACAGAAATTCAACAATTCACAGGTGTCTACTGTGGACTGTCAGCAGTTGTGCTACTTTTCTGCTGCTTTTCTTTCATTTACTATCTGCATAGAAAACAGAATTTTTACTCAAAGCTCAGTGATGCATGTCAGTCAGTTTCCAGATGATCAGTAGAAACAGTCTGACATGTTTTCCTTTAAGTGCTCTTTGCAAGTGTTACATGTAGGGCCAGAAATCGAAAAATTTCCAAGTCAATCTTTTTTTAAAATGACATTTAAAATGTCATGGCCATGAGATACAAGCTCTGATGTATTTCAGTATACAAACCTTCAAAGTTGTATTTTGCACAGGTGATATTAAACTGTCAATGGTGAGACATCCCTTTTCCCAGAGTTGAACATCATAAAGTTAAGACTCGTATAAGCTAAAAAACTGCAATGATTCAATGAAATCTGTTTAACATCCTGATGGATGTACTCATGTAGGTTCAAGCTGATAAAAACTGCATTTTAGTTGTTATATAACAGAGAGTGCATTAGGACACATGCTGGTCTGAGAATAAGTGTCATGATACACAATAATGGACATCAAATGGAAGTTTTTTATCCTCTGTTTTTTGTTTGTTTGTTTGTTTAAGACACATCATCATATTGTCACTCATCAGACAGATGATGAAATGTGCACTGTGTTCACTTTACGGTAATCATGCAGGGAAACACCTCTACCTCACGCAGCACGTGCAGATATAAATTCAGTGTTTAATGTTTTTACTGTTGTAATGTTGAAAGGATTCAGATTAATCATGTTAACAATGACAGAGTTGAACATCATAAATTTATTATAACATTTCTGTGATCATAATGTCAGATTTTATCACTTCTCGTATGTTGATGCAACAGCTGTCTTAATTCAAACTATAATGATGATCAGATGAAAAGTCTGCTTTTTTCCCATGTTATCTTATTCAGGCCTACAGCCCAGTGCTAATTCAGGTTTTTCCTGCTGAACTTTTTTTTCTTTCTTCTTTTGGCAAAGACCACATAACCTGTGAGCTGTAGCCAAAAGTGAAAGTTTAAAGAGAAATGAAGTCAAGTTTGAACAAGTAGTGAGGTGATGATTGGCTGATCAGCAAACCGGAGGCAGATCACTCCGCCTATTGTGAGGCAATATAAAAGCAGGAGTCAGAGTAAACTGCAACACTGGAAGGACTTGTTAAAGATAATAAACAGTTTGCAAATGAAAGAAGAGGAGAACACTGCTGTATGTATTATATATTTTAATGTATTTTTTTCTCCTTCTGGTCTGTTTTTATGTTTATTTGTATCAATTATCCATACAACATGAACCTGAATGCATGCAATGCCAGTGTGTCATATTTGAAACAGACAGTGTTTTGTGAGTTTTTGAGACTTCTACATCATCTGTGTATTTTTTTCCCCTCTGAGAAATCTAAATATTTGCACAATATATTTTTAAGCAATTAAAAAAATGTCAGATGCAGCAAATATGATACAAATTAAAAGCCAAAAATGAAAATGAAAATTTCTATTTTTTCTTTAATGTGTTTGTTTGTTTGTTTGTTTTTTCCACTGTGGTTCATTAAAATCTTGAACCAGAAATTTCTGGCGATTATTTCATGGTTGACGTTTTACATGGTTAGACAATCATTTTCTCAAGCAGTGAGGTATGAAAGGTTAATTTATCATCACTTTGATTTGAATACAAAAACATACACAATCAGGCAGTCGGACTTTTAAAAACTTTAAATTCAATTTCCAAGTGTAGGAAGGACTAGGGAAGAGTAAAAAAAAAGAGGATTGAGAGGTGTGGGATTTTTGCAGCTTGGCAAACCTCACCACGTTGTAGGCTAGCCAAGAAATATATTATTTCAATTTTTTTTCACTGTTGGAGGTGTTCCAACAGGATAAACAGCAGCCACTAAAAGAGCAGCACAATTAATATAGACACACAGAGGCAGACTTCAAACTCCCAGAACAAAAACTGCAGAAAGCTGCAGGAGTCAGTGTGTGTCAAAATATGTCAAATGTTACAAACACTGCCATAGCCAATGATCTTACAGTGATTTAGAAGATTTGACCAACCAAAAATTAATTTTGAAAAATCTTTTTAATAAATTCTGAAAGTTTGTCTGGGTACAAATTCTGGAAATGGCTAAAAGTTTGCTAAAAAGCGTCAGTTTCACAGTGATTGAACATGCTGCAAATGTAAACTTTAAAGATAAAATATCGTCACTGTGTGAAAATTATTCTTATTCTATTCAAATTTCAGGTGGATATTGTGAACCTGCTAAGAAGAGCACATTAAAATATAAAATATGCATCTCTGTTGTCATAAGATGGTCTTATCTAACAGGTCCGACCTTATGCTTAACTAAAACATAAGTAATTAGTAAAAACAAACATAGCAAGGTAAAGGGCAGAGCCAGTTAACTTTATAATATCCTCATCCACCTAACAAGAAAAGTATGTGGCTGCTTGACACAAGCTATCCATGCCAAATAAAAGTTAACAAAATTCTGATTAACTGGTAAGGTTTGACTAATTAATACAAAGAGTCTAGTTATAAAATAACCAATATCCAAAAAAACATTTGTTCTACATTAACTGCTGCTTTTTTTTTTAAACAATGGTTGGTGGCTTATTGTGCTGTAAGCTAGTAATCAATATAGTATACTGTGGTGTAGTAAATACTTATAGAAAAGCTATTTATATGTTAACTTGCGTTCAATTCCCCTTTTGTATCTTAATGTGACAGAAAAACATTTTGTCAGCCCTGAAAACTTTAAAATGTCAAATATTTTCAGAATAAATTAAAGTGCAGGTTTGTCTTCTGGTTGCTTCCATTGCAGTGGTTGTCGTTCATGTAGTTTTGGTCAGTCAGTGTAAAGATCAGGATCATGAACAGGATCAGATGTTGTAATGAGTGAATGAAGTCAGACTGTAGATTTGTTTTCTTCTAGCTGTACTGACTGACCTTTGACCTCATGTGTTGATGACTCTTCACCTCTGTCTCCTCTCACAGGGAGAAGATGATCTGCAGGATCCTGCTGCTCATCATCCTCACCTCATGTGTCTCTGGTTAGTTTACAGCTTCACTTTATGAACTCCAAATAAAGCTCAACAACAGATTTGTTCCAGTTCTCAGTGTGTCTGCTCCTCTCTTTCCCTCTCTGTCTCCTCAACAGGATCATTTGTAGTCAATGTGACACAGACCTGCTATCAGGCAAAGGAGAACCACAACATCACACTGGAGTGGACATTCACCACCAAACCTGACAGATCCTGGACCTACATCTTCATCCTCTGTAACCTGATAACTGAGGATAAACTCTCAGTCCTGTATCATGTTCATGAAGGTGTTGAGGTGTCAGAGTCTCAGGATGAAAAGTTTTCAGGACGAGTCCAGAGTGACAAAGACGCCCTCAGAGAAGGACGAATCAGACTTCAACTGTTTAGACTCAGGACTGATGACTCGGGTCTGTACCTGTGTGAGGTCAACACTGATTATGGCTTCAGTGTTGGAATATGTCGACTAAATGTCACCGGTGAGATTATGCAGTAAAACATTTATATCATGTTTAGCAGTACTTTGCATAAATAGAAATGCTCTCTTTGTCCTTTACAAATTTGTTGTGAAATGAATTCTAATATTTGTTCTTTAAAAAAACAAACAAAAAAACCCTTAAATAAATCAAATTTGTTTGGTCTCTCTGCAGCAGTGCCGGATTGTCCTGAATGTGAGAGAAAACCGGAGACATCAAACACAGAAATTCAACAATTCACAGGTGTCTACTGTGGACTGTCAGCAGTTGTGCTACTTTTCTGCTGCTTTTCTTTCATTTACTATCTGCATAGAAAACAGAATTTTTACTCAAAGCTCAGTGATGCATGTCAGTCAGTTTCCAGATGATCAGTAGAAACAGTCTGACATGTTTTCCTTTAAGTGCTCTTTGCAAGTGTTACATGTAGGGCCAGAAATCGAAAAATTTCCAAGTCAATCTTTTTTTAAAATGACATTTAAAATGTCATGGCCATGAGATACAAGCTCTGATGTATTTCAGTATACAAACCTTCAAAGTTGTATTTTGCACAGGTGATAGTAAACTGTCAATGGTGAGACATCCCTTTTCCCAGAGTTGAACATCATAAAGTTAAGACTCGTATAAGCTAAAAAACTGCAATGATTCAATGAAATCTGTTTAACATCCTGATGGATGTACTCATGTAGGTTCAAGCTGATAAAAACTGCATTTTAGTTGTTATATAACAGAGAGTGCATTAGGACACATGCTGGTCTGAGAATAAGTGTCATGATACACAATAATGGACATCAAATGGAAGTTTTTTATCCTCTGTTTTTTGTTTGTTTGTTTATTTAAGACACATCATCATATTGTCACTCATCAGACAGATGATGAAATGTGCACTGTGTTCACTTTACGGTAATCATGCAGGGAAACACCTCTACCTCACGCAGCACGTGCAGATATAAATTCAGTGTTTAATGTTTTTACTGTTGTAATGTTGAAAGGATTCAGATTAATCATGTTAACAATGATGACGATCTGACGTGTTGTAAACTGTCATGGAGTTGTGTGTAGCAAAGGACATTATACTTAATATTATGTACATATCATGTAAATGTACACAACAGACATCTCTACAGGTTCACTTATATCTGTGTTAAATTTAGAGTTAAACACAGCTGGTAGAGCTCCTATAGCTCTCAGTCCAATGTACAAAACTGTCTGTCCCAAAATCTCTTGAAGTAAAGGTTTAATGACTTATTTTGTAAAAAGAAGTCAGACTGTTTGTGTTTCATTTATTGTTTCCTCCATATAATACAAAAAACACAGAAAGCCGTAAGGGCTGCTACTTGCTGCAGTCTAACATAAAGAAATGGTTCTCCCTTTAAGTTTTTCCTCTAGCTGATCAGAGGCCACTGTTTGGTGAAGGGCATCAACATGTTTAACATAAATGTATATGGAATTGATTTACACTGAAAATTAAGCTGTAGAATATCTGGATTTCAGCTAATAATGTTTGTTTTAATACATAATAGATTTATATATAGTACACGGAGGGAACCTACGCAAACATGGGGAGAACATGCAAACTCCACACAGAAAGGCAATTATATATATATATATATATATATATATTTATAATACTTCCTTATGTTTTTGGTTTTTTTGTCAGAAAACATTCAGATTGAAAGTAGCAACATAAAACATAGGAGATGAAGTAGTTCATTTTAAAAGAGGACTTTCTATCTTATGTTTTCTAAAAGACTACACAAGACCCTGAACGGCAATAATGATCAAAAATATCATGCCACTAACTATTAAAAATGCACTCTCTAAAACTCCCAGAACAATTTTAATTTGATCCCAGTAGTTCTTATTTCGACTTTCAGCACCTGCAAGAAGAAAAAACAGATGAACTTAGAATCCTCTTGATCAAAACCTTCCCATATCACAGCCTCGCACTTCCGGCCTTCTTGGTCTTCGAAGGACCCGGCCAACGTAGACCAAGAAGGCCGGGTCCTCCGAAGGATGCAGCCTATGAATTGGCAATTAGCTGTTATGTCCCTCTGAGTCACTGATTCTGTCACTATTAAGCTAGTCTATTAGTTAGTTTATTAGCCGGAGCCAACCAACCACATAATGTAATGCTCTGTACTGACAGAAGATGGTGCTACTACTACTGAATTACTTATTTCTTAAATTCAGCTTAACAGACAGTGTTACATCTATCTCATTTTTTGAGAGCATGGCTGAATGATGTAAATTATCCTTTATATTTGTAGTGTTTCATGTCCTCTTTAACAGAGAGAATAACACAAGGGGATACGATGGAGGAAAACACTCAGGTGGCTTCTTAAACTCCATAAATACAAATACCAAGAATAACTAAAATATAACTATAACTAGAGTTTAAAAATAAAGTTAAATAAAGAAACTACATACAAATAAAATTAAGAAGCAAATAGAAAACCCTTAATTTGGAGCTATTTTTCAGCCATGACTAGACTCATAAACAACTGTAGAGTAAATTTTACAGGACATAAACAAATTAAAAAATCAGACAAATAAAAGAAATCTCCACATACTGCTCAGTGTGACACTGATAATTATCCTTTAAAAAAGGTGAAATAAATAACTTACCAGAAACACTGACTCTGCATCTGGCAGAACTGAACCTGTAATCAGTGTTGACCTCACACAGGTACAGACCCGAGTCATCAGTCCTGAGTCTGGACAGCTGAAGTCTGACTCGTCCTCTCTGAGGGCGTCTTTGTCACTCTGGACTCGTCCTGAAAATGTTTTATCCCGAGACTTTGACAACTCAACACCATGAATGACACGATACAGGACAAAGTGTTCATGGCGAGCAATAAGGCAACAAATGATGTTGAGAGTTTTGGTGGATCTGTCAGGTTTGGTGGTGAACGTCCACTCCAGTGTGATGTTGTGGTTCTCCTCTGCCTGATAGCAGGTCTGTGTCACATTGACTACAAATGATCCTGTTGAGGAGACAGAGAGGGAAAGAGAGGAGCAGACACACTGAGAACTGGAACAAATCTGTTGTTGAGCTTTATTTGGAGTTCATAAAGTGAAGCTGTAAACTAACCAGAGACACATGAGGTGAGGATGATGAGCAGCAGGATCCTGCAGATCATCTTCTCCCTGTGAGAGGAGACAGAGGTGAAGAGTCATCAACACATGAGATCAAAGGTCAGTCAGTACAGCTAGAAGAAGGAAAATCTACAGTCTGACTTCATTCAGTCATTACAACATCAGATCCTGTTCGTGATCCTGATTTTTACAGTGAAAGCTCTTCTTCTGATGCTGGTTGCCTTCTGTTTTCTGTCAGGATGATCCCACACTGCTTCAACAAGTTTGAGATCCTCTGGAGAGGTCAAGCCATGACTGACTGTGTGAAATGTATGCATTTCTACCGAGCTGTACTTTTAAGGCTAAAGAAGCTGCCAGTCTGATTTTTTTCCAGATTTTATTTCATAGTGTACAAAATCTGAACGTATCTGAATCGGCATTCATAATTGCATCAATTTTGACTGGCTGAAATACATCCCCAAACTAGGACTCGACATTTACAAACGATTTATAGATGACTGTAGAGACTCGCTGTTGTACCACTCTCCTTACCTCTTCTTTATATACGGATCATGAATTGAACTAAATGTTTTAAATTTGGTATAATAACTCTATAAGACCTATTGCTACTGCATCCCATTTCTTGTGAAGCAGGGGAAGTGAGTTCATTCAAAGAGTGGCTGGGCTCTCCCTCAAAGATATGGGGAGGTCAGTAATTCAAGAGGGACTCAGAGTAGAGTTGCTAATCCTACACATTGAAAGGAGACAGTTGAGGTAGTTCGGGCATCTAATTAGGATGCCTCCTGGACGCTTCTAAGGTTTCTAGGTGAAGTGTTTCGGCATTTCCTACCACTAAGAGGCTCCGGGGCAGACCCATGGCTTATTGCTGACATTAGGCTTAGGAACAGCTCGGTGTCCCCATGGATGAGCACAAAGATTGTTGGGCTGACGGAGGTCTGGGTTTCCCCGCATAGAGTTTTGAGCCCACAACATGAACACAGATAGCAGTAAAGGGTGGATGCATGGATGACTGTGTAAGTTAGTGTACCCCGAGACTGTTCTACCTGTTACAGTTTCTTAAGAAATTATTCTTGCTAAATGTCTCAGTTAGATCTGGTAATGTCTCCAATATTCTGACAAATTTCAGTCTGGGAAGTTCCCATCAATATTATGAAAGCAGCAAAAACATCTAAGTTTCTTTTTTTCTTCCTTTTATTTTTTTAATGACTGTGATACTTAATTTGGGCCCTGTGGCAAATAATAACTGGATAAATAGATAAATAGTCCAGTTTATTATACTGGAATTAGATGAGTTAGTGAGCTTTTACTGTGAATGAGAAAGAACCCAGGTATTGTCTCATTTAGGGCTTATTGCTCTCTGCTGCAAATATTAAACACTCAGTGCTGTCTGCGTTAAGCTGCAGAAAATAGTTTGCCATCCAGCCATTAATTGCCTTAAGACAATCCATTAGAATGGATAGTTTATCCAGTTCACAAGGTTTAAAGTGCTACATACAGATAATAGGAAAATAATTTAAAACTACTACTAATAAGGTGTAATGACAAGATCTATAATAAGAATAACAAAGGTCTTAAAACAGATCCTTGCAGAACACCACATGAAAATTCAGTTACATCTGACCAAAGGTTTTCCACTGAGAGAAAGTAAGGTTCCCTGCCAAGAAATCCCTACTATAAATCTGCTGTTCTTTTTTTGCACTTAAAAATATAAATACTAACATAAACAACTGGAGAGATACATACTCCTGCTGCATCCTCTTCTTTGAGTTGGTATCTGTTTCCAAAAACAACCTCCAGCTCTGTTATGCATCTTCAGTCCGCCCAAACTGCCCAAAGACACCAAGTTGATATGCAGTGTTACGTTTTATGCTGTATACACAAACAAGTAGCTGGCTGCTCACAGATAGGCATTTTGGCATCAGTCTCTGTGGTTTCATTTTTAACATAGAGTGAACACTATGTTATCATCTCTGCACATTCAGCAGTTTACCAACAGGTAAGGATGTGGATTTTTTTTTAATGAGGTTAGGATAAGTTAATGCATTACACTAGAAATGCATGAACTCTTCTGGTTCACCTTTGTAAAGGGATTGATTTACAGGTGAGTTTACTGCAATGATATTTTCATAATCTATAACTCAGACTACATCTCGATTTCAAATGTCAGCATTTATTTTTCCATCTTCAACTTACAGAAAAAAATGTCAAGTATTGTTCACAATCCTTTCAGATACTTTAAATAATTCAGGTGAAATGAGGTTTAAACTGTTTGTGTTTCATGTCTGTACAGTTAGTAACAGTTCTGTAATAGTTTAAGTGCACAATAAGAAATGCAATATTGTTCATTTGGGTTCCTTTAGGTCTTCAGAGCTTCTAGAAACACTTCTACAAAGAAGCTGCAGTTTACATTCTACCATAGTCAGAGTCTCCATCTGTTTATCTTTAGAAATTACATTTGGATCAACACAGATGATTTGAGTGTGTATAGATCCTGAAGCACTTTAAATAATCTGTAGCCAAAGTATATCCGTGTTTAATTGAGTTGCTATTACAAAAGAAAAGAAAAATATATCACTGAAGATTAAATGTGTGAAGGAAATCTGCACTTTTTTGTGTGTTAGCACCAATTTCTGACAGCAAGAAGGCTGTGAATTAGAGATATCAAATTATTCTTATCTCCCTAAATACAGAAATGTGTTCAGTATACACAGCTATCACGCCCTCTGGTCATGACTTATTAACTGGGAGGACGAGAAACTCCTTCTAGTTTCAACTACCTTTACTTGATACAGAACGAACTGTATTCATGTTTAAACTGTCATTATTACCCATATTCATGTTATCTATGCAGTAAACTGAAGCATCGCTTCCTTTTCCTGAGAGTTCATAACACATTATAAAAACTTTACACCTACAATTTACTTGTAATCAGCAAGAAAACATGGTGCAGATAAGGTACACATAACAGAGAACTCTCCAGACTCTCAGCTTTAATTGTGACAGTTCTTTCTTCATTTCCTCAACAAGGAGGTTTGTTGTCAAACGGATTTCAAACATCAAAAAGGCAGAGGAGGAGGAGACCATTAACATCAGTTTGGACAGTCGGATCCAAACAGATATCTCTCTCATCAATGGGATTTGTTTTTACCAGTTGGATAAAATTTTATATAAAATGATAAAAGGTGTTGAGGACTCCCTACACACAGTCTGCAGGATGGGTTCAGTGTGACAGAGACACTCTGGGGGGAAGAAGAGTCAGACTTCGTCTGCCCGGAGTCACAGCTGAAGTCTCTGGAAAATATCCACTCCTTAAACCATTAACAACCAAGTGGTCAAGCACATAAGACATTTCCCATTGCTTTTTTCTTGGTGGAGTAGTTAAAGGGTTAAGCTAACTGTCTGCACTCATAAATAAAGATTTACCAGAGAGAGAAGACCATAATAAAATCATCTGTCTATGCCATTATCTGCAGATGAGTCAGAAGGGAAAAAACTACTAGGTGAAACTGTGCACCCTAAAGCCTGAGATTATACTTCACAGCTCTCACAAGTATTTGTTGACTTTAGTGCAGGACAATGTCACAGTTTTGTTTTATATTATCTGTGATGGTGTATAGGAATTTCTTTTACTTATGTATTAATCACATTATTTTATTGTATGATACCTTGGTGCCACTGGATTCTAACATGTCTCGCACTCATGCAGTTAGACAGATGGTGGGGGTCTAGTAAGGATGTTGGGGGGAAGCAGACAGCTCCACAGGAAGAGTCTTTTGTGTCTTTGAGGACTCTGTGAGGTAGCAAGGGAGTGTGAACCTTAAGGTGTGAAACAGCTGTGTACTGTATTTTGTTCCTGGAGAAGGTTTTTAACTGAGAGCCATGCTAGGCTCAGGGAGACTCTGCTGACCGTCTGCCCCGCGGTCATGTAGGCTCTCCACAAGCTTGGTTTGTCTGTTCTTTGTTTTTGATTAAAGAATGTTAGCTACCGCTCACCGCTCGTCTGCAGGCTTTATTTAAAGGGAAACTTCCACAACAATGGCTAACTAAGACAGCACATCCTGCACAGCTCACTAGCAACCGAGAGATAGGAAATCATTCACCCCCACACCTACAACCATTTATGGATTAACAGTGGCTCTAACATTGAAAGAACACTCATGCAAGCATAGGAATAGAGAGGTTAGATAGATTAGATTAGATAAAACTTTATTAATCCCTTGGGTGGGTTCCTCTGGGAAATTCGGTTCCCAAATAGCACGGCACCAACAGAAGTTACAGAATGTGAGCAGAAATATACTATATATACACATATATAAATCCAGGACATATATAAATACAGAGAATACAAAAGGGATAAATAGGAATAAGAATACAAAGGAATTGCACATTTCAAATATTGAACTCTATTGCACTGTTGGATATTAACAAAAAGTATTGCACAAAAGGTAATTGCACAGTGAAGTGAAGAGGCACTACAGCTTAGTTGTTCCCCCCTCCTTTGTCCTCCTTTGTCCTCCTGTTTCCCCTCTCTCTCCCCTCCAGAGAGGAGTTAAACAGTCTGATGGCGTGTGGGACAAAGGAGTTTTTAAGTCTGTTGGTTCTTGTCTTTGGGAGAAGCAACCTGTCACTGAACAGACTCCTCTGGAATAGCATGCAAAGGCTGCATGGAAATGCAACACTGCTAACTATTGAAGCACAACAAGTCAAAAATATTCAACAAAGAATTAAATACCACGAATTAAAGATAGGCAGTTTATCAAATTTATTAGATTTTTCTTTTGTTTAACCAATTTTAAACTTTCTTTCTTCTTGGAATGATTCATCTGATATCAAATAAAAGTTCTGAAATATCTTAAAACAGGCGCAAAACACGAACATCAAGGCATCAAGCTGTTTGCCTGAATTTGAGCAAAGTAAGACCACTTCTTGCATGTGTAGCCCTGACAATGCTGTTTGTTAACATAAAGTATCCAGTGCTTCTGACTCTCTTTAGTCTCTGTACAGCTCTTCAGACTGTGGCATTGTAAAGAAACCACGGCAGACCCAATGACGTTTTCGTGCTTTTCAGCATCTTTACTGACTTGCTTTCATCAGCGGTTGTCATTTCCACACGGCTGGAGCACAAACACCAACAGCAACAATAACCAGGACCCAGTGCAGACTTTTTATGTCGGTGAGGCATGATTGCAGATGCCGTGCAGTTGCATCCACCTCCCCTGCAGCAGCAGCGCAGACCACGCCCCACCACAGGCATAAAAGTATGTTTGACGTTATTTTGATAAGTGGTGTAAACTGACATTGTGAACTGCTAAACAGCACGTTTTAAAATAAGAAAAAGATTAAAGATTAAAAAGCAGAGAAGCTGACCAGTTTCTGTAACTCCCTCTGTTTTACTGCTTTTATCATTTTCATTTGACTATTACAGCCACGTCATGATAGTGGTATGGCAATTCAGTGCTGTTTTGCATTTTAATTTTTGCTGAAGGAGAATTCAGGACAGGTGATTTACACAGCAGGTGCCAGGACAGCTGACCTGGTTGAGTCAGCAGTCTGTGCACTGCAGGCTAACACCCATCTGTGTAGCGGCCTGGGTTGAAGTCTTTCAAAGTGTTTAATGTCTGTGGAAAACAACATTATACTGACACTGATAACTCTGTGTCCAACTGTGAAAGATTTACTGCATTACATGAAAGTGTGACATTACGGTTTTGCTGAAGTTTTATAGGAATTTGTTTTAGATTATGTATCAGTGCTTTATCTCCACTTATTGTATACTGTCTCTTTCAATCCTGCAGTGCAACACTAGTATGGAATCAGCATCAATTCAGCTAAACCCTAGAAATTTGTTTAAGTAAAATACCCCATGCTGTGCAGTTATGCTGCAAAAGATGTAGGCTGCTGGGGATTCCCGTGATGCATTGAGTATTTCTTCTTCAGTCACCTTTCTCACTCAGTATGTGTTAACAGACCTCTCTGCACTGAATCATATCTGTTATTAATCTCTGTCTCTCTTCCACAGCATGTCTTTATCCTGTCTTCCTTCTCTCACCCCAACCAGTCGCAGCAGATGGCCCCGCCCCTCCCTGAGCCTGGTTCTGCTGGAGATTTCTTCCTGTTAAAAGGGAGTTTTTCCTTCCTACTGTCGCCAAAGTGCTTGCTCATAGGGGGTCATATGATTGTTGGGTTTTTCTCTGTATGTATTATTGTACGATCTACTGTACAATATAAAGCGCCTTGAGGCGACTGTTCTTGTGATTTGGCGGCATTTAAATAAAACAACTTGAATTGAATTGAATTATTCCAGTTATGATTGGATGCGACAGTGTGACTCAATGTCCAGTTGTATCCCTGAGAGTGTACCGGAGGAGGTTGTGTTTCTGAAACAGAAGGTCCACAAATGAAAAATGTCTGTTTTGTGAAAGTGAAGTATGATCTAAAAAGTGTCAAGTATCCGAATGATGACTAATAACCATAGCTGGCAACTCAGTCCAGTTTTTTTTTTTTTTTTCATTGCATTGACTAAATTACAAAAAATTGCTTATATCTATTTTAACACTGCAGGATTGTTTCTTGTTTCCCTCAGTAACACTACATTTAGTAGGAAATTAGAAGAGTTTATTTTTAATTCTGTCATGCTGACAGAATGACATTAAATGACAGTAGAACATCCTTCAACATAATGAATGAAACAGCAAACAGATCAATAGAAAATACTGTTTTTCCACATGAAATCACGCATTACTTAAAGCAAATTATGCTGTACTTAAAATTACAGTATAATCATATCAGATTTGTTCCAGTTCTCAGTGTGTCTGCTCCTCTCTTTCCCTCTCTGTCTCCTCAACAGGATCATTTGTAGTCAATGTGACACAGACCTGCTATCAGGCAGAGGAGAACCACAACATCACACTGGAGTGGACGTTCACCACCAGACCTGATGGATCCACAAACTCTGTTTCCATCAGGTGTCAACACAAGACTAATTTTAAAACCTTTGGCTTCTATCATGTGTCCAATGGTGTTGAAGTGTCAGCATCTTCAACTGTCCAGACTCAGGACGATGACTCGGGTCTGTACCTGTGTGAGGTACTGATCATGGTGCTGGTTATGAGAGCTGTCGCCTCAGCATCACAGGTAAATTACTAAGGAGTATTTGTATTATTTTCTTTTTTTCTTCTTTAAATATAATTTCACCACTGAGGATAATAAGGGCATTACTGCTTTTCATAACAGATGCATAATATATATTTTAATGGCAACACATGTCTCTGTGTTTTTTACAACAGCAGCTGATCAACGTCAGAGACTGACACTGTCAAGCATGAGCTTGTACGTTGGTCTGGGGCTGGGAGTAGCTGCTGTAGTTTCTGTGATTATTGGAAAGGAGAAAAAGCCACAAAACCCAGCAGGGAGTGCCTTAGAGACACAACCCATCAGGACTAAGGAGACTTTTTCTGAAGGACCCGCTTCCTATGAGGACACATCATTTCAGATGTACTTATAGACATGAACCTCTCTCCCAATAACATCTGTTTGAAATGTCAGACAGCAGTTTATGATCTAAAACAGAAAACTGTAGTTTTTCTGTTTCATTATGTTTGTGCCACACTTGGTTTGACTGTTACATAACTAATAATAATAATGATGGATTGCATTTATATATTCGAGAACCTCAAAGCGCTGTACAATGCCACTATTCATTCACTCTCACATTCACACACTGGTGGAGGCAAGCTACAGTTGTAGCCACAGCTGCCCCAACTACAGCTGTTTCCTCCGATGTGTAAAGAATGAAACAATGATCAAACATTTACTGTTTTATTATAAATTTCATTACATCTTTGACGTTCTCATTTAACCCCCATATTACTGTTTTAAGTAATGTTAATTTTAAACTTGTTTTGAGAGATCAAGGAATTCTTGCATGTCCTAACTGACATGGATATGGTTTGGTTAGTGTTGCTTTTTTATTTTGTTTGATATTTATTGTGTTGTTTAGGGTGTTTTACTGAAGCAGTTTGCAATAAGTTCCATAAAATAATAATAAGTTATTATTAATACTACTACTACTAATAATAATAATAATATATTTGATTGGATACAGTGAAGTGGTGAGCTTATAGCACCATCATCTGGCCAAGAGGGTGAATTTCACTTAGTTCCATAAGTGGAGGAAAATACTTATTTTCATGGATATTTTTCTTTCCCTATAAAACAAATCTATCCATGCCTAAATCATTTTGATGAAATTCTTGTTGCTGTTATGCTCCTCCTCCATAATGCATAAAGAACTGTATGTTGTATCTTCATGCAGGAACAACGTCTCATATTGACCTCAGAATCTGTTTCCAGACATGATTTGTGTCCTGCAGGCAGCGTCTTGAAATCTGAGTGTGGTTCAAAGTTTAGACTGGATTTAAAACAAGAAGAAAGCATCGGGCATGAGATATGAAATTCCTCCAGTTCACGAACTCCAGGGCCCTGTTTCAGGAAGCCGGTTTAGAAAACTCAGAGTGAAAAACGATACGCAGGGTTGAGTAACCCCGAACTGTCCAACTCGGAATATTCGGTTTCAGAAAGGCTGATAACAATTAGTTCAATCAACGCGGAGTTGCGTCAACCCCAAGTGAAGTGCGCGGACGAGGATACATAAAGCCCTGATAAGCGGAGCACAGATTAAGCGAGTCACCATGGAGACGGAGGGAAAGAAGGCGCGGTCAATGTATTTCACAGCGCTTGAGGCCGAAATTCTGATGGCAGCATATGCCGATAACATGCAAATTCCGCGGAAAAAAGTAACACAACCACAGCTGCAAAAGAAAGGGAGCATGCATGGCAAAACATAGCCGACAGAGTCAATGCGTGAGTGTTAATTTAAACATTGATCTAGGGATTTCCACCCATTTAACACGTTATTTTATCATATGTTATTTTATTTGTTATTTTATACATTTTATTTTGTGACGTGATGTGAGCGCAGGTGCAACCCAACAGGCCCCAAACGTTCCTGGCAGCAAGTAAAAATGAAATATAAAAATATAGTCCAAACAGGTAAGGTGTAATTGTATTATGAGCCATAGTGCTTGGTCTGTTTGTCCGATGTAAATCAATTGCAGTTAGAGGCTACATTAATTTTCTTTCTGTAAGCACTTATTGAAATTATCTGAGCACATTACAAGTACATATTTGCTTACTCTGTATGCTCAAATGTGACCCGTTATAGCCAACAGAAAAAAAGCGGAGGCCCGAAAAACAGGTGGGGGTCCTCCACCACCACCACTCACAGAGGCTGAGCAGTTGGCCCTCAGCCAAAACAGTGGGCGCCCTGTGGCCGAAGGCATCTCTGCGGGGACATCCTCTGAGTCAATAACCCCGCAAGACACAAGTGCCTACATAGGGGGTAAATTCAAAATAATACATGATGTGCATACATCCTTTCTTCACAGTCACCTTTGCAGTGCTGCTCATTCATTTGATAAACTCTTTACCATAATGGATTATTTTGTAGTGAAGTTATTTTCCGACTGATTTTGCCTTCCCTCAGTCTTGGTTGTCTTTGAGAGCATAATGACAATGAAGTGTAAGGTGATTGGTATGTTTGTTAATTGCCATTTGGTCCCTTGTAAGTTATAAGTGACCTGTATAAACCTCATATTCTATCAGTTGATGGTGGTGGTGTACTGCATCTGGTGCAGCCTCCTGTTGAGCCAGACCAACATGCAGTTGTGAGTAATACTCCACAGATTATATGAGTTTACAGTAGAACAGCAATGTTGTTTATTTCTTTACTACAGGAAAATAATGAAGAAACATTGACAGCTGTTACAGAGGAGGAAGCAACAGAGACACTTTATGAGGTTTACATCTTTTAATACTTTGTGTACAGGAAATACAGGCGACCAATAAAGCCAGTTGAACAAAAAATCTGTTTTTTCGTCTTTCAACATGTTGAGGTGATGGGTCAAAGGAAATGATTGTGACATATGGTGTCTCTGACTGCGCTTCCATCTTGTATGTCCGTGGGAGGGTCAGGATGTTCATGGTTTGGATCACTGCTGATGTTTGGTTCAGAAGGACAGTGTTCTCCTCTAATTGTGGCAATGTTGTGAAGAATCACACATGCCACAATAATGTCACATGCCCTTTCTGGGGTGACCCTGAGTCTTTGCAGGCACTGGAACCGGGCCTTAAGCATTCCGATAGTCATTTCAATTCTGGCTCTTGTCCTGCAATGAGCCAGATTATATCGCTGCTGTGGGCCCGGTTCAGGGTCAGAGTAAGGGGTAAGCAAATAGGGTAAACATGGATACCCCCTATCACCAAGCAAGTAGCCAGTGAACTCTCCTAAGACAGAAGGATACACTTCAGTTCAAATGTCCCTGAAGCAATTGGTCTTTATATATTTTAAAGTATTCTCAACTCACCATGTCCAAATTTTGTGCTCAGTGTACATTCACGGAATATTTGTGAGTCATGGACAGAGCCTGGCCACTTGGCTTCCACATTTGTGATAATGTTGGCAGCATCATATATGATCTTCACAGTGCAGAGAACACAAATTAGCATCCATTACTATAATGAAATAATTTGTTAGTTTGACATGCTACAGGGAACTATGTACCTGTACATTAATGCTGTGGAAAGACTTCCTGTTCACATAGTCTCCTTCATTTACTGAAGGAGCAATGATTGGAATGTGAGTGCCATCTGTACAGCCAATCACGCCTGGGAACCGTGAGAACAAATGTAAAATTTAAGTAGTAGTTCAAGTATCACCACATCATAAATTAAGTTTTGGTCATCCTGATACCTGCAATTTTGTGGCATCCCTCTTTGATAAATCTTGTGGGTCTGTGACCGGGGAACACCACAAACGAGTGCAGGAGACGTTTCAGTGCAACTGTAACATTCCTGACTGCCCGACAGACGGTAGCCTTGGAAACGTGCTCAGCGTCACCAATATTATACAGAAAGCTCCCGTTTGCAAAAAACCGAAGTGCAATACAAATAATATGTAATGAACTGAGAGCATGTCCGCGATGTGTCACATGCGTAATATATAGCCTGAGGATGTTATTAAAATAAATTATAGATTGTGCTGAGAAACGGTGACGTTCACACAGAAAATCATCAGGAAATGATAAAATGTCCAAACGCGCTCTGATCACTCTCTCCCGGCGGAGAGCTCTGCAGAGAATTTGGGCTTCAAGATCTACTGGCTCTTCAAGGAAGGGGCACGCCATGTCCGACACTTCCTACTGTCAGGTTTCCGACAAAGGGGCGGAGACAGTCAGGGTTAGTTGTAGTAAACCTGCTAGGGGGCAGGTTAGCTTCACGGCGTGTGTCGTCATAGTGACTCACTCAGGCTTCAGCTGAACTCGCTTTGTGAAACCGAAAACCCAGAGTTTTCGTTAACTCAGGGTATACTTACTCAGTTTTTCCACTAAACCGGCTTCCTGAAACAGGGCCCAGCTCAAAGAAATCGAGTTCATCAGCCTGTGTGTGTTGATTTGAGAGAGAAATGAAATAAAAGCAGCAGCAGCCGCCTGCTGCCACAGCTTTAGTTTGAGTTTGTTGAAACCATAAGTTACATTTTAGGAACAGAAACCTGCAGCAGAATTTTACACTTTTTTATTTCTGCTTCTAAAGTATTTTTAAAACCATAAGCAATGAAACACTGAACCATCTGCTCACCTGAGACCCTTGTTTATGGAATATGCATGTATCAAAGTTTAATAACAAAGCCTAACTCTTGTATGCGCATAAAGAAATGACTATTTTCTCACTGCATGTTTGTTATTGCAAATCTTGTAAACTCTGTTATTAATAAAGTTTATTGCTGTTTGTAAAAACAAGGGTCGTGACAGTGTGCTCCTTAAAGGAACACATACACGTTGAGGAAACAGGAAGCAAATGAAGTGTGTTATCTGCCGTAACAAAGTCCAGTCCCTACTGTCAGGATTAAATAACAGCACATTTCCTTCTTTGGTATTGTTGAGTCCAGGCACTTGTTAAAGTTTAACCACTGAATACAGCTGATAGGAAAACAGCACATTTATAGGCTAAATCCTCTGGTGGATTAAAGGCTGTACAAACTGAAGAGAGCAAAAGTTTTTTTTTGTTTTCTTTTTAAAGTTCCCATTTGGTGGCAGGATGAGTGTCCAGCTTAGAAATAATAAACAGGACACACATGGGAGCATAACCTACCCCATCATCCTTTCTGCAGTGATACATGAGCACATAATATGCACTTCATATCACAATGAGGCTTTCTGATACTTCAAACATACATTACACAGTCTTGGATTCTTGAACCTCAGGTTTTCTGCCTGATGGCTCCCTCCAAGTCCTGCTTTTAGTTTCTCTTGGTGCAAAACGACACCACAAAGCTCCTGTTAAACATTTAAATGAAATTTTGGTATCTTCTCAGCCGAGTACGACATCTTAAGGCACAGAAGCGATTAACCAGTAAAACTGCAAAGCCAAGTAAAGCTGCCAGTTCGAATCCCAGTGAAGTGTAGAGGACCATCCTTTGCATCCAGGTGTGTGCTGATGGACTCAAAGTTGATCCCTGAGGTTTGGAACGAACAGCAGCTGCTGCAAAGGAGAGAAAAATTAAGAGAGAATCTTTTAATATCATTGGTAGCTGTTAGCAGTTCCTGTTCTGAAAACATCATAAAGAAAGAAACAACAAAAAACTTTGATAACAACTGGAGCACAAAGAACTCGATGAACAATAAGATTACTGACAGGCCCTGCTGCTCTCTTATATTGCAGAATTGGTAAATATGAAGTTAAAGGGAACCAACAAGTTAACTGTATATCAGTACAGTGACATATAACCCCTTTAACCTGGGGGGTCGAACTCAAGGGCCGGTGTCCTGCAGGTTTTAGATAACACCATGGGTCAACACACCTGAATCAAATGATTACTTCATTACCAGGCCTCTGGAGAATTATAAGACATGTTGGGGAGGTAATTTAGCCATTTAAATCAGCTGTGTTGGATCAAAGACACATCTAAAACCTGCAGGACACCGGCCCTCGAGGCCTGGAGTTCGACACCTGTGCCTTGAACATTGGAAATTGCCTTTTCTACTCTTTTGTCCAGCTTTGAAAAGGCAAAAAAAAAAAAAAAACGTTCAAGGTTCTGACATGCAGACACAGTATCCTTCAGATAGAAAAAAAATACAGCTATTTGCAGACTTTATGCTTTCAAGATTTACATTACTTCGATCTTTAAAGCACAGGCAGGAGGAACTTCATCTAATTTTAAATCTTTATAAAAACTATTTGTACTGCTTTTATATATTTATGCTATTTTTAAAGAAGTGTTATTCGAATGTATATTTAGAATAAAAACAGATTGTATTATTTGTTTTAGGAAAACAAATATTCTTTGTTGGTTTCTGAATGTCAAGATGGAGTAATTCGTACTGCTTTAATCTTCTTACCACGTATGCTGAGTCGACAGTAGTCAAAGCCATAATCATACTCGGTTTTCACCTCACACAGGTACAGACCCGAGTCATCAGTCCTGAGTCTGGACAGTTGAAGTCTGATTCGTCCTTCTCTGAGGGCGTCTTTGTCACTCTGGACTCGTCCTGAAAACTTTGCATCCTGAGACTCTGACACCTCAACACCACTGGACACATGATAGAAGCCTGAGGTTTCATAATTAGTCATCTGTTGACAGATGATGGAAACAGAGTTTGTGGAGTTGTCAGGTTTGGTGGTGAACGTCCACTCCAGTGTGATGTTGTGGTTCTCCTCTGCCTGATAGGAGGTCTGTGTCACATTGACTACAAATGATCCTGTTGAGGAGACAGAGGGGGAAAGAGAGGAGCAGACACACTGAGAACTGGAACAAATCTGTTGTTGAGCTTTATTTGGAGTTCATAAAGTGAAGCTGTAAACTAACCAGAGACACATGAGGTGATGATGATGAGCAGCAGGATCCTGCAGATCATCTTCTCCATGTGAGAGGAGACAGAGGTGAAGAGTCATCAACACATGAGGTCAAAGGTCAGTCAGTACAGCTAGAAGAAGGAAAATCTACAGTCTGACTTCATTCACTAATCACAACATCTGATCCTGTTCATGATCTTGTTAGAAGTAACGTTAACTCGGTCACCAAGTGCTGAAAAAAATATTTAGTCATTTTACTTCAGTAGAAGTCAGAATCCTGCTTATGCAACCATGACGGGTGTGGCTTATGACTCAGCTGCAGGGATGGGGTGGAGCAGCAGGTTCAGGGTGTGGTTTCAGGGGAGGCTGACCCACATAGCTGTTTATCATCACTTGGTCATTCATTCTGTATTTCAGTAGGTTAACAGAACCTGACAGGATTGGTGTGTGAAGCAACAAAGGTAGCAAACGCTGCAAATAAATATAGCTCGACTTTGACTTCGGTGTGTCCTTCAGGTCCTTCTTGTTAAAGTAACATGTTAGCATCAACTTTAAAAAAAAAAAAAATCTAGGACAAAGATTATTACAAAAAAAGTCATCAAAACAAAGCACTTGAGGTAGGTTTGGAAAAGTAAAAATATATCAACACGTTCTAGCTTTGGCTTCTCAAGTTCATAGAGACTCAAACAGCCACAGAGCTATTATAATGTCACTCACCACAGCTGTGCAACACTAAGCATCATTCCCTTCAGCCTCTGGGAGAAAAAAAAGTTACTATGGCCTTAGTCCGCGCCCAGTACATAGTAGGGATCGGCAGATAGATCGAAATATTAATATTAATAGTATCCATGTCGACACTGGTATTGGTGTCAGATCGATATGAATGTGGTGCAATCGATACTGTCTTTTCTCTTTTCTTCGTTCAGTGCGTTGGTCCCATTTCAAAGTGATCGGTCATCACGGAGGCCCTCGTGTGATGAGTGAATAACTTTTATGCTTAAAAAAAATATATTTAAATTATAAGCAAAACTTAGCTGTGATGAGGATTGGGAAAGCTGGGACTTATGTGTCAGAGGTAACCAATTCAAAAATCATCATTAGGCCGTAACACAGTGAGTTACATCCGCCGACAGGTACAGTGGGAGGATGACATCAGGAAGGGGGTAAGGGTAGCCCAAACTAGAAAACAGCTTATCCCTAAATCAGGGCCCATTTATTCTAGCGGGCAGTGTTAATGCAGATAAGGGGAAGACACCCTGGGTTAGACAGACTCACTTTGTAGCATAAGGCAGGTGCCTTATGCTACAAAGTGAGCATAAGCACAACAATCATATGACCTCCTATGAGCAAGTGTTTTGGCAACAGTGGGAAGGAAAAACTCCCTTTTAACAGGAAGAAACCTCCAGCAGAAACAGGCTCAGGGAGGGGCGGGGCCATCTGCTGCGACTATTTGACAAGCTGTAAAAGACACCAAGAGATTAATAATAACTAATAATTCTCATCAATAACACAGACATGAGTTCATCAGGCCTCTCTGTGTTGATTTGACAGGCAAATGAAATGAAAGCAGCAGCAGCAGCAGCAGGCTGCTGCCAAAGCTTTAGTTTGACTCTGTAGAAATCCAAAGTTATATTTTAGCAGCAGAAACCTGCAGCACAACCTTAGACTTTTCTTTTATTTCTGCTTCTAAATTATTTTTAAAACCATAACAACTGAAAAACAGTTGCTCGCTCTTTCTCTGTGGAGTTTGCATGCCCCCTCCTCCCCTCACCTCACACTGGATTCCTCTCAGTTCTTAAAAAGATTAGTATTTTTTTCCTCTAATATTAAAGGATAACAGATGCATATACATAAACAAAAGACTATTTTCTCACTGCATGATTGTTATTGCAAATTTGTAAACCACATTATTACTAAAGTTTATTCCCGTTCTTGCTTCACATCTTGGTGTCGACACAAAAGGGTAATGGCTGTGTGCTTTTTAATGCAACGCGTACAGTTTTAGGAAACAGGAAGTGAATGAAATGTTTCATCTACTGTACTAAAGGCACATTTCCTTCTTTGGTCTTGTTGACTCTGATTATTGAATACAGCTGCTGGGAGAACAACATATTTATATGGGGAAAAGAAAAATGTCTTTTCACTCTAGCTGCGGTCCTTCTCCCACAAATCACCTCTGACACTCGTCTCCACCCACTCCACCCTTCCTGCACGCACTTCCTCGCTTCTCTTGTCTTTCGCTTTGGATGGTATTTAAAACTCATCTGCCTTCACTGTTACACCCGCCTCCTTCTCATTCACACACACGTACTCTGACTTACTTCTACTGGCTTTCTTTCAACTTCTAGCCAGAGCATCCCTCCACCTCTCCAGGCTTCTTCCACCTGCTCTCTACTCTCACTACAAATCACTATATGTGATCTGCAAACATCACAGTCCACGGACACTATTGCCTGACCTCATCTGTCAGCCTCTTCATCATCACTGCATTCAAGAAGCTCTTTCTTGGCATGAAGCCTGCTGCTCACTGATCATCAACAACTTTTTCCCATATCTTCACGGTGTGGCTCATCAGCTTGAGCCACCTGTACTTACTTGGGCTCTGCACATCACCCTTGCTCTTGGAAAATCAGCACCAGCACATTTGTTCCATGATTGTGTTCAACAGTCAGTTCAAAAACTCCACTGCTCTCTCTCTTTCTCTCTCTCTCTCTGCCAGATATCACACCTGCACAGGTTTGCCATCTGGGCCACATGCACTTCCACTCTCCATCCCCTTCACAGCTGCCCTCACTTCCTCTTTATTAACACTTTGCATTTCCTGGATCACCAACCGTCATCCATCACTACTCCCCCACCTCTCTCTCATTTTTCTTCATTCTCCTCAAAGTACCCCATCCAACCTCTTCAACACACCACCTTCACTCGCAGGCACATTTCCACCTCTATCCTCAATCCAAACCTGTTGCACATCCTTTCCTCATCGATGTAAGTCCTTTTTTTCTCTCCTTACTGAGACGATCCAACCGTTTAATGAATGAGTGAAAAGACAGCATCCTTCAGAGCAGAAGTACAAGACACTGCAGGTGAAAATGACCAAGAAATCACTGAGAAAAAGCGCTTACCCGCTTACCCTGCGATGACTGTGGACAGGGCACCGTGGGAATAAAACTCTGGCGCTGCTGAGCGAGTGAAGCACGGAGCTACATCCTCACACATGAAAAAAGGAAACACACAAATGTAGCACAAAAACGAACTCCGTGCTCCTATGATTTCCTCTCTCAGATATACCGCTGTAGTCTTCAGTGAGCCCGGGGCAGTGAAGCCCCGCCCTCTATAAACGTTGCCATCCATCGACCAATCAAGTCATTCTTAACTAATTCGACTGAGTTTTTATTTCTTTTTTCCTCTTTTTTTCCTCCGCTTTTCTTGATATTCCGGTTATTTGGATATCACAAATTCAATTCATTTTTGTCCAAACTCACTGTTAAGCTTATTTTGTATAACAGATACATGAGCTAAAAGTTTATTTTTTATGATCTTTTTTTCGGTGACGCTGGAGAGGCAACTTTTTACACAGTTTTTACACATCGGGGAAGACAACGCGTGCCCTCGTGTACATCTGATTTATCCATGTGCTTGTATTCCTGTATAGGTGAAAGGGTTAACTGTTGTTATTAACACAAGGAAGAGTTCAGGTTGCCTTTGTCAGTGTTGTTTGGGCATCAAGCGGAATGGTCGGGACTGACGTGATCTATTACGATTCAGCTGTTTTCAAGGGCACTAGGAAAACATCCACACTCACAATGTTTGTCTAGTGTGCGTGAGACAAATAACAGATCTGGCTGATCAAACCGGTGTTCTGACAACCTTCTACGTTGGCAAAACGTCCT
Organism: Diplotaxodon limnothrissa; assembly: GCF_057381915.1. Lineage (NCBI taxonomy): Eukaryota > Metazoa > Chordata > Actinopteri > Cichliformes > Cichlidae > Diplotaxodon > Diplotaxodon limnothrissa. The sequence continues at coordinate 38,827,063 of NC_140598.1, read as the reverse complement.
ACCGTAAGTAGTTTATGCACATTTCTGCAGTCACAGAGGAATTCCAGCACAAATATAAGTAGGTATGACGGTTTGCCACTTAACGTTGCCCATCAGAGTATGCTTGAAGCTTATATTCTTAAAGCCAGGGTGGTTTGCCACTTAATTTTACCCGTCAAAGTATGCTTGTAGGTAACATTCACAAAGGTAGCATGGTTTGCCACTAAATTTTAGCTGTTAAAGTATGCTTGTAGGTCACATTGACAAAGGTAGGATGGTTTGGCACTGAATTAATTTCATGAATTAATTTCAGAAACAACGGGTAGGATGGATTCCCAGAACACCAGCCGTTCAAATTTCCATCGTAATTGGGAAACTATGTGTAGTGATGGGATTTCCGGCTCTTTTTAGAGAACCGGCTCTTTCGGCTTTACTCACCAAAAAGAGCCGGCTCTTTCCTTCAGGTTGTTTTGTTGCTTTAATTAATTTATTATTAACAATAATATATACAATAAAAACAAACAATAAAATATACTTCCAAAGCAGAGCTACTAGATCACTTAAATTACACAATTGAAAGCATACTTGTATGATTTGTGTATTTATACACAAGCACTCATATATATTCAAATAATAAAAAAAAAAAAAGTTCATTTACCTGTTACTACCACACACCAAATCTGGTCTTTGGTACTTGCTGGCTTGTGTAGCCACTAGGTAACAAAAGCTCAACACTGCGCCCAGCATCCTGGAGCACTTCTGTTGTGTTTTGTACGTGTTTTGGAGTTTTTACGTGCTTCTGAGTTTTTACGTGTTTTGGAGTTTGTACGTGCTTCAGAGTTCGTACGTGTTTTGAAGTTTGTACGTGCTTTGTCTCTAGGGGCACCATAAATATATATAATATATATATATAATTTATTCACTCCACATAAAATGTAATAAATAAATCATATCTCAAAAACGAACTATTCACAGTTCAACTTTTAACTATTTCAATTTTCAGCTTCTTCCTTTTAAACAAATTTAAGAGCCATTTCGTTCACAACTTACACATCACTAATGTGAAGTTAACTGGCTGTAACCAGTTTCAATTCCTTTTCTCCTTATTTTTCAGGTACTTTGGGTTTTTAATCAAACTAATTCTTCGATGTTTTTTGTTTGATTTTATTTACTATCTTTTTTTTAAATTTAGTCTCTAGTGTTAGACAATTTTGCAGTTTTGAATTTCTTGTTTGTGTTTTTAGTTTACTTTACTCTTAGGTTTTGATTTGTTTTTGCTCTGTTAAATTCCCTTAAGCTGTACTAACAATGAGACTGTGTCGTGTTTGGAAATACGGCTCCAAAGTATAGTTGGAAACACCCAGGTCACGTGATTGTGGTTAATTGCGGTTTTGGTGCACTCCACCACAAATTCGCCAGGTGGCCTCGCTTACCTGCTGCTTCCAAGCAGGTGATAACATCTTGGCTGATACTTGTTGCTACTGAATGGATGTTTTTGATGCTTCTATTTATAACAAGCGGCAACACGCACGGATTTAATCGCGACAGTCCATTTCACACTGACCAACAGCTTTTCAACCTCACACATTCAGAGGTTGTTCAAGTAGGATAAAGAAACTTCATTATTGTTATTATTATTAGTAGTAGTAGTATATTACTGCTCTGGAAGCCATATCTGGTGACATGGGCATGATTTATTCAGATTGAACCTGCATGTATGAGATTTCACGTTACAACAGTTGGAATAATAAAAAAAATATAATAATATTAATATTTTCTTGAGAGTTAGTACGAAGTAGACCATGTGCAATTAATGGATTTTTTTTCTTGCTTTTTTGCAGGATGAATCGTCCTTCAGTTTCTGACTGAGCCGTATGTGGAGGAAACTCAAACATTAAGTGCAGCTGGCTGAAGCAGAATCAGCATGGACTTAGTTTCCTGTTAGAGGATCCAACACGAGGATCGGGGTCAGGAGAAGGGATGTCAGGGTTAAATAGTTTATTCTTCATAGAAATGATGCTGGACATGGGGTGTATATGCATGGGGTGTGTGTGTGTGTGGTAGAAGAAAATGTCCAGTGTACGGTAAGCCGCAGAGTCAGCAATTAAATCGGAGCTGGAAAGGCAACAGGTCTTGTGACTGTAATTAACTTCTTCACCACCAGGTGGTACTGCTGGGTTTCCCAACACACTTTATAGAGCATTTTCTATTGAAAGTAGGAACAATAGAGAAAAATAGAACTGAGAAATGTCTGCCTCTTTTATTGTGACATTGAAAGTTTCTTTTCAGATCATTTAATAAATTTACAGCACAGAGCACATCTCTCTCTCTCTCTCCGTGCCAATATTTATTTAATGACACTCTGGGTTTCAGGGATTGAACAGTCTGTATTGATCTTTACAATCCACAGCAAAAACAATAATGAGATCAGATATTGTTTTATTCCTTACATGTGTGTGCGGCGTTAAACCCCCCCCCCCCCCCAAAAAAAAAAACCTCTGGTTCATAAAAGAAAAGGTTATTCCCCGTGCCTCGCCTGCCTGGAAGCAGCAGGTACACCACATGTTGAAACTTGAGTGAAGTCCCAATACCGCAATTAGCCATGCTTACATGACGTGTGTTTCGACCCGACCACACCTTGGAGCAGTGTTTCCAAACATCTGAGCTTAGAAAGCTCAACACAGTGTGGAAATGTCATTACTGAGCGCCCCACCCAAACTCAGCTCAATAGTGAAGCTAGTGCTTCATTACAAGCTCTTGTAATGCTCTCTTGTATCAAATCCTGCCTCTGCTACACTGACTGTAGTCTATCTATCTATCTAGATATAGATATAATATAGATGTTATAAACATTGTTTATTTGAAGCTGAAATTGAGGTTGTATCCGTCTCAGAGTTTCCATCAGTACAAACAGAAAGCATCTATTCATGGTCTAGTTTGTCATGCATACAGACACCAACAGGAATTTTGCTTCAGCAATTACACAACAGCTTCAAAGCAAATTGGTGACAGCAGCGCTTACAGTACACATGACTGCAGCCTCCTCAGGCACTAGTATAAGGGACTGACGACTCCTCAAGTATGTTGTGTTTCAAGTGTGTGACCTTCACTGTCTGTGTGTGTAAAAATTGCTCCATGCTGTGAATGTAAGAACCCCAACATGAAATATAAGATGAGATATTGTCATCACTCTGAGTTTGTTGGAACACCTTTTACCCTCCTCTCTGTGCCTTCAGTCATTTGCTGGGGAATCCAGAGACACGACAAAGAGTCAGGTACTGGTTTTAGTTTTACTGCCATGTTAGATGCAGGTTTGCGATGGTGGGGTCACGGTCTGGTATCAGGTATTGAGCTGGAGGTCAGCTGAGTTTTCTTAGTGAACCACTTGTTGTAGTCAAATGTTGTGAACATGAATAAAAATCTTGTCGGTGTGATTCTTGACTTTTTAGTTAACAGGACCCAAAGAGTCCAGCTAAATAGGGTCCTGTCCAACCAGGTCTGCTCCTCGACAGGGATTTGTGCACTCACCCTTATCATTTATCCTATATACAAATGTATACAAATATATGTTAGAGTAAGTTTGAAAATAGGGCCATTTTAAAGTATGCAGACAACTTTCAGGCTGCTCCAGGAAAATAGATCCAGCCACGGCCCAGTGCTTGCTGAGTTTGTCAAATGCCGTGATTAGTCCTGCATTCAGTTGAGCAACACTAAGTGTAAGACTAAAGACATGATCATTAATAAAAAAAACAACAAGCAAAAAAACAACAAGCATACACCCAAAGTCACTTTTATTGAAATTCAGATTGTGGCGTGTGTTCAGTGTCATAAATATCCTTGAACAGTTATTGATTCAAAGCTTCATTTTAAAGCAAACTGAAAACAAGAAGCGCTCTCATGTTTGAGAAGGCTTTCTTGTTTCTACGTTGATAAAACCACAATGATTTTATTTATATCTACTCTTCATTGGATCTGCTTTATGTTTTTCTTTGGTGGCTTAAGAGGCTGATAAAGTGCGTAACAATTTGTCAGCTGCTCGGATCCAGTTTTACTGCTGTGTTCACTGGTACAGTGGAGTTATTGACCTTTAACTAAAACTGAAAGAAGAGATGAAACATAAACAAAGACATGAGCGGTCATTTACCACTAATGCCTCACCTCACTGATAGGAGAAGTGCTGAGTATATGTTATCTTATGTTCTCGTGGCTTGAAAGTAAAGCCAACTGAATACAAATCTACTGAGAGGGGAAGCGACAAGAGTTTGCATTTGATTCTCGAGTAGGCTTTGTTGTGTTCCTTTTTCATTTAAACAATGCACCTGTTATTTTATGTGCATGGTTTATTTATTTATCTATAAAATGTCTTTAAGTGTAGGTAGTAAAGTAGCAGGTCCAAAAAAATGGCATCTCTGTTTTACTGTAATGTAAATGTTTAGTCACAGTCTGTAAAGCAGGGTGTGACTGGAATGAGCAGTTTGGACACTTTGTGTTTGTCACGTGTCTGAATAGACAGGTTTAACAGTGAGCTGAAGCGTCTTCTTTATCTGAAATATTCAGGCGGTTGTTTGTTCTTTCAGCTTATTAAATCAAAGTGGACACATTGCGGGTCACTCTCCTACAAACAAGTAAGTAGACTTTAAAACATCCTGTGTGAACGTGTGTGCTTTTGTTGTTTACTTTTTGATGCAGGCGCCTTTTAAAAAAAGACCGTATGGTATGTGGGCAAACCATGATCAGTTTCAAGCAGCGTCACAAAAGCAAATAGCTACCATGACAGAAGAAGCAGGACAGAGACAGGAAAGCAGCTTTTAGTTTGCTCATGTGATGCAAAACAAGAAACACCACAAGGGGTTTTATGAAAGTGCGCAACGGGAAGAAAACAGCGGCACAGTGGTGTCTACAGTGCTACTAATGCTTAGGCTATAATAATAACAATAATAATAATAATAATAATAAAAGTATCTCTATTACTATTATTGCGTGACTATTTGACAAGCTGTAAAAGACACCAAGAGATTAATAATAACTAATAATTAAATGCAGGAGGTGTATAAACACAGTGAGCAAAACAGAGGTGACTGAAGAAGAAACATGCAATGCATCATGGGAATCCCACGGCAGCCTAGGCCTACTGCTGCATAACTAAGAGAGGATTCAGGGTCACCTTATCCTGTCCGGTCTGATGAGCTAAACTTGTTTTTCGTTTCTTTTTTCCTTTTACAGGTCATTGTAATACAGGTGCATTACAGTGTCACTTTAGCCCACCCAGTAAAGTCAACAGGAAAACTTTACATGCTCTTCCGTGTTCGTAGAGAGGAGCTCATGGTTCGTAGAGACAGCTGCCAGAGACGGAGAAACGCAAGAACAGGTAGAAAACTAAGCCTAAAAACATCTAAACATGTTATTGGAGTAATACTGAAAACACACTTCACTCTGATGTCAACAGACCATTTTAAATCTCGTAGCTGAAACATGCGCAGAATTATGATCATGGTTTGGATCATAGACGTACATTAATTCATGTGCTGGTGAGCTGCACAGAAACGGTGTCTGTGTGCACTCTGTGTGGGGAAATCACTCAGTGGTTTTTAAGCTGGTGAAAAATGTGAAATATTTCACTTTTATTTTTATTGTCTTTTTAAAAAAAAAGATATTTATTAAAACGTTCTTCCTCTGATTCATTCTGACAGAGAGAAGATGATCAGGATCCTTCTGTTTCTCGGACTGGCGTCCTCTGTCTGTGAGTGTCCACATTTAGACACAGTTATCTTTTGGTAAATTCAAATAAATAAATAAATAAAAAAGGATAAATGAACACACAATAATGAGGTGGTGTCTTCTCAACAGGGACGTTTGTTTTGAAAAGGACTGCGACTGTCTTTGAGGCCAAGGAGGACGACAACATCACCATCAGATTGGACAGTCAGCTCCAAGCTGACGTGTCTCTGGCTGACGTGATGTGTGTTTTCCACTCAGACGTCACTAAGATTTTGTTTAAAATGATCAGAGGAGTGGAGGACTCTGAGTCTCAGCATGAGCAGTTTGCAGGACGAGTTCAGACTGACAGAGACGCTCTGAGAGGAGGACGAATCAGACTTCATCTGTCCAGAGTCACAGCTGAAGACTCTGGAAGCTACAGGTGTGACGTGGCTGCCGACTACGACGACAGCCTGAAGAGATGGAGGCTCGAGACAAATGGTAAGTTGACTCCTGTATCTCTTTAGGACTGGGCTGTATTTATATTGCAGATGAACAAACATTAATTCAGATTTTCATCCTCAGAAAATTTTGTTTTGAGTGTGGGTCGAACCTCTGATGGAAACAGCACTTATGTCTTACTCAGACCTCTGATATTTGGACTACCAAAAGGTAAATCACCAATCTTTATCCACAGTTCTGAGTACCCTTTTTAACACATCACACTTTAGTCGTCTAAAAGGTTTGGTGTTCAAAATTTACAGTGAATTGTGGAATTATTCTGTCAGGGGCTGGGTCTGTGACCCAGCAATTTGAGTGCTTTTTGTAAATGTGTGTTTTATTATAAATATATGTGTAGTTCTGTAGGTTTTAGATGAGTGTATTCTAGTTTAGGTCCATCTAGGTCCTCTTCTGTAAGTCTGTTCTGGTCTTCTCTAGGTAGTTCGTCATGTATTTGTTGTCTGCGTATTTCATGTTGTCTGGTTTGTGATGTCATGCCAGCGTCTCTGTGTTTCCTGTTGTATTTTGGAAGTCTAGTGTTCCTTTGTTCAGTGTGCTTAGTTTTATAGTTCCCCTGTGGTGTCATTATGTTCATTAGTGTCAGCTGTTTCCCCATGTGTTTCCACTTCCTCTGATCATCCCTTGTGTGTGTTTAGCCTGTCTTTGTCAGAACGTCTGTGTTACCACGCCGAGTCATAGAAATCATAGCAGTCATAGTCTTTATAGTTGTCTCTATGTTTCGTCACAGTTGTCTTTTAGTTTTCCCAGTATGGGTTCCAGTTTAGTTGTTGCTCCTGTTTTTGCCTTTGTTCATGTTTACCAGCCTAAATAAAACAGCTCGCTTTTGGTTCAAGTCTCCGCTCCGTCTTCTTCTCTGTCTGGATTTGGGTCCACTGCTTCACTACCCCGCCGTGACATATTTAAGTTAAAATTGTCTGAACTTCATCACATTTGTGATAGCTGCCATGCAATCAAACAAGCATGTAATGAACACAGGGCGACATCTCACGGGAAATACATGTTATAGATATATAATTTTAAATAACATGATGTACATTTTGCAATCATTTATCGTTTGGGGCAGAATTTCTTATTCATAATCAAGTTTTTCATGCTTTATTAATCAAAACAAAGAATAACAACTTACTTTTTTCAGTGAATAGATGCATGTCATTTTGATTGATGTATTTGGTTTTGTCTTTTTATTACATCTACTTTTGAACCTAGTTTATTATTATTATTATTATTATTATTTCTGTTTCTATTGTTTAAGTTTTCCTGTTTCTACCTTTGTTTTATCTGTACAGGTTTTGCGTCTCTGCACATGATTGCGAGGAAAATAAAGGTGGACGACAAAAATAAAGTTTTGATTGCAGGTGATACTGAAGTTAATTCAGGACTTCCTTTGAAAGACGGTGGTGGGTTTACTCATTGATCAACTGCAAAAAGATTTGCCAACTGTGACATCACAGAGCTTTCTTGCTGCACAACAAGCCCAATTCTTACCCTTAAAGTCTAAATACAATGTTTAGTTTCCAGATTTGTTCCTTTTTGTGTTTCACAATTGGCTGATTTCTGTGCCTGTACTGTTACGTCCCTTTTGTTGGCTTTGATAAAATTGTTTATTTTATGGTCTGTTTTCTCCACACAGGTCCAAAGCCAGCAGAAGAAAGGGCATGTCATGAAATAATCTCATTATTTGTTCTAATGGCATTTTTAAATGTGGCAACTGCAGGAGTTGTAGTACTTTTCATAAGAGGTCTTTGTAACCTGTTACGATGGTAAGGTACACTGGCAAACTTTGGATAGAAATGGTTGACTCATTTGTCCTCGTTTGATTTAGTCTGACTGTCCTGTTTATTGTTACAGTTCAACACCACATGGAAACGTCCACACTGTAATAAAACGACTTAAATCAACAGTGACTTCCCTGCCTGTTAATGTTGTGAATTTAATTTAATTTAATTCTACTGCTGTGCTTAAAAAATAAATACAAAAATAAAAAATATAAGTAAAAGAAAAGGAATCTTTGCACCTGTAAGATTTCCTTCAAATGAGGAAAAAACAGAAAAGTCATATGTGATGTTACAACACTGATTCTTAGCTCTAAGTCAAACAAATTATTTTAGAAAAAAACATAATAGACCCAGTGAGTTATGGTGTCCATTTCCCAAATACATTACATACTTTTTTTTCTTTAAAATATATGTAAGTAAAGCAGATCATGGAGTCAGCAGTTTCAAATTATACTGCATGCACTCTTTTGTCACTGACTTTGCAGTACTTTAAAAGGATCCCAGAACAGAAACACTGATCTTAACCACCCCAGCGCTGCAATTGCACTATAATTTTAGGCTGGGTTGTTGAGTAGTATTATCTTTTTGTAATTGTTGATTTTGAGAATAAGATCTACATTGAAAGAATGACATGTAAATATTATTTTACATGTGTTATTTTCCCTTCTGAACAGACACAGTTTGTTGAACAATATGTTTAAAATCCAACAACACTACATCAGATGTGACACTCAGATACCCGTTGGATGCTGGGACAGGAAACCATTTTTTAAGATCCCCAGAAAACACAAAGTATCTCTTTGAGGTCCAACCCTACCTTCATTGTTCATTCTTATTTTGTCATGCCTGGCAATGCCAATAAACTTGCCAATGCTTCAGGATTCACTGTCACATAACAAACAGGTGGCAACAGTACCCACAGTACACATGTCCAGAAACCAGTATGACAGGACTCCAAGGCCTGTGGTGCAGGGCTGTGTCCAACTTTTTATGAGCAAGATTCTGTTTGTGGACTGTGCAATTATAAACCTACAGAGAATGATAACACAAGGTCAACAACGGGGCTCATCTAAGTCCATGTTATTCTTGAAATTTAGATTGTATTCTCTGAATGAACAATTAAAAAAACATAATACTAAATAACAGACACTCCATTTTCTTCATAAATGATCATTTTAAATGTAAGAAACTTAAACTTAGCTTTTAAACAGCCCTGCTAAGATTGGCAACCCGTCCAGGGTTTACCTTGCCTCACCACAGGCTTACCCATATAGTCATTTGATTTTGGGGTTGTTTGGGTTTTCTTTGTATTTTTGTAGGTTCTTTACCTTACAATATAAAGCACCTTGTTGCTCGTATTTGGTGCTATATAAATAAAACTGAATTACACTGAATAGGGCCTATCCAAGCTACCCTCATGACCCTGGTATGGACAAGTGGAAGAGAATGAAGTTCTAAAACATGAAATGTAACAACATAAAAATATCTCCCTCCTGCCCTAAGACAATAAATCAATAAACTGGGCCATTTTCCAGTTGAATGGAAAATAAATTCAGTCATTACATTGAATAAAAGAATTCTCAATATCCATATAAAGGAACAAAGAACAATTCAAGATAGAAACAAAACAAAATGGCATAATAGCTATAATTAAAATTTAATAAACATGTATCTATCTTGTTTATTAAAGAAGAGCATCTATTTGACAAGAATACTGATGCTGTAGTTGGAAATGAATCATATATAAGTCTCTATTCCACCAAACTGCTTCCTGGATTTCAATTAACATTAAGTGATTGATTTCTGTATGACTTTATCAGTATCTCACATTGTTGGATTTAACCTAATCTTTTTTGCACTGCTGCTTCAGTTCATTGAGGTTTGCTGACATTTGTGTATGTACAGCTTGCTTGAGGTCCCGCTACACAGTCGAGGTCTTGTCTGATTGGGCCACTGCAGCCTCTTGATTCATTGCTGGTGTGTTTGGGATCATCACCCTGTTTAAGCCAAGTTTTAGCTTTTGGACAGATGTCTTTACATTTGGCTGTAGAATACTTTGTTACACAGGAGAGTGCATGGCTGATTCAGTGACTACAGAGTGCACAGATTCAGTGGCTGAACAACAAGCCCAAATCATTCCCTTTCACCACCGCACAGGCAGTTGGTATGATTTGTTTGTGTTGGTTTGGTTTTCTCTGAACATGGGGCTATCAGTTGCGGAGAAATATCCCCACTTTGGTCTTATTTGTCCAAAAAGCATTGTTCATGTGTTTTGTCCAACTTTGCAAACCTAGCTGTGTGGCTGTGTTCTTTTTAGAGATGGGAGGCTTTCTCCTGGAAATCCTTCCAACCATCCACACAGTTTCTCAGGGCATTGCATGATCTGACTCTTGGGAAAATTGTCTTGATGGACCTGTGTGGTCCTCCTCATGTGGGTCCAGTTAGGTTTTTGTTGTGTGATTTTTTTGCTCCTGCCTTGTGTTATGTTTACATTAACACCGCTGCATTTGGGTTTTTTGTCTTGCTTTCCGAGCCTCACATTTGGATCCCACTCTGCCTGCTACACAGCGGAGCCTCGACGATAAGTGTATGACAGTGAGTGCTCAATACTTCTAAAGATGATCAAAAGAAAAAGACAAAAGACATAGAGAGGAGGGAAAATGTCTTTTCACAAAATTAGATTTTATTTATTTCAAAGTGATGTCATTAAATATAAAGTGGTACAGCAGCTGATACAAAAGAAAAAGTCATGAGACCACAATACATAGTCAAAATGCTGGGTTTGCCTATGTAGGTACTCAGTTAATTGTAGTCTAACGACGATACCTGTTTCTAAACTTAACTCTGTATTATTAATGTTTACGTTGGTGAAACACTGCAGTTTATGGTCACAGTGTTCAGGTTAAAATCCAATGTGATTGTGTGTTTGTTGAAGTGATTCAGAATATGATTTTTTCAACCTTATTAACATCAACCTCATATCCTCATGCTGATTTCTGGAAATTCAGAGCTAACATATTACATTTAGACACCAATTCTGCCTGATGTTTTGTTTTTGTTTTGTTTTTTTAATGTTGATTCTGATGTTTCCAGGCTTCTGGTATTAAGAGTTAAAATAAATAAAGAAGCCATTTTTAAAGTGAGTTGAGTTCATTTCAGGACATGTTTGAGCAGTGTGTGGTTCTTCTTTAATAACTCAGTGTTGCAGTCACATGTTAACAAGTGAAAGAAAAGAAAGATTGTTTACGCATTTGCTTCTTTTGTCACTTTAACCCCCGATGTCCTTACTCTTGTTTTTGCAGACATTTGGAGTTATAAATTATATAAATATAAATCATTATGTGAAAATAATTTCCTTACAAAGTTTTTAAACAGTTTTTGGATCCAAAAACACTTTATTAGCCTGTGATGATCCAAATAAACCTCCTAAAATAACAAGTGAGACTCTGACACTTAAATAAAGTGCGCAACAGCTTGTCAGCTGATCTGATCCAGCTTTTACTGACATGAGTCATTGTGCTTTAAGTCAAAATGAAAGTGAAACTAAAACACACACGGCAACAAACAAGAAGAAAAAAAACCCAACAGAAGAATGCTGACTGGCCAGTATATCATGATATCACTGATAGGAGGAGGAGTCTTGTACATAAGTTATGTTGTGTTATTATAGAACTGAAGCAAAACGCAGTATCGACGCGTTGAAGCGAATAAAAAGCTACCAACGGGAAGAAGAGGAGACAACAGAAGTATGAACTTGATCTTTTAGTATGTTTTGCTGTGTTTCTGTGTCATTCTTCCTTGTTTTGTACTGCAGTTGATATTTATTTATCATTATTACGTTTTTATCTCTTTCTTAAAATGCCTTTGTAAAGTAGCAGGACTAAAATGTTACATGTCCGATAATGAACACGTTTGATCACAGTCTGTAAAGAGGATGTGACTGGGATTAACAGTTTGAACACTTCGTGGTATTCTGCTTCATCCGAAACATTCAGAGTGTTGTTTGTTCTTCCAGCTGATCATCAGTTGATATAATTGATGTGATAGAAAGTGGACAGATCGCCGATCGCTCTCTTACAAACAAGTAAGTTGACGTTAAAACATCCCAGCCAACATTTATATGTGGGGCCCATATGGTTTGGAAATGGGCTGAAAAATGGGCCCCATATAGGATTGTCCGCGGGTTCCGTAATGGCCCCATATTAAATGCCCATATAGGTGTTATGTTAGGAAAATCTGGGAACTAAATGGGCCCCAACTGGGAAAAGTACACAGAAACCCACCTGGGCCCCATCTTTCAAGTTTTTGTGGGTACCATGTAGGCACCACATAGGCTAAAAAGTGGGTTTTAAGTGGGATTGTCCGCAGGTTCCACAATGGCCCCATTTTATAAGCCCATCTCGGTGTTATATTGGTAAAATCTGGGAACTAAATGTGCCCCAACTGGGCAAAGTACACAGAAACCCACCTGGGCCCCATCTTTCAAGTTTTTTGTGGGTACCATGTGGGCACCACATAGGCTAAAAAGTGGGTTTTAAGTGGGATTGTCCGCGGGTTCCATAATGGCCCCATTTAATAAGCCCATCTCGGTATTATATTGGTAAAATCTGGGAACTAGATGGACCCCAACTGGGCAAAGTACACAGAAACCCACCCGGGCCCCATCTTTCAAGTTTTTGTGGGTACCATGTGGGCACCACATAGGCTAAAAAGTGGGTTTTAAGTGGGATTGTCCGCGGGTTCCATAATGGCCCCATTTAATAAGCCCATCTCGGTATTATATTGGTAAAATCTGGGAACTAGATGGACCCCAACTGGGCAAAGTACACAGAAACCCACCCGGGCCCCATCTTTCAAGTTTTTGTGGGTACCATGTGGGCACCACATAGGCTAAAAAGTGGGTTTTAAGTGGGATTGTCCGCGGGTTCCACAATGGCCCCATTTTATAAGCCCATCTCGGTGTTATATTGGTAAAATCTGGGAACTAAATGTGCCCCAACTGGGCAAAGTACACAGAAACCCACCTGGGCCCCATCTTTCAAGTTTTTTGTGGGTACCATGTGGGCACCACATAGGCTAAAAAGTGGGTTTTAAGTGGGATTGTCCGCGGGTTCCATAATGGCCCCATTTTGTAAGCCCATCTCGGTGTTATATTGGTATAATCTGGGAACTAAATGGACCCCAACTGGGCAAAGTACAAAGAAACCCACCCAGGCCCCACCTTTCAAGTTGTTTTGTGGGTACCATGTGAGTACCACATAGGCTAAAAAGTGGGTTTTAAGTGGGATTGTCCGCGGGTTCCATAATGGCCCCATTTTATAAGCCCATCTCGGTGTTATATAGGTAAAATCTGGGAACTAAATGGACCCCAACTGGGCAAAGTACACTGAAACCCACCTAGGCCCCATTTTTCAAGTTCTTAGTGGGTACAACATGAGGAAAACATGAGCTAAAAAGTTGGAATGGCATTAGCAGTGGGTTCTGTATTTGCATCTTATTTCTAGTTTGAATTGACTAAGTTCTGGCACTGAGTGGGCCCCATGTAGTAAAACAGTCACAAAATAAATTTTTCAGACGGCTAATACGGGTTCTGTGACACAAAGACACCAAATATATTAAAGCTGACCGCAAACAAAATCTAGTTTGTAAATAAAACCATTTCAAAAATCACGAGGGTACACAAAACAACATTTTTCACATTTATTTTGTCCAACAACTGTGATTTTACGTAACTGTATTCCAAAGTGCGTAAACGTTTAAAAACTAGAAATGTCAAACTACAGCAAAATTCCTTAGATATTTGGAACTGTAGCAACATGGGGAAAAAGTCAGATGGAAAACTCAAAAGCTTATCTTGAATCAGCAGGGTTTGTTTTTTTACAGAGCCGTAAGTCTATTTTGTACCCTTGCAGCCCTCGGTCCTCCTCTGTCTTTAGCTCCACTGAACCACTTGGACAGAGCCTTCTCTGCTTCTTGCAAGTTGACTTTTGATGTTAAATAATTCTTCAGTGCCTCTGCAAATGAAGAAGAAGAAAAACGGGCAAGCCAAAGTAAAGTTAATCTTAGCTTACTTCATTTGGTGATGATTTTCAAAGAACAATGTTTATTTCACTTTATTGCCTCAAAAAATATATACAAATTGCATGATAACCAATCTCAGTTACACTTTCAAACACTTTATTAAAAAAGTTTAGTTTTCTAAAGTTCAAATGTCTCAAGTGAAACTAACTTACCATACACAACATTAAAAAGACGCAAATCTCTGAACTTTTTTTCCCCATGTCGGCCAAGCATGTTGTACTCCACAGCCAGCTCAGGTGATATGAGGAATTTCATCATCCTTCTTGTGGCATCGTCTACACTTGTTTCCCCTGTATCTGCTACCATGGCAACCTGAGGGGAACATACAAAAAGGACAGATTAGATACTGGCATCTGGTTAGGATGCCTCCCTGGTGAGGTGTTTTGGGCACGTCCCACCAGGAAGAGACCCAGAACACCCAGGACATGCTGGAGGGACTATGTTTTTCGGCTGGCCTGGGAATGCCTTGGGATTCCCCCGGAAGAGCTGGGCCAAGTGCCTGGAGAGAGCGAAGTCTGGGCCTCTCTACTTAGTACCGGATTGGGTCGAGGGGCAGCAGCCTAAGCTTAAGATAATGGACCGGAATGGAGGATAAATGGACACTTTACATATTACTTAATGTTTACTGTGTGGTGATAAAAAAAAAAATGGTAGTAAACACAAGCTAAACTAAAAAAATTAATTGCGCTTCCTTAACCCTTTATCCCCAATAATGTTACGCAGGATAACTGGTAGGTCTGGTAGGTTTTTTCCTCTACTGTATACTATATGAATGTAATCAAGGATTAATAACAGAAAGAAAAAAGAAATTGAAATTTTGCCATTTTTACTAAAGGCAATCAAAATGTACATGAATAAAATATTTAAATTAGTCAATTCAAATTAATAACTCTAAAACACTGAACAAAATTAAGTATTTGACCCTGTGGTTTATTTTCGGACATCTCTTTTCTTCTAAAAGTCCAGGCGTGTTGGGCCCCTGGCAGAGCTCAGGTTTGACGAGACAGGTTTGGAAAAACCTGTCGCTGGCGACTTTTTGGGGGCTAAAGGGTTAAAATAAATAGGAATTGGCCAAAATTTGTATAAACTATGAAATAGCAGAACAAAAGTAAAAAAAAAAATCTTTATCTGTTATCAGAATCAAATATTTGATTAGAATAAAAAATTTAACTTTCTGGAAGATTTCTCGTTACATCTGTCATAAAAGTAACAACATCTCAGAAAAGAAACATGATAGCAACAGAAAAATATGATAGCAGTGTGATGTGATGGTCCCTGGCCAGATTTTTACACATATTATAAGCCCTGTGACACAAAAACCACAGAACTCTGACACGCACAGACTGTTTTCCTTCGTGCTAATGAAGAAAAATGCTGGTCTGGTATGTAAAAGGGAATTTATTCTTCCAGGACCTGAAGCTCCGTAATGCAGCCCTCCAACAGCCAAACCTATCTGTTCTCTGATTGTCTTGATGCATGCTCAATCATCCAGGTAAGTAAATCTCCAAAAGTTGATTCTGTTCATCTGGACGTAGCGCTTGCAGCATTTTCTCCCACTGAAAATGCTACGTCCAGATGAACAGAATCAACTTCTGGAGATGTTCTCTGATTGGATTGTTTAATTGGTGATTGACATGAAATTGACCAATCAGCTGAAAGGAAGAAAAATAGGGTCAAAATTTGGATGTGTAAGTATAAATCCACACACAGCCAGGAAAGCCGAGCGCAGAGTTGTTTGTAGCACCAATTCAGCCAGAGTGGAGCCAGATGGATTTTCCATCCATCCACACTGTAAAGTCTATAGACCAGCAAGTGATAAATTAACAGTGTTGTTGGTATTTTCTAAAACAGTTGTATGCAATAGGAATTGCTGTTTATAGTCCTCCTGTATATCTGCATGTTCCCTCCCAATTAAAACCTGTGATAATGGAGATTCAAATTCATGTCATACCTATGCCAACAGTTATCAAGTATCCAGATCGACCTTTACTGATGTGCTCTGTCAGTGCGCCCCAGGGCAGCTGTGGCTACAATGTAGCTTGCCATTGCCAGTGTGTGATTGTGTGTGTGAATGGGTGAATGACTGAATGTAGTGTGAAGCGCTTTGGGGTCCTTAGGGACTAGAAAAGCGCTATAAAAATGCAGGCCATTTACCATTTAAAGGAAAATTGTTATTTCCATGTATTTTCCTGTTCTGCCTTCAACTTTGAGGACTTCCCCCCACATTTCTAGTTGTGACAGTGCACCTACAACAAAAAAAATCTGCTGTGATTTACATTTGTTGAAAGAGCAATTTTGTAAAATAGTCTATTTTTGTATGCACAGTTTACAAATCTGTCCTGTACAGCATGGACTGATTGCATGCTAAAAAGTTGTTGCTTAAAACTAAAACAATACATTTTAAATTAATAACATCAGCAGAAAGCCTTGTTATTAATTAGATGTACAATTTCTATAGAATACGAAACAACTCAGTTCATTTTTGATCATATCAATACCAGCATATTACACAACTAGTGATGGGATTTTCGTCTCTTTTTAGAAAGCCGGCTCTTTCGGCTCCCAACCGGCTCTTCAGGTTGTTTTGTTGCTTTAATTAATTTATTATTAACAACAATATAAAATTATGAACAAAAGGAATTACTAATGTAAAAAAAGAAACGTGGTTTTATTTATATATGTTTATATATAAATATATATGGTGGCCCCTAGAGACAAAGCATGTACAAACTCCAAAACCCATTTCTAGCGTCAACTGAACTTCCAAAACAGAGCTATCTAGATCACTTAATTTACACAATTGAAATCATATGTGTATTTTTTGTGTATTTATACACAAGCACTCATATATATTCATAAAAAATTCCAAAAGCTGTTCATTTACCTGTTACTACCACACACCAAATCCGGTCGTTGGTACTTCCTGGCTTGTGTAGCCACTAGGTAACTTTTAACTATTTAAATTTTCAGCTTTTTCCTTTTAAACAAATTTAAAGTGAAACAACACAAAACACTGCAAACCACAACACAATTAAATATAAATTATAATATGAAAACAAACAGAAGATGCACATTCTCTGTCATATGGGCCTGCATGAATAAACTTTCTGAATCCTTTATCATCCGCAATTGAAAATAGTTGTGGATGATTACTATACCTTTGTAATGTGACGTTGTTGTCCCTGGCTCTCTTTCTCTCTCTCTCCCTCCTGCTCTGTTACTGTGCTACTGCATGTGTAACAACCGCCCCTCCCCCCTCTTCCCAGCGCAAAGCACAAGGCTCGCGTGCAGAGTGAAGCGGAAAAAAAGTGCGAGAGAGAGGGTGAGAGAGAGAGAAAAAACACGCTTGTGTCGTTCACTTCAAAGAGCCGTTTCGTTTTGACCAACACATCACTAACAACCATGATGAAAAACGCTCATCTGCTTCCATCACCATCAGCTGATTAACATTGAGCTGCTGCAGTCAACACCATCAAACTAATTTAGTGTTTAATGTTATGTTATGTTATTGAATGCTTTTATTTTTAAATCTTTACCAGCGCTTAAAGACTGTAGATGTTCACACCTGGTGTTAGAAAACCGAGCTCACAGCAGTATTTTTTTTTATAACAGGAAATTTTAATTTTTATTGGTTACCGTGTTTATTACCACTTTTATCAGTAATGTACTTCCTATAAAATATGGATTTGATAAGTTACCGGTTTATTGAAATCAGCTAGTGAACACATCGATCACTTTATTGAACTACACGCCTTACACTCTTGTGAGCTCTGGTTACTAACAGCAGGTGTGAATGTTTGGAGTCCAAAACGCAGATAAAGATTAGAATAACAAGGCAATGTAAAATCAGTTTAATGCAGTTGACAGTAGCAGCTCAGATGGAAATCAGCCAATTGTGAGGAGAGCAGAGGACCAAAACTGTCAGAGTTGTGGGTCAAGTGAAGAGAACACTGTTGGCATTATTGTTAGCATAAAAGATGAAAATTAAATAAATGTTAAATTTTAAAATAGATCATTGCCTCCTGTGCCTAAATAAATATATATACTTAATACCAATAAAAAAAAAAAAGGATGCCCCAAAGACCATCACTTTTCAAAAATAATAATAATAATAATAATAATAATAAGTAATACAAATAATATGAAAGTTACTTACATGTCAAAGATGGTGCTTGTGATCTTGAAGAATCTAAACGTGATAAGGAAATGAAAGAAAGTGCATGAGAAAATACAAACATTTTTGTTTTTTCCCAGGATAATTCAATATAAAAGATTCTCTTACTAATGCACAAAATGAACAGTGTAATTAAAAGTTTGAAAGGCACTGCATGTGTTTATATGATAAACTGACTAATTCAAGCAGCAAACACTAGCAGTGCAAAAATGTATCTAACTAGCTGACAGACTTTAAAGTCACAGGAAGATATATCAAAATGGTGACTTATGCCAGAACAAATGACTTGACAGACATAAATCCTAAATTCCTTTAAGTAAAAAAGGAATTACTTTTTTATAAGTGGTCCCTAGTGGTTTTCAAATTATTACATGGCTTGTTAATTTTTTATTAAATTATTAAGAAGCCAGATGAGTTCAAAACATTTACAAATGACTATAAAGCACTATCCAAACTTCAAATCAAGTGGCAAAATCTCCAAATTAAAAGTACTCGCAAACTATAAAAATTTGATTATACTTAAAAATATGCAAAAACTAATTTAGTGGAATTTTTACCTGCTCAAGAATACATTGAACATGCAATATTTAATTGAAAAGAACAAAATTTGTGTACTTTTAGAAAGGATTATTAAATATTTGGGGATACTAGACATAAAGAGGGTCTCGTACATTTACAGGCATCTAATTTCCTGGATTTAATGGTTTAAAAGTTTAATAGGTCTTTGAAGTTGATAATAAAATTGAGTCCATTATTAGCAAAAAGAATAAAAAAAAAAAAAAGAGCAAAAAAATGCTTAATATATAATAATTGTTTTAAACTTAAGCTTTGTAATTGTAGCAGATTTCATTATGTCTGTAATTTTTTATTTAGCCCCACAGTAGTAAAAGCCATAAATGGGAGTTAGATTTATTACTAGTATTTTACACAGCATTCAGCTATAATAACATGTTCTGCATTTTCCTACTTCACCATCTGATCTGAACAGCTGCACTCTCTTAATTAATTAATGACCTAACATTTCTCAGTAACCAATAACTAGATGGAACAGCACAGTATCTAAGAGAGTGATCAGACAGTGTTTGAGCTAAAGACGCTGTGTGTTTCTTTTGGGGGCTTTTTACACACTGATCCACCACCGTTTTCCCATAGTACAATGCATATCTGGTAACATTACCGTATTCAGATCAGAAAACCGTTTCAGCTGCAGGCATCTACTCCTGTAATTTAAACAATCACCTTGCTACACTGCACATGAATATTACGTAACATGGTATGACTAGCTCATGTTCAGACATTTAAGATACTGTTCAGCCATTTTGTTTACTGGGTAGTGCATAATGGCCGAGTTAGCTGAGCAGGAATCCACTAAAGCCAAAAAAATAATATAAATTTTTTAAATTAATTACAAAAACCTTATAGGAAAACCCAAGAAACAGTTGCAGAAGCACAGAAAAAAACTGCCGTGTACGTTATAGTGTGTAAATTCAAAAACTGTATAGAGAGAATGGTGCAATGAAAACAGAATAAGATAAGATGAACTTTATTGAGTAGAATATAGGCAGTAAGAGTTTTTTAATTAACTTTAAATTATGTTTGCCAAAGACAATGCAGCAAATTA
This sequence comes from Diplotaxodon limnothrissa, assembly GCF_057381915.1. Lineage (NCBI taxonomy): Eukaryota > Metazoa > Chordata > Actinopteri > Cichliformes > Cichlidae > Diplotaxodon > Diplotaxodon limnothrissa. The sequence continues at coordinate 38,807,214 of NC_140598.1, read as the reverse complement.
ACCCAGTTCTACCTGCTAGCTAAAGATGTTATGCTTCTCCCCCTTATACCGTTTAGGACGACTATAGAAAGTTACTAAAATAACCATTGATGAAAACGTATCAAACTTTAAGTATTTACCTTTGTCATAGTTTTCGATTCTTTGGTATCCTTTTGTCCTCCACGTTCTTAAACACCAGGGAGAGAAAAGGCGCAACAGACGAAAGACCGCGAAGACTAGACGCTAGGCGGTGCAATCTGCTCCTCCCTCTTTTTAAACGAGCCAATAGGAGCTGCTCACATTAAAAACAACTTTATTTAAAAAGTCGTTTTACACCTGATACAAAAATTTTAAAAGTCAAACAATGCACAAGTTTAAAAGAACAATTTTATTTTAAAAAGTTTTTTAAGCATAGGGATGGTTAATATGTTTTAAAAAGTAATATATAATATTTATCAAAAAGTGTCACCCAAATCAACATCATAATAAAAATATAATTAATAAAAATATAATAATGATAAGAAGAAGAATAACAGTTTACCTAAAAGCTCTTCTAACATTAGACTGGTTTTGAAAAGTTTCAATAGTGTCAATACACCATAAGGACAAGGGAGTTTCACAGTTGAAGTGTGACTGCTTGAAAGACCCCATTCCCTCTCCTTTCCACTAGTTCAAAGAAAATATAAATTATTTCTGGTTATATAATTTGAGGGCACAAGTTTGAAGAGTAACATTTTAACAGATCGGTAATATACTTCAGGAGCTTTACTGGATCTGATTAACCAAAACTTCCATCTTCCATGTAACTAACTGTCTTTTCTCTAATACAGTAGAGTGTGTCTGATCTACTAAAAATCCTCAACTGCATGTTTGCTCAAGTAAATAGTCTTAATTGTTTGAACAACCAGTAATCCTTAATTTGCAAATGCCAAATCTGGATTTTGTCTGTGTAATTCACTTTTATCTTAGGTTTTTTATTCGTATTTTTTGCTTTTCTTTTTTTCTACTCTTGTGTCCGTTTTAATCACTTATTATTGCTGCTGTGACAAGTGAATTTACCTAAGAAGAATCATGAAGTCCTTATTTTATCTTATCTGAGCCTCACCATGCAGCCTACCATGCAGAGTTCACATTAAGTACATAAAATGAAATCTAAAATTAAAAAGTAACCAGTTTCAAACCAGTTATTTGGAATAGTGTGCAGAGTGTTTTGAGTAACATTGAATGTTCAAAAACACCAAAGTTCCTATAGTCTCACTTGACAGCTGGGTTGTAGTGTCTGATAACACATAACATCTTGAGGTCTCAATGTGGACTTTGAGTACATTTGCTAGCCAAGGCTAAATACTGAGAGGGTCAAAAATGAAGGGTCAAGAACATCTGACTGTACGTAAGGGTAGCAAAAGTGATAGACTGAGGTTGTGCCAAATATGTTAAAGTTAGGGTGATTTCTTAGAGAATGGTACCACATGGGTGCTGTCTGCAGGTTATAAAAGAGAGTTATGTTCATACTTTCTTTTGAGATTATTTTTACAATTTGACTTTCAGAACTCCCTGGGTTGTGCGCAATCTGTGATGGGCTTGTTTGGAATAAATCCTCCTTTATTCAAATAACACTTTCTCAGGCTCTTCACAGAAGAAGAATCCTCACATAAGCATGTGCTACCATTTTGAACCAATGTACACATTTACCATCACTAACCCAACTAGGACCTACATTGGATGCCCACCCATATGGATTTGATGTTAGAAACGCAAGTGGGTCCCATATATACTAAACAATCTTGAGCCCATGTAAAATATATGCCCATATTAATTTAACATAACCCATTTGGGGCCCACATAGACATGTTTTCAGGGTCTGACTTGCATTTGCCCATGTGTGACACATATAGTTTGACCAGGTGGGCCCCACCTATGTCATCAGTACCAAAAAATATATACCGATTACCTCACTTTGCCCCACCTGGGGCACACAGCAAATGCTTTTCTTTAAATGACTGTGTTTGCCCATGTCTAACCCAGGTGAAAAACCCAAGTGGGTCCTACGTGTGTTTCCCATTTTGAAACAAGTGAAGTGTTTCCCATGTTTGACCCAGCCAGGACCTACTATATGTTTCCACTCGGTTTTGCCCATATGGCTTTAATGTGAGAAACCTAAGTGGGTCCCATATATACTAAACAATCTTGAGCCCACATAAAATATATGCCCATATTAACTTAACATAACCCATATGGGGCCCACATAGACATGTTTTCAGGGTCTGACTTGCATTTGCCCATGTGTGACACATATAGTTTGACCAGGTGGGCCCCACCTATGTCATCAGTACCAAAAAATATATACCGATTACCTCACTTTGCCCCACCTGGGGCACACAGCAAATGCTTTTCTTTAAATGACTGTGTTTGCCCATGTCTAACCCAGGTGAAAAACCCAAGTGGGTCCTACGTGTGTTTCCCATTTTGAAACAAGTGAAGTGTTTCCCATGTTTGACCCAGCCAGGACCTACTATATGTTCCCACTTGGTTTTGCCCATATGGCTTTAATGTGAGAAACCTAAGTGGGTCCCATATATACTAAACAATCTTGAGCCCACATAAAATATATGCCCATATTAACTTAACATAACCCATATGGGGCCCACATAGACATGTTTTCAGGGTCTGACTTGCATTTGCCCATGTGTGACCCATATAGTTTGGCCAGGTAGGCCCCACCTGTGTCATCAGTACTAAAAAATATATACTGATTACCTAACTTTGCCCTACTTGGGGCACACAGCAAACGCTTTTCTTTAAATGACTGTGTTTGCCCATGTCTAACCCAGGTGAAAAACCCAAGTGGGTCCTACGTGTGTTTCCCATTTTGAAACAAGTGAAGTGTTTCCCATGTTTGACCCAGCCAGGACCTACTATATGTTTCCACTCGGTTTTGCCCATATGGCTTTAATGTGAGAAACCTAAGTGGGTCCCATATATACTAAACAATCTTGAGCCCACATAAAATATATGCCCATATTAACTTAACATAACCCATATGGGGCCCACATAGACATGTTTTCAGGGTCTGACTTGCATTTGCCCATGTGTGACACATATAGTTTGACCAGGTGGGCCCCACCTATGTCATCAGTACCAAAAAATATATACCGATTACCTCACTTTGCCCCACCTGGGGCACACAGCAAATGCTTTTCTTTAAATGACTGTGTTTGCCCATGTCTAACCCAGGTGAAAAACCCAAGTGGGTCCTACGTGTGTTTCCCATTTTGAAACAAGTGAAGTGTTTCCCATGTTTGACCCAGCCAGGACCTACTATATGTTCCCACTTGGTTTTGCCCATATGGCTTTAATGTGAGAAACCTAAGTGGGTCCCATATATACTAAACAATCTTGAGCCCACATAAAATATATGCCCATATTAACTTAACATAACCCATATGGGGCCCACATAGACATGTTTTCAGGGTCTGACTTGCATTTGCCCATGTGTAACCCATATAGTTTGGCCAGGTAGGCCCCACCTGTGTCATCAGTACTAAAAAATATATACTGATTACCTAACTTTGCCCTACTTGGGGCACACAGCAAACGCTTTTCTTTAAATGACTGTGTTTGCCCATGTCTAACCCAGGTGAAAAACCCAAGTGGGTCCTACGTGTGTTTCCCATTTTGAAACAAGTGAAGTGTTTCCCATGTTTGACCCAGCCAGGACCTACTATATGTTCCCACTTGGTTTTGCCCATATGGCTTTCATGTGAGAAACCCAAGTGGGTCCCATATATACTAAACAATCTTGAGCCCACATAAAATATATGCCCATATTAACTTAACATAACCCATATGGGGCCTACATAGACATGTTTTCAGGGTCTAACTTGCATTTGCCCATGTGTGACCCATATAGTTTGACCAGGTGGGCCCCACCTATGTCATCAGTGCTAAAAAAATATATTGATTACCTAACTTTGCCCCACCTGGGGCCCACATAGACATGTTTTCAGGGTCTGACTTGCATTTGCCCATGTGCGACCCATTTAGTTTGACCAGGTGGGGCCCACCTGTGTCATCGATACTAAAACATATATTGATTACCTAACTTTGCCCCACCTGGGGCACACAACAACAGCCTATCCTTAAATGACTGTGTTTGCCCATGTCTATCCCAGGTGGAAAACCCAAGTGGGTCCTACATGTGTTTCCCATTTTGGACCAAGTTAAGTGTTTCCCATGTTTGACCCAGCTAGGACCTACTAAAAGTGCTCACTTGGGATGGCCCATATGGGTTTAATGTGAAGAACCCAAGTAGGCCCCATACAAAAAGCCCAGTTTGAGCCCATGCCCACATGGTACCCATCCAGCCCGAGCAAAAACCAGGTGGGGCCCATATATACATGTTGGCTGGGATCCTGTGTGAACATGTGTGCTCCTGTTGTTTACTTTCTGTTGCACTCACTGTTTAAATACGCTACGTGGGCTCATTTTCATCAGATTGGAAACAGGATGAAAAACAAAACAAAACAAATATCTCACAGAAAAAGGACAGAGAAAGACAAACAGCTTTTAGTTGGTTCATGTGATACAAAACATGAAAACCCAAAGGGGGTTTTATGAAAGTGCGCAACATGAAGTAAATAGCGGCATAGCGGTGTTTACAGTGTCAATAAGAGTTTATAATAATAATAATAATAATAATAATAATAATAATAATGATTTAGTTGTTGTTGTTGTTGTCAAAAACACGAGGCTTGTGGCTTTTCCTATCATAAAAAACAGAAAACTGAATGTTTATGTGCAAAATAAAAGACACGCATCAGATAGGAAGATGCAACGCGCGTTCGCGTACATATAAAAGGCACTGTTTTTGTCCGCTAGAGTGGGATTTTCACGGCATATTCTGCACCAAATCTCTGTGCGTTCATCATTTGCCTCCTGCAACCACTTTTCCGAGAATACGCGCTTCTTTTGTGGTTTGGACTCCTTCTGACATTTCTTTGGAGGTGGAGGAACACCAGAGTAATTGCTTAAAGGAGCTTCTTCGACATCTTTAAGAGTTCTAAACAAATGTCTGTCCTCCTCCAGAAAATCTTATGTACGCAAACACGCGTTGCAACTTCTTATCTGGTGCGCGTCTTTTATTTTGACAGCGAATGCGCACCTGCGGATATGTGCACCTCTGAAAATAGAAAACTATATTAACCATTTAACAATCCATCCATCCATTCGCTTCCGCTTATCCTTTTCAGGGTCGCGGGGGGCGCTGGAGCCTATCCCAGCTGTCATAGGGCGAGAGGCGGGGTACACCCTGGACAGGTCGCCAGTCTGTCGCAGGGCCAACACACAGGGACAGACAACCATTCGCACTCACATTCACTCGCACATTCACACCATTCACACAATGGCAATTTGGATTTTCCAATTAACCTATCCCCTCAAGCTGCATGTCTTTGGACGGTGGGAGGAAGCCGGAGTACCCGGAGGGAACCCACGCAAACACGGGGAGAACATGCAAACTCCACACAGAAAGACCCCGGCCTGATGGTGGATTTGAATTCAGGACCTTCTTGCTGTGCGGCAACAGTGCTAACCACCGTGCCACCGTGCTGCCAAACCATTTAACAAATTGTTTAAAAAAAATCAACAAAATAAATCAAAATGAATCTGAATCTGTCTAAAAAGTTCATTAAATATATTTTTGTGAAATTTCAGGAAGGAGATTTAAACCGACAGTGAGTAGTGACCTTGATTGTCCCTTTGAGGCCTTCTGAATTTACTTCATTTAATTTTCTGGTGAGCACCGATCGTTGTTGCCTAATGTTCAGTTTTGTTGTCTGTGAGGTGTGATGAAATGAAAATCAATAACACTGATATTTTTTCTTTTTAAATTTCACAGGTCACTAAGTGTAATGCACCCAGTAAAGTCAACAGGAAAACTTTACATGCTCTTCCGTGTTCGTAGAGAGGAGCTCATGGTTCGTAGAGACAGCTGCCAGAGACGGAGAAACGCAAGAACAGGTAGAAAACTAAGCCTAAAAACATCTAAACATGTTATTGGAGTAATACTGAAAACACACTTCACTCTGATGTCAACAGACCATTTTAAATCTCGTAGCTGAAACATGCACAGAATTATGATCATGGTTTGGATCATAGACGTACATTAATTCATGTGCTGGTGAGCTGCACAGAAACGGTGTCTGTGTGCACTCTGTGTGGGGAAATCACTCAGTGGTTTTTAAGCTGGTGAAAAATGTGAAATATTTCACTTTTATTTCTATTGTCTTTTTTAAAAAAAAGATATTTATTAAAACGTTCTTCCTCTGATTCATTCTGACAGAGAGAAGATGATCAGGATCCTTCTGTTTCTCGGCCTGGCGTCCTCTGTCTGTGAGTGTCCACATTTAGACACAGTTATCTTTTGGTAAATTCAAATAAATAAATAAATAAAAAGGATAAATGAACACACAATAATGAGGTGGTGTCTTCTCAACAGGGACGTTTGTTTTGAAAAGGACTGCGACTGTCTTTGAGGCCAAGGAGGACGACAACATCACCATCAGATTGGACAGTCAGCTCCAAGCTGACGTGTCTCTGGCTGACGTGATGTGTGTTTTCCACTCAGACGTCACTAAGATTTTGTTTAAAATGATCAGAGGAGTGGAGGACTCTGAGTCTCAGCATGAGCAGTTTGCAGGACGAGTTCAGACTGACAGAGACGCTCTGAGAGGAGGACGAATCAGACTTCATCTGTCCAGAGTCACAGCTGAAGACTCTGGAAGCTACAGGTGTGACGTGGCTGCCGACTACGACGACAGCCTGAAGAGATGGAGGCTCGAGACAAATGGTAAGTTGACTCCTGTATCTCTTTAGGACTGGGCTGTATTTATATTGCAGATGAACAAACATTCAGATTTTCATCCTCAGAAAACTTTGTTTTGAGTGTGGGTCGAACTTCTGATGGAGACAGCAGTGATGTCTCACTCAAACCTCCAATGTTTGGACCACCAAAAGGTAAATCAGATCTGAGGAGCTGCATTCAGAGAGTGTTTCAATAAATTTTATTTTTATTCGTCTAAAAAGTTCAGTGTCATAAATTTATAGTAAATTGTGGAATTATTTAATTTAAAAATGTCTAGTCTTCATTACGGTTGTGATAACCTCCACAATGATTTGCACTGACAGGAAAAGTTATAGAAAAAACTATAGAAATGTAATAAAGATAAAACTTAAAGTAACATTCAAATATTTATTTTGGTGTGGAACATTTCTCATCCATAAAGAAGATGGTCAGAAATATTTTTGTAAAACACATCAATTAAAACAATAACTTCCATTTTTCACTGAATAAATCAATATGTCACAATTTAGTTTTCTCTTTTCAGGTTTTGCGTCTCTGTACATGAATGTGAGGAAAATAAAGGTGGACAAAATGAAGATTTTGAGTGCAGGTGATGCTGAAGGTAATTCAGGAAAATGATGCAGGGGGGGTTTGGGGCACATACAGTACAAGCCATGCATGTGTTACAGAAAGTAGAGGTTACAGCATGCAGGGTGAGAACTCATTACTGTATGTACTGTTTTCAAAAACAATCCTTTGTTTTCTAGATCCACAACTGGCGGGAAGAAAGACAAGTCAGGAGGAAACGGTGCTGTTTGTTCTGGCTGTAGTTTTAATTATTGCAAATGCAGGAACCATCGTACTTTTAATAAAATTTCTTCATGATGGTTTAAAACGGTACGTTGGCAAACTTTTATTGCATCTACATGTTTGACTATGTCTGCATTTGATTTTGCCTGACTGTGGTGTTGTGTGTTGTATATTACAGATCAACAACATGATGAAACACCGCTACTGTGTCCCTGACCAAATGAGTCAAACCAACAACGACTTTCTTACCTGCTCCAGTTGTGCTAATGTTAAAAACAAACTAACAAATAAACAACAGCAAAAAAAAGCTCACTATAAGAAAATTACACTTAGAAGATGAAAAAAGACCAAAAAAAAAAATCAGATGTTAAAATGCTGATTCTTTGCTTTCGAAAATCTTTTTCAGTATTTGTGTCTTTTCTAAATTGAGCCTTTGAACTAAGAGTTGATAGAAATGATATTTCAGAAGCAAATAATTCTACATTTAGTGATTTAGGGTTTAATTTCCTCATATATAATGCATATGCAGTATGATGTATTTTTCTCACTTAAAAATACTCAAATGAAGATCAGTGTATATCATGGGGATAACAGCTGTGGGGTTTAAGGAAGAAAGAACAGATGTAATTTTCTGTACCATCACTTCAAAGTCCTTCTTCTCTGTACCTATTACCACATTGTGTTCATATGCAGAGAGAAATAACTTACTTGTTATCAAAAGGAGGCAGCACGGTGGCACGGTGTTTAGCACTGTTGCCGCACAGCAAGAAGGTCCTGAGTTCAATTCCAACATCAGGCCGGGGTCTTTCTGTGTGGAGTTTGCATGTTCTCCCCGTGTTTGCGTGGGTTCTCTCCGGGTACTCCGGCTTCCTCCCACCGTCCAAAGACATGCAGCTTGTGGGGATAGGTTAATTGGAAAATCCAAATTGCCACTAGGTGTGAATGTGAGTGCGAATGGTTGTCTGTCCTTGTGTGTTAGCCCTGCGGCAGACTGGCGACCTGTCCAGGGTGTACCCCGCCTCTCGCCCTATGACAGCTGGGATAGGCTCCAGCGCCCCCCGCGACCCTGAAAAGGATAAGCGGTAGCGAATGGATGGATGGATGGTTATCAAAAGGGAATTTGATATATAGTTTCATCAGTTAAATTGCACAAAGCATATTGTACAGGGTACAGCGGCCATGAACGGCACTAATGCTAACTTTATTTGAAACATCTTGTCTGTAGATATTTTGATTCTGTTCTTGAAATAATATTTTGACTTTTAGAAATGTTGTCTTATTCTCAAAATGAAAAACGTAAAAAAGAAAAGTTGTCAGTCAAGTCCCCACAGTGCTGCGTGGTAGACTGCTGCAACAGCTGCCAGCACAAGTGTTCTTAAGCTTCCTGTTTTTCTGGTTCTTTTTGTCACACTCTTGGCAGTCAAGACTCTTTGCTAGATCATCACTCTGGCAGTGCATATCCTGTTTGCTTTGAAGTGAACACAACATGGTTTCAGAGCTGAAGCTAACTGGAGAACTAAGCAGCTATCAGAGATCAATGATATGAACAAAACTGGGGAACAGAATCCGCATTGCAGTTTGATGTGAATCATGGACAAGGCACTGCACCCACACTTCCTGGACTATGGTGTGAACAATTTTTTGAGTGGACAGAGACATTAATCTGAGAGGCAAGAAGAAAGGTGGAGGGATTCTACGGTTTCTCAATATAAAGAGCTTTAATAATTTGGCATTTATAACACAATGATTTCCCTGCTTTTGGATTAAATAAAGCATATTTTATCTCACCTTATTTTTTATTCGGTGAATAAACTCAAAGACAGGAAGCAGCATTAACTGTTAATAATGATTACAGTTTAAAAACCAAGTGCAGTCAAAAGGAAGCATGCGTGTGAGCTGTGAAAGACCTTTTCCAAGTGGGACTTCACTGTATAAGAGTATCATATGGTCATACTGATGCATAAACAGAAAATAAATCCTTGTATCTCCTACTATTAAGTAAACATAACAAGATTGTAATATTTTTCCTTAGTTTACAACATTAGTGTCTAATTTCTAAAGAAATAAAGCACCTCTTATTGTTATATTGTTGCCCCAAGTAAAATAAAGTATTTTTTTTACAGAGAGCATTGACTTGCTCTTGCTTTAGTGTACAGGTTGTGCACCAAAAGCACACAGTATTGTTCTTAAATGGGTCTTAAAGGGGGCATGAAAGCTCCACAGGCTAATTCACACCATTGAGCCATGCTCTAAATAACTGGCACAGATATAACTCGGTCTATGAAGCTAGATTTAAGAAAAGGGTGCTTGAAGTTCAAGTTTTAAAAACAAGTTTAGCACCATATTGTGCTAGTAAAGAACGAGACATCACCAGTTTGGCTCGTTCTTTACTAGCTAATAGACTTACATTAGTTTATGTTAGCTAAATCTTATCCAAAAGATCAGATTAAACACACAGACATACAAAGATGTATTTGCCCTTTTATAGATCTGTATCTGCGCACTGTTTAGTATAGACACACAGACGCTTTTTTTTGTCATGCAGCTCCTGCTTTCGACGCTCGAGTTTAAGTTCAGTGAAGTTTGGCTCTCGTCAATTAAATTTCTTATTTAGCCACAGCAATATATTGCGTTCGCTTCTTAACCTCATAACTTTGAGCCATCCACCTTTGGCAAAATATGTTTTTAGTGTGTGTTTATGTAAGTCTTTTATCAAGTAAAGAATTATTTTTCCTTCTATTGATGAGGATTGTATGCTGTGAGAAATTAGGAGCTGTGAGAAATCAGCAAATGAAATTTAGGAGAAGAGGTTCCAGGGATTAGATCAAATATTGGATTTTCTGATCTGCTACAGAGGTGATAAAGATTATGTCTAAATAGTCACATTTTATTAACACATTTTATAGAGAATGTTTTACTTACATGTTTGTAGCAAACCTGCACTGATCCATCTGTGCCATTTACCCCCTTATCTTCTTATGCTGAGGGTTGGTATGTCGATGATAGTTGTCGTTTTTTTGTTCTTTGCCCACCTTTGCGTGGTAATGACTGCACAATGTTAGAAAGAAGCCCCAAATAATCAGATGACCCCGGTATGCATAGGGAATTTGCGATGGTGAAAAGAAAAACCTCCCTTTTAACAGGAAGAGACACCAGTTCAGGGAGGGGCCAACCACGGTGAGGGAAAATAGAAGGAATACCTAACTTTATTTTGTTTTAATCAAATAAAAAATATTTTCACTTAATCTGTACTCTTTTTGTTGCCATATATTCAGTTCCTACATGCCTGTTGTATTTTGTGTTAGAGTACTTGGCGATAGAAGAGCAGATGGAAGAATGATGCAACCTACAACAGCAATGCTCGGTAGCTAGTGGATCTGAGAGCAGAACACAACAACCTCCCTGAACAGGGTCCAGTAACCATCACAGTGGCAGACATCCAAGAAAGGATCTCTAGTATGAAGAGTTGGATAGCACCAGGCCCTGACATGATTCGTGCCTACTGGCTGAAGAAGCTGAATGCACTCCATGAGCATCTGGCAGCACAAATGAACCAGCTGCTAGTTGACAAGAGAATGGATAACTGGAGGCCGGATGGTCCTGATCCTCAAGGACCCCCAGAAGGGACCGGTCCCATCCAACTACCAACCAGTAACCGGCCTCAGTACCACATGGAAGCTCCTGTCACACATCATAGCAGCAAAGATGAACAGGCATATAGGTCAATAAATGAGCAGGGCAGAGAAAGGGATTGGCAAGAATACCAGAGGCCCAAAACACCAGCTACTGGAAGACAGAGCAGTCAGCCAAGACTGCAAGACCAGACTGACCAACCTGTGCACTGCCTGGATTGACTACAAGAAAGCCTATGCCCCACACCTGGATCCTGGAATGCCTAGACCTATACAAGAGCAACAGGACCCTAAGAGCCTTCATCAGGAAATCAATGGGCATGTGGCGGACAACACTAGAGGTCAATTTTAAGTCCATAGCACAAGTCACCATCAAGTGTGGGATCTACCAAGGAGATGCTCTGTCCCCACTGCTGTTCTGCATAGGCCTGAACTCCCTCAGTGAGATCATTGACAAGACAAACTACGGGTACAGACTACAGAATGGAGCAGTTGTCATCCACCTCCTGTACATGGACGACATCAAGCTGTATGCAAAGAGTGAACAAGACATCGATTCACTGATCCACACTACCAGGCTATACAGCAATGACATCGGAATGGGCATAGAGGACAGCTATAAGTATCTGGGGATACATAGGTAAATGGGAACCATGAAGAGGCAGCTAGGAAAGCTGCAACTACCAAGTACCTGCAGAGGGTCAGGCAAGTCCTGAGCAGTCAGCTGAATGGTAAGAACAAGCTCCGGGCTATCAACACCTACGCCCTGCCCGTGATCAAGTACCCTGCTGAGATAATAAGCTGGCCAAAGGAGGAGATAGAGACCCTGAGGCTGTATGCTAAACAGAAGGAAGGAGAAAATGTTGTAACTGGAAACCTGGCTGTATAAATGTTGTATAAATTTGAGACATGAGACTTGATGCAGCCATCCTTTAACTCTGTTTTTTGGGTTTTAATGGAAATAATTATTCATGGATTCAGTTAAAACCGAACAGAATCAGTAACAGAAACATTCTCCTGTTTATTAGAAAAGATTTTGATAGTTTATGGAGCAACACATGAGTGTGGTTAAGTTTGTTTTTAGGAAAAACAAAGAGGTCGTCACTTGAATTTACCTTTGACAGAAAATATTTTCTGATGCTCTGAATTCTTTAAAATGTGAAATATTTTCAGAGGAAATCAAAGTGCAGTTTTTTTCTTCTGGTTGCATATCACCATCTCTCTTTCCTCTCTCTCTGCTTTGCTGGTTTATTGTAAACACCAGATGGGAAAGTCACATCAACACACAAATAGTTTGCTCAACAGGAGTTTTCTACTTTTTTTTTTTTCTTTTGCCCAGTGGCACTTTTGAACATCTGGGCTAATGCTAAATCAGACATCATCAGATTTAATGAGGAGGTTGAAGACTGATTCTGGTGTGTGACTGTGACCATCTGCGGAAGAGGTGCAAGTGGGATGGTGGTTCACTGGTGTGTACTGTAAACTCACAGCAAGAAGGTTCTTGTTCCACCTCCTGTTTGTAGTTTTGCTAGTCTTGATTTAAAAATACCAGCGTTATTTCATTTAAGGAGCTGACTTGAGCTGTCCAGTGCACTGCCAAAAATATAATTTAAGATAATATTATTGTATCTCTGAACCATGTACAGTTTTATGACTCAATAACACAGAAAATTCTTTGGCCTGAGGTAAAAAGTCAGATAAGAATGTGAAAGAACTACAAAATGAAGACAGACTGAAGAAGAAAGAAGAAAAGGGAATGTTTTTGTTTTTTTTACTGGTGAGCTTATTGCACCATCATCTGTCCAAGAGGAAGAATGTTAGTTCCATAACTTGAAGAAAAAAAAAAAACATACACAACCGGTCCAAAATTTGGACACACCTTTTCAATTTAATGTTGTTTCTTTAATTTCACAACTATTTACATTGTAGATTCTCATTGACACATCAAAAGTATGAATGAACACACATGGAGTTATGTAGAAAACAAAAAACTGTGAAATCACTCAAAACATGTTTTATATTTCAGATTCTTTAAAATAGCCTCTCTTTGCTTTGATTACTACTTGGCACACTCTTGGCATTCTCTCAGTGAGCTTCATGAGGTCGTCACCTGAATTGGTTTTCCAACAGTCTTGAAGGAGTTCCCAGAGGTGCTGAGCACTCAATGGTCCATTTGCCTTCACTCTGCGGTCCATCTCATCCCAAACCATCTTGATTGGGTTTAGGCCTAGTGTGAGCCAGTTTCGTCATAGCGCTTGATAGTTTTTGCAACTGCACTTGGGGACACATTCAAATTTTTTGCAATTTGCTGGACTGACTGACCTTCAGTTTTTAAAGTAATGATTGACTGTTGTTTCTCTTTACTCAGCTGATTGGTTCTTGCCGTAATACGAATTCTAACAGTTGTCAAATACGGCTGTCAGCTGTGTACCAGCCTGACTTCTGCACAACACAACTGATGGTCCCAACCCAGTTATGAAAGCAAGAAATTCCAGAAATGACCCCTGACAAGGCATACCTGTGAAGTGAAAAAAACATTTCAGGTGACATGTCTGTGAAGGGTCTCAGTTATCCAGGTCATCGTAGTCTAAGGAGCTTGGAAAGAAAAAGAGTCTGGACTTCTTTAAGTTGCTTGAAGAAGTTTCACCTCTCATCCGAGAAGCTTCTTCAGTTCTAGGGTCAAATGGTGGAGAGTCTCAGATTTAAGCCCTGTGGGAGTATCCCCCCCCCCAAAGAAGGACAAAAGGACCCCCTGAAGATCCTTTACCTAATCACAGGAGCCAAGGTGTGAAAACGGGTGTGGGTCACAATCAGCCAGGGTTTCGGGTGAGTTTATTGTGAAACCTAGCCCCACCCTCTCATGTGATTTCCTGAGGTCAGATGGCCCTCCTCTGTTCAAAGATGTCTTTGAACGACACCAACTGTCTCCCATCTATAAACCAGTTTTGGGATCCCTTCCCAGACGCCTTAACACCCACTCACACCCTGGGCCATCTGACCTCAGGAAATCACACGATATGGTTTCTTTCCAAGCTCCTTAGACCACTTCAGGTGACTACATCATAAAGAGAAGGTGTGTCCGGACCTTTGACTGGAAGTAAGATATAACACAGACACACACACACACACACATTATGAAGATCTAGTCTGTAAACTTTCCTTCAGAATTTCTGAGCAGCATGAAAATAAAGCTGCAGACATAAAATCTGCTGTTGAGATTTTCTAAACACAGTAAAAAAACAAGTCCTCTTTATAGCGGTTGGATTATTTCTGTAAGTTGATGAAGCTGAAGTTGGAATTATGCAGTCCAGTCATTTATTTCATTGGTGCAGGTATTCACACAGCACATGAATGAACAGCAGCTTTGGGTTTTACACACTTTGTAAGCTGTGTAAAAAGAATAACCAATAATAAACAAAATTTACATTAATATTACAGATGAAACTGGTTCACTCATTTCTGTGTTAAACCAGCTAACTCAAATCTCTCCTGCTGTTACATCAACAATGTCATCTGGTGGTTACGAGTTTAGAGCAGAGTAAACTTGTGTCTGAAGCTTTATGTTTTGTGATGAATCTTTCTGATAGATGTGTGGACTGTAGGTTCCTGTCAGTACTGATGGGATGTTACTATAAGAAGCTCAGCATCTGTACTTCTGCTACAGGGTTCTGCATCCTGGTTTTATTTCTGAAATAAAATAAAAGTATAACAAACACAGCCAGCAGAGCTGCTGACACTCCCATTGAAATGTAGAAACCAATCATTCCCCCATTTTCTGCTGTTGAGTTTGTTGTTGGTCTCTGAGGTTGGAGCTGGTCAGAAACTGCTGTAAATGACATGAAGATATTAACATTAAACATCAGAATTAAACTGATAATAGTTCAGTTCATAGTGTTAGTTAGAGATCATATAACAAAAATCTCATAATAATAACTTTAATGTATAGAATAAAACAGCCCTTAGTTTGTAAACTCTGTTAAGGCTACTTCATGGACTATGTAAAAGACAGAGGTAGCCACGATGACATTACATCATCTATTGTTTAGTGAAGGCCTGTTACGAAGCATTGATCTGAGTGTTTTTACCGTCGCCATCCTGATTTTTTTCAGATTTGGACATGAGGAGCGAGAGGCAAATCTGACTGAGAAACTGTATAATTCTCCTTACCAGGTTTAGCCTGCTATGTTAAGACGAACAGGCAAAAATTTTAGGAGATTAACTGGTGAAACAAGTTTAAGGCTAGAGTAGCTGACTGATAATCTGCAGGTTTCACCTTTCAGAGGATGACATTTCTTTGACTGAGATGTTTTCATACATCATCCTAGACATAAACATCATAAACAAATTGACTGTAAACCACTTAATAAAAAAAGTTTAACTAAATCAGGTTACCAGTCACGTTGAGTCAATATCTTCCAACACTGAAGCCATAATCAGTGTTCACCTCACACAGGTACAGACCCGAGTCATCAGTCCTGAGTCTGGACAGCTGCAGTCTGATTCGTCCTTCTCTGAGGGCGTCTTTGTCACTCTGGACTCGTCCTGAAAACTTTGCATCCTGAGACTCTGACACCTCAACACCTTCATGGACCTGATACAGGACTGAGAGTTTATCACTGATGAAGAGTTCAAAGAGGATGTTGAGAGTTTTGTTGGATCTGTCAGGTTTGGTGGTGAACGTCCACTCCAGTGTGATGTTGTGGTTCTCCTCTGCCTGATAGCAGGTCTGTGTCACATTGATGACAAATGATCCTGTTGAGGAGACAGAGAGGGAAAGAGAGGAGCAGACACACTGAGAACTGCAACAAATCTGTTGTTGAGCTTTATTTGGAGTTCATAAAGTGAAGCTGTAAACTAACCAGAGACACATGAGGTGAGGATGATGAGCAGCAGGATCCTGCAGATCATCTTCTCCCTGTGAGAGGAGACAGAGGTGAAGAGTCATCAACACATGAGGTCAAAGGTCAGTCAGTACAGCTAGAAGAAAAATCTGCAGTCATACTTTATTCACTCATTACAACTTCTGATCCTGTTTGTGATCCTGATAGGAATAAACTGAATATATGAACAAGACTGATGAAATAAATATGCAAACTCTTTATTTTGGCTTTTACTTTTGGCTGCTTCCTTTTCATAAACAGTCACCACAGCAGGTAGTGCCTCATGTTTGATTTAGCAGAGTTCTCAATGTAAACGACTGAGCTACTGAAGCACAAACGATAGCAGAGTGATTGCCCCACCCAAACAGATGCTGCATGTGTAAATGGTGCCCTGCTTACTCAGCCTGGTCTCACAGCAAAATATGAAAATCACAAAAGAATCAATGCATAAAAGGGTTCGGAGACACAAATGTTTTTTTGTTTTTTTTTTATGTGACTGTCAGTAATGTGAAAGTGATGTATTTCGGTAAGAAAGATATTTTTTGTCTGCAGCACGAGCCAGGTCTCAGAGTTACTGACTGATACTGACTGACAATGGTCAGTATCAGCACACAGATGAAAAACTGTGTCCAGTGAATGACAAATAATCTGTGTCCAGAAACACAAATCAGTTGCTATTATTTCATGAACTTCTGTGAATATCTTACCTTATCAGTATTTTGCACCTCACAGCCACAGAATCCAACTCTAAGTGGGAACAATTTATGTCAGGTACAGTCTGATTAATACAGTTCTGAGTATAACTGCACAGTAGTCAAGGCACTGCAAAGTCCTCCACTCCAGTATGAGACACAAATACAAGAAAAGAACAGACAAGATAACGTGCTCACTCCCACTGTTTTCTCTGTGCACACTTCATATTGTCTGTTCAATGAAATGTGCCACTTTACATACGAGGACTCCAGAAATTTGACGTCTATGCATACCAACCGACTGCTGTCATAGGTGTGTTTTAAACCACGTTTGTATTAGGTATACGCCACATGCCACATACCATATTCAACTGTTTCAGTTTTACTTCTATAGTGAGCAAATTTTAGTTCCACTCTGTGGCTGTTTTTAGTCACAAGATGACTCATTTCTGCCAACATGAAAATAAAAAAAATGCAAACAGACACAGGTAGTCTTTTTGCTATTGGCAAAATGAAAGATTTTACATAGAATAAGTTCTTCTTGTTATGGTAAATGGCCTGTATATAGCGCTTTTAATAGTCCCTAAGGACCCCAAAGCACTTTACATATCCAGTCGCACCCATTCACACACACTGGTGATGGCAAGCTACAATGGGGCGCATTGACAGAGGCGAGGCTGCTGGACACTGGCACCACCGGGCCCTCTGACCACCACCAGTAGGCAACGGGTGAAGTGTCTTGCCCAAGGACACAACGACCGAGACTGTCCGAGCCAGGGCTCGAACTGGCAACCTTCCGATTACAAGGCGAACGCCTAACTCTTGAGCCACAATCGCCCCATGTTAGTACTACAGACATGTTATTAAATCCAGTCCGAGCAGAAATATGAACAAAGTTGAAGTGATCGTTTGTCTAACTTCTTGAGCAACTTGTTACGTGAGTGTAGACAAATATTGTGGACATGAAAGCTGATTATTTGCACAAAACTTCATCTTTGTTAGAAATATTTAACCTCATTTGTTATATTTCCATCAGTATAACATTTCTGCAGCTGACATACTCTAATGAAACACTAGTTCATGTTAAAGGCGAGGGAAACTAGTGAAGGTTTACTGGAACGAAACAGAATGAAATAAAGAGCTTTTCACATCAAGTTCAGTTCAATAAATAATGAACTTTTAAAAAATATGTTGGGCTGAATAAAGGTGATCTCACCTTGGCTACGATTATATTTAGTTGTGTGTTAACAAGAAGAAAAGAAAAGATGAGCTCCTCATTTTTATTATGTTTTAGCATCCTGCTATTTCTTAGATTTGTTCAGAAAGTTGTATTGATTTTATTCTGTATGAGTCCCTGAGATGAATGATTGTGTACCTTCAAAAACAAAATAATTGATAGAGACTTTTAGGTTACTGATGTAACCTAAAATGCAGGTTGTTCCTGAAAGCTTTAATCTAATAAATAAACATATTAGTCCTTCTTCTGAAAGTCAGATTTTTTACATTTATTACAATCAGTAAAATTAAATTGTTGGACAACAAAATTCTCGATTAAATTTTTGCTGTATTTGTCAGCTGACCAGAGTCAATTCTCCTGCTGAGGTAATACCTCTAAGTTCATGTGAACAGTATTTGAAACAGGTCTGCTTGTAATGTTTCATTTAGCTTTTCTAATTGCATAAATGCTGTATAGCAGAAAGGATCAGTTATTGCTGTTAGTGGAACTTTGAGGAGGAACTATATGCTTTTGTCACATTGCCTTTTGTATTTGACTGGAATGCAGACTGCATTTTTTTACATCCAAGGTTACATCGCAGTCAACTTTCCTACAAACACATCACCCACCTGTGTGAATCATTCCACCATTCTTACATTAGTTACAACTGCATACCCTTCATAATGATTAGTCTATTTTTACCTTCTTTAGCTTTTATACTTTCATGCTTGTTTTTTTAAATTTTTCATTTACCTTATGTTTTTATTTATTTGTTTTGTACTATTGTAAGGTGACCTTGAGGGTCTTGAAAGGCACCTATAAATAAAATATATAGTTATTATTATACTATTACAGTCAAAAATAGTCCTTAGCTTTTCTTGAACTCTGTAGTTTACGAGTGCCAAACTCTTATTTATCCTTTCAGTATTAAACAAAATAAACAGCTAAAAGCTCCAGTCGATCAAACGGAGTTTCAAAATGGTTGTCTGAAATGATGTCATGTTTTTGTACTTTCAGTCATTTTTGCAGTAAACCCGGTGCAGAGAACAGAATGAGGAAAGAGAAACATAATGTGAGGCTGACTGGCTTTAAGACCCCAATTTTAATGTCATGTTACGTCATTTTTATTTTTTTATTTTTTTTTAGCTAATTTGAGGAGGTATAGAGACATGGCACAGAGCCTTTTGAATATTCTGGACAGTCATGGAATGAACATGAGGAGGGGGGAAATGGGAACCTAAATGAATGGGGACATTACACATGACTAACAGCAGAGACCAAATAAAACAGTAGGAGGGAAACATGCAAACAAGAGGAGATGATGGGAGACAAAGACATCACTAAAACACACAAAAGGCAAGGGAGACTTAAACACAGGGGACTTGAGATACTCGCTCACTGGAGACATGACACCATAACCAACATAGTGGGGAAGACACAGTGTGGCGGAGGTGTGGTCTCTGGCCTGCTGCAGTGGAGGAGTGACGCAGTGAGCTCGCAGAGCTGACAAGATAGGTGTGTGGCATGGAGTGTGTTGTGTTGGGCTCTTGAATAAAACTCCTGCTCAAGCAATAACGTGGAGCAACAACAATCTTTTAATATAGCTTCTTCTCGTGGCTGTTTACATACCCCCAATTTCCTGTTTAGTGGGTAAGTACTGCCGCCTAGTGGCACATGCATGTGCATCAATATAGATTACACCACAGAGTGAGGAGTAGGGATGGGTACTGGTATCGGTTCTGACCTAAACGGTAGTAACCAGACCGAAAAGCAGCGCACATTTCGGTGCTTTATTTCGGTGCTTTTTTTTTTTCTTGAGGTGTCATACACTTTGGATTCCAGCCAATCATTTTACCTTTCCTTCTTTTTCTTTTTTTTTGCCTGTCCCATTTGGCTCATTTTACCTTTCCAAGGATAGTAGGCGGGCCCAGGTAAGTACCTTCTTTTAGAGCAGAGCTACAGATTAAAAATGCCCAAGGCAAAGCGGCCAAAAGTCTTCCTGTACTTCACAGCAAAAGATGCAAACTCAGCAGCCTGCAACAAGTGCTTTAAGCTGATACTGTGCAAAGGAGGTAACACCTCGAATCTGATGAAACACCTGGCGATGCATAAAAGTCGAGAAATGCACCATATTTGATAGCTTTCTGCAAGACTGAGCACCAAACACATCTACTGCAGGTGTGGTGCCTGTTATCGGACCCAGAGTTAGCAACATCCCCCAAGAACCTGAAGAGGAGGGTCCTGGCCCCTAGCCCTGCCAGTGTAGCAGAAATGATGACGGATGATGATGATTGCAGCAGCCGTTCTTCTCTGGGTGAGTAGCTTAATGTTGTTCGTGTGTAATTTACGTTGAGTAGGCTAACCGCGTTATTACATTAATGCACGTAAGGTGAACTAGCAAACACCGTCGTAGTTACATGCAGCTTCCTGTTTGATAGAGTAATACCATATATACCCTAGAGCTGCAAAAAAGGCTAACATTGTTATCTTTTTACAAAAAAAAAAAAACTAAACATGAGAGGTTTTAGGATAAAGTTTTCTGTTTTCCATTGTTGAAGCACTACTTCCAACTAAAGGAGGTATGTTGTATCAACAGAAAAGGCTAACTTGGTTATCATTTTCAGAAAAAAAGAGACTTCTAAAAATAAAAACACAAGAGGTTTTTGGACAAAGTTTGTGTTATCTATTTAAGCACTGGAACCATTTCAAAAGTACCGGTCTGGCACCGGTATCGGATAAAACCTAAACAATACCCATCCCTAGTGAGGAGTGTCTGCGTTCTGCGTCGATCATGGCCGAAACCGCACTTCTATTGCCAATAATAAATTAAGGATAAATTAAGGACAATTCCTCTCACTTTCGAGAGAGTGTGTGTGTGTGCATGTTACAGGGTCCTGCGTCAGACACAGACATGGGAAGAACCTAGACAGACATGAACTAAATAGGGAACAGAACTCAATATCAACAGAACTATCTGAAAATTAAGTTATATAAAATAGAAGACAATAATACAAAAGGGCATGGCACTCAAAATGCTGAGTCAAAAGACCCATAACCATGACAAGGGATGCCATTAAATATCACATGTGGCACAGTTGCATCACATTTAAGCACTATTAAATTCACAACAAATGTGATACATGTTCCTTTTTATTTACAGACATACTGAAGTGATGCAAGTGATCCTCTAAAATAAACAACCTAGAAAGGACTTAGTACCTAAGAGATGGTCATACTGGTTTCTGAGTAAACTCATCATGTGTACTCAAGGTGCTTTTTTCATTCTTAGTTCTGCTGGATCCTGAGCAAGCAACTAGATCTGCATTTTAGTAACAGAGCTTCACGAAAAAGAGGAAGAAATAAAGAAACAAAGGTAGGAAGAAAATAGGTCCAGCTGACCCAAAAATCTCTACACAGAGAAGAGTTTTTCTGTTTGTTTTTTTGTTATTGTGTTACGCTATAAAGTAAATGTTTAATCAGAGACTGTAAAACACGACACGACTGAGTCCAACAGTTAAATAGTTTGTACACTTTGTGTGTATCGCAGTTTTTACTGACATTTAGCACTAGCATTGAGCTGCACCTTCGTCTTCATGTGAAACATTCAAACTTGTGTCTGTTCCTCCAGCTGAACATTAAATCATTTAGAAATCAGACTTCTTTTAGTTTGTTGATCTAATGCGAAGGTTTAACTGAATATGCACAAAAGGAAGCTGCACTTTGAGTCCCTTCAATGTAAACAATATTTCTGCTATTATATTAATATCATTATTGTCATTATTATGATGCACCTATTATTAGTATTATTATAATGTTGTTCTTGTTTAGGTACAGACACTGACAAAAACAAGTGATAATCTGTCCCAGAAAGTTGATTGTGGACGTAGTGTTTTCAGTGGGAGAAATGTTTTGTCACTCATTCAAGTGATCAACGGTGATGACAACTGGCATATTAATGATCAAGGAACTAACCTCATAGTCCATTGTTAGTCAGAGGTGCTAGTTTCAGTCATTGTGTAAATGTACTCTTCATAAGGTTGAGGAACTGCCTTAACTCTGTTGAATGCGGAGTTCACTGGAGCTTCACAGGCATTGCAATCCTCTTCCACTTCTTCATGATGACATCATGGAGCTGGTGGAGGTTAGAGACCTTGCGCTCTTCCACCTTCCATTTGAGGATGCCCAAAAGATGTGCAATAGAGTTTTAGTCTGGAGACATGCTTAGCCAGTCCAGTACTTTTACCCTCGGTTTATTTTTTAAAAGGCAGCGGAAATTTTGGAGGTGTGTTTTTGGATTACTATCATGTTGGAATACTGCCCTGTGGCCCAGTTTCTGAAGGGGAGGGATCATGCTTTGCTTGAGTATGTCACATGTTACAATTCAAGGTTCCCTCAATTAACTGTAACTCCCTAGTGCCAGCAGCACTCATGCAGCCCCATACAATGACATCCTACCACCATGCTTGACTGTAGGCCAGACACAGTTGTCTTTGGGATTGGGGGCCTATGGCCTAGTCCATCTTTATGTAGATCAGGAGTCCCCAATCCCAATCCAAGAGGGCCGGTGTCCCTGCAGGTTTTAGATGTGCCCTTGATCCATCACAGCTGATTTGAATGGATAAATTACCTTCTTGACATGTCCTGAAGTTCTCCAGAGGCCTGGGCATGAACTAATCATGTGATTCAGGTGTGTTGACCCAGGGTGATATCTAAAACCTGCAGGGACACAGGCCCTCATGGACTGGGATTGGGGACGCCTGATGTAGATCAACAATTCTTTTTTAGATTCTCAGAGAATTCTTTGCCACGATGCGCCATGTTAAACTTCCAGTGACCAGTATTAGAGAGTTTGAGAGCAATAACACAAAATTTAACACACTTGTTTCCCATTTGCACCTGAGACCTGGTAACACTAACGAGTCACATGACACCAAAAAGGGAAAATGGCTAATTGGGCACAATTTGGACATTTTAAACTTAGGTTTTAGTCACTTTTGTTGCCAGCAGTTTAGGCAAAAAATGGCTGCATGTTTAGTTATTTTGAGGTGACATCAAATTTACACTGTTATACAAGCTGTGCACTGACTTTTTTACATTGTATCAAAGTGTCATATCTTCAATGTTGTCCCATGAAAAGATATAACAAAATATTGACAAAAATGTGAGGGATGTACTCACTTTTGTGAGATACTGTATAATTTTTTGTGAAATTTTAAGGAGGCTTGAAACATGACCACTGTGCACGTAACCTTGATGTTCTTTTAAAACTATGTGTTTTACCTGATTTATTTTTAAGTTGGACAATGTTCTGCTTTGTTACCTGTGATGTCTGATAATAATATACAACACTGATATTTTTTTACAGGTCAGTGTCTCACTGTAATGTACCCAGTAAGTTTAACAGGAAAACTTCCTCCTCACATGTTTTTTCACCTTTGCATAAAATTTTGTTAGAGACAAGTCCAAGAAAAGGCAAAGGTAAAAATATAAAAAAACAGGTTAAAAAAGATATGAAAGATAAAAACACTACACACTGATGTCAAGAGAGGGTTTTAAATGCTGTAGCTCAACACATGTACAGAATAACAATTATTAGCTGCACAGAAACAGTGGCAGGATATATTTTGTGTTTTTTAAGCAGAAGAAAAAATTTATTCTAAAAAAAAAGTGAAATACTTTAGAGTTGTTAATGTTATCCTCTTAATTATAAAGATGTATATGTTCATGATTTTAAATGTGAACTGAGTTATTTACAGACAACTCAGTAGATGATTTCTCTCTAAAGAAAAACAAGAGAAATGTCAGCGCTTTAGGAAATACATTGTGAAGACAACGATTTTATTTACACTGAAGTGTGTTTATAGACGAAGGTGAAGGTATTCATGTAGTTTTGGTCAGTCAGTGTAATAATCAGCATAATGAACAGGATCAGATGTTGTAATGAGTGAATGAAGTCAGACTGTAGATTTTCCTTCTTCTAGCTGTACTGACTGACCTTTGACCTCATGTGTTGATGACTCTTCACCTCCATCTCCTCTCACAGGGAGAAGATGATCTGCAGGATCCTGCTGCTCATCATCCTCACCTCATGTGTCTCTGGTTCGTTTACAGCTTCACTTTATGAACTCCAAATAAAGCTCAACAACAGATTTGTTCCAGTTCTCAGTGTGTCTGCTCCTCTCTTTCCCTCTCTGTCTCCTCAACAGGATCATTTGTAGTCAATGTGACACAGACCTGCTATCAGGCAGAGGAGAACCACAACATCACACTGGAGTGGACGTTCACCACCAAACCTGATGGATCCACCAAAACTCTCAACATCCTCTGTGAACTCTTTATCAATGATAAACTCTCAGTCCTGCATCATGTCCATGAAGGTGTTGAGGTGTCAGAGTCTCAGGATGCAAAGTTTTCAGGACGAGTCCAGAGTGACAAAGACGCCCTCAGAGAAGGACGAATCAGACTGCAGCTGTCCAGACTCAGGACTGATGACTCGGGTCTGTACCTGTGTGAGGTCAACACTGATTATGGCTTCGGTGTTGGAAGATGTCGACTCAACGTAACTGGTAAGTTTATCATGATTAATATTAATATTATTATTACCATTATTTATTTACTAATTTATTTCTATATCACTGAGAGACTTGAATGAGTCCTGCTGAGAACTGTGGGTTTTTTTTAAGTCCAGATCATGAACACGATCAAGTGTCAACAATTACATTTTATGCTTTTTTACAGCAGCTGCTGATCAGCTCCAACCACCGAGACCAACTCTGAGTTCAAGAGAAGAGAGTCGGGAAAGAACCTCAGTTTATATTGTACTGGGACTGACAGCAACAGCTCTAATGTGTGTCAGTCTGGCTGCTGTCAATCATTCTGTATTAAGGAAAAACAAAAAAAGAAAAGAACGAAGAAAAGAAACATTGGGTCTCCAGAGCTTTTTGGTAAGACATAATTAACCAGCAGATTCTCTTCATTTAACATCTGTTCAAGAGCCAGAAGATAAGGTAGTGCTATAAATGTAACATTTACATGTGACAGAGTTTAAATTAATAGAAATGTAATGATCAGTGTTGCTGTACATACTGCTTTTCTTCTGAAAAGGATGACTTTCTTTCATTGTGCTGCTTCATTTTGTAAATTATTGTGTTTATGAGAAAATTGTTTCTGAGTTTCTTTGTCTAAATCTTTTTTTCAAAGCACCATACGTTTTCAAACATCTATTAACAAAGAAAAAACACACTTTACTGGCATCAGTTCTGTAAAGGACACATGTTCAGACCAAGTGAAAGACAAAAGATTCAATTCCAACAATTCTAAACACTATATATCTCTGAGAAAACTGCAACTTTGAATTTCTCAATACATGCTGATGACATTGTGCTCAAATTTAACCAATAAGCTACACTATTATAATTAGGGGTGGACGATATAAACGATATACAATAGAAACGATATAAATTTGGCCAACGATAGAGATTTTGACTATACCGCTCTATCGCGATAACGCATGTTGATGATGTCATCAAGCTGCGCCTGTTTTGGTCGAAAGCATCGCAGCGGCTACAACCATTATCATCTGCAAATTATGCTGACAGTCATAGCAAAGAGATGAAGCACTTTTGAAATATGGGGAAAGCCAAAAACTGCGCTTCCTCCACTTCCGTGACATTGATTCATTAATGTTGAATTCTCTCGCAGCTGTTCTATTCCCATGTTGTTGCAGTATATTAATAACTAACCTTGTATTGTGGATGAATAATCTCAGTTGTTCTCCTGACTGAAGTTTGCCCCGTGTATAGCATCCTGCTATGCGATTGCATTTGTCCCTGACCACCAGAATCCCTCACGTTAACTTTTATCAAGTGGAAAAAAAAGTTGGCGTTCATCCTCCAGCTTCACTGTGCTAATGTTATGCTAACATAGCTGTGTCGCTAGCAATCACGTAGCACAACATTATATACCAGGTAGTCCAACTTCAGTAACCCCTCAAACGCCACTGCTGTTTAGTTTTCTGTCTTCGATTTTTGAGAAAATGAAAGGATTTTAAGTGTGCCTTATAGTGTGGAAAATACGTTATACAGAAGAAAAGAATATATCGCGATATATATCGTTACCGCACATGCTTCAAATTATATCGCGATATGAATTTTAGGCCATATCGCCCAGCCCTAATTATAAGATTAGTAAGGTTAACTTTAACAGTAAATATGATAACAGTTATGTTTACATTTAGATTTATGTTTCTAACAAAGTAAATAATTTCACAGAGTCAGAGAACTTTAAAACATTGTGAGGTTTTCAAAGCTAAAAAAAAAAGAAATGACACAAAACCTGGGAATAAAGTGTCATGGTTGGCTGTGTGGCAAGCAGGCAAGCAGGAGTGGTGGACCCAAAATGCAGGACTCAGACTCGAGGGATGAACTCAAAATACTCAGCTTTATTTGCTGGCACAGGAAAACAAGCATACAAAGCAAACTAAACTAAACTGGGAAACAACATAGACTCACAGGAAAAGATCCACACAACATGAGGGTGAACTGACATTAACGACACAACAACAAGAACTAACTGACAGGGACTAAAATACACTGGCAGGCACATAAGGAAACGAGGAACAGGTGGGCACACAGCTGGGACTCATTAGGCTAGTAAGGACAAGGAAGTAAAACAGAATACACTATGAGACAAGACCTTCAAAATAAAACAGGAACTCCACAGGCAGAATTCAGAGACAATACTAACACAGTACAGAGGAAACAGGAGGAACATGAGGGCAGAACTAAACCTAAGAACTAGAAATCACAACCCAGAAGGACAAGAAATCTAGAAAAGCAAAACAGAACCCAATAAACAATAATATAGAATCAAAACACTGGGCCACAGGCCCAGGACTGTGACATAAAGATTGTCACAACAGTTTCGCCACTTCCTCCTTTTCCTCTTTTCAGACTCTTTTTTTAAGTGTCCACCAGGTGTACTCACAATTTTCCTATCTGCTGTCATTACCGCCCATCCACTCTCTATTTGATATTCCTCACATCCAAGGGCGTAGATTTGGTTTTGACATTGGTGGGGACGGATGATTCAACCACCAAACCCTGCCCTGTTTCTTTTTTTTTTTCCTATTTGTCTTTGCTTCTTGATAAAAAGAGGAGAAATATGCTTGCCTACATATGCTATTCTACATGCTTTTAAAACATTTAAAATTACAATTCAAAATTATAATAGTTTTATATGTGAATTATATAATGTTGAATTACTATTAAACAAATGACTAAGTATTTAGACTTTAGTTTACTTCAGCCATATTCCATATAAATCAGGTATCATACAAAAATACAAATAGCTTCAAATACAGTCATGACAATAAAAGAATATGACTTTAAGGACTTAACAACATTACTTCAGTTATAGGACACCAACATCTCTTATAAATTAGCATTAAGGGAACACTGAATGACCTGGTGGGTTTTATCCATAAAACGAATCATCTAAAATTACCACAAAGTAGGGCTGCACGATTAATCGATAGAAAATCGCGATCTCAATCAGAGGGGGAGCCAGACATTTGAAACAGGCTTAAGCTTAGCCCTAAAGGGTAGTATGCATGTGGGATTTTTTTATTTTTTTTATTTTTTTTTTTGGGGGGGGGGGGGGGGAGGGGTAGAAATGACTGAAAGATTGATAGGCTCTGTTTTGAGTTTTGTTCAAAAAAGAATGACTTCATATAGGGAGAAATATATATCACATGTGCAGGACACCTTAAACTAGTTTTTTAATTAAGCAGCAAGGCAGAACAAGGTCAGGGCTGTATCAAGACACGAGGACTAAACCCCAATTCAACCAGACCCAAAACTGATCCAGAATTAAAACAGGACTACAACAGTTCAAAATCAGGACTACTGAGGATTTAACAAAAACAGAACCAGAATCAGAACTAGATGATAGTAGCACTAAAAATCATCATAGACTTGCGCTACACTTATTTTTTTAATTCTACCAAAGTACACTATTTAGATTGAGAAAAGTTTATATAATTATTTAGCCTTGTTGTGCAAACAAGCCTGCATAACTTAATAAATATAGAATTTGAAAAATAGCAAACCTAAAAAGAAACACTAGGTACAAGATACATGAGTACCTATGATACGGTGATACTTTTGGTAAACAACCATTTGACTAACATGTGTCTCACCTGCTCTTGTTCCACCTCTGATCTGTCCTCATTCTCCATCTCCATCTCTCTTCCTCTCTCTCCCTCTTTGTGCTGACAATCATCAAATATACAGTTGAAACCAGATATTTACACACTCTTCAGATCAAAACACAAACACTTTTTTAATTGTAACATCAAATCAGACTAAATGTTTATTTTTTTAGATTGATAAATATAAAAAAACATATTTGTTAACTTTAAGAGTAAAGAGAGAAACTGTCTGTATTTCTTAATTATAAATGGCACCAAATTGTATTCAAAATTGAGCCACACTTATGGAGCTCCACAGTTCTTTTCCTGTTGTTTTGGTTGACATCTCTTGATTTTCCCCATGTCAAAGAAACAGGATCTGTGTTTTGCCTTATATGCATCCACAGCTGTGCCACCAATTTACTCACATGGACTCTACTAACCTATCAGAAGCTTCTTCAGCTCAGAATGGAATCGTCTGGAGTTTTCTTATTAATTAACAATAAACTTAGTGTATATGTACTCCTAAATTTGATGAAAGTGATGATAAATAGACAGCTCTGTCTCTCTTTATTCTGACATTTAACTCATTCAAAAGATGTTTCAATATTTATCTAAAACAAAAGTTTACTCTAAATTAATGTTGTACAGTAAAAATATTTTATGTTTTCCCCCTAAAGTGTAAATATCTGGTTACAAATGTGAATATCCTGCTGTGTACTGAAATCCCTCTTGTTTTGCATAGAAATATACTGAACAACATACAAAGCATAATATATAAAATAACATTTACCTGAGTTTTTTCTTTGAAAGAAGCCTCTAATGTCCATTCTTATATTTCAGTACATAACTGAAACCGATTTAGTCGGGGAGGGTAAGAACTGAAAATATGAAATAAACACACATGTAAGCTAAGACTCTCTAAAAACAATAGCATTTGTTCGGCTTTTCATTTCGCCATTTGTTGATTCACTTGAAGAGCAAGTAACGTAATATTGGTCAAGTGATCAGTTTGATATCAATCTTTAGTGATACACCGTCATATTTACATTATTTGTACGGTATGAATGATTTGCTTTGGTACCTGGTCAAACTTAAGCTCTCCTTAGTATGGCTGGCTCCGTTTCTCCAACAGCGCACTCACAGGCGGCAGCTGCCCCGCCCCCTCGCTCAGTCGCTTAGTGCCTTAGCTCGGATCATACCAATATCAAGGGGGATTCAAGCACAGCCGTAAATTCCCACAGTGTGCACTATGGTCGTGTCCAAATTCATGGGCTGCATCCTCCTGAGGACCCGGCCTTCGCGGTCTACGTGGGCCGGGTCCTCAGAAGGTCGGGTAGGCCGGAAGTAAACGGCCGTGAAATTGGACGGTCTAGCCTTCTGATTAGCGTCACCGCTGTCTCAGTGCAGTTTAATAAACTCGGTCGTCTGCTCCTTGCTATCTAAAATATAACAGGACACTGGCGTAAATTCTCGACTGTCTCATACTTCTGTTTAATCAGTTTTCTGTTTGACGTTTAGTCAGCTGTGTAAAAACCAAGGAGGAGGGGGATTAATAAAGTTTTATTTTATCTAATCTTATCTAATAACTTTAATCTCAGCCAAACCGATTTACTCACGAACAAACAAAACACTGAAAAAAGCCCAACAATAACATTTTTAGGTTGTCTAAGTGAATTATATATTACATTTAACCCGAGCAGCGAAAGTCCGCGGTGATCTGAAAATGATGTGCCGGGAGTTGTGCCGTTCTCGGCCGCATCAGTAACCCTCGAGCTCCCGGCTAGCTGTCGAGCTGGTGGGTAGCAGACGTCTCCGAAAACGTCGAAGCACTTTTGCAAATATGCGATATCTTGATAAACCGAGCAGATATTTGATGTTTACACAACTACTTCCTCGCCTGAAAATATGTTAAAAGTTTATTTTGTGACCCAGAAAGATTAGTATGAGTAATTTTAAAACTTAGTATCGGCCATTGTTGGAAACTGGAATTTGGCTGGGCCGCGCTATGAATTCTGGGATATGGTAGGCCACGAAGGACACACCCAACCCATCCTTAAAATTCGGGGAAAAGGAGGACGCATTTGTCGGCTACATTCGGAGGAGTCTACGAATTTGGACAGCCTTCGGCGCGTCGCTGTGACGTAATCGGTCTACAAATGCGGCCTCAGGAGGATGCAGCCCATGAATTTGGACACGACCTACGTGCTTCGAATATTGTGTGTACTTTTTGTTTTATGCAGTTGTCAGCCAGGCATCTAACTATGAAAAAAATACACTCCAAAAGACCCCGGACTTCTGACAAAACAACCCGGGCTTAAGCCCAGTAATGCTGGGCTTACACTGTGCGATTTTTGGCCCATTTTGAGCCGATTTTTGAGTCGTGCGACCGTTTTAGCGATCGGCCTGATTTTGGCCTTCATCGTGCGTCGTGCATCGTGTAGTATACGTGGGGTAACGAGACGCGATTAACACCTCACGACCAGCTCCCGATCATCAATCGCTTGGTCGTGAGGGTGTCACCGCAGTTTGTCACACTGCGCACGCGCAAACACAAATGTCAGTGAAAAAGACGGCGCAGCACGGCAGTGCAGCGTGTGATCTGGACACAAGCGATGGAGGTACAACTTGTAGAACTTTGGAAAGCTCATCCGAGCCTTTTCGATGTGGCCTCACAAAATTATCACGACCACAACAACCGTGAAAATAGTTGGATTTACACTGCTGCTCAATCACAGCTGCCTGATCAATGTTTTTCATTAGCAATTTAGCAAAGTTGATGATGGCAGTGTGCGTGTCTGTGTGAGTGAAAGACAGAGAGGGAGAGTGAGCGACAGAATTTCTGTTATAACCTTCATTTTATGGACGCACAGTGTGAGCACTCAGGTCGCATCAGAGCATCGGGCCGTATAGTGTGAGACCCTGCATCGTGACCTATGAACTTCTAACCCCTGCGAGTCAATCGTGCAGTTTGAGCAGGAGCTGAATCGCGCGACTGAAAAAATCGCACAGTGTAAGCCCAGCATAAGCCACTCCCACGCTCCGCCCCTGATCTCAATTCATACTTATGTGCGATCTCATTTCCAAATGACAACGATTTAAAAAAAAAAAAAAAAGACGAGGACGATTGTACCGCATTTTGATCCGGACGTAATCTGCATGAAAACAAGCACTCACTATTCCTGCTCAACAAATGACAAGGGCGGAGCCTTGTACCACGTGATACAGAAGCTGGCTGCTAAAATTGGCAGGGAAAAAACAACGGAGAGCACGTCAGGGATGACGAGAAAGTGACAGGAGAAAATCCGTCCCGGACAACCACCCAAACATCAATAACGGGAACCTTATACAGCGCTTCCCTATACCCGTCGAACTCCCGCAGGCACAAAGAAATTACGGAGGCTATCACTTATCACCTGACCAAAGATATGGCTCCCATAAACACTGTGCAAAACGAGGGATTTAGGAAAATGACCAACACCCTAGACAAACGCTACACAGTGCCGTCCCGCAACTATTTTTCTATTGTTGCACTACCTGCTCTATACATGCAGTGTCGAGCAACGGTGGAGACGGAATTTAAAGCAGTACAACATTTTGCGGCAACAACAAAACGTGAGACATTTGTTGTTTTTATGTTTATTTATTGTTTTTATGTTCAGTCTAAACTATACGAAATTGATGTGCAGTTAATAAGTGCAATAAATATTTATATTGGAAAAGAAAATCGTGATCTCAATTCTAAGCAAAAAAATCGTAAATCTCATTTTATGCAAAATCGTGCAGCCCTACCACAAAGCAAGGCTGGACTGGGACAAAAAATCGGCCCGGGCATTTTGACTAGAGACCGGCCCACCAGGATAAAGATTGAAAATGTGACGTCATTCAGGGGTAAAACCGCAAAGGATTCTGGGAACTTGTGGCAAGAGGTACTAGCGCACGCAGGCTTTCAATTGAACTCAGTTACACAGCGATAAAAAGAAACACAAAAAATGGCAAGAAGCTGTTGTATTATTAACTGCAACAGCCGGTCGCATGACAGCCACGGAAAGCCGACGGGTAAAGAGATCGTTTTTTTTTTATCAGATTACGTCGTTGAAGAGAAATTTTTTAAGCCATGTTTCCGAAGTAAGCCGACGGATGGTCTGGATATACCAAATATAACGTCTCAGAACACTCCAGCTCACAGGTTAGTCTGCTCCAAGCATTCCCACAAAGGTCAGTCTTCTGTTGTAGTTAATATGTCATTTTTCTTAACATAATTGGTGATATAGGTTACAAGCAAGTCTGGCGCTGAACAGAAATTGTTGCACTATGCTCCTTTATTTATTGTGCATAAATAGTGAATTGTCCTGACACAATATTGTGTTTCGCTTCTGTTATTACCATGGTACATTGACAAAAACATACTTTTATTCACAGGATAAAACAGTTGTTTTGTATCACTAATTGTCCAGTACGATTACAGCATACAGTATTATTGTCACTGCTACATTTCTGTAATGAACCAGAAATTATTTCCACTACTAATTAATTACCGTTGAGCTCAAAGGTTATATTAATAAACGGTTAACAAATGTGTATTTATGAGGACGATTTGTGAGACTGGTAAACTTACCTTTGTTCGTACGATGGTCTTTCGTTCTACACGGTGCATTTCAAGGTCCTGCACCCATCCGGCGGTAAACTGTACCTGGGCTTGTTGCAGTGACCTGAAGTTACTAAACTTCACGAGTGTATGCACTCACTCCAAGAACCGTATAATTATAAATCTGAGCGTGGTGAAAGTTGGGCAGCACGTACGGGTATAACCCTTTCACTCCTTTGATTTTTTCCTCGTATCTTTTCTTTGTCTTTTCGTCGAGTCTGTCTTTGTACGGACCGGCATTGTTCTCCTTTTGTTATGTACATTCCTTTTTTGTGCGGCAAAGAAAAAACAAGAAGGTATTGGAACCGGAGAATGAACGTTTTGCGGTGCTGCAAATGCTTGCATTTGATGCCGGTGTTGTGCCAAAAAGTGATTGTCTGCCAAAAACTGATTTCCAATGTTTCTGTGTATTTTTTATGTGTAATATCTTTACGTATGTTCGTAAATAGACTTCGGTGAACAGGGTTTACAAAGGGGTTATATAGAGAATTAAAACAATATCTGTTTTTCAAGTATCTTTACAACTCTCTGCTATTGTACTTACATTATAACCAATCCGGTCCTTTATCCCCACTTAAAATATTTTTACAGAAATATTGTAATATTTGCTGCCATTTCTGCTGTCCTCTTGGCCAACTTACTCTTACAAAAGACATTTTTAATGTTAATGAGATTTTTTTTAACTGGATAAATAAAGGTTATATAAAAGTCACTGCCAAAAACTGATTGCGGCTTCTACCTTGTTACACGAATGTTGTTTGTGGCTCAAGATGACTTTATGTCATCCATGAGGGATGCATTTGACATATGTTTCACATATTATAGCCCAACAAGTTACTTATAGCAGTTTAAATACGAGCAATCAGTTTTTGGCAAATACCGGAAATCAGTTTTTGGCAGACAATCACTTTTTGGCACAACACCGGTACTTGGATTGTTTTGCCACGAGTTCCCGGCATGCAATGCGCGAAAAATCACGTGATTGCTAAACAAGGGGGCGGGTGCATTCGGCCTCCTCGGCTGTAATTGGTCCAGCCCAGAGTCAATCATGACCAATTGGCCAATCCAACACCTTTCATTATATATACCCTTCCTAAAAATAAAAAAAATCCATCGGCCCATAAAAACAAAAAATCGCCAGCGGCCCACCGGGCAGATGCCCGGTATGGCCAGTCCAGCTATGCCACAAAGTAAAAGATCTCTCAGCAAAATGATGCAACATCTTAGGCACACTATACAAACATTACTGATGAGTCACTCATCAGTAATGTTTGTAGGGTGAGTGTATTTTTAAAACAATTTGTGCAAACTGCACTACAAGATGGAATATTTGCAAAATCATGACTACCTCATGATATTTTGTCTCAGAAATGAACCCTATGAATATGTCAGTACCATTAGGATTAAATTATTGTGGCACCAACATTTTAACGTTAGACATATAATTTTAACAGCCTCTGTAAACTGATGTCCTGGCTTGCTCGAGGCTGCCATTTTCTCTGACAGTTTCAATCAAAATTAGAAATGCTGCTCTGAGACTGAGAGAACTAATAGTGCTGCCTGTTGTGCAGTTAGTTTCCAAAACACGTTATTCATGGTTACATACAATTTTAGACTGATGTGGGCCAAAGCCTAGCATAGCCTGTAACGTTATTATGACGGACACATTTTATGAGTAAACTTGAGTTTAAGTGACTAACAGGTTTCTTTGAAAAACACTTTCTTATATTCAGGTTCTTCCTTTTTGCTGCCATCCTCCTCACAGCGCAGGCTTGCTGCTGCTAAAATTAAACAGAGCTCCCTGAAAGGCACAGCCAATCACATTGGCCATATTTGTCACATGACGTAGGACTCCAGTAGAGAACGTAATTGAACTCTTTCTGCACCACTGGGTGAATGAGACGTTGACAGATGGTTTTTTTTGTTTTTTTTTTCGTTTTTCTTTACTCGAAGAGATCTAATTATTGGTGGGGACAATTCAATAATCGGTGGACATTGGTGGGGACATGTCTCTTCAGTCCATGACAAATCTCTCTCTCACTGATTCTGCTGAACCTAAAATGACTGAAACATATTAAAGATGTTGTTTTCCCTCAAAGTGAGCCAAATGTTTATTTTATTTTTGAAGTGACAGAACAAAGTTATGCTCAATGTTCACTGCTCACATTTCACAGACCTCACCTGTATGTCTTTATATTGGCCTCACTGATTTCAGCCTTCTGCAAAATAGTCCCAGCTTCCTACTCCATCATGTCACAGTATCAGAATCAGTTAATCATAAACAAACAGAAGAAAAAAAATCAGCATATACTAAAAAAAATTGTTACAACTAAAATGAATTTTTATACTCAAATCCAGAATATTGTGAGCTCTCTATCATCAACAAGAAGCATTTTCTATTTTATCCCAAGCCATTTTCTTTTACTTCGAGAAAGTGGTAAAGTCAGTCACACTTGTGCTTTTGTGTCTCAGTCTCTGTATTGGTGAGATGCTTTCAGTGAAAACTTCTGCAATTTGTCCATCATCAGTAGTTCCACTGATCGGTCAACAATTCAACATCCCCACTGGCTGATTCAATTACATGTCCACATGAAGGCGACAAAGGTAAACACAAGAAAACAAAGTAACTCACTGACATATAAACATGCTGACAGCTCAAAAACCTGAAGCTGCTCAATTTTCTACCTTAAATCCAACACTCTAAAAGAGAGAAAAGACAAAGAAGTGCCACCTGTTGGTTTATGGTGGAAACAAACCATATTTCTGCTTTTGATTATTTTCTGAATGTTCATATAATTCTATACAGAATGATAAACACCGTGACACAATATTTAACGTTATAAATCTATTATAATTTATACAACTATAATTCATTTTAGCTGTATAAATCTATATTAGTTAAAAAATCACTATGTTGTATAGGCATAAAAGATATATATACAAACATATGGATAAAGTTTATTATTGTTTGCAGGATGATAATTAAAAACATTAAAGTTCAGCGTGCAAAAGTTTAAAAAAAATGAATCCTAAACATCCTGAACTCACAACTGCAGTCTGACAGTTTTTAAGAGATAATAAAACAAATAAGCAGAACACTTACCTTTCCCATAAGTGACAGTGTGATAAAAGTTTACTGTTGAAGTAATGAAGAATATAAACATGAAGAGGAGTTTCCTACACTGTTTTGTGGATCAGCTCTAGATTGTGGCTCATTATTCTCTTTCCACCAAATCCTCTAACAGTTTCATTTACATTGTTGATCAAACTGTTTCCACTTATTCATCTGATAAGCTCAAAGTTTTCCGACATCCAACCCTCGACTCTGTGTAGAAATCCTGTTATTTAGACAGTAAATAAATGAAAAGCAGCAGAGCAGCAGAGCTGCTGTCAGTCCACAGTAGAGGCCGATCCCACCTCGACTCTCTGTGTTTGATGCCTTAGGTTTTCTCGCAGATTCAGGAAAATCCCTCACTGCTGTAGAGACACAAACATCTGAGTCACTTATAAATAAATATTACACTAATACCACATTAAATAACTCACATCTCTAAGAAGGATCTTATTCGTCCAAAGAAGTGCCAAACTAGACATGTTTAAATTGCTCTCCTGAATCATCTCACCAGTGACGTTGAGTTTCACTGAGAGACTCATTCAAGTCTCTCAGTGATATAGAAATAAATTAGTAAATAAATAATGGTAATAATAATATTAATATTAATCATGATAAACTTACCAGTTACGTTGAGTCGACATCTTCCAACACCGAAGCCATAATCAGTGTTGACCTCACACAGGTACAGACCCGAGTCATCAGTCCTGAGTCTGGACAGTTGAAGTCTGATTCGTCCTTCTCTGAGGGCGTCTTTGTCACTCTGGACTCGTCCTGAAAACTTTGCATCCTGAGACTCTGACACCTCAACACCTTCATGAACGTGATACAGGACTGAGAGTTTATCACTGATGAAGAGTTCACAGAGGATGTTGAGAGTTTTGGTGGATCTGTCAGGTTTGGTGGTGAACGTCCACTCCAGTGTGATGTTGTGGTTCTCCTCTGCCTGATAGCAGGTCTGTGTCACATTGACTACAAATGATCCTGTTGAGGAGACAGAGAGGGAAAGAGAGGAGCAGACACACTGAGAACTGGAACAAATCTGTTGTTGAGCTTTATTTGGAGTTCATAAAGTGAAGCTGTAAACTAACCAGAGACACATGAGGTGAGGATGATGAGCAGCAGGATCCTGCAGATCATCTTCTCCCTGTGAGAGGAGACAGAGGCGAAGAGTCATCAACACATGAGGTCAAAGGTCAGTCAGTACAGCTAGAAGAAGAAAAATCTACAGTCTGACTTCATTTACTCATTACAACATCTGATCCTGTTCATGATCCTGATTATTACACTAACCGACCTACACTACATGACAATATGCTGTGTAAGAAATTAATAAATAAATGAATATTGATAAAATAAAGAAAACTCACAGGGAGGATGAAGACTTCATAGAGAAGTCAGCCTGTCAAGATGTGATCAGCTTCTTATCTTTCCTGTGAGTTCCAACATTCTTCTCTTTCTGACTATTACCCTTTCATTTTCACTTTCAATCAAATATGATATGTTTAGGGAAAATTGTTTGGGTTTAAATATTGGGTAATATTTATTCAAAACAGAGTCAAACATTATTTTCAACAAAAAAGACGTGACCTTGATGTAAGCAGAGTTTTCAAACAAAGCAGAGTTTCCTAACTTTTAGAAAATCTGTACCAGATTTTCTAATAGTGTAAAATTATTAATAATTATTTAGATCCAAGAAACTGTCATTGTTAGGGTGAGTGCAGAGTTTTTTCCATAGAGCCAGTGGGTCCACTTCTGGGCAGAGTCGGTGCATTCCTACAGGAAGTCCACACCTGTTAGCAATTGAGCTTCCAGTACTTAAGTTTTCGCAGTAGATTTTACCGCTCCTGATCTTGCAGAAATTTCTCGGGTGGGTTTTTTTTTTCTGTTTTCACAGCTTAAGGAGATCTTGTTTCACCTGCATGGAGAACTCCAAGTTGTCTGTTCACAGCAAACTTCCAAATGCAACCACCACACCTCAGGTCAACTCCAGCCATTTTATTTGCTTAATTGATAATGACATAAGGAAGGAACTGCACACACCTGCCCATGAAATACCCTTTTAATCAATGTCCAATTACTTTAGCTCCCTCTTAAAAAAAAAAAGTGTGGCACATGTTAAGGAGCTGAAACTACTAAACCCTTCATCCAATTCGAATGTGGATACCCTCAAATTAAAGGCCATTATTTAACTATAATTGTAATATCTTTCAATAAACATGGAAAAAAACAAACCTTGTGTCAGTATGTAAATATATATGGGCTTGACTGATCAGAGTAGATCAGGATGACAATAATCCAGTTTTAACTCACAATTTCTTAGGTCAAGAAATGATTATAAACACAGAAAATAACATAAAAAATGAAATAAATACAGTTGGGTAGTCAAAAATGATGAGGTATTTTGGATGATTACAGATTAAGGGGAGTCTTTGAAAAGGACTACACCACCTTCTGTTTCAGTTAGGGCCCAGGGTGACATACATATGTTTTGGTATTGAGCATTTGCGATTAACTGTACAAGCTAAGTGGCAAAGGCCGAAGACAGCAAAGACTAGGCACACATGTTTTTTTGAAGGTGTCTTTAGGCAGCAACACCGGAATTCAACAAAAGTCAGCCATCTGTCAGTAAACAATACATGTGCTTCCTGAGCTCAGTTTTATATAAAAACATGGTGGTTCCTAATCAAGTTCTTTCCACATCAGCAGCTTACACCCTCCCTCCCAGAGCAGATGCACATGCAGCAAAATATACTTAGAAAGGAAACTAAAAAAGACTCATTTAAGGCAGACCCAAAGACTATTCTTCCCTATCAGAAAGTAAAAGCAAACAAAAGACAATTTTCTAACCTAAACTTCTACCAAAAAAACATGAGATAAAGGGTTTCAACAAAGAGGGCTTCTCACTCCTACTGAACTGCTGCAGTGCTCAATATAATTTACAAGGAACATTTACAACAACTATGTATAAAAATGTCTTAGCGCAACACAAATACATCTTAATTAAAAATAGCTCACACTTTTCAAAAAGACTGCAGCTCATGATTCTCACATAAATGCTCAGAAGTACAAACAACTAGCTGCCTCTTTGTTGGGTGTAGAGGAGACAAGGAGAAGCCAGGTGGCTGCCAGTAGAAGTGGGCAGATTGATCCAAACCAATACTAGTAATGCTATTTGTTCTATGGACACCAGTATGATAATGATGAAGCAGTAGATTCAGTTAACGTGGTTTTATTAACCAGCAGAGCAGCACAGAACTTACATGCTTGGATTCAATAACCGAATGCACATACACCACTCAAAACATATACAGACCTACACGGAGGTACAGCAAGCGGATTAGGACAAAATACCAAACTGACAGCAGGTTATCTACACTATTGGATCGATCATTAATTATTTCTTTGGAAAAATAAACCTAAAACATGCACTATGAAAAACGTCCGAACATTTTTCTGTGTTTTAGAGACTGAAAATTTTACATTTCAGGTCTCCAAAACCCCAGTTTCAAAACACATGAAAAGCTGAAAGGTGTGTTTTGTTGTGTTAACTGATTAATGTGGAAAGTAACAATCACAGTGATATAGTGGCGATTAAAATGTGTCCAGAATTTGCAAATTGAGAATTCATCTTCCAAGTCATGGCACACTACTCTCCCCCAAATAGCTGCTTGAATAACTTCAAATTATTGGTACTGATATCTGTATTTACTTGGAATTGGCTCAATACCAAAATTTGCAGTGTGTACTGTGTAGCTGTACTGTGAATGAGGGAAAGTTTGATTTTCGAATGTTTTTATTGAAATATAGATATTGAATGACAAGATATGTGTTCAAATAGCATCAATTAAGACACAACTTTAGTTTTTTATTTTTATATGATAATTCTTCATAATTAAACAATAAGAACAAGTGGACTGATGTCCTGTTCTGGTACTAATGGCTTAATGATTATAAACCCTTTCATATTTGATATTTCTGGCTGTCAGAGACGTTAAACAGATGGTGAGACTCCTTCCTTTTTCAGGGAGGCAAAGGAGGGAGGATCTGAGAGGTAAATCTCTAGGTGATGGCTAAGTGAAAAACAAAGGGGTCTCTCTCACTTTGAAGGAAAGGTTTCAAGGATGAATTGAACTTCGAGGTATAGAACTACATGATGTGCTGCAGAATTTTATTTGTTTCTGTGTTTCTGTGAGTGTATATAAGATATGAGGCAGCCATCGTTAGAGATCACTTTGGTGTTTGACCAGAGCGCTCTCTCATGTGATTAAACCAAATCAAAAGACGCTCATTAAGTGTTAACAGTTTATTTTAAAACTTCCACGACTAGAGATATTTGTAAAAACCAAATTAATCTTTTTGATCATATTACCTCTATTTATGACATGCGCATGTGTAAAAGAAAACAATACTCCATCTCTCATTATTATTGTTCCTTTGGATTGTAAAGACCAATATGGATTATCTAAGGCCTTAAACACTGAAATCAAAAGTGCAATCAAGTAATCAGATGTTTTATAGCTTTATGAATAATATATATATATATATATATATATATATATATACCTATTTTGAATGATTGCTGTCATATAGATGAGATGCACCGAGAAAACAGAGATAAATGCACTGGTTTGCCTGGATATAGTGGACTGTTACAATTGGTCAGAGTTAGTTCTTGAAAATGTGATAAATGTTACCTTTTCATGAAGAAGGAATTTAGTTCTTTAAACAGATATATTTTAAATAAAATCAAAATAAAACCTAATGCTATGCCAGCTTCGAGCTTTGATTAACAGTGTGTAGAACAAACCTGATGACACGAACACCTAAAAATCTGAAGTTGCGAAAACAGACCCATACGCTTGTCTATGTCACTGCTTCACAGAACAGCATCATCAAGTGCAGTCATAGCCAAAATGGTCAGCAGGTGTCACTGTGGCAAGGGTTTCAGATTGTTTCAAAGTCTTGATACAAATGCTTTGAATGTTTCAGTGTTTTATGAAACCTTGCTTTGCCCATCATTAGTTCACCATTTACGCCTTTGGGTTTTCCTGCAGCTCTGCAGAACGTAATGGGATAAAAAAAATGAGATAGCAACAGCAGGTATTTTATCTTTAGCTGTTGCTTTGTGTCTGCAAGTAAATTGTTAAAAGCTAAAGTTAAAGATAAAACTAAAACGAATGAAGTGCAAATTCTTCTCAGAATTATAATCCAACATGGCAAAGGTGAAGATGAGCAGAGAAAGAGGCAAATCCAAGTCCACAATGCCAATTGGTTTGATCCCTTTGGTGTCACTACTGGGATTTCCAGCAGTGAACTTCTGATATCCAGTCTTTTGAACACTCATATCACAGGACTCCCAGGAACTGACCAAGTATGTCTCCAGGCACTCCAATTTATTCTCTGTTAATGGCCTACTCCTCCTCTTCACCTAAAACAATCAATCGCTGTGTTCACATATAATCCACCGATATCTAGCCACACAATATTGTTCTCTCCATGTCTGACCTTTCACCCACTTTAAACTAAACCTAAGGTTATTTCATTTTAGTCACATCATTTCTCTTAACATAGAACTTCCATCACATTTGAAGATTCAGTCAAAAATGATTAACCTTCAATTCATATTTGGACAGTTTTTGGACAGTTTAACATATTGTCAGAAGACGATTTAACATAAACCCTTTTAAATTCAGATGTTTTCCTCTTTAAAACTTTATGAATCACAATGTACTCAATACAATTTCTTTCTACTAAATCATATATCTGTTTAAATTCAGACTTTCAGAGAATTTAGTGTGTCCTGTGTGTCATTTTTCATCAACTGCTCAGCCCACAGGATCATTTGTAGTCAATGTGACACAGACCTGTAGATTTTCCTTCTTCTAGCTGTACTGACTGACCTTTGACCTCATGTGTTGATGACTCTTCACCTCTGTCTCCTCTCACAGGGAGAAGATGATCTGCAGGATCCTGCTGCTCATCATCCTCACCTCATGTGTCTCTGGTTAGTTTACAGCTTCACTTTATGAACTCCAAATAAAGCTCAACAACAGATTTGTTCCAGTTCTCAGTGTGTCTGCTCCTCTCTTTCCCTCTCTGTCTCCTCAACAGGATCATTTGTAGTCAATGTGACACAGACCTGCTATCAGGCAGAGGAGAACCACAACATCACACTGGAGTGGACGTTCACCACCAAACCTGACAGATCCTGGACCTACATCTTCATCATCTGTAACCTGATAACTGAGGATAAACTCTCAGTCCTGTATCATGTTCATGAAGGTGTTGAGGTGTCAGAGTCTCAGGATGAAAAGTTTTCAGGACGAGCCCAGAGTGACAAAGACGCCCTCAAAGAAGGACGAATCAGACTTCAACTGTCCAGACTTGAAATGTTTTTTTCTAAAGATTTTAAAGTTCTAAATCCTAAATCCGGGTAAAGATCAAAGTTTTATATGAAAGAGGTCCTAAAGCTGTGAGCAGTGATGAGGAAGACTTGTGAAAGGCTCAGGAGTTTCTTCAGCAGAGAGATAGACAAAGTACAAACACAGAAAGTGGAGAAAAGGATCAGCCCCTACTGTGACCTGATAGCAACTCTGTTGCCATCTACAGTTGTTACGAAATCAGTTTCACCCCGGTTCTTTTATTCCTCGGGCATCCAGAGACTCAGTCATTTTCACAAAAACCTTTATTCATCTTAATTCATCTTCATTTAAGCATGCATCTTCTAGAAGGGGAGATGTGCAAGGCCGGTGTCCCTCTGCAAATCTTGCACTCCTTTGTTTGTTAAGCACTGTGTGTGTGTGTCTCTGTGTACGTGACTTCCTGCCGGTCATAAAAGTAATCTCCTCACCCAAGCTACACCAAATTCCTCTAAACAACAGAGAAAACAGAGTTAATATATTACAAACACTGAGACCCCCATCCAGGTCTCCCTTGGGGAATTTCCACTCAGCATTAACTTCTCTTTGTCTTACTTTCGCAGTTCAAGTGGGAGAGGATCTCCTAAAAATCTACTCCTAAATTCATGACACACTCAGGCCTTTATTGCATCCAGGGCAGTGCCAGTGTCTCTACAATAATTCTACATCCTACCTAACACATTTCTAAACTCTCAAATAAGCTACACATTTCTTCACAGTCCAGCGACAAAAGTTTCTACGTCATCAGATGTAGAAACTCAGCTCTACAAAGTCCCAGTGGATATAAACACTGTTATATTATGATCTAGCTGCAGCTGTATTTTGTGATCTAAGATGTAAAACCACTCATGGCATTTTTTTTACACTTCTGATGATTTATATTAAGTGTGTGAATGGGTGGATGACTGGATGTGTAAAGCGCTTTGGGGTCTTTAGGGACTAGTAAAGCGCTATACAAATACAGGCCATTTACCATTTATTTACCATTTTTAATTTACAGCAAAATAACAAGATATTTAATTTTTTGAACACCTTAAATAAATGAAATATGATTTGGGTACTTGGAACTAAAAAAATTAGTTCCAAGGAATCCAAGGGAAGGAAACGGGGAAAATCACTCTCACTCCTCTTCTGCCACACACTGCACTCCGCCAGTCACTCTCCACTCGTCACAAAAAAATCCCCACAAGTAAACAGAAACAGGACCAGGGAGTCTACGTGCAAAGAGAATGCAGATTAGAACGAAGGAAAAACCCCACAAGAGCTATGAACAATCTCAGAGCCGGGGCTACACTGACACGATTCACACAACAATCCAGCGATGAGTAGCCTCGCTTCTTCCACATAAGTAGTGGCAGGATAATGAGACGCAGGAGGCAGGAACCCATAAAGAGTTCCCCCAGGCGAGAGAGAGAGAGAGAAAGCAAAACAACAGCAAAGCCTTGTTGAAAGCTGAGTAATCTTCAGGCTGGTCTGCTGGGCCGTGACAGGTCTGATGATTCCATACTGGTTTTCTGTGGGTGTGGAAAGAACAAAAATAATAGTATTACTAACACCCTTATTAAGCCTTTAAGTCTAATAATAGAGTGTGGGATTTTTAAGAATGTGGTCTGACAAGCTTTGCTACTGAATTGATACAAAAACAAATGAAGCTAGACTATTCCTTTAACTAACAGGTTTGGGAACCATAACTGTTTGGTGCTATGACTGAATGAGTTAAATAGTTCGCTTCCATTACACTACAACCTCTTTTTTTTAAAAAAAACTATTTAAGGCACATATTTTTCAAGGTAAACAACACCAACAACCAATTTTTAAACACCATCTGTTTAATAATCCATAATCTTTTTTTTTTTTTTTGCATTTGAGCAAATCAATTAATAAATAATACATTGATTTGCTAAATTATTTTAGGAAATAGCTACCACACGTTATTGAATATTTATGTAAATGTTTACTATCCTGCATGAGTTCCAACAACTCTATAACCAAATGGCACATTTTAATAGCTGCATGTATAGTAGCTACAGATAATTAAAAAAAACCTCCATCCACCCATAATAAAAAAAAAAATAAATAAATAAATCTGTGAAACCTTTAGTATAAACCTTCAGTAAGACTTTTACTTTAACATAAGGAATTTCTTATGTGTTTTAAATGTTTTTAAACACACTGAAATATAACCATTTAACACTGACAGAAACTTCTGTCAAAAAAATTAAAAAATAAATGCAGAAACAAACAAACAAAAAACATACTAATGTTTGTCTTTTTATGGAATGTTTTTCCTTTTTTCATTACAATGTAGCTAAACTAATGGAAAGCTATTGTTGGTGATTGCTGTTAACTAATAGAGC
The DNA here is from genome assembly GCF_057381915.1 of Diplotaxodon limnothrissa. Classification (NCBI taxonomy): domain Eukaryota; kingdom Metazoa; phylum Chordata; class Actinopteri; order Cichliformes; family Cichlidae; genus Diplotaxodon; species Diplotaxodon limnothrissa. Next base: position 38,762,436 of record NC_140598.1, on the reverse strand, counting down.
AGCCATAAACTATGTATAAACTGAGTCACTGACGTTAGGAAGCGGAGGAAACGTATGAGTGAACTTTAACTGACATAGTGTGCAAACATGAATGTTCTTTACAGTCTGTTAGTAAATCTCCACAGTTTCCTATTACTGACTGTTTCATCAGAGGTTTCTTCATAATTTACACAGAGGCCAGTCTCCATGGACAGAGATGATACACTGATGGCAGTTTTCAAATGTTTATTGAACTGGCTGCAGTTGCACAGGGGACTGGAGAGTGGCTCAGGATGGGTGGGGTTAATGCAGGCAAAGTACTTAATGGTATTCCAGCACTTAAAAGAATGCAGGATGTTATCTTACTCCCTGGTATGAATTGTGAGGAAGTGGGGGTCCGGTAGGCAGCCATATACACTCAACAAAAATATAAACGCAACACCTTTGTTACTGCTCCCATTCCCCATGGGATGGACGTAGAGACCTAAAATTCATTCCAGATACACAATATAACCATCCCTCCCAAAAAGTGGTCACAAATCAGTCCAAATGTGTGGTAGTGGGCACATCTGCTATATTGAGATAATCCATCCCACCTCACAGGTGTGCCACATCAGGATGCTGATCTGACATCATGAGTAGTGCACAGGTGTACCTCAGACTGCCCACAACAAAAGGCCACCCTGGAATGTGCAGTTTTTTGCGCTATTGGGGGTCTGGGGACCCAGAACCAGTCAGTATCTGGTGTGACCACCATTTGCCTCATGCAGTGCAACACATCGTCGCATGGAGTCTATCAGATTGTCAATTGTGGCCTGTGGAATGTTGGTCCACTCCACTTCAATGGCTGTGCGAGGCTGTTGGATATTCGTGGGAACTGGTACACGCTGTCGTATACGCCGGTCAAGCACATCCCGAACATGCTCAATGGGTGACATGTCCGGTGAGTATGCTAGCCATGCAAGAACTGGGACATTCTCAGCTGCCATCTGCCCTGAACAATGTGAACCATGATTCATCCGTGAAGCGCACACCTCTCCAACGTGCCAGACGCCATCGAATGTGAGCATTTGCCCACACAAGTCTGTTACGGCGACGAGCTGGAGTCAGGTCAAGACCCCGATGAGGACGACGGGCATGCAGTTGAGCGTCCCTGAGACGGTTTCTGACAGTTTGTGCAGAAATTGTTTGGTTGTGCAAACCAATTGTTCCAGCAGCTGTCTGGGTGGCTGGTCTCAGACGATCTTGGAGGTGAACCTGCTGGATGTGGAGGTCCTGGGCTGGTGTGGTTACATGAGGTCTGCGGTTGTGAGGCCGGTTGGATGTGCTGCCATATTCTCTTAAAACGCCTGTGGAGATGGCTTATGGTTGAGAAATGAACATTCAATGCACGGGCGACAGATCTGGTTGACATTCCTGCTGTCAGCATGCCAATTGCACGCTCCCTCATTGCTTGTGGCATCTGTGGCATTTTGCTGTGAGACAAAACTGCACATTCCAGGGTGGCCTTTTGTTGTGGGCAGTCTGAGGTACACCTGTGCACTACTCATGATGTCAGATCAGCATCCTGATGTGGCACACCTGTGAGGTGGGATGGATTATCTCAATATAGCAGATGTGCCCACTACCACACATTTGGACTGATTTGTGACCACTGTTTGGGAGGGACGGTTATATTGTGTATCTGGAATGAATTTTAGGTCTCTACGTCCATCCCATGGGGAATGGGAGCAGTAACAAAGGTGTTGCGTTTATATTTTTGTTGAGTGTAGATATGCAGGATATCTGCCATCCTTTCAGCCTCTAAAAACTTAGGATAATAAGGAGATTCACAATAGGTGTGAATGGTAGTCAATGCAGGCCCAGGAGAAACTTCATCCCACTTCTCTGTCTGCATGGAGTAAGGAAGTAGAGAAAGACAAGTGAGGGAAGAAAGTAGGAGGCTGGCTTGTCCTGACCTGACAATTTTTTGTCTGATACCTGACAACATTTTTTCTTGAGACCTGACGATGTCCTAAAATGTACACCGTACAACAGTGATTTTGACAAATAATCTGTTTATAAATGAAGAGTCCTTAGTCAGGTCCAACTCTCTATGTGCTTGTCTGTTGTTGATATCGCTGTCGTTCGACAGTCTGCTCACTGTGTATATCTATACATCTATATACAGTGGATTGCAAAAGTATTCGTCCCCCTTGAACTTTTCCACATTTTGTCACATTACAGCCACAAACATGAATCAATTTTATTGGAATTCCACATGAAACATGAAAGACCAAGTGGTGTACACGTGAGAAGTGGAACGAAAATCATACATGATTCCAAACATTTTTTACAAATAAATAACTGAAAAGTGGGGTGTGCGTAATTATTCAGCCCCCTGAGTCAATACTTTGTAGAACCACCTTTTGCTGCAATTACAGCTGCCAGTCTTTTAGGGTATGTCTCTACCAGCTTTGCACATCTACAGACTGAAATTCTTGCCCATTCTTCTTTGCAAAACAACTCCAGCTCAGTCAGATTAGATGGACAGCGTTTTTGAACAGCAGTTTTCAGATCTTGCCACAGATTCTCGATTGGCTTTAGATCTGGACTTTGACTGGGCCATTCTAACACATGGATATGTTTTGTTTTAAACCATTCCATTGTTGACCTGGCTTTATGTTTAGGGTCGTTGTCCTGCTGGAAGGTGAACCTCTGCCCCAGTCTCAAGTCTTTTGCAGACTCCAAGAGGTTTTCTTCCAAGATTGCCCTGTATTTGGCTCCATACATCTTCCCATCAACTCTGACCAGCTTCCCTGTCCCTGCTGAAGAGAAGCACCCCCAGAGAATGATGCTGCTACCACCATATTTGACAGTGGGGATGGTGTGTTCAGAGTGATGTGCAGTGTTAGTTTTCTGCCACACAGTCTTTTGCATTTTGGCCAAAAAGTTCCATTTTGGTCTCATCTGATCAGAGCACTTTCTTCCACATGTTTGCTGTGTCCCCCACATGGCTTGTGGCAAACTGCGAACAGGACTTCTTATGGTTTTCTGTTAACAACTTTCTTCTTGCCACTCTTCCATAAAGGCCAACTAAGTGCAGTGCACGACTAATAGTTGTCCTATGGACAGATTCCCCCACCTGAGCTGTAGATCTCTGCAGCTCGTCCAGAGTCTCCATGGGCCTCTTGGCAGCATTTCTGATCAGCGCTCTCCTTGTTCAGCCTGTGAGTTTAGGTGGACGGCCTTGTCTTGGTAGGTTTACAGTTGTACCATACTCCTTCCATTTCTGAATGATCGCTTGAACAGTGCTCCGTTGGATGTTCAAGGCTTGGGAAATCTTTTTGTAGCCTAAGTCTGCTTTAAATTTCTCAATAACTTTATCCCTGACCTGTCTGCTGTGTTCTTTGGACTTCATGGCGTTGTTTCTCCCAATATTCTCTTAGACAACCTCTGAGGCCGTCACAGAGCAGCTGTATTTGTACTGACATTAGATTACACACAGGTGCACTCTATTTAGTCATTAGCACTCATCAGGCAATGTCTATGGGCAACTGACTGCACTCAGACCAAAGGGGGCTGAATAATTACGCACACCCCACTTTTCAGTTATTTGTTTGTAAAAAATGTTTGGAATCATGTATGATTTTCGTTCCACTTCTCACGTGTACACCACTTTGTATTGGTCTTTCATGCTTCATGTGGAATTCCAATAAAATTGATTCATGTTTGTGGCCGTAATGTGACAAAATGTGGAAAAGTTCAAGGGGGGCGAATACTTTTGCAAGCCACATATATATTAGTGCTGTCAAAATGAACACGTTAACGCAGATTAAGCCGTCATCACGATTATCACGACAAAAAATTTAACGATATTAACGCATCTGGAGTGCAGATTGACTCCAAATCCCTGAAATGTTTCTGTCAGTGCATTTCAGGCAGTTTGTCCTAGTAATTACTAGAGATGGCACGATACCACTTTTTTATGTCCGATACCGATATCATAAATTTGGATATCTGCCGATACCGATATGAATCCGATATAGTGTTTTTTAATCAACAAAACTGTTTTTTTAAATATCTTGCTGCATTTTGTATAAGTTCATACTCAAGTTTAAAACAACAACTACACTCAGGCTATTCTGTTATACCTGTATGCAAAAAAAAAAAAAATTTCATAGTTCAGCAATACTGATCAATCTAATAAACTTAAACCTACACCATCCTCCCTATTCTGGTATTTTAAAGAGTACTTAGCGTAAATATTAAGCAACCTAACTAACAGGGTTCCAACTCCCAGCAACAACAAAAATAAATAAATAAAAAATAGGGAACCACCCACCCTCCACCTCATGATGCTTAATCGACGTAATCAACCTTAATTTGATGCAGTGTGGAAAAAAATGCACAGAAATCAATTATTTTTCAAGAAATATTAAATAGATTCAACATCTTTCTTCAACAAAATTGCAGACTGCACAGATGGTACCTTCTGTTAAGGTTCAAAATATTGGGGATGGAGACAAGAGAAAAACCACAATAACAACACTGGTCCGGCCGGGTTAAGTCAAACGATGATTTTAATAGTCACACGCGTGGGAGATGGACAATGTATGCAGACAGCCTCAGATCTCAAAATGGTGGAGCACTGCTCAAACTCTTATAGCCTCTGGTTCTCCCACCTTATCATAAAAGCCTAAACATTCACATGCTTTTCTCTCACACGGCGCCTAAGCTACGACCTTGGCTCCCCGTTTATCTGCTCCTGCTGAGTTGGGGCAGAAAACTCCAGCATGCTCTGTTCTCTTCTAATCAGACAAATAAGGCGATGACTTTCTGCAAACAGTATTTCTTATAACATCATAAAACAATATCATTCATCCACAATAAATCAGCAGTCTAATGTAATGCAAATCAGTTTAACGAATGCCATAGTTATCAGCTTCTTCTAATTCAGGAGAACTACATAATAATTCACAATCTTTAGTTAGGGGTATAACATGGCATAAAATAATATTATAATCTAACACTTCCCAAAGGAAAATGTACTATAGCTTACTAGGGTATATATATTAGACTTAACAGTTACTATATACAGTAATTAACTTCTATACATTTTACATCAGATTAAAACTTTGGGTGTAAGATTCAGATAATTATTTAATAACAGCCAGACATTTTAAATGAGAATAAGAAAGAAAAGTATGTCTTTGTGCCCCCTTTTCCCTGTTAATACCCTATCGCCCCCCCCTGGCTAAACTTTGCTAGATCCGCCCCTGCACAGTTACAGCCGTCAGCTGCGTAAAAAAAGATCCTGGTGTAGAAAGTAATATTAAATAAATTCTAACAACAGCTTATCAAGCTTAAACGTTCTGCTGTTGTTCAGCCGCTGGTTTCCTAATTTCTGATGCAAAGTGGGCCAAAAACAAACAAGAGAGACGGACTCGCGACAGAAAAGCCGATCAGCTGATTATTAAGCAGTTTCATGATTGAAGTAGCAGCAAGAAGAGGCAGTCGCTCCATATATCAGTTGTTAAGCTTAATGCAGGAATGCTTTACAAGCATTCAGAGATGAACTTACACACTTGCTTTACTTCTCTCGGGATAACTTTGTCGGAGATGAAATGCCGGGTTGCTAGCGAAGCTCCACATGCTATCCAGACCACCACAGGTCCTGCATGCCACAGCCGCTCTATCACGTGATGCATACTGCTGCGACGTGCTAACGTTCTGAGGTGAGTTACGGCGTGTTGCAAGTTTTGTGAGGTGCTTTCGTGATATTTAATGGATCGGATTACATTTTTTATTTTTCTCCGATATCCGATCCAGTAATTTAGGTCAGTATCGGACCGATACCGATACGTAATATCGGATCGGTCCATCTCTAGTAGTTACCTTTGCACCCGCGCAAAGGGGCAGTTGATCTGGTAGTGGCGGGCAGCTGAACCAATCAACTCAATCTGGAAGATGATAAACATGCTTTGGCCCTCTTGATGGGAAATTTGAGTATTAAAAAAAATAACAAGACAGAACAGTGACTGACATAAAGTGTTACACACATTGTGCATGAAGGAATTTTCTTTTCACCAAAGCACTTCCAGCTTAAAATATCACATTGAGACAAAATATACGTTAGCCGGGGATGCTGCTAGCACTTTCGCTAACGCGTCACCCAGCTTGTGACAAACAACTCATGGTGCATCGGGGACTCAGTAAGTCTACCTTGGACATATTGACTGACACAATGCCAAGTGGATTGCAACAAACTGCAGACCTATTAATATCATTGAGAGCATGCACTTTACATAGCTTTGGTTCCTCGTTTCAAGGACTTGAAGTGCTCCCCAAGAGTGACAGAGAGAGTGGATAAATCTTTATACAGAGTTTTTTGTTAACAAGAACGTGCAAGGTGTTCAATAAACATGTTAAGTGCACATATTTTCCCTTTTTTCTGAAGTCTGTTTGCTTGTGCAAAATGAAATGCGATTAACATAGATTAACATAAAAATGAAAAATATTTAATAGTGATTAAATAAAATTAATCCACAGTAAGCCTATATATATATATATATATATATATATATATATATATATATATATATATATATATATATATATGACATCATTAGGCTGTGCTGGTAGCTGACTCTGCCCACTGTGTCTCTGGAGCTCTCAGTGAGTTTTAAACTGGACACCAGTTGTTTGTGTGGGAAGTACTTGTGGTTGCAGCGGCATCAAAGAGGCAGACGAAGACAGTATCTTCTTGCTGTAAGTATATGTTTTTTATTTGTTTGGTTGGTTTAGGTTTTTTGTAGGTTTTTTTTATTTTTATTTTTTTGTTATGAGTAGCACCTCAGACAGAAGTTTAAAGCCAACAGCTCCATCACTGTGCTGCAGCTTTAAGCCACAATAATGTTTAATTTCCATGAGATGTTTAGTCATATTCTTTAGTGAAGATGACTGAACTATGTATTTTATTGAAGCTCTACAGCTTTGTACTCTTTGTATACTATTGATAAATGTTATGTTTTATACCGAAGGCTTCCACAGCCCTATTGAAACTGAGCCAGAGACACAGTTTTTAAATTTGAAGGACCAGCTGGTCTGTTTAATCCAATTTCAGTTTTATTTGTATTTATTTGCACATCCCCATTAAAGGAAAAAAAGTTGCAGATTGTAAAATAAGAAATTTGCTTTATGGATTTCTTTGAAAAAAGACTAGAAGTTGCATCAACTGTAGAATCGTTCTTGTCTGTTCTTTGAACTAGTAGGCGTGCTGGTCCAGTACAAGATGAAGTCACACTGGCTTTCCTTAGAAAGAAATTGCCAACTCCAATCATCATCAGTGGTGGACAGCAATCGGATTAATGTAATGGATGTGAGGATGCATTAAGATCACATCAGTGTCTAATGTGCTTCAGCTGCATTCATGAGTTTAGAGCACATTTAACCGATCAAATCAACCTGACTCGAACCATTTTACATAGACAGATTGATCGATTTATTCTAAGCACTGCAGCATCCAGTCAGCTTCGACTCCAACATGAAACCTAAAGGCATTATTGCAGCTCATTAGCTCATTATTTGCATACAATTCATGCTACTGTCGTCACTAAAAACTTTTATATTTACACCAACGATTAAAAAAATGAAGAAAAGGAAAAATAGTTTAAAACTGTAAAATTAAGACTGACATTGTACAAAATATTTTGAGGTGTGTGATTCTGTTTTTGAATACCTGGTTAAAAATTTTTTTTAACACCACATCATTCTGCACCATCTCGTGATACAAACTGCTATTAAATACAGCCTTAATTTCTTAATCAATATTGTTTTAGATGTAAAATCATAGATCTTTTATTTACATTTACAAGTTTTGTCATGCTCTCATACCGTCCACCTCATCTCCTTTTCTTTACTTGTTTTGCTCTGTCTCCTCTCACAGGGAGAAGATGATCTGCAGGATCCTGCTGCTCACCATTCTCACCTCATGTGTCTCTGGTTAGTTTACAGCTTCAATTCCAAGAGAAAATTTGACTGTCAGAGCAAGTTGTCGAATTAAAAAATGTAACTGTTAATAAATTATATTGCTATTAAATGCACATCAATTGCATACAATTCCTGAAGTAATACAAAACAATATAGGTGTTAAATAATTATTGAACTGATTATGAAAACAGCAATTAAGCAGCATGCTTTACACTTCATTAATAAGTACTTCAACTGTCCACTAATTTATTTATAAAGGTCTCCATTTGCTGCGTTTCAATGCACTGCTATTTCCTGAGGTGCAGATCAAACATATGTAACCGCTAAACACATTTGGAAACTAAAGATTAGCACAAAAATTGGTACAATTAAGCAAGAAGAACAAGGTAATTAACAGCTGCATTTATTTTTGGTGTATTTATTGGAACATTAAGACCATTTCATATTAATCATTTATTTATAATGATTTATTTTGGCAATTTTAGCACTTTGAGGCATCCTAAATAAAACTGGTGCTGGAATTGTGTTTATTAAAACGTTAACAATTTTATTTGTCTTGTAAGGTCCACAAATGGTCAACTTTAAATGCCACATAAGCAAAATAACCAAACAAGTACACAGCATTTAAAAAAAATGCCTTTGAGACCAAGTTTCTCAAATCAACTATAAATTCATCTTCACAGTTGGCTGACGATGTATTTTCCAAAGTTTAGTAACTGCAACTTTAAAAGTATGATCACCTCATGACCTCACCTCCTTTTTTTTGAAAGGTCTATTTATTACTTTTTGTTTTAAGAATACATCCTCTGTTGGCTGGGAGCCTCATGAAACCTCAGTAAATGCAGTTTCTCAGTGTGTCTGCTCCTCTCTTTCCCTCTCTGTCTCCTCAACAGGATCATTTGTAGTCAATGTGACACAGACCTGCTATCAGGCAGAGGAGAACCACAACATCACACTGGAGTGGACGTTCACCACCAAACCTGACAGATCAAGCAAAAGTCTTTTTATCCTTTGTAGCTTGTCTCACAAATTGCATGAAATATTACCGGACCTTGTAATCCCAGAAATTTTAACCCCGAACAAAACCTTGTATCATGTGGATCGTGGTGTAGAGGTCACAGATTCTAGGGACAATGACTTTACAGGAAGACTGTCTAGTGACAAAGACGCCCTGGGTGAAGGACGAATCAGACTTCAACTGTCCAGACTCAGGACTGAGGACTCGGGTCTGTGCCTGTGTGAGGTGAACACTGATCATGGTTATGGATATAAGAGCTGTCACCTCAACGTCACAGGTATGTTATTAAGACGAGTCTATTTTCTTTTTTGTTATTTAAATATGATTTCACTGTTCAGAAGCACATTATTTTCTTGATTGTCATTTATAACCGAAACATACAGTATGATGTGTTTTCAATGGCAGTAAATGATTGTCAAAAAGTGTGTTTGGGTCTTTTGAAATAGCAGCTGATCAACGTCTTTTGACTCCTCGACCAGAGAGACGGAGAAGCATCACCTTTTCTGCTGCAGTGTTACTGCAAATTGGGATACCCGCAGCAAGTGCCGTGGCTCTTATTGTCTGTGTTTTTTGGGTGATTTTTTGTAAAAGTGGATGAGATGTGGAAGAACTGTGGAAGAACTGTGATGCTGTTAGTCCTAATTTCTATCAAGGTTTAACAGATTCATGATTTACAGCCATGAATCTGTTAAACATCTGTTTTAAATTATATAAAAATGAAAGGTAAAGCTTTTCTCTATTGCATTATGTCCAGATAAACAGAATCAACCATTTGGGACTTACCTGGCTGATTGAGCATGCATCAAAACTTTTTGTTTGTTTGTTTGTTTTTGACTTTTTTTTTCGCAATGTTTAATTTTTATCTTACAAATGAAGGTCAGTGAAGTGAACATAGCTGCCCCCCCCCCCCCCCCCCCCCCCCCGCTTTTAGAATAAACATTAAAAATTATGTATATAAAAATGTAGGTGAAAGCATGTATAACCTTAAATGAATAAATGAATACTTCTTATTAATATTTTCTTGACTGACACTGTCACTTCCCACAAATTTAACACACACATCAAAGTCTAGTCAGAGACATCTTCTTCATAATGCTTAATGGAGGTTTCCTGATGCATGCTGATCATCCAAGTCCCAGAAAGATGATTCTGTAGATTGGGCCATTGTGTCTTCAGTGGGAGAAGTGCTTCACTCATGCATGTGACTTCTTGAGTTCCAAGACTGAAACTGCAATGTCCAGATGAACAAAATGAGCTTGCTGGCAACTCTGTAAGGTGGTAATAATCTCAAATAAGATACTGTGACTTAACATTTATATTTGGCTTCAAAGATTTAGGCTCATTCACTGAATTGAACATGTATATACATCCAAATATAGAATGTACTATTCTATGGCAATGTACTTTGTGGGCTGGCTTCTATGAAAGAGTTGAGTAGATGCTCAAAAATAAAAGAGAGTACATGTTTGAAGCCAGCTGTGAAGGACAAAAGCACCAATAAATATCAAATCTACTGAAAAGAAAAAATGATGTAAAGAATAGCATTACAACTGCTAGTGGTACCCATTTGTTTTTGTTTTTTTCTTAAATGTAATTTTATTATATATTCAAACAAAAACATTGAATTAATAAACAAATTTAGCAGTAGAAGAAAGCAATGTATGTAATTAAATGAAAATCAAAATAAAACTGCTATAAGGTCATTAAACAAAATCATATATTTCACCATTTGTTGACTCAAAATTTAAGCAAGTATGTGACATTTCTTTCTGGATTGCTATATGGTGGTAATATCCAATATATTGTTTACTACCACTGTGGTAGTATTTTGTTTTTAGATATAAAACAAGGATGACTCACTACATACATGTGGTATATGTCTAAATTTGAACAAAATTTCAAATAAATCTGTAATGTTATGAATGTATCATCACTTTTGCCAGTTTTAGGTAAACAGGGTGTATAATCACATATAGCACTACCATTTTTATGAAGCTAATGTCTATAATTTCCAGAACAACACCAGTCTCATTGTTTAGAACAACTATTGAACTAGTGTCTGGTTTCAGTATTATGGCAACAGGTGTGGGAGCAGGTAGGGGCAAGACTCAATTTCCCAGATTTTGGAAGAACGCTGAAGACAGAAATTTTCTACCACTGCTGATTGGTATTAACCCTGATTCTTTTGTCCCCATGATAGAACGGAGAAAACCGACTCATAGTGTGTTAAAACATTTCGATTTCTTTTATTCAATCATCTTCCGGAAGAGAGAGACCTCTGCACAGCCCAAACGCCCGTTGCAGGATCTCTAACATTAGAATCATAAACTGTGCCTCATGTAGGCATAATAAATGCTATTTGTCACAATCAGTTCTTTGCTGATTGGCTAGGAGGAATCCACGTGATTCTACAACCTCACAGTTAAGCATGGGAAGGCCAATTTTGACATCCAACACAACCATCTATAGGATTTACAGATGGGCTACAGCAGCAGAAGACGACACCAGGTGCCCCTTCTGTCAACTAAGAACAGGAAAGTGAGGCTCCAATACAGACAGACTCAGGAAATACAGTGGGGCAAAAAAGTATTTAGTCAGCCACCGATTGTGCAAGTTCCCCCACTTAAAATGATGACAGAGGTCAGTAATTTGCACCAGAGGTACACTTCAACTGTGAGAGACAGAATGTGAAAAAAAAATCCATGAATTCACATGGTAGGATTTGTAAAGAATTTATTCGTAAATCAGGGTGAAAAATAAGTATTTGGTCACCTCAAACATGGAAAATCTCTGGCTCTCACAGACCTGTAACGTCTTCTGTAAGAAGCTTTTCTGTCCCCCACTCGTTACCTGTATGAATGGCACCTGTTTGAACTCATCATCTGTATAAAAGACACCTGTCCACAGCCTCAAACAGTCAGACTCCAAACTCCGCCATGGCCAAGACCAAAGAGCTGTCGAAGGACACCAGGAAAAGTATTGTAGACCTGCACCAGACTGGGAAGAGTGAATCTACAATAGGCAAGCAGCTTGGTGTGAAAAAATCAACTGTGGGAGCAATCATCAGAAAATGGAAGACATACAAGACCACTGATAATCTCCCTCGATCTGGGGCTCCACGCAAGATCTCATCCCGTGGGGTCAAAATGATCATGAGAACGGTGAGCAAAGATCCCAGAACCACACTGGGGGACCTGGTGAATGACCTGCAGAGAGCTGGGACCAAAGTAACAAAGGTCACCATCAGTAACACACTACAACGGCAGGGAATCAAATCCCGCAGTGCCAGACGTGTTCCGCTGCTGAAGCCAGTGCATGTCCAGGCCCGTCTGAAGTTTGCCAGAGAGCACATGGATGATACAGCAGAGGATTGGGAGAATGTCATGTGGTCAGATGAAACCAAAGTAGAACTTTTTGGTATAAACTCAACTCGTCGTGTTTGGAGGAAGAAGAATACTGAGTTGCATCCCAAGAACACCATACCTACTGTGAAGCATGGGGGTGGAAACATCATGCTATGGGGCTGTTTTTCTGCCAAAGGGACAGGGCGACTGATCCGTGTTAAGGACAGAATGAATGGGGCCATGTATCGTGAGATTTTGAGCCAAAACCTCCTTCCATCAGTGAGAACTTTGAAGATGAAACGAGGCTGGGTCTTCCAACATGACAATGATCCAAAACACACCGCCCGGGCAACAAAGGAGTGGCTCCGTAAGAAGCATTTGAAAGTCCTGGAGTGGCCTAGCCAGTCTCCAGACCTCAACCCCATAGAAAATCTGTGGCGGGAGTTGAAAGTCCGTGTTGCTCGGCGACAGCCCCAAAACATCACTGCTCTCGAGAAGATCTGCATGGAGGAATGGGCCAAAATACCAGCTACTGTGTGTGCAAACCTGGTAAAGACCTATAGTAAACGTTTGACCTCTGTTATTGCCAACAAAGGTTATGTTACAAAGTATTGAGTTGTATTTTTGTTATTGACCAAATACTTATTTTCCACCCTGATTTACGAATAAATTCCTTACAAATCCTACCATGTGGATTCATGGATTTTTCTTTTTTTTTTTTTCTTTTTTTTTTCACATTCTGTCTCTCACAGTTGAAGTGTACCTCTGGTGCAAATTACTGACCTCTGTCATCATTTTAGGTGGGGGAACTTGCACAATCGGTGGCTGACTAAATACTTTTTTGCCCCACTGTACATACAGACAGACAGCTCTTGCTCTAGTTTCTCCTGACAGGTTTATTTCTTTTTTCTCCACACATGAAAGTAATAAGTTTTACCTCCTCAATGTGACGTAGCATAACAAAAGCAGCATGGAAAGGAAAGGAAGACAGCATCTGCAGACTGTTCAAGTTTCTTTTAAGTGTTCTTTATTTTCTGGCGTCACCTTTCAACAATTGTTTCACCAAACATAAGACCTTGCAGTCAAAATCTTACACCGAATTCCATTCACATCTGAACCTCATTAACCTCTATCTTTGAGAAAACAGGTTAGAGTAAATAACACAGTCTAGGCAAAGAAACAGGGATAAAATCATTTTTCCACTTAAACTCATTACCCCAACTAAATCAGAATCAGAATCAGAATCAGAAAGGGTTTTATTGCCAAATGTTGAGCGGGTTTACAACATTAGGAAATTGCTGCGGTGCTTCAGTGCAAACATACTGTTATAAATACTGTTATAAATTAAGCTTAAATAGACATGAAAATAAAAATGAGAGTGCAGGTGGTGATCAGTGCCAAACATGGAATGATGCAGTGAACACAGCGTAGGGTCATGTGTTAGTGGTGGGGACAGTCATACGGTTATTGTTCATGTGTTCAACAGCAGAGGGGAGGAAACTGTTCTTATGGCGAGAGGTTCTGGTGCGAATGGACCGGAGCCTCCTGCCTGAGGGGAGCAGGTCAAACAGACTGTGTCCAGGGTGAGAAGGGTCAGCTGAGATCCGAGCTGCATGCCCCAGTGTCCTGGAGGTGTACAGGTCCTGCAGAGATGGGAGTCTACAGCCAATCACCTTCTCAGCAGAGCGCACAACACGCTGCAGTCTCTGTTTGTCCCTGATAGTGGCTCCAGCGTACCACACGGTGATGGAGGAGGTGAGGATGGACTCGATGATTGCAGTGTAGAATTGCATCATCGTCTGTGTTGGCAGGTTGAATTTCTTCAGCTGCCTCAGGAAGTACATCCCCTGCTGGGCTTTCTTAATGACGGAGGTGATGGTGGGCTCCCACTTCAGGTCCTGGGTGATGGTGGTACCCAGGAAGCGGAATGAGTCCACAGAGGTGATGGGGGTGTCAGTCAGGATGATGGGGGGGAGTGGAGCTGTGTGCTTCCTGAAGTCCACAATAATCTCCACTGTCTTCTGGGCATTCAGCACCAGGTTGTTGTGGCTGCACCAGGACACCAGACGTTCAACCTCCCTCCTGTAGGCAGACCCATTCCCGTCCGAGATGAGTCCAATAACGGTGGTGTCATCTGCAAACTTGATTAGCTTGACAGACTGGTGGGTGGAGGTGCAGCAGTTGGTGTACAGGGAGAAGAGCAGAGGAGAAAAAACACAGCCCTGAGGGGAGCCGGTGCTGATGGTCCGGGAGTCCGAGACATTCTTTCCCAGCCTCACATGCTGCTTCCTGTCCGTCAGGAAGTCAGTGATCTACCGGCAAATGGTTTGAAAAGTCAATCTCTTCACAAAATCTGACTCATTAGGTTATTTTAACGGAAATAAACAATTTTACACAAAAGAAACACCCCTTCATTTGGTTACACCCAATTGACATGATCAATGACATCATAACCTATAAGAACAGGAAGTCCTGGGGCAGCCCTTCCCATATACCTGTTTCACATATAGGACCTGCACAAAGGAACACACAATGATAAGTATAACCAAACTACATAAATAAATGAAAGATTCAAATCAACTAATGATGAAGTGACATTTTGCTTTAACAATATTTACACAGATGTAATGAATATAAACAATGCTACCACAAACAAACCCGGGATAGTATGCAGAGGCAAGGTTAGATGTGCAGTGTCTACATTAAAACACTGATTGACTATAAGATAACAGAAAACATAATAACAATATATACAAGTGACAAATCGTAAATGAATTCAGTCTTAGCCACTTTATCACACTCATGAATGCCATCATCCTCACTGTCAGTCAGGACTTTAGATGTGTGCTAATAAAGTATATTCTGGGCAGGTTATTTTACTGTATTCCCCCCCCAGTATGTAAAAGTCACAATTTCTATGTAGTCTTTTTAAATAAGTCAGACAGTAATTTCTATATTAGACCACAAGGTTTGCCACCTTGTGGTCTAATATACAAAGCCCTTGTGAGGAGGTAATTTGAACCACTTTTACAGCACACATTACATTTGTATCCTGTTTTATGTTTAAGTCACATTTTTCTCTGCATATATGAAATCCTGTGTAAAATGTCAAAACACAAGATTTAAGGAATTTGCTGGCAAGGAATTTGTCTGGGATCTGAAAAGAAAAAAAATAAGATGGTTGTTGAGAATATAAATTAGTGTTTTGATGTTATAATTACAAGGAAATTGTGATGAAACTCCTTTTTTAAAAGCATACCTTCGGTATGGAAGCGGTTGAATGCAGACTCTATTTGCTGCAGAGGTTGCAGAGTTTTAGAGGTTGGTGTGTTAGGCTGGAAGGGAGCTGGTAGCTGCCTGGGGCATCAGGATGATTGCTAGTAGTGGGATGGGGGGCAGACTGCAGAGTGTTTTTTGGCTGTTTAAAAATTGTTTAGAAAATAAAAGATTACATTAAACTTATCTACAATGGTATATGTTTATCGCACACAGAAATACACACACGCATTGAACATCACAGTATACTACACCTGGAACTTTCACTTGAGGGGCCGAGGGGAACCTACTTTTTGTAGGTTGTTCATCTTCAGAATCTGTGTAATTGTGTAGGAATTTGGTCGAAAAGTAAACAAACAGTGATATTGAGCTGTTTTGTATTTTTTCTTTTGTGTTATGTTAACATTTTTTTTTTGTAAATTAAAAAAAAAGTACAATATTTCAGGAATCTATTAAGTGCACTAATGTACAAAAAAAACTCTTAGCAAAAGAAATTTCAGGTAGACAGTTATGGAAAGACAAAATGACAAATTGTATTGACTTCATTTTTTAATTTCTTTTTAAACTTAAAGTAAAAAAATAAGTTACATGATATTTGAATGATTCCACATGTTTGAACCATTCATGTTTGTGATATCACTCTATTTATATATTATTTATATAAAAATTTGTATGTAAGACAGGGAATAAGACAGTCTTACTTTGATTCTCTTTTTTGATTGATCTGCCGTCTGAAGTATTTCATTTAGTTCACTCAGATACCTTTTAAGGCTTCTTTTTGGTTCCTCAAATGTATCTACAAGTACAGACATAATGTTGGGTCCAACAGAAATGATCACCCAAGAATTATATTACATTCAAATTTCATAAAACTGATTCTGATAACGCCCACCATGGCTTTATATGAGAATCATGACTGATTCATAGGTTTGCCATGAGTCAGTGGCTCAACTCTCCTCTTTATATTCACTTTCACCTGAAAACAGCCTTGTAGTTCCACTAAGGCCTCCTCCAACCACCTCCTGATACTCCTGGTAGTCACGGGCTTCCTCTTCACAATGGGCACACAGCAGGGGGTGAATCAGGTTGTGACCTGACCTACCCAGTGGGGAGAGGGCAGAAGAACTAATGATGGGCAGATCATATTAATAGTAGCATAAAATAGGCCTAAAATCTAAGTCTGAAAGCATAAAGTTCAAAGTCTGGGCAATGTATCCACTCTTTGATTGTTATGTGAGCATCCTGGACCTCTCCTCATCATATTTCACCAGACGGTTATAGTCAAGAGTGTCACTCGGGCTTTCACTTATTACTGTTTAGATTTTTTGCAAGTTGCCTTTCCAGCTAGAGAGCGTTTGTGTGAGTTAAGTCTGCAAGATGTTATCTGCAAACCATTAAGAGAAGATTTAGTTTGGACTTTTTCACTAAGTGAACTTTGCAAAATCAATTTCTTTATTTGCTGTGCAATCAAAGTTTTCATCAAAACCGTTCATGTGTGTCTGCTTTTGTGTCCTTATAAATATTGGTAAAAATATACCCCAATCATAGAACAAGGCAGTGTTGATTTAAAAGAATAACAATTATTTGTAACATTAAAAGTGTCATATCAAAAACATTACCTCCTTCTGGTCTCAATACAGTCTGTTAAGAAGTTGTGTGGAGAATTTGGTTTGACATGTTACACAACATTTCAGTAAACATATTCATCACTGCACTCAAGAAAAGGCACAAAGACCAACTAGTCTGACTTCATGGTTGTCTAATGCCTTCATAACTTATAGAGATAGGTGGAGCTGAGCAGCCTTTCTAGATATAATAATAATAATAATGTGTTTGAGTGTGTGAGAATGTGTGTCTCTCTGTGTGCGTGACTTCCAACTGTTTCTAACAACAACCTTAGTCATAAAATGGTAATCTCCCCCACACCCAATATATGGTTCAATTCCTGTATTGTTTCACCATGCACAACACAGTGAAGCCATACAAAGGGCAGGAAGCTTACCAAACATCAAACAGAATCTTCACAAGGGATGTGTCTACAATAATCCTCCCCCAGCACAGAGTGGCTGGAGAGGTGGTCAGAGACAAAGGGATGTCTTGATCCTATAGATTGAACTAAGAGTTTACAAATTTAAGAAGCACAATGACAACATTCAACAATTAGACTTAACACGTACAAACTCCAAAACACGTAAAAACTCAGAAGCACATAAAAACTCAAAACACGTACAAAAGACAACAGAAGTGCTCCAGGATGCTCGGCGCGGTGTTGAGCTTTTGTTACCTAGTGGCTACACAAGCCAGCAAGTACCAACGACCGGATTTGGTGTGTGGTAGTAACAGGTAAATGAACTTTTTTAAAATTATTTGAATATATATGAGTGCTTGTATATAAATACACAAACAATACACATATACTTTCAATTCTGTAATTTAAGTGATCTAGGTAGCTCTGTTTTGGAAGTTCAGTTAACGCTAGAAATGTGTTTTGGAGTTTGTACGTGTTTTGTCTCTCGGGCCACCGCATATATTTATATATAAGGATATATAAATAAAACCACTTTTTACGTTAGTAATTCCTTTTGTACATAATTTTATATTATTGTTAATAATAAATTAATTAACCCTTGTGCGCCCGCCTGTTCTCGGGGCGTGGGTCGTGGTGACCCCCCGAGCGGTGTGTGTGTTATTATGATGATGATGATAGTGATAGGGTGGGGGGTCGCTAGGACCCCCCGAGCGGCATATGTGTTATGATGATTAGGGTGGGGGTCGCTAGGACCCCCGAGGGGCATATGTGTTATGATGATGATAGGGTGGGGGGGTTGCTAGGACCCCCGAGGGGCATATGTGTTATGATGATTAGGGTGGGGGGTCGCTAGGACCCCCTCGGGGCGTGTGTGTTATGATGATTAGGGTGGGGGGTCACTAGGACCCCCAAGGGGCGTGTGTGTTATGATGATTAGGGTGGGGGGTCACTAGGACCCCCGAGGGGCGCTTGTGTTATGATGATGATTAGGGTGGCGGGGTCGCTAGGACCCCCGAGGGGCGCTTGTGTTATGATGATGATTACGGTGGGGGTCGCTAGGACCCCCTCGGGGCGTGTGTGTTATGATGATTAGGGTGGGGGGTCACTAGGACCCCCGAGGGGCGCTTGTGTTATGATGATGATTAGGGTGGCGGGGTCGCTAGGACCCCCGAGGGGCGCTTGTGTTATGATGATGATTACGGTGGGGGTCGCTAGGACCCCCGAGGGGCACTTGTGTTATGATGATGATTACGGTGGGGGTCGCTAGGACCCCCGAGGGGCACTTGTGTTATTACGACGTCGGCGGCATCTGTGGAGCGGCGGTGCGTGAAGCGGAGGTGCGTGAAGCGGAGGTGCGTGAAGCGGCGCAGTTGGGACAGTACGTGACGGCGCAGTTGGTGCACATGTGCACTCGGCACTCGTGGCACAGGATCTTGGTCTTTACGTCTTTGCTCCTGGGACACACGCGGCACCTTCACCTCTTGACCGGAGAGGAGTCGTGTGGCGTAGCGTCGGCGGTGCGAGTAGTACGAGCATCGGCATCGTCGGCCTCGGTGGCAGTACCTTGGCCCGCGACTCGGCCTCCTCCTCCTCCCCGTCCTCGCGCTAACGCCCTGGCTTCGAGCATGGGGCGCACGAGCACTTTGCCCAGTCGCTTGAGGAAGAGCCGTCGTTTGTTGAGCTTGCCCGCCATCCAGTCGGGGTGAATTTCCCACCACAGCACGAATGCATTGTAGGCTGCCACGTTGACCATGTTGTGGAAAAGGGCCACTGGCCACCTGCAGGTCTTTCTCCTGCAGCTGTACGTGCTCACGACCTTGTCCAGGTTGTCGACGCCTCCCTTGGTGCGGTTGTAATGCAGCACCAAGGGAGGTTTTCCGCCGCCGTCGCTACTGCGGCGGCTAGGCCGGGGTTTGGGGTCGGAGCGGTGGTGAGGAGCAGCACGTTCTTGTTCTTCTTGGCCACGTACCTGGCGCTCCACTTCCCTCCAGCCGTCTGTTCACCATTTCCAAGCCTGAAAGAGAGGCAATGGAGAAATACATTCATCATTCTCTGACGGCAGGGATTATCCGGCCTTCATCCTCTGCTGTAGGCGCAGGATTCTTTTTGTGGCTAAGAAGGACAAGAGCCTCCGTCCATGTATTGACTTCAGAGGTCTCAACACTATCACCGTCAAAAATAAATACCCCCTGCCACTCATCAGTGCTGCATTGGAGCCCCTGCAGGGGGCCACTATTTTCACTAAACTAGATCTCCGCAATGCTTACCATTTGGTCCGCATCAGGGAGGGTGATGAATGGAAAACAGCTTTAAACACCCCGCTAGGCCATTTTGAATACCTGGTCATGCCCTTTGGGTTAACCAACGCTCCAGCCGTGTTCCAAAGCTTGGGACTTTCTGAACCGCTTTGTCTACGTCTACCTAGATGACATTCTAATCTTTTCCAGGAACCTCCAGGAACACAAGGTCCATGTTTGGGCCGTGCTACATCGCCTGTTGGAAAATAGACTGTACGTTAAGGCCGAGAAGTGCGACTTTCATGCACAATCTGTCACATTACTGGGATAAGTTCTAGCTGGAGGGCAGGTGAAGACGGATACAGCCAAGATCCGGGCAGTTCAGGAATGGCTCACACACACGACTTGCAAGCAGCTACAACGCTTTCTTCTATTGGCGTTTCATAAGGAACTACAGTCAGGTAGCCATCAAACTTGCTCTGGAACAATGGCGCCACCTATTAGAGGGAGTGGAGCACCCATTCACTATCTTCACCAATCACAAGAACCTTACCTACCTTAGGACAGCAAAGTGACTGAATGCCTGCCAAGCCAGGTGGTCCTTGTTTTTTGATCGATTCAGATTCTCGATCTCTTTCCGTCCAGGCTCTAAGAAAATAAAAGGCCGACGCCCTCTCCCGGCAATACAGTCAGGATGAGAAACATCTTGAACTGGCTCCGGTGCTTGGCAAAGGTAAGCCGCGCACTTCATTTCTCTGGACAAACTTCCCACCGCCACAGAAACTGCTAAGCTAATGGTTGATCATGTTTTCCGGCTCCATGGAATCCCTGCAGAAATCACATCAGACAAAGGACCCCAGTTCACCTTTCAGGTCTGGAGATCTTTTTGCTCTGCCATGGGTACTCAAGTCAATCTCAACGTAATATATATATATATTTTTTCAGAATTGTTTTTTTCACTTTGAGAATGAAATTACTGTACTACAAGCAACTAACCACACAACACTCATACATCACTCACACCTTTGAGTAAGAAGCATTTCAGGTTATTTTTTCCTGTAACACACTGACTGACGCAAAACACTGACTGTTTTCTCTCCACCAGACTTTTCTTACAGCTTCTAACAGCCGTGCTTACTTAATTTCCTGTTCCCAAGTAAACAAAGCAGCTTGTATGAAGATAAAATACGTGGTTGCACAACATCATAGATTGCATGTGAGTGCAACCCAAAATGTTTGGTGTCTTGGGCAAATTACTATCTTGTTAGCATTTAGAAATAAATGGTATGCTGTGAAGTCCTGATAGATTCGAGTTCTTAATCTGCAAACAACAGCTTTACGTTTTACTAAAAATCACAAAATCACTCTCAGGGATGGAGCTTTCTAGGCAGTGGAAACTGTCCAGTGTCTTTTTCTGCACTGCACTGTTGAGCGCAGATCGACTGAGCGCAGCACAAGCTAGCAAGACAGAAGTTAAGCTCTCATTGCAACATGGCAAATTGAACCTCCCCCACCCTCATTCAGATCTGGCCTTTGGAACTATTTTGGTCTTCATGTGAAGTGTACATCGCACTCGCTTACATCATTGTCATCAGACACTCTCGCAAACAAAATCACAGTTTCATAACGCAGTAACACAGCGTGCTTACGGGGAAGTAACAGTAATGTAATTAACTTTTTTGCAATAGTAATCCCTTACTTTACTCATTATTTGAAAATAGTAATCGGATTACACTAACGTGTTACTTGTAACGCATTACTGCCCATCTTGGCTCATGGGGCTCATTTGATTATCTGGTTTTCTCTGTATGTATTATAGTAGGGTCTAGCTTACAATATAAAGGGGGTGACTGTTGTTATGATTTGGCGCTATATAAATATAATTGAATTAAACTGAATTGAAATGCAGTCTGCATATTTCTCTTTTAAATAGTTAATTTTACACGAGCACGTTGTAAACAAAAGCTCAGATAACTCATGCAATAAATTTGCACCTTGACAATAAACAAACTGTGATGTTTTATAGTATTAATGAGAAATTGGAAAATTCTTGCATTCCTCAAACAGAAAGTGGAACTAATGTTACAAATCTGACAACCTACTTCTGTGTTCATTAAAAAAAAGCATGTTATTTTGAAGAACTTAGTATCACATCATTACCTCAGAGAACAGAATAATCCAGAAAACACAAAACTGCAATTTAATGTAAAATATTTTTTATTTTTTCAGAATTGTTTTGTCACTTTGAGATTGAAATTACTGTACTACAAGCAACTAACCACACAACACTCATACATCACTCACACCTTTGAGTAAGAAACATTTCAGGTTATTTTTTCCTGTATCATACTGACTGACGCAAAACACTGACTGTTTTCTCTCCACCAGACTATTCTTACAGCCTCTAACAGCCGTGTTTACTGTTTCCAAGTAAACGAAGCAGCTTGTATGAAGATACAATACGTGGTTGCACAACATCATAGATTACGTGTCAGTGAAACCCAAAATGTTTGGTGTCTTGAGCAAATTACTATCTTGTTAGCATCTTATCATTTCTCTGACGTAGTTTAGAAGTAAATGTGGTATGCTGTGAAGTCCTGATAGATTTGAGTTCTTAATCTGAAAACAACAGCTTTATGTTTTACTAAAAATTACAAAATCACTCTCAGGGATGGAGCTTTCTAGGCAGTGGAAACTGTCCAGTGTCTTTTTCTTGTACAGACTTCTTTGGTTTATCATAAAAAATAACAAAATCAAGATTGTAAATTTGAACTAGCTCTGCTGTTGATTATCTAAATGAGACTGTTATGAATATTTAGTATTTCAAAAATGCAGAGGATGTGTAAAAGCTACAAAAACCACACAAAACAGTCTCAATCCAAGTAAAGTGTTTCTTATCTGTTTGATCTAAGTTTTTAAGTTATGTACATACAGATAGGAGACAGGAGGGTGGGGAGGGTGAGAGGGGAAATGACACACAGGAAATCCATGTCCTGCATTGAGAACTCAAACCTTCAGTATATGGGTCGCCTGTTTAACCAGGTTAATTATATCAATACTGTAAACTAAGTCTGACAGTGAGTTAGTGACAGTAAGACAAACCCACTCCCTCCTCCAACTATGATGGGCTAAAGAGAGGCTTTGTGCATGCTTCTCTGGAGTTGACAAACTGTCTAAAAGCGAGCATAACTGGCAGCTTGTTCCTACTTTAATAACTGGTAAATTTCACAGAAATCCAAAACAACTCCCAAACTACCAGGAAGGAGACAACAGAAGTATTTATTTTTACCTTCAATGTAATTTCTTCCATCTCCCAAGCTGGTGAGTGGTTGTTGTTGTTACT
This sequence comes from Diplotaxodon limnothrissa, assembly GCF_057381915.1. Lineage (NCBI taxonomy): Eukaryota > Metazoa > Chordata > Actinopteri > Cichliformes > Cichlidae > Diplotaxodon > Diplotaxodon limnothrissa. Next base: position 38,739,239 of record NC_140598.1, on the reverse strand, counting down.
TATGAATTTTATTTGTAAGATTCCTGCATGAAATGATTTGATCAGATATTTTTAATTTTATATTTTTATGGTATACTATTGGCTGCTGCCCTCACTGACAAGAAGAACATTGTATTAATTATAAAATGGTTACATGGCTACAAAACAAAGGAAAAATCTGTTTCATGTGAACCACCTGCCATCAGGATTTCAAGTCAGACTTGGTCTGAAACTCTTTTATTCACATTTAGAGCATCAGAGAAACTTCACAGTACTGATCTACAAACAGGCAGATTCATAATGTTAGATATACGATGTTTTGTACACACATACGTTTCATTATCACATCATCATCCTCATTAGCATGTGATGAATGCATCTAAAAAAATTGAAGGAAGTGATAAAAAGGAAACAACTTACTGAGTAACTTCAGTTTTCTGATGATCTGACAGACACAGACAGAGTGAAGAGTCAGACGCTGTTCTTCTGAAGTTTAACAACTTTTCTGCATCAGGATCGAAGTCAGAATGAAAATCCTCCATTTTCTTTTCTTCTGCTTCTTATCAGGTGGGGACTGATGATCTTAATGTTTCTCTTTAATAAAAAGAAATGGAAGTCATCTTTATGAATCATTTCATAAAATACACATATTTTCATACATTATTTTATGTTGTGAATATCTATCTTTTTTGTGTTTTTAATTTTGCTATCATTTCTTTTCATCTGACAGATGTAGCTGTGCTAGTCAAGGCAAAACACAATATTTTGTCTGCAGTTGAAGGATTAAATGGCACGCTTAACTGCAGCTTATATTTGTCTGGAAGCACAAAGTTCTTCTGTAAGGAAAAATGTGAGCGAGCAGAAGATATCCTCATTAAAACAGATGGAAGCACAGCTCAGAGTGGCAGATACAGCATTAATTATAAAGATGGATCTCCAGGAAGAGGAATTGTGTCTGCGACCTTCACACACATGATCAAGTCTGACTCAGGAATGTACAGGTGTGGTTTAGGAAGACCTTCTGTTCCAGATTCAAACTATGACTTTGAGGTCAGAGTTTCAAATGGTGAGTTTGTACTAAAATTCCTTGAAATAAAACTATGGAGAGCCCTCACTAGCTCTAATTTAGCATTATAGACCATGTTTAGATCAAGCTGTAATTAATTAATAAATGTAACTTTAACATTATACACCATATAGGTGTACATTTTATACAGCATGTAACAACTGTACTTTCATAAGTTGATGACAACTTTGTTTATTTGAACCGGGACATATAATTATGATATAAAAGCTTACAGTTTCAGTTCAGACTAATTAATGTTCTTCTATTTCACAGATCTTGATTGAAACATTGGTTTTTATCGCACACAAACTGAGGGAGAAAACATCACATTGGGATGTTCCAATACTGTGCATGGACACAGGAAGTTCTTTTGTAAGAATCAGTGTAAGAATGAAGGGGAGATCCTCATTGACACAACTAATGATAAAGCTGAGAGCAGCAGATACAGCATTGAATACAGACCAGTATCTACATTTGGACTGTATGTGACCATCACACAGCTGACCAAGTCAGACACAGGAGAGTACAGCTGTGGTTATGGAAACCCCCTGTCTACATTTAGACTGTAGATTCATACTACAGTCTAAATGTTCTTGTTATTCATGGTAAGTTTCTTTTCAAAATAGTAAAGACATTATTATTATTATTATTAAGATCACAACTCAAACAGGAACCAAAAATAAAAATAAAGTAAACTAATTATAACTATAAGTATAAGATTAAAGACAATCACAGTGAGATTGTTGTTACTGCCCGAGATCAGCTGATACACTGGCTGAGACATCATTAAACTGTCCTAAAACTGTCTAAATTGAAATAGAGGTTTGACATTTAAAAAAAGGTTGGATGACCAATCTCAGAGTATTATTTTGTTTTTGTGCAGGTAAATTTAATCATCTGTTCAACTGCAAAACCGTATTATGATGCTTTAATTTAAAAAAAATGAAGATGTTGTCATGTATTAATGTTTTCTTTTAATGACTGCACATATTATATACCCCCCCCCCCCCCCCCCCCCCTCGCCGCCGCCCCCCGCGCCGCCGCCGCCAAAAAAAATTTAAAAAAGCAATACAAGTGTGTGTTTTAAAAGTGCTTTCTCCTCTCTGAATGCATTTATTTTTCAATTATGATGGCGGGGCTGAAATGGATTTCATCTACCATTTCCCCACAAGATACACAGACTCACTGTGACTGCAGGCAGGTGTAAACAATTTTAGTGTGCTTTATATTTTATGTTATGAACAAAATTATGAATTTTGTGTTTGATAAATGTTTGTATTTACCTGTATGACAGTACTCTTGTTATGATGCATTAGTATTGATTTATTATTAAATGTTTTGTGTTTATTGTTCACAGCTTCAAACACAACTGCCTCCCCACTACAAACAGCAACACAAATGTCTTCAAACCCACCTGCTTTCACTCTACAGAGGGAAGCATTGTCCTCTACACATTGTCCTGACTCCTCCTGGCTTCTGGTTGTGCGTGCGTCCTTGGATGGTGTTTTGCTGATGGCTGTTTTCCTCATGGTCTGCTACATTAGTAAGACAAGGAGGAACTTTGGACTGAAAATGACACAAACATGGAGGTGAGTTTGTGTCACTTATTTTCTGTCTGTTGTTGCAGGTCTCAGTGAGTGTTGTTGATTCATGCTGTCAGTGTGACTTTCTCAGTGACATTTAGTGAAAAGAGGGGATTATCAAAGTTCTTTAACCATACCATCTTCACCACCAGAGGGAAGTGAAGATAAGATGAACAAATTTTATAACAGACAGAAAGCTTTCCTAATAATTCTATCTCTGGAAAAAAAAACAACTTTGTGCTTCTTATTTTTAAAGTTCAGTTTGCATGAAACTGCAATTTTTCATGAGCTTATTGAAAATCTGTTTTGCATCTCAGTTTTTTTTTTTTTTTTTTGGGGGGGGGGGGGGGTTGCCTGTCCCTTTCGACACTGTAGCAATCAGAATTGCTGTCTGAAGGCCAAGAAAAATGTCCAACAGATTTATTTTTCCAAGTGGATCTTCATGGCTTTGCCATACTGTTCAACTTGATGTTACCTGATTTTTCCACAGTATCATAATTAATGATCAATGGTCATGAGAATTTGCATAATTAAGATTAAGGAACTGACCTCCCAGCCTATTGTTCCTTCAGTGGGCTGGTTTCAGTCATGTACAATGTTCTGTTTATAAGATTGGGGAAACCTGCAGTCAGCTGAGACTGATAAAGTCACTTGGATGAGTGACGAAACGTTTCTCCCACAAAACGCTACGTCCAGATGAACAGAATCAACTTTTTGGAGATTTACTTTCCTGGATGATTGAGAATGCATCAAGAAATTTCTTTGATGGGTTTTATTTGTTTTTAGAACTTAACGATGGCTTTTTCTTCTGCATCTCCATGTTGTCTTTTCACAGCAAAACATGCCAAATGCCAGCACCACACCACAAATCAACTCCAAGCCTTTTATCTGCTTAATTGATAATGGCATAAAAAAGGGACTGCCACACCTGCCCAGGAAATAGCCTTTGAATACATTTTGCAATGCTTTTGGTCCCTCTAAAAAATGTGGCACAGGTTAAGGAGCTGAAACTCCTAAACCCTTCATGTAATCCGGTTGTTCAGTGATGACATGACAAATCCTACTTCCGGGCCTAACGTAGTCTGCGTTTAATATGGCTTTTGTGTTGTTAACATGTTTAATGTTTTGTATTTTCTTCTATTTGATCTCAAAAAGCTCCTAAAACAGTCAGTGATCACTGTTGACCTCCCTTGGCTTTTATTACCGCTAATCATTTATTTAAGCTCAGTTTTTAAAACCTTAGGATGTAACTACAGCCCAGCCCATGCAGCAGTATATGAATGACTAACCTTGTATTGTGGATGGATTATCTCAGTTGTTCTCCTGGCTGAAGTTTGGTCCTTTTACAGCATCCTGCCATGCGATTACATTTGTTCCTGACCACCGAGAACACTCACGTTAACTTTTATCGAGTGGAAAAAAAGTTAGCTTGTTTATATTATGCACATAGCTGTGTCGCTAGCGGTCACGTAGCACATCATTATATACCAGCTAGCCCAACTTCAGTAACCCTACAAACGTCACTGCTGTTTAGTTTTCTGTCTTCATTTATGTTGGAAGTGATAACAGAGCTGTACGTTTTACTTTGTTTCCAAAACCCCGCAGTCAGGACATGCTATATTGTATTTAGATAGAAGCTAGCGAGCTAACTTCCTGCTAACTTCTAACTCCGTTAAATGTCATAAATTCCGTTTTCATGGATGCCTGGATGTTAAACTCAATTGTTACACCTGGTAGAGCAGAACACTGATCATTTTATTAAAGATGAAAGACTTTAGACAGTTTTTCAACTCTCAGTAATGCCATAGTGATCGTTTGATATAAGGACGTGCAGCGGAGTTTAGACCCAGACACGGCTAGTGACGTCAGACTGAACAATCGGATAACATACACTTACATAACTCTTTGATAGTCCTTTGACTCATAGAAATGATCATGTTTACTTCTGGGTTCTGACTTCTTGCAAAGTTCACGGTCCCCAACAGCCCCACTGCACCTGAACACCTCATTTTCTCATGCTAAGGAGTAGTAGGATGCTGAGGTATCCAGTATTTTAATAATCTTGTGATAAGAACTAGTTTTTATGGAGTAAATTGTCTTTTTTGTCATGCTGCTTTTCTGCTGAAGAAGCTTCTCATCTGGAATGCAGAGACTGATGAAAGAAACACAAGGTTTCTCAAAGCTGACAGCAAAATCTAAAATGTAACTCATAAGATGTGCCTCTGAGTTCTAACATATCAGAAATGACATCATCATGCAAAGAAAATTTTAGTTAGCTGCAAGATCTTGTAACTTGACAATAACAGTAAAGAGGTAGAACGCAGGAGTCCATAAAAAAAAGAGTTAAAGATACAGTTGTTTCCTCATCTTTTCTCTGATATTCTGCAGTCATGAAGTTACAGGCAGAGTGATTTTATTGGCTGAGTGGCGCTCAGCTTTTAAAGAGTCCTTGCAATACGTAAAAGGTGTCTGCTTGTAATTTCTGTAATTCCATCTTTTGCAGTACAGCAACACAAAGAGTCATACAGGATGGTTAAAGTCTACTTACTTGTTTGTTGGAGAGAGAGCTGCAAGCTCTGTGTCACTGTCTGATTGATTTAATAATCAGCTGGAAGAACAAACAACAGCCTGAATATTTTTAATGAAAAAAAAGCGCCAGCTCACTGTTCAACATGTATGTTAAGACTCATAACTCATAACTCACACAATATACAAAGTGTTTAATCATTAGTCCCATTCACACTCAGCTTCACAAATAAACACTACACATAAAACAAGTAAATTTCTTTAAGAGAAATACACACTGCTGTTGTCTGTTCTTCTTTCAGTTGGTAGCTTTTTATCCTCTTTAACACGTCGACTAGCAGACGGCTGTGTTTGGCTTCAGTTTTAAAACACAATAACATATTGTGCACACAGGATGATTCATTCATGTCTTTCTTTGTTTATGGTTCATTTTTTCTTTCACTTTTAATTTTGAGGTAAACGTCCAACACTCAGAAAAACTTGTATCAGCTGACAAAACTGTGCACAGTTTTATTTGAGTGTCAGAGTCTCATCAGTTATTTTGTTTTAAAGGTCTGAGTTTCTCTGCTAAGGCTGCCAACCCCGTGATCTCAGACAAAATAAAAAATAAACTTGTAAGAGTTGGCTTGATTTGCACAAAGTGAAATAACTGAAAATGGACAGAAGCAAGGAAACCGATGGTTACACCCTTGTGCAATAAAGATGATGTACGTTGTATCACATGAAACAATAAGACGACTGATCAATTTGTTACACTGACTCTCCTGTCTCTCATTTTGCTTATTCTCATGTTCCTCGTCGTGGCATGTCTTGTCTCCTTGTTCCCTCTGTCTCCCCGGTCAGTCAGGTCTCTGTGTTATACTTCCTATTTAAGTTCTTATTCCTATTTGCTTCCTTTGTCTTGTTATGTCTAATTAATCCCAGCTGTGTTCCCCTCCTGTCTCCCCTTCCCTGATTACCCCCATGTGCATATAAACCCTTTGTTTTCTTAGCTGTATCTCCTGCAGTACTCTTACTGTGCTGTTGGTTTCCCTGTGTGGTCCTGGTTTAGTTTTTGGTTTGCTTTTCGTGAAGTTTACTTTATTATGAAAAGTTTGTTGAGCATTAAAGCTACGTTTTGAGTTTATTCCTCTGAGTGTTCTGTGTTTGGGTCCTACACCCTACCTGCCACACAGCACTGACCATGACATTTTTTATTTTAATACATAGGATAAAGAGTGTGGACAGAGACATTCATTTATTCTGGCACCTGGACACCAAATGAGTAATGACCCTGTTTCCATACCCAGCTAAAGTGCTAACAGAATGAAGGATACATGTTTATATCTAAATGAAATTTATTATAACAAAATAAAATAATTGACTAATGCAAGATTTCTTAGGTAGAATTTACAGATGTCTTTTTTGCAAAGAAGTATGATTGAAAAGAAGTTTTTTTTTTGTTGGTTTTTTTTTTTTTACATATAATTAACTAAGATGACAACTGAGCAAAAGTGGAAACAGCAAAGTAAAAACATTGACTGTATTCTTTTCTTATGAGATCAAAATCTGTCATGGTCAAAAGGCAGGCTGGACTCAGTAAAGCAGGTTTAGAGAGTTTATTTACAGGCTTTGCAAGTAGGGGATGATTCACTGCCTCTATTTAAAAAGAGCCTTAAGGGAAGTTGATCCATTAGTAAATCCAGATTCTCCTCACCGGCTTTCTTTCACACACAAACCCTCTTGCTGCAGAACATCCTGGCTACTGCATGGGGAGATGACAGATTAGCAACCTTTGGAGAAACCATGGGAAAACACACTTCCTGTCTTCTTCTAATGTTAAGCACCTGCCTTTAATATCATATACTGTACTTAAGGAACAAAAAATGATAAACACTTCATTTATACATTTATACAAAGGCAACCTATGGAAACATACTAGTTCATCCTTGATAGAGAAATCAGTTTCCCTGAAACATTTGTGCAAATGAACATTGTTTAGAGCAGTGGTTCTTAACCTGGGTTCGATCGAACCCTAGGGGTCGAGTCGGTCTCAGGGGTTCGGCAGAGCCTCCGCCATGACATGCATGGCTCCTTTTGTGCACCAGTAAAAAAATCACATTTTATTTTTCACTAAAGAGGGGTTCAGTGAATGCGCATATAAAGCTGGTGGGGTTCGGTACCTCCAAAAAGGTTAAGAACAACTGGTTTAGAGGATGAATGAAACGAGTTTTTCAGGTGACACAGCAGTCCCACGCTGATAAATGAATTTCATTATGAAAATGCCAAATATCATTGTGTAAAATGTCTAACGAGTTCAAGACCACTATATAAATGACAATTATGTGACAACTGTAAGTCGATGAAGCAACATGTGTCTCTTTGCTCCTCTGTAATCTGTGTTCACTGATAAACAACAGCAAACAATGTAAAACCGATTAATAAATTAGTAACAAAACAGTGTAGAAGGTAAGTAGAGGCTTTACACACCATCAGCAGGCCTTATGCTTCTAAATGTGTAACTTCACAGCCCTCTGAGCCATCGTTTGCCTGTTTTCAACAGAGAAAAGTCACAGACTCAATGTAACCTGATCCAAAACCTGATTATATATTATACCTGATTATATTATTATAGTATTATATATATATATATATATATATATATATATATATATATATATATATATATATATATATATATATATATATATATGTGTGTATATATATATGTGTGTGTGTGTATATATAACACCCAGCACGCCCCTGCGGGCGGTTTATCCTTCAAGCTCGGGTCCTCTACCAGAGGCCTGGGAGCTTGAGGGTCCTGCGCAGTATCTTAGCTGTTCCCAGGACTGCGCTCTTCTGGACAGAGATCTCCGATGTTATTCCCGGGATCTGCTGGAGCCACTCGCCTAGCTTGGGAGTCACCGCACCTAGTGCTCCGATTACCACGGGGACCACCGTTACCTTCACCCTCCACATCCTCTCGAGCTCTTCTCTGAGCCCTTGGTATTTCTCCAGCTTCTCGTGTTCCTTCTTCCTGATATTGCTGTCATTCGGAACCGCTACATCGATCACTACGGCCGTCTTCTTCTGTTTGTCTACCACCACTATGTCCGGTTGGTTAGCCACCACCATTTGTATATATATATATATATATATATATATATATATATATATATATATATATATATATATTAGTTAACCTAAGTCAGTGATCATTTGATCAGTCTTTGCATGATAAATACAACGGGACCTGAGTAGCTTCGCAGAACTTATCTTACCAGTCACACCTGTTTCAGCAGCTCTCCTCTAGATCTGTGCATGTGGAATATAGCTGGATTTAGTATAGGAGTCTACTACTCGAAAGAGTGGATGTTAGAGTTTTTCTAAATTGCTGAAAAAATAAACTCCAGTTTTTTAAGCCAAATTCTGTGTCTTTAACTTAGTTTTTGAATCAAGCACTCTTAGGGCCAAACCTTTTAACACTGTTCATGTACTTAGACACAATTTGCCAAACTCATACAAATCCTTATCACATTCTCAGTCACTAAACATGGTGTGTAGCATGGTTTGTTTGCATATCTGTAAGCCAAAATTATTTTAACACTTTTATAAATCTTTTAAAAATCAGATTGAAGAACTTGAATGATAATTGGTGCACTGGTCTGGTTGATTTTACCAAGCTATCATTTTAATAAAAATAAAACAATTTTCCTTGACAAGTAACATGAAAAAGTTATCTAATTGTGAGGGAGATCTCCTTGAGTGAATTTTAAGTATCAGCAAGTTTTATTCAGTGTAATCAGTAAAGTGTAAGAAAATACTTCACACCAATAGTTGAGGAGGAACTGTTGTTTCATCTGCATCTGATGCGGTCTCTTCTCTTACTCTGTAGAGTAAGCAAAAGTAAAGTAAACCAAAAAAATAAACATAAAACAATGACAAAAATCAGAAAACAGGGTTTTAAAAATGTAGTTTGTTTTTTAAAATGACAGGAAACACTAACTTACCCTTTGCTAATGAAGAATTTAGGGTCAACTATTTCACCTATTCCGACAATCAAACCAGCAAGTATTATAACTGCAATCTGTCCACCTGCCAAAGCAGTTTTAACTGTCTTCCAGTAGTTTTCCTTTGAATTTTTGGCTCCTGCAAAATGACCAAAACTCAAACTGAACTTTACATTTTTCTTTATGTTTTTTTTAAACTACTAACAAATATAAAACAGTTTCTGAGCACAAACTCTCTCTTGCTATAGTGTAACAGGCTATACAACACAACTTTCAGTCATAAACTGTGAAAGGCCGGAGAAGGAAGACTAAACAAAACCTTAAGAAAAGAGACCACAACACTCTAACGTGGGAACTAATTTTGAGCCAGGAACAAAAAGGAAGAACAACAGTAAATCAACTTTGTAAGCGAATTGTTTGCAGAGAAAATGTTTTGTAACATTCTCTAACACAAAAAGAAAATGATCATCAGAAAAATAATGGCCTTCTCTGGATCTGAACTCCATGAAATTTTGTCAGACTCACAGTGATAATAATACCTTAAAAAAATCTGGATTCTATAACTGACCAGTGACGTTGAGTTGACATCTTCCAACACTGAAGCCATAATCAGTGTTGACCTCACACAGGTACAGACCCGAGTCATCAGTCCTGAGTCTGCACAGCTGAAGTCTGATTCGTCCTTCTCTGAGGGCGTCTTTGTCACTCTGGACTCGTCCTGAAAACTTTTCATTCTGAGACTCTGACACCTCAACACCTTCATGAACATGATACAGGACTGAGACTTCATCACTGATAAAGAGTTCACAAAAGATGTTGAGCATGTTGGTGGATCTGTCAGGTTTGGTGGTGAACGTCCACTCCAGTGTGATGTTGTGGTTCTCCTCTGCCTGATAGCAGGTCTGTGTCACATTGACTACAAATGATCCTGTTGAGGAGACAGAGAGGGAAAGAGAGGAGCAGACACACTGAGAACTGGAACAAATCTGTTGTTGAGCTTTATTTGGAGTTCATAAAGTGAAGCTGTAAACTAACCAGAGACACATGAGGTGAGGATGATGAGCAGCAGGATCCTGCAGATCATCTTCTCCATGTGAGAGGAGACAGAGGTGAAGAGTCATAAACACATGAGGTCAAAGGTCAGTCAATACAGCTAGAAGAAGGAAAATCTACAGTCTGACTTCATTCGCTCATCACAGCATCTACGCACAGACATAATGAGGAACTGCAAAAATATCAATGGAGGCTTGAAGTCTTTTAGAAACATGTTGTAGTTACAGAGTTTGTCCACCAGAGGGAAACAGTGATGTTTTTGCATGTGTTTGAAGGCTTTTCTTTTCAAACAGAAACACACACACAAACACATCCAAATCCACATGCCTACACACACATAAAAAGACACATTCCCAGCTATAGACATATAGTCAGAGTCAGCATATGTATCTGGCTTCTGTACATAGCGAGAGGAAGAGGAAGAAGTATACATTTATGTACAGTTAACTAGGTGGGATACATGTAACCCGTGACATTGGAGTTTATATATTTCTTTAAAAGTAAAATGATAAGAAGATTTATGGTCTGTTTCCTGAGTTTTTTATTTATGGTTCTTTGTTCCTTTCTATTTATGTTGGCTCCCTTCGTGTCCAGTCTGTCTGAATTTTGTCTCTGTGGCTGTCTGATTGAAGTTAATATGTTTGTACTACTTGCTCTATGTGTTGTCTCTCTTCCTGTCAATATGTTCATCTGTTTCATCGTTTTCTCTTCCCACTCTGTCTTGGGCCCATGTCTGTTTAGCCTATTACTTACTCTCTGTGTTAATAGCTTACTGTTTTATTTTGATAGCCCTTTGTCTCATGGAATATGGTTGGTTTGCCTTCCCCTGTCTCATCATGTTTAATTGATTCATGCTCTGTTTCCCAGCTGTCTCCACTCCCCTAAATCTCCCTCCTGTGTAAATATTGTGCCAGTGTTGCTTTGTCTTTTTTCTTTCCATCTCATGTCCCCAGTGTTATAAAGCTTCTTGTGCCTTTTACAGTTTTGTTTGTGGTTCTTTTTATATTTCATGCTTAAAATTATCTCCAAGAACATAAAACTGTCTCCAAGTGTCTTCATTTGGGTCCTCCACATCAGGACTTGGTCAGATCATCCCATAAACTATGACACCCCTTTGTTTCTTACAAATCATTAAACAGAGCAATGAATAAAACAGAGTCTTTGAAGAATAACCGGACATTAACTTGTATTTAGTTAGATTTTTAGTTCTGGGCACTGAGTGTTTACAGAGTTTATGGTGACCAACTCAACAGAGTGCTGCTCCCCAGTCAGTTCCTTCATGCTAATGTGTTGGTGTTTTGTATTGTAAACAAAGTCTTCAGACGGTACAGTTGTTATAATAACCTTGTGATTTGTTAATGGAGTAAAAAAAATTTTTTTTCATGCCACTTTTCTGCTGCAGAAGTTTCATGTCAGGGATGCAGAGACTGACAAAGGGAAACACAAGTTTTCTCCATTGGTGACAGCAAAATATAAAGTGTAACTCATAAAATGTGCCTCTGAGTTCTCACATTACAGTGAAATCAGAAATGACATAATCACTTGTTCAGCTTTGTATAAAATAACAGTAAAAAGACAAGAGAAAAGGAGTAGGACTATCTCTCTGAAATCAAACAAAGCCAACAGTCTGGATTGAACATTAACATTATCTGGTACAATTATTAAATAAAAATATCACAGCTAATGATAATTCAGCCATATATTTTATTTTGAAAAACACTCAGACCATTTACCGTTTACTTAAAAATGCAAAGCAACACATGCATGCAGTAAGCCATAAAAACAGTTAAAATACTTACTGCTGTTATTTCTTCTTTTAACTGGCAGACATCAGGCTAGAAACGGAGGGGTTTTCATTTTGATTCAAAACTCGTAGAAACCCAGTCACCTTCTCTGTGGCACGTCCCTCCTCTTAGTGATTCCAGGAAGTCCCAGTCACTGGCATGCCAGGGCTTTCTCGGTATTCAAGTGAGAAGATAGGTCATGTCCTCTGACAGGGCAGCTAGAAGTGTTTACCAAACAACTTTCAGACAGAGACTGTGTCTGAAATGTTAGAGCTGACTTTAACTCTGTGGATGGCCCATTTTTATAATGGAGAAAATATAAGAAAGATCAAATACATACTGCTATTGTCTCTTCTTACTTAGTTGGCAGATGACTGACTTTCTTCATCCAGCTGTTTCATGACAGCAACGATGACCAATAATATTTGCACAAACTCTCTGTCTGAGCGTTTGTGGTGGATGAATGAATGAATAGTTTCAAACTGTTTTCTGTTTGGTATTAGGGTTTCTGTTAAAAGTGGGGGTTAACTAACCTCTACCAGCATGGTTGTGAACCATGCTAGTACATCTTTGTAAACAGCATAAGGTGCATCAGCTCAGTGAGTAGTGACTAAGAGCACTCCAACTACTGTTCTCTCGCTGGGAAATCCTACAAAGAAAGTCATCATCTCCAATGTTCCACCCTTCATCATGAACACATTTTTGACATAGGAGTTATCAGACAGCTCCTGTTCTCCTTACATGATCCTCCTTGGTAGCAAGTCTCCTCACCTAAAACATGTCGTCTGCTTTAGAAGATGGGTTTTAATGATTTTCAAAGGGAATGGTGAGATCTTAAATGTGGTTTTTAAAATGTAGGAATAATAGTTTTGACACTGTTAATACAACATCTGAACACATGAAATTTGTTGGTTGGAGGATGGAGTGGAATCTCACTCCCTTGTGTCCCGTAAGACTGAGGGAGAGCAGGTTTTCTGGTGTCGACAGTATGGCCCAACTGCCATGCTCCCCTGCCTTGGCAGTAGTACCATTCCTGTTCAGGTTGTAGAAGGTAAGAGTCGTGAGAGCCAGGTCTCCAGAAACTCCATATGCAACTCCTGTTTCCAAATGTAATCCATACAATTTACCATAGTAATGGCTGTCAATCCCATTCGAAGTACCATCATCTCTTTCAAAGGATTCTATGTATCATGCTTCACAGTCAAACACAACACAAATCTTACCCTTCTGAGGGTGATACACATCAAAGTGTGGAGTAAATCCTGATCTCCCATCACTATGTGTGAGTTCTTCTAAAGGCACTTCTGCAAATGCTTTGGAAATTATCTCATTCATAAGGTCTGTGTACTGTTGTTGAAATAAAGGATCTTTCTTAACCCTGCTCTTTAGGTTTTGAGTACGTTGCTCAACAATCTTTTGATTCTTTCACATATTTTGCTGACTCCTGTTCAGTGGCAATGCAACCTGATAGTGACTTTTTACAATTGAATCTGTGACCACCTTCATAAAATGTTGGTTTTCTCTGGCCAAAGCAAGTTGTTCATCATGACTACGTTCAGGAACAGTATTTCCTGAACAGTATTTTTTCCCTTAATTTATGTTTCTTCACCCCTTTGTATGAATATGAAGCATTCATACAAATGAATGCTTCAAGTGTGTCAAATGACACACTTTGCATGAGAGACATTTTCTACAATCCTTGCTGATGTGCCCAATACACAGCAGTTACATCAATACCAAAACTGTCACTGTCATAGTGAGCGTACCAAAACAAAACCCACGTGCAGAGAACCCAAAGCAGAGGCTAAGGAAAGGTTTTAACAGCATTTTATTAATCAGGATAAGAATAACATTTACTATGGCACTCGACTTAAGGCTTGATAAACGGGGCATGTAGAGAGTAGGAAAAGCAGAGTGACAGGTCCAAGAAAGCAACAGGAGCACGCACTAGAAGAGAGGAGAGCGGTGTTAAAATGGTAGTCAGTGAGGTTTTCTGGAGAGAGTGGAGGCTATGAATTTCTTTGTCTTACTGTGCAGGTGGGAGATAGAACCGTTGAAGGAGAGGTGGTGTGGTTCAGGTGGGTTTGGTAGCATGTGTCGGCTGTCCTGAGCATTGAAGGTTCTGTGGTAATGTGAGGGCAGGAGGGCAGGCAGGTGAGGCAAGGAAATAATTCCAAAAAGCAGGCAGTTGAACCAGATTTCCAGGATGAGTTGTCAGCGCGGTGGAATATCTGGGAGCAAATAGGGTTGTTGATGAACTGGCGAGGAAGCAGTGTCAGCGAGGACCTTAAATCTCCAGCCAAATTGCCTTCATCAGCTCCAGGTGAGGGAGGCTGTAGGCCCTGCTCATGGGCAGATACCAGGGAAGCTCAGACATCCAGTGGAATTTTGCAGCTACACACCCAGACCATGACAAAAAAACTGCTTTGTTCTAGACCTCAAAGTAGCTAGTTTTACACTATTATTTGAGACTGAAGATGGATGGATACTTCCAAATATATGATCTGCTAGAATCTTTTCTTGTCTCTCTACAAATTGAACATTGTCACTGATTCTGAATGTTTGATTGAATCTCTCTATTTCACTGGTTGTAGTCCTCCACTGGTCCCTTATAGCAACTTATTAATTATCCATCCATCCATCCATCCATCCATCCATCCATCCATCTTCATCCGCTTTATCCGAGGCCGGGTCGCGGGGGCAGCAGCCTAAGCAAAGACTTATTAATTATTGTAACATATTAGCTGGTGTATCCAAATCATATAAGTACTGCACTTCATTCATAGTGTTACAGCGTCCTCTAAGAAATAAACCGTAATCCTGAAGTGGCAATCTCTGATTTAACTGGGGCCCATGACAATGCCTTTTCCTTGTAGGCAGCTGCAATAATTTCCAAAGTGTTCCTGCAGAAAAGCCTTAGCTTGAGCATAACCTTTCACTGTAGGGCTGGGTGTTGTCACTGATTTCTAGAATCAATTCGATTCTGATTCACAATTCGATTCGATTTGAATTGAAGAAAGAAACAAAGAAGCAGACTTTCAGCTCAAAGTTTTCAGTACAGCAGTTCATGCAATGCTCAGGTGAAGACTGAAGGTTTGCTCTCAGTATAAGTAGAGGCAAGCTGATCAACAGATGATGAACAAGTAGAGCAGAGCAATTCCTAGACTGCTCAGCTGACATGAGCTCTTGATAAATGAAATGTCTTCCCTTAAAGTCGAAGGTCACCACCTTCTGCACTTTGCCAGCTTTAACTGTTGCACATGAAGCTTTAGAGTGTTTATTGTGAAGCTCAAACTTTCCAGCAGTAAAATTATTATCTGATGCATATAGATGTATTATCTATGTATAACCTTTAACAATTCTCATCTTTGATTATCACCATTAATTCAACATTAATTAATGCTTACAACATAAAACAAAACAAAGGTGTTTTTGCAAACTAGTCTGTGCAGTCAAAGCAGTTGTAGGAAACCTTACAACTGCTAGTGAGTGTTGACAAACCTGGGAGTCAACACTCACTAACATGGCAGCTCAAGTGTTTCTGTAATCTTAGAACCCGCAACCCAAATATGTTTACCAAAAGGGGAAGTTGTCTCCGTCCTGGTTTCCGTCTTTGATAAAGAGAAAAGAAGCAGCATGAACAGAAATGACTGTGCAGACTTTCATTAGTTTCAATAGAAAATGAGAAACTTTGGATTTGACCAGTGCTGTCAGTGACGTTTCCGGGTGTAAACCTGAAAGTTTTGGTGGGTAAGTAGTTTATCTGGCACTCTGTAGAAGCTGGACCACTTGTTATACAGTGAGCCATCAGTGAGTGTGTGAGGAGCTGTATTTAATGGGCTTTACTTTTTTGTTAGAGACATTACACTTTTCTTTATGTTACTTCTGCAAATGCTCAGTCTGTTTTGTTGCAGCCTCGCTGAAGAAGACGGTGTGAGTTCATAGTATGAGCTTCGATAAATTTGTCCATCCCCGACCTCAGTCAGATGCATCATGATGCTGATCAAAAGCCGGAATGATTCTATATACTACTGATTATTTTTCACTTACTGTATGAGAATGTTTGTGAGAGATAGACCAACACGTCCTCACTCCCAACTCGTCAAATGTGTGACACATGGTCAGGCTCCCTCTGCTTCACCTATCGACACGCAGGGTACCCCCCTCGCGTCGAGGTAGTGGGTCCTCTCAGTGAATACTATAGAGCTCCCTAAATGTTGTTTATTCACGACAAGAGATTTCCGCGGAAGAGCCTGTTGTCCGTATATTTATATATTTCCAAAAATCACATTGTAGTGACGTATACTGAACACAATATATTATATAATATAAGCAACTACCTGAGAAACAGCAGATACAGCAGATAAATTAATTATAGGCTATTACTTTTGTATTGTTTATTGCATTTATGGAGGGAGTGATGTATGGCACAGCTAGACTGGGTGACTTTATTCACCCGCTTCGGCTGTTATCAGTCCAATGGGCGTTATTAGCACAAATCAGTCCCATAGATATGGGCCATCTCCTGCTAGATTGTTCAGAAGGTTGTTCTCATCCATCCAGATGGAGGATCACTAACAGGAGCGTGGAAGACTCCAGAATCCACTCTGGCTGGAATCCTGTGAATATGCAGTGTGTACAGGTGAGACCGTTTAAACGGACAGCATTTATAGAATGACTATTAAAAGTCAGCGAGTGTCAGTAATGTTAACTTGGTTATCTTAGTAATACACCGAGTGCTAATATAACAGCTTTAAGATGCATTTGTAGATATTATTACGTGTTTTACTGTCTTTATGGTGCTAGCTTAAAGCTACAGTTTAAACGTTAGCTTATATTAGCAAAGCTGTTACTGTTTAAACGATGTTAGCACAAAAATATTAGCTTCTGTCATGACTGATGAAGTTACTAGTTAATAAAGTTTTCAGTAAAGTGATTAATCGCAGCCACAGATTGACAGTAAATATCTCGATTAGCTTCAATGCATCTGTAATAAATATGTGCAAGTTTCAGTGCTTCGTTTAAACTGTATGATACTTATACTGACCCAGGGTCAGTGTAAAATACAATCCCAGCTGTGTGAACAAAGCCTGGCTCCTTTAATCCTGCATGACAAACCTCAGGATGCAGGTTATTATTACTCTTTCCTGCTGGCACACCTGTCACACCTGAGAGTCAGCTAGAAACTTACAGTTATGTGGACATCATGCAAAGACTGCCAGACTCTGTAATACTGTAAATGATCAGTGACTCAGGTTAACACTAAACTTTAAACGGCACCTCTGTGTCTCTGTGTGCTGAACATCTAGGATTGAGTCAGGCTGCATTGATTGTGGGACTTTTCTGTGTTAAAAGCAGGTTGAAGACGGCTCAGAAACATTTGAAGATTAAAATTTAGCATTATGGCTGCTGGTGGTTTGTAAAGCCTCTACTCAGCTGTATTTTTGTTACTAATTTATGTTTGTTGTTGTTTAACACAGATTTCAGAAGAGCAAAGATGGGCACTGTTGCTTAATCCTTAATAGTTTAACTGGATTGGAAATCAAAAAATTCCAGATTCTTCTACCACAGAAGTTTCATTTGTTGGTGTGGATCTGCTGAGTCACCTGAAGAACTCGTTTCATTCATTCTCCACAACGTTGACTTACAGAAATGTTTCACAGGAACTGATTCCTCCCAAAGGGTGAACTAGTGTGTTTCCATAGATTACCTCTGTATGAATGTACTTCTTAAATGAAGGCAAGTGTTTGTCCCTTTTTGTTCCTCAGGTACAGTACGTAATAAATCTGTTGAGTCAAATTATTGGTGATGTGATTCCACTTCATCCTAAAATATGTATTTTAAATATATACCTGGATAATTTTGTACCTGCTGCAAACAATAGAGCTCTGTTAACGATTGGATTTTTGGAAGCCAAGCGCTGTATTGCTATCTGTTGGAAAAATCAAAAAACATGTGGACTATCTTAATATTATTATTATTATTACTATTACTTTGTTTTTATTTTTTCTATTTTCACGGTGCACCATGTAAAACCGGTTAAAACCAATAAATAAATGTTAATAAAAAAAGAATTTAAAAAAATGCTGAGTTATGCACTTTTAATGAATTGGTCGTACCCATTTTAAAACTAAATTTAAAACCAACATTTATTTTTCTTTGTACATTTCTAACAGTTAAAGCTCTCTAAGTGCAGCCTGCAGGCTGATGGTGGCCCTCGACTGTAACCAGAGACACTTCATTGATCAACAGTTCAAGTTAAACTGTGACTCAGACTCAGAGTAGAACAGCATTTCTATTAAAACTCTTCTGTTGCAGCAGTTAGAGCAGACTCGCCCTTCCTCACAGTGACAAACACAGCTCCTGTCAGCTCACACCTCACTGATGGCTGACTACAAAACTACAAACCAACACAAAAATGAAAATCAGCAACATAAACCAGCATCATGTGAACACACACATTAAAAAAAAACACTTAAAGTTACTTAGGTTGTGTGAGTTTTTCTTTTCTTCCTCTGAAACCTTTAATCCCACACGGACTCCTTCAACAACATCCTTTCTCAGCATGACCCATTTTATTAGTGAAACTGTCTCCTCTCTCACACAAGGAGAAACTTGTTTGACTTGTTCTGCTTGTTGGCCTGAACAGTTATTCTGACAAAGAGAAGCACCAACGTTTCCAGTGGAATTGACACAGTGAAATGAAAGGCTAAGTGTGCTGTTGCAAAAGGTGGGCTTCACAACACCCACTGCCAAATTCAAACATATACAAAGGTCTCAAAGTGAATTAAATACTATCCCTGGCTTTCGTTTTTGAAATAAAAGTGTGATTTATGAACTTGGTGCAACGTTGCATTTTTTAAAATGAGCTGTAAGCCAATACCTATCAAAAGCTATTAGGCCTACACATTTTTTAATTTATTTTTAACTACCACGTTATAATAAAGAACACAACCAGAACAGCACCAGATTAATGAGCTTCATATCCCTGAAAATTCTTACAAGTGTCCCTGTGTGGGCCTCATCCCTGTGCCATTCCCCAACTTGGATTAAAAACATTTTGAACCATGATGACTCACACACATGTCCCTGATGAATGACCTCTCAGACCAGCACGTTCTCACTCCTGAGGCGTAATATTTTTCTACACTTTGAACATCAGTGCCCAAAGTGGGGAAACGTAGCACCTAAACTTTTGAGTGCCAGTAAGTCACATTTGGAGTATTTAACTAGCACACACATGACACCAACGCTTTGGCCTGTTATGAACTACCCCTGAGCTGTTTAATATTACCACTATGCAGTAAATCCACAGTCCTGCCTTTGCTACAAAGTGTACTTGACTCTGCTGTATGCTGTGTAAATGTGACGGGTGAAATCTGTGAGGCAGAATGAATATTTTATTTTAACACTGGTTGTGGCCATTCACATTATATGCTTAACAGTAGCCGCTATTTTATTGTATTTATTTATTTATTTATTCATATTTATTTTTGGTTGATTGAGGCTGTTCGTGCTACTGGTGTGTTTGTGCAGTATAGGGTTAACCACAGATGACGTATTTGATTTCCCGTTTCAAGTCTATTAATGAGTTATGTTTTTACTACGAATCTGAAGGCCTAAAGTAGAGGTGACTGGGTGCCCTGGTGGTGGGATATTCCGTGGTTCGTGATTATTTATGCATTCGCCCACTGGTAATCCAGGCTCTGAATCAGGTAACAGTAGCTACCCCTCCCCCTGCGACCCACACACAATTATTATTATTGTTATTATTATTATTGTTATTATTATTATTATTATTATTATTATTATTATTAACAACAATAATAATAATACAGCCCACGTATTTGAAAAACGCATAAAGAAAGCAATTGATTCTCCACGTAATTCTGATCTTACTGCAGCAATTTAGAACAACTGACTTTTATTTCTGTTATTTCGCTTTTCTCTCCGCTGCTCTAAATTATCGGGCTGCTCTGTCTGCAGCTCCAATATGTTCGCTCATCTGTTCCGGGTATTTAACCGAAAGTGTGCGAAATGGATGAGAACAAGGTGATTTAAATAATGTGTTGGTCCGTTAATCTGTAGCAGTGCATAACGGTGAGCTGATGTAGGGATGCTGTAAATGTAGCACCTTAAACGTATTTAAATAAATATTTGAAAAATTCTGTTCCAGATTGTTCAGTTAATACAGTTTAAATAGATAAAGTTTATAAAGCTGTGAAGATCGTGTTTGATTTTGTGTGTTGGACATTTTTCACATATTGTCACAAATATAAACATTTTTAAGGAAACAACGATGAAATGTCTCATCGTTGTTTCCTTAAACGTACGTTTGCTTTACTCGTAAAAGCGTGGGCACTGCTGTTCAGCTGAGCTAACAATAGAGAAACGAGGAAGTGGCATTCTATTCTCATCAGTAACCCGCGTCCGGTTTTTTTTTTTTTTTTTGAGGGGGGGGGGGGGGGTTCCTTCCGTGTTTGGAGCCATGTGCAACTTAACGTAAAGTCTGAGCTCTGGATGAGCAGGAATGTGGATTCTACCAAAGATATCCGGAGAAAACAACGTTTTTTGGGCTTTTTTTTTTAGTTGAGAATGCGCTGCTTCTGCGTCCGAAACTGGAAAGAAAGACACGGCAGTGAGTAGGCTACATTTGTACAAAAACCTTCCGCATCATACTGTGTTATGAAGACTCCTGATTTTCCTGACATTTATGTGCTTTAAATGAAATATTATAAAAACAGCGCCCTCCTCTTAAGATCATAAACATGTCAGGCATGCTTGTTCACTGTATTTAGTTTTGAGTCGGGCTGCTGCATAAATACACAACGTCTTAAATCCACATTAGACTTCACTCCGCTGTGCATTTATTTGCATTTGCAGTTACTATTAAAAAAAAGAATAAAGAAACTGGATTTAATTTATCGTGTTTCTCCAAAGGATACACCTGTCATGATTAATTTATCAGATTTATCAGATAACAGCTGATAATCTGAGCTGCAGTACATAATATAATGCTTGATTATCTACTGGAGCTGTGATATGAATTAATTGTCTCAGTTAATAAATGTTGTAAATAATGATGTAGTTAAATGTTCTCGTTCTGCGGTTTCACACTTTAGGGCTCAATGAAGAATGCCAGGCTGCACAGCTCTCTTCCTCTCAGCAATAACAGCGACTCTCTTCTGTGCTGTAGTCGGTGAGTAGCTGCTAATGTTTCTGTTTCTAATATATATATTAAAAGAACGGCATTTAATACAGTAATTACACAGAATTTGAAAGGTTTGCTTCTACAGAAAATATGAGATGTGATATCACAACTGTGCATTTTGTATTTTATGTCAACAGAAATATTTTTATACTTCTAAGAATAATTAGAAGAATTCTTATATTCTTTCATTTATTTATTACAGAGGATTTATTCTTGCACCATTCTTCATGTTTAAAATAAATTATTACAGCTTGAGTAGCGAAAGTAGAGCAATTCTGACTTTCAGCTCTTTATTTGTATTTTTTGATACTGGGTTTTTCTGTAAGCTGCTAACTACCATCCTGCTTTTCCCTTCTCCATGAAGCATCTTCTGGTGGTTCCATTGTAGCTTCACACACACACACACACACACACACACACACACACACACACACACACACACACACATATATATATATATATATATATATATATATATATATATATATATATAGAGAGAGAGAGAGAGAGAGAGAGAGAGAGAGAGAGAGAAATAAAGAAAGATTATGTTAAGCTTTTTGCATTTCCAATTTTTCTTCTTTTGGAACTGAATTTGTGTTGGACTGGGCCTCCCACTCACCTTGTAAAGATGAACACTGACAAAAGACCATTGCATATTTTTGAACACAGAAAACTAAAGACTTGTTTGTCTGAAGCAAGAAGTTGTGACTTTTCTCCATTTAGGCTTAATTTCTATGCTAATCTTAACCTAATAGCATTGTGTTCAATGAGTAGGTGGGTGGGGCTCACATTCATATGAGCGTGTCAGAGATTTCCCTATCAGGGATGTCATGTCTTTCACACAGACTGAAGATTAGACAAAAAAAAAAAAAAAACTTTCTAAGTGTAAATAACCAATTTGCCTTAAGTTGTTCATTATTTGTTTCTTTACTCATTTTTTGAGTTCTTTCTGCATTTTTTTTATAGTTCCTCACTTACTCTGTGTCTGTTTCCTCTTGCAGGTCAGACTAAATTCACTATGAGTGCAGAACAGGAGGTCTATCATGCAGAAGGTAACAGTAACATCACGTTGACCTGGCTGCTCCGTTTCGACACCAACAGGCCTCCTGACTTCCTACAAATAGAGATAATAAATGTGGAAAAGAAGACACGGGTTTTCTTCTATAACAGCAAAACTGGCACTGAGGTGTATCCAGATGAGAACTACAGAGGACGACTGCAGTGTGATCCACAGCTCGCCAGGAAAGGACGGCTTGAATGTCTCTTAACTGATCTCAGGCTCAACGACACGGGGACGTATCACTGCATCGTTGTCCTTAACGAAGAAGTTAGTTTCAAAACCTGTGACCTCATTGTTACAGGTAAGATGACATCACTGTTGGTATCCTGGACAATAACTAAATAGTAAACAAATATTTAGTCTTGGATAATTAAGGGATACTAAATCAGTGTGTGTCTTTTCAGTCAGGGACATTTTTCTATCTATATCACTGTAAAAAATAAATAAATAAATGACAAAAAACAACAACAAAGAAAACAACATTTTTTTAGTTCAGTTTGGTGACAATTTACAATTGTCACCATCTTGTATTATCAAGTCATCCAGTGTTGGCTAAAACACAAAGTAGCGTGATACTGGGATATTATTTTTCATAAATATATTAGTGTAGCACGTTTAGTAGTCACATTACAGTTACAATTATGTCAATTCAAGTAAGGTGCAAACTTTATCAAGGACAGAGCCAATTGGAGATTACTGCACTAGCCAAGCTACTGCTGGCTCCACTTTCACTGCTCTGAGATCAGTTTCAGTCTGTGCTTACTGTGGAAACAGAGGTAGCATTCGCAAGTACACAAGCACTTTCATTTATCTTTATAAAGTTGAGTGTGTGTGATGTGAGAAACTTTTAATAACTTGTTTAACACATTAGTAATGAAAGCTTTGATGATAGAGAGGGATAACTCGTGCCTTGTGTGGTTAAATGGCTTTTTAGTAAAAGTGTAATTTCGCTCGCCCCGCCCACTTAAGATCAGTGGCCGTAAGATCAGTAACTTCCTCATCCATGTGTTTATGGACCTTGTTCTGTTTACTGGTGTGCAGTCATATTGGAACAGGAAGGGGCCATCCCCAAACTATTCCCGCAAACTTGAGACCGTTAAATTTTCCAAAATGTCTGTCTGAAGCATTAAAAGTCCCGTTCACTGCAACTAAGGGGCCGAGCGCAATCTTGAAAAAACAACCTCACACCATAAGCTCCCCTCCACCAAACTTGACTCTTGGGTCAATGCAGTCAGACAAGTACAGTTCTCCGGACAACCCAGACTCGTCCATCAGAACAAGGCAGCTCTGAAGCTAAATGAGGGTCCAGCCTGGTAACAAGATTGTGCTTGCTCTGCATCAGCTTCTCCAAACCAAAAATTTTAAGCTACTAAACACTTCACCTTCATTACTTACACTTTCTTGCCCACAGAAGTTTGCATTTAATGATCCTGTCACTCATACTTGTCCAATATCTTTGCAGCTGCTGTTGAAAAGAAGAAGACAGAAACACTGAAACCAGAGAGCCGTGAGAGGATCAGTCTCTATTTAGCTCTGGGTTTGTTTGTAGTGGTGATTTTTGCACTTTGCCTGCATTACGACGATTATGGGTGATCGTGGCTCAAGAGTTTGGAGTTCGCCTTGTAATCGGCCCCGGCTTGGACAGTCTCGGTCGTTGTGTCCTTGGGCAAGACACTTCACCCGTTGCCTACTAGTGGTGGTCAGAGGGCCCGGTGGCGCCAGTGTCCGGCAGCCTCACCTCTGTCAGTGCGCCCCAGGGTGGCTGTGGCTACAATGTAGCTTCACCAGTGTGTGAATGGGTGGATGACTGGATGTGTAAAGCGCTTTGGGGTCCTTAGGGACTAGTAAAGCGCTATACAAATACAGGCCATTTATACAAATACAGGCCATCACATAATTTTAACGTGTTGTAAATAATTAATATAATTTGTATTTATGTAAAGTAGTAGCCTTATTACAGATCACTCCTGAGGTCAACTCTGACTGTAGTGAGGCTGCTTACTGTTTTTAAAATATTGTCACAATTCCTCAGAGCTGTACAAACACAAATTGCACTTTTTTGTCCAAGGTTTTTTGTTTTTTAATGACTTCAGTCCACCCTGATCAGTTGCATCCCATGTTGTCAGGTTTAGACTGAAGACACATGGAAAAGAGAAAAGTGAGGACCAATTAATTGGTCATTTCTTATTTAGTAATCAACAATTATTCATTTTGTAGGATTTCATATCAACAAATTCAGGAGAGGTTTTGTACTGAAGGAGTTAATAATATGCTTCTAATTAACTCTGGAGCTAATGGAGTTCCTTCAGTTTACATAGAAGTGTTTTTGTATCAGCTTCTGTTTCCAAAGCATCTTCTTCTATGGAGCAGTTTAGACTTAATATGATCAAAATAGTTTGTTGTTTGTCATTAATGCAAACTAGTGTTATAAAGTTCACCGATCAGCATTTATCCATCATTGACCTTAAGAAGAATGCACTTTGTTCACAGCTGATGACAAAGACTTGATTGGAATCAGTAATTTAATGAATATTCTTTTCTTCTTTTTTCCCTCCTTCTACCTCATATTATTCAGTTTACATTCGTTTAAAACAGTCGTCCATTACAGATTACCTCTCAGTTCATCTCTTTCTGTAATGAGGCTGGTGTTAATATTAACTGGGATTTCCTGGCCAGCAGTCAAAGCTACACCAGACTCTGTCAAATGAAGGTTTTTTTAAGTTGTTTTTTGTGACCAGAGAGGTCCAATGAAGTGAGACTGAGTTAGTAGAATATGTTTTATCAAAGGGAGCTAAGTTAAACACAAAATCATTTTCCCTACAGGAAGTACAGCTTCTTCTTTTTGTGGGTTATTACTCAGGACACTGAATCAGAAAAATAATTTCTTCTTAAATGTTTCAAATGTTGCCGTTAATAACTTAAAATAAAAATTTTCATCTCTGACTGGGGTTTTAGATTTCGTTAAACAAGCTAACATAAAGAAATTCAGGCTATGTTGAATCTGGTCCATATTATATCGCTCAGGTCTTAATTCCAGTGTTAGATCTGTTTGTTGTTTCACTTTTAGGCCTTTATTCCATCACCTCTCATTAACTCACTGATGTATGTTTACCAGCAAAATTGGAGGCAAGGTTTAACAGCAATGCACTACATGGGAAATGAAAAATCCACAATTTGTGGAGGTTTACTCAAACATACCTTAGCCTAATTTGCCTTATTATTATTTTTAAATAAAATGCATCAACGTTACTGACTGACACCTGCTCTGTCACCAATTTTGTTGGGGTGTGGAGATGTTGTTGGTGCACTGTAAAGTGGATAAACTCTGAGGGCACTGATTTTTATTAATATTTGTGTTGGTGCTGGCTTTTGCACTTTTTTTTCTCTCTTCTCAGAGCCAAGAAAAAAAAATACAAATTGTATTCAAACTATGTGGAAACAGTTTTTAGTACAGTATAAATTCTGTTTACCAAATAGTGAGAATTGGTTCCTTTCACTTTGGTTGGATAAGACTGTCTCCTTATGCATGTAGTCACCATCTAAATGTAAAATCTCAGCCAGAAGGAACTCTGTTATTTACTAATGAAGAAGGGAAAAACTCTTTTGGTGCGTATTAACACATATCATTTTCATGAATATGTTACAAAGCACTAAATGTGAAAAATCGGATGCTTTTACAAATTAATTATATCAGCTACCTCAAATAGATGTTAGTC
The DNA here is from genome assembly GCF_057381915.1 of Diplotaxodon limnothrissa. NCBI lineage: Eukaryota > Metazoa > Chordata > Actinopteri > Cichliformes > Cichlidae > Diplotaxodon > Diplotaxodon limnothrissa. The sequence continues at coordinate 38,713,269 of NC_140598.1, read as the reverse complement.
AGTAGACCTCATCATGGTGCTGTTTTCATCTGTGAACTGAGAAGGTCCGCACTGAGCACTGACACTAACTTAAATGATGGTTATGTGTTAAATATTACAGACTAACTTGACCATTGTGATACCTTTTCAAAAACACTATCAATATCAGAGGTCAAAGTCTGTGTGACAGAAGAGTTATTCTCTGATTTACATTTGTCTTGTAACAGTTTCCTTCTTGTATAATGATACACTGAGATTATTAAACTAATGTAGTTAGCTCGTATGCTTTCAAACAATTTTTTTTGTTTGTTCTTCATCTTGTAGTTTTAAAGTGGATCTATTCTGCTTTTCCTTATGTAATGTTCTAGTGATTGACGTTCATGTTAGACTTGGCCAAAGTTTCAGAAGCCAAAAATACAGGCTTCAGACTGACCCACCCACCCACTGTTGAAATGTTCTGTTTATAAGGGGCAGCTGCTTAAATTAAATTGGACTCAAAGGGGAGGACCTAAAACATCTGGTTTCCAACACAGGATGAGCTAAGGGGCTGCACCATGATCTGGTCTAAGATAAAGATTATTTTGGATTGTAAATCATGCATTAACACCCAGTTATTTGTAGTATTGTAGGGTTATTACCTTACAATATAAAGCACCTTGAAATGACCTTTGATTTGGTGCAATACAAATAAAATTGAATTGAAATTAAAATTAACATCATGAAGCTGGAAATGAGCAGAATACATCTCCTTTAAAGTTGTTTGTTTTGTTTTTTACAAAATCCTTAAAACCACACAAAGCTGACATAGTGAACAAGCCACACAGATGTTTTTAAACGCACTAAATACAACTCTTAAACTCTTAAAAAAATATGTTTTACATTTTCTAAAACAGTTTGTGTAATTTTTACATTTCCCCCCAACAAAGACACACACACACACACACACACACACACACACACACACACAAACCTGCCTGCCCAAATTGGCCTTCTGAAGAGTTTCCTACTGTTTATAATGTGTATATATTTATATCTGTTTCAAAGAACTTTTACTTTTCTGCATATAATTCTTTTTATCAGAGATCAAAAACTCTGAAAATATGCACAAAATAATTAACAAGTTCACTGTGAGGGAGAATAATAAGTAATAAGTTAATATGTTTCCGAAAGTTGAATTTGGTGCATTGGTAAGTGTGAAACAGATTTACAGTGAGGATGAACATAAAGAAAACAAAATATCTGATGCCTGACTAATTCATATGTGCCTTTTGTGTCTTTGGATTAACTGGTTGATCTGTTACATCAGATGTGAACAGACCTTTCTCAGCTGCTCTTCTTCCATTCTGGCTGCAAAGGGATTGAAGAAGTTCTATATACATACATTTCATTAGATCAGCTGACCCTGAGCCTTGGTCCTGGTGTAATAGTCTCAGGATGCTGAGGGACCTCCCATAATGCACTGATCGTTTCTTCTCATTAACGCTTTTCTTTGTTTTCTTTACTCACCACTGCTGCATGTCATTAATGTGTCTCTCTATGCTCTCCTTTGTTCTCTTCTTGCCCCCATGCCCAACCAGTCATGGCAGATGGTTGCCCCTCCTTGAGCTTGGTTCCATCCAAATTTTCTTCCTGTTAAAAGAGGAGTTTTCCTTCCCACTGTCACCAAGTGCTTGCTCATAGGGGCTCATCTGATTGTTGAAGTTTTGTCTCCAGTATTTTAGGGTCTTTACCGTATAGTGTGAAATGTCTTGAGTTGACTGAATTGAACTGAACTGAATGACTGTTCTGTGTAGATTTATTCATTTGTTATTGTTTTAATATTATATACTTTGTGCTTAATGCTTTAATATTATAAATGTAAATGCATTTTAATTATATGCGTACAGTAAAAAAATAAAAGAGGAAATTTACTCATTTACCACTGAAAACAGTTTGATTGTAAATAAACTTAACACTGCTCATCCAACAGTGTCAAAGAAAAACAACATATTTCTAAAGTGTGCATGTCCCAAACACAACCTATAATTGCACTTGATGACATTAGATAAAAATTTGACCTATTTTCAAAGCATCTGAACAAAAGCGACTGCTTTTCTGTCTACTGGGAGAGACTGACGAGAAGACATTAGTCAGATTCAAACATGAAACTGGCAGAGATGCGGTTTTCAAGGCCGCTTCAGCAGGAGGGACATTTAGTCTGAGAAGTAATTTTTTACCTGACTCACTGTCTCCCACTGTTTTTCAAAACCAATGCTGCCAACTAATAGTTTCATTATTAATTTGCTGAGCGGTATTGTTTGTGAATTTTCCTGCTGTACTCACAACTCTGACGAACACTGAACACTCGGCATTTGTTCAAGATTGTCTGTTAGTCCCAAATATTTGATTAATTTGGATAACTTTCCTTTAAGGATGAAGACAACAGGTAAATGATCAAACTTTGCTAGTATTGACAAGAGCTGTAATATCTGGATATCAAATTGTGATGATTTAAATTAGTTTAAAGTTTAGTTAAATTAGTTAGCTCAGTTTGAAGTGTTCCTTTGTTCACAGTTTGAAAGGCACTGAAAAATGCTTAGTGCCCAAATACGAATTACCTGACTGCAAACATCAAAAGGAAAACACATTTTACACAGCCTGCTGCTCTCAGCTGTGTTCATATTGGCCAGTGTATGATGTAACTCCAGTCCACCTGCAGCAGTCAGTGAAAGGATCTCTGCTAATTCTTAAGAACCAGCCCAGGAACCCTCGCTTAGATCATCTGCTTAGCCAAGTGGTAATCACGCCTCTCCGAGTGTGTTTACTAGTGTAGAGTGTTTTTTTGTTTTTTTTTCTGTGCCATAAGGTGTTTCTGTTCTTTCTTCAATCTGTTTTCCAAGGGGCCCAAAGAATCTCTCTTCAAACAGGGTTTCAAACCCTGATATCTTATCCCAGTACTCTCTCCCCTCCTATGATCTGCCACAAGCAAACCAGTTTCTCCCTCCAGGACCTGATAGCTAGCGATGAGAATTGATAAGAATTTAGCGATTCCGATTCCATTATTGATATCAGTTATTCATTCAATCTCTTATCAATTCTAATCGGCTCATTATCACCAAAATCTGCAAGCATGTCAAAGTTCAGTTCGGTTCGGTTCATTTTTATTTCAAATATGTACATTCATCATCATTAAAAATATCATTCCATTCTTTCGTTTGAAAAGGAGTAGGCAGAAGTACGCACTTATTTGGCCCTACCCCCTCAGGTTTTACCTCTCATTCATTTAATTTTCTTTCAGTCTTAAATTAAACAAACACATATCAATCAAAAGCAAAGCAAAGCAAAACGAAAAATACAAAAAAATCAAACAAAGAAGCAAACAAACCCCACCACAGTATACTTTCTTTCATATAAACGAAGACAAAATCTGTAAATACCTAGATTCACAAATTATGAAACAAACAAACTAAAACACCATTACCAACAACATTACTGTTCTGGGTTAACCCCGTTGTCTTCATTCTTATATTTGTTTAAAATTTAAAGTCATTACATTCATGCAAATTAATTGTATGTTGAATAGTCAAATGTTTCTGTTGGAGGTATTTCCCCTCTTTGTTGTGATCTGCGTTGGGTCATTGCTCAAAAAAAGAAATGTAATTATGAGATAGTGTGTTTCAGGTCAATTTACAGAGAAATTCAATAGTAATGTAATGAATAGAGTAACACATTACTTTCTTCTGGCAGTAATTAAGTAATGTACTGCAATACTCATAAGAAAAAGTGTTGTGTATAATACTGTTTCAATATAAACCTGAAACCACAGTCCCACACAGCGACAAAAGTCCTTATCCTGCTGGAGGCACATATATTTCTCTTAGCATTTAGTAGTGATGGGATTTCCGGCTCTTTTTAGAGAACCGGCTCTTTCGGCTCCGAACCGGCTCTTCAGGTTGTTTTGTTGCTTTAATTAATTTATTATTAACAATATATAAAATTATGCACAAAAGGAATTATTAATGGGAAAAAAAGTGGTTTTGTTTATATATTTTTATATATAAATATGTGCGGTGGCCCCTAGAGACAAAGCACGTACAAACTCCAAAAAGCACGTCCAACTTCCAAAGCACATACAAACACCAATACACATTTCTAGCGTTTACTGAACTTCCAAAACAGAGCTACCTAGATCACTTAAATTATACAATTGAAAGAATATGTGTATTGTTTGTGTATTTATACACAAGCACTCATATATATTCAAATAATTAAAAAAAAAAAGTTCATTTACCTGTTACTACCACACACCAAATCCGGTCATTGGTACTTGCTGGCTTGTGTAGCCACTAGGTAACAAAAGCTCAACACTGTGCCGAGCATCCTGGAGCACTTCTGTTGTGTTTTGTACGTGTTTTGTCTCTAGGGGCCACTGTAAATTAGATTAGATTAGATGAAACTTTATTAATCCCTCGAGTGGGTTCCTCTGGGAAATTCAGTTTCCAGTAGCAAAACACCGAAAGAAGTTGCATGTTACAGATAAATTAAGGGGAATGAGAGTAAGGATATAAGCATAAATACACCATATATACACATATACACATATATAGATACAGAATATACAATATGGATAAATAGGATTGCTCATTTGAGTGAGTATATTGCACAGTGATTATTGCACAGTCAAATATAAGAAAAAAAGACAAAACAAATATTGCAAATATTGCACAGTGTAAAAAAGCACCGACAGCTCAGTTGTTCCCGCCTCCTTTGTCCTCCTGTTTCCCCTCCCTCTCCCCTCCAGTGAGGAGTTAAACAGTCTGATGGCGTGTGGGACAAAGGAGTTTTTAAGTCTGTTGGTTTTTGACTTTGGGAGAAGCAACCTGTCACTGAATAGGCTCCTCTGATTGTTTACGACCGTGTGCAGAGGATACCCGGCATTGTTCATAATGTCCATCAGTTTCTTTAAGGTCCTCTTCTCTGCCACTGTCACCACAGTGTCCAGCTTCATGCCGACCACAGAGCCAGCCTTCCTGATCAGTTTCTCCAGCCTGCATGAGTCCTTCTTTGCTGTGCTGCTCCCCCAGCACACCACAGCATAGAAAAGTACTCCTGCGACCACTGACTGGTAAAACATCCTCAGGAGCTTCCTGCAGATGTTGAAAGACCTCAGCCTCCTGAGGAAGTACAGTCGGCTTTGGGCTTTTTTATACAGGTGCTCTGTGTTGCATGACCAGTCCAGTTTATTGTCCACCCACAGCCCGAGGTACTTGTACAGTGGGGCAAAAAAGTATTTAGTCAGCCACCGATTGTGCAAGTTCCCCCACTTAAAATGATGACAGAGGTCAGTAATTTGCACCAGAGGTACACTTCAACTGTGAGAGACAGAATGTGAAAAAAAAATCCATGAATTCACATGGTAGGATTTGTAAAGAATTTATTCGTAAATTAGGGTGAAAAATAAGTATTTGGTCACCTCAAACAAGGAAAATCTCTGGCTCTCACAGACCTGTAATGTCCTCTGTAAGAAGCTTTTCTGTCCCCCACTCGTTACCTGTATGAATGGCACCTGTTTGAACTCATCATCTGTATAAAAGACACCTGTCCACAGCCTCAAACAGTCAGACTCCAAACTCCGCCATGGCCAAGACCAAAGAGCTTTCGAAGGACACCAGGAAAAGTATTGTAGACGTGTACCAGACTGGGAAGAGTGAATCTACAATGGGCAAGCAGCTTGGTGTGAAAAAATCAACTGTGGGAGCAATCATCAGAAAATGGAAGACATACAAGACCACTGATAATCTCCCTCGATCTGGGGCTCCACGCAAGATCTCATCCCGTGGGGTCAAAATGATCATGAGAACGGTGAGCAAAGATCCCAGAACCACACGGGGGGACCTGGTGAATGACCTGCAGAGAGCTGGGACCAAAGTAACAAAGGTCACCATCAGTAACACACTACAACGGCAGGGAATCAAATCCCGCAGTGCCAGACGTGTTCCGCTGCTGAAGCCAGTGCATGTCCAGGCCCGTCTGAAGTTTGCCAGAGAGCACATGGATGATACAGCAGAGGATTGGGAGAATGTCATGTGGTCAGATGAAACCAAAGTAGAACTTTTTGGTATAAACTCAACTCGTCGTGTTTGGAGGAAGAAGAATACTGAGTTGCATCCCAAGAACACCATACCTACTGTGAAGCATGGGGGTGGAAACATCATGCTATGGGGCTGTTTTTCTGCCAAGGGGACAGGACGACTGATCCGTGTTAAGGACAGAATGAATGGGGCCATGTATCGTGAGATTTTGAGCCAAAACCTCCTTCCATCAGTGAAGGAGGTTCACTGATGGAAGATGAAACGAGGCTGGGTCTTCCAACATGACAATGATCCAAAACACACCGCCCGGGCAACAAAGGAGTGGCTCCGTAAGAAGCATTTGAAAGTCCTGGAGTGGCCTAGCCAGTCTCCAGACCTCAACCCCATAGAAAATCTGTGGCGGGAGTTGAAAGTCCGTGTTGCTCGGCGACAGCCCCAAAACATCACTGCTCTCGAGAAGATCTGCATGGAGGAATGGGCCAAAATACCAGCTACTGTGTGTGCAAACCTGGTAGAGACCTATAGTAAACATTTGACCTCTGTTATTGCCAACAAAGGTTATGTTACAAAGTATTGAGTTGTATTTTTGTTATTGACCAAATACTTATTTTCCACCCTGATTTACGAATAAATTCTTTACAAATCCTACCATGTGGATTCATTGATTTTTTTTCCACATTCTGTCTCTCACAGTTGAAGTGTACCTCTGGTGCAAATTACTGACCTCTGTCATCATTTTAGGTGGGGGAACTTGCACAATCGATGGCTGACTAAATACTTTTTTGCCCCACTGTACTTGTTGACCACCTCCACCTCCTCTCCCTCTATCTGAACTGGCAGTGGACCTTCTCTGGACCTCCCGAAGTCCACAACCAGTTTCTTGGTCTTTGAAGTGTTGAGTTGCAGGTGGTTTGTGTGACTCCATGCGACAAAGTTCCTCAGCAGACTTCTGTACTCCTCTTCCTGATCATCCCAGATACACCCCATGATGGCCATGTCGTCTGCAAACTTCTGAATATGGCATAATTCAGAGTTATAGCAGAAGTCAGAGGTGTACAGGGTGAAGAGAAGAGGGGACAGCACAGTTCCCTGTGGTGCTCCTGTGCGGCTGACTTGTATTTTTATTTTTATTAATATACTTTTATTTATTCACTCCACATAAAATGTAATAAATAAATCATATAATACAAAAGCCAACTATTAGCGGTTCAACTTTTAACTATTTAAATTTTCAGCTTTTTCCTTTTAAACATCTTTAAAGTGAAACAACACAAAACACTGCAAACCACAATACAATTAAATATAAATTAAAATATGAAAACAAAAAGAACATGCATATTCTCTGTCATATGGACCTGCATGAATAAACTTTCTGAATCCTTTATCATCCGCAACTGAAAATAGTTGTGGATGATTACTATACCTTTCTAATGTGACGTTGTTGTCCCTGTCTCTCTTTCTCTCTCTCTCTCCCTCCTGTAGTTACCTAGCATGTGTAACTACCGCCCCTCCCCCCTCTTCCCAGCACAAAGCACAAGGCTCGCGTGCGGAGTGAAGCAAAAGTGCGAGAGAGAGGGTGAGAGAAAGAAAAAACAAACCCAGGGCTCGCGATAAGGAGCCGGCTCGCGTCATTCACGTCAAAGACCCGGCTCTAAGAGCCATTTCGTTCGCGACCGACACATCACTAGCATTTAGGTATAAACACAAAGAAAAATGAATACCAGCACAAAGAGATTTTAAAGTGATCGCCATTCTGATTCTACTTTAGAAACATGGACTGTATTATTGTAGGGTCTTTACCTTACAATATAACACACCTTCAGCCAACTGTTGTTGTGATTTAGTGCTACATAAATAAATAAAATACCATACAATACAAAGCAATTTGTCCACACTGAAAACTATTTTGCGAGCGTGTACATACAATATAACACAATACAATATAATAGGACGACCACAGATATGAGTCCACTGTCAGAGGCCATCAGAAGATCATTTGATGATCAATAAGCTGTTTTACAACTAATCTTTTAAGCATTTTTGAGATAAAAGGAAGGTTGAAGATTATCTTATAATAAGCTATTAATGATGAGATTTTTTTTTTAAAATTACAGCCACCTTAAAGGCCTGCAGTATGTTTTTGGTTTCAGAAAAGGTGATCAAGTTCGGTTTAATCTATTCTGAATGTCTTCACCCTGAGTTAACCTCATGCATGAGAAAGAAAGCCATGAATGAAACTCTGATACTACAAATCATCGTGTCAACGGTTACAGAAAGGGAGGAGCCACCATTTTAAATGAGTGCTTGGAATATGAATGTGTCAGTGTGGAAACTGATGAAATTGATATCTATCGAAATCTACTCTACATTTTATTTTTAAACATAACTAAACTGGGATAAAAGGCAAAGAGATTGCAACTTAAAAAGAAACACTGTCATCTAGTTAGACCTAGTAAGACTGCATGCTGCCTGACAGCACTTAATAATGCAGTGACAGTCTCATTTAGATTAGCAAGAATGAAACTAGTTCAGGAGAGCACTGCTAGATAAACAATGAGGTTTGTGACGATGTGGTTGTGGTGAACCCGGAAAATGCTGATTGAAGATTAAGAACAACTCAGGACACAATAAGTCTGTAAAAAAGAGAGAAGTGACAAAATGGTAACAAGAGAGTATTCTGATGAAGAGACCAAACCTTTAAACTGAACTGAAACATAACCATCTTCCTATAATGATATGCATGCAAGCTTCTCCTCATCCACATGCACAGGAAGTTAAGTTTTGCATCAGACACATCTGGCACAGAATGACACAGCAAAATAAAGTGAAATGTTATTTATGCCAAATAATAGTTGGGGGGGAAAAAGGATAAATGTGAGAAGTACAATTCAAGTTCAAGTTCAAATTTTATTCACCACATGCAGTGGAATGAACCCGCCCCCCGACCTTACACACACAACACAGACATCACATGGGGATACAAGTCAGAGAACGGTTGCATTACGCAAAAACCACTGAAATGTACAATGGGAAAGTACAAGAGGGAAAAAAAGAGACCTCTACTCATGCTGGGCTACAGGAGGACAGCATGAGAACAGGAAACAAAAAAAAAACTCCTCTACACAGAAAGCACATAAATGTCCACAGTACAACATTATAGAGCACTTGACCAGCAACAGGGTTGGGTAGGGGATAAGGAGTAATTCCAGGCAACACAGCAGCCATCCTGCCACTGCGCCGACTCTCCAGCGCGGGCCCAGACCCGCCTCGTGTTCCCAGGAGGCAACAAGCATCGAAGGCATTGGAAGGGGAGGGGGATGTGTGAGTGCTTATCAGTGTAAGTGTATGTGTGTGCGTGTCCATAGTTCAGCTGAGACAGTGTCCTTCGCCCTTCAGGCTAAGTAAACAGTCTACCAGCCAACCCAGGTGGCCTTGCATATTTATATATATGTGTATATACTAATATAATACTGCAAAACTGTACTAACAAAAGCTGTATAAAAATAAAGAGACTAGGTCTCCTTTTCAGGATGAAAAGTTCATGTAAAATGAGGCAACAGCAGAGGGGATATACATTATTATTATAACTGCTATAATTTATTATAAGTAAATCATTATTAGTGTTATTATATTTTAATATTCGGAACTGTTTTCAAATTGTTATAGAAAGGACAAACAACAGCCACTGGATGTTTTTTGTCTTCTCACAGGAGCTGAAGAAGAAATACAGATCACATGACTGGAATAAAGTTTAAACTGTTTTTGTGTAAAATTAATTAAATGTGTTTCTATTACTGATGAATCTCAAATTCACTATGACTGCACATAATAATTTACATTAACAAATTTTAGGATAATTTGTTGTTTTCTGTGTTTAGCATAATCTGAAACAAAATTCAGTCTCCGCTGGTTTGTTTTATTCTGCACTGAAACTGCATAACTCGATAATGTGAGGGGACTTTCTAACCACTAAACGGGTGCCAATTCTTCAAAGCAAACACCAGCTATCTGTATTTGTACCTATTTGACAGAGTTATACAGTTATGAGTGTGTCTTTTTTAGTGGCCGTCTGTTTTTTGACAACACATCATTCATTCCATTATGACTCAGAGCTGAGGCGTTACATAAAGTGGCAATTTTCTCCCCAAGTCTTTTCATCTTTTATAGATATGAATTCTTTTGAAATCATTTCTAAAACCAAACATTTGTCCAAAAAAAAAACTTAGTTAGAAATATAAAATGTGAGTGTTCGTTAAACAGTTTAAAGTGTGCCTTACTGATTTTACTGGGTGAATGTAGGACTTCAATGATCTGACTGACATTTTTTACAGTGTTTTGGCTCAAACAGCTTTTTAGATTAGAATAGAACAAAATAGAATAGAATAGACACTTTACTGTAATTCAGAACATACAACGGTTAGTTGTCATCAGAACATAATTTCACTACATTTAATTGCCATTGGACTACAAGTTATAAATTTAAAAAGATCTAAATATAAAGACAGTAAGTAAAAAGGTATGACATTGTGCTGCACTGAATATGCATTTACAATGTGCACATATACGGGGGAGGGGATGGGTTGAGTTTGGAGGGGCAGCTGTGTGTTTGCGTGATCAGGCTTAACTTGAACCTTTTCATTGTATGAGCTCTGAATGTTTAAATCATATCTAGAATCTAAACTTTCACAAGAAGCTTGTATATCTGCAGAAACTGAAATAGACTGATTATATCTGGGCCTAAGATCCTGATTCTTATACTGATCGCTTCAGCTCTCATCTCACGAATCGTCCACTGTGGATTGGCACTGATCGTCTCCCAGCCTGATCTTCAATATCTTATCTCTGACATGTCACAATATTGATCACGTAGATCATTTGATGCTTCTCTTTCTGCCTCCTCATCCGTTTTAATAATTTGATCTATTAAGGCCATCAAAGAAAGAGAAAATTCAATAAAAGATTCGCTTACTAATTGTTTACGGTTGAAAAATCTGTGTTGCAAAGAAATGTGAGAATCGAAACAACCTTAAGTTTCTTTCAGAGCACCAAAAATTTTCTCATCATTTTCTGTTTGATCATTTGGCAAAAAACTATCTCAATCCTCAATCCACCTCTGTCATCATTTTTGGGGGGGGGGGGGGGAACTGGCACAATCGGTGGCTGACTAAATACTTTTTTGCCCCACTGTATCTCAATCCATGGCATTACCCTCTAAAACATTACAAACAATTTGAGCTTGCTCCTCTTCTGTTTGGCCTCTTGTGTGCACAAGGTCTCTTATCTGTTCAATCCAGTCATCTAGAGTCAGTGAGCATGTTGTCATACAGGGTTGTATCTCAGTCTCTGACTCACTTCCTGTAGCTCCTGTTGAACCCATTAGGTCTGCCAACTTTTTAACTATCAAATAAGGGACGCTGTGGTGTGCCGAAGCACAATGCACAACCAGCTGGACATAGTGTAAATATGAACTGTATGTGATATCGTAAGTAACAGTCAATATACGTGACATTTAAAGTAGAATAAGGGATGAACCAATTTTGCTCATTATGTCGCAGCTAAAACGGGACAGCTGACAAACCTAGTACCCACAGATGCTATTTTCAAGTCTCCAAGTTCATTCTCCAACTCCTGTATGCATTGGATCATTGCTTGTTGCTCATCTCCTTCCATGATGGCAGTCAAACATTGACTGCTTCTTCACTCCAGTGTCCCTCCTGTCCTTGCAAAAGAAACTAAAATGAATAAAACTAAAATGAGACAAAAAGCAGCCACTCCCTTGGATCCTTTGGACAACCCCAAAAATGTTACAGAACACTAAGATGTAAAATAAAATGCCCAATATCAATTAAACATAAATTTTCCAAAAATTTGGTGCAGGAGTGCATTTTTGAAAATGAGCCATGAATACCTATCAAAAGCTATCACAGTGGCACAAGAACATTCTTTATTTATTTTTAACTACCATGTTATAAAGAAGAGAACAAACTTGGAGCATCAGATGAATGACCTTCATACCCCTGAACAATCTTACAATAGTCCCTGTGTGGGCCTCATCGCAGTACCATTCCCCAACTTTGATTTAAAACATGGTTTTGAAGTACAATGACTCACACATGTGTCCCTGATGAATGACCTCTCACCCCCATGTGGAAATGTATCGCCTAAATTTTTGAGCGCCATTAAGTCACATTTGGACTTCTTTGCTTGCAGATGACACCAACACGTTGGCCCATTACGAGCTGCAGTAATACAATCCTGCCTTAATAAGTGTACTTGACTTTGTTGTATGCTGTGTAAATGTGACTTTTGGGCTGGGTGAAATATGCAAAGCAGAATGAATATTATATTTGCTAATTGCTAATGACTGGTTAGTGGCCAGTCATGTGACATGGTCCTACTATCAGTAGTAGGTGTTATTTTGTTTTATTTTATTTATACTTATTTTTGGTTGATTGCTTTTGTAGAGATCACCTGGGGATTGTTTCCTCTGAAGTCTTCCCCCCGTGGATTACGAGTATGTTTTTATTTTGTGCTGTACATTCAGTCATTGCACTCAGTTAAGTTAAGAGTTGTGTTCAAGGGTTGGTGCTGCAGAAGCTTACTATTGGCCTTTGCTGCCTTTTTTCCATTTTGTTTGGGTTTCCTCCTGTCCTTTCAGTAACTGGGCAGTAATTTGCTTTAGAGTCAGCTTTTTGTGTTAGATTTTTGTGGTGACCCAGAACATTTGATCTGTGTGTTTTACTTGGGTTTTGAAGTCTCCTTTTTATAACAGTGTTTAAACCACATGTAGGGTAATTTCCAATAAACCAAGTTCAAAAAAGGGGAGTCTATGGCTGACACGTGTTCCTGGTTTCCAAAAGAAATGCTTCCAGTTGCATTATGGTTTGAAGACTGTTTTATTTATTACAAACTGAGCATGTAACAATGAACTCCTTCCAAAAAAGGCATGAAAATTCCAAAAAATAGCAGTTATCCAATACTAGCTGTGTACACGGTCAGAAAACCGTGAGACTCCTAACCTCTCTGTCCATGCTCCTCCCCTTCCCTCTCACACAGGGTTTCATGCTACTACTGCACTTATGTAATGAATCTATGAATAATAAAACAAACATGAACTCAATCGCAAATAAAATATAAAGCAGACGTCTGGCGCTTACATTACCGGCCCCTAATTGTTCTAATAATGTATTGCCTTAGAACAATTACCACATTTTTTAACTTTACAAACTTAATATGAACCACGTTTAGACATATCCAATGTTTAAACACATGACAAAATATTATTTATAGACAAATGAATTGTCCAATACTTTGCCAATCAGCTTTGCAAAGTATATTAAGGCTGGTTTCTGTCCATTTCCAAAAGAACAGGTGAAAAAGAATAAGAAAGAAAAGAAGGAAAGAGAGAAAGAAGGAAAGAGCCAGAGGTTGCTAGCACATGGCTCATCGTAGGGGCTTAGTCTTTACCACTAGCCCATTCAGATTCCACAAGCAGACAAATCTTGGTGATGGGTCTGTCCAAAACATTAGTCTTTGTCTTTATCCGTACTCGGCGAACGAGACCCTTCTTGTCTGGAACTGTTTTGATGATCTTTCCCATAATCCATGAATTTCGTGGTGCACAGTCGTCCACAAGAAGAACAACATCTCCTTCTGCAAAGTTTCTTGATGCTGTGGCCCACCGCTGACGTTCCTGAAGTTGAGGTAGGTATTCTTTAGTCCATCTCTTCCAAAATAGATTGGACATATATTGCACCTGTTTCCATCTACGTCGTGAGTAGAGGTCATTCTGGTCAAACAATCCTGGAGGCAATGAAGATTTTGTTTTCAACAACAAAAGATGATTAGGTGTCAGAGCCTCCAAATCATTTGGGTCGCTTGATGCCCTGGTGATTGGTCGGCTGTTGATGATCGACTCTGCCTCGCATAAGACTGTATGAAGGCATTCTTCTTCCAGAACTTGTTCTCTCACAGTAGAATTCAGCACTTTTCGTATTGATCTTATCAACCTCTCCCATGCTCCGCCATGATGTGAAGCAGTGGGAGGGTTAAATGTCCACTTAATTCCATGCTGTTGAAATAGATGCTGAAACGGTGAAGTGTTCCAGTCAGCGATTGCTTCCTTCAGCTCACGATTGGCAGCAACAAAATTTGTCCCATTATCTGAGCGAATCGCCTTCACTTGTCCTCTCCGTGCTATGAAGCGCCGGATTGCATTTATGCATGAATCTGTGTCTAATGATGAGGCCAGCTCTATGTGTACTGCACGAACCGCTAAACAAGTGAATATAACACCGTATCTTTTTAAGATGGTTCTTCCACGTCTTACTTCGAATGGGCCAAAGTAGTCTACACCAACCCGGGTGAAGGGTGGATCATCTGGCAACACTCGCTCTTGTGGAAGATCAGCCATCAGTTGTTTCCCAACTCTCCCATGCAGGCGACGACATGTCACACACTTTGCGATGATCTTTCTAATGGCTGTGTTGGCACTTGGGATCCAAAACTTCTGTCGCAATTCAGAGAGCATGTGATTGCGCCCTCCATGCCCAGTTTCTTCATGTATCTGTTGGAGGACTAAGTCAGAAATGTGAAAGTCTCTAGACAGGATAATAGGCTGCTTAGCGATTTCCGGCATAGCTGCCCAGCTCAATCTTCCACCAACTCTCAACAGATCTTCCTGTAGTACAGGGTTCAGTTTGTATAAATGGCTGTTGCGCTTCACACTTTGTCCCTTGTGAAGAGCTGAAACCTCTTCCGAGAATTTCTCCTTTTGGCAAAATCTGATTATATCGAGCTCTGCTTGATTCAGGTCTTCCACTGAAATTTGTGTAGGCTTAAAGCTTGTCCTGAAACTGTCAATCTGACTTTGCCTCAGCTGTCGATCATTGTCAAAGCTATTCTCCACGCTGGTTACGCATAGCTCTTTACGTTTTTGACAGAGACTCCAAAGTAAGGCTTTAAGTTTCAGGAACCACGCCACCGCTCTTTTCAACTTTGTCCATGATGAGAAGTAATTTATCAGTCTCTTGAATGGAGCAACATTTTCTTCCACCTCTATTTTGTTTACTGTGGCCTTCTTGATCTCAGGATCACCAGAAGTGATTTCCGGACAATTCAATGGAGTGTTAGGCCAAAACTCTACTGGACTGCGAAGAAAATCTGGCCCAGACACCCACGTTCTGTTCTTCATAAATTCATCTACTCTTTGCCCTCTTGAGGCGCAGTCAGCAGGATTCTTGTCTGTGCTGATGTGTTTCCACTGTTCCACATCAGAGCCTTTCAGAATAGCTGCAACTCTGTTTGCCACAAACGTACGAAAACGCGTGGTCTCATTCCGGAGATACTGGAGCACCACCGTACTGTCTGTCCAAAAAACTGATTCTGCAAGGTTCAGTTGTAGCTCTCTTCTCAGGACACTATCCATCCTAATGGCTACTGTAGCAGCAGTCAATTCCAGACGGGGTATGGTAGGAGGCCTGAGAGGCGCCACTCTGGACTTGCCCATCATAAATGCACATTGTGTCTCATTGCTCGTGTTACGCATGAGTAGGTAGCTGACTGAGCCATATGCATCCTCACTTGCATCTGCAAAGTGATGTAGTTGTGCAAATACATCATTTCCAAAATCTTTGGGCTTGAAACATCTTGCAACTGAGAAGTGTTCCAAAGCAGGAAGGCTGGTTAACCAGTCAGTCCACCGCCTCTTTATGTGCTCAGGTAAGTCGTCATCCCACCCGATCTTCAATCTGCACAATTCCTGCAGGATAATCTTTGCTGGCAAGACTGCTGGCGCCAAAATGCCTAATGGGTCATACACTGATCCAATGACAGAAAGAAGTCCTCTTCTTGTGAATGGGCGATCTTTGATGTTGATCTTAAATCTGAATGTGTCTGACTCAACACACCAATTGAGACCAAGGGCCCTCTCAAGTGGAAGTTTGCCATGATCCAGGTCCAGGCTTTTCATTTCTGCTGCCAGTTCAGACTTTGGGATGGAGTCAAGCACCTTCCTTCGGTTGCTCACCCATTTGTTGAGACGGAAGCCTCCGTTGGCACAGATTTTCATTAGATCTTGACACATTGATATAGCTGCCTCCTCCGTAGCGACAGACTTGAGACAGTCATCAACGTAAAAGTTCTGCAATACTGTTTGAACAACTTCAGCTCTGAACTGCCTACTCTGGTCTTCAGCACACTTCCTCAAAGCGAAATTGGCACAACTGGGTGAGGATGTGGCCCCAAACAAATGCACAGTCATCTTGTGCTCAGTCAAAGCTTGATTGCAGTCGCCACCTGTCCACCAGAGGAACCTAAGTAAGTCAGAGTCACCGTCAGGCACCTTCACCTGGTGAAACATTGCTTCAACGTCTGCCATAATTGCAACAGGTTCCTGTCTAAATCGTATGACAACACCAATGAGACTGCTGGTCAAATCTGGACCCTGAAGAAGTTGATCATTCAGGGATGTGCCCTGATAGGATGCTGCACAGTCGAACACAACTCTTAATTTCTGCTTCACAGGGTGGTACACGGCGTGATGGGGTATATACCACACTTTTCCTTCTTTGTGCGCCAGTTCATCATTTGACAGTTGTACTGCATAGCCCTTTTTAAGAAGGTCTTCCATGAAGTCTGTGTACTCTTGTCGGAAGCAGTCATTCCTGAGAAATTTAAGCCTCAAGTTACGTGCTCGTTGTTCAGCGACTGAGCGATTATTTGGCATGTTGACCAATCTGTTCTTCAGAGGTAGACATATTGTATAGTGGCCATCCATCAGTTTTGCAGATTCCATGGCCATGTCCATAAACTGATGGTCCTCTCTTGACATTTCCACTTCATCATGTTTTCTTCCCTCTGGAAAATCCACCATGAACTGTTGAAGCCACAGGTTCTCTAAACGGCTCACTGATATGCGGTTTGCATTAGCCTTGGCTGGGTTTCTCTTGTCTGCATGACAGCCAGTTTCTCTCAAAGGTCCATTCACAGTCCAACCTAGCTTGGTTCTTACAGCATACGGTCCATTACCTACACTGCTTACAACCTCCCATGGCTCCATTGCTTTAGGTACATTTGCTCCTATAAGCAATCCAATGTCAGTCTCAATTCGAGGCAGTTTTACTTCTTTAAGGTAAGGCCACTTTTCGAGATCTTTCTGTAGGGGTATGTTTTCTTTTCCTACAGGTATTGTCCTTTGTGTAAAGACATCTGGCAGATCAATAAAGTCGTCACCAGATAAACTACTGACCTCCAAGCCTGACACTACATGAGTACAGACAGGTTTCTCTTCATTCATAGTTTTCAGTAGTATGTCAGTTTTCCTTCCAGTGATCTTCAATTTGTCCATTAATGTCTCTGTACAGAATGTGGCAGAGCTTCCTGGGTCCAAGAAGGCGTAAGTCTGCACTACTACACTTCCCTTTTTGGCCTTGACCTGTACAGGAACTATTGCAAGTGTGCAGTCATCTTCCCCGGCCCCAGTTGGCCCACAATCCTCAGACTCTGCACAGACAAAGGCACTTAAGATTGTTTGACTTTCACTGTTCTTAATTTTCTTCTCTGTGTCAGCGTCTGTGTCCCTTTTCTTGATATGCAACAATGTATGATGAGCAAGAGAACATACCTCACAGCTCACCTTTCTCTTACAAAGTTTGCTCATGTGACCTTGCTTCAAACAGCTAAAACACAGTCCTTTGCCTTTCAAAAATTCCAACTTTTCGTTGTGTGGCTTGCCCTTAAACTTACCACACAGGTCTATGATGTGCCCACCGTTACAGAACAGACATGCCTGTGGAGTGGGTTTCACATAATTTGTGTTTTCCATTGTCTTTGTGTCTTTCTCCTGAATGTCCAATGGTATGGCACTGGTGGTGAATGACTTCTTCATTACAACCCTTTTCTGATCCTTGTTACTGTTTTGTTTAATGGTGAATGGTTTAGCAGTGGTGCTATCCTTTATGTCACCAAAAACAGGGTGAAGTGCAATTTTGGCTTGTTTATTAATAAACTCCACCAAATCATTGAACTTGACTCGTCTGTCGCCTCGCTCTTGCATACCACACACAACAGATCTCCACCTTTCACGTAACTTGTATGGAAGTTTTGCTACAATGGCTTTCAGGCTTGCGACGTTATCAAGTTCCTCCATGTAACTCACTTCTGCCATGGTGTTACAGCAAGCTGTCAGAAAGAGTGAAAACGCATTTAAAGCTTCTGCATCTTCTGGCTTGATAGGTGCCCAGTTTGAGACCTTGTTCATGTAGGCTACAGCAACTTTGTAGTCATTTCCGAAATGCTCTTTGAGGAGCTGTTTAGCCTTGTGATAGCCTACATCTGGCTTCATATGAAGGCAGCTCTTTATTAGCTCTTTCGGCTGTCCATTAGTGAACTGCTCTAAGAAGTAGAGGCGATCCTTAGGACTTTCAGTGCGAGACTCTACTCCGTGCTCAAAGGCGCTTACAAATGTATTGTAATCTAGAGGATCACCACTGAAGGCAGGGATGTCTAAAGGTGGCAATGTCATCATTTTTTGTTGTTTCACCATCAGCTCTGTTATATTATTCTGACGTGTCATAACAGTACAGAGTGTTTCAACTGCTTGCTCATCTGCTGCAAAATCCACTCTAGACTGCTGCGTACCAATAGGGTGATTTTGTAAAGGCATGAATTCCCCATATCCATTTTCTGTGTTGGTGACTGGAGTTTGACTTACAGGTAATGGTATGAATCCAGAATCAATAGTCGTTGGGTATGCAGGACTCACATGTGACGAGCGCTCATTTTCAAAATTCTCTAATACCTTTATTTTAGCATCAGAGGCGGCAATAGCAGTTTGCAGATCTAGCTGCTCTCTTTTTGCTTTCAACTCAGTTTCCTGTCGTTCAAGCTCTTGTTTTTGTTTGAGAGCAGTTGCTTGTGCAAGCAATGTGGCTCTCTCCATTTCAGCTTTGAGGCGTACTGAGGAAGCAGTGGACACTTGGCTCCCAACGGCTGACCTGCGCCTCCTGCTTTTACTGCTTAATGCAGCGGACATCACAGAAACACTGTCGGAAGGCTGGATGTCTGCATCACACTGTCTAGCTTGTTCTGTGCGCTCCTCAGCTGCTTTAACCCACGTTTCCACATGTTGCATAAATCCACGAATACGACTAGCATTAGGTTCATACCAAGAACTTTGGTCCTTTTCAAATTCTTCCTCATGCATTAATACTCTCAAACTATCATTCATCTTACACAGTTCTCCAAATGAATCTTGGTAGTCTAAACGCAATTTCTGCTTAACAGCATTCACGTTAGCATCATCTTCCATTAGCCGTTCGAGCTGATTAGCTTGGCTAGTTAGGTGGCCTAGCTTAGCCTTTCTAGACTGGGTCAACCTGTGCAGCTTTTCCTCGACAGCCTTTTCTGTCATTTTTGGTTCTCTTTTTCCACACACTAGTTCTTCATCACTCTCATGCATTATGACAAATTTCCACAGTAGCAAAGCTTGTTTTCACTGCTTACCGTGATTCTTCCTCCAAGTAGGCTATTGCCTTCAATCCACAGTGCACGGCGTTGCTAAACATGATCCTTTTCAGTATTCCTTTTCCCAAAAAAGGAGCAAGAAGGTTTTCTGACTAAATGTAGGGTAATTTCCAATAAACCAAGTTCAAAAAAGGGGAGTCTATGGCTGACACGTGTTCCTGGTTTCCAAAAGAAATGCTTCCAGTTGCATTATGGTTTGAAGACTGTTTTATTTATTACAAACTGAGCATGTAACAATGAACTCCTTCCAAAAAAGGCATGAAAATTCCAAAAAATAGCAGTTATCCAATACTAGCTGTGTACACGGTCAGAAAACCGTGAGACTCCTAACCTCTCTGTCCATGCTCCTCCCCTTCCCTCTCACACAGGGTTTCATGCTACTACTGCACTTATGTAATGAATCTATGAATAATAAAACAAACATGAACTCAATCGCAAATAAAATATAAAGCAGACGTCTGGCGCTTACACCACATGTGGGATCTATGGAAGCTATTAATGTTTTTTTTAATGTAAGTTATCTAATTAGTGAAGTTTGTTTCTGTAACATCTTCACAGTACTAATCGATAGGTCATCTGCTCTAAACTGAAGATTAAATTTATTTGGTAGTTTGAGTGTTTGGTTTCTGAAAGATGGATTTATAAATGCTTAATTTTGCTAAATCACTGGAATGATGCCCTTTTATTAGCTGCAGGTCACCAATATGTTTGTGCAGTAGTGTTAATCACAGAGGACATATTTGATTTCAGATTTTGAGTCTATTAATAAGTTATGTTTTTACTCACGATCTAAAGGCCTAAAGTGGAGGTGACTACTTGCCCTGGTGGTAAGATCATCCGTGGTTTGTGATTATTTATGCATCGCCCACTGGTAAGCCACAGCTCTGAAACAGCTAACAGCACACGCAAATAAATTATTGGCTCTTCTGATGTCTGTTTTACATTTCTGTTAATAAATTATTTATTTTACACTCTGAACCACGCCCGTGTCTCAGGTGTTGCAGACCTGGGTGCCTTCTTAGTAATTTGCAGTGTTTCAAACGCCCCCACCACGATGCCGCCCTGGGGAATTTCACCCAGAGAATATGGGTGGAATTCCCCAGGGCAGCGTTGTGGGGTTTACCCCATGACTGTGAAACCTTCAACCTCCTAATCGCCACAACAACATTTTGTGTTTGCAAAATTTGATGAATTCGGGTCAGCTGTAGATAATAGCACCAAAACAGGCTAGGACCACCCCTGGTCCTAGCCTGTTTTGGTGCACTCCCTCCCTCAAAGTTTGTCCATTCTGCGCTGCAGATGGGTTGCTTGTGTTAAAAATTTTAATTGCCTTAATAGCGATAACGGCGTTAACCTTGATAGCCCTAGTTTTTTTTTTTTTGTTGTTTTTTTATTTTGTTTTATATTGCGAGTTGGTTATTAGATGCCGCAGCCAGCCAGAGCATCCCCGCCGTCCCGCCCCTCTCCTCCCTGTGCAGCAAGCAGCAGGCGCACCTCATGGATGGAGGGCACCCAGTACGCAAATGGGCAATAGAAAACGGCCTTTGCGATCGCAAGAATGCACTGGCATGATGTCAGGGCAGTAAGGGTGCGAGCAACCTTTTTTTCTTTTTAATACATGATGCACCACGATGCAGCCCTGGGCTACGGCCCATGTCGCCCATATCAAAAGCCGGCACTGATAATAGCGGCAATATACAGTAAACCCAAGTCTTTGAAAACCTGAATGAACTGAATTTGGATAAATTCCCTGAACTCTGTTTGTGTCTGACAAGACTGACAGACTTTGCAGTTAAATTATGGTCATTGGTTAGAACACATAGTTCCCCTTCCCCACAACCCACACAGTTCAAGGCCCTTCTCACTGTGGTAAAAGAGGAAATGTGAAATATGAGCTTTTAATATTGTTTTATGTGTTTGTTGTTTGTTCTGCTAAATTGCGGCCCAACATCTCAAAACAGAAACCATTCAAAGCAGTAAAGCATCATTATTATTTCTGATTCTGATTAAACATTAAACTAGTGACATATATACTCATGTGACTCCTCAAACAACTAACACGTTTTGTCACTTTACGTTATTTCTATGCTCTGTCTGCAGCTACATTTATTTCATCTCCCAGTCTGTATGAACTTCCTGTCCGTCCACGCTGGATGAGGAGTACAAAGTATTTTTGAATAATGTGTCCTGTAACCATGCATCAAACGGTTGTTAAAAATAACACAAGTGGACCCCGGTAGCAGATCACTCAGACACGCTTGGTAGTAGTGAAACAGATTTATTTAGAATGAAAAACACAAAAACATTAAGGGGGCGAGGGAGCGCGCACACGGAGACACTCGAGTGTTAGTAAACAGGGAAAGGTGAGATACTTCAATGGTGGACATTGGTTGCACACAGATGTTTTACTTTGGCAGCAACTTAAACAACTGAGTCAAATTAACACTTAAATTCAAAACACATAAACCCAAGAAGGTGGTCAGTCTTCTTTTTTTCAGTCTAAAAATTGGAGCGCTTACTTGTCACACATTTACTGAGGACTCGGACGAGGTGCGTGGACCTCGTGGCGGGGTTGGCCATGATAGTGTAGGCGGGCAGGGTGACTGACATCCAAAGGTGACAAACGAAGGAAAGGTAAGGCAGACTGGCGAGCGCTGAAGTGACCCTCAGGTTGTGGACGGCTGGGGTGACAGCGAAGCAAGGTGGCAGTAAAACAGGCGAAAATAATCCCAAAAAGACTTTGATTACTGGAGGATTTCCACACGAAACACGACTGAGTCATTACCATTTGCTCAGACAATACTCTGACAACAGACTTCTACCACTCCGCTATTTAACAAGTGTGTAGGGAAATGCCGTGAGTCACCCCCCCCGCGCGCCTGCTACATAATGGGGAACCACAGCAAAACATGCGAAGCAGATGTAACAACAGACAGCTGTAGGGACCGAATGCTTTAAATGTAAAGGATATTTCAGTGATTATTTTGAAATATTGTCAAACGCTGTTACAGATTGTTCGGTTAATAAAGATGAAGTTTATACTAGACCGCGTTTGATTGAGTGTGTTGGACAGCTGTAATTATGAAACGGGCTTGAGACGTGTGCAAATTTGAAAGGGTGGGCTTTTCGGCTGAACTAACGAGGAAGTCCTGAAAGTTTTTTCTGCTTGAAAAGCTGCGTCATTTATTTATTCCCCATGTTGGGAGCCATGTGCAGCTGGATGAACAGTCGGAGCTCTGGATGAGCAGAAATGTGGATTCTACCGCAGAACGTTTGAGAGAACGATCAAAGTTTGGGTTTCTTTTTATTGAGGCTGCTTCTGCGTCCGAGTCGGGAAACAAAGACACGACAGTAAGTACATTTGTGTTGAGGCCTGCTGCATCATACAGTGTAATGAAATCTCCCGATTTTCCTGACATCTGTATGCTTTAAAATGGAATGTTATAACAACAGTGGCCTGAAATTGAAACCCACGAAAACATCACCACAACTAATTGAAAAAAAAAGAAGGTCGTTTGCATTTCTCCGCCTTGCATTGACAGGGCCTAAATTATTTTCTGCTCCTTCCATGTGTTGCTTGCCTGTGTTCCTGCCAGATGTCCAGAAAAGATTAAAAAAAAAAAAACAACAACCCCAAAACAACAAAAAAACGTGTCAGAATAAATGTATTACATAACAGCTGATAATCTAAGATGCACTATATAATAAAATACTTGATTGTCTACTGGAGCTGTGATATGAGTTATTTAATAAATGTTGTAAATAATGATGTAGTTAAATGTTCTCGTTCTGCGGTTTCACTCTTTAGGGCTCAATGAAGAATGCCAGGCTGCACAGCTCTCTTCTTCTCAGCATTAACAGCGACTCTCTTCTGTGCTGTAGTCGGTGAGTAGCTCCTAATGTTTCTGTTTCTAATGCATACACATTCTAAAAATAAATGTGTAAGCTAAAAAAATGTCAGTTTAAATTAATTTTTTGAGTTACGACAATTTATTTCAAAATTATATTGAACCCACAAACTATATAAAGTTAAGGGAATTTTGTCTCTACAATCAAAAGTCATTCTAATGAACCCTTACTTACTTTTGAGTAAACACCTTAAAATGTTTTTAAGTCAACCAATTAATATGTTCCTTAACAATTTTTCTACATTATTTAAAAGTATTTAATCTGTTATGCAGTTAATCACAGTCATTACAAAAGTTAATCATTAATCATTTAAAAAAATTAACTTGCTGATTTTCTTCATCATCATTTATTTTAGCGTTTTCTTGTTTTTGCATTTGTAATAGGTTATTAAATAAATTAATCTTAAATAAATTAAGTCAACATTGTCTAAGCAACTAATGATTTTATATGTAACTGTAGATATTTCAACACTTTATGTTTAAACATTGAAAATAAACTTGAAATGTTTTTTCCCCAAAATGTATAAACACATTAGCCTTCAGTAAATCGTTTGTAACATCAAAGTAAATTTACACAATCAGCCTTTATGTGTTTAACGCCACAGTAACAAATGTGTTGAATCTGTAACTCCACTTACAAAAAAAACATTTAGCAAAAGGACTACCTTCAACCAATTGTTAAATACATGTTAACTTTCTATGCACTCTGAACCTCTTAAAGTCTTGCATCTTTCTTTTATATAATGCAGTAAAAAACGTTTAAAATCAGTTTTACACATACAAGACTCAGTTTTCATAACAACATAATTAACAGTATTGTGCAATGCGTAACAGAGTTCTATTATGTGATATTATGCACATGTGTAGAGCACAGCACCTTGGCATGTCCTGTCCCTCAAGGATTTTTGTTCCCTCCACCACACTGATTGTAGTCTTATTGTCAGATCCGGGCGTGTACTGGTCACCAATCAGCACACCAATTTTTTTAAACACCTGCTTTTCAAGGTTAGCCTTAAACTCTTCAGTATGTTAAAGAAAATCTAAAAAAAGGTTAGTGGATTATATCATACACTGTTATCCTAACTAAATCTTAATTAATTTAGATCATCAGTTTAGTTCTTATTTATTTTTTAAAATTACGATATCATAATACAAGTCAATAAAAACAGATTCACTATTTTTTTGTTTTATATTCCTCCCAAAGCAGATGTTTGGTTAATATATCTAACTCAAGTTATAATAATTAATTAGAAATTTCCAGTTTGTTATTAAATTTGTTTCCCTCTTCCACTTCTACTTCTATTTTGTCATGCAGACACTGAAATGATTAAGTGAAGCCCTAATTTCCTTATTTAAAATTTTTAAGGAGCCTTTTGCAATGGCCAACACCTATGCTGAATGGGCCACTGACATGTGTGTGATATGGGGCGATTATTGATCAAGATGTGACCTAAAGTGACTAAGACGGAATCATGATGAAGGGTATGCAGTTCTGAATAAATGGGTTTTGCAACATGATTTCAAAGTTGTGAGAGAGTGACTCACATTCATTCCTATGGGCAATTTATTGTTTCCAATTAACCTGTCCCCACCACTAACTGCCTGTCTTTGAACTGTGAGAGGAAGCGGGAGTACCTGGGGAGAACCCAAACAAACATGTAAAACCCACACAGAAATTGGTGGAATTGAACCCAGGCCATTCATGCTGTGAGACAATAGTGATAACCACCAAGCCCACCAAACTCCATGAAAAGGTTCTCTTCCAGGTTCAGTGGGTACTTCGATTGTGCCATTTAAGAAAAAACTCTAAGTATTGAAATAAGTATAAACCAACAAATTGAATTTTGAAGCCAAAGTTTTAATAATTATCATACTTCAAGACGCATGTCATTGATCTGCCCGATTCTCACTTCCCTTGATGAAACTACATCCATCAGTTTTGGGGTCCAGTGGTCAAGTTTAGCCATAAAAGTAGATTCAAGGCTTGCAGTGGTTATTTCCCCGAGAAACTTCTACCATTTTTACAAAAAAATGTCAGGCTTCACAAATATTTTCTTTTCAAAGCACACATTGCTTATGTAAAGTTTTAATGGCAAGTAGAGTCACATAGTCTTTGCCAGGATCATACTACTGAAAGCTTATTAACATATTCCCATATAGTCTGGTGGTTAAGCCTTCTGGTTTCCACCTAGGCGGCCTGGGTTTGACTCCTGGGAACTGTTTACATAATTTTGTTAGGAATTAATAAAGGATTCTGATATCATTAATATTGTCATATTAACATAGTATTTCCAAAAACGCAACTATTCCAAGAAAGGTAATAGTGATAGATACTGGTCTTAAGATCAAGAGCGATACTTCAGTTAAGCTTTATCACAAGCGTAACCGAAATAGTTTACAATATAATATAATGTGTTAGGCAAGTTTTATAAAGACAGAACGTGTGAGGCAAACAGACCAACTCTACAGGACCCCTTCTCACAGACGTATTCACAGTTTAAAGGCTTCTAACTCTGGTTAAAAAAAAAGAAAGTGATTGAAATTAGATAGCAAAATTTATAATATATGTATATAAGTCTTATCCATTCATATGCTAAAGTTCAAAATGGCTAAATAACATTGCTAAATAGTAGCATTACTTACATGTGGTAGTGCAATATTAGGTTGATGTAATTACCAAAATTATTAAGTCAACAGAACCCAAAAGCTCAGAAGACGTATCTCAATAATAAATTTGAGTTTTTCTGTTACAGCCATGCATTTAATCAAGTGGTGGTAACAGGTTTGATGAATTGTTTTTAGGGTGTGTACATGTACACATACAGACATGTACATACTTTAAACTTTTAAAAAAATGTATTTAGATTTATTTTCTTTAGAGCAGTCTAACTTCTGAGCTTGTCAGTGTGCTTAATGAATTTGAACGCCCAGTCTAACGGCTTGATTTGTCCGCTATTTGCTTATATACTCATTTAGTTTTGAGCATTTTTTTTAATTACTCCTAATTATTCTGTGTTGGTTTCTTTTTAACCCCTGAAGGTCAGACTAAATTCACTGTGAGTGCAAAACAGGAGGTCTACTGTGCAGAAGAAAACACTAACGTCACGATGATCTGGCTGCTCCATTTTGACACGAACAGGCCTCCTGACTCCCTGCTAATAGACCTAATGAATGTGAGAAGGACGACACAGATTTTCTTCTATGACAGTGAGAGTGACACTGAAGTGTACCCAGATGAGAACTACAGAGGGCGACTACATTGTAATCCACGGCTAGCCAGGAAAGGACGGCTTGAATGTCTTTTAACTGATGTGAGGCTCAACGATACGGGGACATACGACTGTGTGATTGTCCTTAACAGAGAAAGTAGCTACAAAACATGTGACCTCAATGTTAAAGGTAAGACGACATCACCATCTCCTTTGTTGGTATCCAGGACAATAACTAGACAGGAAAGAAATATTTTGACCTGAATAATCAAGGGATACCCAATTAGTGTGTTTCTTACACTAAGGGACATTTTTCCAGCTTTATCACAGTCAAAAAATAAATGAATAAAAAGAATAAACAAATGTGTCATTTCAGGTTGGGAAAATTCACAAACTGTATATTAAAATATCTACATAGCCAACTTAATACTACTTAATACTTTAAAGGTATCTCCTTGAATGAAACGGTAACTAAACCCCATGCTATATTATCAAAATATAATATTAGAATTGCAATGAATGTACTCTGTTTGAATCTGCTTATGTAGGATACATACAGTAAATTTTATAGATTTTTTTTTTTCGTGCTACCTACATTGTAGAGAGTAACTTTACCTCCACTCCTAAAAAGAGAAATTAGTATGGTATTACAGTGGGATTCAGCAGGTGGGGGGACCCTAAGACCTGTGTAGTGTCTCAGCATGGGGAAAATAATCACAACTTACATAATTAATATGAGCTTCAGTAGGTTTTCTTAGTGTACATGATGTGTTCAGCTGACCTGCTGCTCTTTGCGGGTTTACACAACTGAATTCAACAAGTAAGCAGTTTCACATGCCATCTTGGCTAATGCCCATCAACTACACTCACAATATATGGAGAGATGACCCAAATGCAGGACTCCAGGCTGGCTAAGAAGGTTTTATTACAGCGATATGAGGAACAGGTAAATGTGCAGGGATGGTTTGGGTCCTGGCCTCCCTAACCCTAGGAGCAGGAACAGGCGTAGGAACTCCCTGGACACCAGCCCTCCCCACCCGAGGAACAGGTACGGGTGAAGGAGTGGACTGTGTCTCAGCTGCCCTCGCTCTGGGAGCAGGCGATGGCTGGACACTAGTTGCCCCCACCTGAGGAACTGGCACAGACATGCTGAGCCCTAGCCCCTCTAGGAACCAGGACAGGGACTGGCTGTGCCCTAGCCACCATAAGCCAGGAAACTAAAGTAGTAGTAGTAGGTTGGGTCTGAACCACTCTGCAAGCAGAAACAGGCAGTGAGAGAGGTTCTGGCATGACCACAGGAGGAGAAAAATGATCAGGTTCAAAGTCGTAAATGTCCTTCGTGAAAGCCTCAGAGGGCAGAACAGTCTTTATGGATGTAGCTGGGTACTGAACAGTCACTAGCGCTTTAGCAGAGTGAACAGAATCTTTGACTTGGGGTGAGCAGGAGGATGTCTATATCACTCACCCAAGGGAAGTGCTCTGCATGAGAAGAGCAATAGCAGCGGGAGCCTTGCCTCCCCTTGGCGGAGGGAGCAGAGAAACTGGGTGATTAGTCTCTGGAGAGCCCAGACAGGAGGCAGAGTTGCTGAGCCATGTCAAGGAGGAAAAGCTGGCATGAACCATGGTTTCCACCTCAGTTTCCTTTCCAAAAAGGAAAGCGCTGACTACTGCAGCTCATATTTTTCAGAATCCGCTGGGTCCATTCCGTGTTCGAGTCACAGGTCTCGTCATTCTGTCATGTTCAGTGGGTGGAAAATGGAGAGAGGACCCAAATGCAGGGGCATTGAGGGCTTAAAAGAACTGGATAATGAGGAGGGTTGGTGTTACGCCCAGGGCTGGACTGGGACAAAAAATCGGCCCGGGAATTTTGACTAGAGACTGGCCCACCAGGATAAAGATTGAAAATGTGACGTCATTCAGGGGTAAAACCGCAAAGGATTCTGGGAACTTGTGGCAAGAGGTATTAGCGATAAAAAGAAACCCAAAAAATGCCAAGAAGCTGTTGTATTATTAACTGCAATAGCTGGTCGCATGACAGCCACGGGAAGCCGACGGGTAAAGAGATCGTTTTTTTTTTTTTATCGGATTACGTCGTTGAAGAGAAATTTTTTAAGCCATGTTTCCGAAGTAAGAGCCGACAGATGGTCTGGATATACCAAATATAACGTCTCAGAACACTTCAGCTCACATGTTAGTCTGCTCCAAGCATTCCCACAAAGGTCAGTCTTCTGTTGTAGTTAATACGTCATTTTTCTTAACATAATTGGTGATATAGGTTACAAGCAAGTCTGGCGCTGAACAGAAATTGTCGTGCTATGCTCCTTTGTTTATTGTGTTTATTGTGCATAAATAGTGAATTGTCCTGACACAATATTGCGTTTCGCTTCTGTTATTATGGTACATTGACAAAAACATATACTTTTATTCACAGGGTAAAACAGTTGTTTTGTATCACTAATTGTCCAGTGCGATTACAACATACAATATTATTGTCATTGCTACATTTCTGTAATGCTACCAGAAATTATTTCCACTACTAATTAATTACCGTTGAGCTCAAAGGTTATATTAATAAACGGTTAACGAATGTGTATCTATGACGACGATTTGTGAGACTGGTAAACTTACCTTTGTTCGTACGATGGTCTTTCGTTCTACACGGTGCATTTCAAGGTCCTGTACCCATCCGTCGGTAAACTGTACCTGGGCTTGTTGCAGTGACCTGAAGTTACTAAACTTCATGAGTGTATGCACTCACTCCAAGAACCGTATAATTATAAATCTGAGCGTGGTGAAAGTTGGGCAGCACGCTGACGTCTTTTGTCCACTCTGTGTGCTCGTAAGGGTCTGACCCTTTCACTGGTTTGATTTTTTCCTCGTATTTTTCTTTGTCTTTTCGTCGAGTCTGTCTTTGTACGGACCGGCATTGTTCTCCTTTTGTTTTGTACATTCCTTTTTTGTGCGGCAAAGAAAAAACAAGAAGGTATTGGAACCGGAGAATGAACGTTTTGCGGTGCTGCAAATGCTTGCATTTGATGCCGGTACTTGGATTGTTTTGCCACGAGTTCCCGGCATGCAATGCGCGAAAATCACGTGATTGCTAAACAAGGGGGAGGGTGCATCCAGCCTCCTCGGCTGTAATTGGTCCAGCCCAGAGTCGATCATGACCAATTGGCCCATCCAACACCTTTCATTATATATACCCTTCCTAAAAAAAAAAAAAAAAAAAAATCCATCGGCCCATAAAAACAAAAAATCGCCAGCGGCCCACCGGGCAAGTGCCCGGTATGCCCGATGGCCAGTCCAGCTATGGTTACGCCCCTAGTCTAGGCGTGTAGGGACGCACATAAGGTTGGAGGAGAGAGAGACAAATCCCCGCCCTGGTTCCCAAGCCAAACATCCAAACCAGTTGTGAGTAAAAAGGTGATTTTATTTAAGGAAAAGAAGCATAGCTCCAGGGTGAGCCCAGGCCAAAATAATAAACAAAACCAACTAAGTCCCACCAGAGAAAAACTAACTAAACCCTAGGAAAGAAACAGAACAAACAAATGACAGAGCTATCCCTCACTCCCTACCCGGAAAACAGGAGAAAACGGTTCCAAAAGAAAAGGCGGCTCACCCCTTCCGCTTCAGCCCAAGAATGCCTACGCTCTCAGCTAATGCACTAGGAGCGGCTTTCACAATTCACGCTCACACAAATACACAATAAAAATACAGGCTGGGAAAACCAGGGTCAGGGCCGCGTCGGCTGTCAAGCTACTCGCTCGCTCCACTCTCTCTCCCTCTCCCTGTGGATCTGTCAGAGCGGCTCCATGGTCCAATCAGCCGCTCACTACTCTTCATTAGGGGAGGGACCTGGAAAGAGTCTTAAGCACAGTACAGAAACACAGAAAGAAAACAGCCCATACAGGGTCCTCATGGCCACAGCCGTAACAGTTGGAAATAGGTGAGAACACAGCTGGAATAAATCTAACTAGTGACCCTAATGACCCAGACAAAGTAGAACTAAACATAATGCACAAAGACAAGAGGTTATCACAATAAAACTGGAAACATACATGGGAAACTTAGTGACAAAAGTCCAAATGGAAAACACTAGGTCAAACACTGAGGTACCCTGACAGATGTGCACATACATTTTTTTTAATGCACGGCAGAACAAGAGCACAATGGTAAGGTGCAATCTCTATCAAAGAGAGAAACAACTGGAGATTACTGTACTAGCCAAGCTACTGCTGGCTCCAGTTTCACTGCTCTGAGATCAGTGATCAGTCTGCACTTATTGTGGAAACAGGTAGCATTTGCAAGTATAGAAGCACCTTCATTTATCATCATAACTCATGAGTATGTATTATGTTAGAAACTTTTAATACCTTGTTTAGCACATGATTAATGAAAGCTTTGCTGATGGAGAGGGTAACTCCTGCCATGTCTGGTTAAACCACTTTATAGTTTCACTAGCCCCGCCCACTCAAGATCAAAGTGGACTGTACACTATATCGCCAAAAGTATTTGCTCATCTGCCTTCACATACATATAAACTTGAATGACATCCCATTCTTAAACCACAGGGTTTAATATGATGTCAGTCTACCCTTTGCAGCTGTAACAGCTTCAACTCTTCTGGAAAGGCTTATCACGAGGTTTAAGAGTGTTTATGGGAATTTTTGACTATTCTTCCAGAAGCACATTTGTGAGGTCAGACACGTTGGATTAAAAAAAAAAAATTCACATAATTTATGTGCAGCTAACATAACTGTGTGATGTCATAATGTCAAAATGGACCCAATTCTCATAGAAATGTTTCCAGGACCTTGTTGAATCTATGCCATGAAGAACTGAGGCAACTCTAAAGGCAAACGAGGGTTCAGCCTGGCAGCAAGATGTAATGAGTGAAATGGCCAGTTTGTGGTTTTTGGAAATTGTTTTCACACACCTAGGAAACGTAATAAAGAAGTTGTGTTGTGTAATCCTAGTGCTTAGTCTGTACCAGCTTCTCCATTTTTTTAACTAGTGACTAGGTTTTCTCAGAAGTTCATATTTATTGATCCTGTCACTCATGCTTGTTCAATGTCTTCCCAGCTGCCTTCAAAACACCTGTGGCAGAGACATCAACACCAGTGAAGAGTGGAAGGAACAGCCTATATGCAGTGCCAGCTTTGTTTATAGTGGCGATTTTTGTACTTTTCCTTTAGTAAATAACTACTGTCTATTTATGTGAAGTAGCAGCCCATTACAGATCACTCCTGAGACTGTAATGAGGCTGCTGACAGTTTTTTGAAGTATTGTCAAAATTCCTCAGAGCTGTACCACAGAGCAGTGCACACTTACATCATCCTCCACTGTCCCATATTTAACACAAACTTATGCACTTTTATTCCCAAGTTTGTTTGTTTTTTCAGTGATTTTTCCATTTTTTTTTCCTCTCTGACTTGCTGCATCCCATGTTGATATGTTTAGGCTAAAACATGTGGAAAAGAGAAGTTTAATCATCACTTCACCCAAAAATACTATTTATCCCAAATCTGAAACATGTTAGTTCATCCTAGCTGGATTGTTATTCACATCACAACATTGTCATTATTCACACAATGTATTTATTTTTCATTGGTACAATGTGTGACTAGCACAAATGCTAACCATAAACTGAAAGTAAAAGGGTTAGCAGCTGCTTTGTTATAGTTCTTACAATTTTAATGCTACCTCAGCTTTATAAGTTCTGAAGGAGTTAAAAAATATGCTGTTAATTAACTCTGGTGCTAATGGAGCTCCTTCAGTTTACATATAAGTGTTTTTGTATCGGCTTCTGTTTGCAAACCATCTTCTTCTATGGAGCAGTTTAGACTTGATAAAGGTTTATGTGCACATGCCTGGTAAGGACATGAGGAGGAAACAGCAGGAGCTGTGTGAGGCTACTAAAGGCAGTGCTATAACATTTTTCTGTTATCATTTTATTATAGATTAAGTGCAAGAGTTGTTAGGTGTGGATAATTAGATTATAGTTTATTGCAATAACAAGTTGTGCCTTGTTCTCAGATAGACAGCAAGTGGAGAGTGATATATGAAATGATGGGATGGAAGGAAGAAGAGAAGCAAAGAGTGAATCACAGGCAGAGCCTAAATTATTTCTCACAGTTTTTTGTTGCCTTATGGTTCCAAGCGCTGTCACCAATCTTTGCATTTTGTTATTATCTCATGACACTTGTTTAATCAGCTACCATCTCTCCTATGGACTTTTTACTGTCTACAGTCTCAGATCAACACAGCCCTGCCCTTCCCATATTAGATTCTTGATGAATGTGTGTTGTTGTTATTCAGCCTGGTTCAATGTGCCCCTTTTTAACTTTGAGCACCCGCCCCTTTAAACCTCTCTGCACGGCCCTGATAAGATTAACCAATGAGAGGCTCTCTCACCTTATTTGTTGCTGTTATACTTTCTAATAAGCTTTTTTGGTCTCTGACTGGGGTGTTAGCTTTTTCTGAGCATTTTGTTGAACCATAGTATATCCCTCTGGTCTTAATTCCAGAGTTAGATCCTCGAGGTCTTTATTCCATCTCCTCTTTGTAATCAACTGAATGAACACTGATTTAAAAAAAAAACATGATGACACATTGTTTTTCAGAAATTTCAGAGAAAAGCAGCAGAACAGCAGGAAAGTTTCACTGAGTAAAACATTCAGATTAATCTGTGGCATGTCTGCTTGAACTCTAGTGTCATAGTGTCCTGTTTTATAAACCTTCGAAACTGGACCATCATCATTAGCAGAGGTTGACAACGAGATCGACGCTCACACATACCACAGCTTCAGCTATTTGTTTATCAGCAAAACTGGAGACAGGGTTTGAGAACAATGCACTAAATGGGAAAGTATCCACAATTTGTGGAGGTTTACTCAAACACATCTCAGCCTAAGATGTCTTTATTATTTTTTTAAAAATAAAATACCTCAAACCTACTGAGAG
The DNA here is from genome assembly GCF_057381915.1 of Diplotaxodon limnothrissa. Lineage (NCBI taxonomy): Eukaryota > Metazoa > Chordata > Actinopteri > Cichliformes > Cichlidae > Diplotaxodon > Diplotaxodon limnothrissa. The sequence continues at coordinate 38,679,615 of NC_140598.1, read as the reverse complement.
AAAGCTGATCTCTCACCAACTTTATTGGGATGTGGAGATTGGGGGAATGCACTGCAAAGTGGGCAGACTCAAGGGCACTGATTTTAGGAGTTTGTAGAAGTACAGTACATGATCAACTGTAAAACTCTGCTAATAAAAACTGTATAAAAATAAAGAGACAAAAAATAAAGAGACATGTCTAGAGCTCCTTTTCGGGATGAGAAGTAACAAGAGTCCAAGTGAAACGATGCAACAGAAGACAGGTTATAAAATATTATTATAACTGCTCTTATATTATTATTATTATTATTATTATTATTATTATTATTATATTAGTTATATATTATTATAGTTTAATAGTCCGCGTTATTTTCAAATCTTTATAGAAAGGACAAACAACAGCCACGTTTTTGTCTTCTCACGGAAGCTGAAGAAGAAATACAGATCACATGACTGGAACAAAGTTTAAACTGTTTGTGTGTAAAATTGAGTAATAGTGTCTCTATTACGGATGAATCTCAAATTCACTATGAACACACACAATAATTTAAATTGAATTTTTTTAGGCTCATTTGTTGTTTTCTGTGTTTTCCATAATCTGAAACAAGATTGAGTCTTGTTCCAGATTTGTTTTCATTCTGCACTGAAACAGAATAAGTTTTTATCCAATAAACAGGTGCCCATTCTTCAAAGCAAACACCTGTTTATACCTATTTGACAGAGTTATACAGTTATGAATGTGTCTTTTTCAGTGGCTGTCTGTTTTTTTACAACAGATTATTCATTGCATTATTACTCAGAGCTGAGGCGTTGCGTACAGTGGCAATTTTCATTAATCATTTCTAAATCCAAACATATAACTACAAAAAACCCTTTCCAACTTTGTTAGAAATACAAAATGTGATTGTTTGTCAAACAGTTCAAAGTGTGCCTTACCAATTTTACTGGGTGATAGTAGAACTTCAATGATGCGACTGACAATTTTTATTTTACAGTTTTGACACAATCAGCTTTTTAGAATAGAATAGAATAGAATAGAATAGAATAGAGACTGTATTGTAATTCAGAACACACACCAGTTAGTTGTCATCAGAACGGAATTTCAGTGCATTTACTTGCCATCAGACTGCACGGTATAAATAAAAATAAATACAAATATAAAGGTAGTAGAAAAAAAAGAATCTAGGATATGTACACGTAAGAACATAGGAGACAATTTCTGTATAGACTATTGTTGGTGGAAACGATTGTACAGATTATTCAATGCTTTTTAATGTTTGGCTTCTTTGTGAGGTTGGGATTATCAGCTGTGTTGTGCAGAAGTCGGCTTTATTTGACAACTGTTAGAAACCATATAATTGTAAGAACCAATCACCTAAGTAAAGATAAACAGCAGTCCATCATTATTTTAAGAATAGTCAGTTCAGAAAACTGCTAAAACTTTGAATGTGTCCCTATGTACAGTTGCAAAAAGCATCAAGCACTATGATGAAACTGGCTCACATGAGGACCGCCCCAGGAAAGGAAGACCAAGAGTCACCTCTGCTGCTGAGGATAAATTCATCTGAGTCACCAGCCTCAGAAATCACCTCAGCCTCAGAGGTTAACAGTACCTCAGATTAGAGCCCAGATAAATGCCACACAGAGTTTCAGTAGCAGACACATCTCTACATCAGCTGTCCAGAGGAGACTGAGTGATTCAGGCCTTTATGGTCAAATAGCTGCTAAGAAACCACTATTAGGCAAAGCAACAAGCAAAAGAGATTTGTTTGTACCAAGAAACACAAGGGATAAAGATCAGACCCACAAGAAATAAAGATCAGACCAGTGGAAATCTGTGCTTTGGTCTGATGAGTCCATGTTTGAGATCTTTGGCTCCACCCGCCGTGTCTTTGTGAAACAAAGAAAAGATGAACAGATCTCTACAAGCATGGTTCTCACTGTGAAGCATGGGGCAGCTTGGAGGGGTAACTGTTGTTTGTAAACTCAGACCTAAATTTAACTTTTGAATCATATTCAAATTTGATTTTTTTTTTATCATATCAACAGCTGTAATGCAGACTTACATGAAGATGTTCTCTTGTTGTCTAACGTAATCTGGACTAAAATCCAGGAGGTAAACAGACAGAAGATGTTTTGTTGTTTTATTTAATTGAAAACCAAATGAAAAGATGACATATTTAATCAACGTGCAGGGTACTCCCATTAAATGGGAGCTCCCTTTGGTAGTTGCACAGCATTAGACTACAGTGAGAGAGACTGTTGTCTGTTTATTTATGTAATTCCAGAATATCATAGTTGTGAAACACAAATGTAGCAGGTGTCAATATATCATAAAATATAAGATAACTAAAGAACAGGACCTTTAATATAAAATAACTAAAGGACAGGACCATTAATATATTCTGCTAATATCCCAGCTGTAATTGGGACACCTTAAACCAGCAGTGAAAGGAAGTGTCACTGCTTCCTTCCGCCCTCGTGCTTTGAAGCTCGTGATTATTGAAAGTTGTGAATCAGAAAGAAGACATACAAGAAGGCGTATGAAACAAGAGGGAGGGGGGCACAAAACACATCAATCCACAAGTGTGCCTAATGATATGATCCCTTTGTGTTCGAATCCACACGAGGGAATTTATGAAGTTCAAATTATTAATGCTGTTTTTTTATGTCTGTTTTAGAGTTCTAGAGGATGCTAAAGACTGTGTGACCTGCAGAGAGTGACAAACAAAATAACTTTTTTTGATAAATGTTGTTGTTTTGCTTAGTTGTCCTCTCGAAGATAATAGTTGTGAGAACAGTTGCCAGAGTCAGTGGAAGAGCTGATTTTTATTGAAAGCTGTAGACTGTGCCTGAAAACCTACAAACACTGACTGTGAGTGTCTCGTTTTTTATCTGAGTGAAGCTCAAATGTGGAGTGGTTTCTGAAATCTATTCTTATGTTGCTGAGAGTTTTGTTACGTTAATATATTAATAAAGTTATGAAATATTATCATAGCATTTTAACTAACTAATCTTCTACACGCTGTAAACATGATAATAGTTATAAATGCTTTTAAAACAATGTGGTTTAACCAACATCAGGGTTTTCCCTTTAGTTTATCTGATGAAGTGGCGCCATCGTGTGACGTAAACATTTCTTTTTTCTGCAGGCTGAAGAACAACAACACACATTCATCAAGAATCTAATATCGTATCACACTATATCACTGTCATCAGGTGGAGAAAATGCAAAGAAAACGTAGCCTGTGTTTTACCTGATGGGTACAATGTTACTGTTGAGGAGTTGCTGCTGCTCCTGCTGCTGATGGTGCTGGGGGGAAGGGCTGTGTTGATCTGAGGCTGTAGACTGTAAAAGGTCCATAGGAGTGATGGGAGCTGATTAAACAAGTGTTATGAGATAACAATAAAATGCAAAGATTGGTGACAGTGTTTATAAGGCAGCAGATTAAAAAAGAAACTGTGGGAAATAAACTAGGTTCTGCCTGTGAATCACTCTTTACGTCTCCATCTGCTCAGGGCCGCGGTTACCATAGCTACTGTGGAAGGTACAGTGAATTAAACAGCTGGCACTGCGATGACTTACTGGCGATATGATTGCTTATGTTTTTCATTACAAAAGAATTGTCTGATGTGGCTGTGTCCTCGGAAATCTGGATATACACCCCGAGGTGAATACATATAAAAAAATTGGATGGTGTAATCATTTCTGGAGGCTGGAGTTTTCAGTATACACAAACAACAAGCTGCTTCAGACACTGATCCTCCCGGTGGAAATGCACCTTCTCTTTCATCCTTGTATAAAACAGACTTTTAATGTTAGTTTAAATTCAAAATACACGGTTAAAAATATATATGAACACTAGATAATAAAGCAGGAGTGGGGAACTCCAGGCCTCGTGAGCCGGTGACCTGCAGGTTTTAGATGTGTCCTTGATCCAACACAGCTGATTTAAATGGCTAAATTACAACTTCAACATGTCTTGAAGTTCTCCAGAGGCCTGGTAATGAAGTAATCATTTGATTCAGGTGTGTTGACCCAGGGTGAGATCTGAAACCTGCAGGACATCGGCTCTCGAGGCCTGGAGAGGCCAACTCCTGTAATTAAAAAAAGTGAATGGTTCAGTCTCATGTGTTCTCTAGTAAGACATTAAATTTCACTAAAACTATGCAGTTATGAAACGTAACTTTAATCTGAGCCAAATCGATTTGCTTAGTTGTAAATAAAAGAGTGCAGTAAACGTGACCTGACAGACAGAAGCTAATTATGCCCTACGGAGCCCCCCAGGGGACATGGGAGAAAAAAAAATTACGGAGGAAAAAAAAAAAATTAGGGAGGAAAAAAAAAATTAAGACGGACTTTTGCGAGATCTCGCAATAAGTATTGCGAGCGCTCGCAAAAGTATTGCGAGATCTCGCAAAAGTTTTAGCCGCATTCTTCGGAGGCCGCCAGCTCGAAGCCGACCGGGAGGTCGAGGCACGATGTGCCGGGAAAGCGGTGTTCCTCCCGGCTGTAGTAGGTCTCGACTTCCCGTTAGCTTCGAGCTAGTGGCCGTCAGCTCGAAGCCGACCGGGAGGTCGAGGCACGATGTGCCGGGAAAGCGGTGTTCCTCCCGGCTGTAGTAGGTCTCGACCTCCCGTTAGCTTCGAGCTAGTGGGTGTCAGATCTCCAAAAACGTCGGAGCTCTTTTGCAAATATGTGATGTCTTGTAAACTGAGCAGGTATCTGACGTTTACACAACTACATTCACGCCTCAAAATATCTTAAAAGTGTATTTTGTGACCCAGAAGGAGTAATATTACAACTAAGTAGCTGCCGCCATTGTTGGAGTTTTGCGAGATCTCGCAATACTTTTGCGAGCGCTCGCAATACTTTTGCGAGATCTCGCAAAAGTCCGTCTTAATTTTTTTTTTCCTCCCTAATTTTTTTTTTCCTCCCTAATTTTTTTTTCTCCCATGTCCCCTGGGGGGCTCCGTAATGCCCAGTGTTTAACCTCCACTGAGAATAAAAACTCAGCAAGGTTTTAAAGCTGTGTGCTGGTGAGCAGTAAACTGTGATTATCACCAGGTTAAATGGACACAGAGACACGAAACCAGGTGGAATTGTAATTAAAATGATTTCATTGTTGGCTGAAGATAATACAGATACTAACACATCCATATCTGCCACACAGAGCTCTGCATTTACTGCTCATTTAGAACAAATGACTGTCTCAGCAAACGAGGACACAATCACACAGTCCACTGTCTTTGTTAGATGCGCGCCTGTTTCAGCACAGTTCACAAACTCCCTCGAACACAACGTCCGGCCCACTGTGCGGCTCCACCAATGAGATCCGAGGGCCCGCGCAGTGGTATTAGCATACAGCCTGTATAAAAAGCACTGCTCTCAGTCACGGAGCTCATTCGTTACTTCAAAGTATCGAAGAGAGAAAATACCTGAACCCGCCAAGTCCGCTCCCAAGAAGGGCTCCAAGAAAGCTGTGACCAAGACCGCCGGCAAGGGCGGCAAGAAGAAGAGAAAGACCAGGAAGGAGAGCTACGCCATCTACGTGTACAAGGTGCTGAAGCAGGTCCACCCCGACACCGGGATCTCCTCCAAGGCCATGAGCATCATGAACTCGTTTGTCAACGACATCTTCCTTACTTTTTAGACTGAAGAAAGAAACTCACTAAAAATCCAGCATTGATATGACTTTGCCACTCGTGCCTTTTTATTGCACGGTCTTGTGTCTGTATCGTTTTTGGTTGTCTGTCTTTGTTTGGTTGCAGGGTTGTTTTTTGTTTTTTTTTTTGTTGTTTTTTTTTTTCCCACACATGCACATTTATGTGGTCATGTGTCTGTTATATGGAGCACCATGGTCTTTGGAGGAATGCTGTCTCGCTTCACTGTGTACTGTAGCACTGCACATGGTTGAAATGACAAACCCACTTGCTCACTAACCTTACAAACAAAACTAGACTAACTACTTTGATACATAAAGGGCTGATTTGTTGGACTATCAACGGGCAAAAATTGGCAACTACATGCCAAAATCTAAACTAAGAGAAATTCGTATTAGTTTGTTTTTTGTAATCCCCCCCTTGGCAACCTTGGATGGATGACACCTTTAGCATTTGCCTTTACTGCCTATGCCACAGGCCCTGCTGTGTCCTTCACATCCAGCTTTTCTAGCTATAACCAAAGAGGAATTTCCATCAAAGCTGTCTTCAATCTAACTCCTAATTTGATGGCTCCATAGCCACCTTTTTTATCTGCCTTTATATAATGCAACTATTGTAGTAAGTGCTGTGCATAAGATGGAGGAGTTGTACAGGATGTCGGTAGGAATGATTTCCTGTGGTGTTCAGAGGTGAATTTTGGTTCTCAGTCTCTCACTCCTGTGACTGGTCAGCATTTTACTTATCTTGGACAGAAAATTGTGGTTACACATTTTTCAGTAGGTGGAAGAATCACAGAATCCTCCAGAAAGAAGAGCAGAGATATACTGGGCATAACTAAAGACACTAGATTAAACTGAGGTCGCTATCCAGGACATGAGATGAGCTTTATTAGTCCCACAGCTGGGAAATTCACCAACATGGGCAGAGCAGGATAAAATAAACAATTACAACAATATTACTATGAATAAAATGATTAAATATGTTTGACTAGTAGAGTCAACAAGACGAGGTTTAACTGGGAGATAAGCTGGATGTGTTTAGCAGGTATTGAGTATTACACATTGAGATACGCAGTGATCAGTTTGTGGATGCGTGTAGTCACGTGTTCATTCACTGCTGTTGTTTATTGTAGAGTCAGTAACTGTAGAAGGAAACTGAGTCAATGCAGACTAAGAGATCAGAGCCAAAGTGTGGAAGCGAGCTGCTGTAAGGTCACTAATGAAGCTTCTGATGTACAACAATGTGAGTGAAACTGTGCTTTGGTTAGAAGCGAGCAGCTGTCACACAAGTCTCGCTGCTCCGTGGGCCTCCAGCAGCATCGGTGTGTTTGCTGGGAGCTCGCAGCGTCACTTTGTCCCAAAGCTGCGCTCACCAGATGCTGCTTTTAACTCTGAGTGTGTGAACAAACATGTGTATCAGCTGGAAAAGGCTTTTTACGGAGCTCTGCTGCGGCTCCACCGGTTTTAGCAGAGAAAAGAGTCAAAGAAGCCGCCGAGCAGCGCTGAGCTCCGCACCGAGTCACTGAGCTTTGGGTTAGCGCCACGAACCGAGAACACGAGAGTCCGACACGAGGCCTGTACGAGGAGACACAAGCCCGCTGTGGACGGCTCCACTGTCGACCTGCAGTGCTGCTCACACACTCACTTTAAGCTCTTTGATCCCGAGACACGAAACACAAAATGAAGCATTGCGAGGCACGCGCGAGAGCTGCGCGCGCTGCCTTCACTCTCAACGGTTCTCATGATGCGTTTAAGTGCAGCGTGGCGCTTCCGACTTGCCATCGCTGTACCGTGAATCTCGATCAGACGCGAAAGAGGAAAATGTCCGAGGAAGCTCCCGCACCTGCTGCCGTCCCAAGGCGGCCAACAGGAAGAAGACAACGACTTCCAAGCCCAAGAAGGCCGGCCCCAGCATGGGCGAGCTGATTGTGAAAGCCGTGGCCGCTTCCAAGAAGGCTCTGGCTGCCGGAGGCTACGATGTGGACAAGAACAAGGCCCGCGTTAAAACCGCCATCAACGAGTGTGATCGTGTGTACACAGCGCCTCTTTATGTTTGTCTCCACGTTGGTTGAGTGTGGAATAAGTGCATATGAGAGCATGAGGGTGGGAATGGATGTTTGTATCTGTGTGTGCCTGTATGTCTGTGTCTATATGTCAGGTTGGGTATCAGACGCCACCTCTCTGGGGACATCTCAGGCCCTCCAAGGTTTGGAGGCCTATCTCCCCCACCACCACCACCACTTCCCCTGCCAGTGGCGGACTCCCTCAGACATCGGTGCGTTGGTGGTTCTTTGTGTCTGGGGGTGGGCGTCCAGGTACACACCGGCTCACTCCTTGGCGGCCGCTTATCGGGGCCTGGAGCCTGGGGCTCGCTCGGGCCACTTCGGAGGTGGGGTGCCCCCGACCTCTCGGCCTGGGGCTCGGTCACTCAGGCACAGCTGGCTGCCGGCGGAGCTCACGGGCGCATCACTGCAACCCCCCCTGGCTTCTGCTCCGCGGCTGCTGAGTGAGCCCTCATCTGGGACTCTCCTCAGCTCTTTCCGGGACAGTGGCGCGGCTGCCCCTCTGTTGGTCTTCCTTGGTCTCTTGTGTTCTGGGGGCCTCTGGATGTCTGGAGTTTTGATCTCCTCCATACCTGCTTCATGCCCTGGAGGACGGGGCTGTGGCCCCCCCACACCCTCTAGCAGATCATTACATGAAGGAACCTTTTAAAAACAAGCGCGTCCATGCTCACAGGTGTACACACGGGTGATCACACCCACAAACTACACCCTTTTTGGCTCCTACCTCAAAGCACACTGTGTTCTGTTGATCTTATGTGCTGCACAATAATGTTTAATATTTAGTATTTACTGTCATATTCCCATATATCATTGTGATGTTGTTTATTCTATTACTCTTGTTTTCTTCTGCTTGTTTTCTTTTTTCTTTCTCAACAGGTGATTCAGGTGATCGATATATGCATTTTTTTTCTGCTCATTCTGTTGGTTTTTGTTTTTTGCCCTTCTCCCCCGTCCCTCTTCTCAGCTGTTTCTCTTTCCCTCTTTCTTTCTCCCCTTCTTTCCCCCAGTCAAGTCTGTCCCGTATTCAGCAAGTGAAAATAAAATAAACAATAAAAGGTGAATCAAATGGACCATTACGGCAAGGCTGGGATGGTCAATTTGGTAAAGTAAATCCGTTGGGCATCTTTCTTTGCCTTTAGACAACAATTCTGATGGCAAAAGAGTCAAACGGGACAGGCAAAAAAAAAAAAAAAAGACCGCCATCAAGAGCCTGGTGGCGAAGGGCACTGTGGTGCAGACCAAGGGCACCGGGGCCTCCGGATCCTTCAAGATGAACAAGAAGGTTACTGAGAGCAAAGCCAAGAAGCCCGCAAAGAAAGCCGCTCCTAAAGCCAAGAAGCCCGCCGCGGCCAAAGCCAAGAAACCGGCAGCAGCCGCTAAGAAGTCGCCCAAGAAGACCAAGAAGCGGCGGCCAAGAAAGCGCCCAAAAGCCCCAAGAAGGCGGCAAAGAGCCCCAAGAAGGTGCTCAAGAAGGCTCCTGCACCAAAGAAATCCCCCGCCAAGAAGGCCGCCAAGCCCAAAGTCAAGAAGGCGGCCACAGCAGCCAAGAAGAAGTGAGCTGACACCGCTCTCACACTCAACAACGGCTCTTCTCAGAGCCACCACAGCAACACACAAGAGCTCCTTCCTCTCACTCACTCACCACTCTGTCATTCACAATAATGTCCATGTTATTAAAACACGGTTTTTTTTTTCTCCATTGTCCTCATTACAATTACAACTTGGATTACTATCATGGTGCACATTAGTGCTGTTTAAGCAAGTCTACAACTCCAGAGGAATACAAATATTAACGACTTAATATTTATAATCACACCTTCGTAATACAAGTCATAAACTGTTAAAAGTTAGCAACTACATTTTAAAATATTCTATTAAACAACACATAATACATTCATAGATGCATGTTATTATTCACGTATGAAATACTGAGTTCTATTTTTTAAAAGCCTACACTGGCTGTTGTACTGGAAGTACACTGTATATTTTAATGATACCTAGCTAATATAATCCACTTGAAATGCTCTAATCTACAACCTTACCTGACTAAATCTAGTCCAGTTGAATTGATATTGTGTGATTTCAAGGACACATTTTACTCCAAGCTGAGCCCGTACTGCTATTTATTTTACCATGGAGCTCTGTAGCGTGAAGGATGAGGGGAATTAAATTATTTCAAAATAGTCTTGAGGTTTACTTCTTGACCTCACCGATTCTTTGGATATCCCAGCTGAAGAAGAGTCCGGGGCTGCCCTGTGTCCCCCTCCACAGCAGTTTTCCACTAATTCTATTGTTCAGTCTGGGGGGGCTGTCCTCTAACCAGACTAGTAACTGTGGCTTCTTGTTCTTGGCTGAGGCAGCTTTCACTCACTTTATAACAGGCAGACCCCCACTGTCAATGCATTTTTCATACTATACAGTTACACACCAAAGTTTATCGCTGAACCAACTGATTTGGCACGTCAGAGGTCAGCAACTTAATGTCATTCTTGGGAGCTTTAAGGTCGCATGAAATGCTTTGAGAACACAAATCCACTATTGTCCTTAAAACAGGGGTTGACAAAGACATTCTAACAAAAGCCACACTTAGGAATCATTTCCTGTTCTTCTGATCACCAGCTGCCCCCTATTATCCAAGCAAACTCTATTGTAATAGTTTTATTCTACTCACAATAGACACAAAAACCTAAGCGTAGATGTAAGTGACTTTGCAAAATGTCCCAAATTCAGCAGCAGTGCTGAACACGTTGCAAACAGCTGCACATTTTCCTCCCTCTGTACCAAACAAGTCCACCTGTCCCTCTCCACCTGTTTGGTGTTATGATTTCCTGTTGCGTTTGTGGTCTTGCCACATCATGAACTGTGTGTTGTCCGTTTCCATGAGCTTAGAAACTGTTTTAATTATAAAGCGAGTGAACCATGATGAGTGTCCACAGTCAGTTATGAAGCTAATAATTAGTGACATCCAATTTACTCTTAATTAGTAAGATGAGCAATGAGGTTGAACACGACCCCTAACCACAACGCAGGAGACAGAGCTTTTTGCTTTAGTTTTATATCAAGACCTAAAGTTAGTTTTATTCACAAAAGAATAGACTAAACACACAGAGCTTTGGAGTTAATGAAAGTAGTTTTTCTTTGAAAGTGGATTTCAGTCCCTGATTATGTAAGATGACATGAATAAATGTACATTTCAAAGTAAATCAAGATGCATAATCTACATTTCCCAGTACACAACTTGTTACAAACACCATAACAGCAAGAAGGATGTTTGCTCAGAGAGAAGTGTGTGGCTCTTAAAAGAGCCTTTGTTTTTGGTGAAGCCGAGCGCTTTGCGTTTACTTGGCCTTGGCGGGCTTTTCGGTCTTCTTGGGCAGCAGCACAGCCTGGATGTTGGGCAGCACACCACCCTGAGCGATGGTGACTCCCCCCAGGAGCTTGTTGAGCTCCTCGTCGTTGCACACAGCCAGCTGCAAGTGACGTGGGATGATACGAGTCTTCTTGTCGCGGGCTGTGTTGCCTGCCAGCTCCAGGATCTCAGCGGTCAGGTACTTGAGCACAGCTGCCAGGTAAACAGGGGCGCCGGCTCCTACACGCTCGGCATAGTTGCCTTTGCGCAGCAGTCTGTGGACACGACCCACGGGGAACTGAAGCCCGGCACGGGAAGAGCGGGTCTTGGCCTTAGCTCTGCCTGACGTTCATGCCTCCAAAGATGACTCATCTGGTTTCTGAAGATACTCTTTGACAAGACTGACAATTGTCGATACTTCTGCCATGGCACCTTTACCTTCATCTCCACACACTAGCTTTTTGGCAACGCAGGGGATTTCCACATATCCAAACTCTTTCAGTCTGGATACCTGCTGGGCTGTAATAGGATGCAGCCACATAGCTGTGTTCATTGCAGGGCAGAAGAGAAGAGGACGACTGGTATCCCAGGCTCTTACCACACACGTCAGCAGATTATCACAAATACCACTAGCAATCTTTCCAAGACTGTTGGCATCAAGAGGGGCAATGACAAGTAGATCTGCCCAACGCCTTAGCTCAATGTGTAGCACAGGGTCAGATCTCTGTTTCCACAGCTCCCATTCATCCTCGTCACTGTAGATTTTGACTGACACCTCAGCAGAATTATAGAAGTGCTTGGCATGCTCTGTAGTGACTACTCGTACATCCACCCCAGAGAGTTCAAGAAGCTGGGAGACCAAAAGAGGCAGTTTCAAGGCTGCAACACTCCCTGTCACTCCAACAAGGACATTAAATGTCCCGGAAGTTTTCAACAAATCAGTTTTTAAACTTGACATGTGGTCGTCTTGCTGCCTGTCAGCAAAAAGAGTCTTGCCGCGCCCACTCATTTTGACAGGTTCTGTTCTTCGTAGTATCGAGACTAAGAGAAAATGTAGCCCGATCAGCTCAAAGCCTCGCTTATATTTCCGCAGAGCGCGGGCGGATTCGTCACGCACCAATCGCAGAGAGGCTTGCGGCAGCGCGCAACATCAATGCACTTTTATCCAATGAGCAGCACACACCGAGGCGGGGCGATGCTCCACGTGGAGCCCGTCACCAATCACGAGCCGTAGCGGCACCGCGTCACAGCCAGTCACACACTTTAAGAGCAGCGAGTCTCCTCTGTTCGCTACATTTTATGCTCGTATCACAAGAAAAGAAAAGTGAGGAAGAATGGCACGAACCAAGCAGACTGCTCGCAAGTCTACTGGCGGCAAAGCCCCCAGGAAGCAGCTGGCCACTAAGGCCGCTCGTAAGAGCGCCCCGGCCACCGGAGGCGTCAAGAAGCCCCACCGTTATAGGCCTGGTACCGTGGCTCTGCGTGAGATCCGCCGTTACCAGAAATCCACCGAGCTGCTAATCCGTAAGCTGCCCTTCCAGCGCCTGGTCCGCGAGATCGCTCAGGATTTCAAGACCGACCTGCGCTTCCAGAGCTCTGCTGTCATGGCTCTGCAGGAGGCCAGCGAGGCTTATCTGGTCGGACTCTTCGAGGACACAAACCTGTGCGCCATCCACGCCAAAAGGGTCACCATCATGCCCAAAGACATCCAGCTGGCTCGCCGCATCCGCGGAGAGAGAGCTTAAGCTGCACGCTCTCCTACCAACAACTGCTCTTTTCCGAGTCACCTCACTCACACCAAGAGCTCGCTCCAGTAGTAGCAGTAGTATCTCGTACTCACACTTCAATCTTCATGCTCTTTTTATTCTGGAAACGACAGTCGGCATGAACATGGAATTCACTAACTTCCGTAAAAAAAAAAAAAAGAAAGTAGTTTTGTAAGCATGAATTGTTATGCTAAATGGCTCCCTCCTTTAATTATTCACATATTATTTTCCAACGCTCATCACATTTCAGTTCTTTGTACTAGACAATATGATAGACAAAGTGCTCCAGCGTAGACTCCTATTGTTTAAATATGCTATAAAATACTATAAACTATAGACATGACAGTAAGGCAAACATGTTAATATTAGTTTGCAGAGGCTGTTAAAATGTTATCTAACGTTAACATGTTGGTGACACAATTTCATCCTAATGGTACTGACCTATTCATAGGATTCATTTGAGACATATCAAGATCTTCACGAATTGACAGAAGCACTGAAGCAGCTACCCATTTTATTCTTGTCATCTATGTCCTATTGTCACGTGACAGAAGAACCAAAACAGTGTCCTATAACTGAAGTAATGTTGTTAAGTCCTTAAAGTCATATAATTTTATTGTCATAACTGTATTTCAAGCTTTTTTTTATTTTTGTATGATACCTGATTTATATGGAATATGGCTGAAGTAAACTAAAGTCTGAAATTCTTAGTTGGTCATTTGTTCAATAGTAATTTAGAAGAAGAAGAAGAAAACTTTATTTGTCAATTTCTTCAAATGTACTTGCCATACAAAGTAATTGAAATTACATTTCACACTGTCCCATTGACAACAATAAAGTGCAGATGCACAACAAAAACAGCCCTAACAATAAGGTAATATTAAATAGGTAACAGGATAGAAGCGCCATTCGTCACAGGGAGGCGCCCGAGCGAGATGAGCCATACCACGCCTCTCATGCTTTCGGATAATAATTTGTCTTGTATATATATATATATATATATATATATATATATATATATATTGCCTGTCCCGTTTGGCTCTTTTGCCATCAGAATTGTTGTCTAAAGGCAAAGAAAGATGCCCAACGGATTTACTTTACCAAATTGACCATCCCAGCCTTGCCGTAATGGTCCATTTGATTCACCTTTTATTGTTTATTTTATTTTCACTTGCTGAATACGGGACAGACTTGACTGGGGGAAAGAAGGGGAGAAAGAAAGAAGGAAAGAGAAACAGCTGAGAAGAGGGACGGGGGAGAAGGGCAAAAAACAAAAACCAACAGAATGAGCAGAAAAAAAAAGAAATAAATAAAAAATGCATATATCAATCACCTGGATCACCTGCTGAGAAAGAAAAAAGAAAACAAGCAGAAGAGAACAAGAGTAATAGAATAAACAACATCACAATGATATATGGGAATATGACAGTAAATACTAAATATTAGTTTCTAAAATTGACGGCGTCTTCATTAATCCCATGCAAACGTACACCTATCTGGAACAACCCTGTCTTGTATATTTTTAACTATTAAAAGATTTTCATCTTGATTTGCATACTTATATTGAATTACACCTTCATTTTTGGTTTCATTAATTTTTTTATAGATATTTTTCGTATTATCTTGGAGAATATCCATCCATTCACTTCCGCTTGTCCTTTTCAGGGTCGCGGGGGGCGCTGGAACCTATCCCAGCTGTCATAGGGCGAGAGGCGGGGTACACCCTGGACAGGTCGCCAGTCTGTCGCAGGGCCAACACACAGGGACTAGGGTCTCATCTTCATCACAGTCGGTCATAGGACATTTCATGGTGGTAACAAAACAACTCCACTTCACCACCGCCCTCACAGGGAGGCGCCCGAGCGAGATGAGCCATACCACGTCTCTCATGCTTTCGGGTAATAGTTTGTCTTGTATATTTTTAACTATTAATAGATTTTCATCTTGATTTGCATACTTATATTGAATTACACCTTCATTTTGTATTCCATTAATTTTTTTATAGATATTTTTCGTATTATCTTGGAGAATATTTAAACTATATTGTTCCCATTGACTTGATAAGTCACCAAACATAAGTCTGTGGTATGGAACGCCCGCTCTGGCCCTGCCTCTTTTCTTTTGCCACAATTGCTCCTTCCCTCGAACCCACGGGGCACCCCGAGAAATTGCGCTTTGAGTAATTTTTATAAAAGGAATTCGCAAAACAATCTCTAAGTCTGGGGCTCCCAAACCCCCGTGCTTCCTACTCTTGTACATAAATTTTCTCTTAGTCACTTCTCGATTGGATCCCCAGATAAATTTAATGCACATCTTACTTATTTTCATTACAGTTGTTCTCGGAGGAGGAAAAATTGCGGCAAGGAAAAGAAGTTTCGAAATTATGTGTGTTTTTACAATATTAATACGCGTTTTATAATTTGTATCTTTATTTTCCCATTTCATAATTTCCATTTTAATTTCATTTTCTTTCTTATTCCAATTTAGTAAACTAGAGTCAGTATTATCAATCCATATACCCAAAATTTTAATCTCCCTACAAAGAGAGATCATCATGTTAGGTTGTCTGGTCTGATGTCCAAGCCACACCCCTTCAGTTTTTTCTTGGTTAAGCTTGGCACCTGATGCCTGTTCGTAGTGTTGTAATATCTCCATAACTGAAGACAGTTCGTTTTGATTTCTAATTATCACCGACACATCATCTGCATACGCCAAAGCTGCGATTTTATGGGATTTGTCAAGGACGTATCCCTTAATCCGTTTATCATCATTTATCCTTTTCAATAAGGGATTAATTGCAAGGACATATAACGCAGCACTCAAAGGACATCCTTGTTTAACCCCGTACTCAGCACTAAAAGGGGGTGAGAGCTTTCCATTTACCTTAACTTGCACTAGGGACTTTTTATAACTCAATTGAATAATGGAAATAAATTGGTCCGGGAAATTATAAGCTTTCATTACTTTCCATAAATAGGAGTGGGAAACAGAATCAAAAGCCCTCCTTTGATCTAATCCTAAAATGCAGAGTTCTGAATCCTTTCCATTATAAATAATTTCTCTTAACATACTTAAGTTATCCCACATCAATCGTCCCTTAATTGCGCATGTTTGTTCCTTTTCAATGATAATATCTAATACATCCTCTAGTCTGGACATAATTATTTTAGAAAAAATTTTATAATCTACATTCATTATTGTCAGTTGCCTATAATTGTTAATGTCTTCTCTATCACCTTTCTTATATAATAAACACATAACTCCCTCATAAAACGATTTACCCATTGTTTCTCTTTCTATTCCTTCATTAAAATACTGAGTTAACAATTCAGACAGTTCTTTACTCACAATTTTGTAAAATTCAGAGGGGAGTCCATCCAGACCAGGTGTTTTATCGGTACTAAGTTGGTTAATTACTGACTCCACTTCCTCTCTTTTAATTTTTCCAATCAAAGTTTCATAAATGACAGGATCTAATGGTTCAACCTCACTCAAAAAATTGTTAATAGCGTCGCTGTTTGTAGCTATGGATGAAAACATCTCCGAACAATAGTCTCTAATCACTTGTCTTTTCCCCTCTTCTTTAAAAACTGACTTTCCATGTTTATCCTTAATTGAGACAATAAAATCATTCCGACTTTTCTTTTGATTATTAAAAATCATATAATCGCTGTTCCCGTGAAAGTCAGTACGTCGCAACATATTAAATAAAACTTCTCTATTGACTCGATCAATGTCCTCTTTAAGAGACATCATTTGATTTTCCTCCTCCTCTTCCTTCTCCTTCTTATTTCTTAAATATATATATCTACACACATCTTCGTTATATTTTACATTCTTTGCATGATTTAATTCTCTCGCTTTAAATTTAAAAAATTGACACATACGTCGTTTAAGGAGCTCCCAAAGTTCCGAGAAAGAAGTAGTAAAAATCTTAAGATGTAATATTTTCTTAATTTCAGATTTAACTTCGAACCTAAGTAACTCGTCTGCTAACAAGGATGTATTCAATTTCCAATAGTTCAAAAATTCATGGGGACAACACGACACTGTTGCCATAACCACCATATGATCTGAAAAGTCTGTTAAAAGAGTGTCATATTTCAGACCTTGAACATTATGTGATATGTAGAATCTATCAATCCTTGTTTTAGTTAACGAATCGAATCTAGTGTAGTGGACGGTATGTGGATGCAAGTGCCTGTATAAATCACGGAGTGCTGCTTCCTTACAAACTTTAACCAACAATTTGCTTTCTCGCAATTCTCTAAATTCAACCTTGGATATTCTGTCAGTAGCTTCAGTAACAATGTTAAAATCTCCACACAAAATTATATTAAAACCAATCTCTAATAAATACTTCAGTTTTTTCAGTAATTGTATCTTTTTCGTTCGTTCGGGTGCATTATAAACATTAATAATACGCAACTTTTGCCCGTAATAACAGCAATCAACAAGGAGGAGTCGTCCCGGTATTATGTCTCTTCTTTTGATTATATTCACCGCATCTTTTTTAAAGAAAATACCCACTCCGTCAGAGCTGTCTTCCCCTATCGATATTATTGAATGGGCAGTGTTCCACATTTTATTTAATTCACATACATCTTCATCACAGTCGGTCATAGGACATTTCATGGTGGTAACAAAGCAACTCCATTGTACCACCGCCCTCACAGGGAGGCGCCCGAGCGAGATGAGCCATACCACGTCTCTCATGCTTTCGGGTAATAGTTTGTCTTGTATATTTTTAACTATTAATAGATTTTCATCTTCATTTGCATACTTATATTGAATTAAACCGTTATTTTTGGTTTCATTAATTTTTTTATAGATATTTTTCGTATTATCTTGGAGAATATTTAAACCATAATGTTCCCATTGACTTGATAAGTCACCAAACATAAGTCTGTGGTATGGAACACCCGCTCTGGCCCTGCCTCTTTTCTTTTGCCACAGTTGCTCTTTCCCTCGAACCCACGGGGCACCCCGAGAAATTGCGCTTTGAGTAATTTTTATAAAAGGAATTCGCAAAACAAGCTAAGTCTGGTGCTCCCAAACCCCCGTGCTTCCTACTCTTGTATGCGTCCACTCATTTTCCCGAAGCCTTGTAGAAACACTACTTGGTTCGTGCCATTCTTCCTCACGTTCCTTTCCCTGTGATAAGAGCATAAAATGTAGCGAACAGAGGAGACTCGCTGCTCTTAAAGTGTGTGACTGGCTGTGACGCGGTGCCGCTCCGGCTCGTGATTGGTGACGGGCTCCACGTGGAGCATCGCCCCGCCTCGGTGTGTGCTGCTCATTGGATAAAAGTGCATTGATGTTGCGCGCTGCCGCAAGCCTCTCTGCGATTGGTGCGTGACGAATCCGCCCGCGATCTGCGGAAATATAAGCGAGGCTTTGAGTTGATCGGAGCTAGCCTCGGGAGCCGTGAAGGATGCTTCAGGGGCCGTACAGCAACCTGGACCGGGACCGGCTCCTCATCCGGCTGCCTTTCAAAAGCTTCTCCGTGGGGACGTTTCTGCTGCCGGTGACCGGCTTCATCGCCTGTATCTTCATCTCCCTCTGGTACCACTATGAGGAAGCGACGTACACGCACTGTAAGGTGTCCAACTACCTCCCGTCCATCAGCTCCGCCATCAGCGGTGCGCCCGAGCGCTACATCTGGAGCGGCTGCATCGGGCTCCACTCGGCGCCGCGGTACCTGGTGGCCTTCGCCTACTTCAGCTTCTACCGCAGCCGCTTCGCCGACAGGCTGCCGGAGCTGCTGCTGAGCGGGCTGGCGCTCCTCTGCAGCCTCGCCGAGAACACCGGCCTGGTGATGCTCACGTACGTGTCGTCCACGGAAACCTACAGTGTTCATAAGTACGGGTTCATCACGTTCATAGGGAGCTCGCTGGTGCACATGCTCATTACGTGCTGGCTGTGGTACGTCATCAAGAGACACTACGTGAGCTCAGAGGAAGTGACATCATATCACTGGAAGCTGCGTCTCTTCCTGGTCAACATCAGCTGCTGTGTGATCGCTGCCTACTTCTTCAGACGCCACAACAAATACTGTGAAGCAGGAATCTACTCCCTGTTCGCCACCTTCGAGTACCTGGTGGTCTTCTCCAACATGGCCTTCCACATGACGGCCTTCTGGGACTTCGGGAGCAAAGAGGTGACCGTGGCCACGCCGCTGGAGGACAAACGATACTGAGCAGGAGGGGGCGGGGCGTTAATGCCATTTCTGAACTCAAGAGCAGAGAGAGGAGTCTGATGACATCATTCCAACGACACCCTGACCTTCGGAGCAGGACGGCGTGATGGAGACGTGGACCAGAGTTCTTCTTCTGTTGTTGTTTCTCTAGTGTGCCTGTGTCTTTGAATCATCAGAAATGATGCGTATTGATGATGTCACACTTGTTTACAGAAACAGCTGATCAGGGTTTTAATGGTTTTATTTCCACACAGATAAAAACCATCAGAGACTAAATAAATGTGATGGTGATGATGATTTCATGGTGGTGTTCTTCATCCTCGTCGTCACCAGACGTTTAGTTTATTAAAAACAAGAAAAGCTTTTCCAAAGTGGCCGATGAATAAACGCTGAAGGAGAAAGTGTTGGAAATGTAAAGAAATACAAATGAACCTTTGAGTAAAGAACAAAATGTTTTGACAGAAATCAGAGAGGCTCAGACGGTCTGAACATGTGAAGAGGACGGAGGCGGAGCTGCCGGCCTGCAGTGTTTGTATCTTAAACAATCCTGCAGCACGTTACTGAGAGCACACAGGAAATCGTTTTAGTTACACAGGACGTGAAACGTTGCACGCCGGTTGGAGGCTCACAGACTTTAAAGAAGAAAAAAAAAAAAGCAAGACTCTTTTTGCTCTTTTTGCTGACAGGCAGCAAGACGACCACATGTCAAGTTTAAAAACTGATTTGTTGAAAACTTCCGGGACATTTAATGTCCTTGTTGGAGTGACAGGGAGTGTTGCAGCCTTGAAACTGCCTCTTTTGGTCTCCCAGCTTCTTGAACTCTCTGGGGTGGATGTACGAGTAGTCACTACAGAGCATGCCAAGCACTTCTATAATTCTGCTGAGGTGTCAGTCAAAATCTACAGTGACGAGGATGAATGGGAGCTGTGGAAACAGAGATCTGACCCTGTGCTACACATTGAGCTAAGGCGTTGGGCAGATCTACTTGTCATTGCCCCTCTTGATGCCAACAGTCTTGGAAAGATTGCTAGTGGTATTTGTGATAATCTGCTGACGTGTGTGGTAAGAGCCTGGGATACCAGTCGTCCTCTTCTCTTCTGCCCTGCAATGAACACAGCTATGTGGCTGCATCCTATTACAGCCCAGCAGGTATCCAGACTGAAAGAGTTTGGATATGTGGAAATCCCCTGCGTTGCCAAAAAGCTAGTGTGTGGAGATGAAGGTAAAGGTGCCATGGCAGAAGTATCGACAATTGTCAGTCTTGTCAAAGAGTATCTTCAGAAACCAGATGAGTCATCTTTGGAGGCATGAACGTCATATTGTACATCCAAGCAAAGGCCAAAGCAAAAGAAACACTATGCCTTGTTGTTGGATTTGTCAAACTGCCACGGTCCAACACACTCATGGTAAACACATTTACTTGCTTTCACCTGTTTTACTTCATAAATCCACTTCTTAGAATGTGTGGGTGTGTCCAGAACATCATGACTGAGATCTCTCTAAATCCTCTTTTGGTATTGTTAAACCTGTTGGGGCACAGCGGCTTTACATTTCAAAGACGTGCATTGACTTTTTCAACATTAATTCCCATCATATCACCTCTGGAGCCTGATCAGCCCAGAGGTTAAAAACAAAAAAGTTGGTAGTGTGAGACGTTAATTTTTAGCTGTCACCATCAGTTTTTTGAGGTACATTTTAAACAGTTTTGTGTTGTTTTTTTGTATATTTATTTTGTTTAGATAGTAACACATTATTTGGTATCCCAAGTAACATAAAAGATAAGGTAGCAACAGCTGCATCTCTCAGAGATGACATGAAAGTGCGTTTTGTATTATACATTTTTTCCTGACTTGAACAGACAGTTTGAGCCTGTTTACGATGTGCTCGACTTGTTTTTCCTGGAAAGGCTTTCCTCTGAATTTACCTTTGTTTATTCTTTTTGTTTAATGTTAGCTGACGTATTCAGATATAGATATAAGGATAATGAAAACTGCGACATGCCACATTACTGTTTGCTAAGTACCACCCTAAATGAACATCTAATAATATACCTGTTAAAAAGGCCATATTTATACTCCAAGCTGTAAAATGTGTGATTATACATTTTGTTTATTTGCTAAAGGAACTAAAATTTTTGTCATTATCAAAGGGAAAGAGACAAAAGTGCAACAAGTTAAAATTTCAGTCATGTATTCCCATCAGATTCATGAAAGCCGTTGTAATTTGGGGTTTTCTGTGGGTTTTAATTAGTTCTTTGAAGTGTCCTTTTTCCAGGATCGATTATTGAGCATAATCAATCATATCAGACATACAGGATGTGCCTTTAATGACTTAAAAAAACAAGAATTGGGTGCATGAGAATTTCTAACTCTGGTTGTTTTCCTTTTAAGCATAGTCCACACATTTTCATTAGGGTCGGGGAAGGTGATTCCTGAAGCTTGCCTTATCTATTCCAAAACCAGGTTTAGTTTTTGGATTGTTGTCCTGTCCAGCTCTTGATTTGAGAAAAAGTTGACGAATTTGGAGGTAGTCCTCCTCCTTTAATATTCTGCCAGTATTGCTGGAAGCAAAACAGCCCCAGAGCATGCTGCTACCACCACCATGCTTGACAGTTGCTACAGTGTTTGTCCATTTGAAAGCCTCACCTGTGCTCCTCCTAAACATACCTCTTTATTGTCTCAATCTTTGTCACATCTTTGACCATAAAACATTTTTCCAGAAGGCTTGTTCACATGTGGACAGCTGCAAATTTCAGTCGAGCTTAAAGGGTTTGCTTTTGGAGGAGGAGCTTCTTTCTTGGTTGGCAACCTCTCAGTCACTAAAAGTTGTAATCAGTCGCTAACGACGAGTTATTAGACCTTGGCTTTGTCGACCTAAGACACTGTAGAACCTTCAGCACCAATTATTAAAAAATGTAAGTAAGTGCATGTATATATTTGAGCCTGCATTTATATTTTGACCCTGTGTGGATAAGAGACAATCCAAAATGAATTCTTGTTTTTTTTGTTTTTTAAAGTCACTGAAGATGAATGGTGAACAATCATTCCACTCTGGGAAAGTTTTAAAATAATAAAAAGCCCAAAATTACCATGACATTCATGCCCATGGTGTGTATATGTAAGCTTGGTTGTTCATATGTGTGTGTATATAAAATAAATGATAAAATATGCAAGACTGGAGGCAAAGCCAGAGCTAAGGCCAAGACCCGCTCATCCCGTGCCGGGCTTCAGTTCCCCGTGGGTGGTGTCCACAGACTGCTGCATAAAGGCAACTATGCCGAGCGTGTAGGAGCCGGCGCCCCTGGCAGCTGTGCTCGAGTACCTGACCGCTGAGATCCTGGAGCTGGCTGGCAACGCAGCCCGCGACAACAAGAAGACTCGTATCATCCCGCGTCACTTGCAGCTGGCTGTGCGCAATGACGAGGAGCTCAACAAGCTCCTGGGGGGAGTCACCATCGCTCAGGGTGGTGTGCTGCCCAACATCCAGGCTGTGCTGCTGCCCAAGAAGACCGAGAAGCCCGCCAAGGCCAAGTAAACGCAAAGCGCTCGGCTTCACAAAAAAACAAAGCCTCTTTTAAGAGCCACACAATTCTCTCTGAGCAAACATCCGTCTTGCTGTGACTGTGTCTGTAACATTTTGTGTATTGGGAAATGTAGATTATGTATCTTGATTTATTTTGAAATGTATGTTCATTCATGTCATCTTACATAGTCAGGGACTGAAATCCACCTTCAAAATATACTATCATGAGTGCTTAAGCAGTGTGTTTCTTTTATTCACAAGACAAGAATAGAGGGTCTTAATATAAAGTCAAATTAAAACTAAAGCAAAAAGCTCTCAGTCTCTCCTGCTGAGTGGTTGAGGCTTGTGCCTTGTTCAACCTCATTGCTCATCTTACTAATTTAGAATAAATAGGATGTCACTAATTATTAGCTTCATAACTACCACTGTAGACACTCATCATGGTTCACTCGCTTGATAATTAAAGCAGTTTCTACGCTCATGGAAACAGACAACACGTGGTACATGACACTGTGGCAAGATCACAAACCTTGTCAAACACAATAGGAAATCATAACGTGAGGAGAGGGACAGGTGGACTTCTTTGGTGCTGCAGAAACTACCCAGGTACAGAGGGAGGAAAATGTGGAGCTGTTAGCAACATGTTCAGCACCACTGCTGCTAAATATGGGACATTTTGCAAAGTCACTTACATCTACGCTTAGTCAACCCCTGTTTTAAGGACAGTAGTGGGTTTGAGCAGGATTCGAACCTGGGCCTCCTGGTCTCAAGGCGGCTATTCATCCCATTGTGTTCTCAGAGCATATCATGCGACCTTAAAGCTCTCAAGAATTCCATTAAGTTGCTGAACCCTGACCTCTGACGTTGCAAATTAGTTGGTTTAGCTATAAACTTTGGTGTGTAACTCTGTAATATCTATAAAAAAATTAATGAAACCAAAAATGAAGGTGTAATTCAATATAAGTATGCAAATCAAGATGAAAATCTATTAATAGTTAAAAATATACAAGACAAAATATTATCCGAAAGCATGAGAGACGTGGTGTGGCTCATCTCGCTCGGGCGCCTCCCTGTGAGAGCAGTGGTACAGTGGAGTTGTTTCGTTACCACCATGAAATGTCCCATGACCAACTGTGATAAAGATGAGACCCTAGAACATCTTCTATTGGATTGTTATAGGACAACTGAGATCAGGCAGAAGATGACAGAGATTGGCTATGATGTGGATGTTAATATTAAAGCAGTTAAATATGGTTTGTTTAAAGAAAAAATGGGTGAAGACAAAAGGAGACTCTTTTGGTTAGTAATGTGTGTTATAAACACACATATTTGGAAAATCCGTGCCAAAGGAGTGTTAGAACAAAAGATGATAGGTAGTGATGTGGTGAGTAAACATACCATTACAGATCTGCGGAGAAGACGAACAATGGACCTGAAACTTGGGAAAGTTTTCCCCTGGAATGTATTGAAATTGTAAGTTTTAGAAGTGGTTTGTGGACTCAGATGCTCGATTTTCCTCCTTGTTTGACTTTTTCTTTAGTGAGTGGTGTGTGATCACGGTTTTGTATATGTAATTGAATATGTATGTACATTTTATATGTAATTTTGTATACTTTAAATAAAGTTTAAAAAAAAAAAAAAAGCAAGACTCGACACTCAAGCGTCGGCAGCTCCATTTTCCAGCTGGTGAAAAACTTTGGTGGTTTCACCTTCAGTCGCTAACGGTCAGTTTTGGCCATTTCCATTTCTCTTTGGGACTGAAAAGAAACGTTTTTCAAGATGGGAGGCGGTGATCTGAACTTGAAAAAGAGCTGGCACCCCCAGACTATGAAAAACACTGAGCGTGTCTGGAAAGCTGAGCAGAAACATGAGGCTGAACGTAAAAAGATCGGGGAGCTCCAGAAGCAGCTGAAGGAGGAACGAGCCCGAGAGGAAATGACAAAATATGCGGAGGAAACCGGCGTCTTAAAAAAAAAAAAGATGATCGGTTGGACTGGATGTACCAGGGCCCTGCCGGTCAGGTGTCCAGGGATGAGTACCTGCTTGGGTGCACCATTGACAAGCAGATCACTGACCAGTATGAGGAGCCAGAGAGCAGTCCCTCAGCTGAGACAGGCCTCCTGCCTGGGTCCATATTTAACCCCGCCACCCCTTCCTCCAGCCTCGATTTGGCTGCCAAGATCAGGGAAGACCCCCTGTTTGAAATCAGGAAACGTGAGGAAGCAAAGAAGAGAGAAGTCCTGACTAATCCAGTAAAGATGAAGAAAATTAAAGAAATGCTTCGCCAAAACCTTGATAAGAAAGACAAGAAAAAGAAGAGGAAGAAGGAGAAGGAAGGAGACAAAGACAGAAGGAGGGAAAAGAAGCATAAGAGGAGGAGTTCAAGTTTGAGCTCGGAGGAAGACGATGAGAAGAAACACAGGTCACACCCACGAGACAACTCCTCAGACACCAAATCTCATTCTCATCATCATCATCCAGGCTGTGGTCTACAGCTCCCAACAGACAGATATCAACAGACCTCGACCTCCTCCGGTCACTCAGGGCGGCGTGAGAGGAGCCGATCCCGATCACCTCACAGGAATTACAAGGACAGCCGCTCCTACTCTTCATCCTCCTCACATCGGAGTGAAAAGAAGCAGGAACCCAGAGCTCCCAGCCCACAGAAGGGCCGCTACCAGAGACAGAGGAACCACGTGCCCAAGAAGCTCTCTGCAGAGGAGATGGAGCGAAAGAAGCGTGAGATGATGGACCAAGCCAAGCAGCGGGAGGAGGACAGGGAGAATAATGTGAAGCGCTATAAGAGGCAGGACGAGCAGGAGAAGCAGAGGGAACAAAACGCCAAGCATGACCGCCACGCTGGCTTCATCCACAACATGAAGCTGGAGAGTGCCGCGAGCTCCTCCTTAGAGGACAGAGTGAAGAGAAATATACACTCCATTCAGAGGACGCCAGCCTCCCTGGAAAACTTCATGAAACGATAAAGACAAAAATTCACATTACATTCAATGAACTGACTAAAGACTGCCACACACCATTTTTTGACTGGGGCAGGTGAGCTGCGAGCCTGTCAGGAATTCAAACACAGGCTTTTAATTTGAAAAGCAGATGTCACAGTATTCATATGTACAGTACAAAAGGCCTGTTGTTACTTCATGTGTTTTAGCTACTTTCTTCAAAGCAAGACTCGGCAAGACCTACAATAAAGTCAGACGTGGAGGAGTTAATGCCGAGACTGCTGCCCGTGGAGTGTGGATCCGGTACCGTGGGCGACCTGGACCTGAGCGGACCGCCGAGAAACCCCCAGGAGTACCTCCGACAGGTCCAGCTGGAGGCTTCATTGTGCTTCCTGGGTGAAAGCAGAGGGATACTGCAACTCGTCCAACATGGCTGGCCAGGAAGATCCAGTGCAAAGAGATTCACCAAGACTGGGCGAATCGAGAGTACATAGAAGTAATTACGAGCAGCATCAAGAAGATCGCCGACTTTCTTAACTCGTTTGACATGCCGTGTCGATCTCGTTTGGCCACACTCAACGAGAAGCTGACAGCGCTGGAGAGGAGGATTAAATACATTGAGGCAAGGGTGACAAAAGGAGAAACCCTGACCTAGAAGTGGCCATTGAAACTCATAACACCCCCAACCTACCTGCCATCCCTCACCCTGAATTTTTGGACTAAGTGTGATGGACCCCACCCTCCTATTTTGGGACGATGTGGACCTTTTTTTTTTTTTTTTAATATATGGCTGGATTTGGTGTTATTTTATCTCATGACGCATTTGTACAGAGGATGTGTGTCTAACTGGGCTACCATTGATTCAAGCATCATTATATTCTATTACAAAACTAAGCTCCACTAGTATTGATTTAAAATAAGTCTGGAGCATAATTATGATTTATAAATTTTGTATCACTGCAGTTTGACCATCTGTGTTGTGTACAGTGTCACTTCCAAATGAAAGCTGTATCAAAAGAGGAACATTCGCCTGTGCCAAGATGAACTATTATTGTGTACTTACATTTAATAAGGGCCTCCTTGTACAACAAAGTGTTTGGTGATGTTTCAGAATTTAACTACTGTAATAAATTACCTTAAATTTAAAAAAAAAAAACCCTAACCCTTTTTTAAAACAGAGCTAGATAAAATTGTGCACAGTTAATCTTTAGTTATATTATAATAACAATTCTGTCTTGATATGCTGTCTTATCACAGGTTAATTTTTCAAAAAAGTTCTGGGTCGTGTAGCAGCCAACAACTCCTCCAGAGAGGCTGTCCTGGTCAAGAAGAAGTTCATGGCCCACTTCTCGGCAGAGGGAGCAGTGTCTTGGCAGCCAAAAGAATAGCCTGTTTGAAGACCCACTGACTTCCCCACAACCCTGCCTTTTAAAAATTTTCTTAATAAATGGAGGTCTACTCCAAAATAAACTAACCTCTCTTTATTCTCTTAAATAATTGATCTTCACTATGTTCCTATATAGTAGTATATTTTTTTCATTAGTATAACATGAAATTAATTCTACATGTGTCAAGCTGTGTGCCAATATTTGCTGTGTAGTAGAACTGAAGCATAAGTCATTACAAAAATTTATTTCAAATAATATAAAATTCTCAAACAGAAAAACATTAAACATAAATATATAAAATATAACTATTTACAGAGAGACAGGAATAAAAAGGACCCAGCTTAAAGTGGAAGAGCCTCAGGGGGAAGGAGGAGAAGAATAAGAACATTGTTTCTGCCCTGGAGAGCCTGCTGCCTCATCAGAAAACTACTGATTGCTGGGGTCCAATGTTTCCAAATTTAACACAGCTGTGCTGTTTTCAAAAACTAATTTATAAATTTGAAATTTTACAATTGTCTCGTGTGAGTCGGCATTGCTCTCAAGAGCAGGAACAAGGCTGAGGAGGAAATGTTCCGTTGGAGACTGGCATGGCCTCTTCAGGGACTCCAGGATGGCCAGCTCCACTGCTGATGGACCGTCCTGGGACCTGTCCCTTGTTCGCCTCGGAGCTGTCCTTCTCTGTGGGCCTGTAAAATACAACACAAAACAACACAAAGAAATGAGAAGGCTGCTACTAGATTTTCATTTTCAACATTGAAGAAAAAAAAAAAAAACAGGATATAAACAGATTGGTTGTAGATATTTAGTAAAGGTAATCACAAGGGAATCCAACAATCCATCGTGAGCAAATGCTTCGAGAAGCTGGTCAGGGACTTTGTTTGCTCTTCACTACCCGACTCACTGGACTCTCTACAATTTGCATACCACCACAACAGGTCCACTGATGATGCCATAGCCCTGACACTACATACTGCCCTGTCACACCTGGAGAAGAGAGACACGTATGTGAGAATGCTGTTTGTAGATTACAGCTCAGCATTCAATACCATCGTTCCCTCGAAGCTGGACAGGAAACTGCAGGATCTAGGACTGAGCAGCTCCCTCTGCAGCTGGATCCTTAGCTTCCTGTCTGACAGACACCAAGTGGTCAGACTGGGCAGCATCACCTCATCCCCCATCACACTGAACACTGGTGCTCCACAGGGGTGTGTACTGAGCCCTCTCCTGTACTCACTCTACACCTACGACTGCACGGCCACTAACAACTCCAACATCATTGTGAAGTTTGCGGACGACACTACAGTGGTGGGTCTTATCACCAACGGTGATGAGACGGCCTACAGGGAGGAGGTCAGCGCCCTGACCCACTGGTGTCAAGACAACCATCTCACCCTCAACGTTGCAAAGACAAAGGAGTTGATAGTGGACTTCCGGAGGTGCAGAGAAGTACACACCCCCATCACCATCAACAGCGCTGCTGTGGAGAGAGTGAGCAGCTTCCGGTTCCTTGGAGTACATCTGGCTGAGGATCTTACGTGGTCAGTACACACAAACAAAACAGTGAAGAAGGCGCAGCAGCGCCTCTTCTTTCTCAGGAGACTGAAAAGATTCGGCATGAGCCCCCGCATCCTCAGGACCTTCTATCGCTGTGCCATTGAGAGCATCCTCACTGGATGCATCACCACCTGGTACGGCAACAGCACCGCTTACAACCGCAAAGCTCTCCAGAGAGTAGTGCGGTGCTCTGAACGGATAATTGGAGGTGAGCTTCCCTCCCTCCAAGACATCTACAGGAAGCGGTGCCTGAGGAAAGCGGGGAGGATCATCAAGGACTCCAGTCACCCCAGCCATAAACTCTTCAGACTACTTCCCTCAGGAAGGAGGTTCTGCAGCATCCGGTCCCGAACCAGCAGACTGAGAGACAGCTTCTTCCACCAGGCCATCAGACTGCTGAACACGTCATAGACACCTCAGCTTCACTACTGGAACTTCAACATTATGCACTCCACACTGTATATAAATGCCACTTATTTTGCACATGTTCAACTACCAACCTCTATATATTTTATATATTTTATTTTATTGTTTACTCTATTTAATTTGTAAAATATGTATATACACACACACACACACACACACACACACACACACACACACACACACATAGAAAAACATTTAATATACACATCTAGTAATGCATACACTCTTATATTGTACATATATTTATTACTCTCAGATTTAGCCATTCTTATATTTTGTTTGTTTTATGTTATTGTATTTTTTTGCACACCTCTGTTGCTTGTGAAGCTCGCACACAAGAATTTCACTCGCATGTACTGTACCAGTGTACCTGCACATGTGATGTGACAATAAAAGTGATTTGATTTGATTCAGAGTAAAAAGCTATCAGTGCTTGCTGACAGCTGTTGCTACAATTACATACCTGTGGTTGCAGCAGCAGGAGCTCAGGGACCAGGGACTGGGGAGCCAGGAGATGCAACAGGGGATGCTCTGCTGCAGAATCAGTTGGTTCTATCAAGACAATATTAAATGTTAACAGGTTGAAAACAATAGTCATAGAGAAAGTATATACAGTGGTCCCTCATTTGTTGCAGGGGTTCTCAGAATAACTAGCCCCTCGCCACGCACTTTATACACTTTTTTCCCCACACACATGAACAGTAGTCACAGTTCTCACAAATTGATTCTCAAAGTGCAAACCTTTGTAGATTTCAAAACGTAAAAGTATTATTGAGGGTCCGAATGAGGGTCATAGTTATGGGTGTTTTTGTGCTGTATTTTCTATTGGACGTGATGGTTATCAAAACCAAACATGACAAATTTGGCAAGCGCAGGAGACACGACACGGAGGAGATTTGTCAATCAGGCTGCAGAATGCAAGGCACATTGTTGAAAGTTGTACTGTGCAATAAAAAAAAATCAGCGAAAAAGCGAGGCAGTGACGGATGAACAGCAGGACCACGGTGTGCTGTTTATTAATAAACAATAACATATATTTCTATATGACAACATGCATAAGAGCAGAAAGGTATTTGTACATCAGTGGGAAAATAGCGGGGCAGTGGGCGGGATTGCTAGCTTTTGTGCGGCTTCCCCGGGTCAGTCAAAAATTTCAAAAGAGAAATGAATGAACTTACCAGGTTGCCCGATCTCTTATGTTCCTCCAAGCTTGGTCCTTTTTATTCCTGTCTCAGTACAGAAAGAAGCTGGTGTCGTACAGCTCCGGGTGGTTTGCTACGGCTTGATTAGCCTTTCCTCCATATTGAATGAAGTACGAAGGGCTTTGGCTGGACCTGCCCCTTTGACCTAGGTCAGAGCCACGTCACCAGGCTCCTGATTGGTTGCCGCGGCGCGAAATGACGCTGGAGTTCAGATTTTTCCAACTCGAGCGGTAGACGCGATACGCGCGTATGCACAAAATGCAACAAAAAAAACTGACGCTCAATGGGAGTCGACTCTTCCCATTTGATGCGCGGATAAAAATACGTGCGCCAAACGCGCCCGATGCGCTACTTTGACACGCGTTTGACCGTCAAACGCTTCTGAATTTTCGCGGGACCTGCAATCATGCGTCATTGCACTTTTCCATTGACTTTACATGTAAACCTGACTCTCTGTTCAAATCACGGACAAACAGTATCCCACATTCTTGATTTTTAGTTCACAAACACTTGTTGTAATGACTAACTACTCCTGACATTTTGGAGATGTTAGCTCTTTATACAGTAAAGTTACAGTGGGATACAAATAACATCAGGCTGATCCTGCCACGATTTGTTCCCCGGTTCAAATCACGGACTAACAGTATCCCACAGCTGTTTCTGTTTTTGAACCCATTTTGCACAGAGAGGCATTTTTTGAAAAATGTATTGATAGCAATGTTGAATATTATTACACAGGGAAAAAACAACTACATGTAAAATAATCACACTGTGATGCCTCTGCCTTTCTAAATGGAGGGACAGTAACTGCGTGTGTATATGTAAGCTGTAAAACCTGAAGATAGTCAGAGTAACAGTATTTTGTCTCCATCTGCCATTCTGCAATTCATCTCATGTAAACAATAACGTGGCGCACAGCGTGACGTGAAAAAAGGCACATCCCTTTGATGTTGCGTGATAAACTCTGTATTCATCGTCCATGCATAAACAGTTGGAGGATGTGTTCGTGCGTGTGTGTGCGTGGGGGGGGTTCTTAATGAATTTTGAAGCCTCCTCAGGTGAAGAAAATCTGTGCCTTGCTCCATTATGTTTTATTTCTAGAGTGGCAGGGTAGAGCAGGGAGTATTCCACTCCTCTTTCCCTCAACTCCAACTTGATTTGTTTAAAGGACACACGCCGGTCCATGGTTAGTCGGGAGTAATCCGAAAAAAAAACATTATCTTCGCCCCACGCCATAGAATCTGGCCTTTCTCTCTGGCCACCCGAAGAATGCATTCTTAAGCACATAATTACTTCAGTAACTTGAGAGAGCTGATCTAGATACAATATTGATGTCGAGCTTGTAGTTTTGGGGTCCTATGTTGGCTGAGAGAGTCCTGTGCCTCTACCTAGTCCACAAATAGAAAAAAAAATCTCTGGTGTTTGTTCACTGAGTCCTGAAAAATCTGTGGAGGGTCTCGTAGGCTGACAGATGTTGAGGTTTCCTTTTACTATGAAAAATAAACTGAGACCTGCTTTACAGTTAGGGTTTCCAGAGAGGATCTGCACACTCTGATACAGACATGCTCTGTTGAATAAGGGGCGACACCTTGCAGTGTGGTCAGAGTCAAAGACCAGCCATCGGTGATAAATGTCTGCTAACAGAATAGTTCTGGTGACTAACTTTGCTTCTGCAGATTTGTTGTTTGTTTGTATTGTTTGCTGCCCTGATTGGGGAGTCTCTTCTAACTGAGCTGGTCACACACTAAACCAACACATCACATAATGATGGTGACTGTGAAGTTCACCATGCAAGAAACGACAGAGTTTATATGTTCATACACAAATTTGTAGTAACCAAATCAGTTTACAATTAAATGTTTTAATTTTTTCTAACAGAAAATAATTGCAATAAGTTAAAAAGCCATAAATATTTCTTTATTCCACTAATCTGATCAGACACGTTGGTGAAGAATTACAGAATTTCCCCATGTTGTTCTTTACGTGTGAAAACACTGCACTGAAACTGATGGGAAATACAAAAGGTTTCTTCGACCTGATAGTAAAGTGTCAGACACAACAGTGTCTATGAATTCTAACACTGAAATGACATCAGGAGCTCACAAAGCTTTTAAATTAGAGTAACACTTAAGGTCAGTGGATTAGATTGAGGAGAGGAAATAATTCCACTGATCTCTGTTAGTTTCTGATCTTTCTTCTTTTTAAACTTTTTGAAAGTAGATGGTGCAAACAAACTGTATCAGGCCTACCTCATAAGAATAAGAACATGTTACCTAATTATAGCCTTACTAGATCTCGTATTGTCTTTTTAAAGCCACACTTACAAACACAAAGTAAAAGAAGGTGAAGGAATTTATAAAAACAGAATTACAGATAAACTACTTACTGTTTTGGGCTCTTTGTCCTTCCCCTGGATGATAGGTTTGTGGTAGTGAAGCATGAATCTCTCTGGGGACTTTGTGTTTGAGTAAAAATTTGCCTGTTGTTCTTATGAACCCTGTGTCACATGTGTTTAGCTGGTTTCAGCTTCATGTTTGTTTTCTTTTTTGTCCCCGTCAAACGCTTCTGAATTTTCGCGGGACCTGCAATCATGCGTCATTGCACTTTTCCATTGACTTTACATGTAAACCTGACTCTCTGGTCGCGTCTATCGCGCTCGGTGTGAACACACCGTAAGAGCCGTGCTTAGAGAGAGCTTTGTAGTGAATCAGAAGAGTCGACTCCCATTGAGCGAGAGCCGGCTCCTCACTTAATTTCCTTTCACTGCTCAGCTCTCACACAGTGGCTCAGCTATGCTCCAATCCCTCCATATTGTGGCCAATCACATGCGAGGATATAGGATAATATCATTGTGTGAAAAACAGAGAGGGTGAGAGACGCAACAGTCAAGTGGAGCGTGCGTCTGTCCTCTCAGTAAGTGAGTGAAACAGTAGACAGCAGTGAGGAGGGCTGTGCGAAAGCAAGAACACATAAATATGCCTGAAACCCGTAAACAAAGCAGCATCTGGCTGCAGTTTAAAGACTTTTTTGTCTCGGTGTCATCTCGACTTTGTCTTGGTCTTGGTTTAGGCGGTCTTGACTACAAGTCTACAGTCTATAAGGGGAAAAAGCGAGGAGCAGAAGACTCGTTCCAACTTTCATTCTGCCAGTTTCTTCTCTCATCACATAAATACCTGAGCAGTGACAGAGACCGTGGGTGCAGCGTGTTTCAGAAACACGCTGCACCCACGGTCTAACACTAACACTAACACTGTTTCTCATCATGGCACAAAATACTGAGAAGCATCCAAGCTTTTGTAGGCCTTCAGATCCTATCCAGGATAACTTGAGGCCTTGTTGATAACATAATGATATAAATCATGTGGTGTGAAGTTGGGGAGAGTGCCAGAGTTGCAGGTCATAGAACCAGTAAACACACTGGAGACAATAAGTAAACATCCATATTCAGCCCTCTGTTACACAATTTTTCCAAAACGAGCAATTTACACTGTACACTTGTTTGTTTTCTCATAATTACCACCGTTTATTTCTTTCATTGGATTGGAAAACAAAACTGTGATTTTGGGGTTTGTTTAATTTAATGTTTGGTGTGATAATCACTGTAATATGTTTACATCCTTTGTAAAGATTTTGTGTATTTCAAGGGTAAAGCTTTCATCCGCACAAATCTTATGTGTCAGGAGAGAGACCTGACTGTTACCCCAACTTTGATTACATGAACTGTCACACACTCACCTTGATTGCTGACCAATCAGAAGAAAACTTCCTGATGGCGTGAACCCCAGTCCTCAGAGCTTGTTTCCCAGCTCTGTGGAGTGATCGATCTTCATGATGAGTCTTAAGCTCCCCATGGTGTTATTTTAACTTTGAAATATTTAATTTATGATTTCACTTTATTTGACTTATTTTTACTTACTTTGTTTATATTTCCAATGTTTACATTTTTTAGCTTTCATAATTCAACCGATCATCTAAAACAGAACTATTTCCCACCTCGGATTAATAAAGTGTTCAAGATTCAAGAAGTTTATTGTCATGTACACCACAAAACACAAATGGTTACGCAGAGCAATGAAATTCTTACTTTGCAGGTTCCCTTCACACGACCAAAAGAAAGTAATAATAAGCAAAAGCAGTGTTTTGTAGATCTTGTAGCTTACATGCGGGTGGAAACTGAATTGAAAGTGCAAGTAGTTATAACACTGTCAACAGTCGTTGTCAACACTGTATCTATCCACATATGTATATAACTTCCCCTATATGTGGCTTCATTACCTTGTATATAATTTATTTTCTGGCAATAAAACAGACGTAACAGTAAGAGATGTTTTTTCTTTGTAAAACAAAAATAATGACAGCAGACAAACAGAGCTGCTGCTGTCAGTCCCAGGACCATGTGGACTTTAACTCATGATGTTTATTGCCATGTACAAGATAATACAGTTCTTAACACCTGTCATTCACTTCTTGTTTATTTAAACAAAGATAAAAAATAGCAATTATAATCATCTTACCAGTGACATTGAGTTGACATCTTCCAACACTGAAGCCATAATCAGTGTTCACCTCACACAGGTAAAGACCCGAGTCATCAGTCCTGAGCCTGGATTTATCACTGATAAAGAGTTCACAGCGGATGTTGAGAGTTTTGGAGATCTGTCTGGTTTGGTGGTGAACGTCCACTCCAGTGTGATGTTGTGGTTCTCCTCTGCCTGATAGGAGGTCTGTGTCACATTGACTACAAATGATCCTGTTGAGGAGACAGAGAGGGAAAGAGAGGAGCAGACACACTGAGAACTGGAACAAATCTGTTGTTGAGCTTTATTTGGAGTTCATAAAGTGAAGCTGTAAACTAACCAGAGACACATGAGGTGAGGATGATGAGCAGCAGGATCCTGCAGATCATCTTCTCCCTGTGAGAGGAGACAGAGGCGAAGAGTCATCAACACATGAGGTCAAAGGTCAGTCAGTACAGCTAGAAGAAGGAAAATGTCAGTCAGATAATAACACTGACTGATCAAAACTACTTCAGTAACTTGAGAGAGCTGATCTAGATACAATATTGATGTCGAGCTTGTAGTTTTGGGGTCCTATGTTGGCTGAGAGAGTCCTGTGCCTCTACCTAGTCCACAAATAGAAAAAAAAATCTCTGGTGTTTGTTCACTGAGTCCTGAAAAATCTGTGGAGGGTCTCGTAGGCTGACAGATGTTGAGGTTTCCTTTTACTATGAAAAATAAACTGAGACCTGCTTTACAGTTAGGGTTTCCAGAGAGGATCTGCACACTCTGATACAGACATGCTCTGTTGAATAAGGGGCGACACCTTGCAGTGTGGTCAGAGTCAAAGACCAGCCATCGGTGATAAATGTCTGCTAACAGAATAGTTCTGGTGACTAACTTTGCTTCTGCAGATTTGTTGTTTGTTTGTATTGTTTGCTGCCCTGATTGGGGAGTCTCTTCTAACTGAGCTGGTCACACACTAAACCAACACATCACATAATGATGGTGACTGTGAAGTTCACCATGCAAGAAACGACAGAGTTTATATGTTCATACACAAATTAGTAACCAAATCAGTTTACAATTAAATGTTTTAATTTTTTCTAACAGAAAATAATTGCAATAAGTTAAAAAGCCATAAATATTTCTTTATTCCACTAATCTGATCAGACACGTTGGTGAAGAATTACAGAATTTCCCCATGTTGTTCTTTACGTGTGAAAACACTGCACTGAAACTGATGGGAAATACAAAAGGTTTCTTCAACCTGATAGTAAAGTGTCAGACACAACAGTGTCTATGAATTCTAACACTGAAATGACATCAGGAGCTCACAAAGCTTTTAAATTAGAGTAACACTTAAGGTCAGTGGATTAGATTGAGGAGAGGAAATAATTCCACTGATCTCTGTTAGTTTCTGATCTTTCTTCTTTTTAAACTTTTTGAAAGTAGATGGTGCAAACAAACTGTATCAGGCCTACCTCATAAGAATAAGAACATGTTACCTAATTATAGCCTTACTAGATCTCGTATTGTCTTTTTAAAGCCACACTTACAAACACAAAGTAAAAGAAGGTGAAGGAATTTATAAAAACAGAATTACAGATAAACTACTTACTGTTTTGGGCTCTTTGTCCTTCCCCTGGATGATAGGTTTGTGGTAGTGAAGCATGAATCTCTCTGGGGACTTTGTGTTTGAGTAAAAATTTGCCTGTTGTTCTTATGAACCCTGTGTCACATGTGTTTAGCTGGTTTCAGCTTCATGTTTGTTTTCTTTTTTGTCCCTGTCAAGTTTGTGCATCTTAGTCTCTGTCTCAGTGTTTGTTTCCTGTTTTATTTCTGTCTTATTTTGGCCCTTTGTGCATTTAAACCCTTAGTTGGGAATAAATGTGGATTTTCTGCTTCAGAAGATAAAGGTCAGTTTTGCGATTTGTGAAGTTTGCCCTTTAATCTGGATTTTGGCTCAGCTTCCAGCTACACTGTGACATAACTATGGCAATGATGAGATACAGATCTCCAGTGAAGGTGTCGCCATGATGAGCAAAGCAAGGCTTCATGAAAGATTTGAAGTGTTTGTGCTTGTATTGACGATTCAAAACAATCTGAAACCATCTCCACAGTGGCACCTGCTGGACAATTTGGCTATTGTCATCTCTTGATCATATTCTCTGAAATGGTGACACAGACAAGTTCTGCACAACTCCAAACAAAACCACTTATCATACCAGACCATCCATAACTCTGATCATCACATTTTGGAGAAATCCTCAAAGAAACAAGGCACCTTGCCTTTTATTGGATAGTAATAGTGAAAATGAAGAGTAAAGTGCAGAGGAAGAGGGAGACGGGGAAGACATGCAGCAAAGGGCCGCAGGTTGGACTCGAACTCAATCCGCTGTTTTCCACTGAGCTAAACTGGCCCCCGTGTTTGGTTGACTTTTAGGTTTTCTAGCACTTCTAGTTTTACTAAACTGAAAAGTAACTGAAAACGGCTAAATCACCAAAACACAGACTTCACAGAGGAGGAGCAAGCAGCCACCAGACAAAGCTCACCAAGGTGGGAGAGTTGACAGGACACACCCACACAAGGTCATTAAAAATTCCCCTCTCGCCCCTGCGGGCGGTCTATCGTTTAAGGTCCTCTACCAGAGGCCTGGGAGCTTGAGGGTCCTGCGCAGTATCTTAGCTGTTCCTAGGGCTGTGCTCTTCTAGAAAGATCTCAGATGTTGATCCTGGGATCTGCTGGAGCCACTCGTCTAGCTTGGGAGTCACTGCACAAAGCACTCTGATTACCACTGGGACCACTGTTATTTTCACCCTCCACATCTTCTCTGAGCCCTTGGTATTTCTCCAGCTTTTCGTGTTCCTTCTTCCTGATGTTGCTGTCATTCAGAAGTCCCACAGGATCTTAGCTCGGTCATTCTCAACTACCTTCAACTCTCCCAGTTTGACTTCCAGGCCACACTCAGCACAGATGTTTCTGTATACTAAGCCGGCCACTTGGTTATGGCGTACCGTGTAGATGCCTGCTAGCACCTTGCACCCTGCTGTTATGTGCTGCATTTGTCATGAACAGGCTGTGTGCTGGCATTGGAGGACCCAAATGCAGACTTTGGCTACGTTCACACTCCAGGGGAAAGCGCATCAAATCCGACTTTTTTGACCCTATGCGACCCATATCGATCATGGTATGACAGTGTGAACAGCACAAATCCAATATTTTCAAATCCGACCCAGGTCACTTTCGTATGTGGTACTGAATTCGATACATATCTAATGTTTTAGAAAGCGACTGCTGTTTGAATGGCCATGTCACCTTAAATCCGTCTTCTACTTCACTGACACAAGACAGACGCCAATTATCAGCGCCGGAGAAGAGCCCGAGAAGACATCGTGAACGCTTCCTGGCCATCCCGTGTAGATGTCAGTGAAAC
Source organism: Diplotaxodon limnothrissa (assembly GCF_057381915.1). Classification (NCBI taxonomy): domain Eukaryota; kingdom Metazoa; phylum Chordata; class Actinopteri; order Cichliformes; family Cichlidae; genus Diplotaxodon; species Diplotaxodon limnothrissa. Next base: position 38,641,614 of record NC_140598.1, on the reverse strand, counting down.
TGTTGGGAAGACAATGTTGGAGAAACATGAACATTTTATTTGTACTGTATAATCTGCAGATTCTGACAGAAATCTGCAACTATCCTTTGAAGCACTGCTCCTCTAAAACAGCAATAAGGATAATTATTAGGCCATATGTAAATAACAAAATAACTTTAAAACTTAAAGAAAAATTGGGAAACGTAAAGTCCGAAACAAGTCTTTATATTAAGAGCCATCAGTCAAACAATACTGTTTGGTCTGAGTCTAAACAGAGCGCGTTGTTTTATTTGTAGTGTGAACAAGCAGACAAAGAAATCGGATTTGATCAAAAAATCGGAATTAAACATTAAGACCTGCAGTGTGAATGTAGCCTAACAGAGGTGAAGAGTAAACAAAAAAAACCCCAAAAAACCCTAAGCTTTATTTGCTGGATGGGAGCTACACTAGGAAATAATATAACCTTTTTTTTTTTTTTTTTTTTGGCCTGTCCCGTTTGGCTCTTTTGCCATCAGAATTGTTGTCTAAAGGCAAAGAAAGATGCCCAACGGATTTACTTTACCAAACTGACCATCCCAGCCTTGCCATAATGGTCCATTTGATTCACCTTTTATTGTTTATTTTATTTTCACTTACTGAATACGGGACAGACTTGACTGGGGGAAAGAAGGGGAGAAAGAAAGAGGGAAAGAGAAACAGCTGAGAAGAGGGACGGGGGAGAAGGGCAAAAGACAAAAACCAACAGAACGGGCAGAAAAAAAAATGCATCTATCAATCACCTGGATCACCTGCTGAGAAAGAAAAAAGAAAGCAAGCAGAAGAGAACAAGAATAAACAACATCACAATGATATATGGGAATATGACAGTAAATACTAAATATTAAACATTATTGTGCAGCACATAAGATCAACAGAACACAGTGTGCTTTGAGGTAGGAGCCAAAAAGGGTGTAGTTTGTGGGTGTGATCACCCGTGTGTACACCTGTGAGCATGGACGCATTTGTTTTTTGTTTTTTTAAAAGGTTCCTTCATGTAATAATCTGCTAGAGGGTGTGGGGGGGCCACAGCCCCGTCCTCCAGGGCATGAAGCAGGTATGGAGGAGATCAAAACTCCAGACATCCAGAGGCCCCCAGAACACAAGAGACCAAGGAAGACCAACAGAGGGGCAGCCGCGCCACTGTCCCAGAAAGAGCTGAGGAGAGTCCCAGATGAGGGCTCACTCAGCAGCCGCGGAGCAGAAGCCAGGGGGAGTTGCAGTGACGCGCCCGTGAGCTCCGCCGGCAGCCAGCTGTGCCTGAGTGACCGAAGTGGCCCGAGCGAGCCCCAGGCTCCAGGCCCCGATAAGCGGCCGCCAAGGAGTGAGCCGGTGTGTACCTGGACGCCCATCCCCAGACACAAAGAACCACCAACGCACCGATGTCTGAGGGGGTCCGCCACTGGGAGGGGAAGTGGTGGTAGGGGGAGATAGGCCTCCAAACCTTGGAGGGCCTGAGATGTCCCCAGAGAGGTGGCGCCTGACACCCAACCTGACATATAGACACAGACATACAGGCACACACAGACACAAACATCCATTCCCACCCTCATGCTCTCATATGCACTTACTCCACACTCAACCAACGTGGAGACAGACATAAAGAGACGTTGTACACACGATCACACTCCCCAAGCGTACTCTACAAACCGGGTCTAGGTGCCCCCGCCCCTGGAGGGGGGAACTGCACCCAGACCCAGGTGGTGTTTCCCTTTTCCCTGCGGTGGGGGGAGGCAGACCGCCCCGACTCCGCAGCAGCAGGAAGGCTCCACACTCCAGACCGCAGTCGGACGGCCAACTCCTCCTCCTAGTCCTAGCCCCCCTGCTCCAGCAGGTCGCAGAGAATGGGGGTGAGAGAAGACTCCAAACCTCCCTCCACCCGCTCATTGTAATGTTGATGCATGTGTGTTCTAAGGTGCATTTAAAACCCAGGAGGGCTTGGAGCTACCTTTCCTTTGAAGCACTGCTCCTCTAAAACAGCAATAAGGATAATTATTAGGCCATATGTAAATAACAAAATAACTTTAAAACTTAAAGCAAAATTGGGAAACGTAAAGTCTGAAACAAGTCTTTATATTAAGGGCCATCATTCAAACAATACTGTTTGGTCTGAGTCTAAACAGAGCACGTTGTGTGTGACGTCTTCTTTTGCGCACGCGGGCCGCTTTGAGGGTTCACACTAGAGTGTGTTTGCTGTCACATTTTATTTGTAGTGTGAACAAGCAGACAAAGAAATCGGATTTGATCAGAAAATCGGAATTGAACATTAAGACCTGCAGTGTGAACGTAGCCTAACAGATGCGAAGAGTAAACAAAAAAAAAACCCCAAAGCTTTATTTGCTGGATGGGAGCTACACTAGAAAATAATATAACCTAACACACAGCAAGGGAAACATGGGGCTTAAATATACTGAGGGATAATGAGGGAATGAGACACTGGAGGAGAGCACAGCTGGGAGAAATGAAACGTGACGGGACCAAGGGGAAGCAAAACTTGAAACACTGGCATGAGACAAGGGAACGTCAAAGTAAAACAGGAAGTATAACACAAAGATGTGGACTTGACATTGAACAAAGGGAACACGGAGCACAGAGACAGGAGTGAAAGAAGACATGACTGATTGGGGAACAAGATAATAAACATGAAGACTGAACTAAACCTACCTAACTGAGAACTGTTTCAGGCAAAACCCAGCAGACTACTGTGTTTATACCAAGGAGGCAGAACATGGCAAGGTGATCACCTGGGTGGATAATTGCAGCTGGCAATGAAAAGGTAATGAAGGATGTGAAAGAAATGCTTTCAGTCCGATTTAAAATGAAAGACTTGGGCAGACTTCAGCATTTTCTGGGTATTGATTTCACTCAGTGTGAGGGATGTATAACAATGTCACAAGAAACATATGTCAATAAGATACTGATGAGGTTTAACATGAAGAACTGTAAACCCAGAGTAACTCCCTGTGATCAAAGGTGAGAGATGTGAGGACGTATAGAGAGGCTGTAGGCAGTCTTATATACCTCACATCAGGTACCCGTCCCACCTGTCAGTATATTTGTATTTGTATCTATTATTGCTCTTAATTGGTTCTGTGAAGCACTTTGGCATACCTCTGGTTTTTAAATGTGCTATTTAAATAAAGTTTTATTGTATTGTGTTGTAGAGCACAAACTAAGTATTTAAATCAGAATAAAAACAAAATGCTGAACTATCCATTTTTAAACTAATTTTAAAACCAGCATTTATTTATTTTTTCACATTTTTAAATGCCAACATCGTCATGTGACAAAATATTTCAAAATATATCTAAAAATTCACAATACATTTAAGCTTCATGTGTAACAATTAAAGCTCTCAAAGTGCGGCCCTGCAGGCTGATGGTGGCCCTCGACTGTAACCAGAGACATTTCATTGATCAACAGTTCAAGTTAAACTGTGACTCAGTGCAGAACAACATTTCTATTTAACCTCTTCCGTTGCAGCAGTCAGGGCAGTGTCGACCTTCCTCACAGTGTCAGAAAGCTGCTGTCAGCTCACACCTTACTGATGGCTGACTGCAAAACTACAAACCAAAGCGAAAATGAAAAATCAGCAACATAAACCAATATCATGTGAACACACACATTTAAAACACTAATAGTTACTGAGTTTTTGTGAGTTTTTTTTCTTCCTGTGACGCTTTTAATCACATGTTGGCACCTTTAACAAAATCCTTTCTCAGCATAACCCATTTTTTAGTTCGTCTCACACAAAGAGAAATTTGTTTGACTCTTTCTGCTCTTTGGCCTGAACAGTTATTCTGACAAAGAGAAGCATCAGCGTTTGCAGTGGATTAGATGCAGTGAAATAAAAGGGTAAGTGTGCTGTCGCAAAAGGCAGGCTTCACAACACCCACTGCCAAATTCAAACATACAAAGGTCTCAAAGTGCATTAAATACTATCCCTAGCTTTCGTTTTTGAAATAATTTTGTGCTTCATGAACTTGGTGCAAAGCTGGATTATTCAAAATGAGGTGTCAGCCAGTACCTATGACAAGCTATGACACATTCTTTATTTATTTCTAACTACCGAGTTAGAATAAAGAACACAAACACAACAGCACTACATTATTGAGCTTCATACCCCTGAACATTTTTACAATGTCATGCCCCAACTTGGATTAAAAACATGGTTTTGAACCACGATTATTCACACACGTGTCCCTGATGAATGACTGCTCAGATTTTTTCAACACTTTCAATGTGGGGTGCATGGGTACACATTTGGGGTGCTGTAAACTGCACACAGATGATACCAACGCTTTGGCCTGTTATGAGCCCTTTAGTATTGCCACCATGTTCCCTCTAATTTTTCATGTGTCTGAGCGAACACACAAACTCCCTGAGCGGTCCCGTGGACCACTGTGAGCAACAGCAGACGTGTGACTGTGGTCACGCCAGCATTGAATCCATCCAAGTTACATGGTTTATTAAAATAATCAAATTACAGCATTTACATTTATGTTAGACTACTTTTAATTAACTGCTTTAGCCCACTTACAATGAAAATTTAAAAAAAAAAAAAAAAATTTGTTCATGACCTGTGTAGTATGTTAACACTATTGGAAGTAAAAATAACTTGAACTCCAATTTTCAAAACACAACTTTCTTTTTTTTTCTTTTTTCTGTTTTTTTTTATAAAGCTCTGACTTGTATTATGAGTCTGTGGTGTGGTTGAGAGTCCTGTAACTCTCTGTCTGCAAATACAGTTTATAATGACCAATGTTGGGCAATTAATTACATAGTTACTTCTTCAAAAAAGTTATTGAGTTTTGCAAACAACAACGTTTTTTGCAGCTGTTTATCAAAAAATGCAGCCAAGGCATTTTTTAAATAAACATTTCAAACTATTTACAGAACAATCCGGTGTTCTGCATCAAATTTGATGCCACACAAATTATTTGTGCCACTCCAAAACAACACACTAACTTTAGACTCCAAACAAACGTCGCAAATCTCTCATATCTCAAAACACCGCTGTCACTTCTAAAACCTCCCCCCCCCCCTTCCTAAACCACTAAATGCCATGTTGCCATATCATTTTTTTGATTGGTCGACATAGTACATTTTTCCAACAATAAGAAAGGGTGGGGTTATTTTTGGTTTTGGTTTTGCAGGCGGAGAGAGAGCTTTCCTTATAAAACGCAGTTTTTACCGTTTCTTCCTGCAGTAAATATAAATACAATCAATGGCAGTATTCAGGAAAACAAAGAAACAAACATTGCATATATATATTATAACTGCTCCTGAAGGTTTTTCATGTTCGAAGTAGAATAAAGGGCCATGCTCCAACTGATGTTCAGCCAGTATTTTAATCTTCTTTTCACCAGCAAACACCGTGAAAAACTATGGTGAAATGATCAATGAAAAACACGGATATTACATCAGCAGAACAAAAATTACAACTCAAATAAAACATACACACGAAGTAAATGCACCAACATACCGTGTGCGCCTTTCTACTGAACATTCATGAGCAATTGTAGTCCATATCTTCTATATTTCCACCCTTTACACAGGCCAGCATTCTCTTTCTGGCTCGAGCCTTCAGTCTCTGGTGACACGTGCGCTTAATTGAGCCTCACCCCAAAGCATGCGCACCACAAAGCGCCACACTCAGGCCCACCAGTAGGTGGCGACAACACAACATGAATCCAGATTAAACACCAAATTTTGAACATTGCAATCACATAATAATTACATTCCAATGCGACAGCTACATATATTTTTTATCATAACTCTGGTTTCACATGCCTATCAACACAATTTAAAAACTGTTATAAAGTCCACACATCAAGTGTACTTGACTCTGCTGTATGCTGTGTAAATGTGACTTTTGAGCTGGGTGAAATCCGTGAAGCAGAAATAATATTTTATTTTAACATTGCATTGCTAATCATCGGTTGTGGCCAATCAAATTGTATGGTCCGACTATAAATAGTAGCTGCTATTTTGATTCATTTATTTATATTTATTTTTGGTTGATTAAGGCTGTTCACAGCAAAAATGCCAGTGTTGATTTTTCAGTGTTAGTAGATTTCAACAGAGTTCCGAGTTAGTTCAACACTTAATCGAGTTAAAATAACACATCGGGAGTTGATTCCTGAAAAGTGTAAGTGTAGATTTTAGTCGTTACTGCATTTTAACACTGTGGGTGTTAAATTAGACCACACCTTCATTTCCTGTGGAGCTTCGCAATCCAGAATCTTCGGTCGCCATTTTTTCTTGCTGATGAGGTAAGTTTTATTCGGTTAAATATTAAGTTTTAGATTGATGTTAGAACAAGTAACATGATAACTAGTAAAAGAAATTGTATTTATATCAAAATACATCATCTTTAAGTGTCATATTTGAATTTTAACTGTTTTTGTTAAGCTGGGCTACTGCTAGCTAGAACTCTGCAAAGTACCAGTTTCTTTCCTAATATTCATTTAGCATAATCTGGCTATTGGCAGACTGTAATGAATATTACATGTTAATATATTTCACAGTTTTTATTAAATGCCTTTTATTTATTTTCGAATTAAACTGCCAAAGCCTTAGGGTCAGTGGTCTCAAACTCGCGGCCCAGAGGCCACTCGTGGCCCAAAGGCCACTTGCGGCCCACCTCAGGTGAGGTGAAGAAGTATAATGCAATTTGGCCCTTAAAGTGACTTTTTTTTGTCATTAGCCAAAAATGATTTAATATAAAGGCAATGAGGGCAGAGTGTTACCGGCCCTCATGGGTAGTGTAGTCCGTGCTGCGGGGAGAACGTGTGGAACTGCCCCTCCCGTTGTGTGTTTGAGCGCGAGAGAGGGAGAAAGTAAGAGCTGTTACCGATGAGAAATGGAAGAAGAGAGCATGTAAATATAATAATAACCACTGCCGCCAAAATGAGTGCCTGGTTGTAAGAAAGCTGTTAAGATTCGACTGTACACTGTGTTCGCTGACAGTAAAGCTACAAGCCCGACAACCCAGCGTATTGGCCAGAGGTGTCATTACCACGGTTCAGAGCCGCGGACCTGGCCGAGGTAACAAGAGAGTACAAACATGTGGAGGGATTGGCTTTGTTAGTTCAGTGAGAGTCAAAAACTAATGTGTACACTTATTTCTGCATTTTTATTTTGTTAAATATGAATAAAATTACAGCAGAAGTGCTGCAAAGTGTCTGACCAGAAAGAGAGGACCATTGTGTTAATTTGGTAGTTCAATTAAAGGCATCGGTTAGTTAAGAGGGAGAGGGGGGGATGCGTTCATATTTGCAGTTTTGTCTTGTTATACAATATTTGAAATTTAAAAACGAACAAACCAAACGCTACATTGTCAGGAATATTTGTGGGGAGGGTTTTTATAAGATAAGATAAGATAAGATAACCTTTATTAGTCCCACACGTGGGAAATTTGTTTTGTCACAGCAGGAAGTGGACAGTGCAAAAGTTATGACGCAAAAATTAGAATACAATAAGAATAAATACAGTACACAGCTGTACAGAATAGAATAAAATAATATACTATATACAGTAGAATAAAATAGAATAAAAATATACAATAAGATAAAAATAGAATACGAATGCTATATACAACTGAGTAAAAATACAACGATGCCAGAAAAGATTATTGCACTTAGTGTTATTGCACATGTGTGGATGTGTGTGTTTGTTCAGTTAAAGTTTTTGTTGTGGAGTCTGACAGCAGTGGGGAGGAAAGACCTGCGAAATCTCTCCGTCCCACACCGTGGGTGCCGCAGTCTCCCACTGAAGGAGCTGCTCAGTGCTGTCACAGTCTGCTGCATGGGGTGGGAGACGTTGTCCAACAGGGATGACAGCTTAGCCGCCATTCTCCTGTCACTCACCACCTCCACTGGGTCCAGAGGGCATCCTAGAACAGAGCTGGCCCTTCGGATCACCCTGTTCAGTCTCTTCCTGTCCCCAGCAGAGATGCTGCCGCCCCAGCAGACCACACCATAAAAGATAGCAGAAGCCACCACAGAGTCATAGAAGGTCTTCAGGAGTGGGCCCTCCACCCCAAACGACCTGAGTCTCCGCAGCAGGTACAGCCTGCTCTGCCCTTTCCTGTAGAGGGCGTCTGAGTTATGAGTCCAGTCCAGTCTGTTGTTCAGATGAACACCAAGGTACCTGTAGCTGTCCACAGCCTCAATGTCCATACCCTGGATGTTCAGTGGTTGCAGTGGAGAATGCTTGTGCCTGCGGAAGTCTACCACCAGCTCCTTGGTTTTACTGGCGTTGATCTGGAGGTAGTTCAGCTGGCACCAGTCCACAAAGTCTTGAGTCAGTCCTCTGTACTCCTTGTCGTCCCCATCAGTGATGAGGCCGACTATTGCAGAGTCATCAGAGAACTTCTGCAGGAAGCACTGGGTGGAATTGTGGGAGAAGTCTGCAGTGTAGATGGTGAAGAGGAACGGAGCCAGAACCGTTCCCTGTGGGGCCCCCGTACTGCAGACGACCCTGTCCGACACATCGCTTAAAATATATAAAAAATAATAAAATAGAAATATGGTTCCTACTAACCCCTGTGATAGTTGAGAGAATACTGTATTGCAGTCATGTTACACAGCTTGTACTACTTAAAAAATGGATCAAGGATGTTTTTCTTAACAAAATTAATTTTAACTCAGTCTAAAGGGACTAGACATGCTAGATATTTTGCAAAGAAATGGTGTTATATGCTGGACCTTATTTTACTCTTGGCAGGTGGTGATATGCTGGTTCCCGAGAAGAGATGAACTAATCAAAGTCAGCTTTTCAAGACAGCCCCAAGACTCTTCGCAACTTGTGTTCAAATGTGAGGCCGTTGTCAGGTGATAAATGCAAGGAAGAGGCACTCAACTGACATGAAACATGTCAAAGACAACATGAAGGTGACATTTCAACATAGGCAAAAAGTGGTTCAAGAACCTGCCATAGCTTCTACTGTCCTGGACCTTTTCCCAAGATTTCTGGATACACCTGGCTTGGTAAGGCATAAAATAATTTAATGACTGCTTTGTGGTTCCTTTGTTTGTTTTCTTGTTAATGTGTTGTTTCTGTTGTTACACTTTGTGTTTAAGATTGACCAAGACTTCACAATGCTGTTTTTTGGGGAGGAAGTGTCTGGTAAGTTCCTTGCAAAGTGGCCAACATTCTTCAAGCCAAGGATCATCAAAGATTGCAAAAATCTGTCCCAGAGTACAGAATTGGATGAGCTGCTCATTTCTGCACAGCGTTACTCTAACGAGGCTGGTAAGTGTAAGTTGGAAATGGTAGATTTTGCATGCCTTTACAGCATTTGCTTAATTCCCACAACACAATATATCACTCATTTCTGTATGGTATGAAAACAAGCTTACAAACATGTTAAACCTGAAATGACATTTAATGTAGTTTGAACACAAAAAAAGTTACATAATCTTACTATTGTTATGACTCGATATCTACTTCACTTGGTGGCCAGAAGATTTTAAGTCTCTAGAAATGAATTTTTATACCAAGGCGCTGGAAAACTGCCTTATTAGAAAAATTATCAGGTGTCTAAAATGTCATCATGGTATTACATAACGTGGAAAAATGACTGCTGTGGTCCTTTAAATGACAGTAATTGTGATGATCTTAATTTCTATTCTGTAGTTTGGGACTGCGAGGCGGCTGCCATCTTTTGCTGCTTCACTTCACTCCAACATCTAAGGGAAGGACGTCTTCAAAGATTAGCACATCAGATGCTGCTCACCACCTAATGAAATTCATCAAGGTATGCTTTTTAGAATTGTATATTTCTCCTTTGATGAGAACAGATGCAAATTATCAACGGCTGATATTTTAAGATGGCAAGGTGATCCAACCTGCAGCAGATGTATCTATCCCAGACAAGCTTGGTGTTGCAGGACTGACATGTCATTGTTTCTATTAAAACTAAATGTACACATTGAAACAAAAATAATTGTGCGCGCGGAGTGAAACATTTTAATATTGTCATAATTTCAAACAGCAATGCCTCAACATCAGATTATCAATTTTGTTTAATGTGAATCACTTGGTTTCTTTCTCTCCCTCAGGTGGGAGGTAGCACAGAGGCTTTTCTTAAGGCTGGCCCCACTCAGCCATTCGTCCTGTGGGTTGGAGAAAGAAAGAACATCATCCAAAGTTTCTACCCAAAGTTTCTACATTGTCCTAGATCAAAAGGTCATTCCCTGTGTGACACAGATGGGAGATGCAGGTTTTGACAAGGCAAAACTTTTCAAGGCACATTTTTTAATTTGCCGTGTCCTTTGATAAGGCATTGGACAACTTCTACACATTCATCTAGACCATCAAGTGTATGGCATTGATGTTGGCAGCGTGAAGGACAGTCCTCGGGTCAATGAAACAAGAGGAAGTCTTCACTGTACGGTTTAAAGATATCCACTATTCAGCACTTTGACTGGAAATGTTCATCTGTTACATTTGCAAGATACACCACACAAGTTGCTCAGTGTTATTTAGACATTTGAAGTTCCAGCATGGTTTGTACCCAGGAAAGTTTTTACGTTTGACCTGTGGAGAGCCTGGATGTTCATTTATCTTTCACACGTACTCTGGTTACAAGCGGCACTTATTCCGAGCACATGGAGACTGCGTTCACTCTGAGGTCATCAACAATTTTGAGCCTGTACCTAACGATGGAACCTCTGTTTCACAGCCTGTAAATGTGGCTCATCCCATGACAATAACTACACCGGTTCCAGTTGAAAAAAGGCAAATACTGAACATGTGCAGCTCTGTTATTGCTCAAGTACAATCATCAGGAGTTCCTGAAAGTACTGTACAGTGTTTAGTTGGTTCATTGGAGGAACTGGTTAATGACATCCATGCACATGCAAAACAATCTGTTGTCGACTGTTTGTCAACTGATACATCAAGAGAAACCTTAGAAAAAGTTGAGGATTGCTTTGATCAGCTTGAAAATCCATTTTCATGTCTTAACACAGAATCTAAAAGGATAAGATATTTTGAGCAAAAATGGAAAATAGTTGAACCCATAGAGCATGTTCTTGGTGTGCGTTTTGATGTACGCAAAGATAGAACAACAGGGACATACAGGCAAGTTCCTGTCAATGATAAATGCATGTACGTTCCTATCATGGGATCCCTTTCATCTATGTTTCGAAACAGTGAACTTTGTAGCAGTTTCCAGAAAAAAAAACTAAACATGGAGGGATTGTACAGAGATTTAAATGACGGCTCCTACTTCAAAAATCACAGTTTATTCTCACAACAAGAACATGCTCTCCAGATCCAGCTCTACTATGACGATTTTGAAACTGCTAATCCTTTAGGCTCAAAAAAGGGGGTGCACAAACTTGGTTGTATTTATTTTGTTTTGAGAAATTTGCCACCAGAGTTAAATTCTGTGTTGATGAACATTCATCTTGTAGCCCTTTTTCATTCAGAAGACTTAAAAAAATATGGGTTTGATCCTATCCTAAAGCCACTTGTTGATGATCTAAAGATTTTAGAGACGGAAGGAATGCAAGTGCCCTTTTCAGCCACACCTGTGAGAGGTTCGCTTTTTCAGATTACAGGTGACAACTTGGCTTTACATAGCATTTTTGGTTTTGTTGAATCATTTAGTGCAAACTATTGTTGTAGATTTTGTTTAACTGATAAGACAGAGTTGCAGTCAGTTTTTAGTGAAGATCATGTAGGCTTAACACTGCGTTCCAAAGAACTTCATTACAAACACTGTGGTGCCATTCAACAAAATCCTGCTTTGGCCTCAACATTTGGTGTAAAAAGAAATTGTTTACTCAATTCACTTCGGCTGTTCCATATTTCAGACAACTATGCTGTAGACATAATGCATGATCTACTAGAGGGAGTGGTGCAGTATGAGTTAAAGCTTGTGTTTCAGTACTTGATTAAGACCTCTTTGATATCCTTGAATTCATTGTCACAGAGAATTATAAGCTTTAACTACGGATATGCACAGAGAAGGAACAGGCCAGGTGGGCTAAAACTGGATGACAACAGCAAAGATCTTGGGCTTAATGCTGTGCAGTCATGGTGTCTTTTGCGGAATAGCCCATTGATTTTTGGAGATATCGTTTGCAGAAATGATGGACATTGGAACTTGCTACTTTTGTTAGTTCAAATTGTGAACATTGTTTTTTCACCCATTATAACTCATGGCATGACTTGCTATTTGAAACATCTGATTGCCGATCATCACAAGGCTTTCAAATCTCTCTTTCCAGAACGGAATTTGATTCCAAAGCACCACCTAATGATCCATTACCCACGCTGCATTAGAAAAATTGGGCCACTCATACATATGTGGTGCATGAGATTTGAAGCAAAGCACAAGTTCTTCAAAAGATCTGTAAAGAACTTTAAAAATATCACAAAAACACTAGTAAAAAAACATCAGAATCAATTAGCCTTTCATTTTGAAAATTTTTATTTTAAAAGATTACAGTTCGGCCCCATTAATGAAGTCTTGGCCAGCAGCTTAAAAGGCAGTGAAGCACTGAATAAAATGTTTGATGTTTCTTCTATTGTTTCTACAACTTCCTGGGTCAAAAGTTATGGTACAGAATATCAAGTTGGGATGTATGTTTGTTCTGGTGTTGAAAATGAGATGCCTTTGTTCAGTAAGATTGTCAGTATAATTGTTAGCGATTTCAATACTTATCTTCTAACTTGTAAGGTCTCAACAGTATATTTCAATGATCACTTAAATGCATTTGTTATTGAGGATGGATTAGATGTCTTTGCACTGATCTCTGTAGATGATCTGGTGTACTATAGACCTTATGATAGGCAATTTTCAAATGGCACTGATGACAAAATGTACATTGTCCCATACTGTAATTTTGTATGACTTGTTTACTTGTGGTGTATCTGAATACAAAGTATTTTGGAACGTTAATGTCTTGTATTTCTTTGTAATGGGTGGATGTTGGGGGTTAATTGTAGCAGTAGAGATATCAGAGATTAATGGGAGTTTATTGTAATCTGGTGGTATTAATGATTTGACTGACACTAGTGTTAGTGTTAGAAAATTAACACTATTCAGAGTTGAATTTTTTAACACCAGGGCTAGTGTAAAGTACCACCAACACTATTCGGTGTTAATTTTTAACACTTAACACCAGTGTAGAATATTTTTGACACTGGTCAGTGTTACTCAGTGTTAATTTTTAACTCTGTGCAGTGTTAAAATAACACTAGCTCGTTGTTAAAAATATAACACTTTGAAAAGTGTTAATTTAACACTCAAAAGAGTGGACACATATAGACACTTTTCTAGTGTTAAATTTAACACTCACAGTGTCAATTTAACACTGGCGATTTTGCTGTGTACTACTGGTATATTTGTGGAGTCGGATTAACCACAGAGGACGTATTTGATTTCCCGTTTCGCGTCTATTAATAAGTTGTGTTTTTACTCTGAAGGCCTAAAGTAGAGGTGACTGGGTGCCCTGGTGGTGGGATATTCCGTGGTTCGTGATTATTTATGCATTCGCCCACTGGTAATCCAGGCTCTGAATCAGTTAACAGTACACGTGCAAATACATGATTGCATCTTCTGATGTCTGTTTTAAATAGCTGTCAATAAATTCGTTATTTTACTCCCAATCACGGCTCTGGCTCAAGTGTTACAAACCTTAGAAACTATGTAAATGAACAGGAAGGCACTAACTATAGTTATATAGTTCATTTGCATAGTACATAGTATCTATAGATACTGTCTGTGTGAAACTCCCAGGTTGGCGTAGTCGGGTTTCCCCTGTGACTGTAAAGCTTTAAGCTCCCGATCGCCACAACACCATATTTGTGTTTGCAGAATCTGATGGATTCTGGTCAGCTGTACATAGATAATCCTGACAATATACAGTAAACCCGAGTCTTAAAAAAAACGGAATTAACTGAATTTGAATAAATAATAAACAAATTTATTCACCTGTGTTTGAGCCTCAGGCATGGCACCATGCCCCTCCCATGTTTTAAATGTACGTTAGAATAGCATGCATCGTCTTGATGCATTCTCAATCATCCAGGAAAGTAAATCTCCAAAAGTTGATTCTGTTCATCTGGACGTAGCGTTTTGTGGGAGAAACGTTTCGTCACTCATCCAAGTGACTTTATCAGTCTCAGCTAACTGCAGGTTTCCAATCTTATAAACAGTACATTTGCATAATGACTGAAACCAGCCCACTGAAGGAACAATGGGCTGGAAGGTCAGTTCCTTAATCATAATTATGCAAATTCTCATGACCATTGATCAACACCACTGACCAAAACCCACTGATCAAAGACCACTGATCAGTGCATGCATCAACACAATAAGTGAGCGGGAGGAGTGAGGCGTGGGGTCTTCACACACCCCCATTCTCTGTTCGCCATCTGGGGCAGGGGGCTAGCCGTTTGGTCGGTGTCTGGGCTGACAAGACTGACACACTTTGTACAGTTACATCATAGTCACTGGTTACAACACATAGTACCCCTCCCCTGCGACCCACGCACACACACACACAGCAGCACTAACGAGGTAAAGTCCCTTCGCATGGTGGTAAAACAGGAAACGTAAAATACGAGCTTTATCGGTTTGTTTGTTCTGTCTCCAAACAGAAACCGTGAAAAGCAACAAAGCAGCATTATTAAACATGAAACCTATGACAGAAATATAGGCTACTCATGTGACTCCTCAAACAACTTACACGTTTCTAAGACAAACCAAGATTATTATTATTAGTAGTAGTATTAGTATTATTGTATTGTATATTATTTATTGCTAGTTTCGTTTCGTTTTTGTATGGTCTGGCATAAGCATTTCACTCCATGTCGTACTACACTGAACAAAAATATAAACGCAACACTTTTGTTTTTGCTCCCATTCCCCATGGGATGGACGTAGAGACCTAAAATTCATTCCAGATACACAATATAACCATCCCTCCCAAACAGTGGTCACAAATCAGTCCAAATGTGTGGTAGTGGGCACATCTGCTATATTGAGATAATCCATCCCACCTCACAGGTGTGCCACATCAGGATGCTGATCTGACATCATGAGTAGTGCACAGGTGTACCTCAGACTGCCCACAACAAAAGGCCACCCTGGAATGTGCAGTTTTGTCTCACAGCAAAATGCCACAGATGCCACAAGCAATGAGGGAGCGTGCAATTGGCATGCTGACGGCAGGAATGTCAACCAGATCTGTCGCCCGTGCATTGAATGTTCATTTCTCAACCATAAGCCGTCTCCACAGGCGTTTCAGAGAATATGGCAGCACATCCAACCGGCCTCACAACCGCAGACCTCGTGTAACCACACCAGCCCAGGACCTCCACATCCAGCAGGTTCACCTCCAAGATCGTCTGAGACCAGCCACCCAGACAGCTGCTGGAACAATTGGTTTGCACAACCAAACAATTTCTGCACAAACTGTCAGAAACCGTCTCAGGGATGCTCAACTGCATGCCCGTCGTCCTCATCGGGGTCTTGACCTGACTCCAGCTCGTCGCCGTAACAGACTTGTGTGGGCAAATGCTCACATTCGATGGCGTCTGGCACGTTGGAGAGGTGTGCGCTTCACGGATGAATCATGGTTCACATTGTTCAGGGCAGATGGCAGCTGAGAATCTCCCAGTTCTTGCATGGCCAGCATACTCACTGGACATGTCACCCATTGAGCATGTTCGGGATGTGCTTGACCGGCGTATACGACAGCGTGTACCAGTTCCCACGAATATCCAACAACCTCGCACAGCCATTGAAGTGGAGTGGACCAACATTCCACAGGCCACAATTGACAATCTGATAGACTCCATGCGACGATGTGTTGCACTGCATGAGGCAAATGGTGGTCACACCAGATACTGACCGGTTCTGGGTCCCCAGACCCCCAATAGCGCAAAAAACTGCACATTCCAGGGTGGCCTTTTGTTGTGGGCAGTCTGAGGTACACCTGTGCACTACTCATGATGTCAGATCAGCATCCTGATGTGGCACACCTGTGAGGTGGGATGGATTATCTCAATATAGCAGATGTGCCCACTACCACACATTTGGACTGATTTGTGACCACTGTTTGGGAGGGATGGTTATATTGTGTATCTGGAATGAATTTTAGGTCTCTACGTCCATCCCATGGGGAATGGGAGCAGTAACAAAGGTGTTGCGTTTATATTTTTGTTCAGTGTATGTATGATTGTTTATGTGACAAATACAAATTGAATAAAATTTTAACATTTAGATTTGATCTAAAATGGACCAGGAGAACAAGTTGATTTGAATAATGTGTTCATTAGTTTGTTCTGTTTCGGTGCATCATAAAGGTGAGCTGTAAATGTAGCACATAAAACACTTTTCAAAAAATAAAGAATTATTTAAAATATTGTCAAACTCTGTTGCAGATTGTTCAGTTAATATATTTAAAACAGATGACGTTCATCACGCTGTACAGATCGTGTTTGATTGTGTGTGTTGAGCATTTTGCACACTTTTGTCACAAATATGAACATTTTTTAAGGAAACAACGACGAAAAGTTTTCATGAGACGGTTGCTTTACTTGCAAAAGATAACAGTGCATATTTGCATGTACACATATGGATGTCTTACAATTTTTCTACAATGTTTTCATCTTATCTATATTGTTTTTATTATATTATCCCTCTGTCCAGCACTTTGAATGACACTTGATGTCTTTTAACTGTGCTATAAAGATGACTTGACTTGACAATAGAGAAACGAGGAAGCGGTGTCCTTTGCCTCATTCTATTCTCATCCATAACCCGCGTATTTTTGTTCTTTTGGTTTCTTCCGCGTTTGGAGCCATGTGCAACTTGACGTGCAGTCTGAGCTCTGGAGAAGCAGGAATGTGGATTCTACCGCAGATATCCGGTTAAAACCTTTGGGAGAGAGATCAAAGTTTTGTTTTTGTATTTGATACCGCGTTGGTTCTGCGGAAAGAAAGACATGATAGTAAGTACATTTGTGCAGAGGTTTGTTGCATCATTCAGTGTTATGCGATCTCCTTATTTTCCCCGCACTCATCTTCAGATCAGAAATAGGTCCGACATGTTTGTTCACATTTTTTAGTTTTGGTCCGGGCTGCTGCATAAAAACAGAAACACATCGACAACATTCCGCCGAATTAATTCCATATTAGACTTCAAACGCACTAAATAATTTCTGAAGCAGAATCGGCTGGAATACGAAAACATCTACACAACTAAATAAATAGTGGTTTGCATTACTCGATTTGCACTAATTTGCATTAGCAGTAACAATAAGTGAGCGGGAGGAGTGAGGCGTGGGGTCTTCACACCCCCCCGTTCTCTGTTCGCCATCTGGGGCAGGGGTTTGGTCGGTGTCTGGGCTAGTGGGCTGACAAGACTGACACACTTTGTACAGTTACATCATAGTCATTGGTTACAACACATAGCAAGGGCGTAGATTTGGTTTTGGCATTGGTGGGGACGGATGATTCAACCACTGAACCCTGCCCTGTTCCTTTTTTCCTTTTTGTCGCTTCTTGAGAAAAAAAAAAAAAGGAGAAATATACTTGCCTACATATGCTATTCTTCATGCTTTTAAATCATTTAAAATTACAGTTCATAGTTTTATATGTGAATTATATGTTAAATTACTATTAAACAAATGACTGACTAAGTATTTTAGGCTTTAGTTTACTTCAGCCATATTCCATATCAATCAGGTATCATATAAAAATAAAAATAGCTTCAAATACAGTCATGACAATAAAAGAATATGACTTTAAGGACTTAACAACATTAGTTCAGTTATAGTGCACCAACATCTCTAACACATTAGCACTAAGGGAACACTGAATAACCTGGTGGTTTTTGTCCATAAAACCCCTTAGCTACGATTACCACAAAAGATCTCTCGGCAAAACGATGCAACATTTTAGGCACAATATTGCCCCGATCAAATCAGTGAGCTGGGATGTTTTATTCTCAACATGAACTACTGTTACAGCAAAAGACATGGACTACTGGTGTCCCACACAACAACTCAATGTCCATGTGAAGGAGCCAAACACATGCCTGCTCCTCTTGTTAACTGAGATAAACTGCTGGCATATTTGTTTTACATCTATACTGTCCAGTCTCTCCTGGTGGACATGGCATACATCAGGATTGTTTAATCTCATTTGAGTCATTGTTGACCTTAGCCATCTTTTTAGTCTTGTGAGAGCACTGAAGCTTCTTTCAGCCTCAGTACATGCGTTTTATCCTCAGATTAAAATTATTGTGTGCTTGATGTGCCTCACCTTTGGGCCTGGCTCTTCCCCTCTGACTGCACTAGGACATATTGCCACCTGATAAAATAACACATGGATTCGTGCCATATAAAAAGTGAGACATTTCAGATTCTTTGTCAAATATACACTAATGAAACAATTTACATCAGCAGCCTAACAATTGTCATGATAATAAATACTAGTTAATCTATAGCACCAAATCATCAGTCAGTCACCTGTGACCTCGCCTCTTCACCTCTGTCCGAGCTACAACATGGCAGAGCTGCCTCTGTCACCTGATGAATAACAGTGAGCCATTCCACATACATGCAGTCACACATGTGCTTCAAATACAGTCATGAACCACCAAGTCATCATCCAACTTCACCTGTGATTCTTGTATCACCATTACTCCACCACTACACCATTATTAAAACAATTTGTGCAAAGTGCACTCCAAGGTGGAATATTTGCAAAATCATGACTACCTCATGATATTTTGTCTCAAAAATGAACCCTATGAATATGTCAGTACCATTAGGATGAAATTATTGTGGCACCAACATTTTAACGTTAGACACATACTTTTAACAGCCTCTGTAAACCAATATCCTGGCCTGCTCGAGGCTGCCGTTTTCTCTGACAGTTTCAATCAAAATTGGAAATGCTACTGTGGGAGACTGAGAGAACTAATAGTGCTGCCTGTTGTGCAGTTAGTTTCCAAAACACGTTATTTATGGTTACATACAGTTTCAGACTGATGTGGGCCAAAGCCTAGCATAGCCTGTAACGTTATTATGAAGGACACATTTTATGAGTGAACTTGAGTTCAAGTGACTAACAGGTTTCTTTGAAAAATACTTTAAATATAAATTTCGTAACTGAAGTCAGTGAATTCCATGTTGATGCCAACTGTAATTTCAGGAATAGAAACAGCATGAAGATTGAAGTGTGAGCATAAGATTCAATTTTAAAAACAATACTAACAATAAGAATAAAGGAGCGAGCTCTTGGTGTGAGTGAGGTGGCTCTGAAAAGAGCCGTTGTTGGTAGGAGAGCGTGCAGCTTAAGCTCTCTCTCCGCGGATGCAGCGAGCCAGCTGGATGTCTTTGGGCATGATGGTGACCCTTTTGGCGTGGATAGCGCACAGGTTGGTGTCCTCGTAAAGTCCGACCAGGTACGCCTCGCTGGCCTCCTGCAGAGCTCTGGAAGCGCAGGTCGGTCTTGAAATCCTGAGCGATCTCGCGGACCAGGCGCTGGAAGGGCAGCTTGCGGATCAGCAGCTCGGTGGATTTCTGGTAACGGTGGATCTCGCGCAGAGCCACGGTACAGGCCTATAACGGTGAGGCTTCTTGACGCCCCCGGTGGCCGGGGCGCTCTTACGTAGTGATGTGACGTTCTGTATCGAGGCTTCGGAGCGTGTGTCGAGTACTGGAGGGGGCGTTTCCGCGAAGCGCGTATCGAGGCTTGCTTCATTTATGGGAGGAGCTGAAAATGATGACGTCCGAAGCCTCGCTGCCCGGCTGTACCACGTGACTGGTTCATGAAGTGGTTCGAACTTTGCCGTGAGATATGACAGATATAAACCCCTCAGACTTCATTCAAAATGTGGGTGTTTGATGGAGAGTTGCGGTTAGTGAGAGTTGGAGAGAGTTTGGAGGTTTATGAGAGTGAGGAGAGAAAGTCAGGAGAGAATGGAGCCGGCTAAGAAGAGGAGGATGTCCTCCCCTGTGTGGGAACATTTTGATCTTATTCCTCCCAACAAGGTATGTAAATTTCTAAAGAAGATGTATTGTCATGATACTGATGGTGCAATAAAACCTATGTTAAGCTGTCTGTACTTTTGTACAAGGTGAAGTGTTTGCTATGTGCCAGGGAGCTGGGATATAACAGCAACACCTCATCCATGCTTAGGCACTGCAGAGCTTTGCATGAGAATAAGGGGAACACCGATTGTGGAGCAAGACCAGGTGAGCCATCAAATGCAATGATAATATAGCATGCAGTAATGTTACTAAATGATATAACAATATTATACAACTGTTATAAGTTACGTGTGTGATATTTATATTTGTGCTTTGTCTTTATTGTCTTTCCTCAGGAGAACAATCTCAAATAGATGAAGACCTGGTCAGCATGGTGATTGAGGACTCCCAGCCATTTATCATTGTGGAGGACAAAGGATTCAAAAGATTTGTGAAATCATTAAATCCTAGCTATGTTCTCCCCACTAAAGGTTATAAAAGCAGTGAAAATTTAGTTTTTATAGAATAAAATGTGAACAGGCAGGAGTGTGTAGCTGTCCATACCTCAACGTTACAAAAGCACAACTACTGTCCACACCCCAACCACACCTCACCTCACAGTAAATGATCATTTCCATTTCAAGCATTTCCAAATAATTATTTCCCATACTGCCACTATAAATATACACAGTATACTGCCATCACTACAATATACATGTTTTACACACTCCTTTTGTTGTTGACATTTACAGGCTGTGTGCAAAATGCCACACACTTCAAATTCATGCCAGCTATTATTTTTACGTCCAGTAGGTGTCCTGCTAGAGCAAATGAAGCTTCATGAAGCTTCGCGTTGGGGTGAACCAATTGGATGAAAAGCTTCAGTGCTTCATGGGGCTTCATCTACCCATCACTACTCTTACGGACGGCCTTGGTAGCCAGCTGCTTCCTGGGGGCTTTGCCGCCAGTAGACTTGCGAGCAGTCTGCTTGGTTCGTGCCATTCTTCCTCACTTTTCTTTCCCTGTGATAAGAGCAGAAAATGTAGCGAACAGAGGAGACTCGCTGCTCTTATAGTGTGTGACTGGCTGTGACGCGGTGCCGCTCCGGCTCGTGATTGGTGACGGGCTCCACGTGGAGCATCGCCCCGCCTCAGTGTGTGCTGCTCATTGGAGAAAAGTGCATTGATGTTGCGCGCTGCCGTAAGCCTCTCTACGATTGGTGCGTGACGAAGCTCCGCGCGCTCTGCGGAAATATAAGCGAGGCTTTGAGCTGATCGGGCCACATTTTCTCTTAGGTTCTTTTCTTCGTAGCATCGAGACTATCAAAACGAGTGGCCGCGGCAAGACTGGACATTCGCAAGTTTTTTCGTTTATTCGCGAGGGTATGACGTAGAAGCACACGCGGAAACTGTTTACCCTAGCAGCGAGCGCTGGTCTGAGCGGCTTTTCGAGGAAAAACGTTTTTTTTTTAAATCATTTTATAAAGTGTTTCGTGTTAAAGGTAACTAGTCATAATGGGAAAAGCAGATTTTCTTTCACCCAAAGCGATAAGCAACCGAATAAAAGCCAAAGGTCTACACAAGTTGAGATGGTATTGCCAGATGTGTCAGAAACAATGCAGGGACGAGAACGGATTTAAGTGTCACTGCATGTCCGAGTCCCATCAGAGGCAGCTACTGCTGGCCTCTGAGAACCCCACCAAGTTCATGGACTACTTCTCAGATGAATTCAAAAGTGACTTCCTGGAGCTGCTCAGGAGACGATTTGGGACCAAGCGAGTACACAACAACATCGTCTACAATGAGTACATCAGTCACCGGGAGCACATCCATATGAACTCAACGCAGTGGGAGACTCTGACCGACTTCACCAAGTGGCTGGGCAGAGAGGGTTTTTGCAAAGTTGATGAAACCCCCAAAGGCTGGTACATCCAGTACATCGACCGCGACCCAGAGACCATCCGACGCCAAGAGGAGCAGGCGAGAAAGAAGAAACAGGAGCTTGACGACGAGGAGAGGAGTGCCAGAATGATCGAGGAGCAGGTCCGCAAAGGCCGTGAAGGCAAGGGCACTGATGAAACTCCAGTCTACACAGAGCTCAAACGGGAGAGTGAGGAAGAAAAAGTTGCTTTCAACTTGGGTGCCTGTTCTTCTGTCACTGGCCCCTCCAAATCAAGTTCGGTTCTGGGTGCTAGTGCGCTTAAAGCAGCATCATCTTCGTCTTCGACCTCAGTAAAAAGGAAAGACTCCAGCTCAGACTCCAGAGGAGGGGAAAAGAAGAAGAAATCAGCTTTGGAGGAGATCATAGAGATGGAGAAGAAAAAACAACAACAACAGCAGCCGGTGAGAACTGATGACTGGCTGCAGCCCAATATTATAGTAAAAGTAATCACCAAAAGACTGGGGGAGAAATACCACAAAAAGAAGGCTGTCATCATGGAGGTACGAGACAAATACACCGCAGTGGTAAAAATGATCGACTCTGGAGACAAACTGAAACTGGACCAGAATCACTTAGAGACAGTTATACCTGCCCCAGGTAAACGAGTTTTGATCCTGAATGGTCCTTACAGAGATATGGAGGCTCTGCTAGAGGGCATTGATGAAAAACATTTCAGCGCTGCACTCACTCTTAACTCTGGACCTCAGAAAGGAAAGAGAGTGGACATTGCCTACGAGGATTTCTCAAAACTGGCCTGAATAAGCATACTTCCTGTTTAAACCTCAGGTAGCTTTTTAGCTGAAGGACTCTACTGTGTCAGAGTTTATTCTCCGGGAATCTCTTGTGTAATAGGTGAAACCACACTCAGAAAAATTATGGTTCTTAAGTGGTTCTTCAGATGTCTTCATGGTTCTTTAAAAAACCATCATACGTCAAAGAACCTTTTTATTTTGTGGATGGTTCTTCAGCTATAACAAATGGTTCTTTAAAGAACAAAAGGTTCTTTATCCTTAGCAATCTAAGTTTGATGGTGTAAATGGCATAAATATTTATTCACTATAATGAGGCTGTGAATTATACTGTGTGTTTTCTTTGTGTGCATGTGTGTGCGAAGGGGAAGGGCGGGATACCTGGCAATTACCCTTTAAGAGAAGATGGTAGGAAACTGAATATTCAAATAAAAGTTAGAAATATTTGCAAACAATAGACACAATACACACATTCAAATACTGTACTTTAGTTTTAAATTTTAATAAAGCATTACTATTTTCTACTCCAAGGCATTACTTTTGAGATTATTATATATTTTTGAAAATATAGCATAATGATAATACTAGTTATTGTAAACTTTACAAACCACCCAGCAGTATGTAAAGTCAAATTATAAAATACAAGTAAATAACAATTGCAGGACAGAATGTCAGTGTAATGAACACACACTTCGTTTTGACAAAGCGCACAGCTTAGGTAAATGATCTGAGTAGTTGTTCATCACTGAGCAATTTGTTAATATGTGTTTCGAGCCAAATAAATGACAGGGAGAGAGAGAGTGACGTCAGAACAGGTCATACTGTAACCTCCCGGGAGCGGACGGGGGGGGGTCAGTCGTTGGGATGCGCATGCGCAGACAGAGTGTGCGAGCGGCGGGCCTTGACCTTCGGGAAAAAAAAACTCACGGACGGTGACAGCGAAACAGATAACAGTCTTCAGTACCTGCTGGACTTTGAAGCTGTGGATTCTGGGATTGTTAGAAAAGGTAAAACATTTTCATTAAAACCTTATTACGGTTTTATTTTTGTTACTCGTCATTGTAGCTTGCTGTTGATGTTGTGCTAACAGTAGCGATTAGCTAGATACGTTAGCCGTTGAGGTCAACGCAATTTAGTATCCAACGGTTTTCCTAACAAAACCACTGTTATAATTAAGTGAAGCTGCTCCCAGCTAATTTGAACCTTTGGCTTCTAAAATATGTGGTTCAATTGCGTGCTGCGTACATAACCTAATGTCAGCTAGACCGAAATTAAAATGTAATATATTGTTAAAGTCACTAAAATGGCGCCTGAAGCCTGTTGTGACGTGAGCTCTGTGTCTGCTCTAGAAACTCTGAAATTCTGTAGATCTGAGCCGTACATTAAATACTCACATGAACCTGTACCTTGAATTCTGTATGAGCTTTATAAAATACAGCTATGCATAAGTGTTTTGAATGAATAATTGGATTAGATGACTCTTTATTGTCTAATCGAATTATATAGAAATGAATAGAAATGTGACATGAGAAGGTGTGTCTTCCTGCATAACTTAGTTTCGGACTAGTTGACAAGTTATGCTCCGGTCATTTGATGTTTCCAAGGTAGATGTTCTTTTGTAATATAGTTAATTTTTTTGTATATTTCATTTATCCACCATCATACATCATACATACAAGCTAAGAAGAGGTCGTTATACTAACAAGAGGTATCAACGCTGGGCCAAAGTTCAGCACATGGTTAAAGTTTGTAATCCAGCCAGGGTGTAAATATCACTCAGCAGCCAGAGCTGAAGCAGGTAGCATCAACACATAAATCTACTCTACCCGGCTTAAATCACAAGAGCACCTCTGACCAAAAAGCTGTAGATTTTTCTTGTTTGCACAAATTAATCCAGATTCACATTAATTGTGTTCACAGCTCCAACAAAATGAGGAAGAGGAGGGGGAGAAACACAATTAGGTTGAATTACAATTGGATGGAAGGCGAGGACAAGGAGAAGGAAGCTTAGGATGAGGAGGAAGAAAAGCAGCAGGAGCATCTTTAGGGATCCCTATGATGTCATTGAGGTTGGTTTCATTAATATGGTCCTCTCACAAAGAACGATGACTTGTTTTAGTTCACGTACTTCCTGTATTAAATAGTGATGTGCAAAATGTTGTGAAAAACCATGGAACAGGCACGTATAGTGCATCTGCAGGTAAATGAACATCAAATCTCTAAGACAGACTGAAATTTGTATATTTATCACCCTTATGATAAAACCCATGTCAGCCATTGGTTTATGGACTTTGTATTTTGAAGCCTCAACATTTGCTTTCTTGCTGTTGCTATGTTGGGACCATATTAGGATGAGGGATCAGAATCTGGAGTCATGCACACTATTGTTTCATTTAGTGTGTATCCATAAGATTCGTACAGCAGATCCAAGTTGTGCCTTGAAAACAGGAAAGTCGTCTGCATAGAGGAGAACTGTAATAGCAGGCTTGTAAAAAGTGAGGCTTTGTGCTCTCGTTTTACTTCTGTCACCCTGTTTTGATGCAGATTTCACTTGAAATCAGGCAAGAACTGGACTTATTTTTTTATGTGTTCTTGTGAATTGATTGTGTATCGCATATGTTTGATTTGACTTTCTGCAAGACAACAGTTGTCCGCTGGCCAAAAAAGTTTTCCAAATACCTCCACGTGATCAAGCCTGGATTTAGAAAAGAATAGCAAAAAAATCTGCACCTCCTGCTTCAGATGCAATTTGTGTTTCTGTGTTCAGAGGCAGCGGCGAGAGGGGAGACCTCGGCTCATCCAGCTGGAGAGCCTGACCAGGAGGAGTCGAACATTAACTGAGCTCTTCCAGGGCACCCTGCAGACTCGGCTGCTGGCATCGGCGAGGGATGACGTGAACGCCAAACTGGAGTCCATCACAGGTCAACTGCAGGTATGCGAGTCAGACCTTCTGAGGAGGGTTTCACTTTTCTCTTCTTTATAATTGACTCTTTTCTCGATCTCTTTCAGCTCCTTGTCTCAGAGTGGGAGGGATTTGAAGCACAAAGGGAGGAACTTGTCATTTGGTTGGCTGATATGGATGTGAGGTTGACCAGCTGACAGGAAACACCAGTGAAAAACTGAAACAACTGCAGGTGTGGGCTTGTTTTGATATGACATATACAGGGAGTGCAGAATTATTAGGCAAGTTGTATTTTTGAGGAATATTATTATTGAACAACAATCATGTTCTCAATGAACCCAAAAAACTCATTAATATCAAAGCTGAATGTTTTTGGAAGTAGTTTTTAGTTTGTTTTTAGTTTTAGCTATTTTAGGGGGATATCTGTGTGTGCAGGTGACTATTACTGTGCATAATTATTAGGCAACTTAACAAAAAACAAATATATACCCATTTCAATTATTTATTTTTACCAGTGAAACCAATATAACATCTCCACATTCACAAATATACATTTCTGACATTCAAAAACAAAACAAAAACAAATCAGCGACCAATATAGCCACCTTTCTTTGCAAGGACACTCAAAAGCCTGCCATCCATGGATTCTGTCAGTGTTTTGATCTGTTCACCATCAACATTGCGTGCAGCAGCAACCACAGCCTCCCAGACACTGTTCAGAGAGGTGTACTGTTTTCCCTCCTTGTAAATCTCACATTTGATGATGGACCACAGGTTCTCAATGGGGTTCAGATCAGGTGAACAAGGTGGCCATGTCATTAGTTTTTCTTCTTTTATACCCTTTCTTGCCAGCCACGCTGTGGAGTACTTGGACGCGTGTGATGGAGCATTGTCCTGTATGGAAATCATGTTTTTCTTGAAGGATGCAGACTTCTTCCTGTACCACTGCTTGAAGGAGGTGTCTTCCAGAAACTGGCAGTAGGACTGGGAGTTGAGCTTGACTCCATCCTCAACCCGAAAAGGCCCCACAAGCTCATCTTTGATGATACCAGCCCAAACCAGTACTCCACCTCCACCTTGCTGGCGTCTGAGTCGGACTGGAGCTCTCTGCCCTTTACCAATCCAGCCACGGGCCCATCCATCTGGCCCATCAAGACTCACTTTCATTTCATCAGTCCATAAAATCTTAGAAAAACCAGTCTTGAGATATTTCTTGGCCCAGTCTTGACGTTTCAGCTTGTGTGTCTTGTTCAGTGGTGGTCGTCTTTCAGCCTTTCTTACCTTGGCCATGTCTCTGAGTATTGCACACCTTGTGCTTTTGGGCACTCCAGTGATGTTGCAGCTCTGAAATATGGCCAAACTGGTGGCAAGTGGCATCTTGGCAGCTGCACGCTTGACTTTTCTCAGTTCATGGGCAGTTATTTTGCGCCTTGGTTTTTCCACACGCTTCTTGCGACCCTGTTGACTATTTTGAATAAAACGCTTGATTGTTCGATAATCACGCTTCAGAAGCTTTGCAATTTTGAGACTGCTGCATCCCTCTGCAAGATATCTCACTATTTTTGACTTTTCTGAGCCCGTCAAGTCCTTCTTTTGACCCATTTTGCCAAAGGAAAGGACGTTGCCTAATAATTATGCACACCAGATATAGAGTGTTGATGTCATTAGACCACACCCCTTCTCATTACAGAGATGCACATCACCTAATATGCTTAATTGGTAGTAGGCTCTCGAGCCTATACAGCTTGGAGTAAGACAACATGCATGAAGAGGATGATGTGGACAAAATACTCATTTGCCTAATAATTCTGCACTCCCTGTATTTGATATGAAACATACGTCAGAGACATTATCCTAAACTGGACTAACAAAGGACCATGAGTACAACATGAAACGTACATTACATAGCGTAATGCTAAAGTTCATTGATCATTTTAATCATAAACTTGTTGTTGAAATATTTTTACTGAACATGCAAACATCTGCTGATGAAAATGTGTTGATTTATTGGTCTGTTATGAAGCTATTGCTATTTCTAATGTGTTTTATCACTTTCTGATGTTTTATTAATTAAACAATACATGTATTGTTGTGTTATCTGTAGCTATAGTATTTATATATATATTTATTTATAGTATAGCAAATATATTTAATTATTACTGTTTAAAACACTAATATGTGACATGTATTAGTAGTGATGTTGTGCTGAGGGTTAAAATGCCTTTTTGTCTTTTGGTAACTACAAAATGACAATAAACCATTAATATATGTCTATGCTGTGCTCGTATTTATTTTTACCCTACTCAAATTCAATTTATGATGCATTTTATTTTGAAAGATTTAAAATGTTTTTTTAAAGAACCACTCAAAAAAGGTTCTTTAAAATGGTTCTTTTAAAGAACCATTTGAAGGACCTTTTTAAAAATGGTTCTTTAAAGAACCATTTTTAAAAAGGTTCTTTGAAAAACCATTAAAGGTGCCCCAAAGAACCATTTCTTGATGGTTCTTTGGGGCACCTTTAAAGGTTCTTCAATGAACCACTGAAAGAAATGGTTCTTCAAAGAACCATTGTTTGAAAGGTTCTTTGTGGCACCAAAAAAGGTTCTTCTATGGCATCAGTCTAAAGAACCACTTTTGGTTCCAGTTAGCACCTTTATTTTTCTGAGTGCAGGAGAAGTTTTTACTGAATCATTAGAGCTGAACAGGTAATGAAGAAACAAGTTTACATTTTAGGTCACATGAATGAGTTGAAGGGAAGTTATGAACTGTTTATGAGAGACAAATAACACCAGGATCCTTTTCTATGTAGCTGACATCTGGTAACTGTGCAGGGGCGGATCTAGCAAAGTTTTGCCAGGGGGCCAGGTAGGGCATTAACAGGGAAAGGGGGGCACAAAGACATAATTTTCTTTCTTATTCTCATTTAAAATGTCTAGCTTTTAATAAATAATTATTCTAAATCTTACTACCAAAGTGGTGATCTGGTTAAATGTATAGAGATCCATTATTGTATGTAGTAAATATTAAGTCTAATATATACCCTAGTAATAGTAGTACATACAGCACTTTTTCCTTTGGGAAGGTACCATCTGCGCTGTCTGCAACTGTATTGAAGAAAAATATTGAATCTAATTATTATAGAAAAATAATTGATTTCTGTGCATTAAAGTAGATTACGTCAATTAAGCATTATCAGGCGGAGGGTGCGGGGTGGTTTCCTAATATTTTTGCTGGGAGTTGGCAGCCCTATTAGTTAGTTTAATATTTCTATGTACTGTTTAGAATACCTGAATAAGGAGGATGGTGTAAGTTTTTTAGGTTGATCAGTATTGCTGAAGTATAAAATATTTTGGGTGCAGTGTATTTTTTGCATACAGGTATAACAGAATAGCTTTAATGTTTTGTTTTTAAAACTGAGTATGAACTTATACAAAATGCAGCAAAATATTTATAAAAACAGTTTTATTTATTATAAAATACACTATATCGGATTCATATCGGCATCGGCAGATAATCAAATTTATGATATCGGTATCGGACATAAAAAAGTGGTATCGTGCCATCTGTAGTTTGCACAGAGGCACAAGTAAGATTTGTTTTGTTACAAGGGAGTATCATGAAGTAATGCACTAATGGCTTGGAAACGGTAATTGTTTGTCTTTCTAAAGTTTTTTTTTTATTTTATTTTTTTATTTGTCTTCCTTTTCTGGCAGATTTTCTTCCCCTTATGTGTTACTGTTTATTCAAGAAGATGGTGTTATTTTGGTAAGTACATGCAAATTCCTTACATATTTATCACAACAGTATTTGTCACAGTATTGCAGAGACAAGTTTATCTATCTCATCTTAAGGGTTCTTGTGATTATTAATATTGATATTATTAATATCAATTAATATATATGATTAAATTTCTTTTATCCAGGACAAAAGAAAAAAAAACTTCTGAAAGTGAAATGAAAAACAGGAATTTAGTTCTTGTGAGTTAAGAGGATGCAGAGCATATGCTTAGATGGAGGTGGATCATTCACTGTGGTGATCCCTGAAGGAAACAGCCAAGAGAAAGAGGATCAGATTGCAAAAAAAATGTGGTTTGTGTGCATACATGAGTCTTTACGGTACCCACAGGACTTCTGAAGTACAAGTACTCTGAAGTTTGCAGAGCAATTTCAGAGATGTTTGGGGATTACATGGCAAGCATGTTTTTAGTTGCACATCTAAATTTTCTCTGCTCTCTGTTTGGGCCAGAGATCCAATGTTGTCCATGACTATCTCCCCTTCAACAAATATTCCAATGTCATCATAATTAGGGCTGGGTATCGTCACTGATTTCTAGAATCGATTCAATTCCGATTCACAAGGTCCCAAATCGATTCGATCCACGATTCGATTTAATTCGATTCGATTCGATTTAAATCTGGGAAATTTTGACAGTCAGAAGTATAATTCAAATCAGAACATTTACATATTTTTGTATCTATAAAAAGGAAGCTGACACTCGCAAGACTTTATCCAAGGTGTGAGCATCACAGCAGATGCCTTTGTGTCAAAGTAGCTGAAGATAAAACACAGAAAAACATGAAGGTGATTTTCCTGGCCTGGGATTTTATAAAAATATTCTGCAGTACATCAAAAACGAAAGAAAACCATTAATTAATGAACATTGCCTCTGACGTTACAGCGCTTTTATTAGACACACGGCTAAGCATTTTGCATTTTGAATAATATTAAAAAGTTTAAATTTGTTCAGTATTGAACAGCAGAAATGAGGTTTTCTTTTCGGAAGAATGTAAAAGGGAAAAAAACAGCGGCCGACAGCGCTGTAAACAACAGTAGACTTGTGCGTAACAAGCAAGCGAATAATGAAGAAAGCGAAACTGTTCGAGAGAGAGAGAGAGAGCTGCGCATCGCAATGGAAGCAAAACAGTAAAAGAGTGAATTCATGACGATGTTTATGTGAAGCGTTTGGATCTTCTTTTGCTGCTGGTTCGGTCAATATTGTTTGGAGAGAGATCAAACTAACAGCTTTAGAATCAGCGCATAAAGGGCGTGAACACAAAGCGCGGACCCGGATCAGCGAGCTGTCGGCTTTCAGCCCCGACTGTGAGAAAGGCGACATCTAACTGATTCTGATCCGCGGGTTGCGCTGTGTGTTTAAGTCTATGTGCAGAATCCCTGTACCTGCTCTCATTTACTGTTTGGTGGTTCTTGAAATTTTGTGAGATGTCACCAGAGATTCTGGCATTTCGGACAAAATAAATTTATATTAAAAAATCGATTCAGGATTTTAATGAATCGATTTTACGTTATCCAAGCCAGAATCGATTTTAATCGATGAATCGATTATAAAAACCCACCCCTAATCATAATGTCCATTTTTTCCATCCTCCTTGTTGATGACATAAATGCCCATGGTGTGCTTCTTCAGGTCTGTCTGGATATCATCTCCTTCAATGTCCTAAACATTTAATATCTGCTGGATAGGAAGATTTCTAAAACCACACATCAAGAGAATGCTGTTATGTAAATTACCAATGACTGGTGCTCTTGTGAATAGGAGTGAAACTCTTGTACAACAATCATTTGTTCTGTGTTATGTTTTGATTGAACATTTTAACTTTCAATAATGAATGTTTCACGTGTGGTACATTTGAGTAGCTTGAAGAGCAATTTTGTAATTATTCAGTTATAGCTGCTGCCCTGCGTATAATCAGTGTTAACTCAACCGAATTTAAAAGAAAACAAAAAATAATAATTCATGATTACCACACTGCAGCACACTGGTAACACTTTAAAGACTATTAATTGTTTTGAAGCGAGTATGTTAGGTCAGAAAACATGTAAAACATTCAGAATCTTCAAGGAAGGACTAGAATGGAAAGACAGTGGTCAATAAGCAGTAAGGAAAACACAAGTTTAGTTTTAAGTCTAATTACCTTATTAAAATGCAATTTCTAAATATGGATCGCAGAACAGCAAGTCTGAAACTGGTTAGTTTGTGGATGCATCAGTTTCTTTTTTTTTTTTTTTCTCCCCTGTCCCATTTGGTTCTTTAGCCATCAGAATTGTTGTCTGAAGACCAACAAGGATACCCAATGGATTTACTTTGCCAAATGGATCATCGTGGCATTGCCGTATTGGTCCATTTGGTCGATCTTTGTTTTTATTATTTATTATATTTTATTTTCAGATGTTACAGACGGGACAGACATGAGTGAGGGATAGGAAAGGGAGAAAGAAAGAGGAAAGAAAGGTAAAACAGAAGGGGAGAGGGACAGTGAGAAAGGGGGGGAGAAAAAAAATAAAAATCTCCTGGATCACCTGTTGAGAGAAGAATAGAAAACAAGCAAAAAAAAGACAAAAAAAAAAACAAAGCAACATACTAAACACAACACCATCGCATTAATCTAGCTAAGTGTAAACAGCAGCAAATACTAAATATTCAATGTTGTTGTGCAGCACGCAGGACAGATGTGCTTCGAAGTAGCAGCCAAGAAAGGTGTAATTTGGGTCTACGAGCAGTGAACACCCGTGTGCATACCTGTGTGGATCAGCGCGCTTGTATTCCAAAGGTTTCTCCATGTAACGATCTGCTAGGGAGTGTGGGGGGGCCACAGCCCCGTCCTCCAGGGTGTGAAGCAGGTATGGAGGAGATCAAAACTCCAGACATCCGGAGGTCCCCAGAACACAAGAGACCATGGAAGACCAACAGAGGGGCAGCCGCGCCACTGTTCCAGTAAGAGCTGAGGAAAGTCCCAGATGAGGGTTCACTCAGCAGCCGCGGAGCAGAAGCCAGGGGGAGTTGCAGTGACGCGCCCATGAGCTCCGCCGGCCACCAGCTGTGCCTGAGTGACCGAGCCCCAGGCCGAGAGGCCGGGGGCACCCCACCCCCGAAGGGGCCCGAGCGAGCGCCAGGCTCCAGGCCCCGATAAGCGGCCGCCAAGGAGTGAGCCGGTGTGTACCTGGACGCCCACCCCCAGACACAAAGAACCACCAACGCACCGACACCTGAGGGAGTCCGCCACTGGCAGGGGAAGTGGTGGTAGGTGGAGATAGGCCTCCAAACCTTGGAGGGCCTGAGGTGACCCCAGAGAGGTGGCGTCTGATACCCAGCCTGACATATAGACACAGACATACAGGCACACACAGACACAAACATCCATTCCCCACCTCATGCTCTCATATGCACTTACTCCACACTCAACCAACGTGGAGACAAACATAAAGAGACGCTGTACACACGATCACACTCCCCAAGCGTACTCTACAAACCGGGTCTAGGTACCCTTGCCCCTGGAGGGGGGAACCGCACCCAGACCCAGGTGGTGTTACCCTTTTCCCTGCGGTGGGGAGAGGCAGACCACTCCGACTCCGTAGCAGCAGGGAGGCCCCACACTCCAGACCGCAGTCGGACGGCCAACTCCACCTAGCCCTCCCGCTCCAGCAGGCCGCAGAGAATGGGGGTGGGAGAAGACTCCAAACCTCCCTCCACCCGCTCATTGTAGTGTTGATGCATGTGTGTTCTAAGGTGCAATTAAAACCCAGGAGGGCATGGAGCTACCTGCCAAGGAGCAGCAGGTAAGCACATAGTCCCTCCTGATAGCCCTCAATGTCTAAGTGTATTTAAAATTGAGAGGTGGGCAACGACGCCAGGGGTGAGGTGTACACCCTGATGGTAATTTGGACTCCGTGATTGTGCCCACCCCCAAGATCCTATATGTATGTGTAATGAGAGTGTGAATAATGTGAATGTCTAAGTTGTGGGATAAAATTGAGGCAGAGGCAGCCAGAAGGGGACAGAGGGGGGGTAGCCTCCTCTGCACCCTGGTGACATACCCCTACTCCAAGGCCCTGCATGTGTGGGTGGTTGTGGTGGAGCGGGAAGAGGGAGGCAGCTGGAGATGGGGAGGGAAGGAAGGGAGGGGCAGGTAACCCCTCCCTGGGGCCAGCTCCCCCGCTGACCCCAGTAGGCACTCCCACACTCCGCGACCCGCCAGGGGAAGGGGGCCCAGGCCCATCCAGACCGGGGCCCAGTGCAGCAGCGCCCCCCGGCCCCACAGAGCCCGGGACAGTCCACCCAACCCCACCACAGAGAAAACTGCACCCACCCCACCATCAGTTTCTAATTGTGATACTTTATACTGCTGGCAGTGTTTTATTCTTTTATGTAAGGAGTTTTTTTTTTCTTTTTTAGAGGAAGAGAAACATTGGTTAACATTTCTCTTGTCTGTTGTTTCTGTTTTGTTTGAATACAGCTTTGTAAAGCTAGTTCATAGGCAAAAGTTTTGTAATTTGTATTATACAAATTGCAGCAATTTCCCTTAGAGATGTGGATTCTTATTCTGTTTGCAACAAATTTAGCATTAATAAATGATGTGAAAGAATTTTGTAGTTTTCATTATTGACGTTTTTAAAAACTACAAATCAGGGTAAGCAATATTTTTTTAAGTAAACTTAACTTAATTGAAATAGAGAGAAATTAACAATTTGATTGATTTGAATATAAGTTTGGGACATAAGTGTAAAGGAAACAAATTATTCTGGTACACTTAACACGACCTTAGTTGGACTTACTAATAATATTTGACTAAGTCGTATCCACAACAGTTAAGTTAAAGTAGCTTAAAAATATATGTTGGTTTTACTCGCTTAAATTAAATTCAGTGTACTTAAAAAATATTTCTGGATTCAAACAAATTTATTTTGTGCAACAACTTGTCATAAAAAAAATTGAGTAAATTGAACAAAACATTATTTTCAGTGCAGGCTTTTTGAGCCATGCCTGGCCACAGCACAGGGGCTCCACGCCACAAGTACCCCAACTCTTGCTCTAGGGCGGACAACCATCGAACCAACCGGACTATATCCAGGGACAGCACAACCAGCCAAGACTCCTACAAGGATCCTCATGGGGAGCAAATACGTGACCACTCCCGCTATTCAGAGGGCAGGTATGGTCGAGGAAGAAGCCACCCTCGAAACGGCACAGGAAGGGGTTCAGAGACAATAGGATTTATTCCGGGGTCGGCAGACAGCGTGCCGAGCAGCAGGCAGTCCTGTGCCTCCATGGGCTGGAGTAGCTGTAAGGCTCTTATCTGTTCTGTTCTCACCTGTGGATTTTATGGCACCTGGGAGCCCTGGGTTAACGAGAGCTCCACAGACCATACCCCCAAAACGGTCGGTGACCCTCGACCTCCTAACGGCATAGCTGTGAAAACCCCTGGCATGTCTTTGGAGCCCAATAATAAGCAGCCCAAGACCCCCAGGTTGCCCCTGAATGACAGTTTCCGTTACCCAGATGTGCACATAGCAGGTCAGAAGGTAAAGTACCCAGGTGCTGACCCCAAACGGGGTCGCGCATCAGGTAAAGGGGATAACCAGCGGCCGGTCAGCAGCACCAGCCTTATATCCTACGAAGACTACGACTTGGATGAGCAGAGCGACAAAGACATTGACTCTCTGATCACCAAGAAGCTGCTGGAGCTTTACGCCCTGCATCAGATTGACCAGCTGGCCAAGTGCACCTCTGATTCCTCCTTCTCCCGCGAGATCAGCGAGCTCATCTACAGCATCGCTCAGGACTACAACCTGGAGGATCAAGAGGCCGAGTGCAAGCTGGTGCACGGGGTCATCCGCATCAGTACGCGGAAGGGCAAAAGGAACAAGGGCTACCTGTCGACCGGGCAGCATCATAACAGCAGGAGGGATGGGACCCTCCCCGACAGTGGCAACGAGACCATGACAAACACCTTCATGAGCAGTGATTTTCCAGAGGTGAAAGTGTCGGAGCAGACACCATCAGACGAGCTGGCGAGAAAGATGAGAAATTACAGCGGGCGAACATATTCCTCCAGCACTACTACGGCTTACTCAGCGTACCACCACGACACTGAAACCTACTCCTCAGGCGCTCCTCTGATTCTCTAAAAGTCAAACAAAAACAATGAGATGTAGCCAGTTACATGTTATGCATTGTGATTTATTTTGAAATGTACGTTCATTCATGTCGTCTTACATAGTCAGGGACTGAAATCCACCTTCAAAATATACTATCATGAGTGCTTAAGCAGTGTGTTTGTTTTATTCACAAGACAAGAATAGACGGTCTTAATATAAAGTCAAAATAAAACTAAAGCAAAAAGCTCTGTCTCTCCTGAGTGGTTAAGGCTTGTGCCTTGTTCAACCTCATTGCTCATCTTACTAATTTAGAATAAATAGGATGTCACCAATTATTATCTTCATAACTACAACTGTAGACACTCATCATGGTTCACTCGCTTGATAATTAAAGCAGTTTCTACACTCATGGAAACAGACAACACGTGGTACATGACACTGTGGCAAGATCACAAACCTTGTCAAACACAATAGGAAATCATAACAACGTGAGGAGAGGGACAGGTGGACTTCTTTGGTGCTGCAGGAACTACCCAGGTACAGAGGGAGGAAAATGTGGAGCTGTTAGCAACATGTTCAGCACCACTGCTGCTAAATTTGGGACATTTTGCAAAGTCACTTACATCTACGCTTAGTTAACCCCTGTTTTAAGGACAGTAGTGGGTTTGAGCAGGATTCGAACCTGGGCCTCCTGGTCTCAATGCGGCTATTCATCCCATTGTGTTCTCAAAGCATTTCATGCGACCTTAAAGCTCTCACGAATTACATTAAGTTGCTGAACCCTGACCTCTGACGTGGCAGATTAGTTGGCTTAGCTATAAACTTTGGTGTGTAACTCTGTATGGATCGAAGAATGTATTGACAGTGGGGGTCTGCCTGTCGTAAAATGAGTAAAAGCTGCCTCAGCCAGATAAACAATAGAATTAGAGGAAAACTACTGAGGAGGGGGATACAGGGCAGCCCCGGCCTCTCCTCCAGCTGGGATATCCAAAGAATCGGTGAGGTCAAGAAGTAAACCTCAAGGCTATATTTTGAAAAAAAAAAAGGAATTCCCAGCATCCTTAACTCTACAGAGCTCCATTAGTTCAAATGTACACAAATCAAATTGGTTATGAAATCAGTAATGAAATCAATACATGCTAAAATAACAGCTGTATGGGTTCAGCTTGGAGTAAAATGTGTCTTTGAAATCACCTAATATCAGCTCACTTGGCCTAGATTTAGTCAGGTTAGGTTGTAGAGCATTTTGAGTGGATTATATTGGCTAGGTATCATTAACCTATACGTGTACTTCCACTAAAACAGCCAGTGTAGGCTTTCAAAAAATAAAAATAGAACTCAATATTTCATACAGAGATAATACCTTGCAACTATAAATGTAATACTTTCAGTCATGTTTGTTGTTTTTTTAATATAATGTTTTTAAATGTGGGTGATAACTTTTAAAGGTTTATTTCTTTTCTGATAGTGTTTCATAGTAAAACAAGAAGTGTTGTGATGTCTTGTACTATGAAGGTATGATTGTAAAGAGCAAACGGGTGAGGTGTTTCAGGTGTGCAGATCCGACTACAAGCCAACGAAATGAAGATAAAAAATTTCAGAGGTGGGCCATTCTGGTGTCACAAATTTATGAAACGAAAAGGACTGTACATCTGACAGAGTGGAGAAGTGTGAAAACATCCACGATCACCAACGGATTTCAAAGGGCTGGACTGCTGCTTGATGGAGATGAGGACACCGCCACGGCCCTTCAGAGGGTGTTCGACTCCAACACTGACAACGAGAATTTTTTTGGTTTTGAAAGCCGACACTGGAGAAGAGGACTTTGGTGGTTTTAGTGCGCAGGAAGAAGAGAAAGATGGTGGTGAATGACTGACTTTTCTTCTTGTTAAAGCCATGTTACTGCACCTGAGCCTAAAAGGTAGGCCGAATCGTTTTTTCTGGTGTGCTGTAGGTTATTGTTATGTACTACTACATTTGTTACTCGTTCTTGTAATTACCGGTACTTGTACATAAAAAGTTGTGCAAATATGTACCGGTAACTTGTTTTTCAAAATATTAATACAAGGGATGTGTTCCCAAACAGCCATCTCTTTCCTGACAATCCCCTTTGTGCATATTCTCTTACATATGGTAAGTAAACATTAAAGCACCTGCGGCTTTTAGTCAGGTGCGGCTGATGTAGGTACAAAACAGGATTTTCCCCTGATTTTAGCTTGTGCGGCTAATATTCAGGTGCGCTTTGTAGTCCGGAAAGTACGATAATTTAATTTCAAGGGGAAATTAAGTCTCACTGAGGTTAAAGGCCAAAGAATAAAAGTGGGTTTTAAGACGCAATTTAAAATTGGACAGTGAAGGGGCCTCTCTAACGTGCAAGGGCAAATTATTCCATAATTTTGGAGCCACGATAAAGAAGGCCCGCTCCCCTCTGAGCTTCCTCCTGGATCTCAGTACCTCCAGGGGCAGCTGACCTGGGAGACCGACAGGGTGTGTGGAGATGAAGAAGCTCAGAGAGGTAAGGCGGGGCAAGACTGTGAACATAAGAATTTTAAAATTAACTCTAAAAGACACAGGGAGCCAGTGCAGTGAGGCTGGAACAGGGGTTATATGCTCTATTTTAAAAGTTCCTGTTAGGAGTCATGAAGCAGCGTTTTGAACCAGCTGCAGACTTGAGAGCAATGACTGACTGACCCCCACGTAAAGTGCGTTACAGTAGTCCAGGCGCGAAGAAATAAAAGCATGGATCACTGTTTCAAGGTGCTGCCTTGAAAGAAAAGATTTTACTCTTGTCAGTCGCCTTAAATGATAAAAACTGGACTTCACCACTGCTCTGATTTGGTTGTCCAATTTAAAATCACCATCCAACTTAAAACCACGATCAGTAACAACAGGTTTAAGATAAACTTCCAGGGGTCCCAAATCTACAGAGAAGGACTCGCAGGGACCACTGGGTCCAAACACCAACAACTCTGTTTTCTTTTCATTAAAATTTAAAAAGTTTAGAGCCAACCAAGCTTTAATGTCATCTAGGCATGTTGTGAGAGGTTTTATGGAGATGCCACCCTTCTGCTTCAGGGGCAAATAAATTTGGATGCCATTATCATCTAGAAAATCTTTCAGTTGACTAAAAACAATTTTCTCTAAAACCTTGGAAAGTAAAGGGAGCTTGGAAGTAGGCCTATAGTTCGCTAAAACTGTGTGATCAAGGCCAGGTTTCTTAAGCAGTGGCTGCACTAGTGCATGTTTGAAACTTGCAGGAACCACACCAGAAGACAGACTGCTGTACCTTCTCTCTGTATTTAGACTCATTGTTGTTGGTGATGAGACCCACCACTGTTGTGTCATCTGCAAACTTGATCATGTGATTTGAGCTGTACTGTGCAGTACAGTCATGTGTTAGCAAGGTGAACAGCAGTGGACTAAGCACACAGCCCTGTGGTGATCCTGTACTCAGTCTGTGTTATTTCCTATGGAGACAGACTGGGACCTGTCAGTTAGGAAGTCCAAGATCCAGTTGCAGAGAGTGATGTTTATTCCCAGTAGGTCCAACTTCTTTACCAGCCTCTGGGGAATGACAGTGTTGAATGCTGAGCTGAAGTCATTAAACAGCTATCTGACATAAGTGTCCTTTTTGTTGAGATGGGAGAGAGAAAGGTGAACAGCAGACGAGATGGCATGATTTCTGGAGCGGTTTGGGCAGTAGGCAAACTGTAGCAGCTCCAGATTTGGTGGAAGGTGAGTTTTCATGTGCCTCAATACCAGCCTCTCAAAGCACTTTGCGATGATGGGTGTAAGTGTCACCAGCCGGTAGTCATTGAGGCAGGAAACAGTGGCACTTCTTTGGCACTCGGGTGATTTTTGTAGTTTTGATGCATAGATCAGTGGTGTATTTAAGATTGTCCAATCTGGGGGAGGGGTGAAGCCTTGTATGCTGAATGTTTGAGTAAACAAGGTCTAACATGCTGTCCCCTCTTGTCGCAAAGTCAATGTTCTAATGAAATTTGGGCAGAACTGATTTTTATCAGGTATCTCTCCCTCCTTTTTTGTGACATTGGCAGGACTTTTGTTTTGTTGTAATTATAAAAGACCAAATTGGTTGTGAGAGTTGATCATTCAAGATCAGCTTAGCAGACAAAACACAGTTTAAGTGTCATGGTGAGCTGTGCTGGAGGCTAGAGTAGGGCCCAAATACAGGACTCTGAGACAATATTAACTTAAAGAGGCAGCTTTTTTTGATATAGTAATTACATAAAGCAAAGTACAAGACAAAACACTAAAAGAAGCAAACAAAAGATAAACTTGAACTCAGATCTTGGCAACTGAAGCACTCATAACCAGATATAACTGAGAGAACATGAAAGACACTCTATGGCACAGCTACTATGGAGAACATGACAAAGAACAGAGGGCACCCATGAAGGATAACGAGGAGATGGGTAACAGGTGTGAACACAGCTGGGACTAATCAGTCATGGCCAGACACAGAGGAAGGAAAACCGGTTACACTTTGTTTTCTTTTATTTTTCAATACCAAACTGTCATAATACACATAGGTACATATAGAAATGATCTTTTTCTTTTTTACAGCATATAAAAAAAAAACATAAATGGGATGAGTACCTGAATACCCCCACTCCCTCCCAATAATGTAAAAATGAATATGTTACAGAGGAAATGAATTAACCCATACAAAATATACAAAAAAAAGCAAGAACAAGAAATCAACAATAAGATAGTAGTGCGTATCCTTATAGTTTAATATTAACATTAATAAATATTGATATAAATCTTAACAAATATTAAGAGTAGTAACAATATTAATATTAATATTACTGAATCCCTGCTCAGCGGTTGAAACAAATTAATAATGCTGGAATATCTTTAAATAAAGCATTCTTATAAGGTAGAACAGCCACTGCCGGGAATAGCAGAACAATTTGTACACTGTCATATGGTGGACTACAGAGAGAGTTCTACTTTTCTAAGTATTTAAGTAATGGTTTCCAGTGAGTAAAAAAAAAAAATAAATCTATTGGATGAGCCTCTGATGGAGAATTTTATCTTCTCCAATTTTAAGAGTCCTAAGATATCCTGTAGCCACACTTTAATTAATGGTGGCTGAGATGATTTCCACAACAACAAAATTATTTTTTTAGCGATGAGAGAAGCAAAGGCCATAAGGTTATTTTGAATAGTTGTAGTATGAAGGTTATTTGGTGGTTTTCCAAATATAGCGATATGTGGAGTCGGAATCAATTTTATACCCAATATATCTGAAATTATTTTGAAGAATTGATGCCAAAATTCAGACAACCTAGGGCACGCCCAGGACATATGAGTAAGATTGCAAGGTATCTGTGAGCATCTGTTACATTTATCATCAAATTTATCTGGGTAAAATGTTGACAGTTTTTCTTTACAGTAGTGTAATCTGTGGAAAATTTTAAATTGTATTAATGAAAGTCTGGCACAACTACAAGACAAATTAATGGCCCCTACCGCTCCATCCCACAACAACTCAGAAAAACTCATATGGAGTTCTGACTCCCATTTCATCTTGGTACTGTTTAAAAGAGATTCACTAAAATCGGATTTAATGAAATTAAAGCGAGTAACTAGTTCGTTAAAACTTGCAAAAACCTCATTTACGTATAGATCATCAGTACCTTTATGTTCTAAAACAGAGAATCTTAAGTCAATCTTTGCTGGAACAAATAAGTGATTGTGGCAGATCGGGGTTGCAAGAGGGAGGGTGAGCCAACCAAAGTGTCAAATTTTTAATGTTTCAGTAACAACTGGGTTGGAAGACCGGTTTAATAGGGATGATTGTGAGGTATCACATGCTAAAGCAAGTAATGACGAGGAACAGGAGGCTGCTTCACTCTGGCACCAATTAGTATAGGGAGACATACACCACAATAATGTATTATACGTGTTAGATGCCCAATAACACAGCTTTATTGCTGGAGGGAAACGGCGAAACAAACTGATAAGAAACTACACTGGGAAGCAATACACTAGCACACAGAGAAACACACGGCCATGAATGAGGGAGAATGCGACACTGAACAGAGGGAGACACAGACATAAATACACAGAGATTTAACGAGGGAGGTGGGAGCACATGGGGAACACAGCTGACACAGATAATCATAACGAGACAGGGCAGGAGCAACACAACATGACACATACTGACGGGAGACTGTCAAAGTAAAACAGGAAGTACACAGAGGCGCAGACAGGAGGAGAGAGGGAGCACAGGGAGAGCACAGACATAACGGGCTGGGGAAAACGTGGAATAAAACACGAGGGGAAACGAGGGCTCACAGATACAAAGAGGGGCACACAGGGGGTAAAAGTCACAAAGGGAAGTCAAATAAGGAACAAAATTCAAAAATACATGAAACTAAGAATGCTGGGCCAACATGGCCCAGGATCATGACACCTCCAGCTGATCTATCCCCATAAAGAAGCGAGCGAGCCCTTGGACGTTTACCGGCCCAAATAAATGATGAAATAGTGTCATTTATAGTTCTGAAATAATTAGACAGACAAATGGGCAAACTTTGAAATACATATAGATATCTAGGTAATGCATTCATTTTAACATGCATTAACGTCTAAGGTGCACCATCAACACTAAACACAAACATGAAAGCAATGTTATGTGATTTGATTATTTTCATTTTATGTGCACATCAAAATGTGTGTAAATGTGTTGCTAGGCAACCAGGAGTGCCACAGTTGTTTTACATTGATTTCTACACGGTGAAAATATCTCCTGTGGTAATTCTAGATTGAAATGGTCATAGTTTATTTTTCCCACACATCCCCAAATTCTCTATATGGTGATAGGAGAAGCTGTGTTACTGTTGTGGATTTTTATGACATATATATCATACACTGGACATATATTCACATGTACACTATGCAATCATATATATACACAGATTCTCTCTCTCTCTCTCTCTCTCTATATATATATATATATATATATATATATATATATATATATATAAATAAAACACCCAGCACGCCCCTGCGGGCGGTTTATCCTTCAAGCTCGGGTCCTCTACCAGAGGCCTGGGAGCTTGAGGGTCCTGCGCAGTATCTTTGCTGTTCCCAGGACTGCGCTCTTCTGGACAGAGATCTCCGATGTTGTTCCCAGGATCTGCTGGAGCCACTCGCCTAGCTTGGGAGTCACCGCACCTAGTGCTCCGATTACCACGGGGACCACCGTTACCTTCACCCTCCACATCCTCTCGAGCTCTTCTCTGAGCCCTTGGTATTTCTCCAGCTTCTCGTGTTCCTTCTTCCTGATATTGCTGTCATTCGGAACCGCTACATCGATCACTACGGCCGTCTTCTTCTGTTTGTCTACCACCACTATGTCCGGTTGGTTAGCCACCACCATTTTGTCCGTCTGTAGTCAACTGAAAGATTTTCTAGATGATAATGGCATCCAAATTTATTTGCCCCTGAAGCAGAAGGGTGGCATCTCCATAAAACCTCTCACAACATGCCTAGATGACATTAAAGCTTGGTTGGCTCTAAACTTTTTAAATTTTAATGAAAAGAAAACAGAGTTGTTGGTGTTTGGACCCAGTGGTCCCTGCGAGTCCTCCTCTGTAGATTTGGGACCCCTGGAAGTTTATCTTAAACCTGTTGTTACTGATCGTGGTTTTAAGTTGGATGGTGATTTTAAATTGGACAACCAAATCAGAGCAGTGGTGAAGTCCAGTTTTTATCATTTAAGGCGACTGACAAGAGTAAAATCTTTTCTTTCAAGGCAGCACCTTGAAACAGTGATCCATGCTTTTATTTCTTCGCGCCTGGACTACTGTAACACACTTTACGTGGGGGTCAGTCAGTCATTGCTCTCAAGTCTGCAGCTGGTTCAAAACGCTGCTTCATGACTCCTAACAGGAACTTTTAAAATAGAGCATATAACCCCTGTCCCAGCCTCACTGCACTGGCTCCCTGTGTCTTTTAGAGTTAATTTTAAAATTCTTATGTTCACAGTCTTGCCCCGCCTTACCTCTCTGAGCTTCTTCATCTCCACACACCCTATCGGTCTCCCAGGTCAGCTGCCCCTGGAGGTACTGAGATCCAGGAGGAAGCTCAGAGGGGAGCGGGCCTTCTTTATCGTGGCTCCAAAATGATGGAATAATTTGCCCTTGCACGTTAGAGAGGCCCCTTCACTGTCCAATTTTAAATTGCGTCTGAAAACCCACTTTTATTCTTTGGCCTTTAACCTCAGTGAGACTTAATTTTCCCTTGAAATTAAATTATCGTACTTTCCGGACTACAAAGCGCACCTGAATATTAGCCGCACAAGCTAAAATCAGGGGAAAATCCTGTTTTGTACCTACATCAGCCGCACCTGACTAAAAGCCGCAGGTGCTTTAATGTTTACTTACCATATGTAAGAGAATATGCACAAAGGGGATTGTCAGGAAAGAGATGGCTGTTTGGGAACACATCCCTTGTATTAATATTTTGAAAAACAAGTTACTGGTACATATTTGCATAACTTTTTACATATATGTACAAGTACCGGTAATTACAAGAACGAAACATGTACTCTGCTTTATAAACGAGTAACAAATGTAGTTGACAAGACTTCACTCCTGCTGATCTGCCAGATCATTTTGTTCAAAGTATCTGGCAACAAGACAGATGAGCAGGTTGAGGGCGGGCAGTTTATCATCTTCCTGGCTGTCCAGCGTGCTGCGGAGCTGGGCGCATCTCCGTGCAAGCTGTCTGATGGATGAGTGAGCTTGACGCTACATGACGATTCGCGGCTCCGGGACTGACTCGTTGATGGATTTGTGAGGCAGGACGTTGGCACCGTTCAGGTAAAGCTCGTCATTGACGATCACGTCCTCCCCCAGCACCGTCACA
This sequence comes from Diplotaxodon limnothrissa, assembly GCF_057381915.1. Lineage (NCBI taxonomy): Eukaryota > Metazoa > Chordata > Actinopteri > Cichliformes > Cichlidae > Diplotaxodon > Diplotaxodon limnothrissa. Next base: position 38,597,200 of record NC_140598.1, on the reverse strand, counting down.
TTCTCCATACGCACCCACTGGCCGACTGACGAGCTCCACCCCACGATGCAGCTCTCCAGCCACGAGTGCGATCGAACCCTTGACCCTTTCAGCACCGTGCACCTCTTTATCCTCACGCCATCCTCCACAACAACGCCGGCGCCGATGGTGACATTCGGGCCGATGGTGCAGTTCTCCCCGATCTATGCTGTGGGATCAACCAAGACGTTGCCGAGGAAACCGGGGCCTGTACGTAATCTCTCAGGTGCGTGTTGTCGTACTGACTGGAGGTACATACACATCCCTGTCAGGAAGTCTTTAGGCTGGCCGATGTCCATCCAGAAACCTTGCAGCTCCATGGCATACAGCTGTCCCTCCCCTGCCATGACAGGAAATATTTCTTTTTCAATGGATGTTGGTCTCAGCTGGATCCTGCTGAGCATGCTCGGATTGAAGATGTACATGCCGGCATTAATTTTGTTGGAGACAAAGACCTGTGGTTTCTCCACAAAGCGATGGATCCTCCCGCTGTCCGCCTCATACACCACCACACCGTACTTAGAGGGCTCTTCCACCCGTGTTACCACAATGGTTCCCTCCTTGCCGTGGTTGCGGTGGAACTGCAGCAGATCTTTGAACGGAAAATCACAGATGACGTCGTGAGTTGAAAACGAAGAACGGCTCACTGTCATCATTCAGAAAACAAAAAAAAACATATACAGAATGTACTACAAGGACAGAAGCTATGACTTGTCTGAAGACCTGACAGGAAACACTGCTTTACTCCCTGCACAATTAAATCATCCACCTCTGTATGCACAACCCAGATGTGACTGCTGCAGTAAATCTTGGGCATCTCTGTTTAGTCTCCTTGGTTTCTGTCCCATCTTGGATTCAGTCTGAATCTCCCTCCTCTGCTCCGATGGCTCCGGCCAACTCCTCTTCATGGCAACGCAGACAATCACGGATGAGTTCAGCAATGGCTCTCTGTGTTCTCCTCTCCAACTTCTCCAGTTTCTTTGCCACATCGCGCTTTAGATCCCAGTCTGGTTTTCTTGGGGCAAGATTGGCTAAATCCACTTCCTCAATGATGGGCTCTGGATTATAATTTACTTTATCTTCCACTGATGCTGGATTGGCCTTAGGCACCGGTATTTCCTTTAGCTCTTCATCCTCTGGAGCGTAATTCCTCAATGTCAGTTCTCTGTGTTCCTCTTGAGTGGCCTCTTCTAATGTGGCTTTTTTGCTCTCTGGCTCACAATCGTCCTGCTCTCGCCCATGAAGCTGTTTCTCTCTTAGCGCCTTTAGCCTCTCCTTCCTCTTTAGAGCCTGCTCCTGCCGAGTCTTGCCGCGTCCACTCATTTTAACAAGTTCTTTTCTTCGTAGTATCGAGACTAAGAGAAAATGTGGCCCGATCAGCTCAAAACCTCGCTTATATTTCTGCAGGGCGCGGGCGGATTCGTCACGCACCAATCGCAGAGAGGCTTGCGGCAGCGCGCAAATTCAATGCACTTTTCTCCAATGAGCAGCACACACCGAGGCGGGGCGATGCTACACGTGGAGCCCGTCACCAATCACGAGCCGGAGCGGCACCGCGTCACAGCCAGTCACACACTTTAAGAGCAGCGAGTCTCCTCTGTTCGCTACATTTTCTGCTCTTATTACAGGGAAAGAATAGTGAGGAAGAATGGCACGAACCAAGCAGACTGCTCGCAAGTCTACTGGCGGTAAAGCCCCCAGGAAGCAGCTGGCTACCAAGGCCGTCCGTAAGAGCGCCCCGGCCACCGGAGGTGTCAAGAAGCCCCACCGTTATAGGCCTGGTACCGTGGCTCTGCGAGAGATCCGCCGTTACCAGAAATCCACCGAGCTGCTGATCCGCAAGCTGCCCTTCCAGCGCCTGGTGCGCGAGATCGCTCAGGACTTCAAGACCGACCTGCGCTTCCAGAGACATCCAGCTGGCTCGCTGCATCCGCGGAGAGAGAGCTTAAGCTGCACGCTCTCCTACCAACAACGGCTCTTTTCAGAGCCACCTCACTCACACCAAGAGCTCGCTCCTTTATTCTTATTCTTAGTATAGTTTTTAAAATTGAATCTTATGCTCACACTTCAATCTTCATGCTGTTTCTATTCCTGAAATTACAGTTGGCATCAACATGGAATTCACTGACTTCAGTTACGAAATTTATATTTATTAAAGTATTTTTCTAAGAAACCTGTTAGTCACTTAAACTCAAGTTCACTCATAAAATGTGTCCTTCATAATAACGTTACAGGCTATGCTAGGCTTTGGCCCACATCAGTCTGAAATTGTATGTAACCATGAATAACGTTTTGGAAACTAACTGCACAACAGGCAGCACTATTAGTTCTCTCAGTCTCCCACAGTAGCATTTCCAATTTTGATTGAAACTGTCAGAGAAAACGGCAGCCTCGAGCAGGCCAGGATATTAGTTTACAGAGGCTGTTAAAAGTATGTGTCTAACGTTAAAATGTTGGTGCCACAATAATTTCATCCTAATGGTGCTGACATATTCATAGGGTTCATTTTTGAGACAAAATATCATGAGGTAGTCATGATTTTGCAAATATTCCACCTTGGAGTGCACTTTGCACAAATTGTTTTAATAATGGTGTAGTGGTGGAGTAATGGTGATACAAGAATCACAGGTGAAGTTGGATGATGACTTGGTGGTTCATGACTGTATTTGAAGCACATGTGTGACTGCATGTATGTGGAATGGCTCACTGTTATTCATCAGGTGACAGAGGCAGCTCTGCCATGTTGTAGCTCGGACAGAGGTGAAGAGGCGAGGTCACAGGTGACTGACTGATGATTTGGTGCTATAGATTAACTAGTATTTATTATCATGACAATTGTTAGGCTGCTGATGTAAATTGTTTCATTAGTGTATATTTGACAAAGAATCTGAATTGACATGTCTCACTTTTTATATGGCACGAATCCATGTGTTATTTTATCAGGTAGCAATATGTCCTAGTGCAGTCAGAGGGGAAGAGCCAGGCCCAAAGGTGAGGCACATCAAGCACACAATAATTTTAATCTGAGGATAAAACGCATGTACTGAGGCTGAAAGAAGCTTCAGTGCTCTCACAAGACTAAAAAGATGGCTAAGGTCAACAATGACTCAAATGAGATTAAACAATCCTGATGTATGCCATGTCCACCAGGAGAGACTGGACAGTATAGATGTAAAACAAATATGCCAGCAGTTTATCTCAGTTAACAAGAGGAGCAGGCGTGTGTTTGGCTCCTTCACATGCACATTGAGTTGTTGTGTGGGACACCAGTAGTCCATGTCTTTTGCTGTAACAGTAGTTCATGTTGAGAATAAAACATCCCAGCTCACTGATTTGATCGGGGCAATATTGTGCCTAAAATGTTGCATCGTTTTGCCGGTAATCGTAGCTAAGGGGTTTTATGGACAAAAACCACCAGGTTATTCAGTGTTCCCTTAGTGCTAATGTGTTAGAGATGTTGGTGCACTATAACTGAACTAATGTTATTAAGTCCTTAAAGTCATATTCTTTTATTGTCATGACTGTATTTGAAGCTATTTTTATGTTTGTATGATACCTGATTTATATGGAATATGGCTGAAGTAAACTAAAGCCTAAAATACTTAGTCAGTCATTTGTTTAATAGTAATTTAACATATAATTCACATATAAAACTATGAACTGTAATTTTAAATGATTTAAAAGCATGAAGAATAGCATATGTAGGCAAGTATATTTCTCCTTTTTTTTTTTTCTCAAGAAGCGACAAAAAGGAAAAAAGGAACAGGGCAGGGTTCAGTGGTTGAATCATCCGTCCCCACCAATGCCAAAACCAAATCTACGCCCTTGCTATGTGTTGTAACCAATGACTATGATGTAACTGTACAAAGTGTGTCAGTCTCTTGTCAGCCCACTAGCCCAGACACCGACCAAACCCCTACCCCAGGTTTAGCTGGTTTCAGCTTCATGTTTGTTTTCTTTTTTGTCCCTGTCAAGTTTGTGCATCTTAGTCTCTGTCTCAGTGTTTGTTTCCTGTTTTATTTCTGTCTTATTTTGGCCCTTTGTGCATTTAAACCCTTAGTTGGGAATAAATGTGGACTTTCTGCTTCAGAAGATAAAGGTCAGTTTTGCGATTTATGAAGTTTGCCCTTTAATCTGGATTTTGGCTCAGCTTCCAGCTACACTGTGACATAACTATGGCAATGATGAGATACAGATCTCCAGTGAAGGTGTCACCATGATGAGCAAAGCAAGGCTTCATGAAAGATTTGAAGTGTTTGTGATTCAAAACAATCTGAAACCATCTCCACAGTGGCACCTGCTGGACAATTTGGCTATTGTCATCTCTTGATCATATTCTCTGAAATGGTGACACAGACAAGTTCTGCACAACTCCAAACAAAACCACTTATCATACCAGACCATCCATAACTCTGATCATCACATTTTGGAGAAATCCTCAAAGAAACAAGGCACCTTGCCTTTTATTGGATAGTAATAGTGAAAATGAAGAGTAAAGTGCAGAGGAAGAGGGAGACGGGGAAGACATGCAGCAAAGGGCCGCAGGTTGGACTCGAACTCAATTCGCTGTTTTCCACTGAGCTAAACTGGCCCCCGTGTTTGGTTGACTTTTAGGTTTTCTAGCACTTCTAGTTTTACTAAACTGAAAAGTAACTGAAAACGGCTAAATCACCAAAACACACACTTCACAGAGGAGGAGCAAGCAGCCACCAGACAAAGCTCACCAAGGTGGGAGAGTTGACAGGACACACCCACACAAGGTCATTAAAAATTCCCCTCTCGCCCCTGCGGGCGGTCTATCGTTTAAGGTCCTCTACCAGAGGCCTGGGAGCTTGAGGGTCCTGCGCAGTATCTTAGCTGTTCCTAGGGCTGTGCTCTTCTAGAAAGATCTCAGATGTTGATCCTGGGATCTGCTGGAGCCACTCGTCTAGCTTGGGAGTCACTGCACAAAGCACTCTGATTACCACTGGGACCACTGTTATTTTCACCCTCCACATCTTCTCTGAGCCCTTGGTATTTCTCCAGCTTTTCGTGTTCCTTCTTCCTGATGTTGCTGTCATTCAGAAGTCCCACAGGATCTTAGCTCGGTCATTCTCAACTACCTTCAACTCTCCCAGTTTGACTTCCAGGCCACACTCAGCACAGATGTTTCTGTATACTAAGCCGGCCACTTGGTTATGGCGTACCGTGTAGATGCCTGCTAGCACCTTGCACCCTGCTGTTATGTGCTGCATTTGTCATGAACAGGCTATGTGCTGGCATTGGAGGACCCAAATGCAGACTTTGGCTACGTTCACACTGCAGGGGAAAGCGCATCAAATCCGACTTTTTTGACCCTATGCGACCCATATCGATCATGGTATGACAGTGTGAACAGCACAAATCCAATATTTTCAAATCCGACCCAGGTCACTTTCGTATGTGGTACTGAATTCGATACATATCTAATGTTTTAGAAAGCGACTGCTGTTTGAATGGCCATGTCACCTTAAATCCATCTTCTACTTCACTGACACAAGACAGACGCCAATTATCAGCGCCGGAGAAGAGCCCGAGAAGACATCGTGAACGCTTCCTGGCCATCCCGTGTAGATGTCAGTGAAACTGTTGGGAAGACAATGTTGGAGAAACATGAACATTTTATTTGTACTGTATAATCTGCAGATTCTGACAGAAATCTGCAACTATCCTTTGAAGCACTGCTCCTCTAAAACAGCAATAAGGATAATTATTAGGCCATATGTAAATAACAAAATAACTTTAAAACTTAAAGAAAAATTGGGAAACGTAAAGTCCGAAACAAGTCTTTATATTAAGAGCCATCATTCAAACAATACTGTTTGGTCTGAGTCTAAACAGAGCGCGTTGTTTTATTTGTAGTGTGAACAAGCAGACAAAGAAATCGGATTTGATCAAAAAATCAGAATTAAACATTAAGACCTGCAGTGTGAACGTAGCCTAACAGAGGCGAAGAGTAAACAAAAAAACCCCACAGCTTTATTTGCTGGATGAGAGCTACACTAGGAAATAATATAACCTAACACACAGCAAGGGAAACATGGGGCTTAAATATACTGAGGGATAATGAGGGAATGAGACACTGGAGGAGAGCACAGCTGGGAGAAATGAAACGTGACGGGACCAAGGGGAGGCAAAACTTGAAACACTGGCATGAGACAAGGGAACGTCAAAGTAAAACAGGAAGTATAACACAAAGATGTGGACTTGACATTGAACAAAGGGAACACGGAGCACAGAGACAGGAGTGAAAGAAGACATGACTGATTGGGGAACAAGATAATAAACATGAAGACTGAACTAAACCTACCTAACTGAGAACTGTTTCAGGCAAAACCCAGCAGACTACTGTGTTTATACCAAGGAGGCAGGACATGGCAAGGTGATCACCTGGGTGGATAATTGCAGCTGGCAATGAAAAGGAAATGAAGGATGTGAAAGAAATGCTTTCAGTCCGATTTAAAATGAAAGACTTGGGCAGACTTCAGCATTTTCTGGGTATTGATTTCACTCAGTCTGAGGGATGTATAACAATGTCACAAGAAACATATCGTTAGCTTGATAGCATAATTGCCTTAGTCATTTTTTTGTGTTTTCGGAAAACAAGAAAAAACTAATTTTCTAAATATCACATGCATATTTTTAATTGATATTTTCACAGAACATTTAAGTATATGTGAGGAAAAGTATGGAAAAAGAACAAAACCCAACATCATTTCTTTTGTCTAATAAAAGTGACTTAGGCAGATTATGCCTATGACTTAGGCAGTTTTTCTTCAAACTATAAAATGAACATGACATACTATAATGTAACCATAACACACTGTAACTTTTCAATTTTAATCACAAAATGGCAGCTAGAGTAAGGAGACTTACTCACTTCACCTCACCCACCCATTAATTTGCAGAGGAGGCCTGTAGGCTCATAAAAGAGGTGTGCGTGTGTCTATGTGTGTTTGTATCTGTCTGTGTGTGTTTGTCTCTCTCTTCTCTCTCTTTCTCTTCGTGTGCGGGTGTGTGTGTGTGCGTGTGTGTGTGTGTGTGTGTGTGTGTGTGTGTGTGTGTGTGTACTATTTGGTAGGCTATGTATACTACTGATGAGGAAGATCATCATAGTACTTGTGGGCCACTCTTGGTAGTACATTTTTCATTGACTGTAAGTCACTGTATTTCCTCAGGGTGATGGGCAACTGAGCAGGAAAGAGTGGGATCCACTTGAATGGCTTGTTGTCGGGTATGCTGATGCGCCGAGGCAGGTCTTCCCAGTCAGATTCAAAATCCAGCTTGTACCTGATCCGTCCATCAGTCAAGTACTGCAAAGCCCGTCTGCAGCCTTTTCAGCTTGAGCCTGACTCTTCAATCTCAAGTGTGTAGCAAGAGCATCCTCATCTGTATTTCCTACCTTGGCGCTTACACAGATGTCACATTGGTCTTTTTTTGGAATGAACACAGAGTAATCCTGCTCTCCAAAAACCTTCCGAAAGTATGTCTCACTCACAGCACGCTTTCCATTCTCATTGGCAGCATTCTGGTATTCCTTGTGAAGCTCTCTCAAAACTGTTCCTGGCTCCAGGAACTTCTTGTTCTGATAAGAGGGAACCTGGCGGCAGTAATGGGATGGGACTGTAGGTATTCCAGAGAGCCACTCTTTCAGGAAGGCCTGGTCTCCATCTGATATTGGCATATGAGGACCAGTCTTGTTGATCTTGGGGTTGGGCTGGGTATGAGTGTTGGGTTTCATGCCTGCAGTTAACCATGATCCAATGGTTCTCAGGGCAATACCAAGTGTGGAACAGAAAAGATTTTTGCACACAGGTATTTTGCATCTATCTGAGAGTTGCAGGTGGTATAGCAGAGATGTTGTTCTCCTTGAATCAACACCACCTTTCTTCTGTTTTATGGGCACATTTTCAACAACAGTCTGGATATACACCTTGCGTGTCTCCCAGGAAGGCATGGACCAGAAATTGTTGAAGATTCCTCTTCTCTCAACTTCAGTCAGTAGCTCACAACTTCTTTTCGTTGACTTGAAGCAGTGCTGTGATGTGCATGGTGGGCCCATGGCCTTTGGTGGTCTCTCCTGTCCCATTGTATTCTTGTAATTCTCTCCCTTCAGACGCTTTTCTTTGATGACATTTTTCTTCCACGTATGGGGCAGTGGACGCTTGTGACGAACAGCAGAAGTGCTGGGGGTTGGACTGGCTTCCTCTTCCTCTGCTTCCACCTCCCCTCCTTCCTCTTCCTCCCCTTCATCTTCGTCTCCTTCCCCTTTCTTTTCCTCTCCTTCATCTTCCTCTCCTTCTCCTTCCTTTTCCTCTCCTTCCCCTTCCTTTTCTTCTCCTTCATCTTCGTCTCCTTCCCCTTTCTTTTCCTCTCCTTCATCTTCCTCTCCTTCTCCTTCCTTTTCCTCTCCTTCCCCTTCCTTTTCTTCTCCTTCATCTTCCTCTCCTTCCCCTTTCTTTTCCTCTCCTTCATCTTCCTCTCCTTCCTCTGGCTGCTTATCAGTCTGTTGCCCCATATCAACATAATTTCCTCCTTCTCCCTCATCTATATCCACCAACTCCTCTAAGTTCACATCAACTTCCTTTCCTGATGATACAACAGAAAATAAAATGCTGTTGGAGTATCTTAAAATGGTAAATCAAGATGACATCTAAATCTACTTGTGTAGTCAAAATGTCTGCTATGTAAAAAAAAAAAAAAAAATCAATTTGTACTATTAATATCAAATCAAATCAATTTATTTTTGTATAGCCCAAAATCACAACAACAGTCGCCTCAAAGGGCTACATGAATATTACTGGCAATAGAGTTCAACCAGTATCAGTCATTTGAACACAGTCAATATAAAGTCCAATTTAACAATTAACAATGAACCCAGGGCGTCCCCCGTCCTTAGACTCTCCTCCTAATAAAAAGCAAATGTTTGAAACATAATATAATTTGCAAACTTGCTGAAAATGCTCAAATTGCCTTTGAAATTGCCAAAGATTTACTCTGGTAGCATGCTGCTGTTAGCTAGCTGCTAGCTTGTACTACATTACTATGCTAATGCTACACTACTAACGCTAATGTTAGCTAGCCATCATACTTTGTTTGCAACAAAAAAGTAATCTTTTAACATGGTCATAACCTCTTTGATTGAATGAAAATACATTTAGTGACCAAAAAACTAAAAAAATATGAACTTTTACCAGATGTAAATGAATCAAAAAGAAGAGCAAGGGCTTCACTTGCGGTCAACCTCTTCTTCTTATCAGCCATTTTGCATACATCAAAACTGCCTAAGTCAAATTGATTGTAGCAAAACTGCCTAAGTCCAATGGTAAAACTGCCTAAGTCAAATGAATGACTTAGGCAAGTATGTTTTTTGACTCTTATGAGTGTTGTGATTGGCCAATGACATAGGCAGACGGACAGGATGATGCAGCAGTGGTAGGGGAGTAAAGTTAGGCAAAAATCTCAATTTGACCAAAAAATGACTTAGGCACTTATGCTATGAAGCTAACGATATGTCAATAAGATACTGATGAGGTTTAACATGAAGAACTGTAAACCCAGAGTAACTCCCTGTGATCAAAGGTGAGAGATGTGAGGACGTATAGAGAGGCTGTAGGCAGTCTTATATACCTCACATCAGGTACCCGTCCCACCTGTCAGTATATTTGTATTTGTATCTATTATTGCTCTTAATTGGTTCTGTGAAGCACTTTGGCATACCTCTGGTTTTTAAATGTGCTATTTAAATAAAGTTTTATTGTATTGTGTTGTAGAGCACAAACTAAGTATTTAAATCAGAATAAAAACAAAATGCTGAAGTATCCATTTTTAAACTAATTTTAAAACCAGCATTTATTTATTTTTTCACATTTTTAAATGCCAACATCAAGTCATGTGACAAAATATTTCAAAATATATCTAAAAATTCACAATACATTTAAGCTTCATGTGTAACAATTAAAGCTCTCAAAGTGCGGCCCTGCAGGCTGATGGTGGCCCTCGACTGTAACCAGAGACATTTCATTGATCAACAGTTCAAGTTAAACTGTGACTCAGTGCAGAACAACATTTCTATTTAACCTCTTCCGTTGCAGCAGTCAGGGCAGTGTCGACCTTCCTCACAGTGTCAGAAAGCTGCTGTCAGCTCACACCTTACTGATGGCTGACTGCAAAACTACAAACCAAAGCGAAAATGAAAAATCAGCAACATAAACCAATATCATGTGAACACACACATTTAAAACATTAATAGTTACTGAGTTTTTGTGAGTTTTTTTCTTCCTGTGACGCTTTTAATCACATGCTGGCACCTTTAACAAAATCCTTTCTCAGCATAACCCATTTTTTAGTTCGTCTCACACAAAGAGAAATTTGTTTGACTCTTTCTGCTCTTTGGCCTGAACAGTTATTCTGACAAAGAGAAGCATCAGCGTTTGCAGTGGATTAGATGCAGTGAAATAAAAGGGTAAGTGTGCTGTCGCAAAAGGCAGGCTTCACAACACCCACTGCCAAATTCAAACATACAAAGGTCTCAAAGAGCATTAAATACTATCCCTAGCTTTCGTTTTTGAAATAATTTTGTGCTTCACGAACTTGGTGCAAAGCTGGATTATTCAAAATGAGGTGTCAGCCAGTACCTATGACAAGCTATGACACATTCTTTATTTATTTCTAACTACCGAGTTAGAATAAAGAACACAAACACAACAGCACTACATTATTGAGCTTCATACCCCTGAAAATTTTTACAATTTCATGCCCCAACTTGGATTAAAAACATGGTTTTGAACCACGATTATTCACACACGTGTCCCTGATGAATGACTGCTCAGATTTTTTCAACACTTTCAATGTGGGGTGCATGGGTACACATTTGGGGTGCTGTAAACTGCACACAGATGATACCAACACTTTGGCCTGTTATGAGCCCTTTAGTATTGCCACCATGTTCCCTCTAATTTTTCATGTGTCTGAGCGAACACACAAACTCCCTGAGCGGTCCCGTGGACCACTGTGAGCAACAGCAGACGTGTGACTGTGGTCACGCCAGCAGTGAATCCATCCAAGTTACATGGTTTATTAAAATAATCAAATTACAGCATTTACATTTATGTTAGACTACTTTTAATTAACTGCTTTAGCCCACTTACAATGAAAATTTGAAAAAAAAAAATTGTTCATGACCTGTGTAGTATGTTAACACTATTGGAAGTAAAAATAACTTGAACTCCAATTTTCAAAACACAACTTTCTTTTTTTTTCTTTTTTCTGTTTTTTTTTATAAAGCTCTGACTTGTATTATGAGTCTGTGGTGTGGTTGAGAGTCCTGTAACTCTCTGTCTGCAAATACAGTTTATAATGACCAATGTTGGGCAATTAATTACATAGTTACTTCTTCAAAAAAGTTATTGAGTTTTGCAAACAACAACGTTTTTTGCAGCTGTTTATCAAAAAATGCAGCCAAGGCATTTTTTAAATAAACATTTCAAACTATTTACAGAACAATCCGGTGTTCTGCATCAAATTTGATGCCACACAAATTATTTGTGCCACTCCAAAACAACACACTAACTTTAGACTCCAAACAAACGTCGCAAATCTCTCATATCTCAAAACACCGCTGTCACTTCTAAAACCTGCCCCCTTCCTAAACCACTAAATGCCATGTTGCCATATCATTTTTTTGATTGGTCGACATAGTACATTTTTCCAACAATAAGAAAGGGTGGGGTTATTTTTGGTTTTGGTTTTGCAGGTGGAGAGAGAGCTTTCCTTATAAAACGCAGTTTTTACCGTTTCTTCCTGCAGTAAATATAAATACAATCAATGGCAGTATTCAGGAAAACAAAGAAACAAACATTGCATATATATATATTATAACTGCTCCTGAAGGTTTTTCATGTTCGAAGTAGAATAAAGGGCCATGCTCCAACTGATGTTCAGCCAGTATTTTAATCTTCTTTTCACCAGCAAACACCGTGAAAAACTATGGTGAAATGATCAATGAAAAACACGGATATTACATCAGCAGAACAAAAATTACAACTCAAATAAAACATACACACGAAGTAAATGCACCAACATACCGTGTGCGCCTTTCTACTGAACATTCATGAGCAATTGTAGTCCATATCTTCTATATTTCCACCCTTTACACAGGCCAGCATTCTCTTTCTGGCTCGAGCCTTCAGTCTCTGGTGACACGTGCGCTTAATTGAGCCTCACCCCAAAGCATGCGCACCACAAAGCGCCACACTCAGGCCCACCAGTAGGTGGCGACAACACAACATGAATCCAGATTAAACACCAAATTTTGAACATTGCAATCACATAATAATTACATTCCAATGCGACGGCTACATATATATTTTTTTTTATCATAACTCTGGTTTCACGTGCCTATCAACACAATTTAAAAACTGTTACAAAGTCCACACATCAAGTGTACTTGACTCTGCTGTATGCTGTGTAAATGTGACTTTTGAGCTGGGTGAAATCCGTGAAGCAGAAATTATATATTGCATTGCTAATCATCGGTTGTGGCCAATCAAATTGTATGGTCCGACTATAAATAGTAGCTGCTATTTTGATTCATTTATTTATTTATTTATATTTATTTTTGGTTGATTAAGGCTGTTCGTACTACTGGTATGTTTGTGGAGTCGGATTAACCACAGAGGACGTATTTGATTTCCCGTTTCGGGTCTATTAATAAGTTGTGTTTTTACTCTGAAGGCCTAAAGTAGAGGTGACTGGGTGCCCTGGTGGTGGGATATTCCGTGGTTCGTGATTATTTATGCATTCGCCCACTGGTAATCCAGGCTCTGAATCAGTTAACAGTACACGTGCAAATACATGATTGCATCTTCTGATGTCTGTTTTAAATAGCTGTCAATAAATTCGTTATTTTACTCCCAATCACGGCTCTGGCTCAAGTGTTACAAACCTTAGAAACTATGTAAATGAACAGGAAGGCACTAACTATAGTTATATAGTTCATTTGCATAGTACATAGTATCTATAGATACTGTCTGTGTGAAACTCCCAGGTTGGCGTAGTCGGGTTTCCCCTGTGACTGTAAAGCTTTAAGCTCCCGATCGCCACAACACCATATTTGTGTTTGCAGAATCGATGGATTCTGGTCAGCTGTACATAGATAATCCTGACAATATACAGTAAACCCGAGTCTTAAAAAAAACGGAATTAACTGAATTTGAATAAATAATAAACAAATTTATTCACCTGTGTTTGAGCCTCAGGCATGGCACCATGCCCCTCCCATGTTTTAAATGTACGTTAGAATAGCATGCATCGTCTTGATGCATTCTCAATCATCCAGGAAAGTAAATCTCCAAAAGTTGATTCTGTTCATCTGGACGTAGCGTTTTGTGGGAGAAACGTTTCGTCACTCATCCAAGTGACTTTATCAGTCTCAGCTAACTGCAGGTTTCCAATCTTATAAACAGTACATTTGCATAATGACTGAAACCAGCCCACTGGAGGAACAATGGGCTGGGAGGTCAGTTCCTTAATCATAATTATGCAAATTCTCATGACCATTGATCAACACCACTGACCAAAACCCACTGATCAAAGACCACTGATCAGTGCATGGATCAACACAATAAGTGAGCGGGAGGAGTGAGGCGTGGGGTCTTCACACACCCCCGTTCTCTGTTCGCCATCTGGGGCAGGGGCTAGCCGTTTGGTCGGTGTCTGGGCTAGTGGGCTGACAAGACTGACACACTTTGTACAGTTACATCATAGTCACTGGTTACAACACATAGTGCCCCTCCCCTGCGACCCACGCACACACACACACAGCAGCACTAACGAGGTAAAGTCGGAAACGTAAAATACGAGCTTTATCGGTTTGTTTGTTCTGTCTCCAAACAGAAACCGTGAAAAGCAACAAAGCAGCATTATTAAACATGAAACCTATGACAGAAATATAGGCTACTCATGTGACTCCTCAAACAACTTACAGGTTTCTAAGACAAACCAAGATTATTATTATTAGTAGTAGTATTAGTATTATTGTATTGTATATTATTTATTGCTAGTTTCGTTTCGTTTTTGAATGGTCTGGCATAAGCATTTCACTGCATGTCGCACTATGTATGATTGTCTATGTGACAAATACAAATTGAATAAAATTTTAACTTTTAGATTTGATCTAAAATGGACCAGGAGAACAAGTTGATTTGAATAATGTGTTCATTAGTTTGTTCTGTTGCGGTGCATCATAAAGGTGAGCTGTAAATGTAGCACATAAAACACTTTTCAAAAAATAAAGAATTATTTAAAATATTGTCAAACTCTGTTGCAGATTGTTCAGTTAATATATTTAAAACAGATGACGTTCATCACGCTGTACAGATCGTGTTTGATTGTGTGTGTTGAGCATTTTGCACACTTTTGTCACAAATATAAACATTTTTTAAGGAAACAACGACGAAAAGTTTTCATGAGACGGTTGCTTTACTTGCAAAAGATAACAGTGCATATTTGCATGTACACATATGGATGTCTTACAATTTTTCTACAATGTTTTCATCTTATCTATATTGTTTTTATTATATTATCCCTCTGTCCAGCACTTTGAACGACACTTGATGTCTTTTAACTGTGCTATAAAGATGACTTGACTTGACAATAGAGAAACGAGGAAGCGGTGTCCTTTGCGTCATTCTATTCTCATCCATAACCCGCGTATTGGGCCAAAGCCTAGCATAGCCTGTAACGTTATTATGAAGGACACATTTTATGAGTGAACTTGAGTTTAAGTGACTAACAGGTTTCTTTGAAAAATACTTTATTAAATATAAATTTCGTAACTGAAGTCCGTGAATTCCATGTTGATGCCAACTGTAATTTCAGGAATAGAAACAGCATGAAGATTGAAGTGTGAGCATAAGATTCAATTTTAAAGACACTACTAACAATAAGAATAAAGGAGCGAGCTCTTGGTGTGAGTGAGTGAGGTGGCTCTGAAAAGAGCCGTTGTTGGTAGGAGAGCGTGCAGCTTAAGCTCTCTCTCCACGGATGCGGCGAGCCAGCTGGATGTAGCGAACAGAGGAGACTCGCTGCTCTTAAAGTGTGTGACTGGCTGTGACGCGGTGCCGCTCCGTGATTGGTGACGGGCTCCATGTGGAGCATCGCCCCGCCTCGGTGTGTGCTGCTCATTGGAGAAAAGTGCATTGAATTTGCGCGCTGCCGCAAGCCTCTCTGCGATTGGTGCGTGACGAATCCGCCCGCGCTCTGCGGAAATATAAGCGAGGCTTTGAGCGGATCGGGCCACATTTTCTCTTACTCTCGATGCTACGAAGAAAAGAACCAAAATGAGTGGACGCGGCAAGACTCGGGACTCATCAACAGAAAGTCCGGGCATGACTCCTGTGTTGCTGCTGGCAGTGTGTTTTCTCGGTGCGTGTGCCCTTTCACCTGTGGAGGACACAAACAGGCAGGAGCAGCTCCTCCTCAGGTCCCTGGGGCTCTCCGAGAGGCCGAGGCCTGCAGGGAGCCTCCAGCCCCTGCACCATGTCCCCTCCGCTCTCTGGAGGATGTTCCGGAGGGCCGAGAAGCTCCAGGCTCTGGAGAGCCAACCCTGCACGGTGTCAGAGTATGGAGTCCGCGGCAACATTGTCAGATACATCCAAGACCAAGGCAGGATGGTGTCTGGCTGGAGCAGCAGCTGTCGGGCTTGCCTGGAGAAGCATCTTTTCTTCAACATGTCCATCCTGCAGCCTGTGGAGATGCTATCTCTGGCTCAGCTGGAAATCAAGCTCCACTGGAAGCCCCTCAGTCCCGTGCAGCTGCTGCAAGGGTCCCAGGCCATTAGTGCCTCTCTTTATAAAGTGATCCGATCGACTTTGAAGGGAACTAATCCTAAGGCGAACCGCAGACTCCTGCTGTCCCAGTCGGTCCAGCTGCAGCCCGAGTCCACCTCCATCACCATGGATCTCACAGCGGTGGCAGAGAGCTGGTGCAAACCGGGGTCTAACTACGGCTTAATTTTAGAGTTGCTCTCTCTTGGACCACACCCGGAAGAGTTCTTTCTGTTTTACCCCGGTAACTCCCTCCCACTGGAACAAGACTTCACCTTCCCGTTGGTTCAGGCCTCACTAGTGGCTGTGTCCCTCAACCCAAATCGGTGTCGGTCCAGACAGAGGAGAAGCGCCATCCACATCCCCGTGACACCCAGCAATGTGTGTAAAGCTCGTCGCCTCTACATCAGTTTTAAAGATGTCGGCTGGCAGGACTGGGTAATCGCCCCGCAGGGCTTCATGGCCAACTACTGCCACGGGGAGTGTCCGTTCCCGCTCAGTGAGAGCCTGAACGGCACCAACCATGCCATCCTGCAGACCCTGGTGCATTCCTTGGATCCAGAGAACACGCCACAGCCCTGCTGCGTCCCCATCCGTCTCTCCTCGATCTCCATGCTCTACTATGACAACAATGACAATGTGGTGCTTCAGCATTACCAGGACATGGTGGTGGATGAATGCGGGTGTCGCTGAAGATGCTGGACGCTTCTGATTGGCCTCCGGTCACCAGATATTATCCTCTGATTCATTCAGCTACTTTATCCAGTGATGCGAGTCTAGAATTGTTGTTACTACAATTTTTTTTTTTTTAAAAGTGATTGTTTTTCAATATGTAATGGAATATGCTTGCAGACAGTAATTTTTAAAGAATTTAACCTATTTGCTCTTATTGAAAGCTTTTGTTTGTCTTTTGTTTGAAATAATGAAATAAAATTAGGAATTTAGTGTTTTTCAGTTTTAACAATGGCTTAAGTGGTCTGTTACACATCACTTGCAATACTGGGCGGCATCGATCCAATAGCATTTTCTGAGTCCAAGACCTAAAAGTGAGTTAAGTTTTGTTAACAAAAAGCAGATTTTAAGAACTATTTTGCTTTTAATTAGGAAAAAAAAAAAAAAAGCAATACTCGGGGCTCGATGGCAGCGAGGAGGAGCGAGCCCGGGGAGCCGTGAAGGATGCTCCAGGGGCCGTACAGCAGCCTGGACCGGGACCGGCTCCTCATCCGGCTGCCGTTCAAAAGCTTCGCCGTGGGGACGGTTCTGCTGCCGGTGACTGGCTTCATCTTCATAGCCTGCATCTTCATCTCCCTCTGGTACCACTATGAGGACGCGACGTACACGCACTGTAAGGTGTCCAACTACCTCCCGTCCATCAGCGGTGTGCCGCAGCGCTACATCTGGCGCGGCTGCATCGAGCTCCACTCGGCGCGGCGGTACCTGGTGGCCTTTGCCTACTTCAGCTTCTACCGCAGCCGCTTCGCCAACAGGCTGCCGGAGCTGCTGCTGAGCGGGCTGGCGCTCCTCTGCAGCCTCGCCGAGAACACCGGCCTGGTGATGCTCACGTACGTGTCGTCCACGGAAACCTACAGTGTTCATAAGTACGGGTTCATCACGTTCATAGGGAGCTCGCTGGTGCACATGCTCATTACGTGCTGGCTGTGGTACGTCATCAAGAGACACTACGTGAGACCAGAGGAAGTGACATCATATCACTGGAAGCTGCGTCTCTTCCTGTTCAACATCAGCTGCTGTGTGATCGCCGCCTACTTCTTCAGACGCCACAACAAATACTGTGAAGCAGGAATCTACTCTCTGTTCGCCGCCTTCGAGTACCTGGTGGTCTTCTCCAACATGGCCTTCCACATGACGGCCTTCTGAGACTTCGGGAGCAAAGAGGTGACCGTGGCCACGCCGCCGGAGGACAAACGATACTGAGCAGGAGGGGGCGGGCAGATATAGATATAAGGATAATGAAAACTGCGACTTGCCACATTACTGTTTGCTAAGTACTACCCTAAATGAACATCTAATAATATACCTGTTAAAAAGGCCATATTTATACTCCAAGCTATAAAATGTGTGATTATACATTTTGTTTATTTGCTAAAGGAACTAAAATTTTTGTCATTATCAAAGGTAAAGAGACAAAAGTGCAACAAGTTAAAATTTCAGTCATGTATTCCCATCAGATTCATGAAAGCCGTTGTAATTTGGGGTTTTCTGTGGGTTTTAATTAGTTCTTTGAAGTGTCCTTTTTCCAGGATCGATTATTGAGCATAATCAATCATATCAGACATACAGGATGTGCCTTTAATGGCTTAAAAAAACCCCCACAAGAATTGGGTGTATGAGAATTTCTAACTCTGGTTGTTTTCCTTTTAAGCATAGTCCACACATTTTCATTAGGGTCGGGGAAGGTGATTCCTGAAGCTTGCCTTATCTATTCCAAAACCAGGTTTAGTTTTTGGATTGTTGTCCTGTCCAGCTCTTGATTTGAGAAAAAGTTGACGAATTTGGAGGTAGTCCTCCTCCTTTAATATTCTGCCAGTATTGCTGGAAGCAAAACAGCCCCAGAGCATGCTGCTACCACCACCATGCTTGACAATTGCTACAGTGTTTGTCCATTTGTCCAATATTCTGCCATCCATGGCAACAAACTGTTCCAACTTCTGCAATCTGGTAGAAGGTTCCGCATCTTCCGGGCAAGGACAGAGAGACTCAAGAGGAGCTTCTATCCCCAAGCCATCCGTGCCCTAAACACACACACCCGCCCTCTCACATCATCTATAATTGACTGAGTCAGGACTCTTCCAGACACTAAACCAAGGCACAATGTACATTTCAATTCCTTTAATTTTAAATATGTTTATATTGTCTATCCTGTAAAATAGTCAGATGTCTATTCATATTAATGTACAGAATTCACCTGCTTGCTGCTACTACTGCACATTCACCCAATGTATATACTACATATATATATATATAAATATATATATATATATATATATATATATATATATATATATATAAAATGTTTTTCCTCTACACCCCCCCCCCCCCCCAGTTTTTTTGCACATGTCGAGGAGTGTGTCAGGCTACATTTCACTGTGTGTTATACTTGTATAACTATGCATGTGACAAATAAAGAACCTTGACCTTGACCTTGACCATTTGAAAGCCACACCTGTGCTCCTCCAAACATACCTCTTTATTGTCTCAATCTTTGTCACATCTTTGACCATAAAACATTTTTCCAGAAGGCTTGTCCACATGTGGACAGCTGCAAATTTCAGTCGAGCTTAAAGGTGTTTCTACGCTCATGGAAACAGACAACACGTGGTACATGACACATGTGGCAAGATCACAAACCTTGTCAAACACAATAGGAAATCATAACAACGTGATGAGTAGGACAGGTGGACTTCTTTGGTGCTGCAGGAACTACCCAGGTACAGAGGGAGGAAAATGTGGAGCTGTTAGCAACATGTTCAGCACCACTGCTGCTAAATTTGGGACATTTTGCAAAGTCACTTACATCTACGCTTAGTCAACCCCTGTTTTAAGGACAGTAGTGGGTTTGAGCAGGATTCGAACCTGGGCCTCCTGGTCTCAAGGTGGCTATTCATCCCATTGTGTTCTCAGAGCATATCATGCGACCTTAAAGCTCTCAAGAATTCCATTAAGTTGCTGAACCCTGACCTCTTTTTTTTTTTTTTTTTTTTTTTTTTTTTTTGGCTTGTCCCGTTTGGCTCTTTTGCCATCAGAATTGTTGTCTAAAGGCAAAGAAAGATGCCCAACGGATTTACTTTACCAAACTGACCATCCCAGCCTTGCCGTAATGGTCCATTTGATTCACCTTTTATTGTTTATTTTATTTTCACTTACTGAATACGGGACAGACTTGACTGGGGGAAAGAAGGGGAGAAAGAAAGAGGGAAAGAGAAACAGCTGAGAAGAGGGACGGGGGAGAAGGGCAAAAGACAAAAACCAACAGAACGGGCAGAGAAAAAAAAATGCATATATCAATCACCTGGATCACCTGCTGAGAAAGAAAAAAGAGAACAAGCAGAAGAGAACAAGAGTAATAGAATAAACAACATCACAATGATATATGGGAATATGACAGTAAATACTAAATGTTAAACATTATTGTGCAGCACATAAGATCAACAGAACACAGTGTGCTTTGAGGTAGGAGCCAAAAAGGGTGTAGTTTGTGGGTGTGATCACCCGTGTGTACACCTGTGAGCATGGACGCGCTTGTTTTTTGTTTTTTTAAAAGGTTCCTTCATGTAATAATCTGCTAGAGGGTGTGGGGGGGCCACAGCCCCGTCCTCCAGGGCGTGAAGCAGGTGTGGAGGAGATCAAAACTCCAGACATCCAGAGGCCCCCAGAACACAAGAGACCAAGGAAGACCAACAGAGGGGCAGCTGCGCCACTGTCCCGGAAAGAGCTGAGGAGAGTCCCAGATGAGGGCTCACTCAGCAGCCGCGGAGCAGAAGCCAGGGGGAGTTGCAGTGACACGCCCGTGAGCTCCGCCGGCAGCCAGCTGCGCCTGAGTGACCGAGCCCCAGGCCGAGAGGCCGGGGGCACCCCACCTCCGAAGTGGCCCGAGCGAGCCCCAGGCTCCAGGCTCCGATAAGCGGCCGCCAAGGAGTGAGCCGGTGTGTACCTGGACGCCCATCCCCGGACACAAAGAACCACCAACGCACCGATGTCTGAGGGGGTCCGCCACTGGCAGGGGAAGTGGTGGTAGGGGGAGATAGGCCTCCAAACCTTGGAGGGCCTGAGATGTCCCCAGAGAGGTGGCGCCTGACACCCAACCTGACATATAGACACAGACATACAGGCACACACAGATACAGAACCCTGACCTCTGACGTGGCAAATTAGTTGGTTTAGCTATAAACTTTGGTCTGTAACTCTGTATGGAGGGAAGAATGTATTGACAGTGGGGATTGACAGCCCGGATCTCAGTCAGCTGAGATCCGGGCTGCACGCCGCAGTGTCCTGGAGGTGTACAGGTCCTGCAGAGATGGGAGTCTGCAGCCAATCACCTTCTCAGCAGAGCGCACAACACGCTGCAGTCTCTGTTTGTCCCTGATAGTGGCTCCAGCGTGCCACACGGTGATGGAGGAGGTGAGGATGGACTCGATGATTGCAGTGTAGAATTGCATCATCGTCCGTGTTGGCAGGTTGAATTTCTTCAGCTGCCTCAGGAAGTACATCCTCTGCTGGGCTTTCTTAATGACGGAGGTGATGGTGGGCTCCCACTTCAGGTCCTGGGTGATGGTGGTACCCAGGAAGCGGAATGAGTCCACAGAGGTGATGGGGGTGTCAGTCAGGATGATGGTGGGGAGTGGAGCTGTGTGCTTCCTGAAGTCCACAATAATCTCCACTGTCTTCTGGGCATTCAGCACCAGGTTGTTGTGGCTGCACCAGGACACCAGACGTTCAACCTCCCTCCTGTAGGCAGACTCGTCCCCGTCCGAGATGAGCCCAATGACGGTGGTGTCATCTGCGAACTTGATTAGCTTGACAGACTGGTGGGTGGAGGTGCAGCAGTTGGTGTACAGGGAGAAGAGCAGAGGAGAAAGAACACAGCCCTGAGGGGAGCCGGTGCTGATGGTCCGGGAGTCCGAGACATTCTTTCCCAGCCTCACGTGCTGCTTCCTGTCCGTCAGGAAGTCAGTGATCCACCGGCAGATGGGATCAGGCACATTCATCTGGGAAAGCTTGCCTCGGAGATGGTCTGGAAGGATGGTGTTGAAGGCAGAGCTGAAGTCCACAAACAGGATCCTGGCATAGGTTCCTGGGGAGTCCAGATGCTGCAGGATGAAGTGTAGGGCCATGTTGATGGCGTCATCTACAGACCTGTTGGCTCTGTATGCAAACTACAGGGGGTCCAGGAGGGGGGCCGTGAGGGTCTTGAGATAGAAGAGAACCAGGCGCTCAAAAGACTTCATGACCACAGATGTCAGAGCCACGGGTCTGTAGTCATTTAGTCCAGTGATCCTAGGTTTCTTGGGGACAGGGATTATGGTAGAGGACTTGAAGCAGGCAGGCACATGACATGCCTGCAGTGAGGAGTTGAAAATGCCAGAAAACACTGGGGCCAGCTCGTTTGCACAGTGTCTGAGGGTGGCAGGAGACACACCGTCTGGGCCGGGAGCTTTTCGAGCATTCAGACTCTTAAACTGCTTCCTCACATCTGCTTCATGAATATGAAGAGTTGTGGTGGGAGGAGGTGGTGTGAAATCCTCTTTTGTGTGGGGTGAGGAGGGGGGGTGTTGTAGGTGAAGTGTTTGAAGGTGGTGATGGCTCTATGGAGGGGGGAGAGGTGGGGGAATGAGTGTCCAAAGTGTCTCTATTGTTGGGGCCGTTGGAGGTGTGAAGACTTCCTGATGGCTCGTCAAAACGGCAGTAAAAGTCGTTGAGGGTGTTGGCCAAGAGCAAGTCATCAGTGGAGTGGGGGGTTTTAGGCTTGTAGTTGGTGATATTCCTAAAACCTTTCCACACAGAGGCCGAGTCATTCTCTGAGATCTGCTGCTGCATCTTCTCAGAGTGCTGGTGTTTAGCAATGTCCACTTCTTTAGTGAACCTGTACTTGGCCTCTCTGTAGCAATCCCTGTCTCCGCTTCTGAACGCCTTTCTCTTTTCCAGCCACAGCTTTTTGAGTTTAGGAGTAAACCAGGGTTTGTCATTGTTATAACTCACCCTGGTGCGTGATGGCACAATGCTGTCCTCACAGAAGTGGATATAGGAGGTGACAGTGTCCGTAAACTCGTCCAAGCTGTTAGAAGCAGCCTTCATTGTGTCCCAGTCTGTAGACTCCAAACACGTGCGAAGCTCCTCCACAGCCTCGTTGCTCCACAGTTTTTTGGTCCTCACGACAGGTTTGGAGAGCTTCAGCCTCTGTCTGTACGCGGGGATTAGAAGGATCATGACATGGTCAGAAAGTCCGAGTGAAGCGCGGGGCACCGCACGATAGGCCCCACTGATCGTGCTGTAACAGTGGTCTAATGTCCTCTCCTCTCTGGTCGGGCATTTAATATACTGCTTGTATTTGGGAAGCTCATGGCTCAGATTGGCTTTGTTAAAGTCCCCAAGAGCAATGATGAGAGAGTCCGGAAATGTCCGCTTCATGTGCAGTATCTGCTCCGTGAGTGCGCACTGAGCTGCCTGCACATCCGCATCTGGCGGGATGTAAACAGCGGCCAGGATGAATGAAGCAAACTCCCGCGGAGAATAAAACGGTTTGCAGTGAATAAAAAGGTATTCCAGAGAGGAAGAGCAGTGCTGAGCAATCACTGTTTCATCTGTGCACCAGCCACACAGTTTTAGCGAACTATAGACCTACTTCCAAGCTCCCTTTACTTTCCAAGGTTTTAGAGAAAATGGTTTTTAGTCAACTGAAAGATTTTCTAGATGATAATGGCATCCAAATTTATTTGCCCCTGAAGCAGAAGGGTGGCATCTCCATAAAACCTCTCACAACATGCCTAGATGACATTAAAGCTTGGTTGGCTCTAAACTTTTTAAATTTTAATGAAAAGAAAACAGAGTGGTTGGTGTTTGGACCCAGTGGTCCCTGCGAGTCCTCCTCTGTAGATACGTGGGGGTCAGTCAGTCATTGCTCTCAAGTCTGCAGCTGGTTCAAAATGCTGCTTCATGACTCCTAACAGGAACTTTTAAAATAGAGCATATAACCCCTGTTCCAGCCTCACTGCACTGGCTGCCTGTGTCTTTTAGAGTTAATTTTAAAATTCTTATGTTCACAGTCTTGCCCCGCCTTACCTCTCTGAGCTTCTTCATCTCCACACACCCTGTCGGTCTCCCAGGTCAGCTGACCAGCTGCCCCTGGAGGTACTGAGATCCAGGAGGAAGCTCAGAGGGGAGCGGGCCTTCTTTATCGTGGCTCCAAAATTATGGAATAATTTGCCCTTGCACGTTAGAGAGGCCCCTTCACTGTCCAATTTTAAATTGCGTCTTAAAACCCACTTTTATTCTTTGGCCTTTAACCTCAGTGAGACTTAATTTTCCCTTGAAATTAAATTGCCGTACTTTCCGGACTACAAAGCGCACCTGAATATTAGCCGCACAAGCTAAAATCAGGGGAAAATCCTGTTTTGTACCTACATCAGCCGCACCTGACTAAAAGCCGCAGGTGCTTTAATGTTTGCTTCCCATATGTAAGAGAATATGCACAAAGGGGATTGTCAGGAAAGAGATGGCTGTTTGGGAACACATCCCTTATATTAATATTTTGAAAAACAAGTTACCGGTACATATTTGCATAACTTTTTATGTACAAGTACCGGTAATTACAAGAACGAAACATGTACTGTGCTTTATAAACGAGTAACAAATGTAGTAGTACATAACAATAACCTACAGCACACCAGAAAAAACGATTCGGCCTACCTTTTAGGCTCAGGTGCAGTAACATGGCTTTAACAAGAAGAAAAGTCAGTCATTCACCACCATCTTTCTCTTCTTCCTGCACACTAAAACCACCAAAGTCCTCTTCTCCAGTGTCGGCTTTCAAAACCAAAAAAATTCTCGTTGTCAGTGTTGGAGTCGAACACCCTCTGAAGGGCCGTGGCGGTGTCCTCATCTCCATCAAGCAGCAGTCCAGCCGGTTGAAATCTGTTGGTGATCGTGGATGTTTTCACACTTCTCCACTCTGTCAGATGTACAGTCCTTTTCGTTTCATAAATTTGTGACACCAGAATGGCCCACCTCTGAAATTTTTTATCTTCATTTCGTTGGCTTGTAGTCGGATCTGCACACCTGAAACACCTCACCCGTTTGCTCTTTACAATCATACCTTCATAGTACAAGACATCACAACACTTCTTGTTTTACTATGAAACACTATCAGAAAAGAAATAAACCTTTAAAAGTTATCACCCACATTTAAAAACATTATATTAAAAAAACAACAAACATGACTGAAAGTATTACATTTATAGTTGCAAGGTATTATCTCTGTATGAAATATTGAGTTCTATTTTTACTTTTTGAAAGCCTACACTGGCTGTTTTAGTGGAAGTACACGTATAGGTTAATGATACCTAGCCAATATAATCCACTCAAAATGCTCTACAACCTAACCTGACTAAATCTAGGCCAAGTGAGCTGATATTAGGTGATTTCAAAGACACATTTTACTCCAAGCTGAACCCATACAGCTATTATTTTAGCATGTATTGATTTCATTACTGATTTCATAGCCAATTTGATTTGTGTACATTTGAACTAATGGAGCTCTGTAGAGTTAAGGATGCTGGGAATTCCTTTTTGTTTTTTTCAAAATATAGCCTTGAGGTTTACTTCTTGACCTCACCGATTCTTTGGATATCCCAACTGGAGGAGAGGCCGGGGCTGCCCTGTATCCCCCTCCTCAGTAGTTTTCCTCTAATTCTATTGTTTATCTGGCTGAGGCAGCTTTTACTCATTTTACGACAGGCAAACCCCCACTGTCAATACATTCTTCGATCCATACAGAGTTACACACCAAAGTTTATAGCTAAGCCAACTAATCTGCCACGTCAGAGGTCAGGGTTCAGCAACTTAATGTAATTCTTGAGAGCTTTAAGGTCGCATGAAATGCTCTGAGAACACAATGGGGTGAATAGCCGCATTGAGACCAGGAGGCCCAGGTTCGAATCCTGCTCAAACCCACTACTGTCCTTAAAACAGGGGTTAACTAAGCGTAGATGTAAGTGACTTTGCAAAATGTCCCAAATTTAGCAGCAGTGGTGCTGAACATGTTGCTAACAGCTCCACATTTTCCTCCCTCTGTACCTGGGTAGTTCCTGCAGCACCAAAGAAGTCCACCTGTCCCTCTCCTCACGTTGTTATGATTTCCTATTGTGTTTGACAAGGTTTGTGATCTTGCCACATGTGTCATGTACCACGTGTTGTCTGTTTCCATGAGTGTAGAAACTGCTTTAATTATCAAGCGAGTGAACCATGATGAGTGTCTACAGTTGTAGTTATGAAGCTAATAATTGGTGACATCCAATTTATTCTAAATTAGTAAGATGAGCAATGAGGTTGAACAAGGCACAAGCCTTAACCACTCAGGAGAGACAGAGCTTTTTGCTTTAGTTTTATTTTGACTTTATATTAAGACCGTCTATTCTTGTCTTGTGAATAAAAGAAACACACTGCTTAAGCACTCATGATAGTATATTTTGAAGGTGGATTTCAGTCCCTGACTATGTAAGACGACATGAATGAACATACATTTCAAAATAAATCACAATGCATAAGCTACATTTCACAGTACACAAAATGTTACAGACACAGTAACAGCAAGAAGAATCTTTGCTTAGAGGGAAGTGTTTGGCTCTTAAAAGAGCCTTTGTTTTTGGTGAAGCAGAGCGCTTTGCGTTTACTTGGCCTTCGCTGGCTTCTCGGTCTTCTTGGGCAGCAGCACAGCCTGGATGTTGGGCAGCACACCACCCTGAGCGATGGTGACTCCCCCCAATAGGGGGGGGAGAGTCTCCTAAGTGGGCCTTTTGCTTGAAAACAGCAGGTAGTAGCTGGACCACTTAAAGGCAGAAGTACAACCACTCGGGGTAAAAGGTGCTCAACTTGGTAACAGCGGGAGGATGAAATAGCCCATGTAACTGGCTACATCTCATTGTTTTTGTTTGACTTTTAGAGAATCAGAGGAGCGCCTGAGGAGTAGGTTTCAGTGTCGTGGTGGTACGCTGAGTAGGCCGTAGTAGTGCTGGAGGAATATTTTCGCCCGCTGTAATTTCTCATCTTTCTCGCCAGCTCGTCTAATGGCGTCTGCTCCGACACTTTCACCTCTGGAAAATCACTGCTCATGAAGGTCCCATCCCTCCTGCTGTTATGATGCTGCCCGGTCGACAGGTAGCCCTTGTTCCTTTTGCCCTTCCGCGTGCTGATGCGGATGACCCCGTGCACCAGCTTGCACTCGGCCTCTTGCTCCTCCAGGTTGTAGTCCTGAGCGATGCTGTAGATGAGCTCGCTGATCTCGTTGGTCTTGCGGGAGAAGGAGGAATCAGAGGTGCACTTGGCCAGCTGGTCAATCTGATGCAGGGCGTAAAGCTCCAGCAGCTTCTTGGTGATCAGAGAGTCAATGTCTTTGTCGCTCTGCTCATCCCAGTCGTAGTCTTCGTAGGATATAAGGCTGGTGCTGCTGACCGGCCGCTGGTTATCCCCTTTACCTGATGCGCGACCCCGTTTGGGGTCAGCAACTGGGTACTTTACCTTCTGACCTGCTATGTGCACATCTGGGTAACGGAAACTGTCATTCAGGGGCAACCTGGGGGTCTTGGGCTGCTTATTATTGGGCTCCAAAGACATGCCAGGGGTTTTCACAGCTATGCCGTTAGGAGGTCGAGGGTCACCGACCGTTTTGGGGGTATGGTCTGTGGAGCTCTCGTTAACGGGGAGGCAGGGCTCCCGGGTGCCATAAAATCCACAGGTGAGAACAGAACAGATAAGAGCCTTACAGCTACTCCAGCCCATGGAGGCACAGGACTGCCTGCTGCTCGGCACGCTGTCTGCCGACCCCGGAATAAATCCTATTGTCTCTGAACCCCTTCCTGTGCCGTTTCGAGGGTGGCTTCTTCCTCGACCATACCTGCCCTCTGAGTAGCAGGAGTGGTCACATATTTGCTCCCCATGAGGATCCTTGTAGGAGTCTTGGCTGGTTGTGCTGTCCCTGGATATAGTCCGGTTGGGTCGATGGTTGTCCGCCCTAGAGCAAGAGTTAGGGTACTTGTGGCATGGTGCCCCTGTGCTGTGGCCAGGCATGGCTCAAAAAGCTCCAAACGGAGAAAACAAAACCACCTACAGATTTTTAGGTTTGTGTACTTCAGCAAAGTTTGCAAACCCAAAACAGAGTCCGGCAGTCCGAGGGGAAAAACACAGCTCAGCGGCGTCGTTTATCTTTCAGTGAAAGGACGTTTACAGTCTTGCGTTGCTGAGAGTCTCCCAATGTTTGGCTAGGTTCTTTTCTTCGTAGTATCGAGGCTAAGAGAAAATGTGGCCCGATCAGCTCAAAGCCTCGCTTATATTTCCGCAGAGCGCGGGCGGATTAGTCACGCACCAATCGCAGAGAGGCTTGCGGCAGCGCGCAAATTCAATGCACTTTTCTCCAATGAGCAGCACACACCGAGGCGGGGCGATGCTACACGTGGAGCCCGTCACCAATCACGAGCCGGAGCGGCACCGCGTCACAGCCAGTCACACACTTTAAGAGCAGCGAGTCTCCTCTGTTCGCTACATTTTCTGCTCTTATTACAGGGAAAGAATAGTGAGGAAGAATGGCACGAACCAAGCAGACTGCTCGCAAGTCTACTGGCGGCAAAGCCCCCAGGAAGCAGCTGGCCACCAAGGCCGCCCGTAAGAGCGCCCCGGCCACCGGAGGCGTCAAGAAGCCTCACCGTTATAGGCCTGGTACCGTGGCTCTGCGCGAGATCCGCCGTTACCAGAAATCCACCGAGCTGCTGATCCGCAAGCTGCCCTTCCAGCGTCTGGTGCGCGAGATCGCTCAGGACTTCAAGACCGATCTGCGCTTCCAGAGCTCTGCTGTCATGGCTCTGCAGGAGTCCAGCGAGGCTTATCTGGTCGGACTTTTCGAGGACACCAACTTGTGCGCTATCCACGCCAAAAGGGTCACCATCATGCCCAACGACATCCAGCTGGCTCGCCGCATCCGCGGAGAGAGAGCTTAAGCTGCACGCTCTCCTACCAACAACGGCTCTTTTCAGAGCCACCTCACTCACACCAAGAGCTCGCTCCTTTATTCTTATTCTTATTCTTAGTATAGTTTTTAAAATTGAATCTTATGCTCACACTTCAATCTTCATGCTGTTTCTATTCCTGAAATTACAGTTGGCATCAACATGGAATTCACGGACTTCAGTTACGAAATTTATATTTATTAAAGTATTTTTCTAAGAAACCTGTAAGTCACTTAAACTCAAGTTCACTCATAAAATGTGTCCTTCATAATAACGTTATAGGCTATGCTAGGCTTTAGCCCACATCAATCTGAAATTGTATGTAACCATGAATAACGTTTTGGAAACTAACTGCACAACAGGCAGCACTATTAGTTCTCTCAGTCTCCCACAGTAGCATTTCCAATTTTGATTGAAACTGTCAGAGAAAACGGCAGCCTCGAGCAGGCCAGGATATTAGTTTACAGAGGCTGTTAAAAGTATGTGTCTAACGTTAAAATGTTGGTGCCACAATAATTTCATCCTAATGGTGCTGACATATTCATAGGGTTCATTTTTGAGACAAAATATCATGAGGTAGTCATGATTTTGCAAATATTCCACCTTGGAGTGCACTTTGCACAAATTGTTTTAATAATGGTGTAGTGGTGGAGTAATGGTGATACAAGAATCACAGGTGAAGTTGGATGATGACTTGGTGGTTCATGACTGTATTTGAAGCACATGTGTGACTGCATGTATGTGGAATGGCTCACTGTTATTCATCAGGTGACAGAGGCAGCTCTGCCATGTTGTAGCTCGGACAGAGGTGAAGAGGCGAGGTCACAGGTGACTGACTGATGATTTGGTGCTATAGATTAACTAGTATTTATTATCATGACAATTGTTAGGCTGCTGATGTAAGGGATTAATAAAGTTCTATCTTATCTTATCTTATCTTAAATTGTTTCATTAGTGTATATTTGACAAAGAATCTGAATTGACATGTCTCACTTTTTATATGGCACGAATCCATGTGTTATTTTATCAGGTAGCAATATGTCCTAGTGCAGTCAGAGGGGAAGAGCCAGGCCCAAAGGTGAGGCACATCAAGCACACAATAATTTTAATCTGAGGATAAAACGCATGTACTGAGGCTGAAAGAAGCTTCAGTGCTCTCACAAGACTAAAAAGATGGCTAAGGTCAACAATGACTCAAATGAGATTAAACAATCCTGATGTATGCCATGTCCACCAGGAGAGTCTGGACAGTATAGATGTAAAACAAATATGCCAGCAGTTTATCTCAGTTAACAAGAGGAGCAGGCGTGTGTTTGGCTCCTTCACATGGACATTGAGTTGTTGTGTGGGACACCAGTAGTCCATGTCTTTTGCTGTAACAGTAGTTCATGTTGAGAATAAAACATCCCAGCTCACTGATTTGATCGGGGCAATATTGTGCCTAAAATGTTGCATCGTTTTGCCGAGAGATCTTTTGTGGTAATCGTAGCTAAGTGGTTTTATGGACAAAAACTACCAGGTTATTCAGTGTTCCCTTAGTGCTAATGTGTTAGAGATGTTGGTGCACTATAACTGAACTACTGTTGTTAAGTCCTTAAAGTCATATTCTTTTATTGTCATGACTGTATTTGAAGCTATTTTTATGTTTGTATGATACCTGCAATCATGTATTTGCACGTGTACTGTTAACTGATTCAGAGCCTGGATTACCAGTGGGCGAATGCATAAATAATCACGAACCACGGAATATCCCACCACCAGGGCACCCAGTCACCTCTACTTTAGGCCTTCAGAGTAAAAACATAACTTATTAATAGACCCGAAACGGGAAATCAAATACGTCCTCTGTGGTTAATCCGACTCCACAAACATACCAGTAGTACGAACAGCCTTAATCAACCAAAAATAAATATAAATAAATAAATAAATAAATGAATCAAAATAGCAGCTATTATTTATAGTCGGACCATACAATTTGATTGGCCACAACCGATGATTAGCAATGCAATGTTAAAATAAAATATTATTTCTGCTTCACGGATTTCACCCAGCTCAAAAATCACATTTACACAGCAGAGTCAAGTACACTTGATGTGTGGACTTTGTAACAGTTTTTAAATTGTGTTGATAGGCACGTGAAACCAGAGTTATGATATTACATATATATATATATATATATATATATATATATATATATATATATATATATATATATATATATATATATATATATATGCCATAATTGAATGTATTGAATTTTGATGATCACTGGGTTTTTATTTGTTTGGTTGTTATGGGAGTCACGTGGGTGCTAGCGGTGACATAAATGGGCGTTGTCAGTCTGTCATTCACTGGGTTTTGATTTTGACAGAGAGGAGGGCTGGGTAGCCGTAGTTTTTGTTGACCGCTGCACTACATGTTTCGCTTCGTTATATTAGAGCCTGTGACGTTGTAAGAGTCTGAATCAGGAGCTGATGATATTACTCTGTAAACTCTCAAAGCACTTTAATAAACAAGCAAACAATTCCACCTCTCGCATTATTGCGTAAAGTTGACAGCGCGTCAGGCAAATAGGCAGGCTCCAGCCCCGGCCTGTAGCGACTGTGGAAGTCGCTACATCTTTAGTCAACAAAAAACGGCATTCTGGAGAAGCAAGCCGCAAGCAGGATCAAAGAAATCAGATCAAGGAACCTGAAAGACGCCAAGTAAGTGCAGCGCATCTGTATGAGTGAGCCCAGCAGCACCGACACACCTGACGCAATTCTGAGGAGCGCAGGTAAGAATACCTGTGTATGTCTGGTTGTGGAAAGGGAAGCCACATTGTGCATTAGCGCTGAGATGCTTCAAAAGGACACACTGAACGGAATGGAATGGATGTTGGTTAAATGTGCAACGTTTTGGCTGCGCTCTTGGAATGATGTCTGCGCTGCGTCTTATTAATTATGCTGCTTGGATGACGTTTACATGGACAATTAAAGTGCCGTTACGTTGAAAGGATTTTATGGTCAAAGTCTATTGTGGCTTCCAGTGGATATGTTTTAATGGATGATCCCTTTGTGACTTTTACCCCCTGTGTGCCCCTCTGTGTATCTGTGAGCCCTCGTTTCCCCTCGTGTTTTATTCCACGTTTTCCCCAGCCCGTTATGTCTGTGCTCTCCCTGTGCTCCCTCTCTCCTCCTGTCTGCGCCTCTGTGTACTTCCTGTTTTACTTTGACAGTCTCCCGTCAGTATGTGTCATGTTGTGTTGCTCCTGCCCTGTCTCGTTATGATTATCTGTGTCAGCTGTGTTCCCCATGTGCTCCCACCTCCCTCGTTAAATCTCTGTGTATTTATGTCTGCGTCTCCCTCTGTTCAGTGTCACATTCTCCCTCATTCATGGCCGTGTGTTTCTCTGTGTGCTAGTGTATTGCTTCCCAGTGTAGTTTCTTATCAGTTTGTTTCGTCGTTTCCCTCCAGCAATAAAGCTGTGTTATTGGGCATCTAACACGTATAATACATTATTGTGGTGTATGTCTCCCTATACTAATTGGTGCCAGAGTGAAGCAGCCTCCTGTTCCTCGTCATTACTTGCTTTAGCATGTGATACCTCACAATCATCCCTATTAAACCGGTCTTCCAACCCAGTTGTTACTGAAACATTAAAAATTTGACACTTTGGTTGGCTCACCCTCCCTCTTGCAACCCCGATCTGCCACAATCACTTATTTGTTCCAGCAAAGATTGACTTAAGATTCTCTGTTTTAGAACATAAAGGTACTGATGATCTATACGTAAATGAGGTTTTTGCAAGTTTTAACGAACTAGTTACTCGCTTTAATTTCATTAAATCCGATTTTATACGGTACTTCCAGGAGCCAAAACTTTGTTAAAGGGTAAAAACTAGCTTCTCCACCTAGTGAATCTCTTTTAAACAGTACCAAGATGAAATGGGAGTCAGAACTCCATATGAGTTTTTCTGAGTTGTTGTGGGATGGAGCGGTAGGGGCCATTAATTTGTCTTGTAGTTGTGCCAGACTTTCATTAATACAATTTAAAATTTTCCACAGATTACACTTCTTTACACAGTAAAGAAAAACTGTCAACATTTTACCCAGATAAATTTGATGATAAATGTAACAGATGCTCACAGATACCTTGCAATCTTACTCATATGTCCTGGGCGTGCCCTAGGTTGTCTGAATTTTGGCATCAATTCTTCAAAATAATTTCAGATATATTGGGTATAAAATTGATTCCGACTCCACATATCGCTATATTTGGAAAACCACCAAATAACCTTCATACTACAACTATTCAAAATAACCTTATGGCCTTTGCTTCTCTCATCGCTAGAAAAATAATTTTGTTGTTGTGGAAATCATCTCAGCCACCATTAATTAAAGTCTGGTTATAGGATATCTTAGGACTCTTAAAATTGGAGAAGATAAAATTCTCCATCAGAGGCTCATCCGATAGATTGATCTTTTTTTTTTTTTTTTTTTTTTTTCTTCACTCACTGGAAACCATTACTTAAATACTTAGAAAAGTAGAACTCTCTCTGTAGTCCACCATATGACAGTGTACAAATTGTTCTGCTATTCCCGGCAGTGGCTGTTCTACCTTATAAGAATGCTTTATTTAAAGATATTCCAGCATTATTAATTTGTTTCAACCGCTGAGCAGGGATTCAGTAATATTAATATTGTTACTACTCTTAATATTTAAGATTTATCAATATTTATTAATGTTAATATTAAACTATAAGGATACGCACTACTATCTTATTGTTGATTTCTTGTTCTTGCTTTTTTTTGTATATTTTGTATGGGTTAATTCATTTCCTCTGTAACATATTCATTTTTACATTATTGGGAGGGAGTGGGGGTATTCAGGTACTCATCCCATTTATGTTTTTTTTTTATATGCTATAAAAAAGAAAAAGATCATTTCTATATGTACCTATGTGTATTATGACAGTTTGGTATTGAAAAATAAAAGAAAACAAAGTGTAACCGGTTTTCCTTCCTCTGTGTCTGGCCATGACTGATTAGTCCCAGCTGTGTTCACACCTGTTACCCATCTCCTCGTTATCCTTCATGTGTGCCCTCTGTTCTTTGTCATGTTCTCCATAGTAGCTGTGCCATAGAGTGTCTTTCATGTTCTCTCAGTTATATCTGGTTATGAGTGCTTCAGTTGCCAAGATCTGAGTTCAAGTTTATCTTTTGTTTGCTTCTTTTAGTGTTTTGTCTTGTACTTTGCTTTATGTAATTACTATATCAAAAAAAGCTGCCTCTTTAAGTTAATATTGTCTCAGAGTCCTGTATTTGGGCCCTACTCTAGCCTCCAGCACAGCTCACCATGACACTTAAACTGTGTTTTGTCTGCTGAGCTGATCTTGAATGATCAACTCTCACAACCAATTTGGTCTTTTATAATTACAACAAAATAAAAGTCCTGCCAATGTCACAAAAAAGGAGGGAGAGATACCTGATAAAAATCAGTTCTGCCCAAATTTCATTAGAACATTGACTTTGCGACAAGAGGGGACAGCATGTTAGACCTTGTTTACTCAAACATTCAGCATACAAGGCTTCACCCCTCCCCCAGATTGGACAATCTTAAATACACCACTGATCTATGCATCAAAACTACAAAAATCACCCGAGTGCCAAAGAAGTGCCACTGTTTCCTGCCTCAATGACTACCGGCTGGTGACACTTACACCCATCATCGCAAAGTGCTTTGAGAGGCTGGTATTGAGGCACATGAAAACTCACCTTCCACCAAATCTGGAGCTGCTACAGTTTGCCTACTGCCCAAACCGCTCCAGAAATCATGCCATCTCGTCTGCTGTTCACCATTCTCTCTCCCATCTCAACAAAAAGGACACGTATGCCAGATAGCTGTTTAATGACTTCAGCTCAGCATTCAACACTGTCATTCCCCAGAGGCTGGTAAAGAAGTTGGACCTACTGGGAATAAACATCACTCTCTGCAACTGGATCTTGGACTTCCTAACTGACAGGTCCCAGTCTGTCTCCATAGGAAATAACACAGACTGAGTACAGGATCAGCACAGGGCTGTGTGCTTAGTCCACTGCTGTTCACCTTGCTAACACATGACTGTACTGCACAGTACAGCTCAAATCACATGATCAAGTTTGCAGATGACACAACAGTGGTGGGTCTCATCACCAACAACAATGAGTCTAAATACAGAGAGAAGGTACAGCAGTCTGTCTTCTGGTGTGGTTCCTGCAAGTTTCAAACATGCACTAGTGCAGCCACTGCTTAAGAAACCTGGCCTTGATCACACAGTTTTAGCGAACTATAGGCCTACTTCCAAGCTCCCTTTACTTTCCAAGGTTTTAGAGAAAATTGTTTTTAGTCAACTGAAAGATTTTCTAGATGATAATGGCATCCAAATTTATTTGCCCCTGAAGCAGAAGGGTGGCATCTCCATAAAACCTCTCACAACATGCCTAGATGACATTAAAGGTTGGTTGGCTCTAAACTTTTTAAATGTTAATGAAAAGAAAACAGAGTTGTTGGTGTTTGGACCCAGTGGTCCCTGCGAGTCCTCCTCTGTAGATTTGGGACCCCTGGAAGTTTATTTTAAACCTGTTGTTACTGATTGATCAATGTCCTCTTTAAGAGACATTTGATTTTTTAATTCGTTCCAGGGGAAAACTTTCCCAAGTTTCAGGTCCATTGTTCGTCTTCTCCGCAGGTCTGTAATGATATGTTTACTCACAACATCACTACTTATCATCTTTTGTTCAAGTACTCCTTTGGCACGAGTTTTCCAAATATGTGTGTTTATTACACACATTACTAACCAAAAGAGTCTCCTTTTGTCGTCACACATTTTTTCTTTAAACAAACCATATTTAACTGCTTTAATATTAACATCCACATCATAGCCAATCTCTGTCATCTTATGCCTGATCTCAGTTGTCCTATAACAATCCAATAGGAGATGTTCTAGGGTCTCATCTTCATCACAGCCTGTCATAGGACATTTCATGGTGGTAACAAAACAACTCCATTGTACCACCGCTCTCACAGGGAGGCGCCCGAGCGAGATGAGCCATACCACGTCTCTCATGCTTTCAGATAATAATTTGTCTTGTATATTTTTAACTATTGAAAGGTTTTCATCTTCATTTGCATACTTATATTGAATTACACCTTCCTTTTTGGTTTCATTAATTTTTTTATAGATATTTTTCGTATTATCTTGGAGAATATTTAAACCATAATGTTCCCATTGACTTGATAAGTCACCAAACATAAGTCTGTGGTATGGAACGCCCGCTCTGGCCCTGCCTCTTTTCTTTTGCCACAATTGCTCCTTCCCTCGAACCCACGGGGCACCCCGAGAAATTGCGCTTTGAGTAATTTTTATAAAAGGAATTCGCAAAACAATCTCTAAGTCTGGGGCTCCCAAACCCCCGTCTTTCCTACTCTTGTACATAAATTTTCTCTTAGTCACTTCTCGATTGGATCCCCAGATAAATTTAATGCACATCTTACTTATTTTCATTACAGTTGTTCTCGGAGGAGGAAAAATTGCGGCAAGGAAAAGAAGTTTCGAAATTATGTGTGTTTTTACAATATTAATACGCGTTTTATAATTTGTATCTTTATTTTCCCATTTCATAATTTCCATTTTAATTTCATTTTCTTTCTTATTCCAATTTAGTAAACTAGAGTCAGTATTATCAATCCATATACCCAAAATTTTAATCTCCCTACAAAGAGAGATCATCATTTTAGGTTGTCTGGTCGGATGTCCAAGCCACACCCCTTCAGTTTTGTCTTGGTTCAGTTTGGCACCTGATGCCTGTTCGTAATGGTGTAATATCTCCATAACTGAAGACAGTTCGTTTTGGTTTCTAATTATCACCGTCACGTCATCTGCATACGCCAAAGCTGCGATTTTAAGGGATTTATCAAGGACGTATCCCTTGATTCGTTTATCGTCGTTGATCCTTTTCAATAAGGGATTAATTGCAAGGACATATAACGCAGCACTCAAAGGACATCCTTGTTTAACCCCGCACTCAGCACTAAAAGGGGATGAGAGCTTTCCATTTACCTTAACTTGCACTAGGGACTTTTTATAAATCAATTGGATAATAGAAATAAATTGGTCCGGAAAATTATAAGCTTTCATTACTTTCCATAAATAAGAGTGGGAAACAGAATCAAAAGCCCTCCTTTGATCTAATCCTAAAATGCAGAGTTCTGAATCCTTGCCATTATAAACAATTTCTCTTAACATACTTAAGTTATCCCACATCAATCGTCCCTTAATTGCGCATGTTTGTTCTTTTTCAATGATAATATCTAATACATCCTCTAGTCTAGACATAATTATTTTAGCAAAAATCTTATAATCTACATTCATTATTGTCAGTTGCCTATAATTGTTAATATCTTCTCTATCACCTTTCTTATATAATAAACACATAACTCCCCCATAAAACGATTTACCCATTGTTTCTCTTTCTATTCCTTCATTAAAATACTGAGTTAACAATTCAGACAGTTCTTTACTCACAATTTTGTAAAATTCAGAGGGGAGTCCATCCAGACCAGGTGTTTTATCGGTACTAAGTTGGTTAATTACTGACTCCACTTCCTCTCTTTTAATTTTTCCAATCAAAGTTTCATAAATGACAGGATCTAATGGTTCAACCTCACTCAAAAAATTGTTAATAGCGTCGCTGTTTGTAACTATGGATGAAAACATCTCCGAACAATAGTCTCTAATTACTTGTCTTTTCCCCTCTTCTTTAAAAACTGACTTTCCATGTTTATCCTTAATTGAGACAATAAAATCATTCCGACTTTTCTTTTGATTATTAAAAATCATATAATCACTGTTCCCGTGAAAGTCAGTACGTCGCAACATATTAAATAAAACTTCTCTATTGACTCGATCAATGTCCTCTTTAAGAGACATCATTTGATTTTCCTCCTCCTCTTCCTTCTCCTTCTTATTTCTTAAATATATATATCTACTCACATCTTCGTTATATTTTACATTCTTTGCATGATTTAATTCTCTCGCTTTAAATTTAAAAAAATGACACATACGTCGTTTAAGAAGCTCCCAAAGTTCCGAGAAAGAAGTAGTAAAAATCTTAAGATCTAATATTTTCTTAATTTCAGATTTAACTTCGAACCTAAGTAACTCGTTTGCTAACAAGGATGTATTCAATTTCCAATAGTTCAAAAATTCATGGGGACAACACGACACTGTTGCCATAACCACCATATGATCAGAAAAGTCTGTTAAGAGTGTCATATTTCAGACCTTGAACATTATGTGATATGTAGAATCTATCAATCCTTGTTTTAGTTAACGAATCGAATCTAGTGTAGTGGACGGTATGTGGATGCAAGTGCCTGTATAAATCACGGAGTGCTGCTTCCTTACAAACTTTAACCAACAATTTGCTTTCCCGCAGTTCTCTAAATTCAACCTTGGATATTCTATCAGTTGCTTCAGTAACAATGCTAAAATCTCCACATAGAATTATATTAAAACCAATCTCTAATAAATTGTTAGCAGAGACGGGTCTTCCAGCGGAATCTGCATGAATATTGAAGATACTTATATTGTCTAGACGGAGGAATAATCACACGTGGGGCATCGGCTTTTCACCGGAACAACACTTAGTTTTTATTATTGAACTCTCGCGTGCACTCTGCAGCATAACAGGAAGCATCCTTTCAAAATAAAATCACAACAGATGACAACGAAGGCATACCTATTAACTAGCTCAACACCCCCACTTGCACTCACGTTGTCAGCTTTACATGCATTCCAAAAGAAACAGTTTTTCTTTACTATTTGTTTACACTCCAAACATATATTTCTCAAACTTCAATAACTTCCCCTTTGTTGCTGGCTTTGTCATAACATCGGCCACCATCAGACCTGTCGGACAATACTCCAATATCAAATTTCCAGCATTAACTGTTGATCTCACAAAATGATATTTGATATCGATATGCTTACACCTCTGTCTGTTAACAGGATTCTTTGCCAATGCAATAGTCCCTTGATTGTCCTCAAAAATCTTTGGCGGTCTCTTTTGATGCTCATACATGCTTTGCAACAGTTGTGTCAAGTACAAACATTCTTGTGTTGTTGCTGCCAAAGCTATGTACTCTGCTTCACAAGTTGACAAGGCAACAGTTGGCTGCTTCTTTGTTCGCCATGACACCAAAGTACCTCCTTCATTCAGGCTTACGCAGTAACCTGTAGTACTCCTCCTGTCAGTCACATCCGCAGCCCAGTCTGAGTCACTGTGACCTTGTACTCTCAAATCTTTGTCACTTTTCCTGTAGCACAATGTCTTGTCTTTTGATTGTTTCAGGTACCTTAGAACATGTTTCACAGTAGTCCAATGTTCCACAGCTGGTTCTTTGAAGTGCTGTGACAGCTTACTTACAACAAAACTCAAATCTGGTCGTGTGCAAGAGGTCAAGTAAATAAGGCTACCTACTGCCTCTCTGTACATTCTGACATTGTTCATTTTCTCAGCATCATCATTGTAGTTCAACCTTTGTTCACAAGGAGTTGATCTTGGTTTACAGTCTTGCATTTGAAATCTTTCCAGTATGTTTTCTACATATCTCTCTTGTAACATTTTTACACAATCTTGGGTTTGCTCAAAATCAATACCAAGAAAATGTTTGAGTTTCCCCATATCTTTCATTTTGAATCTTGCAGTTAGCATTTCCTTCACAGTTTTCAAAACCCTTTCATCACTGGCTGCAATAATAATATCATCAACCCATATGATCATGATCACTTTTTCTTTTCCTGTTTTCCTTGTGTAAACACAATGATCTACAGGACTCTGCATGAAACCGTTCTCTATCAAATAGTCATGTAATGTCCTGTTCCAGTTTCGGCCTGACTGTTTAAGCCCATAAAGTGACTTTTCCAGCTTGTAGACCAGTTTCTCATCTGTTTTTCCTTTTACTTCATAGCCTTCTGGCTGCTCAACATACACTTCAAAATCTATTGGTGCATGCAAGTATGCGGTTTTTACATCCATCTGATGCAAAATCAGGTTTTCTTGTATTGCACACTGCATCAATACTCTTATGCTTGTCAGGTTAGCAGTCGGAGAAAAAGTTTCATCATAGTCTATCCCAAAACACTGGTTGTAACCTTTAGCTACGTACCGTGCTTTATATTTTTCTGATCCATCACCACTGTTTTTCTTCACATATACCCATCTACCCCCCACTGCTTTCTTTCCCTCAGGTAAGATTGTTAGGGTAAAAGTGTTGTTCTCGTTTAAGGATTGCATTTCTTCATCCATAGCTGCTTTCCACTCTCTAGAGTTGGGTGACCTTGCAGCTTCACTGAATGTCACGGGTGAGTTACTTATCAGTCTGTAACAGTAGTCTATGTTAGTCAGCACTTGATCATCAATGTCTTCTCCTGACTCATATTCATTTAGATAATCTGGTTTCTTTCTTGTTCTAGAAGGATACCTTCTGGAGTTTTCAGTCTCATCACTAAGTGGCATCTGACTGTTCACTTCTGGTTGGTTGTCAGTATCTGGTTCCTGTGAACTGGTACTGGGGCTTTCCCTGTTCACGTTTGGTCTCTCCCTCACCTGTATGTCTTCATCCTCAGATGTCGTATCAGTTTGTGTTTGCTTTTCCTCATTGTGTTTGGTTACAAACTTAACCAGCCTAAACTTTTGCACTTTGGCGCTGTCTGGGAAATAAACCTTGTATGCTGGACTGTTTTTGTCGTAGCCTACAAAAATCCCTTTTGTACACTTAGAATCCAGCTTACCCTTGTTTTGCTTGTAAGCATAACACTCACACCCAAACTTTCGCATTCTGGATAGATTGGGCTTCCGCCCAGTCAGCAAAAAGTAAGGTGTCTGCCCTGTCCGGTTGTTAAAGCATCTGTTTCTCACGATAGCCGCTGTTTGAACTGCATACGTCCATAATTCCTTTGGTATGGCACTCTCAATAAGCATGCACCTCCCCATATCAAAAAGTGTTCTCCAGCCACGTTCCGCTGTACCATTCTGGTGAGGGGAATATGGGGCTGAAGTTTCATGTCTTATTCCATGTTTGTTTAACAATACCTGGTAACTCTTTGCCATGAACTCTGTGCCGTTGTCTGACCTGATACACTTTACCTTCCCGAGTGGGGCTGTATCGGCCAAAAAGATTTCAGTTGCTTGCATTGTTTCACTTTTGTTTTTGAGAAAATATACAAATACTGCACCGGAAAAGTCATTGGTAAACAATAATGCATATCTGTGTCCATCTCGTGATTCTGGATCTATCGGCCCTGCTAGATCCGTATGTACCAGCTCGAGAGGTTTCTCAGCTCTCCTGTCAGGGTTTCTATTCCTAGTCTGGACAAATTTTCCCTGAATACACACCTCACAGTTCAAACTTTCTTTGTCAGTTTTCCCTTTGATTTTCATACCTTCAACCACATTTTGTAGCTTCAGAATGTCACTATGATTGCAATGTCCCAAAATTTCATGCCATGTCTGCACATCAAAACAATTATTACACTTATCATCGTACTCACTTACAGTCTCAAGGTAATAAAGTCTGTTGTGCTCATGGATGTGAAACTTTGTACCGTCTCTGTGTTGAAGGACGTTCCTTCCTTTCTTAAAGATGATAGTGGCTCCGTTCGTGGTGGCCGCTCTCACAGAGAAGATATTCTGTGGAAATGAGGGAATGCATAGGGCGTCTTTCAGTGTTGTTTTACACTGTCTCCCTCTGCTGTCTATCAAGCACACCTCTGCATCTCCTCTGCCTTCAGCCACTCCTTTACACCTGGTGCCATCAGCTAATTCCACACAGTGCGTTCCCGGCTGGAAGTCGTCATTAAATTTCTTGAACGCTGTTTTATCATTCAGGATGTGTGATGTTGCGCCAGTATCCACCATTAGGCCTTTGGTCCTGATGTCTTGTGGCTGTTGAGGTGCCGCGTAGTCATCGCTCATCCGGAAGACATAGGTGTCGTCGCTCTCTGCGTTGTCGCCCTCCTCCGAGGCTATGCGTGCTTCATCATTCCGTTGTCGTCTCCTGCAAGTCGACTCTCGATGGGTGTTGCTCCTACAGTGACCGCACCACTGTCTGTAGCGGCATGCTCTGGCCTTGTGTCCCCGTTGGCCACACTTAAAACAGACTATGTCTGACATGTCTCTCCTGTGGTCATTAGCAGCTGCTGCGGGTCTCACGCTGGGTTGCACTCTCGCCTTCATGATGTTATCCTCTTGTTCCATTAAGCGCATTTTCTCAGTGTCCTCATAGCTGCGGAGTTTCGTTTTAAATTCCGCAAACTTGATTTCTGATTCACTTTGCGTAATGTGAACGGAAAAAGGTTTAAATGTTTCTGGTAAACCTTTTAACACCATCGCTACAAGCAGATCATCACTAAGTGTCTCTCCAGCATTTCTCAGGGCTGTAATAAATGTCTCTGCGCGTATGATGTACTCCGTGACGCTCTCACTGCTTGCTTTCTTCAGAGAAGTCAGTTCGGTATAAAGGCTGATAATTCTTGGTTTACCTTTTCCTGCATAATAGTCTCTTAAAATTTTCAGTGCCTCGCGTCCATCATCGGCAGCTTCTCTCATCACGAGCGATAAACTCTTATCATCCAGGAACTGTATTAACTCTGCATAGGCCTGGGCATTCTTATCTTCGTCGTCCTCATCGTCGTCATCACTTTTCAATATTGTGTCTTTTAGACCTTGTAATCTAAGATGTCCCAAAAATTTTGTCTCCCACAGTTCATAATTCTTCTCATCTCCGTCAAAAACCAACCTTGCCCATCGGCCACTGGGTTCACCAGCACGCTTATTCATGGTGCTAACTTAGCACGCTAGCCCTCACCGAACACGCTGTACTTTGCGACTTTTCTGGTGGTAAACTTTCCCCTGGCGTAGCTTCAATGTTTTCCTGGGCCCATAACCTGTTAGCAGAGACGGGTCTTCCAGCGGAATCTGCATGAATATTGAAGATACTTATATTGTCTAGACGGAGGAATAATCACACGTGGGGCATCGGCTTTTCACCGGAACAACACTTAGTTTTTATTATTGAACTCTCGCGTGCACTCTGCAGCATAACAGGAAGCATCCTTTCAAAATAAAATCACAACAGATGACAACGACGGCATACCTATTAACTAGCTCAACATAAATACTTAAGTTTTTTCAACAATTGTATCTTTTTCGTTCGTTCGGGTGCATTATAAACATTAATAATACGCAACCTTTGCCCGTAATAACAGCAATCAACAAGGAGGAGTCGTCCCGGTATTATGTCTCTTCTTTTGATTATATTCACCGCATCTTTTTTTAAAGAAAATACCCACTCCATCAGAGCTGTCTTCCCCTATCGATATTATTGAATGGGCAGTGTTCCACATTTTATTTAATTCACATACATCTACGTGTGTCTTTAATCTCATCTCTTGAAGGCACAAAATATCATAATCAAGTCTTTTTAAGAAATCAACCTTCCTTTTCCTGCTTTTATCTGATTGGAGACCTCTGACATTAAATGTTATTATTTTGATGTTACTCATAGGTTGACTAAAGGAGAGACCATCTCAGAAATATTACTCACGGAGGACTTGGTCTATTATCCTTCCGCTTATCTCTTCCAGAGCTAGAAGCAGAAACGCTCCTTTTTCTGCTTCCTCTCGTATCCTCGTTGACGAGCTCGTTGAGGGCCGGGTGACTTCCACTAAAGAAGGTCTTCCGTTTTACTTTCGTTTCCCCGGGCAGCGAAGCAAGAGCCAGAGATGCCGCCTCTGAGAGAGGGAAGGATCCATGGTCCTCGCTATCTCCGTCGTCATCAGGTGTCTGCTCGCTGTCAATTTCTTCGTCATCACTATCGCTTTCATTCTCACCATCCGATGTCTCTATGATTAGGTTACCATCTAGCTCTTCATCACTCTCGTCGCTTTTTTTACTTGACTGAGACAGTGGAGATGGTAACTCATTTTGAACAGGGCTAGACTGGGTATCCTGATCATCCACTTGTGGATTGTCCAATCCAAGCGAAACTGGGAGTGACAGTGAGGTAGCTGTCGGAGGAAGGTGGGGGGGGAGTAGAGGGAGGGGGCTCTCTCACCTGGTCATTCACGGGGGGATCCAAGACTTGGGAAGGATCCACCAAAGAAGGGAAATCCATGGTGGCAGAAGGTCGAGGTTGTTGGGAAGATTTAAGTATATTCACAAAAGACTTGGGGCATTTAAAGAAAGTGTGTCCTTTCGCACCACAGAGGGAGCACTCACTTTCGTTTTGGCAAATTTTAGCCTTGTGGCCCAACTCACCACATTTCCAACATTTGACAGTGGGGCATTCTCTCACCTGGTGGTCTGGACCTTGGCAGATGAAACACCTCACCGATTGGCCCGGATAAATAATCCTGCCATTGTAGGGGCCCAACGAGATGGAATTCGGAATAGAGATTATATGCCCAGCTTCGTCTCTACGCATCCGAACTTTGTATTTTCGGACTCCATACCAGAATCCGAATTTATCCACTGGCTTGACTGGGGGTTGAAGAATCTCGCAATACCTTTTAAGATATAGCTCGATATCTTGGTCTGGAATCCTTCCAGTCCAGAACTTAACAACAAGAGTCACTACCTCTACCTGGACAGAAGACTCCACTTGCCAGTCTTTCCATTTCGGATGTGATGCGTTGGAAAGAGAGATCTCTAAGAAGCGACGTAAGGGCGCCTCTTCGGTGAAACACAGCTCAAAATCCCGTTTACTGGGGAGAGCAATGAAGGAGTATATGTCCTGCACATTCAGCCATGATGTTTGCAATATCAGCTCTTCAGCAACATAATCACGGGTCGGGGGGTCCCCGTCTCCGATGTACTTGAGTCTCACCCATAAATTGCTGAAGTTTGAAGCAAACGATAATGGGGCATACGGGGGCATGATTACATAACTAATAACCAATTACTTCGGTTTTGCCACGCCCACTCATTTTGACAGGTTCTTTTCTTCGTAGTATCGAGACTAAGAGAAAATGCACTTTTCTCCAATGAGCAGCACACACCGAGGCGGGGCGATGCTCCACGTGGAGCCCGTCACCAATCACGAGCCGGAGCAGCACTGCGTCACAGCCAGTCTCACACTATAA
Source organism: Diplotaxodon limnothrissa (assembly GCF_057381915.1). NCBI lineage: Eukaryota > Metazoa > Chordata > Actinopteri > Cichliformes > Cichlidae > Diplotaxodon > Diplotaxodon limnothrissa. Next base: position 38,552,441 of record NC_140598.1, on the reverse strand, counting down.
GAGCAGCGAGTCTCCTCTGTTCGCTACATTTTCTGCTCTTATCAGAGTAAAAGGAAAGTGAGAAAGAATGGCAAGAACCAAGCAGACTGCTCGCAAGTCTACTGGCGGCAAAGCCCCCAGGAAGCAGCTGGCTACCAAGGCCGCCCGTAAGAGCGCCCCGGCCACCGGGGGCGTCAAGAAGCCTCACCGTTATAGGCCTGGTACCGTGGCTCTGCGCGAGATCCGCCGTTACCAGAAATCCACCGAGCTGCTGATCCGCAAGCTGCCCTTCCAGCGCCTGGTCCGTGAGATCGCTCAGGACTTCAAGACCGACCTGCGCTTCCAGAGCTCTGCTGTCATGGCTCTGCAGGAGGCCAGCGAGGCTTACCTGGTCGGACTCTTCGAGGACACCAACCTGTGCGCCATCCACGCCAAAAGGGTCACCATAATGCCCAAAGACATCCAGCTGGCTCGCCGCATCCGCGGAGAGAGAGCTTAAGCTACACTCTCTTCTACCAGCAACGGCTCTTTTCAGAGCCACCTCACTCACACCAAGAGCTCGCTCCTTTATTCTTATTGATAGTATTGTTTTTATAATATAAGTCTTATGCTCACACTTGAATATTCATGCTGTTTCTAGAAATTACAGTTGGGATCAACGTGGAATTCACTGACTTTATTTTCAGAATTGCCTCATTCACTAGGGCCAATGTGCCTTTCAGGAAGCTGTTTACGTCTTGATGCATTCTCAGTCATCCAGGAAAGCAAATCTCCAAAAAGTTTGTACTTTTACTAGATCAAAGGTGGGTTAGTTACCTTAAAAAAAACAAACAAAAAAAAAACGAAATGAGCTGTTGTAGAGACCCACCTTTTAGCACATCCCAGCACACCCACTCACGTCACCAGATGCACCTTGTTTAGTTCTCTCACCTTTGATTGGGTGTGGTGCTTCTCCTCAATTGCACTCACCTGTCACACATTATATAAGGACTGCATTCACTTTTGGCTCACTCTTTCTTCACTCCCACACGGGGCGGCAGCTGAGGTGAGGTTCTGTTTGGGTTTTTATTTTATGTATTGTTTAAGGTAATGAGTAGTGATGGGCAGATGAAGCTTCATGAAGCACTGAAGCTTTTCATCCAATTGGTTCATCCCAGCGCAAAGCTTCTTGAAGCTTCATTTGCTCTAGTAGGACACCTACTGGACGTAAAAATATTAGTTGGCATGAATTTGAAGAGTGTGGCCTTTTGCACACAGCCTGTAAATGTCAACAACAAAAGGAGTGTGTAAAACATGTATATTGTAGTGATGGCAGTACACTGTGTATATTTATAGTGGCAGTATGGAAAATGATTATTTGGAAATGCTTGACATGGAAATGATCATTTACTGTGAGGTGAGGTGTGGTTGGGGTGTGGACAGTAGTTGTGCTTTTGTAACGTTGAGGTATGGACAGCTACACACTGAGGCTTTGAGCCTCAGTCCTGCCTGTTCACATCTTATTCTGTAAAAACTGCATTTCCACTGCTTTTATGGCCTTTTTAGTGGGAAGAACATAGCTAGGATTTAATGATTTAACAAATCTTTTGAATCCTTTGTCCTCCACAATGCTAAATGGCTGGGAGTCCTCAATCACCATGCTGACCAGGTCTTCATCTATTTGAGATTGTTCTCCTGAGGAAAGACAATAAAGACAAAGCACAAATATAAATATCACACAAGTAACTTATAACAGTTGTATAATATTGTTATATCATTTAGTAACATTACTGCATGCTATATTATCATTGCATTTGATGGCTCACCTGGTCTTGCTCCACAATCGGTGTTCCCCTTATTCTCATGCAAAGCTCTGTAGTGCCTAAGCATGGATGAGGTGTTGTTATATCCCAGCTCCCTGGCACATAGCAAACACTTCACCTTGTACAAAAGTCAAGACAGCTTAACATAAATTGTATTGCACCATCAGTATTATGAAAATACATCTTCTGTAGAAATTTACATACCTTGTTGGGAGGAATAAGATCAAAATGTTCCCACACAGGGGAGGACATCCTCCTCTTCTTAGCCGGCTCCATTCTCTCCTGACTTTCTCTCCTCACTCTCATAAACCTCCAAACTGTCTCCAAACTCTCACTAACCGCAACTCTCCATCAAACACCTACATTTTGAATGAAATCTGAGGGGTTTATATCTGTCATAGCTCGCGGCAAAGTTCGAACCACTTCATGAACCAGTCACGTGGTACAGCCGGGCAGCGAGGCTTCGGACGTCATCATTTTCAGCTCCTCCCATAAATGAAGCAAGCCTCGATACGCGCATCGCGGAAACGCCCCCTCCATTACTCGACACAAGCTTCGAAGCCTCGATACAGAACGTCACATCACTAGTAATGAGTAACTTAAATCTCTGTTTTCTTTCAGCATTGGCAGTCCATGTGTCTTTCCTTCCTTCCTTCTTTGCCTTATTGATTTGGAGAATAAAAGGAAAACCCTGAGAATAATTAGATGAGTGCTGATTCTTATTCTAATCGGATGAGCCCATGATGCTGATTGCTTAAGCCCTGAACCTTCCTTCCTTCAAAACATGAGCACTTCTCCTTCAAGCGTATTTCTGGCAGGAAGACATTTACAAATAAACCGATGAATAAGTGATATCTATCCTTTGTTTGGTTTATGACTGTTCAGTGAGTATTAACAAACCGTGGTACTGAATAGGCCTGTAACCAGTGTTGCAAACTCCTCAGTAAGGAAAATCGCTATTGGTTGTCCTAGAAGTCGCTAAATGACGTCATCGCCTAATTTGCATAGTTGGTCATGCTAATGTAATTGTAACCTATGTTGTTGGAGAGAGAAATAACATCGTGGAAGAGAAAGTGAGTAAAAATGGTCCTAAATGCATTTAGAGTTTATTTAGAACTACAAATTAAATTTCTTTTAGCAATTGTTTTTTTTTTTAATGTCACAATTCCAACCCTGCTCCTTTACCCGGGCTTGGACCGGCAAAAGTGACCCGAAATAGGCACTGGTGGAGTTACTTTGTGATCCACAAAACACATAAGAGTAAAAGAACTGACTGCGTTACAGCACCCGCTGCTTGTTGAGAGTAAAAGCGATATGCGCTTTCACGTCTTTTTTTTTTCTTTTTTCTTTTTTTAGAGAAGTCGCTAACGGGTCTCATAACTCGCTAAATATAGCGGCTAAGTTGGCAACACTGCCTTTAACCTGTGAAGTTCAGTTTGTGGTCATGTCAGTTATTGTAACGTTGTGAAGAAAAGCACGCATTACAGGTGAATCTCATAGGAAAACGAAGAGTCAATATATTGTAGCGTCCCTCGACACAGCGTACACCACATCCATGGCGGTCACAGTCTTCCTCTTGGCGTGCTCAGTGTAGGTGACGGCGTCGCGGATGACGTTCTCCAGGAACACCTTGAGCACACCGCGGGTCTCCTCATAAATCAGACCGGAGATACGCTTCACTCCGCCACGGCGAGCCAGACTGCGGATAGCGGGTTTGGTGATACCCTGGATGTTATCACGGAGAACTTTACGGTGACGCTTGGCGCCTAGTCCTTTGCCACCCTTGCTTTTTTTTTTTAAAGCCTTTATTTTCAACATTCATGACAAATTAACAAGCAACAACACATAAAAAAGTTGCATCAAAATATTTGGCAATACTCAGAATAATTTACAATAGATACATTAATACAAAAGTTAAATTACTCAAACATGTTAACATTGATTATATCTTCAACAGATCCCAAGGTAAAGGACTATTCTTTTTTTGTTCTAAAGTCTTCCTCCTTCTCAGGTCTGTAAGGATATTTTTGCTCACAGCAACGCTATCTATCATTTTTTGCTCAATGACCACCTTGGCTCTGGTTTTCCAAATGTGGGTGTTAATGACACACATGATAAGCCAAAAGAGGCGTCTTTTACTCTCGTACATTTTTTCTTTAAACAGACCATATTTTATAGCTTGTATGTTGTTATCAATTTCAAACCCCATTTTAGTCATCTGTCTGATTTCTACTGTTCTATAACAGGATAATAGTAAATGTTCAAGGGTTTCATCTTCGACACATCGTGACATAGGACATTCTTTGGTGGTAACATAACAGCTCCACTGAACCACCGCTCTAACGGGGAGGCGTCCAACAGAAATCAACCAAACTGTATATCTCATATTTTCAGAGATTAATTTGTCATAGATATTTTTAACTACTAACGGGTATTCTTCTACGCCCACGCCCTTATATTTTATCTGTCCTTCATTATTTTTACTATTAATTATATTGTATACTTGTTTAGTGCATACTTGTGTCCAGTTAATGTTAAGGTCTTTCCACAAAAAAAAAAAAAAAAAAAAAAAAGTCTTTCCACTGTTCCATAGTGTCGCCAAAAAGGAGCTTATAATACGATATATTGGATCTAGCCCTACCTTTTAATTTTTCCCATTGTGCTTCATTACCTCTAATCCATGGGGTTCCCCTATTAAGAGCGCTAAAAACATTTTTAATAAAAGGAATTCTCAAAGTGATACGGAGATGTGGCGCACCCAATCCACACTCTTTGCCTTTATACATTAAGGTTCGTTTCGTTACCTCACGGTTTGTTCCCCATATTAATTTAACACACAATTTGTTTAAAAGTAAAAGTGATTTGTGAGGAGGAAAAACTGTGGCAAGGAAGAGAAGTTTAGATACTATATGGGTTTTGACTATATTTACTCGCGCTTTATAGTTAGTATTTTTATTTTCCCACTTAGCAACTTCTTCTTTAATTTCACATTCCTTTTTAGACCAGTTTAACAAACAGGGGTCCCCTTTGTTGATCCAAATTCCCAAGACTTTCATTTCGTCATTTACTTGTATGTTTATTTTCGGCTTTTGTAGTGAGGAACCAAACCACACACCTTCTGTTTTTTCTGGGTTTAATTTTGCCCCTGATGCCAATTCATATAGTTTGAGGTGAAAAAATAGCCTATCCAACTCGTCCTGGTTCCTAATAATAACTGTAACATCGTCGGCATAAGCCATAGCTGTCCATCATTAAAACAGTATCCTTTAATATTAATGTCTTGATTAATTAGTTTCAATAAGGGATTGATGGCTAAGACATACAAAGCAGCGCTTAGCGGGCATCCCTGTTTCACTCCACAGGAAGCATGGAATTGTTCGGTCAAACTTCCATTTACCTTGACTTGTATGATGAATTTTTTATATAACAATTTTACCATGGCGATGAAACCGTCCGGCATCCCATAGGCTTTCATAACCGCCCATATATACGAAAGAGAAAGATAATCAAATGCTTTCTTTTGATCTAAGCCAAGAATAAAAAAGTCAGAGTCTCTTCTGGAGTATATTACCTCTTAGGGTGCACAGATTATCCCACATCTGGCGACCTTTTATAGCACATGTCTGTTCCCTCACAATAATTTTATCTAATATATCTTCTAATCTTATTATTTTAGCTAATATTTTATAATCAACATTCATTATTGTTAATTGTCTATAATTATTTATATCACTTTTATCACCTTTTTTATATAATAAACACATCAGGCCAAAATAGAAAGACTCACATAATACTCCTTTTTCAAGCCCTGAATTCAAAGTTGAGGTTAAAAGTTCATTTACTTCCGCTATACCCAACTTGTAAAACTCAGCTGGGACACCATCTAAACCTGGAGTTTTATTGTTATTCAGTTGCTCAATAGCAGCTAAAACCTCTTCTTTTCTTATCACCCCAAGGAGTGAATCAAAAACAGAAGGTTCAAGAGGTTCAATAACACTTAACAATGATCATAAAGTATTGCTGTCTGAAAGTAATGCAGAAAACATGGAAAAGCATTGTTCTCTGACAACGTATCTTTTCTCACTCTCATTGGCGGTTAATTTTCCACTTCCATCCCTAATCGAGGGGATAAAGATGCTACCACGTCTCCTCTGACCAGAGACAATCGCAAAGTCAGTGTTTCCGTTTTCATCACACCCTGCTGTTATCTGCATATTAAGTAATAATTCAGTATTTATCAATTATATTTCTTTTTTCAACTCATCCATCTGATGTTCCTCTTCTTCGTTTCTTTTTTTATACTTTAGACTTATATATGCCTTTACATCTTCATTATATTTCATATTCTTGGCATGATTTAACTCCCGACATTTAAATTTGAAGAAATCTTTTAAGCAAATCCCACAGTTCTATCTCAGAACTTACCAGAACTCTTAATTGCAATATTTTTTTAATTTCACATTTTAATTCTTGTATTAGCGTCAGATTCCTCAAACACGCCGTATTTAATTTCCAATAGTTTTTAGGATAGTCAAGACCACACTGCATTGTAGCTTTAACAATCATATGATCAGATAGATCAGTCATATAGGTGTCATAATTAAGGGCGTGTATTGAAGAAGAAATATAAATCCTATCTATTCTAGTTTTGACATTTGTGTCAAATCTAGTAAAATGAATCTTTGTGGGATGTAATATTCTATAGAGATCTCTAAGGGAAGCATCTGCGCAAACCTGCGCTAAAAATTTACCTTCACGATTGATCTTAAAAGGCGTTGTAGCAACTCTATCACTTTCCTCTGTTACAATATTAAAATCGCCACCCATTATTAAATTAAAACCCACTTCCAAGAGCTGCTTCATTTTTTTTAACAGCCTCATTTTCTTTGTCCTTTCAGGTGCAGTATAAACATTGATGATCCGCATCTTCTGTCCATGATAAAAACAGTCAACTAAAAGGAGTGTACTGGCCTCGTAGAACCACTTTCTACTATCCAGGAGTTAAACACCTCCACACAAAAGTCACTGACGCCAGAGTGGGTTTAGACTTTGCTTTATATGGCAGGTGTGAAACTGTAACAACAAAATACAGTATATATGAGTGACAAATTAAATAATTACTTGAGGAGCTGCGTGACCAAGTGCTAATGCTAACACCAAACAACTGTCTACGAACCATAAATTAGCACGCGTAAAACAGCATCTAATTAACTGCTATTAATCAACATAAAAGTGCCAAACAATAATGCATACTCACAGGGAATGCCTTTTTATCAGCCTTTCACAGCATAAATCACAGCATAGATCACATTCAGTCGATTGTCTGATTCTTTCTTACACTTCCCCCGTCTGCACACGGACCATGCCTTTCTCTTAAAGGGCCAGTGCACTAACCAAACAAATCAAACATGTACAAATTTGACAACAGTCAGAACACTCCCCGCCTGGTATCTTAGGGATACCACAACAGATATCTAAACATCACTAGATAACAGAAAAACCATTTCAGAAATGGGTCTATAATAAGTCTTAACATTCCCCTTGGAAGCAACTCTAACTTCGGCCTTTCTGATGATTCCATCTTCACTCGCAACTGTCTTTTCAATTACGCCCATTGGCCACTCATTTCTTCTTGTTTGTTTGTCCTTGAGGAGAACAACATCTCCCTGTTTAATGTCAATGTTCTTGTGGTGCCACTTTTGACGAATTTGGAGGCTGTGCAAGTATTCCTTGCGCCATCTGCTCCAGAAGGTGTCTGCAAGGAACTGAACCCGCTTCCAATGGCTTCTGAGCATTTCTTTGGGTCCTACATCATCACAGATGGTGGGTACAACTCCATTCTTTTGTGTCAGCAGCATCGCCGGTGAGAGAATGTGAGGATGTTCTGGGTCTGATGATACTGGCAACAACGGTCGTGCATTCAGTATAGCTGTGACTTCCGCAAGAAATGTGATCAAGATCTCATGGGTGAGTTGAACACGACCAGTTTGCAGCAGCATGTTATCAAGTATTCGCCGTGCTAAACCAATCATCCGTTCCCATACTCCCCCCATGTGGGAAGAATGGGGAGGATTGAAAACCCAGGAACACTTCTGGTCCTGCAGAAAGTGTTGCACTTTGTCCTTCTCTGGTGCATTTGTGGCCATCTCTTTGTGAGCACCAATGAAATTAGTGCCGCAGTCCGAGCGCAGTTGTTTTGCGGGTCCTCGGAGGGCGAAGAAACGCCTCAGTGCATTAATGAAACTTGAAGAGCTCATCTCCTCCACTACTTCAATGTGGACAGCTCTTGTACACAGGCACGTGAATAATATTGCCCACCGCTTCCTGTTTGCTTGTCCCCCTCTTGTACGCCTTGTAGTTACTTCCCATGGGCCAAACATGTCCATGCCTACGTAAGAAAAGGGGGGCTCAACTTGGAGGCGATCTACGGGCAAATCACTCATTAATTGCTCTTCAAACTTCCCTCTCAGTTTCTTGCATGTCACACATTTACTTATGACTCTGCTAATACATCCTTTTCCTCCTACAATCCACAAGCCACTCTCTCGGACAGCGCCCTCTGTAAAATGCCTGCCTTGATGGCTTACTTTCTCATGGTGGTGGCGCACAAGGAGGGTAGTGATGTAGTGACTGCCTGGCAAGATAATAGGGTTGGTGTCTTTTACTCCCAGCCCCGCGCGATTAATGCGACCACCAATTCTCAGCAGATTGTCACTTCCAATCACAGGGTTTAGTTTTACCAGCGGGCTGTTTTTTGGGAGGTTCTGTTTTTCAGAGATCCGCTTTATCTCGTCTGCATATGTTTCAAACTGCACCTTTTTAATGATCATTGTCTCTGCTTGATCTAACAGTTCTGGGGTGATGGCCGTTTTACAGATGTGCCATCCTTTACAGTTTGGCTCAACGTTTGATTGTGAAAAGCATTGTGCGATGTGAATCAGGTTTGAAATGGTTTTCCGAAGTGAGCGCCATGTGGAGAAACGCTCCCAACGTCCTGAGCCCAAAACTTCCTTTGTTATGTTAGTGCAAAGTGTCTTTACCTCTGGGCGCACCTCTGCGTCGTTGTCTGGGTCCAGCAGTTTGTAATCAGTCTGCTCTAGATGGATGTATGAAGGGCACTGGAGAAACGCTGGACCTGTGAACCATGTCGTGTGTTCTAACTCAGCGGCTGGAACTGATCGTGAGCCGTGGTCAGCAGGATTCTGGTCGGTCATAACGAAATGCCATTGCTCTGGAGTAGTTGACTCTCTAATACGACACACACGATTGTTTACATAGACATAAAAACGTCTGGATTGGTTGTGAATATAACCAAGAACCACCTTGCTGTCTGTATAGAAACTAGTTTTGTCTATGGGGTGATCAATCTCTTCACATATGACCTCTGCCATTTCAACCGCCATTACTGCGGCGCAGAGTTCGAGCCTAGGTACAGTGAGCTCTGGCTGTGGAGCGAGTCGTGCCTTACCTAGGGCAAACCCAACCTCTGTCTTGCCATCCCCAGTGGTGACCTTGAGGTATGAAACTGCACATATTGCCTTCATGGACGCATCTGAAAAGACACAAAGTTCTACACATTTAGCCTGTAACAGTGACATCTTAGTGTAAGTGCGTGGAACGTTGACTTTGCTGAGGCATTGGAGGGACTGTTGCCATTCTATCCATCTGCCTCTCAGATCCTCTGGGAGAGGTGAGTCCCACTCTGTTGTCTGTAGCGACAACTCTCTTAGAAGCAGACGTCCTCGAACGGTGACTGGGGCCAAAAACCCAAGCGGGTCAAACACACTGTTCACAGTTGAAAGGACTCCTCTTCGTGTGTATGGCTTTTCAGCATGAGGAATGTGAAAAGTGAAATAGTCCTCCATTATATTCCACTTTATTCCAAGACTGCGCTGATCTGGGAGTTCATCCTTGAACAGATCCAGATTTTGGAGATCCTTGGCTCGGTCTTGAGGTGCGAATGCGTCCATCACTTCAACCTTATTTGATGCTATTTTTAAGAGGCGAAGGTTTGAGTCTGCTAGCATGTCTTGTGTCCGTTTCAGGAGGTCGATAGCATCCTGTCCGGTGGGGACAGACTTTAAAGCATCATCCACATAAAAATCACGCTCAATGAAATTGCGGACATCTGACCCGTATTTGGCTTCTCCCTTTTGCGCGGCCCTCCTCAAACCATATGTGGCCACAGCAGGCGAGGGGCTGTTTCCAAATACATGCACGCACATTCTGTAATCCACGAGCTCTTTCTGTGGATCGTTGTCTTTGTGCCAGACAAACCTCAGTACATCTCTGCAGTCCTCACGCACCAGGAAGCAATAGAACATCTGCTGGATATCTGCGGTTACTGCGACTGGATGTTTTCTGAACCTCACTAGCACACCTAATAGACTGTTGTTCAGATTAGGTCCCGATAACAGCACTGTGTTGAGCGACATACCTTCAAACTGCGCGCTGGAGTCAAATACCACTCGGATTTGTGACGGCTTTTGAGGATGGTACACTCCGAAATAGGGCAGGTACCAACGCTCTTTGTTCTCTTGTACTGGGGGTGCGAGCTCCACGTGCCCATTGTCCAACATTTTCTGCATAAAGTCTATCAGGTGAACTTTCATTTTTGGGTTTTTGTCTAGAGTTCGTTCAAGTGACTTGAGGCGACTGAGTGCGTAGCGGCGATTGTTAGGCAGCAATGCTCTGGGCTGGCGAAATGGCAGTGGAGCCACCCAGCTTTGTGACTCATCCTGGAAACACTCATTGTCCATGATATTCAGGAAGTGCAGATCTTCCATGGAGGGTGCAAGCTTATTGTCGTTCTTGGTCTGGCAGAAAACATTGTTTCCTATAGTTCTGTTTTGTGTTCTGTCCTTTATGTTTGAACCACCAAGTACTAAGTGTCGATTTAAGAGACTGGTGTCTGGCTTGACAGTAAAGTGGCTTTCGCACGGGGAAAAATGAGTTGGCCTTCCATCCGATAGAACGTGAGTCTTAAAGGTAGAGACCTGGGAAGGCTTATGAGTATTGCCTAAGCACACATCTCCTATTATCACCCAGCCTAAGTCCAGTCTCTGTGCGTATGGTGCATTGTGCGGACCATTGATCTGACTGCGCACTTTGTGAACTCTCAAAATGTCTCTTCCAAGCAACAGCAAAATGTCTGCACCACTGTCTAAGGGTGGTATTTTGTGTGCTATGCCTTTGAGGTGACTGTGTGCATAAGCCGCGGAGGGAGTGGGAATTTCCTCTCTTTTGTTAGGAATCATGTTGCATTCAATTAACATGGGCAGCTGAATAGCGAGGGAGCTATCGATTGCCTCTATCATATACCCAGAGGCTCTTCTGCCAGAAGTGAGACCTACGCCACTGCATGTCTGGAGGGTGTATGGCTCTGCCTTACCATTAACCTCGAACATGTCAAAAAACTCAGAGCGTGCTAGTGAAACGTTACTCTGGTCATCTAGCATGACGTACATTCTCTGGCGTTTACTAGGATCGTTGGCAGGGTAAACGTTAACTAGGCATATTTTTGAGCAAGATTTCCCAGAAAATCCTTCCCCACATACCTCAGTGCAACTTGAAACAACTGCAGTCTCTTTTAATTCTCGTTTCTCCCCGCTGTGACTTGTTGCAGGCTGAAGAGCTTTGGGAAGGTGGGGAACATCTGAATGCAGAGCTGTTGGGTGCTTATCACTGTTACATTCAGAGCATTTGATTTCTGCTTGACAGTCGCGAGCTACGTGTTTGTTAGAAGCGCAGCACTTGAAACAGATGTTGTGTTGCTTTAATATTGCCTTTCGTTCCTGAATTGGCTTTTCTCTGAAACTTCTCACGCCTTACAACAGTGCAGGTTTGTTGTGCACAGGACAACATTTGTCCGGTCCTTCCTCAGATATGGCTATAACATTGGTTTTATGCACTGAAACTGACCTGCGGTTGTTGCTTTAACCATCTCCAAGCTTGTCCCTTTTAACTCCGGAATTGCAGGTTGACAGCAGATTGAAGCTTGGGTCGTTGCGTGCCTTTGCTTGTGTCTGTATGAACTGTAAGAAGAACGTGAATGGAGGGAAGGTTACCCTGTGCCGCTGTTTGTAGTGTGAGCCTTCCATCATCCACTTGTCTTGTATCCCATACGGCAGCTTATCCACAATGGGAGCGACACCTCACGCTGTATCGAGATAGGAGAGTCCATGCAAGTACCCTTCTTGTTTCGCTGCATTTATCTCCTGCAACAGATCACTCAGCTCTCTTAGTTTTTGATTGTCTCTGGGCCCTATTTTAGGAAATTGATCAAGCTTGGTGAAAAGAGCACTTTCAATGGCTTCTGGCGACCCATAGATTTCTTCTAGTCTCTCCCAGATTAGCTCTAATGCCACAGCTGGGTTTGTTATGTTTACAGCTTTGATGCGATGTGCATGCTTGGTAGATTCTGCGCCAAGTGATTTTACAAGGAGGTCTATTTGTTCAGACGCCCTAAGCTCTAGAGTGTCAATGGCGTTGATGAAAGATGACTTCCAAGATAAATAGTTCTCCGGCTTGTCATCAAACTTGGTGAGTTCAGAGGTTAACAACTGACTTCTCATTAAATATTTGGCAAGCTCATTAGAGTCCCTAGAGGAATTTGGATCTGGAGGGTAGTACCGAAAACGTCCAGCAGAGGGTGGTGTAAACCCTGGTGAGACATGGCTGAGGTGCTGCTGATAGTTAACAGAGTGTAACTGTTGTCCTTGCCTTTCAGGTGAGTAATCTCTTTGATCAGGGGGTCTGAGGGAGCCATAGTCCTTTGGTGCTGAGGGCAGTTCATCCGGTGACATGTCCGGTGGCTTAGGTCGATTTGCATACTCGCCTTTTCCTATTTTGACGTCCTTTGATTTGACTGAATCACTGCGTGCCTGATGCATATTGACATAGTCTGTAGTTCGCTCATGAGAACTCTGTGTCTCCTTTGGTAAGCTCAGGTGCTCATCACTCATGTCAAAACTTGCAACAGCAGACTCCAAGACAGCTGCTTCAGCGGCTGCGGCCTCAGCTTCACTTTCTTTTGCTAGAACATCAAGCTTTGCATCTAATTTGGCTCTTTCTACTTTAAACTCAACTTCCTTCTTTGCAAACTCAGCTCTTTTTTGGGCAGCTTCAGCTTTAGCGCGGGCAGTAGCGGCGGCTAACATTACACTTGCAGTGGAAGAGCGGCTAGATTTCTTTGACGTCGTGGATCTTACTTCATATCCTTCTTTCTCCATCTTTAAGCTGATTGAATGCACATTTATGCTGACTTGGTGTCACTGCGTCTGTCGTGCTGGTCTGGATACAGCGTGTAACAATGCAGTCTTCATCGTTGTAGTAGGGTGTCCCTTTTCACTGTACTGGCCTCGTAGAACCACTTTCTACTATCCAGGAGTTAAACACCTCCACACAAAAGTCACTGACGCCAGAGTGGGTTTAGACTTTGCTTTATATGGCAGGTGTGAAACTGTAACAACAAAATACAGTATATATGAGTGACAAATTAAATAATTACTTGAGGAGCTGCGTGACCAAGTGCTAATGCTAACACCAAACAACTGTCTACGAACCATAAATTAGCACGCGTAAAACAGCATCTAATTAACTGCTATTAATCAACATAAAAGTGCCAAACAATAATGCATACTCACAGGGAATGCCTTTTTATCAGCCTTTCACAGCATAGATCACATTCAGTCGATTGTCTGATTCTTTCTTACACTTCCCCCGTCTGCACACGGACCATGCCTTTCTCTTAAAGGGCCAGTGCACTAATCAAACAAATCAAACATGTACAAATTTGACAACAGTCAGAACAAGAAGTCTTCCAGGAATAATGTCTCTTCGTTTTATTATGTTCACATTTGAGTCTTTAAAAAAGATACCAACTCCATCTGCACTATCCTCCCCGATTGAAATTATTGAGTGCCCCGGACACCACATTTGAGTTAGTGCAGATATATCATTGTCACTTTTCAGTCTCATCTCTTGTAGGCAGAGAATTTCATAATTTAGCTTTAATAAATTTTCAACTTTCCTTTTTCTGTATCTTTCTGATTGTAACCCTCTAACATTCCATGTTATTATTTTAAGAGTACTCATATTTATGTAATAGGAGGTTATTCGGTAGAGGGAGGGAACATTGTAGATTCAACATTACCTTGCGAAGGGCTGGATCGATTGTCTTTTCTCTTATCTCTGCTATAAGACGCCATCGAGACACTTCTTTTCCTTCCCCCTTTTGTTGTTTCATTGACCAACTCCTCCATTGCAGGATGCTGTTTGTTAAGAAAAATCCCTGTTTGTGGATCCACATCATCTCGTCTTGCAGGATCATCTGTAGGAGAAATCTCCACAGGAGTCGAAATGGGTGATTCTTCACTATCACTTGCACTTAGGTAGCTTTCTGATTAATTTTCTTCCTCGCTTTCCCTTCGCTCGTCATCGCTCTCACTTTCCACATCAGAGGTTTGTGAGAAGGATTGGTCTCCCGGTTCTTCTCCACTTTTTACTGTTATTTCTTCAAGTTGTCTTGAGAGCGTCAAATCCTCCTCTATGTTGTTATTGTCTGTCTGCGGCTCTGTTACTCCTGGAAGATTTGTTGTGGTACAGTTACCGGGTTCTTGTCCTGAAACAGCGTCAGGGACAGCCAATGGATTTATTAAACGATCATATTGCAGAGGGCAGGTCTGTGTCATGTCCAGTAAGTGGTTGTAAGCATATGTTTACAAAAAAGTCATCATTTACTTCTCACATGTGTAGGAAGCATAAAGCTTGTTCCCCAGATGGTATTGATGACATGTACAAGGAATCTCATCCTCAGCCCCCAAATGACAGTACAGAATATTCAGAAAACACACATGAAGCCATGCCATCTGCTAGTTCAGCCAGTGATATGCCAGAGAAGGATAGTCATTCTTATCTCAGAAACATGTGTCTCTTTTACCTTAAACTGCAAGGACAGCTGCTAATTCCTGCCTCTACTATACAGAGTATTGCTGAGAAAATGCAGAATGTGCACGAATTGGGTCAAGCCTACACAATTAATAAGGTAAGTTGTTTACTAAAAAATGAAATGAACCTATCAGATGAAGCAGTCACTAAAATCTGTGACAAGAGTCAGATTTGTTCTCTGCTTGCCATCAGGGACAACTAGGAACAACACACACCAGAAATCAAACATTCAAAAAAATGTTTAAATGCACAGAACCCAAGAAAGTGCCATTGGGAATGGATGAAAACATGACAGAAAAATGTGCTTACTACATACCAGTTGGAGAAACCCTGAAGAGCTTTTTAGAGTCACAGTTATGGATTAATACACAGTCACAACAGTTTGGGGGTCCTGATGTAGAAATTTTTAAGGATTTATATGATGGCAAAATTTTCAAATGTCACCAGTTCTTTAATGAAAACCCTGAAAGCCTCAAACTGATTTTGTACCAAGATTCATTTGAGGTAGTGAATCCCCTGGGTTCTGCTAAAAAGGCACACAAACTTCTTGCATTCTATCTGTCATTAGCAAATTTACCCATTCATTTGCGTTCAAATACAGATAACATGTTTTTAGTCTTGTTGTGTGTTGAGAATGACTTCAAGCGTTTTGGAATAGCCAAAGTTTTCTCAGAGTTGTTGGCAGATCTGAAATCCTTGGAGACAGATGGAATAGATGTAGATGGAGAAACAGTAAAAGGGGGTCTTTACTGTATTGCTGGGGACAACTTGGGTTCTCATTGCATAGGAGGGTTTACAGAAAACTTCAGCTGCTCTCAATATTTTTGCAGGTACTGTGAAGTAACACGAAGGGAGTTTTATGCTGATCCGAATGCCTGTGGTCCTCCACGCACTCCAGAGACATATGACGGGGCTGTTGCTGATCTCCAGTCTGAAACTATCCAAGACGTCAGAGGAATAAAGGTAAACTCCATCTTCAATACCCTTCAGTCTTTTCATGTATCCCAGCCTGGTCTCCCACCTTGTCTAGGTCATGACCTCTTTGAAGGAGTTGTGTCATATGATCTAGCACTGTACCTGAAGAACATTATAAAAAAGAAAAAATGGTTCACATACTCCCTTTTAAACAGACGCATTAAACAGTTTAAATATAAAGGATCCGAAGCACTTACAAAGCCATGTACTGTCAAACCTGACGGATCCAAATTATCAGGGCAAGCCGTTCAAAACTGGAACCTTTTGAGATTGCTGCCAGTTTTGATTGGTGACAAAGTACAAAACCATGAGGATGAAGTATGGCAGTTAGCTCTCCAGTTGAAAGACATTGTGGATCTTATTTGTGCTCAGAGCATTTCCTTGTCCCAGATAGCATTCGCTGACATTTTGATCCAAGAATATTTGGAGATGAGAGAGATGTTGGGTTTTAGTTTAATTCCAGGAAACAAGCACCACTATTTGCGCCATTATTCAGCACTGTTGTTGAAATTTGGTCCATTGATGAGGTTATGGACGCTTAGGTTTGAATGTAAACACAGTTACTTCAAAAGATGTGCCAGACACTTGAAAAGCTTCAAAAATATTTGTCAAACTTTGTCAACACGTCATCAGATGTATCAGGCTTATCTTTTAGCAGGGCAAGAATGCCGTGAACTGCTGCAAGTCAAGGAGAGCTGTGCGTTTTATCCCAACCTCTACAGTGACACTATTCAGCATGCGGTCAGGGAGTTAGCTTTTTCAGAAAGCAATACCACAGTTACCACAGACATTCAGTACAAGGGCACTGCATATAAAAAGGGACAGTTTCTTGTGTACAGAAATGACGAGTGTATGGAGTTTGGTGAACTTCTACTCATCTTGATTCAAAATGACACATCTGTGTATGTTCTAATGGATATCCACAAAGGCATCTTCCTCTCAGAATACCATCTGTATTCTGTGACAAAGGACAGTCTTGGGTTACAGTGTATCAACATTAATGACCTGCCTGATTTCTATCCTTTGGTATCATACATTCTTGAAGGATACCGAATCATTCCACTAAAGCATAGTATTGTGGCAAAATAATGTCCAACTAATAGCTCACTTCTCACTGTAAATAGTTTAACATTAATATAAGTGTCACCTGATCCATACCCTGCTCCATCAAGTGTATGAGCTGTATGTGATTTTCTATTTTGTTTGGATGTGGCATTTCTTCTTCAGTGCAAGTATGAGTGACTCAGAGCGAACCTTCCTAGATGTCGCCATCACGGAAGTCCTACCAGAACTTCAAGCTGTGAACAAAAACATCCTGGAGGAGCACTTGCAGTCCATTGGAGTTGAGACAAGTGATGATCTACGCTTCGTAACGGAGGCAGATTTGATGACAGCATTAAGACCTGTACAAGCAAGAAAGCTTCTTTCTGCTTGGAAACAGAAATGTAAGTAAAAACAACTATTCAAACTCAAAAGCAGAGATGGTCATGAACAGACATACAGTGTGAATCATAATTGTATTTGTTTTGTAATTGAAAGACCAAACTCCAGAGAACAGCTCGCTATCATCTGTGGAAGCCTCATCAACCCAGTCGCTGTCATTGCTCTCACTTTCACCCCAAAGTCTATCGTCGACCTCCTCCAGCAGCCCAGGATGTGACACACAATGGGATGACAACTTTGAAATTCCATGGAGTAAACTTCCTGCAGAAGTGATGCATTTTCTTGAGAGGGGGAAAAGGCCTCGCCCAAAACTGAGGAGGCAAATGGTCCGGATTGTTGTGACTGAGATGATGGAAAAATGCCCACATGTAGGTAGAAAACATTCAATTGACGTTGCAAGAAAAATGGTGGCAAAATATCCCAATTCTCTGCAAGATTTAATAGAGGGTGATATTGTTGGTGCAGGCTACCTTTCACTTGTCAAACAGTTGCAGAACAGAATTGAAAATGTAAGGCGCACTTCAACACCCAAAATAAGAAAAAGAAAACATCAGACTGACTCAGACCACACAGACGATGTTCCAGCAAGCTGATGCCAATCCAGAAGAGGTAAAAAGTCTAATGAAGTCCACTTACTACACACAACGTCTGCATGTCAATCAGGGGAAAAGTATCAAATGCCTTAGGGAGGAGTGGCCGTTTTGGTTTGATGAACTTGGCATGTCTGTCCACTTCAAGGAACTTACTGGGATTGACCTCAAAGAGACATTCACACGTAATTTGGATTTGAAGGGGAAAAGGCTACTGGACTACTTGACCACAGTTGCTGTCAGCAAAAGCAAGGTGTTCCTTCAGACTTATGCAAGGCTTCAGAGGATGCGGGGACCGCAGAGTGGCTGCTCAGATGATGTGAAAGAGATGGTCCTGCTTCTGCTCAGCTACTTTGAAGAGAAGGAGGAGTCCATGCTTCTCTGTGTTGAAGATACATGTCTGGCAGATGAGGTACAACTGGAGCAAGTGTCTCTGACACCCACTATTATCGTGTGTGGTAAGTCTGTTTCATAGCTCTCTCTCTCTCTTTTTAAGTGCACTTTTTATAGAATGTCATGTGACTGCCGTGTTTATTGATATAACCTGTTAAATAATTTGTTGACAGGACAGTCCTGCTATTCCTCAAGAAGATACACGCTGAGTATTGATCGGAACCTCGTCAGCACAAACATATCCTCCTTCATTTTTGCACTGTGCCTCATGTTCGGGAGCTACTACAATTTCAACATCCATTATCCATGTGAGCTGGCTTCCACTTTAGAGTTTCTTCAGAGGCGAACAAATATGGCTTTGTTATTTCTCATAACTGAGACTCTGGGATCTGGAGTCTGGCTTTGATGTGGTTCGAGTCCAGGTCTGGCTCTGAGTCTCGGTCGGCTTTGGAGCCGGTTTCAGTTGTTTTTTCTGTTTTTTGTTGTTGTTGTTTTTTTTTTTTTGTTTGTTTTTTTTTTTTAAAATACATTAACAGTCTGAATCCGGGTCCAAGCCTGGCCGAGACTCAGGGCTAGACCAAGCGTCAACTGACGTCTGACTACCTATAACCTTTGCTTTGGATTTTAACAATGCTAAAGTGTGACATATCACTGCAGAAGGGTGCCAATATTTTTGACCATGCATTGTTCACTTCCCCACAGCATTTTGGTTATACTTTGTCTTGAACGTGGTCATGGCCATGACTGTGTGTATATATGTATATACTTAATTTTTACTTACTTTGTACGTGTATTTTAACTGATCAATTATAAAAATGCTTAATAAACTTTTATATGATTGTTATTCTACAGGTGTTTCTTCTCCATAAACCCAGAAAAAGGAACCAAAGTAGAGAACAAAAACTCAAAGCGTCGTCTCAGTGTGAACCCTCGAGTCCTCACCCTGATTCAGGATCTCGCCGACCACGAGTGGCGCTAAGCCTAAATCTTGACTCTCTGTGGACTTTTAGTTTTACTTTGTTAATTTTGTTCCACAATGTGTACTGGAACCTTTTACTGGTCGAATGCATGAAGCCAATTCATGAAGATGTTCTTTCTTTGTAGGAATGTTCTTTATTTACATAAGAAAAGAAAAAAACAACATGCTGCTACTGCAGTGTTTTTAGACCACATGTGTAGGTGTGTTTCACCATGTGGTTTTGCTGATGTTTTCTTACCAGGGCCATGGTTGTGGTGACAGCAGGGTGCGTGTTGCGTTGCACGGTGATTATGATCATTTTTGGCACAATATGTGGGGTTTTTTTTGTTTTAAAGTCTTAACAGGTTATTTAACTTTTTCTGGTGGAGGGTCTAACAAATGCTTGTTTCATGAACATGGTTCTTGCTTTGCAGGAATGTTCCACAGCTTTTATAGCCGATATTTTGATTGAATTGTGTAGTTGCTGTGTGCCTTGCATATTGTGTTAGTTGGAAAAATGGATCCATTTGCTGTCATTTTGCGAATGTGGCTGCAAAATAAATTTCCCAAAAGTGATATTTTCCTCTCTTGTGTTTTCTCAAGATGTATTTTTGCATGTTTGGGTGTAGGTGTAGCAGTAAGAAATTTGCTGGGTTATGGTTAAAATTTTACATTAAAACATATAATATTCAGCATAGATTTTGTGTATAATTTACAGAGCAGCTCCATTTAATATGCACAGTTTCACCGTAGTTCTACCATTTTAAATTAGTTCTTTGTACGATATTTCCCTGTTAATTTTGCAGTTAATGATCCACAAAAAGCATTTATTACTTGTAAAAGATACAGGAAATAGTGTATTTATATATCACATCTATGTGTGAAATTAACTTCTTTTTCCTGTAGATTTAACAGTTTTAATCTGAGGTTCATTCACTGTAAATCAATTTACAAGTTGCATCTGTAAAGCGCTTTTACAGGAAGTCCCTGGTAACCCCAGCTGCCAGGGTTTTCCTGTAAAAACAGCACTTTTTTTTTTTTTTTTTTTTTTTTTTTTTACAGTGTATCTTCCCTTTGGCTTCACCTGCACAAGTGCCAAGGTAGGTCTCCCCTGCGTAATTGCTTTTCCCTTCGTCCGGAGCACGCGCTGGGCTGTTCAAATCACGGACAAACAGTATCCCACATTCTTGATTTTTAGTTCACAAACACTTGTTGTAATGACTAACTACTCCTGACATTTTGGAGATGTTAGCTCTTTATACAGTAAAGTTACAGTGGGATACAAATAACATCAGGCTGATCCTGCCACAATTTGTTCCCCGTTCAAATCACGGACTAACAGGATCCCACAGCTGTTTATGTTTTTGAACCCATTTTGCACAGAGAGGCATTTTTTGAAAAATGTATTGATAGCAATGTTGAATATTATTACACAGGGGAAAAACAACTACATGTAAAATAATCACACTGTGATGCCTCTGCCTTTCTAAATGGAGGGACAGGAACTGCGTGTGTATATGTAAGCTGTAAAACCTGAAGATAGTCATATTAACAGTATTTTGTCTCTATCTGCCATTCTGCAATTCATCTCATGTAAACAATAACATGGCGCACAGCGTGACGTGAAAAAAGGCACATCCCTTTGATGTTGCGTGATAAACTCTGTATTCATCGTCCATGCATAAACGGTTGGAGGATGCGTTTGTGCGTGTGTGTGCGTGGGGGGGGTTCTTAATGAATTTTGAAGCCTCCTCAGGTGAAGAAAATCTGTGCCTTGCTCCATTATGTTTTATTTCTAGAGTGGCAGGGTAGAGCAGGGAGTATTCCACTCCTCTTTCCCTCAACTCCAACTTGATTTGTTTAAAGGACACACGCCGGTCCATGGTTAGTCAGGAGTAATCCGAAAAAAAACATTATCTTCGCCCCACGCCATAGAATCTGGCCTTTCTCTCTGGCCACCCGAAGAATGCATTCTTAAGCACATAATTACTTCAGTAACTTGAGAGAGCTGATCTAGATACAATATTGATGTCGAGCTTGTAGTTTTGGGGTCCTATGTTGGCTGAGAGAGTCCTGTGCCTCTACCTAGTCCACAAATAGAAAAAAAAATCTCTGGTGTTTGTTCACTGAGTCCTGAAAAATCTGTGGAGGGTCTCGTAGGCTGACAGATGTTGAGGTTTCCTTTTACTATGAAAAATAAACTGAGACCTGCTTTACAGTTAGGGTTTCCAGAGAGGATCTGCACACTCTGATACAGACATGCTCTGTTGAATAAGGGGTGACACCTTGCAGTGTGGTCAGAGTCAAAGACCAGCCATCTGTGATAAATGTCTGCTAACAGAATAGTTCTGGTGACTAACTTTGCTTCTGCAGATTTGTTGTTTGTTTGTATTGTTTGCTGCCCTGATTGGGGAGTCTCTTCTAACTGAGCTGGTCACACACTAAACCAACACATCACATAATGATGGTGACTGTGAAGTTCACCATGCAAGAAACGACAGAGTTTATATGTTCATACACAAATTTGTAGTAACCAAATCAGTTTACAATTAAATGTTTTAATTTTTTCTAACAGAAAATAAATGCAATAAGTTAAAAAGCCATAAATATTTCTTTATTCCACTAATCTGATCAGACACGTTGGTGAAGAATTACAGAATTTCCCCATGTTGTTCTTTACGTGTGAAAACACTGCACTGAAACTGATGGGAAATACAAAAGGTTTCTTCAACCTGATAGTAAAGTGTCAGACGCAACAGTGTCTATGAATTCTAACACTGAAATGACATCAGGAGCTCACAAAGCTTTTAAATTAGAGTAACACTTAAGGTCAGTGGATTAGATTGAGGAGAGGAAATAATTCCACTGATCTCTGTTAGTTTCTGATCTTTCTTCTTTTTAAACTTTTTGAAAGTAGATGGTGCAAACAAACTGTATCAGGCCTACCTCATAAGAATAAGAACATGTTACCTAATTATAGCCTTACTAGATCTCGTATTGTCTTTTTAAAGCCACACTTACAAACACAAAGTAAAAGAAGGTGAAGGAATTTATAAAAACAGAATTACAGATAAACTACTTACTGTTTTGGGCTCTCTGTCCTTCCCCTGGATGATAGGTTTGTGGTAGTGAAGCATGAATCTCTCTGGGGACTTTGTGTTTGAGTAAAAATTTGCCTGTTGTTCTTATGAACCCTGTGTCACATGTGTTTAGCTGGTTTCAGCTTCATGTTTGTTTTCTTTTTTGTCCCTGTCAAGTTTGTGCATCTTAGTCTCTGTCTCAGTGTTTGTTTCCTGTTTTATTTCTGTCTTATTTTGGCCCTTTGTGCATTTAGAATAGAATAGAATACTTTTATTTGTCAATTTCTTCAAATGTACTTGCCATACAAAGGAATTGAAATTACGTTTCACACTGTCCCATGCGTAGACATTGACAACAATAAGGTGCAGATGCACAACAAAAACAGCCCTAACAATAAAGTAATAAATAGTAATATAATAATATAAATAGTGCTAAAAGAAATACTAAAAATATATATATAGTTGCAGGTGTGTGCAATTGCAATGCAAGTCAGGAATGTTTTCAGTTCTTGGTTCAGAGAGTGTTTCTTTGTTGGAGAGTGTGCGTGGGTGAGGGGGAGTAGAGTCCAATCTGTCTTCCTATACTTCTGCCAATCTGGTGATTCTGCTGGCTGGGAGCCGGGAGGGAAGAGAGTTCAGCAGTCTCACAGCCTGGTGGATGAAGCTGTTGGTGAGCCTGGTAGTGCGGGAGTGGAGACTTCTGTATCTCTTTCCAGAGGACAGGAGGCTGAACAGACAGTGCGCGGGGTGGGTTGCATCGTTGACAATTGTGATGGCTTTGCGGGTGAGGCGAGTGGTGTAAATGTCTTGCAGGGAGGGGAGTGGTACACCAACTATCCTCTCAGCTGTTCTCACAATGCGTTGTAGAGCTTTTCTGTTATAGTCAGTGCAGCTACCGCCCCACACAGTGATGCAGCTGGAGAGGATACTTTCAATAGTGCCTCTGTAGAATGTAGTCAGGATGGGTGGTGGAGCACTTGCCCGCTTGAGTTTGCGCAGGAAGTAGAGGCGCTGTTGTGTTTTCTTGGCCAGTGATGCTGTGCTGGTGGTCCAAGAGAGGTCCTCACTGATGTGCACCCCCAGGAACTTGGTGCTGCTCACCCTCTCCACCGCAGCGCCGTCGATGGTCAATGGGGGGTGACAGGTGTGGCCTCTCTGGAAGTTGACAATAATCTCCTTGGTCTTACTGACATTTAGCAGGAGGTTGTTGTCTCTGCACCACGTGGTCAGGAGCTCAACCTCTTTCCTGTAGTGGGTCTCATCGCCCTTGGTGATGAGCCCCACCAGCGTTGTGTCGTCCGCAAACTTCACAAGGTGGTTGGAGCTGTAGGTTGGTGTGCAGTCATGTGTCAACAGGGTGAAGAGCAGAGGACTGAGCACACAGCCTTGTGGAGCCCCCGTGCTCAGGGTGATGCTGTTTGAGACCTTGTTGCCCACACGCACCGCTTGAGGCCTCTGGCTGAGGAAATCCAGCAGCCAGTTGCAGAGGGAGGTGCTGAGGCCCAGTCTGTCCAGTTTACAGATGAGTTGTTGTGGTATTATGGTGTTGAATGCAGCGCTAAAGTCTATGAACAGCATTCTCACATATGAGTCTTTCTTGTCCAGATGAGTTAGGGCTGGGTGGAGGGCAGAGCAGATTGCATCCTCTGTGGATCGTTTCGCTCTGTATGCGAACTGGTGTGGGTCCAGGGTGGGAGGTAGGGTGGATTTGATGTGTGACATGACTAGTCGTTCAAAGCACTTCATAATAATGGGTGTCAGTGCCACGGGGCGGTAGTCATTGAAACAGGCTGGGGATGGTTTCTTTGGCACAGGTATGATGGTGGCAGTCTTGAAGCATGATGGGACAGTGGCTTGCCTCAGGGAGGTGTTAAAGATGTCTGTGAAGACATTCTTCAGCTCCTCTGCGCAGTCTTTCAGCACACTACCAGGGATGTTATCTGGACCCGCTGCTTTCCGGGCGTTGATGGTGATGAGTGTCCTCTTCACGCTGGCAGCAGACAGGCACAGAGGCTGGTCGTGTGGAGGTGGTGGTGTTTTCTGTGGGCGTGTGTTGTTCTGTGCTTCAAATCGTGCAAAGAAGCTGTTCAGGTTGTTGAGCAGAGTGGTGTCGCTCTCACAGCTACGCGCTACAGGCTTGTAGTCTGTAATAGCCTGGATGCCTTGCCGTAGGCTTCTTGCGTCCTTGCTATCATTGAAGTGGGAGGTTATCTTGTGTGTGTAGTCCTGTTTCGCTTTCCTGATGCCACGGGACAGGTTGGCTCTCGCTGTTCTCAGGCCTATTTCATCCCCAGCTCTGAAGGCCTTGTCTCTGGCCTTCAGCAGCCTGTGGACATCTCCTGTTAGCCATGGCTTCCGGTTGGCTCGAGTTGTGATACTTTTCACTTGTGTTACATCATCAATGCATTTGGTGATGTATGAGCTCACCGTGTCTGTGTACTCCTCGATGTCTATGATGTTATTGTAGGTGGCTGCTTCCTTGAATATGTCCCAATCAGTTGACCCAAAGCAGTCTTGAAGAGCAGAGGTGGCCTCCTGTGGCCACACTCTTACCTCTTTCATAACAGGTTTGATGACCTTCACTCTCTGTCTGTATGCTGGCATTAGCATAACAGTGAGGTGATCAGAGGTGCCGATGTGGGGGAGGGGGATGGCTTTGTATGCTCCTTTTTCCTGTGTGTAGACCAAGTCCAATATGTTGTCTCCCCTTGTTGGAAAATGTACATGCTGATGAAACTTTGGGAGAACAGTTTTAAGATCAGCATGATTAAAGTCTCCTGCGAGGATGATGAAACCGTCTGGGTGTGCTGTTTGTTGCTCACTGATGGCCTGATACAGTTCGTTCAGCGCCGCATTTCTATCGCTGTTGTTGCTAGATGGAGGTATATAGGTAGCGACCAACAAGATCGAACTTACCTCCCTGGGCAAATAGAAAGGGCGACACTTCACGATCATGAACTCCGCCAGTGATGAGCAGTGTTTGCGTACTACAGTGGCATCACGACACCACTCGTCACGGATGTAAACACAGACCCCGCCACCTCGGGTCTTGCCTCCGTCTATGAGAGCCCTGTCGGCTCTGTAGCATGCTAGCTGCTCCAGTTCTATGGCCGAGTCCGGAATGTTGTCATTAAGCCATGTCTCGGTGAAAACTAGCACACAACAGTCACTTACTTTGCGATTCGCTGATCTCAGAAGTCGTATGTTGTCCATTTTATTGTCCAGAGATCGTACGTTGGCTAAGAGGATCGATGGTATGGCTGGGCGAGTTGGCTTAGCCTCAAGCCTGACTCGGACTCCTCCGCGCTTGCCCCGCTTCCTTGTCCTAGCGCACCGCTTTCGACGCCTCCTTGCCCGGGGAGGGTTAGCAGGCGAGTCCGGTGAGTTGCTAGGCCAGCTAGCAGGCTGTCGCAGAAATCCTATCTCCCTTAGCATCTCAACGTTAGTGTTCAAAACTTGGCAAATCTTGCTTCTCTGAATGTGTAAGAGAGCCTGACGACTGTACACATATTCCGACGTGGACTGGCGAGAAACACTTGCAGAAAGACACTTACTTGACGAACAAAACATCGCATTTTCAGGAGAGCGTGAGGTCGCTGCGTCTACACGCGCCGCCATAAATGTGGATTTTCTGCTTCAGAAGATAAAGGTCAGTTTTGCGACCTTTAGATAAAGGTGTCACCATGATGAGCAAAGCAAGGCTTCATGAAAGATTTGAAGTGTTTGTGCCCCTCCCTTCCTTTCCTCCCCATCTCCAGCTGCCTCCCCCTTCCCGCTCCACCACAACCACCCACACATGCAGGACCTTGGAGTAGGGGTATGTCACCAGGGTGCAGAGGAGGCTACCCCCCTCTGTCCCCTTCTGGCTGCCTCTGCCTCAATTTTATCCCACAACTTAGACATTCACATTACTCACACTCTCATTACACATACATATAGGATCTTGGGGGTGGGCACGATACATGGAATCCAAATTACCATCAGGGTGTACACCTCACCCCTGGCGTCGTTGCCCACCTCTCAATTTTAAATACACGTAGACATTGAGGGCTAGCAGGAGGGACTATGCATTTACCTGCTGCTCTCTGGCAGGTAGCTCCATGCCCTCCTGGGTTTTAAATGCACCTTAGAACACACATGCATCAACACCACAATGAGCGGGTGGAGGGAAGTTTGGAGTCTTCTCTCACCCCCATTCTCTGCGGCCTGCTGGAGCGGGGGGGCTAGGAGGAGGAGTTGGCCGTCCGACTGCGGTCTGGAGGGTGGGGCCTCCCTGCTGCTGCGGAGTCGGGGCGGTCTGCCTCCCCCCACCGCAGGGAAAAGGGTAACACCACCTGGGTCTGGGTGTAGTTCCCCCCTCCAGGGGCAAGGGTACCTAGACCTGGTTCGTAGAGTACGCTTGGGGAGTGTGATCGTGTGTACAGCGTCTCTTCATGTCTGTCTCCACGTTGGTGTGGAGTAAGTGCATATGAGAGCATGAGGGTGGGAATGGATGTTTGTATCTGTGTGTGCCTGTATTTCTGTGTCTATATGTCAGGTTGGGTGTCAGGCGCCACCTCTCTGGGGACATCTTAGGCCCTCCAAGGTTTGGAGGCCTTTCTCCCCCCACCACCACTTCCCCTGCCAGTGGCAGACTCCCTCAGACATCGTTGGTGGTTCTTTGTGTCCGGGGATGGGCGTCCGGGTACACACCGGCTCACTCCTTGGCGGCCGCTTATCGGGGCCTGGAGCCTGGGGCTCGCTCGGGCCACTTCGGAGTTGGGTGCCCCCGGCCTCTCGGCCTGGGGCTCGGTCACTCAGGCACAGCTGGCTGCCGGCGGAGCTCACGGGCACGTCACTGCAACTCCCCCTGGCTTCTGCTCCGCGGCTGCTGAGTGAGCCCTCATCTGGGACTCTCCTCAGCTCTTACTGGGACAGTGGCGCGGCTGCCCCTCTGTTGGTCTTCCTTGGTCTCTTGTGTTCTGGGGGCCTCTGGATGTCTGGAGTTTTGATCTCCTCCATACCTGCTTCATGCCCTGGAGGACGGGGCTGTGGCCCCCCCACACCCTCTAGCAGATCATTACATGAAGGAACCTTTTAAAAAAAACAAAAAAACAAGCGCGTCCATGCTCACAGGTGTACACATGGGTGATCACACCCACAAACTACACCCTTTTTGGCTCCTACCTCAAAGCACACTGTGTTCTGTTGATCTTATGTGCTGCACAATAATGTTTAATATTTAGTATTTACTGTCATATTCCCATATATCATTGTGATGTTGTTTATTCTATTACTCTTGTTCTCTTCTGCTTGTTTTCTTTTTTCTTTCTCAGCAGGTGATCCAGGTGATCGATATATGCATTTTTTTTCTTTTTTTTTTCTGCCTGTTCTGTTGGTTTATGTTTTTTGCCCTTCTCCCCCGTCCCTCTTCTCAGCTGTTTCTCTTTCCCTCTTTCTTTCTCCCCTTCTTTCCCCCAGTCAAGTCTGTCTCGTATTCAGTAAGTGAAAATAAAATAAACAATAAAAGGTGAATCAAATGGACCATTACGGCAAGGCTGGGATGGTCAATTTGGTAAAGTAAATCACAACAATTCTGATGGCAAAAGAGCCAAACGGGACAGGCAAAAAAAAAACAAAAAAAAAACAAAAAAACATTTTAGCGTTTTAAAGAGAGAGATTAGACATGATATTATGATGAAATTCCGTCATTTCCTGTACTTTCCCAGATTACTTCACTTCAGTATGGTTTATGGAACAGTAGTGATGTTTAATACCAAGTAACATTCAGACAGGTATTGGCAATACTGATCTGATATTTTTGTATCAGTATGCACTACAATTTCAACAAATGAGACTTTGTCTTTATTCCCGTCATTTAAACACAGACACAAAAACCTAGACATAAGTCACTTTCCAAAATTCAGCACCAGTGCTACACGCAGCCAACAGCTCCACATTTCATTTGTACCTGGATAGATAGTGCCTGCCTGCAGCACCAAAGGACTCCGCGAGCTATGTTTGTCTCGCCCCAGCAGCACCTGTCCCTCTCCTCCTCTTCAGTTTGCCTCATCATAAACTCATCATCATATTCTGTGTTATAATTTACTTTTGTTTCTGTTTGACAAGGTTTGCAGTCTACAATTTTTAAGCTACATTTGTCACAAACCGCGTCTCGGCTGTTAGTGGAGCTGAAATAGCTCCACACATGACTCCACTCATCAACTGAGTGAGCGAGCACAAGTGACCTGTGACGCATTTACACAGCTGTATTTCGCAGATCACTATGACAGGCGGAAGAAGAAGTAGTTCTTACCAATCATTTAGACAATCCTTGTAATACAGCTACTGTGTTCCTGTTACTCATAAAGTACAAATTTACCACAAAGTACCAAAATATATATTTTTATGAGAATCGATTCTAAAACATAAATATCTGGTATCGGAGTAATTGATATTTTGTATTATATTTATATTTAGTATTGATCCGCACTCCACTAGTTTATGGCAGTGGCTTCTTTCAGGGCATGCAAGGCAAGCAGTGCTTGTCTAGTGAAATCAAAAGCAGACATTAATTAAAGCAAATTAAACCATCTTGTTTCACTACACATAGCATTCTGTCATTAAATTTCTCTCATGGCTGTTTGCATTCATGCATTACTGCCATCTTGTGACCACAGATGGTTATTGTTACTAGAAACAGAATTATTTCTGCGTGGTAAGAGTATGGATTAGGCGTTCTCAGGAAAGTGTCCATGGCTGGTTGACGACGGCTGGAATTTCTCAAGCTTAGAGCCAGCAGCTTACAGTTCTTTGTTTGGGCTTGTGCACTGGGGATAAACCTCTGGTCTGATGATTAGCATGCAGGGCCAACTGCTGCTGGCTTTGCATCTACTGATCTGAGCTGTGTTTAGCGACAAAACAGAGCTGGAATTGGCAAGTAGATGGAAACTCTATTATCATGATAAAAGATGAGCTTTCTCTTACTAACCACTTTGGTCAACATATCCAACATGTAAGAAAGTTTGAATCAATCATTCAGAACATTATAATGAAAACTATGATGATGGCGAGGGGAACTAATGCTCTGTTTGGCTTAATAAAACCACCAGGTGAATAGGTGCAGGTTCCCCCAGCATTTCATTACTTTATGTAGAATTTCAGATTAACTTGTCTGAGGAATCACTTGGTTTACCAAATTTACAAAGTTCAGCTGGTTTGCTAATACACCACCTTCGTTTTTCATTCAGTTTTTTCCCCACTATAGATATTGACAGCTATGTCACACAGTGCTCAAACGATGAGCACTGTGCACTGAACAGAATATGAATTATTTAAAACAAGCTCAATGCTCAGCAATAGTAATGCTAGTAATACTGTAGGAATACAGTAACACAGTAAACCATATAACACCAATGTGGAACGTTTTTCTGCAGGAGAAGTACTTTCATTTCATTATCTTACATAATGTTTGCCAGTAATACAGTTCTGAAGTATGTATAGAAGTATGTATATGTAGAATATGGCATGTGTAGTCAAGTATTTTTATAGTGTTCTGTTGTTTGTTTTGCTTAAGTATTGCTTACAGTTCTATAGAGTGCAGAGACATGAAGGGGGGGTTACATCCGCTAATTTTCTGTACATGCTACTGGTTTATGGTATATAAGTATTTACTTTCAACTTAAGTGGTTAAATGCTGCAATTCGGGCATGTTAAAGCAATGGATAACATATACCACATGGATGCAGCAAGCTTTGGCAGCTGTGATGTTTTTTTGTTTTTTTAATTACATTATGTTATTATGTAGTTTGATTAGCGAGCTGAAGTCATAAAATACATGTAAGCTAAATAGTGCTAACTAACAGACTCATAAAATTATAGAGTTCCACTGTGTAATTTGTATCACACATCGAGCCATGTTCTTGGTGAGACAGTTTTTATTAGCATGCTTCAAATTGCACCAAACTTGGTGGAGAGGTGAAGTTTAGTGATGATAATGAGCAAGTAACTAATTATCATCAGTAGTTGTTTTAGCAGATCACAAACAAGTACTGGTGATGGTTTAATTAAGATTGCACGCTAATGCTGTAAAGTTGGATGTCTATTGCACTTTTGCTTTTTTATTCACCTCTCGCTCTTGTGTGGAAATTATTGGTTTGGAACATTTAGGCAATTTCTAAATTTAGCATCACAATACATGTAGCATGTGCAACATTTCCCCAAAATTGTTTTGTCACTGCTTCCCAAAGTGCAAGAATCCAGTATGACAAGATAATGTACTCCACGTTGAATTGTGTCATTTCAGCCTCACAAAACTACCCTGTTAGATATATGAGAAAAACTGATGCGAGCTGTCAAACACAGAGACGCTTAACATCCTGTAAGGGGAAATTCTTGGTGGAAACAGAGAGTTCTGGTCTCACTTTTTGCTTCATCTCAACTTGAAAAGTTTTGGCTGACGGCAGTTTGAAACCCGAAATAGACGTGGAGCTCTTAGCTGAAACAGATGCACATGTTGTGAGACAAAAAGAAGAAAGAAAAAAAAATAATGAGGTGTTTGTGCTTGTATTGACGATTCAAAACAATCTGAAACCATCTCCACAGTGGCACCTGCTGGACAATTTGGCTATTGTCATCTCTTGATCATATTCTCTGAAATGGTGACACAGACAAGTTCTGCACAACTCCAAACAAAACCACTTATCATACCAGACCATCCATAACTCTGATCATCACATTTTGGAGAAATCCTCAAAGAAACAAGGCACCTTGCCTTTTATTGGATAGTAATAGTGAAAATGAAGAGTAAAGTGCAGAGGAAGAGGGAGACGGGGAAGACATGCAGCAAAGGGCCGCAGGTTGGACTCGAACTCAATTCGCTGTTTTCCACTGAGCTAAACTGGCCCCCGTGTTTGGTTGACTTTTAGGTTTTCTAGCACTTCTAGTTTTACTAAACTGAAAAGTAACTGAAAACGGCTAAATCACCAAAACACACACTTCACAGAGGAGGAGCAAGCAGCCACCAGACAAAGCTCACCAAGGTGGGAGAGTTGACAGGACACACCCACACAAGGTCATTAAAAATTCCCCTCTCGCCCCTGCGGGCGGTCTATCGTTTAAGGTCCTCTACCAGAGGCCTGGGAGCTTGAGGGTCCTGCGCAGTATCTTAGCTGTTCCTAGGGCTGTGCTCTTCTAGAAAGATCTCAGATGTTGATCCTGGGATCTGCTGGAGCCACTCGTCTAGCTTGGGAGTCACTGCACAAAGCACTCTGATTACCACTGGGACCACTGTTATTTTCACCCTCCACATCTTCTCTGAGCCCTTGGTATTTCTCCAGCTTTTCGTGTTCCTTCTTCCTGATGTTGCTGTCATTCAGAAGTCCCACAGGATCTTAGCTCGGTCATTCTCAACTACCTTCAACTCTCCCAGTTTGACTTCCAGGCCACACTCAGCACAGATGTTTCTGTATACTACGCCGGCCACTTGGTTATGGCGTACCGTGTAGATGCCTGCTAGCACCTTGCACCCTGCTGTTATGTGCTGCATTTGTCATGAACAGGCTGTGTGCTGGCATTGGAGGACCCAAATGCAGACTTTGGCTACGTTCACACTGCAGGGGAAAGCGCATCAAATCTGACTTTTTTGACCCTATGCGACCCATATCCGATCATGGTATGACAGTGTGAACAGCACAAATCCAATATTTTCAAATCCGACCCAGGTCACTTTCGTATGTGGTACTGAATTCGATACATATCTAATGTTTTAGAAAGCGACTGCTGTTTGAATGGCCATGTCACCTTAAATCCATCTTCTACTTCACTGACACAAGACAGACGCCAATTATCAGCGCCGGAGAAGAGCCCGAGAAGACATCGTGAACGCTTCCTGGCCATCCCGTGTAGATGTCAGTGAAACTGTTGGGAAGACAATGTTGGAGAAACATGAACATTTTATTTGTACTGTATAATCTGCAGATTCTGACAGAAATCTGCAACTATCCTTTGAAGCACTGCTCCTCTAAAACAGCAATAAGGATAATTATTAGGCCATATGTAAATAACAAAATAACTTTAAAACTTAAAGAAAAATTGGGAAACGTAAAGTCCGAAACAAGTCTTTATATTAAGGGCCATCATTCAAACAATACTGTTTGGTCTGAGTCTAAACAGAGCACGTTGTTTTATTTGTAGTGTGAACAAGCAGACAAAGAAATCGGATTTGATCAAAAAATCGGAATTAAACATTAAGACCTGCAGTGTGAACGTAGCCTAACAGAGGCGAAGAGTAAACAAAAAAACCCCACAGCTTTATTTGCTGGATGAGAGCTACACTAGGAAATAATATAACCTAACACACAGCAAGGGAAACATGGGGCTTAAATATACTGAGGGATAATGAGGGAATGAGACACTGGAGGAGAGCACAGCTGGGAGAAATGAAATGTGACGGGACCAAGGGGAGGCAAAACTTGAAACACTGGCATGAGACAAGGGAACGTCAAAGTAAAACAGGAAGTATAACACAAAGATGTGGACTTGACATTGAACAAAGGGAACACGGAGCACAGAGACAGGAGTGAAAGAAGACATGACTGATTGGGGAACAAGATAATAAACATGAAGACTGAACTAAACCTACCTAACTGAGAACTGTTTCAGGCAAAACCCAGCAGACTACTGTGTTTATACCAAGGAGGCAGAACATGGCAAGGTGATCACCTGGGTGGATAATTGCAGCTGGCAATGAAAAGGTAATGAAGGATGTGAAAGAAATGCTTTCAGTCCGATTTAAAATGAAAGACTTGGGCAGACTTCAGCATTTTCTGGGTATTGATTTCACTCAGTCTGAGGGATGTATAACAATGTCACAAGAAACATATGTCAATAAGATACTGATGAGGTTTAACATGCAGAACTGTAAACCCAGAGTAACTCCCTGTGATCAAAGGTGAGAGATGTGAGGACGTATAGAGAGGCTGTAGGCAGTCTTATATACCTCACATCAGGTACCCGTCCCACCTGTCAGTATATTTGTATTTGTATCTATTATTGCTCTTAATTGGTTCTGTGAAGCACTTTGGCATACCTCTGGTTTTTAAATGTGCTATATAAATAAAGTTTTATTGTATTGTGTTGTAGAGCACAAACTAAGTATTTAAATCAGAATAAAAACAAAATGCTGAACTATCCATTTTTAAACTAATTTTAAAACCAGCATTTATTTATTTTTTCACATTTTTAAATGCCAACATCAAGCCATGTGACAAAATATTTCAAAATATATCTAAAAATTCACAATACATTTAAGCTTCATGTGTAACAATTAAAGCTCTCAAAGTGCGGCCCTGCAGGCTGATGGTGGCCCTCGACTGTAACCAGAGACATTTCATTGATCAACAGTTCAAGTTAAACTGTGACTCAGTGCAGAACAACATTTCTATTTAACCTCTTCCATTGCAGCAGTCAGGGCAGTGTCGACCTTCCTCACAGTGTCAGAAAGCTGCTGTCAGCTCACACCTTACTGATGGCTGACTGCAAAACTACAAACCAAAGCGAAAATGAAAAATCAGCAACATAAACCAATATCATGTGAACACACACATTTAAAACACTAATAGTTACTGAGTTTTTGTGAGTTTTTTTCTTCCTGTGACGCTTTTAATCACATGTTGGCACCTTTAACAAAATCCTTTCTCAGCATAACCCATTTTTTAGTTCGTCTCACACAAAGAGAAATTTGTTTGACTCTTTCTGCTCTTTGGCCTGAACAGTTATTCTGACAAAGAGAAGCATCAGCGTTTGCAGTGGATTAGATGCAGTGAAATAAAAGGGTAAGTGTGCTGTCGCAAAAGGCAGGCTTCACAACACCCACTGCCAAATTCAAACATACAAAGGTCTCAAAGTGCATTAAATACTATCCCTAGCTTTCGTTTTTGAAATAATTTTGTGCTTCACGAACTTGGTGCAAAGCTGGATTATTCAAAATGAGGTGTCAGCCAGGGGCAGGGATAGCTCAGTAGGTAAAGTGATCGGAAGGTCGGCGGTTCGAATCCACTTAACGGCTACCCTGAGGTACCCCTGTGCAAGGTACCGTCCCTACACACTGCTCCCCGGGCGCCTGCTTAGTGGGCTGCCCACTGCTTCACTGAGTGAATGGGTCAAATGCAGAGGAAAACAAGTAATTTCCCCATGGGGATCAATAAAGTATCCATTATTATTATTATACCTATGACAAGCTATGACACATTCTTTATTTATTTCTAACTACCGAGTTAGAATAAAGAACACAAACACAACAGCACTACATTATTGAGCTTCATACCCCTGAACATTTTTACAATTTCATGCCCCAACTTGGATTAAAAACATGGTTTTGAACCACGATTATTCACACACGTGTCCCTGATGAATGACTGCTCAGATTTTTTCAACACTTTCAATGTGGGGTGCATGGGTACACATTTGGGGTGCTGTAAACTGCACACAGATGATACCAACGCTTTGGCCTGTTATGAGCCCTTTAGTATTGCCACCATGTTCCCTCTAATTTTTCATGTGTCTGAGCGAACACACAAACTCCCTGAGCGGTCCCGTGGACCACTGTGAGCAACAGCAGACGTGTGACTGTGGTCACGCCAGCAGTGAATCCATCCAAGTTACATGGTTTATTAAAATAATCAAATTACAGCATTTACATTTATGTTAGACTACTTTTAATTAACTGCTTTAGCCCACTTACAATGAAAATTTGAAAAAAAAAAATAAATTTGTTCATGACCTGTGTAGTATGTTAACACTATTGGAAGTAAAAATAACTTGAACTCCAATTTTCAAAACACAACTTTCTTTTTTTTTCTTTTTTCTGTTTTTTTTTATAAAGCTCTGACTTGTATTATGAGTCTGTGGTGTGGTTGAGAGTCCTGTAACTCTGTCTGCAAATACAGTTTATAATGACCAATGTTGGGCAATTAATTACATAGTTACTTCTTCAAAAAAGTTATTGAGTTTTGCAAACAACAACGTTTTTTGCAGCTGTTTATCAAAAAATGCAGCCAAGGCATTTTTTAAATAAACATTTCAAACTATTTACAGAACAATCCGGTGTTCTGCATCAAATTTGATGCCACACAAATTATTTGTGCCACTCCAAAACAACACACTAACTTTAGACTCCAAACAAACGTCGCAAATCTCTCATATCTCAAAACACCGCTGTCACTTCTAAAACCTCCCCCCCTTCCTAAACAACTAAATGCCATGTTGCCATATCATTTTTTTGATTGGTCGACATAGTACATTTTTCCAACAATAAGAAAGGGTGGGGTTATTTTTGGTTTTGGTTTTGCAGGCGGAGAGAGAGCTTTCCTTATAAAACGCAGTTTTTACCGTTTCTTCCTGCAGTAAATATAAATACAATCAATGGCAGTATTCAGGAAAACAAAGAAACAAACATTGCATATATATATATTATAACTGCTCCTGAAGGTTTTTCATGTTCGAAGTAGAATAAAGGGCCATGCTCCAACTGATGTTCAGCCAGTATTTTAATCTTCTTTTCACCAGCAAACACCGTGAAAAACTATGGTGAAATGATCAATGAAAAACACGGATATTACATCAGCAGAACAAAAATTACAACTCAAATAAAACATACACACGAAGTAAATGCACCAACATACCGTGTGCGCCTTTCTACTGAACATTCATGAGCAATTGTAGTCCATATCTTCTATATTTCCACCCTTTACACAGGCCAGCATTTTCTTTCTGGCTCGAGCCTTCAGTCTCCGGTGACACGTGCGCTTAATTGAGCCTCACCCCAAAGCATGCGCACCACAAAGCGCCACACTCAGGCCCACCAGTAGGTGGCGACAACACAACATGAATCCAGATTAAATACCAAATTTTGAACATTGCAATCACATAATAATTACATTCCAATGCGACAGCTACATATATATATATATTTTTTATCATAACTCTGGTTTCACATGCCTATCAACACAATTTAAAAACTGTTATAAAGTCCACACATCAAGTGTACTTGACTCTGCTGTGTGCTGTGTAAATGTGACTTTTGAGCTGGGTGAAATCCGTGAAGCAGAAATAATATATTGCATTGCTAATCATCGGTTGTGGCCAATCAAATTGTATGGTCCGACTATAAATAGTAGCTGCTATTTTGATTCATTTATTTATTTATTTATATTTATTTTTGGTTGATTAAGGCTGTTCGTACTACTGGTATGTTTGTGGAGTCGGATTAACCACAGAGGAGTATTTGATTTCCCGTTTCGGGTCTATTAATAAGTTGTGTTTTTACTCTGAAGGCCTAAAGTAGAGGTGACTGGGTGCCCTGGTGGTGGGATATTCCGTGGTTCGTGATTATTTATGCATTCGCCCACTGGTAATCCAGGCTCTGAATCAGTTAACAGTACACGTGCAAATACATGATTGCATCTTCTGATGTCTGTTTTAAATAGCTGTCAATAAATTCGTTATTTTACTCCCAATCACGGCTCTGGCTCAAGTGTTACAAACCTTAGAAACTATGTAAATGAACAGGAAGGCACTAACTATAGTTATATAGTTCATTTGCATAGTACATAGTATCTATAGATACTGTCTGTGTGAAACTCCCAGGTTGGCGTAGTCGGGTTTCCCCTGTGACTGTAAAGCTTTAAGCTTCCGATCGCCACAACACCATATTTGTGTTTGCAGAATCGATGGATTCTGGTCAGCTGTACATAGATAATCCTGACAATATACAGTAAACCCGAGTCTTAAAAAAACGGAATTAACTGAATTTGAATAAATAATAAACAAATTTATTCACCTGTGTTTGAGCCTCAGGCATGGCACCATGCCCCTCCCATGTTTTAAATGTACGTTAGAATAGCATGCATCGTCTTGATGCATTCTCAATCATCCAGGAAAGTAAATCTCCAAAAGTTGATTCTGTTCATCTGGACGTAGCGTTTTGTGGGAGAAACGTTTCGTCACTCATCCAAGTGACTTTATCAGTCTCAGCTAACTGCAGGTTTCCAATCTTATAAACAGTACATTTGCATAATGACTGAAACCAGCCCACTGAAGGAACAATGGGCTGGAAGGTCAGTTCCTTAATCAATTATGCAAATTCTCATGACCATTGATCAACACCACTGACCAAAACCCACTGATCAAAGACCACTGATCAGTGCATGGATCAACACAATAAGTGAGCGGGAGGAGTGAGGCGTGGGGTCTTCACACACCCCCGTTCTCTGTTCGCCATCTGGGGCAGGGGCTAGCCGTTTGGTCGGTGTCTGGGCTAGTGGGCTGACAAGACTGACACACTTTGTACAGTTACATCATAGTCACTGGTTACAACACATAGTGCCCCTCCCCTGCGACCCACGCACACACACACACACAGCAGCACTAACGAGGTAAAGTCCCTTCGCATGGTGGTAAAACAGGAAACGTAAAATACGAGCTTTATCGGTTTGTTTGTTCTGTCTCCAAACAGAAACCGTGAAAAGCAACAAAGCAGCATTATTAAACATGAAACCTATGACAGAAATATAGGCTACTCATGTGACTCCTCAAACAACTTACACGTTTCTAAGACAAACCAAGATTATTATTATTAGTAGTAGTATTAGTATTATTGTGTTGTATATTATTTATTGCTAGTTTCGTTTCGTTTTTGTATGGTCTGGCATAAGCATTTCACTGCATG
Organism: Diplotaxodon limnothrissa; assembly: GCF_057381915.1. Lineage (NCBI taxonomy): Eukaryota > Metazoa > Chordata > Actinopteri > Cichliformes > Cichlidae > Diplotaxodon > Diplotaxodon limnothrissa. Next base: position 38,514,567 of record NC_140598.1, on the reverse strand, counting down.
TCGCACTATGTATGATTGTCTATGTGACAAATACAAATTGAATAAAATTTTAACTTTTAGATTTGATCTAAAATGGACCAGGAGAACAAGTTGATTTGAATAATGTGTTCATTAGTTTGTTCTGTTGCGGTGCATCATAAAGGTGAGCTGTAAATGTAGCACATAAAACACTTTTCAAAAAATAAAGAATTATTTAAAATATTGTCAAACTCTGTTGCAGATTGTTCAGTTAATATATTTAAAACAGATGACGTTCATCACGCTGTACAGATCGTGTTTGATTGTGTGTGTTGAGCATTTTGCACACTTTTGTCACAAATATAAACATTTTTTAAGGAAACAACGACGAAAAGTTTTCATGAGACGGTTGCTTTACTTGCAAAAGATAACAGTGCATATTTGCATGTACACATATGGATGTCTTACAATTTTTCTACAATGTTTTCATCTTATCTATATTGTTTTTATTATATTATCCCTCTGTCCAGCACTTTGAACGACACTTGATGTCTTTTAACTGTGCTATAAAGATGACTTGACTTGACAATAGAGAAACGAGGAAGCGGTGTCCTTTGCGTCATTCTATTCTCATCCATAACCCGCGTATTGGGCCAAAGCCTAGCATAGCCTGTAACGTTATTATGAAGGACACATTTTATGAGTGAACTTGAGTTTAAGTGACTAACAGGTTTCTTTGAAAAATACTTTAATAAATATAAATTTCGTAACTGAAGTCAGTGAATTCCATGTTGATGCCAACTGTAATTTCAGGAATAGAAACAGCATGAAGATTGAAGTGTGAGCATAAGATTCAATTTTAAAGACACTACTAACAATAAGAATAAAGGAGCGAGCTCTTGGTGTGAGTGAGTGAGGTGGCTCTGAAAAGAGCCGTTGTTGGTAGGAGAGCGTGCAGCTTAAGCTCTCTCTCCACGGATGCGGCGAGCCAGCTGGATGTAGCGAACAGAGGAGACTCGCTGCTCTTAAAGTGTGTGACTGGCTGTGACGCGGTGCCGCTCCGGCTCGTGATTGGTGACGGGCTCCACGTGGAGCATCGCCCCGCCTCGGTGTGTGCTGCTCATTGGAGAAAAGTGCATTGAATTTGCGCGCTGCCGCAAGCCTCTCTGCGATTGGTGCGTGACGAATCCGCCCGCGCTCTGCGGAAATATAAGCGAGGCTTTGAGCGGATCGAGCCACATTTTCTCTTACTCTCGATGCTACGAAGAAAAGAACCAAAATGAGTGGACGCGGCAAGACTCGGGACTCATCAACAGAAAGTCCGGGCATGACTCCTGTGTTGCTGCTGGCAGTGTGTTTTCTCGGTGCGTGTGCCCTTTCACCTGTGGAGGACACAAACAGGCAGGAGCAGCTCCTCCTCAGGTCCCTGGGGCTCTCCGACAGGCCGAGGCCTGCAGGGAGCCTCCAGCCCCGGCGCCATGTCCCCTCCGCTCTCTGGAGGATGTTCCGGAGGGCCGAGAAGCTCCAGGCTCTGGAGAGCCAACCCTGCACGGTGTCAGAGTATGGAGTCCGCGGCAACATTGTCAGATACATCCAAGACCAAGGCAGGATGGTGTCTGGCTGGAGCAGCAGCTGTCGGGCTTGCCTGGAGAAGCATCTTTTCTTCAACATGTCCATCCTGCAGCCTGTGGAGATGCTATCTCTGGCTCAGCTGGAAATCAAGCTCCACTGGAAGCCCCTCAGTCCCGTGCAGCTGCTGCAAGGGTCCCAGGCCATTAGTGCCTCTCTTTATAAAGTGATCCGATCGACTTTGAAGGGAACTAATCCTAAGGCGAACCGCAGACTCCTGCTGTCCCAGTCGGTCCAGCTGCAGCCCGAGTCCACCTCCATCACCATGGATCTCACAGCGGTGGCAGAGAGCTGGTGCAAACCGGGGTCTAACTACGGCTTAATTTTAGAGTTGCTCCCTCTCGGACCACACCCGGAAGAGTTCTTTCTGTTTTACCCCGGTAACTCCCTCCCACTGGAACAAGACTTCACCTTCCCGTTGGTTCAGGCCTCACTAGTGGCTGTGTCCCTCAACCCAAATCGGTGTCGGTCCAGACAGAGGAGAAGCGCCATCCACATCCCCGTGACACCCAGCAATGTGTGTAAAGCTCGTCGCCTCTACATCAGTTTTAAAGATGTCGGCTGGCAGGACTGGGTAATCGCCCCGCAGGGCTTCATGGCCAACTACTGCCACGGGGAGTGTCCGTTCCCGCTCAGTGAGAGCCTGAACGGCACCAACCATGCCATCCTGCAGACCCTGGTGCATTCCTTGGATCCAGAGAACACGCCACAGCCCTGCTGCGTCCCCATCCGTCTCTCCTCGATCTCCATGCTCTACTATGACAACAATGACAATGTGGTGCTTCAGCATTACCAGGACATGGTGGTGGATGAATGCGGGTGTCGCTGAAGATGCTGGACGCTTCTGATTGGCCTCCGGTCACCAGATATTATCCTCTGATTCATTCAGCTTCTTTATCCAGTGATGCGAGTCTAGAATTGTTGTTACTACAATTTTTTTTTTTTAAAGTGATTGTTTTTCAATATGTAATGGAATATGCTTGCAGACAGTAATTTTTAAAGAATTTAACCTATTTGCTCTTATTGAAAGCTTTTGTTTGTCTTTTGTTTGAAGTCTAATGAAATAAAATTAGGAATTTAGTGTTTTTCAGTTTTAACAATGGCTTAAGTGGTCTGTTACACATCACTTGCAATACTGGGCGGCATCGATCCAATAGCATTTTCTGAGTCCAAGACCTAAAAGTGAGTTAAGTTTTGTTAACAAAAAGCAGATTTTAAGAACTATTTTGCTTTTAATTAGGAAAAAAAAAAAAAAAGCAATACTCGGGGCTCGATGGCAGCGAGGAGGAGCGAGCCCGGGGAGCCGTGAAGGATGCTCCAGGGGCCGTACAGCAGCCTGGACCGGGACCGGCTCCTCATCCGGCTGCCGTTCAAAAGCTTCGCCGTGGGGACGGTTCTGCTGCCGGTGACTGGCTTCATCTTCATAGCCTGCATCTTCATCTCCCTCTGGTACCACTATGAGGACGCGACGTACACGCACTGTAAGGTGTCCAACTACCTCCCGTCCATCAGCGGTGTGCCGCAGCGCTACATCTGGCGCGGCTGCATCGAGCTCCACTCGGCGCCGCGGTACCTGGTGGCCTTTGCCTACTTCAGCTTCTACCGCAGCCGCTTCGCCAACAGGCTGCCGGAGCTGCTGCTGAGCGGGCTGGCGCTCCTCTGCAGCCTCGCCGAGAACACCGGCCTGGTGATGCTCACGTACGTGTCGTCCACGGAAACCTACAGTGTTCATAAGTACGGGTTCATCACGTTCATAGGGAGCTCGCTGGTGCACATGCTCATTACGTGCTGGCTGTGGTACGTCATCAAGAGACACTACGTGAGCCCAGAGGAAGTGACATCATATCACTGGAAGCTGCGTCTCTTCCTGTTCAACATCAGCTGCTGTGTGATCGCCGCCTACTTCTTCAGACGCCACAACAAATACTGTGAAGCAGGAATCTACTCCCTGTTCGCCGCCTTCAAGTACCTGGTGGTCTTCTCCAACATGGCCTTCCACATGACGGCCTTCTGAGACTTCGGGAGCAAAGAGGTGACCGTGGCCACGCCGCCGGAGGACAAACGATACTGAGCAGGAGGGGGCGGGCAGATATAGATATAAGGATAATGAAAACTGCGACTTGCCACATTACTGTTTGCTAAGTACCACCCTAAATGAACATCTAATAATATACCTGTTAAAAAGGCCATATTTATACTCCAAGCTGTAAAATGTGTGATTATACATTTTGTTTATTTGCTAAAGGAACTGAAATTTTTGTCATTATCAAAGGTAAAGAGACAAAAGTGCAACAAGTTAAAATTTCAGTCATGTATTCCCATCAGATTCATGAAAGCCGTTGTAATTTGGGGTTTTCTGTGGGTTTTAATTAGTTCTTTGAAGTGTCCTTTTTCCAGGATCGATTATTGAGCATAATCAATCATATCAGACATACAGGATGTGCCTTTAATGGCTTAAAAAAAACCCACAAGAATTGGGTGCATGAGAATTTCTAACTCTGGTTGTTTTCCTTTTAAGCATAGTCCACACATTTTCATTAGGGTCGGGGAAGGTGATTCCTGAAGCTTGCCTTATCTTGCCACATGTACAGGACATACAGAGAATAGAAATTTCGTTACTCTCAAACCCTAGATGAAATAGCAAATGAACATTTAAATATAAGAGAGTGATTAAAAAATGCAAATAAAATAATTAAAAAGTAAAAATTTAAATAAATACAATACAAATTAACAAGAAAGCTATGCAATATACAATATACAATATTCAGGTAAGGGTAAATGACATTGAGTGTAAACCAGGCAGAGTAGTGCAAATAGGCAAATAGTGCAAATGGAGATTTAGTAATGTACGGTAAGAGATAGTATAACAACAAAGTCTTATGAGGTAATGGCAGTCCAATGCTCCACAAAGTGACTGGTAACTGGTGCAGGCCAGTGAGTGAGTCAGAGAGTGTGTGTGTGTGTGTGTATGTGACAGAGTTCAGTTTTGATCACAGCTATTGGAAATTATATCAATAACTTTAACTCTACAGTAAACATGAAGCCAACAAATGTAAAAAAAAAAAAAAGAATTCCTTTTTTGTAAATGTATCAAAATTTGCGCTTAATTAGGTTAGTGGAACTTTGAATTTGAATATTAGTTGCGCAGTTAAGAAATAAACACTGACAGCAGCATGAACAGTTCTGTCAAGCATATGTGCTAACAAAAAAAAAAAAAGATTTTATAATGTGAAAAGGGTCACTGAGGGGCCAGCCTTAATCAGAAACTATCCTGTTTATCCCGCTGGAGAGTGACTGAGAGGGCACTGAGTGATGCAGGTGAGAGACAGGCGTCACCCAGCCCCTAGACCGCACCTCTCTTATCTGCCTATGGAACGGAGGAGGAAGGAGTGACAAAGGCCAGGGCCTGAGCATGATAAGGAAGGGCCTTATGTCCTGCTTCGGCCCTGGCTTGCACCGTAGCCTCCAGTGCAAGAGGCCATCCAAGGGCCAGGTGTTGACCACTGTAATGATAACAGCAAATCCTTATTTGCCTAGTATCATGTTTTATGTTGTTAATACTCCTAGACTGTAGGGGGAGCTAGAGAGCAGAGCGAGTTACCTCGGAGTAGACTGTGATGGCGAAGCTTTGTTTACATGTGAACCACAGTTCGATAAAATACCTTCTCTTCAAGTAATGGTGTCATTCTTAAGAACCCACAACAACATAAAGAAACAAGACAACCACGACCAGAATAGCCTCCCAGATCATGTTTTTCCATTTACAGGTATGACTATGAGTGACGTCAGATATATAGAGAATGCTGGTGTGCATTTACATGCGGCCGCTTTGGAGCAGTGAATGAGAGGAAGAAAGGGAGAGAGAGAGCGAGAGAATGAGGGTCAGGTGAAGTTCAGGGCAGATTTTTTGCCAGTAGTCTCACACTGCAGGAAAGCCAAATTGCTTCCGGATCTAGGTATCCACCCCTGCATAGCTCAGTGTTCGTACCCTTCCCACCTCCTTGTTGTCATCCCTCTTTGGGAGTGACAGTGAAACTGGGAGTGACAGTGAGGCAGCCGTCGGAGGAAGGGGAGGGGGAGGAGAGGGAGAGGGCTCTCTCACCTGGTCATTCACGGGGGGATCCAAAACTTGAGAAGGATCCACCAAGGAAGGGAAATCCATGGTGTCAGAAAGTCGAGGTTGTTGGGAAGATTTAAGTATATTCACGTAGGACTTGGGGAATTTAAAGAAAGTGTGCCCTTTCGCACCACAGAGGGAGCACTCACTTTCGTTTTGGCAAATTTTAGCCTTGTGGCCCAACTCACCACATTTCCAACATTTGACAGTGGGGCATTCTCTCGCCTGGTGGTCTGGGCCTTGGCAGATAAAGCACCTCACCAATTGGCCAGGATAAATAATCCTGCCATTATAGGGGCCCAACGAGATGGAATTCGGGATAGAGATTATATGTCCAGCTTCATCTCTACGCATCCAAACTTTGTATTTTCGGACTCCATACCAGAATCCGAATTTATCCACTGGCTTGACTGGGGGTTGAAGAATCTCGCAGTACCTTTTAAGATATAGCTCGATATCTTGGTCTGGAATCCTTCCAGTCCAGAATTTAACAACAAGAGTCACTACCTCTACCTGGACAGAAGACTCCACTTGCCAGTCTTTCCATTTCGGAAGTGATGCGTTGGAAAGAGAGATCTCTAAGAAGCGACGTAGAGGCGCCTCTTGGGTGAAACACAGCTCAAAATCCCACTTACTGGGCAGAGCAATGAAAGAGTATATGTCCTGCACATTCAGCCATGACGTTTGCAATATCAGCTCTTCAGCAACATAATCCCCGTTTCCGATGTACTTAAGTCTCACCTATAAATTGCTGCAGTTTGAAGCAAACGATAATGGGGCATGATTACATAACTAATAACCAATTACTCCTCCGGTCTTTCCGCGCCCACTCATTTTAACAAGTTCTTTTCTTCGTAGTCCTTTACCTCCCTTTCCTCTTCCACTCATTTTGGCTGTTCAGAAACGAATGTTTCTGAACCCCTACTGAGAGCTAAAAGCTGACACCGGACATCTTTTCCTTAACCAAAAAAAAAAAAAAAAAAAAAAAGCAAACAGACAGGATAACAATTTCTTATAAAACACTTTTTTCAATACACCCTGTGGATTATCGTTAGAATCATTGCAACCATTTCATTTTTATTATCACATTACTCATTTAATGAACTAGATCTGTAGTCTGAGATGTAGAGAACAGGAATACAGGACATGACCAGGGCTTTGCAAAGTGCAGTCACAGCAAATAGGGATAATTAAAAAAAAACAAAAAACAAAAAAACAAAACACAACACACCTAAAGCATGCAACACACAAATTTAAAAAGAATATATTAAATAATAAATCTGCATCAAATATTCCATGCATGTTGAAGCAAAGAAACCGTGCAAAAACATTGAAACCCATTTTGGACAGTCACTCCTTCCTGTGCTTAGTTTAAAGAAAACATTACTGCAAAGTACGGCTGTGAAAAAACAGAAGAAATGTGAACGATATATCAAAATCTGTACAGTCTCTTCCCTCTTTCCTCCCATTCATTCTTTCATCTGTACTTTGGTTTTATTCTTGCTTCTGATCTTTTCTCATTCGTTGTGTTTATTCTGGCTCTCAGGTGATCGGTCTTGTTGTGTGGCATGGCACAGGGTGACAATGTCTGTAGGGAAGCAGTCTTTGAGTAGGATACCTCTGTCTCTCTGGCAATCCAGGTCTCCAATAAAGCCATACCAGTAGATCACAAGGCCTGGACCAAACCTGTTCCAGTAGCTCCAGAATTGTTCATTGAGATAGGTTTGATGGCTTTGATCATCTCCAAAAGAGGCTTTGCTCTCAATCCAGTGTACAATGTGTCCTTCCACAGCAACTGGAACCTCCAGGATGATATCAGGTGTTTTGTCATAGCCCATAGTTCTCAGATGGTTTTCATCCAGAAAGGAAAGGTTCTTCTCCTTCAGTTTTTCCCGGAGCAGCACTTCATGCTCATGGCCTATGGCGTGTTTGATGCAGTCTACCTGCGGTCCATAACAGCAGTCATTTATTGTGCATTGGTAGACATTACTGGCCAAAATTTGGTCTGGAATTAAAGATGGCTCCTTCAGCATGCTGTTGAGGACTGATTTAGATGGCATTCCACCATCCTGGCCCTGAAGGAACCTGTCCAGGATGATACGAGCCATCAGCGCAGGAGACAGATCCACCTCATTGGCCAATTCAAGCAGGACAGGAGCAGTAGGCTGTGCCTTGGCTTCACTCAGATACCTTTGGTAGTAGCTTTCAATAACATCCGGCACATGGTGTCTTGAGAATGTCCTTTTGATCCATTTCTGGTACTCCAGGGAGAAGATGCTCAGAAGAGTGGACTGCGAGTGACTTGGAAACTTGTCCTTCAGTATCTTCATGCATCGGCGTGTAGGTCTCAGTTTTTCAGTCCATCGCACTATCTCTTTATATTCTGCTCGGGACAGTCTCATCATGAGAAAGGGATCTTTACTCTTAATTCCTGCAGTCCTAGTACCGTCCCCGATAGCCTCCAGTCTTGCTTTTTTTTTTTTTTCTTTCCTTCATGTGGACAGAAAACACTTTATTACAAACAGAAATCATAAAATACACATCCTCCCATTTTAAAAAAAATGGAGCAGCTTGGTGCAAACACAAACAAGATAAAACAGAATAGTCAACACCCCCCTCCCCCAGAGAACTCACGAGTGGCTTTGAAGCCAGTGAAATGTCAGAATCGGAGAACCGCACTTTAGAAGTAGCAACAACAAATCACTCTTGTTGTGTAGGCAGAGGCAGCCATGCAGGAACGCTCCCAAATCTGAACACAGGGAGGGGAGGGAAGGGGAGGACGGGGAGGACAATGTTTTTTGTGGTTAAACTAAGTTGACAGGCATAAGAGGAGCTACTGCAGCATGAAACATCACCGAGCCAGAGGGTAAACAAAAAGATTAGGAGGAAACACAGGCGCAGGCTGTTTGAATACATTTGCATTACCTGTAAAGTAAAGTGTAAAGTGTGCGTGTTAGTCCCCATAGGGAAATAGTTCCTCTGCATCTAACCCATTCACCCAGTGAAGCAGTGGGCAGCCACCAATGCAGCGCCCGGGGAGCAGTGTGTAGGGACGGTACCTTGCTCAGGGGTACCTCTATAGCCGTTCAGTGGAGTCGAACCCCCGACCTTCCGATCATGGGGCCACCACCACTCTACCTGCTGAGCTATCCCAAATTTACTGCAACTCTGACCCTCAGCTCACGCTGCTTCTCACTTTTTAGCGCCAAACCAACAGGATGTTTTGGGGGACTAAGTGCTGGTGTTTCATGCCATAAATTAAAAACCAATTTATGCAGTAGGGTAAACCTCGATGAGGTGTTTCGTACTGCCACAGCCAGAGGTTTTTAATCTGGAACAGCAGCCGACAGGTCGGGGATGTTTGTGTTTGGCCAAGCAGAAGTTTTGTTTTCTTCCTTGAAATAACTTCAAACTTCCTAAACCTGTTAGTTCTACATCAGCAGCTCACAGAGGGATCAGAGCATGGATCTTCTCCAGATCAAACTGTTTACGGTGTCATGGATCTTCTCCAGATCAAACTGTTTACGGTGTCATAGCTTAAGCGGGATCACGGGCCAGTACTTAGGCTGCTTCAGGTCACAGTTTCTTTCAAAATTGAGTTGCATCGCCGCCTCCAAGGCCATGATCTTGGCCGCATCCCCGCCGTACAGCTTCTTCATCTCGGCCGTGCGTCTTTCACCGAGTCTCTCCAAGGGAGGGGCGACACTGCTCCGCAACGAGAAGCTGTGTAGGTCCTGATCGGCCGGCATGTAGCTGCCCTGCTGCTCCGCCTCCATCTGCTGCTGCTTCTTGAGCTCCTCCCTGTGTCGCTCAGTCTGGGCGAAGTACTGCCGGAGCTCCTTGCTGATCTCCATGTTGCTCACATCGCACTCAATCTCGCTTTCCGAGCTACTTTCCTCTGCATAGTCCTCCTTGTCTTCCCTGTTGCTCTCTGCAGAGCTCCAGTCAGCATAGCGAGGCCGGTCACAGGGCCCCTCCTCCTGGTAGCAGCAGGGGCCGTAGGCAGCCTCCAAGGCCTTTCTGTAGGCGCGCCTGTGCCTCTGAGGCCACGCCATGGCCTACCAATAGTGCTGCCAGTATCGGCTGTACACCGGGCGGGAAAACCAGGACATCACAGTGCTTATGTCCTCCATGACTGCAGACAGCTGCAACTTCTGAGATGTTCCTCTTTGTTAATGTTTCGTCATCGGTAAACCTCTGTGGAGCCAGCTAGTTTAGCATCTCATCTTACTTCCTCGGAGAAAATTTCCCAGCAGTCTTGCTTTTTTCTTTTAGTGCTACATGCTTGTGGAAGTTTGCGCCATTGTAGCGATTAAACACAAAATATTACATCAATATTTTATACTTAGAACATGCAAATGCAAAGTACCCATCCTCAATTATCCAAATCTTATTTTTATGATTACACACGAATCTTTGAAACCTTCAGCCTTTCAGTGATTTATTTTAACACGACAAACAGAATCAGAACTTCAGATGAAGACTGTTAAAGTCTAGAGTCTATTTTATTTGGAAAAAAAAAAAAAAAAAAACCCACACAACTCCCCCTCCAACAACAACAAAAAAGCAAAGCAAGACAATCTGAAACACTTTATTTAAAACTGCACTATAACAGTGATGACTCTTTAAAGTGATGGCAAATTTAAACACTGCGCTTTAAAAGCACATTAGAAATGACCTCCACAGTGGCTGTGTCTTGCTGGAATGACCTGACCCAGAAACAACCGGTCTTAAATTGGTTCTTTTGGAGTTGCAAGCTTTAGCGAGATATTTAAAAAAGACAAAAACAAAAAAAAAAACAACGCAACAGAAAATTAATATACTCAACACAGCCCCTCTTTGTGTATTATCATTTTTCCACTGTTTTTCTCCGCTATAATGGCAACTCAGGGTGATGGATGGGAAAATGACAGATTTTACATGAAGGCGACTCCAAAAAGATAATGTTGCTTCAAGGTTCTGACAGAAAAATCACAAGTCCAAAAATACAAGTAAGGGTTAGCCAGAACATCCTCTACATCCACAGTGGGTGCATTCAATGATCCTTCCAACTTCCAGCTTGCTCTTGGGGACTCTGCAGATGCAGTTGGTTCCAAAGTTGGTGTCTCGTGTTTGGATGCAACGCAGGCAGCACAGGTTCTCATAGCCCTGCTTCTTCCACTTGGCAATGAGGTTCTTGTCTGCGTAGCCATCCTTTATACAGTACTCGTATAGCTCTCTACTGATGGCTTTTCTTTTGTAGAATAGGTCATAGATGTATCGACTCCGCTGATGATGCAGCCTGAAAATGGGCCAGAGGGACTCCACCTTTCGCTTCCCCTCGTGGGGTTCAGTTTCAGCTTCTCTCATTTTCTGATCCAGCTCGTCCAAAGTGGGCTCAATGAGCTCCCAGCCGTCTGGGGAAGGCTTTCGACTCCTCTTTACTTTTGGCATTTTGTCTCTGTTTAGCTAAAAATGCAACAAAACGCTCTAAGTATTTTCCTGTTTGTCTTATGAGCCCCTCTCAGGCGCGTGTCCTCCAGATTTCTTCGTAGTATCAAGACTAAGAGAAAATGTGGCCCGATCAGCTCAAAGCCTCGCTTATATTCCCGCAGAGCGCGGGCGGATTCGTCACGCACCAATCGCAGAGAGGCTTGCGGCAGCGCGCAAATTCAATGCACTTTTCTCCAATGAGCAGCACACACCGAGGCGGGGCGATGCTACACGTGGAGCCCGTCACCAATCACGAGCCGGAGCGGCACCGCGTCACAGCCAGTCACACACTTTAAGAGCAGCGAGTCTCCTCTGTTCGCTACATTTTCTGCTCTTATCACAGGGAAAGGAACGTGAGGAAGAATGGCACAAACCAAGCAGACTGCTCGCAAGTCTACTGGCGTTAAAGCCCCCAGGAAACAGCTGGCCACCAAGGCCGCCCGTAAGAGCGCCCCGGCCACCGGAGGCGTCAAGAAGCCCCACCGTTATAGGCCTGGTACCGTGGCTCTGCGAGAGATCCGCCGTTACCAGAAATCCACCGAGCTGCTGATCCGCAAGCTCCCCTTCCAGCGCCTGGTGCGCGAGATCGCTCAGGACTTCAAGACCGACCTGCGCTTCCAGAGACATCCAGCTGGCTCGCCGCATCCGCGGAGAGAGAGCTTAAGCTGCACGCTCTCCTACCAACAACGGCTCTTTCCAGAGCCACCTCACTCACACCAAGAGCTCGCTCCTTTATTCTTAGTATAGTTTTTAAAATTGAATCTTATGCTCACACTTCAATCTTCATGCTGTTTCTATTCCTGAAATTACAGTTGGCATCAACATGGAATTCACTGACTTCAGTTACGAAATTTATATTTAAAGTATTTTTCAAAGAAACCTGTTAGTCACTTGAACTCAAGTTCACTCATAAAATGTGTCCTTCATAATAACGTTACAGGCTATGCTAGGCTTTGGCCCACATCAGTCTGAAATTGTATGTAACCATAAATAACGTGTTTTGGAAACTAACTGCACAACAGGCAGCACTATTAGTTCTCTCAGTCTCCCACAGCAGCATTTCCAATTTTGATTGAAACTGTCAGAGAAAACGGCAGCCTCGAGCAGGCCAGGATATTGGTTTACAGAGGCTGTTAAAAGTATGTGTCTAACGTTAAAATGTTGGTGCCACAATAATTTCATCCTAATGGTGCTGACATATTCATAGGGTTCATTTTTGAGACAAAATATCATGAGGTAGTCATGATTTTGCAAATATTCCACCTTGGAGTGCACTTTGCACAAATTGTTTTAATAATGGTGTAGTGGTGGAGTAATGGTGATACAAGAATCACAGGTGAAGTTGGATGATGACTTGGTGGTTCATGACTGTATTTGAAGCACATGTGTGACTGCATGTATGTGGAATGGCTCACTGTTATTCATCAGGTGACAGAGGCAGCTCTGCCATGTTGTAGCTCGGACAGAGGTGAAGAGGCGAGGTCACAGGTGACTGACTGATGATTTGGTGCTATAGATTAACTAGTATTTATTATCATGACAATTGTTAGGCTGCTGATGTAAATTGTTTCATTAGTGTATATTTGACAAAGAATCTGAATTGACATGTCTCACTTTTTTTATGGCACGAATCCATGTGTTATTTTATCAGGTAGCAATATGTCCTAGTGCAGTCAGAGGGGAAGAGCCAGGGCCAAAGGTGAGGCACATCAAGCACACAATAATTTTAATCTGAGGATAAAACGCATGTACTGAGGCTGAAAGAAGCTTCAGTGCTCTCACAAGACTAAAAAGATGGCTAAGGTCAACAATGACTCAAATGAGATTAAACAATCCTGATGTATGCCATGTCCACCAGGAGAGACTGGACAGTATAGATGTAAAACAAATATGCCAGCAGTTTATCTCAGTTAACAAGAGGAGCAGGCGTGTGTTTGGCTCCTTCACATGGACATTGAGTTGTTGTGTGGGACACCAGTAGTCCATGTCTTTTGCTGTAACAGTAGTTCATGTTGAGAATAAAACATCCCAGCTCACTGATTTGATCGGGGCAATATTGTGCCTAAAATGTTGCATCGTTTTGCCGAGAGATCTTTTGTGGTAATCGTAGCTAAGTGGTTTTATGGACAAAAACTACCAGGTTATTCAGTGTTCCCTTAGTGCTAATGTGTTAGAGATGTTGGTGCACTATAACTGAACTAATGTTGTTAAGTCCTTAAAGTCATATTCTTTTATTGTCATGACTGTATTTGAAGCTATTTTTATGTTTATATGATACCTGATTGATATGGAATATGGCTGAAGTAAACTAAAGCCTAAAATACTTAGTCAGTCATTTGTTTAATAGTAATTTAACATTATATAATTCACATATAAAACTATGAACTGTAATTTTAAATGATTTAAAAGCATGAAGAATAGCATATGTAGGCAAGTATATTTCTTCTTTTTTTTTTCTTTTTTCTCAAGAAGCGACAAAAAGGAAAAAAGGAACAGGGCAGGGTTCAGTGGTTGAATCATCCGTCCCCACCAATGCCAAAACCAAATCTACGCCCTTGCTATGTGTTGTAACCAGTGACTATGATGTAACTGTACAAAGTGTGTCAGTCTTGTCAGCCCACTAGCCCAGACACCGACCAAACGGCTAGCCCCACATGGCGAACAGAGAACGGGGGTGTGTGAAGACCCCAGCCTCACTCCTCCCGCTCACTTATTGTTACTGCTAATGCAAATTAGTGCAAATCGAGTAATGCAAACCACTATTTATTTAGTTGTGTAGATGTTTTCGTATTCCAGCCGATTCTGCTTCAGAAATTATTTAGTGCGTTTGAAGTCTAATATTGATTTAATTCGGCGGAATGTTGTCGATGTGTTTCTGTTTTTATGCAGCAGCCCGGACCAAAACTAAAAAATGTGAACAAACATGTCGGACCTATTTCTGATCTGAAGATGAGTGCGGGGAAAATAAGGAGATCGCATAACACTGAATGATGCAACAAACCTCTGCACAAATGTACTTACTATCGTGTCTTTCTTTCCGCAGAACCAACGCGGTATCAAATACAAAAACAAAACTTTGATCTCTCTCCCAAAGGTTTTAACCGGATATCTGCGGTACAATCCACATTCCTGCTTCTCCAGAGCTCAGACTGCACGTCAAGTTGCACATGGCTCCAAACGCGGAAGAAACCAAAAGAACAAAAATACGCGGGTTATGGATGAGAATAGAATGACGCAAAGGACACCGCTTCCTCGTTTCTCTATTGTCAAGTCAAGTCATCTTTATAGCACAGTTAAAAGACATCAAGTGTCGTTCAAAGTGCTGGACAGAGGGATAATATAATAAAAACAATATAGATAAGATGAAAACATTGTAGAAAAATTGTAAGACATCCATATGTGTACATGCAAATATGCACTGTTATCTTTTGCAAGTAAAGCAACCGTCTCATGAAAACTTTTCGTCGTTGTTTCCTTAAAAAATGTTTATATTTGTGACAAAAGTGTGCAAAATGCTCAACACACACAATCAAACACGATCTGTACAGCGTGATGAACGTCATCTGTTTTAAATATATTAACTGAACAATCTGCAACAGAGTTTGACAATATTTTAAATAATTCTTTATTTTTTGAAAAGTGTTTTATGTGCTACATTTACAGCTCACCTTTATGATGCACCGAAACAGAACAAACTAATGAACACATTATTCAAATCAACTTGTTCTCCTGGTCCATTTTAGATTAAATCTAAAAGTTTAAATTTTATTCAATTTGTATTTGTCACATAGACAATCATACATAGTGCGACATGCAGTGAAATGCTTATGCCAGACCATACAAAAACGAAACGAGACTAGCAATAAATAATATACAATACAATAATACTAATACTACTACTAATAATAATAATCTTGGTTTGTCTTAGAAACCTGTAAGTTGTTTGAGGAGTCACATGAGTAGCCTATATTTCTGTCATAGGTTTCATGTTTAATAATGCTGCTTTGTTGCTTTTCACGGTTTCTGTTTGGAGACAGAACAAACAAACCGATAAAGCTCGTATTTTACGTTTCCTGTTTTACCACCATGCGAAGGGACTTTACCTCGTTAGTGCTGCTGTGTGTGTGTGTGCGTGGGTCGCAGGGGAGGGGCACTATGTGTTGTAACCAGTGACTATGATGTAACTGTACAAAGTGTGTCAGTCTTGTCAGCCCACTAGCCCAGACACCGACCAAACGGCTAGCCCCTGCCCCAGATGGCGAACAGAGAACGGGGGTGTGTGAAGACCCCACGCCTCACTCCTCCCGCTCACTTATTGTGTTGATCCATGCACTGATCAGTGGTCTTTGATCAGTGGGTTTTGGTCAGTGGTGTTGATCAATGGTCATGCGAATTTGCATAATTATGATTAAGGAACTGACCTTCCAGCCCATTGTTCCTTCAGTGGGCTGGTTTCAGTCATTATGCAAATCTACTGTTTATAAGATTGGAAACCTGCAGTTAGCTGAGACTGATAAAGTCACTTGGATGAGTGACGAAACGTTTCTCCCACAAAACGCTACGTCCAGATGAACAGAATCAACTTTTGGAGATTTACTTTCCTGGATGATTGAGAATGCATCAAGACGATGCATGCTATTCTAACGTACATTTAAAACATGGGAGGGGCATGGTGCCATGCCTGAGGCTCAAACACAGGTGAATAAATTTGTTTATTATTTATTCAAATTCAGTTAATTCCGTTTTTTTTAAGACTCGGGTTTACTGTATATTGTCAGGATTATCTATGTACAGCTGACCAGAATCCATCAGATTCTGCAAACACAAATATGGTGTTGTGGCGATCGGGAGCTTAAAGCTTTACAGTCACAGGGGAAACCCGACTACGCCAACCTGGGAGTTTCACACAGACAGTATCTATAGATACTATGTACTATGCAAATGAACTATATAACTATAGTTAGTGCCTTCCTGTTCATTTACATAGTTTCTAAGGTTTGTAACACTTGAGCCAGAGCCGTGATTGGGAGTAAAATAACGAATTTATTGACAGCTATTTAAAACAGACATCAGAAGATGCAATCATGTATTTGCACGTGTACTGTTAACTGATTCAGAGCCTGGATTACCAGTGGGCGAATGCATAAATAATCACGAACCACGGAATATCCCACCACCAGGGCACCCAGTCACCTCTACTTTAGGCCTTCAGAGTAAAAACACAACTTATTAATAGACCCGAAACGGGAAATCAAATACGTCCTCTGTGGTTAATCCGACTCCACAAACATACCAGTAGTACGAACAGCCTTAATCAACTAAAAATAAATATAAATAAATAAATAAATGAATCAAAATAGCAGCTACTATTTATAGTCGGACCATACAATTTGATTGGCCACAACCGATGATTAGCAATGCAATGTTAAAATAAAATATTATTTCTGCTTCACGGATTTCACCCAGCTCAAAAGTCACATTTACACAGCACACAGCAGAGTCAAGTACACTTGATGTGTGGACTTTATAACAGTTTTTAAATTGTGTTGATAGGTACGGAGCCCCCCAGGGGACATGGGAGAAAAAAAAATTACGGAGGAAAAAAAAAAAATTAGGGAGAAAAAAAAAAATTAAGACGGACTTTTGCGAGATCTCGCAAAAGTATTGCGAGCGCTCGCAAAAGTATTGCGAGATCTCGCAAAAGTATTGCGAGCGCTCGCAAAAGTATTGCGAGATCTCGCAATAAGTATTGCGAGCGCTCGCAAAAGTATTGCGAGATCTCGCAAAACTCCAACAATGGCGGCAGCTACTTAGTTGTAATATTACTCTTTCTGGGTCACAAAATACACTTTTAAGATATTTTGAGGCGTGAATGTAGTTGTGTAAACGTCAGATACCTGCTCGGTTTACAAGACATCACATATTTGCAAAAGAGCTCCGACGTTTTTAGAGATCTGACACCCACTAGCTCGAAGCTAACGGGCGGTCGAGACCTACTACAGCCGGGAGGAACACCGCTTTCCCGGCACATCGTGCCTCGACCTCCCGGTCGGCTTCGAGCTGGCGGCCTCCGAAGAATGCGGCTAAAACTTTTGCGAGATCTCGCAATACTTTTGCAAGAGCTCGCAATACTTATTGCGAGATCTCGCAATACTTTTGCGAGCGCTCGCAAAAAGTCCGTCTTAATTTTTTTTTTCCTCCCTAATTTTTTTTTTTTTCCTCCCTAATTTTTTTTTTTCTCCCATGTCCCCTGGGGGGCTCCGTAGATAGGCATGTGAAACCAGAGTTATGATAAAAAAATATATATGTAGCCGTCGCATTGGAATGCAATTATTATGTGATTGCAATGTTCAAAATTTGGTGTTTAATCTGGATTCATGTTGTGTTGTTGCCACCTACTGGTGGGCCTGAGTGTGGCGCTTTGTGGTGCGCATGCTTTGGGGTGAGGCTCAATTAAGCGCACGTGTCACCAGAGACTGAAGGCTCGAGCCAGAAAGAGAATGCTGGCCTGTGTAAAGGGTGGAAATATAGAAGATATGGACTACAATTGCTCATGAATGTTCAGTAGAAAGGCGCACACGGTATGTTGGTGCATTTACTTCGTGTGTATGTTTTATTTGAGTTGTAATTTTTGTTCTGCTGATGTAATATCCGTGTTTTTCATTGATCATTTCACCATAGTTTTTCACGGTGTTTGCTGGTGAAAAGAAGATTAAAATACTGGCTGAACATCAGTTGGAGCATGGCCCTTTATTCTACTTTGAACATGAAAAACCTTCAGGAGCAGTTATAATATATATATGCAATGTTTGTTTCTTTGTTTTCCTGAATACTGCCATTGATTGTATTTATATTTACTGCAGGAAGAAACGGTAAAAACTGCGTTTTATAAGGAAAGCTCTCTCTCCGCCTGCAAAACCAAAACCAAAAATAACCCCACCCTTTCTTATTGTTGGAAAAATGTACTATGTCGACCAATCAAAAAAATGATATGGCAACATGGCATTTAGTTGTTTAGGAAGGGGGGGGGGAGGTTTTAGAAGTGACAGCGGTGTTTTGAGATATGAGAGATTTGCGACGTTTGTTTGGAGTCTAAAGTTAGTGTGTTGTTTTGGAGTGGCACAAATAATTTGTGTGGCATCAAATTTGATGCAGAACACCGGATTGTTCTGTAAATAGTTTGAAATGTTTATTTAAAAAATGCCTTGGCTGCATTTTTTGATAAACAGCTGCAAAAAACGTTGTTGTTTGCAAAACTCAATAACTTTTTTGAAGAAGTAACTATGTAATTAATTGCCCAACATTGGTCATTATAAACTGTATTTGCAGACAGAGTTACAGGACTCTCAACCACACCACAGACTCATAATACAAGTCAGAGCTTTATAAAAAAAAAAAAAAAGAAAGTTGTGTTTTGAAAATTGGAGTTCAAGTTATTTTTACTTCCAATAGTGTTAACATACTACACAGGTCATGAACAAATTTTTTTTTTTTTTCAAATTTTCATTGTAAGTGGGCTAAAGCAGTTAATTAAAAGTAGTCTAACATAAATGTAAATGCTGTAATTTGATTATTTTAATAAACCATGTAACTTGGATGGATTCAATGCTGGCGTGACCACAGTCACACGTCTGCTGTTGCTCACAGTGGTCCACGGGACCGCTCAGGGAGTTTGTGTGTTCGCTCAGACACATGAAAAATTAGAGGGAACATGGTGGCAATACTAAAGGGCTCATAACAGGACTCATTTTCACAAAATCTTTATTCATCTTCATTTACTCATCTTTTACTCATCTTCATTTAAGCATGCACTTCTAGAAGGGAAGACGAGGCCGGTGTCCCTCTGCAAAAATCTTCACCCCTTTGTCTGTGAAACACAGTTTTATAGAAGTGACCCCATCATAAAACCCCCCTATGGTGTGCTGCAAACTCTGTCTGTGTCTATGTGCACGAGCACATGAATGCCTACATGCTACATAGCTGTAATCTACAAACAGCATTCTCACATACGTGTCTCTCTTCTCCAGGTGTGACAGGGCAGTATGTAGTGTCAGGGCTATGGCATCATCAGTGGACCTGTTGTGGTGGTATGCGAATTGTAGAGAGTCCAGTGAGTCGGGTAGTGAAGAGCAAACAAAGTCCCTGACCAGCTTCTCGAAGCATTTGCTCACGATGGATTGTTGGATTCCCTTGTGATCACCTTTACTAAATATCTACAACCAATCTGTTTATATCCTGTTTTTTTTTTTCAATGTTGAAAATGAAAATCTAGTAGCAGCCTTCTCATTTCTTTGTGTTGTATTTTACAGGCCCACAGAGAAGGACAGTGCCGAGGCGAACGAGGGACAGGTCCCAGGACGGTCCATCAGCAGTGGAGCTGGCCATCCTGGAGTCCCTGAAGAGGCCATGCCAGTCTCCAACGGAACATTTCCTCCTCAGCCTTGTTCCTGCTCTTGAGAGCAATGCCGACTCACACGAGACAATTGTAAAATTTCAAATTTATAAATTAGTTTTTGAAAACAGCACAGCTGTGTTAAATTTGGAAACATTGGACCCCAGCAATCAGTAGTTTTCTGCTGAGGCAGCAGGCTCTCCAGGGCAGAAACAATGTTCTTATTCTTCTCCTCCTTCCCCCTGAGGCTCTTTCACTTTAAGCTGGGTCCTTTTTATTCCTGTCTCTCTGTAAATAGTTATATTTTATATATTTATGTTTAATGTTTTTCTGTTTGAGAATTTTATATTATTTGAAATAAATTTTTGTAATGACTTATGCTTCAGTTCTACTACACAGCAAATATTGGCACACAGCTTGACACATGTAGAATTAATTTCATGTTATACTAATGAAAAAAATATACTACTATATAGGAACATAGTGAAGATCAATTATTTAAGAGAATAAAGAGAGGTTAGTTTATTTTGGAGTAGACCTCCATTTATTAAGAAAATTTTTAAAAGGCAGGGTTGTGGGGAAGTCAGTGGGTCTTCAAACAGGCTATTCTTTTGGCTGCCAAGACACTGCTCCCTCTGCCGAGAAGTGGGCCATGAACTTCTTCTTGACCAGGACAGCCTCTCTGGAGGAGTTGTTGGCTGCTACACGACCCAGAACTTTTTTGAAAAATTAACCTGTGATAAGACAGCATATCAAGACAGAATTGTTATTATAATATAACTAAAGATTAACTGTGCACAATTTTATCTAGCTCTCAGTTTTAAAAAAGGCTGGTGACCCCTGTTATAGAGTCTGACAGCTGCAGAGATTATATACAAATATTCAACTGGTTCTGTACCAGAATTAAACCAGGTCTAAAGAAAAAAAAGGAGTGAGTATCACTACAAAGATTAACCCAGAGTAGTCCTCATACCAGTTTGATATCAGCAAACACCGAGAGCATACACTGATATGACACCACAGCCATGCTATCAATGCAAACACTGATAACAGCATAAATCGAATTAAATCGGGACTTGATGAGAGCTTTTGAGTATCACTAGAAATATTATAAACAGTCGTCTCCGTACCACAGTTTGCTTTCAGTAAACACCAACGGCATTCGCTGATAGAATACTACATCCATGTCAGCAGTGTATAAACGGATAGTTTAGCATATATTAGCACAGGTATCAATAAAGGACTACCGTATTAAATACTTTTACTAACCTCAGGCAGATGGACAGGCGCTCTGCAGGTGGGATTGACTGCCTGTAGTTGGTGTCTAGGCGGGCGATGCTTGAACCTACGCGGGACAGCAGCTCCTCAAACTGGGCAAGGGAAAGACAGTGGTGCTGCTGAAAGCGGCCGTTATCCAGGCGCAGCTCCGGGAGCAAGTGGTGAAACTCACCAAACCGCTCACACTTCAGGAGGACCTGATGAACCCAGGTACGGCGAGGACGTCCTTTACGCCGCTGCTCTGCTCTCCATAGTAAATAGAGAAGGGAGACTCTCTCTTCAAACGCTAGCTCGATAGCTGCCATCTTGCAAACATACCGTCTGGCACTACTTCCTCCCACATTTCCAGTTCACGCGCGTCAAAATTGAATATTTTGATGCGCAAATGATTCGCGTTGGACACGCGTCGAGGTACGAATGTGCACACGTCAAGTTAGGGGTATCTGGTGCGTTTTGTATGGCAAGCCGTTAGAGCCATAAATCGCCACTTTCCTAACCCGTTTGGTTAAGAAATGGCGTAAAAAACGCCGTTTAATTATTCAAAACGCCGAAAAAAGCGGCGTTCTGTTCCGACAAACGCCGCTTTTTCCGCCACTCGGATGGCGCCCTGAACGCACCATCCGAGTGACGTAAAAAGCGGCGTTCAAAGACAGACGGAAACGCCGTTTTTTACGCTACTTGGCACAAAACGCCGTTTTTATGCATCTTTGAACGGCGTTTTTTACGGCGTTCTCTGCCAGCTGTAACGGCGTTTAAAACGGCGTTTTATTGAAATTATGCAGGGCACTCCCCATGGTTCCCTCATCCAATTACTTTCAACTCATTTCACCCAATCAAAGAAGAGGAAGTGCAGACCACACTAATGCATCACCGATTCACCTTGCTGCTAAGTGATTGCCTATTCAGTACCAGTGCTTGTCACAGTATTCACTTGTATTATAATCCCACTATGCATTTTGATGTGTTTAAGGCATGATCGAGCAAACAAACGACAGAATACTTTTTCTGAAACCTTAACTGTGTTACCTGTTATGGCAGCTAACAGGTAATGAGCAGAGCTAGCTCTGCTCATTTCTGAGCTTCTTTCTTATTTTCCTCTTTACTTCTCTTAACCTTTAACTTATGTTTTAGCAATCAGATCCTGCCATCTTGCATTACCGCTTCGTGCTAGTTATGTTGACTTTTCTCTTCTTTTGTCTCCACTTTTTTCACCCGTGTTTGGACACTCGGCGCATGGCTCCTTTGTTTACATTAGGGATCAGCTGTTAGCGCTGCGCCCTGCAGCTGCGCTACCGGCAGACAGACCCTACATCCCCAGTGAGGGAAGAAACGGGGGTGATGTCTCCCGAGGACACCTCACACACCATCTCTCCTTCCTGTAATCACTTTAAATGTGAGATCGCTCCCTGATATGATTGAGGAGCTAATGACGCTAACCCGGTCACAGTGGCAGTATCCCGGTACTCCCTCTGTGAGTAGGCTGCCCGGCTTCCAGCTGCTGCGGGCGGACAAGACGAGAGACAGCGGTGAGAGGAAAGGAGGGGGGCTGGCAGTGTTTGTTAAAGACGGTTGTGGTATCTCTGGGCACATCGCTGTGAAAGAACAACTCTGCAACACAGACATTGCGCTATTAGCCGTTAGCATCCGTGGAGGTAGCCTGTGACTCTCTGTGGTCCGCAGACTGCAAACGCAATCTCCGAGAGCTCTTCTTCTAATATCAGGGGACTTTAATCATGTCTCGCTGGACTCCACACTGCCCACCTTCACCCAGTATGTGACCTGCCCCACCGTAGGCAATAAAACATTGTACTTAATGTATGCCAATGAAAAAGTGGCATACAGTTCATCACCTCCCCCTGCCCAGGGAAGATCCGATCGTAACCGAGTGCGTCTTGTCCCTGTGTGCAGCCCTTACTGTGCAGGGAGCCACTAATCACCCACGCAGTGCAGAGATGGTCCGCGGAGGGCATATAAATAAATAATAAAAGCAAGTAAATGACAGTATGCTCTTTTTTTCTTTTCGAAATAAGTGGAGACATTAACTTTGATCAAAATTCTTTCCCCCGCCATCTCCCTCCTAAGTGGTTAAACTGTCACACTGCTAGACTGCAACTGCACTCTTTGGTATCAACTTCTGTAATCCTGTAATTTCTGTGTAAAAGAATTAGATTGTGTATTATATTGTTAGTTTATACACCTGTGTGCGTGTGTATTTATGTATGTCCATACACATATATGGATTGTGTTTTACTTTTTTGTGCTTGAAAGACGCCCTCAAATGGAACCAAATTCCTTGTATGTGTTTGCGCATATACTTTTCCAATAAATGCGATTCTGATTGAGATATTTCCCTCTGTATGGCACACACGAGTAAATTAAGTAGAAAAAATGTCATGTGTATAGCCTCTTTTAAAATTGTTTGTTTTTAGGCTTGTAGAGATGACAGTAGGCAAGCAGACAAGTTTCCTGAGGTTGGGCTGAATGAACCTATAACAGAGATAAACCTAAACAAGCAGAAGGAACTTTAGCTAAATATATTTTCACGTACAGCCAAATGACTGTAATAAAGTAGGTAAGCCGTGACCATAGAAAAAGCAAAGCAATCACTGGATATACTGTCCAAATTGCTACACACTTTTTAAGCATCGTTCACCAACAAACTGAGTCTAACAAATCATTTTCTTTACTTTGGTAATTACAGTTATTGCCTTATGTATAAAATATAATTTTAATACCAGTGTTCATTATCTTGATGTGATTCTTTTTTTTTTTTTACAAAAAAGCTTTACAGCCTCTTACATAATTCTACCACAATTACATAATTGATTTTTAACCAGGTTATAGTGAAAGGCCAGGTGCCAATCTCAGAGTTAACGAGAGCTTAAAGTCAGTTTGTTAAAACTGCTTTGTTCTCGAAACCAGTAAAATTAATTCGTAACTTTTAATTCTGAGTTGAGATTGATTCTTCAGTTCTTGGTTTGAGAACAATGAGGGTAAATTCATTTAACCTTTTACCTTGACTTAAGCACATAATTGTACTACATAGCCCTCGTCAATGGAACCCAATACCAGTATTTGACAGTAACAGGTAAGCCTTAAATTTAATTTTTAAATAGACAAGACACCATGAGAACTGACATTACAATATTTTATTTTACAAAAGTCAGTGTCTTTTAGTTCAAAGTTTGTCTGGCATCTCTTGTACATCTTGAAAATAAATTAAAAAAAACAAAAAACAAAAACCACTCTATGCAGTGTACTATAATTGAACATAAACAACAATCTTTCAAAAGAATATTTCTAGATGAATTGTCATTTGAACTATTTCCTGGTAAAAACTGCGTTTTATAAGGAAAGCTCTCTCTCCGCCTGCAAAACCAAAACCAAAAATAACCCCACCCTTTCTTATTGTTGGAAAAATGTACTATGTCGACCAATCAAAAAAATGATATGGCAACATGGCATTTAGTTGTTTAGGAAGGGGGGGGGGGAGGTTTTAGAAGTGACAGCGGTGTTTTGAGATATGAGAGATTTGCGACGTTTGTTTGGAGTCTAAAGTTAGTGTGTTGTTTTGGAGTGGCACAAATAATTTGTGTGGCATCAAATTTGATGCAGAACACCGGATTGTTCTGTAAATAGTTTGAAATGTTTATTTAAAAAATGCCTTGGCTGCATTTTTTGATAAACAGCTGCAAAAAACGTTGTTGTTTGCAAAACTCAATAACTTTTTTGAAGAAGTAACTATGTAATTAATTGCCCAACATTGGTCATTATAAACTGTATTTGCAGACAGAGTTACAGGACTCTCAACCACACCACAGACTCATAATACAAGTCAGAGCTTTATAAAAAAAAAAAAAAAGAAAGTTGTGTTTTGAAAATTGGAGTTCAAGTTATTTTTACTTCCAATAGTGTTAACATACTACACAGGTCATGAACAAATTTTTTTTTTTTTTCAAATTTTCATTGTAAGTGGGCTAAAGCAGTTAATTAAAAGTAGTCTAACATAAATGTAAATGCTGTAATTTGATTATTTTAATAAACCATGTAACTTGGATGGATTCAATGCTGGCGTGACCACAGTCACACGTCTGCTGTTGCTCACAGTGGTCCACGGGACCGCTCAGGGAGTTTGTGTGTTCGCTCAGACACATGAAAAATTAGAGGGAACATGGTGGCAATACTAAAGGGCTCATAACAGGACTCATTTTCACAAAATCTTTATTCATCTTCATTTACTCATCTTTTACTCATCTTCATTTAAGCATGCACTTCTAGAAGGGAAGACGAGGCCGGTGTCCCTCTGCAAAAATCTTCACCCCTTTGTCTGTGAAACACAGTTTTATAGAAGTGACCCCATCATAAAACCCCCCTATGGTGTGCTGCAAACTCTGTCTGTGTCTATGTGCACGAGCACATGAATGCCTACATGCTACATAGCTGTAATCTACAAACAGCATTCTCACATACGTGTCTCTCTTCTCCAGGTGTGACAGGGCAGTATGTAGTGTCAGGGCTATGGCATCATCAGTGGACCTGTTGTGGTGGTATGCGAATTGTAGAGAGTCCAGTGAGTCGGGTAGTGAAGAGCAAACAAAGTCCCTGACCAGCTTCTCGAAGCATTTGCTCACGATGGATTGTTGGATTCCCTTGTGATCACCTTTACTAAATATCTACAACCAATCTGTTTATATCCTGTTTTTTTTTTTCAATGTTGAAAATGAAAATCTAGTAGCAGCCTTCTCATTTCTTTGTGTTGTATTTTACAGGCCCACAGAGAAGGACAGTGCCGAGGCGAACGAGGGACAGGTCCCAGGACGGTCCATCAGCAGTGGAGCTGGCCATCCTGGAGTCCCTGAAGAGGCCATGCCAGTCTCCAACGGAACATTTCCTCCTCAGCCTTGTTCCTGCTCTTGAGAGCAATGCCGACTCACACGAGACAATTGTAAAATTTCAAATTTATAAATTAGTTTTTGAAAACAGCACAGCTGTGTTAAATTTGGAAACATTGGACCCCAGCAATCAGTAGTTTTCTGCTGAGGCAGCAGGCTCTCCAGGGCAGAAACAATGTTCTTATTCTTCTCCTCCTTCCCCCTGAGGCTCTTTCACTTTAAGCTGGGTCCTTTTTATTCCTGTCTCTCTGTAAATAGTTATATTTTATATATTTATGTTTAATGTTTTTCTGTTTGAGAATTTTATATTATTTGAAATAAATTTTTGTAATGACTTATGCTTCAGTTCTACTACACAGCAAATATTGGCACACAGCTTGACACATGTAGAATTAATTTCATGTTATACTAATGAAAAAAATATACTACTATATAGGAACATAGTGAAGATCAATTATTTAAGAGAATAAAGAGAGGTTAGTTTATTTTGGAGTAGACCTCCATTTATTAAGAAAATTTTTAAAAGGCAGGGTTGTGGGGAAGTCAGTGGGTCTTCAAACAGGCTATTCTTTTGGCTGCCAAGACACTGCTCCCTCTGCCGAGAAGTGGGCCATGAACTTCTTCTTGACCAGGACAGCCTCTCTGGAGGAGTTGTTGGCTGCTACACGACCCAGAACTTTTTTGAAAAATTAACCTGTGATAAGACAGCATATCAAGACAGAATTGTTATTATAATATAACTAAAGATTAACTGTGCACAATTTTATCTAGCTCTCAGTTTTAAAAAAGGCTGGTGACCCCTGTTATAGAGTCTGACAGCTGCAGAGATTATATACAAATATTCAACTGGTTCTGTACCAGAATTAAACCAGGTCTAAAGAAAAAAAAGGAGTGAGTATCACTACAAAGATTAACCCAGAGTAGTCCTCATACCAGTTTGATATCAGCAAACACCGAGAGCATACACTGATATGACACCACAGCCATGCTATCAATGCAAACACTGATAACAGCATAAATCGAATTAAATCGGGACTTGATGAGAGCTTTTGAGTATCACTAGAAATATTATAAACAGTCGTCTCCGTACCACAGTTTGCTTTCAGTAAACACCAACGGCATTCGCTGATAGAATACTACATCCATGTCAGCAGTGTATAAACGGATAGTTTAGCATATATTAGCACAGGTATCAATAAAGGACTACCGTATTAAATACTTTTACTAACCTCAGGCAGATGGACAGGCGCTCTGCAGGTGGGATTGACTGCCTGTAGTTGGTGTCTAGGCGGGCGATGCTTGAACCTACGCGGGACAGCAGCTCCTCAAACTGGGCAAGGGAAAGACAGTGGTGCTGCTGAAAGCGGCCGTTATCCAGGCGCAGCTCCGGGAGCAAGTGGTGAAACTCACCAAACCGCTCACACTTCAGGAGGACCTGATGAACCCAGGTACGGCGAGGACGTCCTTTACGCCGCTGCTCTGCTCTCCATAGTAAATAGAGAAGGGAGACTCTCTCTTCAAACGCTAGCTCGATAGCTGCCATCTTGCAAACATACCGTCTGGCACTACTTCCTCCCACATTTCCAGTTCACGCGCGTCAAAATTGAATATTTTGATGCGCAAATGATTCGCGTTGGACACGCGTCGAGGTACGAATGTGCACACGTCAAGTTAGGGGTATCTGGTGCGTTTTGTATGGCAAGCCGTTAGAGCCATAAATCGCCACTTTCCTAACCCGTTTGGTTAAGAAATGGCGTAAAAAACGCCGTTTAATTATTCAAAACGCCGAAAAAAGCGGCGTTCTGTTCCGACAAACGCCGCTTTTTCCGCCACTCGGATGGCGCCCTGAACGCACCATCCGAGTGACGTAAAAAGCGGCGTTCAAAGACAGACGGAAACGCCGTTTTTTACGCTACTTGGCACAAAACGCCGTTTTTATGCATCTTTGAACGGCGTTTTTTACGGCGTTCTCTGCCAGCTGTAACGGCGTTTAAAACGGCGTTTTATTGAAATTATGCAGGGCACTCCCCATGGTTCCCTCATCCAATTACTTTCAACTCATTTCACCCAATCAAAGAAGAGGAAGTGCAGACCACACTAATGCATCACCGATTCACCTTGCTGCTAAGTGATTGCCTATTCAGTACCAGTGCTTGTCACAGTATTCACTTGTATTATAATCCCACTATGCATTTTGATGTGTTTAAGGCATGATCGAGCAAACAAACGACAGAATACTTTTTCTGAAACCTTAACTGTGTTACCTGTTATGGCAGCTAACAGGTAATGAGCAGAGCTAGCTCTGCTCATTTCTGAGCTTCTTTCTTATTTTCCTCTTTACTTCTCTTAACCTTTAACTTATGTTTTAGCAATCAGATCCTGCCATCTTGCATTACCGCTTCGTGCTAGTTATGTTGACTTTTCTCTTCTTTTGTCTCCACTTTTTTCACCCGTGTTTGGACACTCGGCGCATGGCTCCTTTGTTTACATTAGGGATCAGCTGTTAGCGCTGCGCCCTGCAGCTGCGCTACCGGCAGACAGACCCTACATCCCCAGTGAGGGAAGAAACGGGGGTGATGTCTCCCGAGGACACCTCACACACCATCTCTCCTTCCTGTAATCACTTTAAATGTGAGATCGCTCCCTGATATGATTGAGGAGCTAATGACGCTAACCCGGTCACAGTGGCAGTATCCCGGTACTCCCTCTGTGAGTAGGCTGCCCGGCTTCCAGCTGCTGCGGGCGGACAAGACGAGAGACAGCGGTGAGAGGAAAGGAGGGGGGCTGGCAGTGTTTGTTAAAGACGGTTGTGGTATCTCTGGGCACATCGCTGTGAAAGAACAACTCTGCAACACAGACATTGCGCTATTAGCCGTTAGCATCCGTGGAGGTAGCCTGTGACTCTCTGTGGTCCGCAGACTGCAAACGCAATCTCCGAGAGCTCTTCTTCTAATATCAGGGGACTTTAATCATGTCTCGCTGGACTCCACACTGCCCACCTTCACCCAGTATGTGACCTGCCCCACCGTAGGCAATAAAACATTGTACTTAATGTATGCCAATGAAAAAGTGGCATACAGTTCATCACCTCCCCCTGCCCAGGGAAGATCCGATCGTAACCGAGTGCGTCTTGTCCCTGTGTGCAGCCCTTACTGTGCAGGGAGCCACTAATCACCCACGCAGTGCAGAGATGGTCCGCGGAGGGCATATAAATAAATAATAAAAGCAAGTAAATGACAGTATGCTCTTTTTTTCTTTTCGAAATAAGTGGAGACATTAACTTTGATCAAAATTCTTTCCCCCGCCATCTCCCTCCTAAGTGGTTAAACTGTCACACTGCTAGACTGCAACTGCACTCTTTGGTATCAACTTCTGTAATCCTGTAATTTCTGTGTAAAAGAATTAGATTGTGTATTATATTGTTAGTTTATACACCTGTGTGCGTGTGTATTTATGTATGTCCATACACATATATGGATTGTGTTTTACTTTTTTGTGCTTGAAAGACGCCCTCAAATGGAACCAAATTCCTTGTATGTGTTTGCGCATATACTTTTCCAATAAATGCGATTCTGATTGAGATATTTCCCTCTGTATGGCACACACGAGTAAATTAAGTAGAAAAAATGTCATGTGTATAGCCTCTTTTAAAATTGTTTGTTTTTAGGCTTGTAGAGATGACAGTAGGCAAGCAGACAAGTTTCCTGAGGTTGGGCTGAATGAACCTATAACAGAGATAAACCTAAACAAGCAGAAGGAACTTTAGCTAAATATATTTTCACGTACAGCCAAATGACTGTAATAAAGTAGGTAAGCCGTGACCATAGAAAAAGCAAAGCAATCACTGGATATACTGTCCAAATTGCTACA
The DNA here is from genome assembly GCF_057381915.1 of Diplotaxodon limnothrissa. Classification (NCBI taxonomy): domain Eukaryota; kingdom Metazoa; phylum Chordata; class Actinopteri; order Cichliformes; family Cichlidae; genus Diplotaxodon; species Diplotaxodon limnothrissa. Next base: position 38,484,959 of record NC_140598.1, on the reverse strand, counting down.
CACTTTTTAAGCATCGTTCACCAACAAACTGAGTCTAACAAATCATTTTCTTTACTTTGGTAATTACAGTTATTGCCTTATGTATAAAATATAATTTTAATACCAGTGTTCATTATCTTGATGTGATTCTTTTTTTTTTTTTACAAAAAAGCTTTACAGCCTCTTACATAATTCTACCACAATTACATAATTGATTTTTAACCAGGTTATAGTGAAAGGCCAGGTGCCAATCTCAGAGTTAACGAGAGCTTAAAGTCAGTTTGTTAAAACTGCTTTGTTCTCGAAACCAGTAAAATTAATTCGTAACTTTTAATTCTGAGTTGAGATTGATTCTTCAGTTCTTGGTTTGAGAACAATGAGGGTAAATTCATTTAACCTTTTACCTTGACTTAAGCACATAATTGTACTACATAGCCCTCGTCAATGGAACCCAATACCAGTATTTGACAGTAACAGGTAAGCCTTAAATTTAATTTTTAAATAGACAAGACACCATGAGAACTGACATTACAATATTTTATTTTACAAAAGTCAGTGTCTTTTAGTTCAAAGTTTGTCTGGCATCTCTTGTACATCTTGAAAATAAATTAAAAAAAACAAAAAACAAAAACCACTCTATGCAGTGTACTATAATTGAACATAAACAACAATCTTTCAAAAGAATATTTCTAGATGAATTGTCATTTGAACTATTTCCTGGAAACTTTCTGAACACCACTTATTTTGCATAGCTTGATGCATGAATACCCTAGTTGTCTTAACTGGACTATAAATATAACTATATACACAATGAACAGTCATTTGTAAAAACACCTTTATAATGTAAAATCTTTAAGAAGCCTGAGTGCCAGGAGCAATCCCCTTTAAGAACATTTACAATAAGAACTTCATCCCAAAAGCCCACAGGTTTTAACCACAGCTTCCCAGCATCAGTTCATGTATGCAGCTACACCTTTCCAAATCCCAGGGATCCTTTTAAGGCATCATTCATAAGATCTTTGAATTGATCTTCATCTGCAACACCTCTTGGGAGATACAGGGATAAGCTGCACGTTGATGTGTACGGGATACGCCGCATCCCTGACTCCTGATCGTAGAAGTCTATGTTGCAGGACTGTGGGAACCCCAGTGGTGGAAGTAAGTCAGCCCCAGTTATAAAGACGAGGAGCTCTTCAAATGTGTGGTCCACCTCTCGCTCTGTTAAAATACATACAAGTGTTAAATAAGGTGTGCAATGTGTAGATTTATAATCAGTTACACTGACTGCATAGTAGAACAGTTGCGTTAATGACTATTTTGGAGTCAAAAACAGGTTGTTAGGCAAAACAATTATTGCAAAGCATTGTATTATAAAAAAAAAAATAAAATTACTCAAAGCAATCCTGCCCTGCTAAGACAGGAAATTAATTTTGTCCTCCGAGTCAGACCTATATGTCAAGGACTGTTTATGCAATGTGTATTTTTTTTTTAAGAAGTTATTCATTCTGTCCTTGCAAGAGTACATTGGCTTTCTAGTGATGTCACATTTGCGTGGGTGTTGTCATTGCACCACTCGATTACTCTAGGACACTAATATACAGGAGGTTTCGTTATAGTCAATGTAATACCTGAAGGTTCTTGTAGTTAGGCAGTGCATCTAATTAACAAATGACCTTTGTCTCAAAGGGAGACAGGTTTCAAATTGTGTTATTCTATCTTAAACACTGCAAAAACACTGGGGGTGATCGTGGCTCAAGAGTTGGGAGTTCGTCTTGTAATCGGAAGGTTGCCGGTTCGAGCCCCGGCTCGGACACTCTCGGTCGTTGTGTCCTTGGGCGAGACACTTCACCCGTTGCCTACTGGTGGTGGTCAGAGGGCCCGGTGGCGCCAGTGTCCGGCAGCCTCGCCTCTGTCAGTGTGGCTGTGGCTACAATGTAGCTGCCATCACCAGTGTGTGAATGTGTGGATGACTGCTTTAGTAAAGCGCTATACAAATACAGGCCATTTACCATTTACTTAATTCTCAGATGTGCTAATACAATTGAATCATAAATTTTACCATATTTTAAATACAAGTATGTAATATAACTATTTAATATTTTAGTGTTAGAAGTTTTCGGTCATGTAATAAAATTAATGTTTTACCAGAAATCACAATGAAAATCAAATTACATCCTATCTATCAGTCTAAACAAGCAAGATCTGGTAGAGATGACAGAGGATAAAAGAAATAATCTTCCAAAAATATTTGTTGTAGGTGGTTTCCTTTCAAATACCTCACCTAAAAAGGTAAAATAATCAAAAACTTCCTCATATGCTCTAAGAAGGGGTGGATTTTGCAAAGTTCTAAGGTTTTATTGCACCCAAGTGTTGTTTCGATTTAGTTGTCTGTATTTTGTATTGTGGACACTGTATTTAACATGAAATGCCTGAAGCAATTCAAACAGAAACAAGACATGTGTTGTATTCTATGTACTCACCCTGAATGGCCATAAGCCACCATTCCCACTGAAAGATGGTTGCTTCCTCTTCTTCACGTCTGTTACTTCCAGCTGGACTCCATCCAATGGTGAAGAGATCCTGGAAGCTGTTCCTTGTAAGTTTATTTCCTGCATTTGTAAATACAGGAAGGAACTGCAGCATCTCTTCACCATTTGCCAGAACCGACCACACGAGTCCATACCGGCAACAAACTGCTGAATCATGCTGGCAACCCTGTTGACCACAGATTGTACTCTCAATTCATACAACATAGCAAAATTGTGAAACAAAAAAAAAAGTTTTGTCAATTTAAACACCACCTTAACTGCAATACAGATATAAACTCAGCAGATTGATGATTTGTTTAAGTGTTAACTATTAGGGGGGAACACAATGGGAAGACGAGCACTGACCAGGAAAGTACTTTGTAATTTTCTAACAAATTCTCACCTGTGAAACGCAAAATGAGATACAATCTCGCCCCTTATCCTCTTAACATCAAGTAGTGTGGCAGTGTAGATGTCAGGGATACCACAGCCTGCAATCCAGTCCCCAAGGTGACTTTTCAAGTCTGCCAGGTCTTCTGGGGTGCTGCAGCTGGAAACCTTGAAAATTAGGCACCTCCATAAATACATACGTTTAAAGCATTCACTAAGGCCCACCTCCGTGCTGTTGGCGGAAAACTCCAAAGCTATCATTAGACCATGAGATAATTTTAGTGAAACTAATCACACAGAGACACCCCCCCCCCCCCACCAAGAAAAAAAAGAAAAGAAAAAAAAACCACCCAACACACTCAGAGTAAGGAATGAGTGTTCAATCGGTGTTTATTGCATGCATTTTTCGATTGTCTCGCAAATTAAATGCTCCCTGAAAATATGGGATATGCTACATTTATAAACTAAAATCTTTATGCATAAATGCACATAACAGGGATTAAAATGACTGTCATTTGAAGTCGTCAATCTAGGATAGACATTTATGATTACAGAATTTGTTGTTGAATTGTAACAGATAATTAGTAAACGAGCCATTTATTATTTAAAAATGTAAAAGTTATTTCCTTTTGCAAAAACAAAAAAGGCGCAAAGCTAAAAGCTTGCCAATAGAGTAACCACCACCAAAGCATTTCACCTTTGTAGAAGAGATGTCCCCTCTTCACTGTCATCTTGATTCAGTAGCCGGTTAAATTGGGCATTCATTCTGTCTCTGATATCAGTGACTCTCCGTCGAAATGCAGCGCTCCGTTCGGACATGACTGTTCCCAAAAAGTCCGCCAAAAGGCTTGGCAGAAATATATATATAGCATCCCTAAAATTCAAAGTACGGCGGGAGAAGGTACATTGTTTGTGATTGGATCAGCAAGACTGAAGGTTGTGTTTTTTTTTAATCCACCCCTTACCACAACCTGTGATCAGAATTTGTGTTAACCAATCACAGTCAACCTCATATTTGTGTTGTCTCAATCAAGCTATGTGCGACAAACTACATACAGATGAATGCATGCGAAATCTCTGCGCCAACAAAAAACACCGTAAGTACCCTAGTTAATCTCAATTATTGTTCGTCTTTGCTAACTAAAAGCTAAGCGATGATTCAAAAACATTGCTTTGTCCTTTTAAGCACATGTTATATGTTAGCTTTGTATTGTAGTAGGCGGAAAAAAAAGTCATGCTGAGAACCTTCACAGACAAGTCATGCTAACCTTTGTCCGTTAGGAATGTTGCCAACATGCCATTTTAGGTGAGGCATGTTAATAAGGTCTTTAATATGGTACTCCGTTTAGCCACTTTATATTATTTAAAATACGATTTTATATCACTTGTTACATTAGCCGGATTAGGCTACACGGTACTGCACTGCCATCCCAGATAGCAAGACGACATTGAATTGATGTTGATTTTTTTCTATAAAGTACCGGAGAAAGTAGATTGAATGTTCTTTTGTTATCACTGATTTATGGTCTAGTTACAGTTCACTAGCTATGTCGACGTGCAATTTAGGTATATCTGACCGGTAAATTAAAGCAGCGATCACCTGGACTGTTCCGTATCACCCCTCTCACAGTGGTACATCCCTCCAGGTAACCATTCACAAGTCTTGTACAGTAGAGCGGGAATTAATCTCAGCGGAATTGAGAGGAGAAAGTGGATGCAAGCTGCCATTAAACTTGACTGAAGAAGAAGAGAGGAGAAAGTAGAGAAATGAATAAAGAACAGTCAGTATATGCAGAAAAGAAATAATAAAGTTAAAAGAGCATGGTCTTCATGAACCCAGGGTACAATACAAAAATGTCGTTTTATTTAAGTGAGCAAAACAATGTAGACCATGTTCATTTTGGTAATTAGTTGGAAAAAAAAAACTAATGACAGCATTTAAAATAAACAAAGATGAATAACATGGATGGGAACATTTGACAATGGAATCGGAACATTATCAAAAATGATTTTTCAGATCTGCTGAGTAGAAGATGCGGAGATTCAAATTTTTAACTTGGGTGTGTGTTTGAAATATGAAAATATTGGTTGACATCGTTGACATACTGCTATTAAAGATAGGAATATGTATGAAACGTAGATTCAAAAGCTCTATTAACAGAACTATAACCTGTTAGAATGTGACATTTATTTCAGATGCATTCTGTAACTGTTCACAGTCCCAATACTTAGTGATGACAGAGTGTTTCCAAAAGTGCTCAGTCACAATTTTCAGAAGACTAACATGAAATTTTTTGATTTATTTAAATATATAAACCTGTTGAAAGCAATAATTTAAATTTTTGTCTTTGTAGAATCACAGTACAAAGTATGGCCTGGAGGATTTTCATCTCAAGGTGCAAGAACATTCATAATGACTGTACACGGCGGCTGCTGATGGACGATGTTGGGCCAGATGTGCTACAGTTAGCGTTAAGGAGGTATGATGAAAGCATGATGGAAAACATTTAACATTTTAACTTGCATAAAATGTTTAAGGGGAATATGGCCTGAAAATATAACATGAATTAAGAAGTAATTTTTTGATGTCTTTGAGGTTGGAGACAATGCAGAGAAGCCTTCGGTGGGCAAGAGGAAGACTGATCAGTGTAACTGCAGCAGATCAACTTCTGCGTGACTTGGCTGAATTGATTCAGGAGGTCGAACTGTCTACTCAGCATGGCCAACAAGGTAAGCACATATTGTGTCGATTCCTTGACTGATCAAAAGTGTGAAATAAATTATGACTCTGTCTTAACCTATTTTCCAAATACACCAAACGCTTATATATTTTCAGGCTCTTTTGGATACCAGGCACCAGTGGTTTTCAACAGAGGTAGAGGCAGATCCCTTTACCTTATCACTCGGGAACAGCTTTCATTCCTGAAGTCATGTGGATTCACTGCACCTCAGATGGCTGATATTTTGAATGTTTCACTTCGTACAATTCGAAGACGTCTGCGGTCAGTGACTTTTGAAACCAGTGTGACTTTCAGTTCTTTTGTGACACACACCCACTGTTTATTCAAATTAAATGGTATTGTGAAATTGTAAAAATTAGTATATTTGAATGTGCACTAACTAGTCAAGTAATGATGTGTGTTGTTATGGCAGTGATAAAATACTCGTGTTCTTTTTGTCTGATTTCAGACAGTATCATTTCACCCGTGCATCAATGTATGCGGAACTGACTGACAGTGCGCTGGATGAACATGTGCAGGACATTGTCGCTGGCAATGAACAAATTGGTCCTGAGGCTGTCAGAGCCTCCCTGCGAGTACGTGGACTACGTGTACAGCGAAGGAGGGTTCGAGCAAGCATGCTACGGATAAATCCTGGAGCAGCTGCCATAAGAACAGTTTTGCGGAGACCAGAACGAAGAACATATCAGGTTGCAGGTCCAAACTCATTGTGGCACATTGATGGAAATCACAAGCTGATAAGGTAACCAAGCACACTGATTTGTTGAACACCTATTTTGACCAAAGTGAAATTCAGCATTACATCAAATATAACTGTTGAACAGTAAGACACATCCAATAGAGCCAGGCCCTGTGATGGGCAGTCCTCTAACACAACTGGTTATGTTTAAAGGGGAAAATGAGAGAACACAGACATCGCAAGCAACGTACAGACAAACTTGACATGCAATAGTGCCATGTAAATCAATTAAGAGTGTGTGTTTCCATTGTTTCAATAACAAAGCAGAAATAAGATTTTTCTTCTTATGGACCACGGTTTTAGGTGGAGGATAGTCATTCATGGGGCTATTGATGGATACAGTCGTCTTGTGGTCTTCCTTCATGCCTCAAACAACAACCGTAGCAGTACTGTTTTATCAAGTTTCATCAGAGCCGTGGTATCCTATGGTGTACCCTCGAGGGTCCGGACAGACAGAGGAGGGGAAAACAATGCTGTCTGCCTGATGATGAACATTTTCAGAGGCTTTGATCGTGGAAGTGCCCTAAGAGGAAGGAGTACCCATAATCAGAGAATTGAGAGGCTCTGGGGTGATCTGTGGCGAGGAATGACCAATGTGTACTGTGATTTATTTCACCACCTGGAGGAGGAAGGCATCATTGACATTGACAATGAAATGCACCTTTGGGCTCTCCATTACATCTATCTCCCAAGGATCAACAGAGATTTGAAAGACTTCACTCAACAGTGGAACAATCATGGCTTGCGGACAGAGAGACACTTGAGCCCATTACAGATTTTTGTCCGAGGCAGCCTCCAGCAACAGGGCCGAGCCTCAACTGCCATGCAGGACATCTTTCAGACCAGAGCAGCTGCTGCTGATGGGACTATTGGTGGGACAGCTGATGGTGGTGTGACAGCCACTGAGAGTGAGACGACTGCTGCTCAGGGCTCAGGTGCAGATTCTGGTGGTGGTGCTGCTGCTCATGGTACAGATGAGCTGGGATTGCTGGTCGACTGGCCTGAGAGGATTACTGTGCCAGACATTGAATTTACTCTGGACGGAATGGTGATGGAGCAAGTGGTAGAACTGTTTAATCCACTAAGTGGCACCAGAGGGAGTCATGGTATTGAGCTCATCACTGGCTTAATATACTTTCTGGACTCCACATATCACTGAGACAGTTCAATTAATGACTGAAACATAATAGCAGCAAGTGGAAAGACTTCAAAATATCTAGGTGACTGGATACATATAATGTGAAAAGTTATGATACGTGTTTACTATGTACCATTGAGTAGTGGTGTAAATGCTGTTAAAATGTTCTGTGTGGATATCATGATGTAGATGACTGATTTATAATAAGTTACATAATATCATGAATATATATATAGTTTGTGTTGAAATGTCTTTATTTGAAATGTACATGTGTAAAGTGTAAGAGCTAGTGTCTCGTGAGAATACCCTTAACGAGAGTACACGAGACTTTGCATGGACTGCGAGGGAGCAGATGTCTCTCATGAAGCGATTTTAAGTTAAAAGTTTACTAAAAGAAAAAGCAACACAAGGACTTAAGGACCTCTTTTCAGGACAAGCAGCCAACGAGGTATTTGTCATTTGAGAAATGTTGTTATTTGTGTTTGGACTTAATATGTGTACTCTAAAGTTGCTAATTGATTTGTACTGTTCGCTTGTGACCAGTTCTCATGGTGTATCGGCGTACTGGTGATGGTGAAGCCAAGGAGAGAAGGCCCAAGTAATAAACGCCCGTTTCAAAGAACCGACCTGTGTCTGTGTTGTTGTGAATTCTGTCATGGAAATCAGTGCATTTCCTGAAAGAAATCTCTCCTTCCGGGTCATCCGTGGATCGAGTTTCCTTCGAGACGTGGGCAGCGATAAGCAGAGTTTTGTATAAGATTAATTATTCAAAGTAAGCTCAGGTATGCCGTTCAGCGGGTTAGTTACAGCGCCGGGAGTAGCCTGGGAGAACAAAATGATACAGAGACTGCTTCAGGTTGCTTTCCCAAAATCAACTCAAAGTTTATTCTTCTGTGCAGGGTTTTTATAGGCAGAAGGGTTCGTGTGTCAACAAGTTTCAAGTTACAAGTTACAACCATATAAGGAAGTTCCCCCTAGCTCTGAAAGGGGCCTTCTATAATCTCAACATACTTTTGACAGGTCCATTAAACACTAGACAGTTAGAATCCTTTAGTGATATAAGTTTGCACATGGTAGAATACTGCATGTAGTTATTTGCATTAGGAAATGTTTAACCATATATACCTAAAGGCACATAATCAATGGTGTGTGATCTTTAGCAGGCTGCAAACTTGATGTGCACTCGAGGAATGCACTGTCCCACTATACCACAGCAGGATCAACGCAGCTATGCCTGTTCCAGTTTAAGTGCCTTCTTTACATATAGATGAACTGTTGGATTTTCCAGACCAGCAGGCCAAAGGAAGTTGCCCGTGGGGTCGCAGCAAGAGGAGATGAAGTTCAAACAAAGGGCATTGCAGAAACAGGGTCCTTTGTATAATATCATCAAAAAAGGTATTCAGTACATGCTCCCAAAATACTAAAATATCTAACATTTCCTGTATCCTTTGGGGCAACAGACCTGAGTCACACTTTTAGAGAAGTACCTGGTGAGGTGGATTGAGAGGAATATCCATGATGCATGGCAGTTTGTTCACTCACTTCCTCTCCACCACAGCTTCCGAAGTGCAGCCAATCACAGAGCTTGCTCTCCTGATCCAAGAAGAAAACATCAAAGTGCGCTGCACAAGCTTGCTCACAAAAAATAGCCTGCCCATACACTGCTTGTGTACAGCTTCTGTTTTGATCTTCCAGTTCAGCAAATGTATATATGTGGGTGTCCAGGTATTTGTGCTCCTCCACCACATCATATCAGTGGGTTCAGTATCTTATACTTTTGTCAAGATAATGCACACTGCAGCCGACAGTTATCAGAAAGAAGCCATTACCAAGTTACATGGATTCTTTTTTTTTTTTATAACTTCATGTCATATAAACTAGTTATGTTATGTGCAACACTGTCATGTGCCACTCTGGTTTTATGTTTCAAATTCGTGTAAGACATCCACAGTACTCTGATGACATTGACAAGGACATCTCCAGTTTACATGGGAAACTATTATTTCAGGTTCTTGAGATTACTTATTTACGTCACTTTTGAGAAAACGTACATACAGGTCTGATTCAAAACTGTATATCTATTTTATTAATGCATGTTGAAAGGGCAAAAATATTCCTGAGATACTGTTAACATTATTAAATTTGAAGGCTATTATACAGTGGTATTACTTTAAACTGAGTAAAACGGTTTTTTGATAAAAGTTAAGGTCTCCGTTTGTTTCAGAAAGAGCATACTGTCATTTACTTGCTTTTATTATTTATTTATATGCCCTCCGCGGACCATCTCTGCACTGCGTGGGTGATTAGTGGCTCCCTGCACAGTAAGGGCTGCACACAGGGACAAGACGCACTCGGTTACGATCGGATCTTCCCTGGGCAGGGGGAGGTGATGAACTGTATGCCACTTTTTCATTGGCATACATTAAGTACAATGTTTTATTGCCTACGGTGGGGCAGGTCACATACTGGGTGAAGGTGGGCAGTGTGGAGTCCAGCGAGACATGATTAAAGTCCCCTGATATTAGAAGAAGAGCTCTCGGAGATTGCGTTTGCAGTCTGCGGACCACAGAGAGTCACAGGCTACCTCCACGGATGCTAACCGCTAATAGCGCAATGTCTGTGTTGCAGAGTTGTTCTTTCACAGCGATGTGCCCAGAGATACCACAACCGTCTTTAACAAACACTGCCAGCCCCCCTCCTTTCCTCTCACCGCTGTCTCTCGTCTTGTCCGCCCGCAGCAGCTGGAAGCCGGGCAGCCTACTCACAGAGGGAGTACCGGGATACTGCCACTGTGACCGGGTTAGCGTCATTAGCTCCTCAATCATATCAGGGAGCGATCTCACATTTAAAGTGATTACAGGAAGGAGAGATGGTGTGTGAGGTGTCCTCGGGAGACATCACCCCCGTTTCTTCCCTCACTGGGGATGTAGGGTCTGTCTGCCGGTAGCGCAGCTGCAGGGCGCAGCGCTAACAGCTGATCCCTAATGTAAACAAAGGAGCCATGCGCCGAGTGTCCAAACACGGGTGAAAAAAGTGGAGACAAAAGAAGAGAAAAGTCAACATAACTAGCACGAAGCGGTAATGCAAGATGGCAGGATCTGATTGCTAAAACATAAGTTAAAGGTTAAGAGAAGTAAAGAGGAAAATAAGAAAGAAGCTCAGAAATGAGCAGAGCTAGCTCTGCTCATTACCTGTTAGCTGCCATAACAGGTAACACAGTTAAGGTTTCAGAAAAAGTATTCTGTCGTTTGTTTGCTCGATCATGCCTTAAACACATCAAAATGCATAGTGGGATTATAATACAAGTGAATACTGTGACAAGCACTGGTACTGAATAGGCAATCACTTAGCAGCAAGGTGAATCGGTGATGCATTAGTGTGGTCTGCACTTCCTCTTCTTTGATTGGGTGAAATGAGTTGAAAGTAATTGGATGAGGGAACCATGGGGAGTGCCCTGCATAATTTCAATAAAACGCCGTTTTAAACGCCGTTACAGCTGGCAGAGAACGCCGTAAAAAACGCCGTTCAAAGATGCATAAAAACGGCGTTTTGTGCCGAGTAGCGTAAAAAACGGCGTTTCCGTCTGTCTTTGAACGCCGCTTTTTACGTCACTCGGATGGTGCGTTCAGGGCGCCATCCGAGCGGCGGAAAAAGCGGCGTTTGTCGGAACAGAACGCCGTTTTTTTCGGCGTTTTGAATAATTAAACGGCGTTTTTTACGCCATTTCTTAACCAAACGGGTTAGGAAAGTGGCGAATTTTGGCACTAATGGCTTGCCATAGTTTTGGTCGCGTCTATCGCGTTCGGTGTGAACACATCGTTAGAGCTGAAGATTTTGCGGGTGACACGTTATCGAACGTTACGTTGTGTGTCATGGATACTGTTGACTCCAAATCTCCCGACCACTATGTCGATCTGAGAAAGCAAGACCGAGACAGCGAGACCAAGACAAGACCGAGGGATCCAAGACCAAGACAAGACCAAGACCACGTAAAAGTAAGACTGGTCTCGACTCTAATATACTGTACAGAAAATTTATAATGTAATGTTTCATACCTGCAGCATACCTGTATGCTATAAATACACTTGTTGTATAAATGTTTACAAAGACACTTTAAAAACATCTTGCTGTCTGTTTTTTTCCTCTGTTCCTCCTCTGAGCACAGTGTACAGTTTATCCTGATATAAACAGTTTCATTTTATTGTTTTATATAAACATTGCAACACATTAACAGATGAACAGTCCTTTTTCATTTGTTTAAAAAAAAACCAGCTGATTTTAAATTCAATTGGAGAATATTTAAACTGACAAAGGTTTAAAGTTAATTACACACATATATACATGGGAGAAGTCAACACACCTTATACACTGACACTGTCTCAGTGTTTGTTTCATATGCAACAAGTCAACAAGAAAAAAATCTCACTGTTTACATCTTATTTCTTTTTTCTTCACCTTCCCTTTTCTGTTACAATTCGGGATTGTATTTTTATACATAGAAGCCCCCCCCTCCAAAAAATAAAAATAAAAAATCTAACTCAGAGATTGTAAAACAGTTTCTGATAAGTCAAGAAATATGTCTGTGAAGGTTTTCAGTCATCCAGGTCATCGTAGTCTAAAGAGCTTGGGAAAAAAAGCGTCAGGACTTCTTTAAGTTAACTTAAAGTGTTTGAAGCTACATTTGAATAGACACAGATGAATAAAGTACTTATGAATCCAGAACCATCTGGATCAACTGTTGAGAAAACTGGTCACATGGTGGTTATATCGCCTTTTTCCAGGAATTACTTGTTACTGAATTTGCATAACAAGAGAGAGAAAAACAAATGTATAGTTATGCAATGTAAAAAATTAAAGAAGCCCAAACCCAAAATATTTAAAGCCTGCAGCTAGTCCTGTGGGTATTTAAAATGTAACATATTAGTAGAAACTGATAACTGCTCTTGAAAAATAGGCACCTCAAACAATAAGATGATAAAAGACATTTTTTTCAGGAGAATCTCTGGACTGCAAATCAAACTAATATATGTACAATGTATGAGACAATTTACCTGATAGATTTAACATTTACAATAGTTAAGTGCGAAAAAGTATGAAACACCACAGTAAGTTCATTATTGTGAGTCAGCACAGAGGTGGATACTAGAGTCAGGCTTCACTCTAAACCCAGCATATACAGGTTCAGTGAAGGTGGTGTTGAAGGTGTGCAGGTGGATCAGTTTATCAGAGGAGACACTGTAGAAGGACACAGTTCCTGCAGAACAGTCCACATACACTGCTACTTTGTGAGAGAGAGCTGAGGGGAGAAGAGGGATGGCTCTTCCAATGTAATCATGATTTCCATAGTAACCTATATTATCATGACAGTAGAGACTCCAGGATTGGTAAGTCCTTCCAAACCTGCCTCTTCTCCTCTCCTTCTGATTCCTCCATAAGCTACAGCAACATGAACCTCTCCACTCCACTCAACCTCCCAGTAACAGCGACCACTTAGACTGTTGGTACACAGCAGCTGAGGCCACTGATCAAACCTATGATCATGATGAGGATACAGCTGGTCTTCTTTCACATGTGTCACCTCCTTCTTGTCGTCAGACAGTTTGAGGTTCCTGTGTGCTGTGTTTGGATCCAGCGTCAGATCACATAAATCTAAAAGGGCCAATAAGACACAGTGCATAAACACTTAACTCTAACAACTCATTAGCAAATTATTAATTAGAGCCAATGTGTAACAGTAAATGTGGTCCTCATATTTTGTGGTCTGTAGCTTAAACATTCGAGGATGCAGGCAGTGAGATGATGAGTGTGAATGAGAAAAAAGAAAAAAATCGTCTTAAAAACAAAATTATCAACAATAATTATTTGAAAGGGAAGTGAATTAGAATAAATATTAACATTTAAATATAAGCATACAGGCTTTGTATTTACATTCACTTAATCATTTGAATCCTACCAGCTAAAGACAGCGGTAGGTAGTTCCATCTTTGAAGATCAGACTTAACTTTCATTGTAAGTAAAGTAATATTCTGTTCCCGCATTAATCTCAGAGATCGTGAAATTGCAATTTTGAGATAATTAAACCCCGAATTAGTCATTTGAAAGGGTATAGTTGATGTAGGTATGTCTGCAGCCATTTGATTAAGTGGAAAGTATTCGCTTTTGGAGATGTTAAGCTTATATCCCGATAAATATCAGAAAGAATTTAATACTGATAAAATGTGTGGGATATTTAGTAGAGGATCATTCACATAAAGAAGCAAACCATCTGCATAAAGCGACACCTGATGTTTTATACCCCATCTATCAATCCCTCCTAATCCTTTCACCATTTTTAAAGCTACTGAGAGTGGTTCAATTACTAATGCAAAACTGGTTACACTTAACACAGGACATATAACTATCAAATTAAACAGGAAAAACAACAAATATGGAGACGAGGACTAAGATACGTAAGCTTGACACTCAGACCAAGGGAGAAACAGACTTGGACACATAACTGACTGGGGACACATAGAGAACATGGAAGATGTAGACAAGAGAACAAAAAGAGAAACATGTAACACAAGGTTGGCACAGTGACAGAAAACTAAAAACTAGAAATTCTAAATGTAACATAAGACCAAACAATGCGAGAACCAAATCCACGAATGACACAAAATCGAAGAATATTGGAAAAACCCCAAAACACATAAACACTGAGTCACAGACCCAATGCCATGACAAAAAGCTGGTTATACAAAGAGGGAAGGATGATTTTTTTCGTCAGCCCTGTTACATCACAGCTGATGCAACTTTTCGTGAAATTGCACGTACTGTACTAACAGAACATGCTGCAATATTATTTCTCAAATTTGTGCATTTTTTTCTGAATCTCAAAAAGCAGCTCTTTCTCAGTTTAAGTTGAGATAAGTCTTTTGTTGCTCTTGCTCTGTGTCACAGTTTGATATGAACTATTGATGGACGACCTGCATATTTTTACCCGTATACATGTCATGGATTTCGAAATATAAGCTTTTTCTTCATGATCTGCTTTTGTTGTTAAAGCATAAGGATTGCCCACCTGTTAAGGAGCACATACAGACATACACGCATGTATGCACTACGATCATTACAGTAAAGAATTCTGATCTAAAATGAAAAATATATTACCTCTGTCATGGAAATTTAATTAGTCAAGCCTGCTGACATGGTAGTAGCAGTAACAACATCTTTATTTCATGCATGAAGACAGACGTCAGTCGGGGGGCACTGGGAGCCATCCCTGAAGATGCCCAGTCCAGACCTCTTTTAAATACAGTCAACAGAACAAAACGCTGTTGTTCACACTTTTGATATCCTCCAAGGAAAGAGTTCACAGAAAAGATGTAAGACAGAGAAACTAGAAACTAGACAGACAGACAGTAAAACTTTGTCAGGCCCCAGCTCTGTGCATGTGGACCCATAGTTGCTCTTTGAGGTTGGAGCTGATCGCCAGCTTCTGAAAAACAAATATAATTGGTGAAATACTGAACGAATGCTGGAGGTGTACCAAAAAAATTATATAAATAGCTCTGTTTTCATATCCAGCACTTTGAATGTAAGAAAATCTAAAAATATAATAGAGTTCTCAGCAGACTCCATAACGTAAACAACACAGACAGTGATTATTATCTTTAAAAAGAAAAATTCTAGTAAAAATTATCTTACCAGTATCGACACGATGCCTTGGTAAAGATCATGCAGAGATGTTTCCAAGTGTCATCATTTCCTTACAAATGCATTTGGAGATCAGCACACTGCATCCTATGCAGTCGTATTTGTTGGAGAAATTGATTGTCATTAATGAGAATGATTTACGTGTGAAGAATGCATGATCAAAAACAAATGCCTATAAACTGTTAACACATGACCTATTGAACCTGCCAGACTGTTTCATTTTATAACCTTTTAAAAACTTCTGCGAGATAGAGGAACTGAAACTGCGACTGCGCCTGCCAGCTCCTGTCATCTCAAAAGAAAGACATGTTTTACAAGGGCTAAATATGAGGAAGTCACATGACCATTGCTTCAATGTGTCCTAATACGGTTGTGCACCATAAATCTTCTAGCCGATTAGAAGCTTTATTTAAAGTTTTGCTAATTTCCACTGCAAGTATAACCAGCTACAAGTTCCTGTTTTTATAGTTCAGAAAGATGCTCACACTCGTTAAAGGGTCACGCCATAAATGGTGACAGGAAGTGACCCCCCCCCCCCCCCCCCCCACACACACACACACACACACATACACACTGACACTGATGTTGCTCACACAAATGCTTGCTTAAGACTGTCACGTGTATTTGTAATTGCATATTCATGTATGATCACTGCTCGCAATAAAAAGAGGGAAAGAGGGAACTCAGGTTTGGAGTTGCTTGGATGGGCGAGTGGTAGCACTGCTCACCTCGACGCATCCCCTTGCCGGCAAGAAAACCAATTGAGCTCTGAGTGTCTTGCTTCATTCACAGTGACAGGTCTCTGAGAAAGCGAAGTCTGTGAGTTTAGGCCTAACAGTATTCTAGAGGCTGATCTAAAGAATTCCACACAACAGCTACAGTTATAGTCTCTGGTCTCCTCCCCCTACTGTAAATGCCCCCACAATGGTAAAATGCTGATACAGTAACCAGTTAAACCAGTTATTTTAGTTGGATGTGTCAGGTTTGGTCGTGAAAGTCGACTCCAGTGTGATGTTGTGGTTCTTTGCCTGCCTCCAGGTGTCCATAAGTTATGGTACTTCCGCAACTAGCTAGTGCTACAGAAGAGAAGCAAGCATAAAGGTAGTTTTTTTAAGTGTCAGGTAATTTTAAATGTGATGTTTCTATCAGCTCATCAAACATCAGCAACTATTTAAAGGTTGCAGGTTAGTGCAGGATAAACAGGTTAGTTTGCTGCACTGTGATCGATTTAAAGTAAACAACAGTGTGTGACTGGTGCACAGTGGCTGGGGTTTCATTGTCTGAGTTAGCTTACATCAAGTGTAGCAGAGATTCATATGAATTTAATATAATAATAATAATAATAATAATAATAATAATAATAATAATAATAATAATAATAATAATAATACATTTTATTTGAGGGCGCTTTTCTAAAACCCAAGGTCACCTTACAAAGAGAAAAAGATATCAGTAAAACGGTAGATTAAAATAAATTAAAATACAAAAAACTAAAGTGGCCCCTAGAGACAAAACACGTACAAACTCCAAAACACTTGCAAATTCCAAAACACGTACAAACTCCAAAACACTTGCAAACTCCAAAACACTTGCAAATTCCAAAACACTTGCAAACTCCAAAACACTTGCAAAATCCAAAACACAACGGAAGTGCTCCAGGACGCTAGGGGCAGTGTTGAGCTCGATTTGCAAAATAAACTGCAAGTTTGTCTGTATGGGACGGTCTAGTCTCCGTCTCGCTTCCCAGGTTGCCTAGCAACCATGATACTAACCGCTGGAAACTCATACAACTTTGTTTGACAGAAATGAAGGAGAACATATTTTGTTAATTTGTTTGTTTGTTTCTACAAGAGCTTTGTGTGATTTGATAAGTATCTGAGGCTGAGACCACAGGACAGTAAAACATGATTGTTGGGCTTCATTTCTGTACTGAACAGTCATTTAAGATTAGTTAGTAAATAACAATTAGCTAATGTTGTTCATGAGACTAAAGTCATATCACTTTGGTAATGTAAATATAATATGGCCAATATTATAGTTATTATATTAATCATTATTAGCTATTACAGCAGTGAACATGAACTCTGTGCCAAATACTGAGCCTCAGTACAGATTCAAGTTGCAGTTATTTATATGTCTTATCACCTTAAATCTTCACTCAAAGACAAGTATCTTTGACAGTGCATATATAGGTGTATCATATATAAGAGACAAATGTTGTTCCTTCAGTATGTTGGCATTAATAAATTTGGCTCAATGCTTACATATATTTATAAAAAGAAAATGTACGAGCTGTGATAACTGTTTCTGATAGAATGAAGAGTAGACTGATATATGAAATATTCCTTTATTGGGTGAGAAAATCAGACCATGTCATAACTGCTTTAAGTCATACAGAATAGATATCAGAGCCTTAAACAGGCTGACTTCTGCTAAATGGGTCAAACTGGGCAGAAAGTATACAAACACATAACATCCTTATAAAATATGATGTAACACTATAGATCAACTTACCTCAGAATATATAAAGCATATAAACAATTACAGCAATATGATGCAACAAACACAGCAGTACTACTAATCCAAAATACTCAAAGCTTCATAGAACTGAAACAAACATTTATTTTTAGCTCCATTCTGCTGCTGATACATACTTTAGGTTTCTGAATGTTAAACTTGTTGCTGCCTTTCATAGTGTGTAACTTGAAGGCCCTGAGTACTTTCTCCCACACTGAAAACACTGGGAGGATAAAATTATTTGAACATTACCTAATAAGACTGATTCAGGACAGACAATTAGTGATTCTAAACTTGTCTAGCAGTCCTTCACAAACAGGGAACAGTCTGTCTATTCTCTCCATCTGTCAGCTGCTGCTGGCTCTTCCTCCTCCTCTTCCTCACACACTGCTGAGTTTGTCCTGGTGGATCATCAGGGGTGCAAAGCCTCACAGATGATGTGCAGCAGTGGGTCCCTCAGTCTGTCCTCACTCTGGACACTTGCAGTTGTCACACATGGAAATCAAATGTGTGATAAGCTGCAGGATTCAAACACAAGTGTAACTTATAAATGAATGTTCATACTTTTATTCCACAATCAGAGAGAAAGAAACAGAGAGAGAGTGCAGGACAGACAGACAGGTGACAGTCTCAGGTGTATACACTGCTACAAAACAGCATAAAAGAAGGAGGATTTAGTTTGTGTTATTACGAAACAAGAAGAGTTCCCAGATGGTACAGTGGACACATGTGTGGCTCCTGTGATTAAAGCATCTTTCTTTCAGCTTAACGAGTAAACCGTCAGCTCGTTCAAACACACGTTAAAGTCCGTTTGGCTCGACACCACCGAACAGAGGCAGCAATATAACATAGCTAACATTAACAGTGCAGTGAATCCTGCTTGTGCCGTGATATTCATGACTGCAAACCGAGCAGCATCACTGACTTTCAGCCTGTTGTGTTTGTGGATATATGACTGACTTTAATTATCCATAAAATCATCACATTCTCTGTAAGATTAAAGTCAACTATTGAACGGCGTATATTTTGAAGTAAAGGCTTTAAAACCAAGTTAGTACAAACATCGCTAATATCACATAACTTTCCCGACATGTGGCCAACAGTAATGTTTTAATGTTCTTCATTATAAAAACATTTGTGCATAAATAAGTGACATAATATTCAGTACTTACTTCTGAAAGTTTACTCTTCGGCGGCTCCGCTTCCGCCGTTTTTTTCGGCAAAATTATCCACACCACCACCGCGCTATGAAATCTGGGATATGTTGGGCCCATCCTTAAAATTCAGGGAAATTAAGGACGCATTTGAGGGCCGCATTTCGAGCAGCCTTTGAATTGGGACAGCCTTTGTCGTGTCGCTGTGCCGTAATCGGCCTTAAAATGCGGCCTTTAAGGCTGCAGACCCTGAATTGGGATACAGCCCAAATCCGGTCATTGGTACTTCCTGGCTTGTGTAGTTACTAGGTAACAAAAGCTCAACACTGCCCCTAGCGTCCTGGAGCACTTCCGTTGTGTTTTGGAATTTGCATGTGTTTTGGGGTTTGCATGTGTTTTGGATTTTGGAAGTGTTTTGGATTTTGCAAGTGTTTTGGAGTTTGCAAGTGTTTTGGAGTTTGTACGTGCTTTGTCTCTATGGGCCACCGTAAAAAACCCCAAATAAAAACAAAAAAATAAATAAACAAGATTTGACCCCAAGTTAGATCTGTATTAAAGTGAATAAGCCTGTTTAAGAGGTTTGATATTGGGAGAAGATTATCAAAATTATTGGGATCTGCACCAGGCTTTTAAAGAATTGGAATGATAGAAGCAGTTTTCAAAGATGAAGGAACAATTCTAGTGTTAAGGGAAGAGTGGATAATACTAGTTATGAGAGGAGCCAATCAGGGAAGACAAGCTTTAACTGACATGGTGGGAAGAGGGCGAAGCTGACAAGCGGATGATTTCGATTTTTGAATAAGATTTAATACATCAACTATGGAGACTGTAGTTACCTCACAAAATCTATAGCCTATAGCTAAACCAACCAACAAGGTTGGTTTAGCTATAGGCCTTAGTGTGGGTGTAATTGTGCAGAGACAGAGGAATTTATTGACGGTGGGGGTCTGCCTGTCATAAAAGGAAATAGGAAGCCATAGTTGGGGGATGCTAGGACTGTATGGAACAGATAGGAAAGAGAGGGGAAGTTTGTTACCCTTCTCCCTGAATGTGATAAAGGCTCACAACTGTCACAAGTTATAAGTAGGTTTGCAGGGGACCCTCCCCCACGCTGGGCTGTGAAAGTAGAACAAAGGGAAGCCAACAGCTCAGTGGAAATTCCCCAAGGGATACCTGAGTGGGGGTCTTAGTTTCCAGTGACTTGGAGGTGAGAGGAGATGACTTTTTATGACCAGCAGGAAGTCACGTATATAGAGACACATACGCACGCACACGCACACACATGCACTAACGTGTTCGTACATACACAAACACAGTGTTTTGGATTTACAACACACTATGTGGGTTTTATGATGGGGGGTTGCTTGTATAAAACTGGTTGTAACAGACAAAGAAGTTGATATTTGCTGAGTAATTTCCGGGCCATGTACATCTCCCTTCTAGAAGATGCATAACTGATTGCGGATGAATAAAGGTTTTGTGAGGTAACTACTGAGTTCTGGTGTTGTCTCTGATGGCCTCAGGAATAAAAAGATCTGGGGTGAAACTGCTAAACGCAACACATCATAGTAAGAACCAAGTTCATTGGGGGTTGAGGAGCTGTGAATAAATGGAAGGTCATGGCAGATGAGAGATCAACATGGTTAATATTACAAATTTTCCTAAATGTGATGTCACGAGGAGTACAGGTGCAAGGTTCAAGTATCTTTATTAGATTAGATTAGATTAGATATAACTTTATTAATCCCTTGGGTGGGTTCCTCTGGGAAATTCGATTTGTCACATGCATAGTTATACAAGTATAACACACAGTGAAATGTAGCCTGACACGCTCCTCGACATGTGCAAAAATGGGGGGGGGGGGGGGGGGGGGGGGGGGGGGGGGTAGAGGAAGAATATTATATATATATACACTCAACAAAAATATAAACGCAACACCTTTGTTACTGCTCCCATTCCCCATGGGATGGACGTAGAGACCTAAAATTCATTCCAGATACACAATATAACCATCCCTCCCAAACAGTGGTCACAAATCAGTCCAAATGTGTGGTAGTGGGCACATCTGCCATATTGAGATAATCCATCCCACCTCACAGGTGTGCCACATCAGGATGCTGATCTGACATCATGAGTAGTGCACAGGTGTACCTCAGACTGCCCACAACAAAAGGCCACCCTGGAATGTGCAGTTTTTTGCGCTATTGGGGGTCTGGGGACCCAGAACCGGTCAGTATCTGGTGTGACCACCATTTGCCTCATGCAGTGCAACACATCGTCGCATGGAGTCTATCAGATTGTCAATTGTGGCCTGTGGAATGTTGGTCCACTCCACTTCAATGGCTGTGCGAGGTTGTTGGATATTCGTGGGAACTGGTACACGCTGTCGTATACGCCGGTCAAGCACATCCCGAACATGCTCAATGGGTGACATGTCCGGTGAGTATGCTGGCCATGCAAGAACTGGGACATTCTCAGCTGCGATCTGCCCTGAACAATGTGAACCATGATTCATCCGTGAAGCGCACACCTCTCCAACGTGCCAGACGCCATCGAATGTGAGCATTTGCCCACACAAGTCTGTTACGGCGACGAGCTGGAGTCAGGTCAAGACCCCGATGAGGACGACGGGCATGCAGTTGAGCGTCCCTGAGACGGTTTCTGACAGTTTGTGCAGAAATTGTTTGGTTGTGCAAACCAATTGTTCCAGCAGCTGTCTGGGTGGCTGGTCTCAGACGATCTTGGAGGTGAACCTGCTGGATGTGGAGGTCCTGGGCTGGTGTGGTTACACGAGGTCTGCGGTTGTGAGGCCGGTTGGATGTGCTGCCATATTCTCTGAAACGCCTGTGGAGACGGCTTATGGTTGAGAAATGAACATTCAATGCACGGGCGACAGATCTGGTTGACATTCCTGCTGTCAGCATGCCAATTGCACGCTCCCTCATTGCTTGTGGCATCTGTGGCATTTTGCTGTGAGACAAAACTGCACATTCCAGGGTGGCCTTTTGTTGTGGGCAGTCTGAGGTACACCTGTGCACTACTCATGATGTCAGATCAGCATCCTGATGTGGCACACCTGTGAGGTGGGATGGATTATCTCAATATGGCAGATGTGCCCACTACCACACATTTGGACTGATTTGTGACCACTGTTTGGGAGGGATGGTTATATTGTGTATCTGGAATGAATTTTAGGTCTCTACGTCCATCCCATGGGGAATGGGAGCAGTAACAAAGGTGTTGCGTTTATATTTTTGTTGAGTGTATATATATATATATATATATATATATATATATATATATATATATATAGTATATAGTATATACATTGGGTTTTGGAAGCTGTTGTATTTACATTAAAAGAAATAAACATATGATCAGATTGGGGAAACAAATGGGCTTTACAGTGAGTGGGGGTAATGCCAGAACAGCAGACCAAATCCAAGATATGACCTTTAAAATGAGAAGAAAATTTTATGTATTGTAGAAGCCCAAAACTTTCCAAACAGGAAGTAAAATCTCTGGAAAGGGGGATGTTATCATTGTCCACATGAATTTTGAAGTCACGAATGGATTGCATTTGCATTTATATAGCGCTTTTCGAGAACCTCAAAGCGCTGTACAATTCCATTATTCATTCACTCTCACATTCACACACTGGTGGAGGAAAGCTACAGTTGTAGCCACAGCTGCCCTGGGGCAGACTGACAGAAGCGAGGCTCCCATATCGCTCCATTGGCCCCTTTGGCCAACACCAGTAGGCGGTGGGTGAAGTGTCTTGCCCAAGGACACAACGACCGAGACTGTCCAAGCTGGGGCTCGAACCGGCAACCTTCTGATTACAAGACGAGCTGCCAACTCTTGAGCCACGATCGCCCCAACAATTATCAAATTTGGGGAAAGTACACAGAAATGAGTGACAAGCGCAGCAAAGTCATTCCTTAAAAATTCCTTATTTGGCTTAGTTGGCTGAGAAACAGCACATATAATGGTGGAAGTAGATCCAAGGAGCTGTACTGCAAAGTATTCAAATGAGTGGGAGGGTGGAGCAGAGACAGGGAGAACTTTCCAGTGCTTTCAGCGAATTATGGCGAGGCCGCCGCCTCTCCCGAATTGTGAGGTTGACAGATGTAAACAAACTAAGATGGAGTAGAGTCATTGAGGGAATTCATTAGGCTGTTGCCAGGTTTCAATCAAGCAAAGAAAGTCCAGGAGATCCTGGACGAGATGCCCCTTACCAGTAAGAGAGCGGATGTTTAATAGACCGAAGTTGACGCTGGAGTTACTATGTCTGACAGTAGGCTTAGCTCACCTAACTAGGTGGGCCAGCACATTGTGGTCAACAGCCACAGTCATGCAGGGAGGACGACGAGTTCTGGACCAGATGGACACTACTGAGTTGGTGTCATTGCTATTGAAGTTTCGCCAGACCCCTCGGTGGATGTACCTGCAGCGGGGCTTGAAAGCGGTGTCTGGATAGAGGCAAAGAGCCACAGGTGGAGAGACAGCCAGGCAAACGCGGAGTCGCAAAATTTCCGTAGCAGAGTACTGAAGCAGAGCTGTCGCCAGTAGATGGGCAATGGAAAAAAACAACCCAGGTGAGCACGGACCACACAGACACCCTATGGATAATGTTTCCTCTAATTTTTCATGTGTCTGAGCGAACACACAAACTCACTGAGCAGACACTTGGACCACTGTGAGCAACAGCAGACGTGTGCACTGTGGTCACGGCAGCATAGAATCCATCCAAGTTACATGGTTTATTAAAATAATCAAATTACAGCCTTTACATTTATGTCAGACTACTTTTAATTAACTGCTTTAGCCCACTTACAATGAACATTAAAGTAAAAATAACTTGAACTCCAATTTTCAAAACACAACTTTCTTTCTTTCCTTTTTTTTTTTTTTTATAAAGCTCTGACTTGTATTATGAGTCTGTGGTCTGGGAGAGAGTCCTGCAACTCTGTGTGTAAAATACAGTAAATAATGACCAATGTTGGGCTATTAATTATATAGTTACTTCTTCAAAAAAGTAACTGAGTTATGCAAACAACAAAGTTTTTTGCAGCTGTTTACCTAAAAATGCAGCCAAGGCGTTTTTTTAAATAAACATTTCAAACTATTTACAGAACAATCAGCTGTTCTGCATCAAATTTGATGCCACGCAAATTATTTGTGCCACTCCAAAAAATAATTTCTGTCCACTATGAGATAAAGGAGAACAACAGACTGATACCTGCAGGCCTGACAACAGGAGATGTATCACTGCTGCAGTGTTGCCAACTCCTCAGTAAGGAAAATCGCTATTGGTTGTCCTAAAAGTTGCTAGAAGTCGCTAAATGACGTCATCACCTAATTTGCATAGTTGGTCATGCTAATGTAATTGTAACCTATGTTGTTGGAGAGAGAAATAACATCGTGGAAGAGACATAAAGTGAGTTAAAAATGTCCTAAATGCATTTAGAGTTTATTTAGAACTACAAATTAAATTTCTTTTAGCAATTATTGTTTTTTTTAATGTCACAATTCCAACCCTGCTACTTTACCCGGGCTTGGACCGGCAAAAGTGACCCGAAATAGGCACTCTGGTTTTTCGTGGCCTATCAACACAATTTAAAAACTGGTATCGTTTTTAAATTGTGGTATAAAGTCCACACCTTTTTCCCTCAATTGTTCCATCTGTCCTGCTCACATCTCCAATGGTTGTACACATTGTCATTAGCGTGGCTTCATTCCACATCAGCCACGCCGCTTTGCTAGCTAAAACACCGTGTCGGCACATAAGGACGCTGTCATAGCCTGTCGACCTTAATTCGGTGTGTATATACAAATGTGAATTGCATTATTGGCTGGACTATGGGATACGTTGGCATCATTCTAATTCCATACGGGAGCAGCCAGTCATTTACTGACTAACACTGCAAAAGAGAATTGTTAAATTTTTTATTTTAATTTCAATTCAGGTTGGATTTTTTTTGTACGCAAAGCAGATTTTCTGTGTGCAGAGACCGTGCCAGCTGTGCGCAATTGTGCACGTGCGCAGCTTAGAGGAAGCATTGCCTGTGGATCCACATCTTAATCAGGGCCAGACACTAAATGTAGATGGCTGGAAAAGGCCCAATGAGGGTAAAAGATCAAACACACAGCTGAAGCACAAGCAGTAAAAACCTGCAAATGTTGCAAAAACAAATCAAAACAGGATTACGCTTTAAAAACTTGATTCAAGTTGTCGTCATTAACTTTAAAACCAAAATAAAATGAGAATAAATTGGTGAGCAGCGACAGCCAAATGCGCCAGCGTTTACTTAGCCGATTACCTGTAAATATAGAAATATCCTCCAAAGAGCTACATTTATTTTTACTTTAAATACATTTCAGACCCTTTACTTTTTAGTTTTACTTGTTTAAATAAGTTGAATTAGTATTTCAAAGTCTGAAACTGTTGTCATTGACATTTACGGCATCAGAGAAACTTCACAGTACTGATCTACAAACAGGCAGATTCATATGCAATGTTTTGTACACACATACGTTTCATTGTCACATCATCATCCTCATTAGTGTGTGATGAATGCAACTAAAAAAAGGAAGGAAACAACTTATTGAGTAACTTCAGTTTTCTGATGATCTGACAAACACAGACGGAGTTAAGTGTCAGACGCTGTTCTTCTGAAGTTTAACAATTTTTCTGCATCAGGATCAAAGTCAGAATGAAAATCCTCCATTTTCTCTTTTTCTGCATTTTGTCAGGTGAGGACTTAATGTTGCTCTTTAATTAAAAAATATTAAACTTCATAAAATAAACTTTATACACTAAAATTCATACACTAAATAATGTTTTGATTATCTATCTTTTAATAATTTTATTTATTTAATCTTTTCATCTGACAGATCCAGCTGGGCTCGTCAAGGCAAAACAGAATATCTGGTCTGCAGCCGAAGGAGCAAATGCTTCACTTAGATGCCCTTCAACTTTTTCTTTAAGCACAAAGTTCTTCTGTAAGGAAAAATGTGAGCGAGCAGAAGATATCCTCATTAAAACAGATGGAAATACAGCTCAGAGTGGGAGATACAGCATTAATTATAAAGACGGATTTCCAGGAACAGGATTCATGTCTGTGACCTTCACGATCAAGTCTGACTCAGGACTGTACAGGTGTTCTTTAGGAAGATCTTCTGTTCCAGATACATACTATGACTTTGAGGTCAGAGTTTCAAATGGTGAGTTTGTACGAAAATTCCCTGAAATAAAAAAATATGAAGAGCCCTCACTAGCTCTAATTTAGCATTATAGACCATGTTTAGATCAAGCTGTTTAATTAATTAATAAATAGAAATTAACATGATATACCATGTAGGTGTACATTTTATACAGCATGGAAAAAATTTCTTTCTTTGGCTCTCGGAGGAGGCGGAAGCACTTTTTCTCTTCTCCCTTATCTTCCCTGCTAGTTCTTATGTCCTTGTCTAGTCTCGTGTCTTTTTTGTATTACTTTCCCTGGAACA
The DNA here is from genome assembly GCF_057381915.1 of Diplotaxodon limnothrissa. Classification (NCBI taxonomy): domain Eukaryota; kingdom Metazoa; phylum Chordata; class Actinopteri; order Cichliformes; family Cichlidae; genus Diplotaxodon; species Diplotaxodon limnothrissa. The sequence continues at coordinate 38,458,566 of NC_140598.1, read as the reverse complement.
CTCTCTCACAGTCTGGGTCTAAAACCTAAAAGAGAATTATGGATTTGATCAACTGGTCTCTGAATGCTATTGACACCCTTTAACGAGAAGTCTGGACTCGGGAGAACCCGAGTGCCCTGGAGGGACTTTCCCTGCCGGATACACGATGGACGGGTGGCAGAGGATCATGTGCCTGGCGGGACTGTCAATCGAGGACGCTGAAGATATCTACCTATTCGGAACCATGATAACAGGGTTCTTGCTGATCGGAGCTGGCTTGGCCCTGGCTTATTGGAGAATTAAGAAAGCAGAACCGGCTGTTCAAACCCCCACAAGGCTGCCCGCTGGGATTGGAACGACAGGTGCGACTTCTCAAAAAGGGCTCACTGAAGGCAGCAAGGTTAAGAGCTTGGAGGCGCTTACGACTGCAGTGAATGCTCAGAATAACACCTCTGAGCGTATGTATGTTGGATTACATCAGGAAAGAATCAACTCAGAACAACATCTCTGGGTGGAGCTGGATTACACCTCGGATCAGTTGGCTGCGGTCGTGAGGTCTCAGAATCTGCTATGTGAGCAAAAGAGTGACAAGACCACAGAATCGACGGCTAATAACATCATGGAGAAACTCGCAGCTGTTAACGGGAGACTGAGAGACCAGTGTCGGAGTGTTAAAAAAAGCTTGACATTCTCATGAGTTGTTTGCAAAAGAAAAATCACCATCATAATGCGTCTACCCCTTCCGCGCCAGCTGCAGGCTCAAGGCCAGAGCTGAACAAAACTCCCTGATAACGACTGTGTTGAGTCTGTTCCTTCCCATTCCCTACAAGGCCACCTGGGTTGGCTGGAAGACTCTTTACTTAGCCTGGCGGGGCGAAGGACACTGTCTCACCTGAACTATGGACACACACACACAAATACATATACTGATACTGATAAGCACTCACTGACGCATCACCTTCCCTATCCAACGCCACCTCCAACGCTTACCTCCCCTCTGATGTGGACATCGGGTCAGCTGGAGGCGCAGTCAAAGATTGCAGCGGTCCCAGATCAGATGTACACACTGGAACTCTTTCCCAAGTTGCTTGTCTGTGTTTATTGTGTTATGGTGTGTTGTTACCTGTGCATTCCTGTATTATCCTTTTGTGTTACACATTTCAATGTTTTTTTCCTCGCTACCTGGCCTGACCTGTCTTCCCAATGTGATGTTTGCATTGTATGTACGGTCGGCAAGGTCTGTCATCTCGGTTGTGGGCAAAAGACCTGCAACTGACAAATAAAGGCTATCTCATCTCATTTCAACTGTACTTTTGATAAGTTGAATTGAAATTGTAGCACCTCAGTGTAAAGCATACAACAATATATAATGATTTATGGATTCACATTTAATTAATGTTCTTATATTTCACAGAACTGGATAGAAATGCTGTTTTTTGTCGAACACAAATTGAGGGAGAAAACATCACGTTGGTGTGTTCCAATACTGTGTATGGACACAGGAAGTTCTTTTGTAAGAATGAGTGTAAGAATGAAGGGGAGATCCTCATTGACACAACTAATAACAAATCTGAGAGTGGCAGATACAGCATTGAATACAGACCAGGATCTACAGTTGGACTGTATGCGACCATCACACAGCTGACCAAGTTAGACACAGGACGGTACAGGTGTGGTTATGGAAACCCTCTGTCTCCAGATTTGTATAAAAACAATGATGTTCATGTGATTGATGGTAAGTTTCTTTTCAAGATGGTAAAACATTTTTCATATTTTATTTTTCTTGAAATGCTACTACTACGAATAGTAGATGATCACAAAAATAAACAAAATTAGAACACAAATAAATGAAAACATGAAACTTCCCACCTTCTGATTTGAGGTGAGATTGTTGTTACTGCCAGAGATCAGCTGATTCACTGCTGAGAGATCATTGCACCTTTTAAGAACTTTCTAAACTGAAATAGAGGGTTTGACATTTTAAAAAGTATTTTCCTTTAATTTGTCCAGCTTTCTTTTTTTGAAGTCTGGATGACCAGTCTCTGAGTATTATTTTTTTGTTGTTGTGCTGGCCAATCTAATCCACTGTTCATTCACAAATGCAAAAACTACTTCTTATGATGCTCGTATAAGCATGTACAGTAAGTTTCACAATCATATTCTCTTTTAATCAGTGCACATATTACATACAAAAAATATTTTAAAATCATTTCAAATCTAAGTGTGTGCTTTAAATGCATTGTTGGAAAATATCATGGCGGAGCTAAAACTGAGGGGACATCATCTACCATTTTTGCTAAAGCTGAGTGTTTCTACGCATGCAGGTGCATTTTGTGTTTGATAAATTTTTGTATTTGCGTGTGATAACATGATTATTATTTTACTTTATTACTTTATTATTTGTCTTTATCACTATTGATTATGATTTTTATGTGTGTATTTATTGTACACACCTGCTTCCACACTACAAACAACAACAGCAACACAGAGTGAAAGTGTCACTGCAGGAGTCTCTACACATTGTCTTGACTCCTCCTGGCTTCTGGTTGTGCGTGCGTCCTTGGATGGTGTTTTGCTGATGGCTGTTTTCCTCATGCTCTGCTACATTAGTAAGACAAGGAGGAACTTTGGACTGAACACCAGAGAAAATGACACAAACATAGAGGTGAGTTTGTGTCACTTGTTTTCTGTCTGTTGTTGCAGGTTTCAGTGAGTGTTGTTGATCCCTGCTGTCTGTGAGACTTTCTCAGTGAAATTTAGTGAAAATAAATGATGTTACCTGTTATCAGAGTTTCTTCACCAGCAGAGGGAAGTGAAGACAAAGCAAACAACTTTTATAGCAGACAGAAACATGTTTATATAATTATGTAGATATGACAGCATACAATATATTTTACTGACCTTTCTGAGGTTATTCCACAACATCACCATTTCAGGGTGTCATATTTAAAAGTGTGAACGCACCGTTAGTCCTGTTTCCTGACACTGCAGCACATGTATGCTGTTCTGAAGGAAACCTGTTGAACTTCTTATGATATTTATAATCTTTGTTTCTCTGGAAAAAAAATGTGTTTCTTATTTTTTTATTCCCATTTGTTAAAAGCGTGATGTTGCATGAGGTTGTTTAAACTCTGTTGTACATCTCATTGTCATGGTCCTGGGTCATTTTGACTCAGGGTTCTCAGTTTTCTTGTGTTTTTGTTTTATGTTAAGTTCATTTCTTAAGAATTATTCTACGTCTCCTAGGTTATTCTGTTCAGTATTGTTTGTTAGATTTCCCCCTGTGTTGTTGCTCTCTGTGTCTTCCCCTGGTGTCAGCGTGTATACAGTGGTGTGAGTTGTCGTGCCTTGTTTTCCTCTCATGTTTTATTCCATCTTGTTTATGTCTCCCCCAGCCCATCATGTCCGCTCTCTCCCTCATGTTCCCTCATTCCCTCTCGTTTGCCTCTCCACTTCCGTATCGTGTTTCCCGTTTTATTGTGAAGGTCCCGTGTTTCTATGTTTGGTCTAGCTTCCCTGTCTCATTATGGTTAGTGATGTCAGCTGTGTTCCTCGTGTCCTCACATCCCTGTTATCCGTCTGTGTATTTAGGTCAGCGTCTCCCTCAGTTCAGTGATGTCAAAGTCAAAAGTCAAAGTCAGCTTTATTTGTCAATTCTGCCACATGTACAGGACATACAGAGAATTGAAATTTCGTTACTCTCAACCCCTAGATGAATAGCAAATAAACATTTAAATATAAGAGAGTGATTAAAAAATGCAAGTAAAATAATTAAAAAGTAGAAATTTAAATAAATACAATACAATTTTACATATAACAAGAAACTATACAATATACAATATACAATATTCAGGTAAGGGTAAATGGCATTGAGTGCAAACCAGACAGAGTAGTGCAAATAGTGCAGATGGAGATTTAGTAATGTACGATAAAAGATAGTGTGACAGACAAAGTCTTATGAGGTAATGGCAGTCCAATGCTCCACAAAGTGACTGGAGCAGGCCAGTGAGTGCGTCAGAGAGTGTGTGTGTGTGTGTGTGTGTGTGTATGTGTGTGTGTGTGTGTGTGTGTGTGTGTGTGTGTGTGTGTGTGTGTGTGTGTGTGTGAGACAGAGTTCAGTGAGACCGTGGTGGAGAAGAGGGGAGAGGGGGGCAGAATCGAGAGGGAGTTTAGCTTCCTGACAGCCTGATGGATGAAGCTGTCCTTCAGTCTGCTGGTCCTGGCCTGGAGACTCCGCAGTCTCCTCCCTGACGGCAGCAGCTTGAAGAAGCTTTGCATTGGGTGCGTGGGATCGGCCGCTATGCAAAGGGCTTAGCCTCCCTCATGGCTGTGTGTCTCTCCCTGTGTTTCCCTGAGTAACTTAGCATTAGTTTTGCATTGTCTTGTATCTCCTTTTTCCCCATTCAAATGCCTGGTATGCCCGATGGTGATTTTTGTTTTAATGGGCCGATGTTTTTTTGGGTTTTTTTTTACATTTTATAATGGTATAAACAATGAAAGCTGCTGACAGCTGCTAACGGTGCAGGGATGGGTCTAGCAAAATTCTGCCAAGGGGCCAGGTAGGGCATTAACAGGGAAAAGGGGGCACAAAGACTTTTATTTCTTATTCTCATTTAAAATGTGTAGCTTTTAATAAAGAATTATCTGAATCTTACAATCAAAGTGGTCTTCTGATGTATAATTTATAGAAATCATACATACTAACAAGACAGTGTTTGTTTTTCATTCAATGGCTTTAAGACTTTCCTGTAATCAGGGGTGCACATAAGTGGTCCACAGGTGCGCTTTCAAAATAAAAGACGCGCACCAGATAAGAAGTTGCAACGCACGTTTGCGTACATAAGATTTTCTGGAGGAGGACAGACATTTGTTTAGAACTCTTAAAGATGTCGAAGAAGCAAGCTCCTTTAAGCAATTACTTTGGTGTTCCTCCACCTCCAAAGAAATGTCAGAAGGAGTCCGAACTGTAAACAAAGCGCGTATTCTCGGAAAAGTGGTTGCAGGAGGTGAGCTGGCTTCAAACACAAAAACAGTAAGCTAGAGTGTGATTTTCACGACATATTCTGCACCACATCTCTGTGCGTCTTTTATTTTGAAAGCGCATGCGCACCTGCGGACCACTTATGTGCACCCCTGCCTATAATACCTGTTGGGCCGGTCTCTACTCAAAATACCGGGGCCAATGTTTTTGTCCCAGTCCAGCCCTGCTTATGTTTTATGTTGTTTATTTTCAGTTTTCTGCTGGGTATGAGAACTCATGAGATCCAAATTCCAGACATAAAGAGCCCAAAAGGACCATCATTTCATTTTGACATTTTTGAGCACATTTCTGCAATTTTATGATCACCTCCCATATTATTTGCTTCACTGTGTTTCTGTATTTTACTGTACTTTTGTAACTTAAGTAGTTGTATATGAAATGTTAGCAAGTAAAACTGATTCACTGTTACGATGACGAAGAACCCTGTCTGTTGTTACCATTAAGGTTTTTACTTTCTTTGTAATTATTGTTCCCAAAATGTAACTTTAACTGGTCGTTGTACACATTTGGTTTTAACTCGTATATTTTTGTCTAATGTACGATCTACAGATTTATGTGATTACTTCTGATATATTTAAAACTACTGGCTGTTGTTAGAAGACACACAATTAACATTTTTTTGAAAATTCTAAGTAATGTGATGTTTCCTTAAATTGAGTGATTACACATCTTTCTTATTGAACTTAAGCACAAGCCTAATGTTAATGCATCCTCTTGTGTTTAATAAATGTTTGTATTTGCCCGTATTGTAATATGATTATTATATTGCTGCATTTGTCTGCATTGCTGTTGATTTAGTATTGATTTGTTTTGTGGTTATTGTTCAAGGTCAATGTTGATCTTGGAAAAAAATGTCCTGAAACCACATCCAGTAAAACATCACATGGAAGCTGTAGGTTTCGGGAGTTTAGTTTTCAATTTCCTTTGTACCTTTATGTTTTGGATCTGTACAAACCTGCCATCAGCCTGCAATTATCAGCTCTTCTGTTCACATCAGTCTGCCTTCAACATCCTGCACTTTGGTCCTCACACTCCACTCCACTGCGCTTGACATAAGGCTTATATTATAACTGGTAATTATTATGTGAATCCAGTCACATTACCAAACAATGGAAACACACTGTAACAAGTACAGTAGTGAATTAATTCTTTAAAAACGTATTACAGCACCAGCTTCATTGCACTCCCCTTATTATTACATCCACCAGTGAATTACTCAAACATGTCAGTAGATGGCACAAGGTGCTCAGAAGGAACACAAAAAATATCAGAGAGAAGTCCTGCAGGATAAATCGTGATGTTGAGCTAAACACAAGCTTCAGCTTTCTGCCTCTCTGATTGGACGGTTGAAACTAGTGTTTGTTCCTGATGCTTCACTTTTATTCTTGTTTTAAATCCAGCCTGAACTTTGAACTACATGATGACACAACTCTGAGACCTGGAACACATGATGAGACATGATGGTCCAACTCAGATTTCAAGATGCTGCCTGCAGGACACAAATCATTTGTGGAGACAGATTCTGAGTTCTCTAAAATAAATAAATGTCCTGATGTTCCTGCATGAAGATAAAAAAAATCCACAGTGTTACATGTTTTATAAAGGAGGATCAGCACAACAACAACAACTGCATCACTACATATACAAAATTTCAAGTGTTTAAGGGACATTAATTAAGGACACGAATTAAGTTTATCCTAAAGTAAAACAAAATCAAAGTAAATGTTTCCCTCTTATTAGTCAGAAGTTGGTTTAAAGTCACTGACATTAGCAGACATGACAGGTTAGCATGCTACAACCACTGACGCTCAATAAAATCTAACTGAGGGGTTTCACGAATAATATTTTTATGCAATCTACTCTTTATTGATACATGATGCAGCACTTAATGAGAAAATAAAGAAACTCATGTACCCACTCATTAACTTACAGGTTATGCTTGGTTAAACTTAAAACAAATAAAAACATAGCACCCTGACAGCTGGATAACACAGAAAACACTGACATTACAGAGACGTTTATAAATAGTAGCCATGACACACACAACTTCTATCTTAGGGGAAACTGAGAAACAGATTACAAAACTCATCGAAACAACATTAACCCCAACACTCTGTGCATGATCAGACACCAAAGGCCTTCAGCTTTGTTATGAAGTCTTCATTGAATATTTTCTTGAATTAAACTAGTTTGTCTGCTCCTCTCTCTCACTCTGTCTCATCCAGCATCACCTCCTTAAACATTTAAAGTTCACATGACACATCTGTGGTTCTTTAAAGGTGGAGAACAATGCCGAAAAAGCAGATTCAGTCAGATTAGGAGTTAGAAGTAAAAAGAGGAACTAAATTTTCTCTGAAAACAGACATCACTGTGTGTGTCTGGAGAGCTCATAAAGAAAATGTGGCAAAAAATCTGACTTTTCGGTCTAATTCATCTTTATTAGTTATTTATTTTTAATGGTGGAGAGAGTTAGTCAGCATAACTTTGCAAGGCTGTACAAATAAGTCTCATCTGAAACGTTGTCCTTGTTTTACAGAAGTTTTATTGAATCTGTTATTTCTTCCTGTTTTGATGTTTGGTTTTGTAACATAACTCTGAAGAACAAGAATTGGTTAGGACTTTTGGTAAAAACTGCCAGTAAAATCTCAGGGCATTCGTAAGATGGACTTTTGGTCATTTATAACAAACGTGCTGTGGAAGGCTCATTCTATTGTTAATTGTTTTAACCATCCACTTCACAGTGAGTTTGATTTGTTGCCCTCTGGCCGTCGTTTCAGAGTACCTTTGAGGAACACCAAAAGTCTGTTCTGCTCTGAGTCACAGTTTGGTTTGATTTAAATGCCTTTGCTTACAGTCGAGGGCCACCAGTGAAGCATCAGACAGAAGATTTCTCCAACTGTGTTCAGCTTGACATCATGATTCATCCTGAAGGACTTCTGACCAGTTTTTATGTTGCACTGTAGCTGTTACACACGGAGGAGCTTTAATGTTTCTACTGTTCAGCTAAAACTGTGCAGCAGTGTAGTCATAGTTCATATCATTATTTGTTATATATTTATAGAAAGACTCCAGGTTTCCTTTATCCCCACCGCATCTCATCTCCTTAATGGCAAATAACCATCTTATGGGTTTTTATTATTGTTTTGTTTACTTGTGTTGTTGCCCTTGCTGCTAAAAGAATTTCCCCTTGTGGGACAAGAAAGTATTGAATTTAACTGAACTGAAGACTGAGACACAAATTGAACGCCTGTGTCCAACTTGTCTCTCTACTGTCCCAATCCAACACAAAACAACAGCACTGTCACATAATATTACACAGAAGCTGTCAATTTAGCTCTGCAGAGTGAGTAGTTATAATTAGAACTGGGTATTGTCACTAATTTCTCCAACTGATTCAATTCTGATTCAAAAGGTCCCGACTTGATTTGATTTGATTCAATTTGAATTTGGCTCAGTCGGACATAATTATTGTAAATTCTTTGATGTGTACTTTCAGAAAAGAACTCTAAATGAAAATATATTTATTTTCATATTAATAACAGATCCTAAAGCAGCACAATATTGGACATGTAGAGCCCCGGGGCTTTTGAGATTGACTGTTTCTCTGCAATTACAACCTCAGTGTTATCTACCTAGGCATAAAAACAAAGCTGACATTTGTGAGACTTCTTCAGAGGTGCAGCTATCACAGCAGATGTCTTTGTGTCAAAGTAACTGGCGATAAAACAGAAAAATATGAAGATTTTCCTGGCCTGGTGTTTTATAGCACATTACCACCTTGAAAATATGCTCCAGGTAGATCAAAAATGGGAGAAAACCATGAATCAACATATGAAAATTACCTGCAAAAAACTGATGCTGCTAAAGTGAAGCAGAGCAAAGAAACAGAGGTTTTATCAAAAACATAGCTAAGAGTTTTGCAATTTCAATTCGTAAAAGTTGAAATTTCTTTGGTATTGAATAACCGAGATTAGGCTTTCTTATCTGATGGCATTTTTTTTGAGATAAAAACAGCGGTCGACAACACTGTACACAACGGTAGATAACAGAGCAAATAAGGCACCATGAATTCTTGACAGGAAACTGGTCTTAAAGTATACTGAGAGCTAGAGTTGTGTGCAAAGAGCGATTTTATTGTTGTGGAAGAAAGACAGCTAAAGTAAGAGAGAATTCATGACGAATTTGTATAATGTAACAAAAATGTCAAGTGCTTGAATTTGTAATATTTTGTAATATACTGGATTATTTTGTTTTTACTTTATCTCCCCATGCCGCCACCTACAGAAGTTCTCTGACCACTCTGCCATAGTCGGCCTCATCACAGAGTACAGACAGTGGACTCTGGACTTTGTGGACTGGTGCCAGCAGAACCACCTGCTGATCAACGCCAGGAAAACCAAGGAGTTGGTGGTGGATTTCCGGAGACGCAAACCTACCACACTGACACCGGTGAACATCCAGGGAGTGGACATTGAGATAGTGGACTCGTATAGGTACCTGGGTGTTCACCTGAATAATAAATTGGACTGGAGCCACAACACTGATGCTCTTTACAGGAAGGGTCAGAGCAGACTCTACCTGCTGAGGCGGCTGAGGTCATTTGGAGTACAGGGAGCGATTTTAAAGACCTTCTATGACTCTGTGGTGGCATCTGTCATTTCTTACAGTGTTGTATGTTGTAGCAGCGGTTTATCTGCAGCTGAAAGGAAGAGGTTGGATAAACTCATCAGGAAGGCCAGCTCTGTTCTGGGATGCACCCTGGACCCAGTGAAGGTGGTGGGAGACAGAAGGACTCTGGCCAAAATAACATCTCTGATGGACAGAGTCTCCCACCCCATGCATGTAAATGTTGCTGAACTGCAGAGCTCCTTCAGTGACAGACCGCTGCATCCTAGATGCATGAAGGAGCGTTTCCGCAGGTCCTTACTCCCTGCAGCTGTCAGACTGTACAACCAGAACTGCTCCCAACAAACATAGATGTTTACATCAGCGCTGTACCTTGCACTATTTTATCAACCGATTCACACTACAACCAGGGTTTGCCTCTTATCTGTCCATCCATCTTCATCCGCTTTATCCGAGGCCGGGTTGCGGGGGCAGCAGCCTAAGCAAAGAGGCCCTCTTATCTGTATTTAATTTTATTTAATTTAATAACAGTACAGTACTCACTTTTTAGTAACCATTGTCCTTCATGTACATATGTAAAAATTGTGTATGTTTCTGTTCTGTGTCTTGTGTACTGTTTGTTTGTATATGTGTCTGTCTTGCTGCTGTTACACCCAAATTTCAATTAAATTAAATTAAATTAAAGGATTATTCTATTCTATTCTGTTCTAACTCTCTCATTACTTTACTTTCTCTGGGATTAAAAAAGTATTATGATTCAGCTGAGGAAGAAACTGCTTTACATTTTATTTTCACCACATTATACAATCAGCATCACATTGTTTTTTTTATCATTTGACTTAGATGTTGATGTAGATGTTGTTGCTGTTTACATAACACACTCTGAGGACTGAAAACCAGGAAATTCAGTCAGACTGCTCTCAATAATCATCATAAAATAAAACAATAAGATGGTGAGCATTCAACAGCTTCAATCATGTGCTGATCTTTTTTCTTTCTTGCTTTCAAAAAGACCAGTATGTTTATATCCCTTCTCTGCTTTTACAGTTCATGGTTGTAAAGTGGAGGGAGCCTATCCCAGCTCACAACAAGAAGCATTGTTTTGTGTCCTGTGTGACTGATGATGAGAAAAGTATAAATGTAAGGTTGACTGATGTCTAATGTTGTACACTATTTAGATTTTAGACGGAATTAAAATGATGTGGGATATAACGTGCTTACATTGTGTAGACTGAAGGAACTGTGTGACCACAGAACAAGGAAATAAATGAAGGAAATAAATAAAGAGAATAAATAAAGGGAACTGCAGTAAACTTCCTGGTGCTTCATTAGCATTGTTCAGATTAGTGCAGAGTCTTTCACAGACTGTGAATCGCTGAACTCATCTATAAATGTTTAATCAAAGTTTGACTGTTTTACTCTTAAAAATTAAGTAAAAAGTAATTGTGGTGCTAAAGCAAAATTCAGTGAATATGCTATCATCTCAAACTTCAAGTAAACCAAGGCTTTAATTAATTTTGTCCTGAATCATATTTATTCTGTAGTGTTAGTGAAATACTTCGAAATGTGACCAAATTGTCCTTGATTCATTTGGATAGTTGAATGAAGAGTTTGTGAATCCTGTCTGTGATGTATTTTTAGTGTTTCTTTTTGCTCAGCAGCTTCAGGGGTATCTGAGGTGTTTTGTATGAATTTTATACAATTATATCAGACTACCATCAGTGTACAAGGCGAACGATAAAAAATTTGAACTTTTGAAATCATTCAAACATAAAGAAAACACATCAGTAAAGACAAAACTCTGGTCACAAGGATATGATAACAACAAACCAAGTTAAAACTATTGGGAAAAGAATAATTAACAACTTGTTTGACCCGTGTCACTGTTTTATCTCATTTAGTCAGAAAAAAAAAAGAATCCTCCATCTTACCACGTTTCTCAAACATTTGTCACATTCACCACCTTTGAAATAAAAACCTAACTCAACTGATTCCACTCTGCAATGACGTCCACATCAAATTGTGCTAAAACACTGTAACATGCTTACATTGTTTAGTTTCAAGGAACTGTGTAACCACAGAAAACTGAAATGAATTACAGAATGAGTATTACAGAGAAGTACTCTTTTCATTTCAGGAATATAATTTTCAAGCAGGAACCTCAGAAAATCCATTGGGGTTCAACTGATTAAGGGAACTGCAGTAAACTTCCTGGTGCTTCATTAGCATTGTTCATGTTGTCAAACAGCTAAAAAAAGAGCAGTGTGTTAACTGTAGACCCACGTATCTGTATAATGTGATGATCCTACCAGTATTGGAAAAAATAGTTGAATAGCCATGTTGTATTTTCATGGAAGCCGCTTAACAGCCTCCATGTTGCCTGCTACTGTAGAAAGTAGTTGTCACTTTTAATGCTAGTTAATACAGTCATAGGAAAATAAAGTACACTCAGTTCAATTAAGGCCAGAGAGAGTACTTTCTCTCTCTGACCTTAACTGAACCCAGTGAGGCCTGTAGGCACTTAGATGTTGTCCTGGGTTCTTCTGTAAACTCCTGGCTGAGTCATAGCTGCGCTCTTGGAGTAATTTTGGTAGGCTGGCAACTCTTGGGAAGTTCCAGCACTGTTCCAGGTTTTCTACTTAAGTGGATGATGGCTGTCATTGAGCCTTAGAAACCCTTTCAGAGTGATGGCTGTCACTAACCTTGTTTCTCAGTTGATTTTTTAGACATGATGTGCTGAGGTGTTGAGATATTTATACTGTTTCACTTTGTCAAACAGATTCTGTTTCACTAGCTGGGCCCACGTCCTCATGTTAGGCTTAATAGCGTTTTAGTAGGTAAAGGTGAATGCTTGGACATGAATTGAGTTGTGGTTTGGGAAAGGCCTTAAGGGGACTGGCGATGGCTCCTGGGCCTTGCAGATCTCCATGCACTAAATAAAAGTGAAGAAGTTAAAGTATTGAAAACAAGGAGGGAGGGTGGGGCACGTAAACGAGAATGAACAGCTTGCAGAACTGGGGGAACTTATATAGATGACAACTGGAAGGAGCGTGTTTGGAGGCGTGGTCCTGCTCCTGCAATTCCGATACAAATTCTCCAATTAATTGATTTCTGAATCAGTAGGTGTGGCAGTGATGAGGCCTGGGTGTGGCATTTAAACTGAAGCTTTTTCTTAATAAATTAAATATAATTTAATAACTGCACATTTTTCTTACTAGGGTTATTTTTTAAAGTGTATATTTTTAATGATATGAAACATCTAAATGTGACAAATATGCAAAAACTAAGAAATGAGTAAGGGGCAAATACTTTTTTCACATAACTCTATTACAGCAGATCATTTTTCAGATGCTACTTGTTATTAAAGAGAGGGGGCTTTCTCATGCAGCCTTTCCAAAAAAGCGATGCATGTTCCATCTTTTTTTACTGTCTGAGCCTATCAATTGATCCAGAATTTCTTCCACAGTTAGCAGTGGTGAGTCATCAGGGCCTGATGTATGGAAGTAAGTGAAAAGCTAATTTGCAAAGCAAAATCCCAAGCCTCTTGCCTTGCAAATGCAGTGAAGGCTTGGGCGTTTGGCTTCATTTGCTTATCTCTATCTTTCTTTGAAATTATTTCTATAGTCCCAGGTGGCGTTGTCCTTCGACACCTGTTCAGAATCATCTCGTCATGCCCTTCTTGATAATCTCTAATTCTGCTGACATCTGTTTATGTTAATTCCAGAAATGAACCAGTAACACCACAGTGACTACATCCATCTTTTATGTACAGTCTGTGATCTAAACACATGTTTGTTTTTACACTTAATAAAGTAAATACATTTTAATCACTATAAGAAGAAACCTGTCTTATCTCGGAGGAAAATGGGAGTCCATAAAGTTCTAAGGGTAGGGACAGAGTAGACACATCAACATTTATTATGATGGAAGTGAGTGAAACACTTTTAATTCAGTTCTTTAATCTTAAACTACATCTCAAATTTTATACACTGATCTGTTATCTAAGTAAAGTCCTTATCTGCATATTAGCTGCACATGAATACATGTTACCTCATGAATCAGTCATCTTTTACAAATAATCTAAGAAATGGAAAATCAGACACATCTGATTTTTTTCTGATGTGTCTGATGCTTGAGATGATTCAATCTGAAAACTCTAAATGACTTTAAACATTACAATTTAGTTTTTATTTTACAGAAATATATTTTAAAAGTTTTAGTTCAAAATTTGCAAAGTATTGTCTACATGATACAAATAAAGTCTCTTTGATGTATTTGTTTTAAATCACACAATGACTTACAGAGAACAGGAATGTTTATTTCTAAGAGGCTGTATCACATCACTAGCTGTGAGCTCTGTGATTGGCTGTGTGTGTGTTAGAGCTCACCTGCTGCTGCACTTTCTGCCAGTTCACTCAGAGACTTCATACAGTCACAGTTTAACTCTATTCGTCAGTGAGAACTGCTGATGAAGATGAAGGAGCTGCTGCTCTTCCTCTCCTATGTGCTCTGGGGCTCTGCTGATGGTGAGTTTCTCTCTTTAAACTGACAGACAGTCAGCCGCTTATTGATCAGAATATCAGCATTTAATTCCATTAATGTGTTTCAGCTCTACATACAGACATCCATGTCGTTGGCTGTTCATACATTCATGGAGGGGTCATGTTTGGACTGAATCGTGAAGAACTTTGGTACGCAGACTTTGAGAAACAGATGGATGTTTATCCTCAGCCACCTTTTGTTCAACCCATCAGCTTCGGAGATGGAGCTTATAATATCGCTGTGGCTAATTTATATGGCTGCAGACAGTTCCTGCAGCTTAGTGAGACGGCTATGAAGGACTTCCCTCCACGACGTGGTAAACACATACAGGCACACACAAACTGATAACAACATTCAATCTACATTAATCAACTAAAATAGGGAATTAAATTTACTTTGATGTAAATGTTGTCATCAGTGTCACGTGATTAATGAGGTTAGGTTATAAATGATGTGGTGTGTGGTGGGTTTCATAAACCAGAATCAGAATACTTTATTATTCCCAGAAGAAATTACGTGGTCGCACTTTCTCCAAGACAGTGAGAACAGTAGCAGACTAAACTAAGTTAAATATTACAACATATTACAAAGTTACAAAATATAAAAATAGCTCAAGTATAAATATCCAAGTATATTACACAAATTATATATTTGGCTGACATAGGGGTGTCCATCTTACTGTATGTTCCATACTTCCCCAGTACAAACCATTACTAACTCACAAACCTCTACATTTATTTGTTTTGAAGATTTTCTTCAACACTTTCAAGTTCCAAAAGCTCAAGATTTTCATTTCAGGTTTTAGAGCAGGAGGTTCTATATGGGTCCCACTGACCATTTCACTGCCATATGACTGTTTGGTATTTTATCACATGTATATTCTCATTGAAGTTTCTTTATTGAAAACGCTGTTGTGTTTCCATGCTGATAGACCTGACAGGCTCATTGAGGGAGTAACTTATCTAAGATTAAGACAAGAGATATTCTACTCTGCGGATTCCTTGACCATCATCGAACTGACTTGTGTTTGTGTACAGATGCTCCTTCAGGTGTGACGATCTACACCAGAAACGAGGTGGAGCTCAGAGCTAAAAACACTTTGGTCTGTCATGTGACTGGTTTCTATCCTGCTCCTGTCAAAGTCTCCTGGACCAAGAATGGACAGATTACGACTGGAGGATCCAGCATCAACAATCCCTATCCCAACAAAAATGGAACCTTCACCCAGATCGCCAGACTGCAGTTCATCCCACAGCAGGGAGACGTCTACAGCTGTACAGTGGAACATCTGGGTCTGACCAAACCACTGATCAAGATCTATAGTGAGAAACACTTTTATTTAAACAGAGGAGACAGACTGAAATACAGAGACAATAGTGCATAATTATGAAGTTTCATGTCTTCGTGTTTCTGTCTGCAGATTTCACAAAGCCTTGGCTGAGTATTAACCTGAACAGCTAACTTTAGTTAATGAGCTGACAGTTTTCAGCTCATGCAGTTCACATTATTGAGCTGTAATTAATCAGAACGATTAAGTCTGAACGATTGTGTCTGTGTCATGTGTCTGTTTCTGCCTCCAGATGTGGACACACCTGAGACGCCTGAGAAACATAAGCCCAGCCTTGGACCTGCAGTGTTCTGTGGACTCGGTGTGATTATCGGCGTGCTCTGTGCTGCAGGTGGAACCTTCTTCATCCTCAAAGCAAACAAATGCATCTGATCGTCTGTGGTTGATGATGTCAACCACAGACATCATCAACCACAGTGCTTGTGTAGACAATGTCGTTTAAGGATGCTGCTCTGCTCTCTGATCTTCATTCATGTGACCCTGGCTGTGTTTACATGGAGCCTTAAGTTCACTTTATTTTCACACTGTTAAACAGATTCAGTTTAAAATGCCAGTAACATAAAAATGACAAGTAATATTAACCAATCAGAAAGCTATCCAAAAGGGACTTCATAGTCAGTCTGAAACAATCCATCTGCCTTTTTACGTTTTTTTAAACTCAGTTTTATCTGTTGACTATCTTTGCCTTCAGTTCCATCTATATGATTCAGACAGATATAAATAAACCTGAATTTGAAATAAATCCTCACCTGTAAACATGAGTCAGTTTTTTGTTTTGTTATATTTCATTAATAATCAGTATCAGCTGAATGATACATGTGTGATCTGCTGGATGAGTGCAACCTAAAAGACCAAACTATTTGTTTAGTAAAGGGTAATATGCAGCAATAAATAACACTTCTAGCAAAGAGAAATATTATCCACTTAGATTTAAGATTTATTGATCTTAGATCTCAGCTGCCTCACTCACTGTCCAGAAGTGTTATGTGTTTCACTACTGCATTGCAATGTGGGATATCTAATAGTCACCTGGAAGAACAACAGACACACATTATGCCCCTATCCTGGACTAAACCAATCAGAGATAGTCAGGGGCGGGACTTCTCTGATTGGCCGTGAAATTTAAAGTGAAACAACACAAAACACTGCAAACCACAACACAATTAAATATAAATTAAAATATGAAAACAAAAAGAAGATGCACATTCTCTGTCATATGGGCCTGCATGAATAAACCTTCTGAATCCTTCTGAATCATCTGCAACTGAAAATAGTTCTGGATTATTACCTTTCTAGTGTGACGTTGTTGTCCCTGGCTCTCTTTCTCTCTCTTTCCCTCCTGAGGGTGAGAGAAAGAAAAAAAAAGGCTCGTGTCGTTCACTTCAAAGACTCTAAGAGCCGTTTCGTTCGCAACTGACACATCACTAGAATAAGGCAATGTCGATTCATTAAATCCTGAATCGACTTTTAAACATAAACGTATTTTGCCAGAAACGCCAGATTCTCAGATTAAAGCTCACAAAACTATTTCAACAACCACCAAACAGCAAATGAGAGCAGGTACACGGATTCCACACAAAGACGTAAACACAGAGCGGACCCGACGCAACAGAATCAACTTTGTCTTTCTCGGCTTTCTCACCCGACGGCCCGTAGACGGACACGCTGTCGGAGCTCTGTGTTCACGTCTTTTTGCGCTGATTCTGAGCTTCAGCTTTTGTCTCTCTCCAACCAAAATTCACCGAACCAGCAGCAAAAGAAGCAGCAAACTGCGCTTCACATTTGGTCAATGTCGTCATGAATTCCCTCTGACTTTTGCTGTTTTGCTTCCACCACGATAAAAATCACACTTCATGCACAGCTAGCTCTCTCTCTCTCTCTCTGTACTTCAAGAACAGTTTCCCGTCTCAAATCTGTTTTCTGCATTATTCATTTGCTTATTACCCAACAGTCTACCGTTGATTACAGCGCTGTCGGCCGCTGTATTTTTCTTTTCTTTTCTTTTTTTTCACTTAAATGACCTCGGACAAGAAAGCATAGTTTCTGCTGTTCAATACTGAAGAAAAATAAACTTTTTAAAATTATGCAAAATTACAGAATATTTTTAAGGTTATCTGCTATAAAAAGCCAGGCCAGAAAAATCTCCTTCTTGTTTTTCTGTGTTTTATTCTCAGTTACTTTGACACAAAAGCATCTGCTGTGATGTTCACAATTCTGATGAAGTCTCACATACATCAGTACTGATAAATGATGAGAATTATAATATTTCTGACAGTCTGAGGCTAAATTGAATCGAATCAGGACTTTGAGAACCAGAATCGAATGGATTATTGAAATCAGTGATGATACCCAGCCCTAGTGAGGCCCGACAGAAGTGGATGTAGCTGTGGGTAATAAGAAAAGATGAAAATAACTATTGATAACTTTTTTGTTAAGTTAAGGCCTGATCCGTCTGAAGTTCATAGCCAGCTCTGACATGGTGCCATTAATCTTTGAATGCTGAAAAAACACAGTGTATCCAGAAAACACATTATATGCTGCAATAAATGCACTGCCCAAGTGCCCCCTCTCCCCACTGCCTTTCAGCAGCATGCAACAGCAAACAGGTCGTCAGAGGAGGCTGATGTGATGATTAAGTTTAACATTGTCTACAATATTGCCAAAGCACTTTAAGTACAAGATTGTTAGTTAATAATTTACAAATGAATATTGTCTGTATGGACTGCAATTTCCCCTCCAAAAAAGTGCACATGTAAAACTGCGGTTTTAAGCGATGCGGTTGAAATATTTGAGTGCGCCTAACTTTTGTGCCGGTGCGCCTAACTTGCACCGTTGATGTGAGTTTCTACTCAGGGTTTTTTCTTCCAGTACAGAGCAGAAATGTTTTTGTTAAGATACTGGATACTTCGTGTTTTTCTCCACAATTTTAATTATAAGCTAGATATATTTCTTCTAATGAAATTAGTTTGCTAACACCAACAGGGATGAGTCAGGGAGTCAGTTGGGCTTGTGAATCATGATTCATGCGTTTGGAGTCTTTCTTATAAGTTAATTTATGAGGCTGATACTTTTACTGTTGCTACCACTCTACATGATTTAAATAACCAGATCCTGCAATGAGTGATTTAAAGTATGTCTCTCTGAATGTAAAAGGGATAAACAATGTTAAAGTAGTGTCTGATGCCTCTGTTTTACCAGATTGAGTAAGTTTTGATAATACATGAGAAACCAGTGCTGCTCAATTTGCCATCATGTGCAGTAGCCTTTCAAAAGCATTCCTATGCCTATGAGTTGACAAAGGACAAAGCAAGATTTAGTTGTCTTTAATGTTGACAACCTGATGATGATGAACTGAATATGATGAATATAAAAAATTACACTACAGAGAAATAGAAGTGAAATATTATTACACATTAGTGTGTTATTATTAAACTGCATTTGTAGTAAAAAAACAAGCTGTGTAAAGTGTAATCTTATTTCTCCGAACATTTCATTATTCATTTCGACACCAAATTGAGAGGAGTTAAAACTAAAAAGTTAAGACTGGCCCTGGAGTAAATTTTACTCTAATTTTGAGTGGGACAAAAGGTTATTTGAAACAGAGTTGAAATCAACTCTGCAAAACTGACACTCATTTTTTACTGTGTAGAGTCACGTGACCACAGCATCACCTGTTAACAGGAAGAACTCTCACAGAGGTTTTTTGGATAGTTTATCACACCACCCTGCCACATCCCTCGGGATGAATAAAGTACGATCAATCAATCAATCAATCAATCAATCAATCAATCAATCAATCAATCAATCAATCAATCAATCAATCAATCAATGAATCAATCAGTGAATCAATCAATGAATCAATGAATCAATGAATGAGTCAATCAATCAATCAATCAGTGAATCAATCAATCAATCAATCAATGAATGAATGAGTCAATCAATCAATCAATCAATCAATCAATCAATCAATCAATCAATCAATTAATCCCTTTCTTCTCTAGCTAATGCAGTGCCAGGTGTTAATGTGACCGAGGATTAAGCTGGTAGCATTATGTGGTCCAAAGTTTTTGGACTGTTCAAATTGAAACATATGACCCATTTGTTCAGATAAAGATAAACCAAATACAACATGATTTGGCTTCTATAAAGTGTGATATTATTTTCTGTTTTGGATGATCAGTAAAGCAGAGATACTGGAACCAGCACGTTCATCATGTTTATTGTAACAGATGACAGTAAATGTTGGACTAAGTGAAGCTGGAAGATGTGATTCACCACCAGAGATGGGCAGTAACTGTAAACCGATTACTTTTTTCAAGTAACAAGTAAAGTAAGGGATTACTATTGCAATAAAGGTAATTAGATTACTGTTACTTTCCAGTAAGCACGCTGCGTTACTGCATTGCTAAACTGTAATTTTGGCAGTCCCTCATTCCGTGTGCTTCATATTCCGGTTTGCCTGTCCTGTCTCGTCAGATAGATTCTGTTCGGCTGTGTTCCCCAGGTGTGTGCCAAGCTAAAGCTTGTCTCACGACAATGATATTAGCATGTGTGACATTCGTGGTAACAGACTTGTGCAGATCAACAATGGATTATATATCGAGTGCGGGAGAGAGTATGACTGTGCCGCCTTTAAAGCATGGAAGTACTGACCTTACTTTGAGTTTGTTTCATAAAAAGTGACAAAAACATTAGTGTCCGCTATACACTGAAAACTTCTTTCTACAGCGAAAAAAACCCATAAACTTCTGAGCAAGCACCAAGTACGCTGCCACAGGAATGTGAAATTCACAGAGAAACTCCCGGATCCTTCCACTAACATGACCGCTGCAGCACACCTGCACCAGGGCAAACCTCCGCCTACCCCACTCCTGCTATACAGGTGAAAATAGATTGAAGAGCAACAGGGCTTAGTGCCGCTGAGTCTTGGTATTTATTGATTTTCTGCTGTGTTTTACTTGCATCTATTTGAAAGAGTCAGTGTAAACGCAAAAAAAATGTTTTATTTTATATGCTGGAATGTGCAGAATATAGGTTTAAATGTTAAACAAATTTCTTCAAGTCAAAGACTGTTGCATTTAATTTAATTTTTGCTTGATGCATAAAGTTAAAAGACTAAAACTAATAAAGCAAGTTTTAAAAACAAACTTTTTCATTTGATTACATTTTATATGATGGATTATGCAGGTAATTATTGCTTTATTACCTATTCAGCTTGTGTGTCATGTTTTTAAAAAGTAACTAACTAAGCAATTAATTACTTTTGAAAACAAGTAATCAGAAAGTAACAGGATTACTTTTTTGGAACCGTAAGTAATTAGTTACTGATTTTTTTTTCACAGTCACATCATATTAATATAAAAATACAGAAAAAAAATCAGGAAGGGGGCAAACACTTTTTCACTTGTGATTTACCTTGAGGTCAGATCAAATTTCTAACTCTGTAACTGCATGAGTCTGTGGACAGTAATGAAGCTTTTACACTGTCAGTCGGCTCCTCGGAATCATTTACTGTAGAATCACTGATTAAAGATCTGTAGAACTGATCAATAATGTCTTGATACATGCTCAGTCATCCAGGTAAGAAAATTTCAAAAAGTTGATTCTGTTCATCTGGATGTGATGTTTTCAGTGGGAGAAAGATTTCATCACTCATCCATGTAATTTATTCAGTCTCAGCTGACTGCAGGTTCATTAACAGCTTAACTGATGTCCACAGGCTCATGCAGTTCCAGAGTTAGAGATGTGGTTCTGACCTCCGAGTAAATCACCATAATCAATCATGAAAATACTGTTGATGTGTTTATCACACTTAAATGTTTCAGGTCTTCAAACAAATTCAAACTTTACTTTGTCTAACACGTACTGTCATCAATAATGATACTGTATGTAGCGATAAAGTTTACTTTGACTAATGAACATGATGAACCTGCTGGTTCCAGTATATTTGCTTAACGATAGATAATATCACACTTTATAAAAGCCAAATCATTTTGTATTTAGTTTATCTTTATCTGAACAAATAAGTCACAGTGTTTCCATCTGAACAGCCTCAGTCCTCAGTCGCATTAATACCTAGGACTGCATTAGCTAGAGAAAAAAGGGGTGTGGCAGGGTGGGGTTATAAACTACAGATGAAACCTTTCTGAGAGAGTTCTTCCTATTAACAGGTGATGCTGTGATCAAGTGACTATGTCATCTGGCTTTTAAAGCAGCTCTCAGTCAGACTGAGGCAGTTTGTTAAGAGCACTCAGGAACATGGCTTCATCTTTTCTCTGCTTCACCCTCCTCTTCATCAGCATCCGCACTGCAGGTATGATCAATGCACTGATCAACACACTATTACCAATCAATACATCCATCTTTGGTCTGTATATTGTTGATCAATACATGGTTCATTGATCAATAGACTCATCAATATAACATACAGTTTATACTTTATCATCTATTATACAGCAGGTATGATCAGTTCTCCACAGTCTGCACTTCACTGATGTTCTGTTTTGTTCTTCAGATGGATTTTTAGAGTATAGGGTGGAACGCTGTGAATTTAACTCCACTGCGCTGAAGCACATCGAGTACATCTACTCTCGCTATTACAAGAAGATAGAGTACATCAGGTTCAGCAGCAGTGTGGGGCAGTATGTTGGATTCACTGAGCATGGAGTGAAGCTGGCAATGCTCTGGAACAATGATACTGCACGGCTGAATTCAATGAGACAAATGGTAGTGCAATATTGTTACCATAACATTGATGTTCATGATCGGGCTGTTCTAGCTAAGTCAGGTGAGTGTGTAGTTGCGCAACATCATCAGGGCATCATGTTCAGCCACACAGCGACCAACACTCTGAATCACTCAGTTTAATCCTTAAACTCCTGAAGGTTTAAATTTGTTTAGAAATTTGGAGTCTACTGGAGTTCTGTTTCTTTAAAATTCAAGAAACAAAGTTTTTTAACAATGAAAAGTTTTTTATTAAATTATTTCAGGATTAATTAAAACTTTAATTAGAAGTTAAAAAGTAGAAGATGATTTAACAAATATTTGTGTAAATACAGCTTGCATTGAATGCTGGTGGCAAAACTTGAGCTTCTTCAAATCCGATTTTTTTGTCTGCTTGTTCACACTACAAATAAAATGCGACAGCAAACGCTCTCGTGTGAACCCTTAAAGAGGCCCGCATGTGCAAAAGAAGACGTCACACACAACGCGCTCTGTTTAGACCCAGAGCAACAGTATTGTTTGACTGATGGCCCTTAATATAAAGACTTCGGACTTTACGTTTCCCAATTTTTGCTTTAAGTTATTTTGTTATTTACATAATAATGTAAATAACCTAATAATTATCCTTATTGCTGTTTTAGAGAGGAGTGGTGCTTCAAAGGATAGTTGCAGATTTCTGTCAGAATCTGCAGATTATACAGTATAAATAAAATGTTCATGCTTCTCCAACGCTGTCTTCCCAACAGTTTCACTGGATGGCCAGGAAGCATTTGCTTCCTGATACTGTTAGTGTTAATTAATAATTGCAATTTGAAAAAAAGTGTCATTTTTTTTACCAGGATGTCCTTCAATACACTTATTAAACAAATATGTAGGACTGCTTTTTTCCATTTGTGCAACATCTCTAAAATTAGAAATATCCTGTCTCAGAGTGACGCTGAAAAACTAGTTCATTCGAGAGAGTGATATTATGCCCCTTATGTCAAACAGAGTGATTTATGACCCCAATAAATTATTCATGAGCTTAGGGTGTAATAAAGGAAGTAGTAAAAATACGATATTAATAAAATTATGATATTAGAAATTATGAATTAGAAAGAGAAAGCATATTTCTCCTGTATTGGCTTCCCTTCAGTGGCTTCCTGTTAAATCCAGAATTTAATTTAAAATCCTGCTCCTCAATAATAACCTCATCTTATCTTAATGACTTTACAGTGCCATATCATGCCATTAGGCACTTCGCTCTCGCACTGCAGGCTTACTTGTCATTCCTAGAGTATTTAAAAGTAGAATGTGAGGGAGAGCCTTCAGTTTTCTCACCAAAACTCTTGCTCATAGGGGTCATATGATTGTTGCATTTTTTTTCTTATTTCCTTATATTAATGTAGGGATTTTACAATAAATTACATAAAATACAATTTTTACAATAGGCAACTGTTGTGATTTGAAGCAATATAAATAAAATTGATTTGAAATTTGCAATTCTAATTTATTTAATTACAAATAACCAAAATTATGCCATTATTCTGACAGCTAACACATTTTCTATAGGTAGATTACAGATGATTCTATCCCATTACACATAATATTGCCACAATGGTAATATAATGTCTGTGTGGTTTTTAGTTCGGCCCAGTGTCAGAATTAAGTCCAAGACCCCACTTTCTGGTCACCATCCTGCCATGTTGGTCTGCAGCGTCTACGACTTCTTTCCCAGTGAGATCAAAGTGAGCTGGCTCAGAGACAGACAGGAAGTCACCTCTGATGTCACTTCCACTAAGGAGATGGCAAATGGTGATTGGTACTACCAGACTCACTCCTACCTGGAGTACACACCCAGGTCAGTCCACATCAGATCCTGGTTCATTTCCGGATCCATTCTGTGAGTGGTTTGTGAATCAGTGGTCTTTGTGTTGAAGGTCTGGCGAGAACATCTCCTGTGTGGTGGAGCACGCTAGCCTGAAGGAACCTCTGATCACTGACTGGGGTAAATACCTGTCTGTCTGTCCACAGAAATATGTATTTGACTGCTAACCTGTCTGTTTGACTGTTGGCCTCTATCTGTCACCTGTCCGACTCAGAGCCGTCCTCAGACAAATCAACTCCTGAATCAACCACGCTGATTGCCATCGGAGCCTCTATACTGACCCTGGGTCTGATCTTACTTTTGGCTGGATGTTTTCTCTACAGGTGGAAAGCCCCAGGTTAGACCAGGACTCACACTCACAGACCATTTGGCAAGCGTTTATGTCAGCCTTTTTGTTAGCCTGTTTATGTTCTATATTCACTTTCAGCTAGTGAATTTAATTTCTCACAAGTTTAGACAAGTTTTAAGTCCATATTTAGGCCCCAGTCTAATTTCACTGATGCGTTCAAATGTGGTGGATCCCAGCTATCCCTGAATAAGAGGTCTGGATTGGCTCTCCATCTAAAGGGCCTGAGTCTGAGCTTTTATTACAATTTTTTATTCTAATATTGCATTGGAAGCTAAATTACCAATTAACACAATCACATGTGTATTTTTGAACTCTATATTTTATCTGCTGTCCTCTGATTAGATATTAGTCCCTTATTTAGACAACCTCAGCTGCTTCAGGCCTCAGGCATCTCCCTCTCAGACTTATAGGATTTCACACCAGTTCAGACCCGTTTTTCAGAGCAGACAGAGTCCATGCATTTAAACTAGGGACTTCACTGAATCATTGTTGTTGATGTTTGATTGAGATCAGTTGTCCTCATGTGGATAAAGAGTTTCTTATTGACTCTGTCCTTATCTCTTTATCTAGATCATACTCTGTTTTTCAATTAATGAGGCAGGATCCTGATCCTAGTCCTGGCTCTTTCTGATGGAGTAAGAAGCAGCTGATTTGTGTGTTCAGCAGACTCATGATCTCTGGAATGGGCGACTCTGAACCTGATCCATGACCAAACTCATGTATAGATGTTTAATTAATGTCTTTGAACCACAATAAACATAACATTTCACCTGTGTGCTTACTTACATGCATCAACACATTGATGTCACTGTACACTGTTTAAAACCCTTTAGTGTTCTGGTCAACCAATTGGTAGAGCACATTTTCAGGCCCTATATCTAACTGAGGCTTTCACTGAAATTGACCTACCTTATTGAGTCTTTTCTACCAATTGGTTTACATCTGTAATGCCAAAAAAATCCATCAGAAGGCACTGCAAATGGAAACTGTTGGCTCTGCTTATCCCTCTCCCAATAAAACTAAGGTAGGAAGATAACATTTTTTGATATATGATAGTGTTGGAGGACTTACTAAACAGATGTATGTCACTTGACAGCATTAAAAAAGTGAAATTAAATGTTTAATATTTTTTTAAAAAGTGGTCAAACAAAAGGTTTATTTGTCCCTTTGTGGTGCTAATGCTAACATAACCTAAATGTTATTAAAATTGACTATTTGCCATAAAATCAGACCACTAGACCCATTTTGTTTATCCATTGCTATTGATAAATCACATTAAGTGTTAGCACAGCAAGAATAGGCTGAAATAATTTCCTCAGTAAGTCATTTTTGTAACTTTCTGATGATTCTGATGATATCACCCACCTTCAACCACAGTGTGTTTGAGGTCATGGTTTCATATGAAGCAACAAGGGCTGGCACTCTCCACCAATATATTGCCAACAAACCAGATGAGTGTGGCTTTAAATTGTTCTGCCAAGCAAGTTCATCTGGTATCATCCACAACTTGCTGCTGTATCAAGGGGGGTCTACATTCTTCAATGCTCCCCTGAGTGAAAAGGAACAGAAGCTACCTGTAAGGGGCCAAAGTTGTAAAAAAAAACCACTATGCAACCCCATAAAAGAACCGCAGTTCTTCACAAGTTTCAGCTTGGTCCAGAACTTGCACACCTCCTTGGGTGTCAGGTGCATTGGTACTGTATGACCAAACTGCACCTGTGGAGCTCCCCTGATGGCAGACAAAGACCTGATGAAGAAGGGCCATGAAGCCTGTTATTACAGGCTGATCAAGGTCTGATTGCAATGCAATGGTTTGACAAGAAATGTGTCAACCTCCTAAACATCATCAGATCACCATTCCATGCCCATCACTCATCCCTGTATATAATTAGCATATGGGAGGAATTAAACTTTCTGATATGCTATTGCACCTGTACAAGACAAGTTACAAGTTAAAAGTTAAGGAGATGGCATATTACACTGTTTGGATACATCCTTGACTTGAATACCTGGTCCACAAGAGGGACTGTGCCCTACCGGACCAGAAACCGATGGCTCTCAAAAGGTTTCCACCTGGCTGTGTCTGAACCAAGTTAACAAGCCAGCATCTAGAGTTGGACAACCATGATCCAGCTCTCCAAGACCACAGAATAAATGCTACACCCTAAGACCCCAACGACCAAAACCACAAGCAGATGTGCTTGATTTGCACTATTCTATTTTAAACACAAAACTCATTTTTGCACAGTAGCATTCAATCAGAAGTGGCCTGAATGAGAGTATTTTGTGCTGTAGCACATCTTTCACATTTGCAGATGAAAAAACTATGTATTTTGTTGTTTGATATAATACTTTCATTTGATGGCATGGAAACAGCAGTGTTCACTGGCATGCTACTAGAAATAAACTTTATCCAATGGCCTGGATAGTTTTGTTATTAATTTAATTATAATTCGGCACTTTATTTGATTTTTTCTCAACTGTATTATCTAATGTACTTGTATTTGCATGACATTTCATACTTTTACCATAGATGGACATCTCAACTGTTTGGTAGAAATCAATATTTTAAAAACTAAAGGGTCTATTGAAAAAAGAAATATTGATTGTATATTATTAAATATATTATTAAATATATTATTAAATATTGATTAGTCACCCAAATCAATAAGAAATGGAAACAAAACCATTTCCATTGCTTTTTTCTTGGTGAGGACCTCAAAGGGTTAAACACTGACCATGAAACCACTGTTATGCAGCACCGAAAAGTGTTTTTCTAGATCACTTTTTGTTAATTTCTTAATGAACAAATAACTGTGCCAGAAATGTTTTTTGTTTGTTTGTTTGTTTGTTTGTTTGTTTGTTTGTTTTACTGAGAAATCAAAGTGGTTGAGTAAGGTAAACCTGCCCAGGATAGAAGTGATGTTATTCTATTATTAAAAAAAATATCTATATTTTTAACATTCATGATTCTCATTTATTTTGGTTAGTTACATCACTGCTGACCCTCAAACCTAACATGAAAGAGCTTACCCAATGGTAGACCACTGCTGATAAATAAAACAGCCATTTGATCTCATAGTTACACCCAACAATATTATCTATAACTGCAGTTCCCAGTCAACATCGTAAATTTTAACATTCTCATTCTGGTTTGGTCAATAAAAACAAAATGCAATGATTTGTATTCAGGCAACAAAAGCTTGGAAAAGTCACTGTTACTAAAGTGAATCAGCTGGAGGAGCATTTAGAGGTTAATTGGCAGTAAGTCAGTAACATGACTGACTTACTGAGTATAAAATGAGTATAAAAAGAGCACTTTGAAAAGATAGTTTCTCAGAATTAAAGACAGGCAGAAGTTCACCAATCCATCCAAATGTGCATCTACAAACTGTGGTACTATGCATACTCTCTCTCTCTTCATATGTGTGTGTGTACAACAGTTTTATGTTAATGTACAATCCTTGTTTTGTGTGTGTGTGTGTGTGTGTGTGTGTGGGGGGGGGGGGGGGGGGGGGGGGGGGCGCGCCAGAGGGAGTGTTCGCCCAGGGCGCCAAACAGGCTAGGACCGCCACTGCACACACACACACATATAAAGAGAGAGAGAGTATGCATAGTATGCAAACAGCTACCAAACAGCCATCATAATTCGTCATACAATGAGAACAGGACAAATCAGCAACTGACAATGACTAATTAATATTAAAATCTGTAACATAATGGAGTTTAGTCTGTTACTGTTTTTACCATTTCTTTTTGGAGCAACTGAAATCCACATAATTTCCTTAGGGATTAATAAAGTATTCTGATTCTGATTGTTTCAGGATGACCTGCCATTATCCAATGACACATCTGCTTACCTGTATCTTTTGCTCGTTTCTCTTCCTCTTCTTTACTATTTTTTCTAAACTGAGCACCTGATGGCTTTGAACTTTTCTTGTCCATCTTCCATTGGTTTTAATTTTGCACTCCAGTATGAACACCCATCCCCCAACCCGAGGATTGCCACAACATAACCTAATAGACCTACACCCCAGTTCACAGATTCACTTTGTCTAAGGTGTATTTCTGGGATTTCACACAACCCAGTATTCAGATCGTGAATACATAATGGGCTTGGATTTACAACATTATGAATGAAATGTGCTCTATTTGGGAGCAGCCGGCCCCTCCCCTTTCGACGGGTTAGGGTTAGTTAGTTAGTTAGTTTTTCTCAAAGTAAAACTTGAGTCTATCCATTGTAAAATCAGACTTAGCAATGACATCGCACAGACGTCCGAGCTCCATATACCGGTTGTTAAGCTTAACATAGGAATGCTTTATAAACATTCAGAGATGAACTTACATACTTGCTTTACTTCTTTGGGATAGCTTGCTCAAAGATGAAATGCTGGTTTGGCAGCACGTAACGAGTCTCCAGATGCTTTCAGTGTGAAGTAACTCCAGACAGCCGACAGATCTCGCACGCAACAGCTGCTCTATCATGTGATACATACTGCTCCGACATGCTAAGGTACCACTCACTACCTGGGTTACGCCATGTCACAAGTTTTGTGAGGTGCTTTTGAGATATTTAAGGATCGGGTTACATTTTTTGTTTCTCCCTGATATCCAATCCTGGAATTTAGGTCAGGATCAGACCGATACCAATACTGTATATACTGTAAGAAACTGCAGAGCACACAGGAAACATTTATGACACAATAATAAGAGTTATACATGATTACAAGTGTGTGAGTCAGTGTTGTGTTTCACTTCTTCAGACTCATACATTGCCACGTTTTGTTTTTAAAATGTACATTTATAAATCAATAAAATATGTTTAACTGTACTATTAATAATTAACAGTTTTATATAAATAGAAAAATAGCATTTGTTTGTAACACAATTTCAACTTATCAATAAAAATATTAAAGCTTCAAGTACAAGGTTTAACCCTTTAGAACCGGTCGGAGCGGGCACGCTCTGTTTTGCGTAACTATTTTTAAATCCCGGTAGCTCTGCAACCACGTAAGCTAGCGCAATAATTTTTTTTGCATATGAAACCGGAGGAGTTGTACTTACATCTTATACCATCAGCTTGTCCTAGGTCACAGTTTCCTTCCACATATAGCTTTGCAAAAACTGCATAAAAAGCGCTTGCTTTTAACAGCATACTAAGTTTTCATGCCTTTCCGACCCATTCTGACTTGAGAAGACAATGGCTGGTAAACATACGGCGGGATCATTTCACGATTACCTCTCACACCAGAGTCTGCTGCAGACACTTTGCCAGTGATCAACTCATAGAGCCAACAACCCTCGACGGTCGAAGGCGGCTTATTAAAGGTGCTGTACCAACACTTTTTGAGTGGAATGGCTATAAAGTTGAACCACCGCGGCGTAGTGTTTGGGAGAGAACGGAGCGACGCCCTGAAGGAGTTCCTCCTGACGATCAAGAAGAGCACAGTCTTACAAGAGATCATGACTACTGCTCAGTCCCTGAGCCGTCTGCATTGGACATATCTGCATCAGCTGCAGAAGACCTGTCCAAAGACGTGGAGACTCTAAAGAAGGAAATACAGGAGTTATGTGTCCAGCGAGAATTTGGGTTACAGCGTTTTGCTGGCTCCGACAGTGACATCCGATTCTATACCAGGTACACCTCAGTTCTATTCAAGCTAACTGTTTAAAATATACCAAGGTCACCATCAGTTAAATATTCGAAAGTTTTTCCAGTCTTAATGAAAACAAAATAGACATTTACTTTTTCTCTGCTGATTGTATGTTTCATGTAGATGCTTTAGTATTTAAACGATATCCTAATGCTACAGGTAAAATACAACACCAAATAGACTCTTAATCAGACTATTTTATACAGCATACCATTAGCATATTTGTCACAGTTCACATTATTTTTATGTCAGTGTGTAATGTTAATTAATGATTGACACATGTATGTCTCTCTCGTGAATAGATTTCCAAACTATGATCATTTGATGGCATTTTGGTTTTCGTAGTTAAACTAGTCGTAGTTGTGTATATATGATGCAGCACATAACTTAAATCCTTTATCTAATTTGCTGGCGGGGGTAGTCGTCACTCTGCAAATCCGATGAACATCAGTGATGTTTAATTTTGGGAGCTCTTGTAGGCAGAGAGTGTAGAACGTCGCCATGGTTTAACCGCACCGGAAGCACTGGGGCAGGACTACATAGAACGCGGAAGTGATTGTGCAAGTAGTCCATAGACGTCAGCACGAACTTTTGCATGTCCGCCATTACCTGCCCGAAACCGGAAGTGACGTCATTTTTGCGGAAATGTAGTCTTTTTTTTACCATCAGGGCCTCAGGGCCTATACTGGTCTTTTTAAAAGTTATGTTTGACTTTATGACTTTCTGTGTCATTTCTGGGATGCTTAGGACTCATATTGCACTGCTGGAAATAGTTTATTTTGATGCATATGCTGCTTTTTTGCAAATTTGTAGTATAATATTTATTTTCGTTTTTCCTGCAGTGTATAAAAATTGGTGTATTTCAAAAATAAAACTATGAAGACACTCAAAATAAATTTCCTGTGGTAGGAAACTACTTTGTGCAATTTTTTTGTATTTACAGTTTTGAGGGATAAGCCTCTTAAATTTCTCTAACTAGAAATATATGTTAAAAAAGCAAAAACGATTTTCAATTTTTTTGTAGTTTATTGCACTTTTTTACATTTTATGTAATTACTATGTATTTAATACATACATATTATTAAAATTTAGGCTGTAATGGTTGTATTGATGTATAGCAACTTGAAATGCTCCCAAAAATGGCTCTACAGCATGTAAAAATATAATATAAGCTCTGGCGGACTTGGTTCTATGGTAGGGCTTAAAGGGTTAAGGCTCTAAATGAACACGCGTCTGAACTCACAGATACAGTCTGGCAGTTTTTATGAGATCAGACAATAAAGCAACAGATCACTGTGGAACACAAACACCACTTATTCTGTAAGAAAAAAAACCCATATCTTTCTGACTTCCATTATTAGATGAGTAGAAATCCTGTTTTCTATTCAGACAGTAAATGAATGAAAAGCAGCACAGAAGCAGCAGAGCTGCTGTCAGTCCACAGTAGAGGCTGATCTTTCCTCCACTTGATGTCTCAGGTTTTCTCTCAGGTTCAGAACAATCCCTCACTGCTGTCTGTCTGCCGTGCATGCTGGTGCCGAAATCCAGGAGGGGAGGCATGGCAGACCCAGGATTGGGCCAGCAGAGGGAGAAGGTGGTGAGAATGGTGGCCGAGCTGGCGGCCATGCAGTGAGAGCAGGTGGCGGTGGCACGCCGTCAGCAGGAAGAACTGCGGAATCAGACCGAGCACCAACTAAGAAGAATGTCGGAGATGTCTATTGTCGCGTTGTAACGTGCGGTGGAGATGAAGCCAGCCGTGGAGGTGTGCAGGTGGATAGCGAATGAGCAACAGCTTCTGACTTTCCAAAAGTACTCATTTATTTACAATATCAAGCTGAGGCTGAGGCTGGACCAGGCGAAGCTGAAGCTGAGGCTGAGGCTGGACAATATCAAAAATAAAAGTGCTACCTCTACCACACATTACACGAGAGCACACTAGTCCGCGTACACACGGGAGCATCCATTACAGGAGGAGTGCGAAGAAGAACAAAAAGGGGGTGACACACCAGTCATGAGACAGGAGGCGCTGCCATGTGGTCGTACACTGCATTACAACAGCAACTGTTACATAGTCCCCCCTGGTGATAAAAAGGCTGTCCTCAGCCGTACACAGCTGAAAAAGCACACACCACACCTAACAGTACCCTATACATAGAGGTTACAGCTAAGATTGGTGCACACACACAGGGCAAAAGACCATTTAAAAATGAAATTGGTGAAAATAAGACAAATATATACAGTGGAAAATCAGTTTTCCTAGTTTTTTCACTTTTTTTTTTTTAAGTAAATGCCAAGAATGAACCTTAACGCACTACAGAGCCACAAAACTGGATTAAGTGGAGCAAACAGAAACATCTACATATCACGACTCAAAATAGCAATGCAACAAGACAGCATCAAACAGGTTTAACCAAAACATTTCACTTCAGATCAAGCCTGGTTGTGTGAAAATCATTAGTCCATCTTTTGTTGCTCCAGCCAGACGTAACTCTTGGGCAACGTCTGGGCCTGAGATTGTAATGTCCACCAGCAGCTTGGTGCTGGACAGATCTGGGTGAAAGACTGTCTGAAACAGCGCCCACACCAGAAGAAGAGTCAATGTCCGGTAAATCAAAGGGGAATGGCTCAGAGTCAATGTCAGTGTCTGCAGGGGGGCCAGGGTGGGCCTGAGAGTCAGAGTTCAGATCCTCTGCGGTCTCTCTCCCAGCAGGCGATGAAACAGAATGTTCTTTGGAAGTGAGAGAGTCCCAGGTATGGACTGCATGTTCACAACATGATAAACACCTGCATCCACCCAAGTGAGCCTGTAATTAACATCACTGAGTCTTTGAGATACACGCAATGGTCCCTCAAACAGTGGTGCAAGTTTAGCAGTAAAGTTAGACTGAGCGTCTGACCTGGGGTGCGTCTTAACTTTCACAAGGTCACCAACACGAAACGTGGCATGTCGATGTCTCAAGTCATAGTAATGTTTTTGTCTGTCATGGCTATAGTCCAAAGCTGCTCTGGCGTGGTCGTGAGCTTCCTGCAGGGAGGCTCTCAGAGTCTCAGGGTAAGGCACACCCGGTTCATCAACACCTGCTGTAGAAGGCTGAGTGATAAGGTCAAGCGGGGTGTCTAACTCACGACCATAAAGCATCATGGCAGGAGTCATACCTGTACTGTCATGGGGGGAGGTACGCAGAGCAAAGCAAATCTGAGGGAGAAACTTGTCCCATGATGTGTGCTTATCACCTACATAAGCTTGGATTGCAGTTTTCAGAGTCCGGTTGACGCGTTCAGTAGCATTTGTCTGAGGGTGATATGCCGTAGTGAGTCTGTGCACCGAGCCTAAGGCAGAAACAACATGTTCAAAAAGCTCACTCACAAAAGGAGACCCTCTGTCAGAAATCAGGTAAGTGGGTGTACCATGTCTAGCAAAAATGTCAGTGACGAATTTATCAGCTGCTACCTGAGAGGTAGCTTCTTTGACAGCACTGGCTTCAACCCACTTAGTCAAATAGTCAACAAACACGATCAAATATGCATTACCAGTGGGGGTGCAGGGAAGTGGCCCAACAAAATCCACACCCACATACTCCCAGGGTTTCTGAGGGACAATGGGAACCATAAGACCAGCTGCTTTTTTCTGACTTGGCTTGGTGAGTTGGCACACTGAGCATGACGTGGACTTGGGTTCTCTGTGATACAAAAGAGAGTCATACACAACATACTGTAACAAGGTGGCATTGTCCCAGCTGTTCAGAGAGTCTGCTTCAATGTCTCTGAGGAGTGGACCTGTGACATGATCGTCTAACTGCAGCTGTCTCAATTGTGAACGATCAGCCAGAATGACGGGGGGTAGAGTACGAATGTCCAGGCTGCCCATGACAGCATGATCTGGTAAAAGATCAGTCAGCCTGTCACAGGTCAGAGGCAAAGGGTTTGTCATGGTCCTGGGCCATGTTGGCCCAGTGTTCTTAGTTTCCTTGTATGTTTGTATTTTGTTCCTTGCTTAGGCCATGTTTTCTGAGTTGCCCTGTTGTGTTGTTCCCTAAGTGTTTTCCCTTCATGGCTTTTACCCCCTGTGTGCCCCTCTATGTATCTGTGAGCCCTCGTCTCTCCTTATGTTTTATTCCATGTTTCCCCTGCCCATTATGTCTAAGTTCTCCCCGTGCTCTCTCTTCCCCCTGTGTGCCCTCTATGTATTTATGAGCCCTCGTCTCCCTTTGTGGTTGTTTCATGTTTCCCCAGCCCGTTATGTCTGTGTTTTCCCCGTGCTCTCTCTCCTCCTGTCTGAACCTCTGTGCACTTCCTGTTTACTTTGTGACTCTCACGCCCGTACATGTCATGTTCAGTTCACCCCGCCCTGTCTCGTTATGATTATCAGTGTCACCTGTGTTCCCCGTGTGTTCCCACTTTCCTCGTTAACCCTCTGTGTATTTCTGTCTGCGTCTCCCTCTGTTCAGCGTGACGTCGTCCCTCATGCTGTGTGTGGATCTCCCTGTGTCTCGCTGTAGTTCTTAGTTTGTGGCTTCCCAGTTTAGTTTAGTTTGTATGTTTGTTTTACCAGCAAATAAAGCTGTGTTTTGAGTTCATTCCCTCGAGTCTGTGAGTCCTGCATTTTGGGTCCAACTCCCGCCTGCCGCACAGCGATTCATGACAGGGTTGTGTGACAGTGCATCGGGAACTTTGTTTCGTGCACCAGGTTTGTGCACTATTGTGAAATCAAAGTACTGCAAACGAAGTGACCAGCGGGCGAGTCGGCCCGTTGGGTTTGACGAGATATGAGCCACCTGAGACTGTTGTGGTCAGTGAAGATGGTAACATGAACACCTTCAACATATGGGCGGAAGTGTTCCAGAGCCCATATCACAGCAAGGCACTCCTTCTCTGAAGTGCAGTAGGGGAGTTCAGCTTTGTGAAGGGAGCAACTAGCAAAAGTCATAACATACTCACGACCCTTGTCATCCTTTTGCATCAACACTGCCCAAGACCAATGTCACATGCATCGGCGTGAATGGAAAAGGAACGGTTGAAGTCTGGAAATGACAGGATCAGGGCTGATGTGACATGGTCCTCACAGAGTTCGTGAGTCTCTGAAAAGTTGCAGGTGCGTTGCAGAGTGAGAGATGAAGGCAGTTTTAGGCTTTGAGTCCTCTGCTACAGCAACCTGCCAATAGCCTCGCGCTAAGTCCAATGTGGGGACAAACTTTCCCCGTGCCAGAAAGTCCAAAGACTCATCTACACGAGGCAGGGGATAAGAGTCTTTTCGGGTAACTTGGTTGAGCCCTCGAAAGTCCACACAAAACCTTGGTTCTGCGGCCGCTCTATTTACAATGACTACAGGAGCTGCCCATGTAGACTGTTCTAGTGGGAATGTGAATAGAAACAGAAGCTCTTGCCATAAAATCCATTCCCAGAATGAAAGGAGAGGACAAATCCGGTATTATTGCAAAATGCCGGTAAAAGCTCTTGTTCATGAATCCAATATTGAGCCAAATAACACCCTCAGGGATACAGGGAGCATTATTGGTGAGGTTAACTGCAGGACCATTCCACTCACTTGTGTTTCTAGGGTAAGAGTCATTTACTTGAATGAGATCTGTTCGTACAGCCGAGAGGGAAGCACCCGTGTCGAGGGTAGCATCCACAGATGAAGCATTGAAGTTCACTTTTGTTCTTAGTGGGGTATTCCAGTGGACTTGTGAAAAATTGTCTTCCAACTGTCCAAGACTGTGTCCACCCTGTGGTGAATCAGGCGTGTGAGGCTCCAATAGTAACTGGGGGAAGGTTGGCCTCTGTGAAATGTCCTCCCCCCCCTGTAGTTTCCCGACTGCCTGTATTGTGGCTGGGATGTGGTGCTGCTTAATTCCACCTTTTCATGGCCAGGGTCAGAGGGGCCAGGTGCCGGCAATGGCTGGACTGGGCCATGCCTAGTGGTGTTTGAGGCTCGTTGTGGCAAATGAGGTTGGGTGTTACAGTTTGGGCAGGTGCGTGTAGTGACTGAGAGCATTTGAAGCAGTACGGTTCAGGCTTATAGTTGTCTTTGCCACATAAAGCAGGCTGTGGTCTTTGTGGTCTAAGCACTGAGTGAAGCTCATGAGCACGTAGCAGCAGGTCCATTACAGAAGTGACATTAGCGCCATACAGGGCAACTCTGTATTTTTCAAGAGCATGTTTACTAATTAGGTCGATTCTGTCTTTTTCAGGTGGAGGACTCTTCAGTTTGTCAAACTCACTCAACATGTGGGCAACAAAGGTTGGGAGCGGTTCGTCCTGAGCCTGAACACGATCCAAAATTCCTCTCAGAATGCGTTCTTGGCTGTCGGAGGGTAGAAAAACGGTCTTAAACAGTTGACAGAATTGAGCCCATGATGTGATGTGGGAGCTCAATGCCTTGAACCATTTCCCGGGCTCTTTTGCAAGAAAGTGTGGCAGTTCGTTTAGCAATTGCCCATCGGTTAGATTCAATGAGGCTTTGTATGTGTAACGGAGCGGAAAGGCTGATTTTATTTCCAAGGTGGTTTGTGTTTTTTTAAAAGGAAGGAAACCTTCCTTAAAGCGGGCAGAGCAGTGGAGCCGCCAAGGGAAAGCACATGATAAAAAAACTGTAGAATTAAAAATATAATTTATTATATTTAAATAGTTAAAAATGTAAAATGAATTAAAACAACCTTGGCCAAGGGATAACACAATAAAAATCAATAAAACACAACATTAAAAGTCCAGTGGGATCCACCACGGCATAAAAGTCCCAGGGAGTGAAGAAATCCAGCGAAGTAAAAGGGAAACCCAGCGGAGTCCTCTCCTTCCTTTCCGCATTCGCGTCTTGATATGCTAGAGAAAGGGAGGAGCGGCAGTCACTATTCTTCCGGCAGTTTTTATTCAATAAAAGGGGATAAGTCGAAGACTTACCCCGGGTGGGCAGAGCTCTCAACTCCGCCCGCCGCTTCTTTAAAACTGCAAAGCCACACAACCGTCCCGTGCCTTCCGCTGGTGCTGTCTCCGCTCTCCCCGCTGGTACTGTCACTCTCTGCACTGGTGCCCTGTGCGCTGGTCCTCTGCGCGCTGGTGTTCTGTCCTCCCCTAACGCCCAGCTCCACCAGCCCCTTCGGCTTGCAGGCGCTGCCGCCTGACACCACTTACTCCTGGCCGTCTCTCTAGCCTCTCGGTCGAACTGCTTCCTGTGGTCTGTCAGGCCCTCTTATTGGCCTCTCTGGGATCTCTCGCAGGTGTGATCAGTTTATTATCAGGTAGGGGCGGAGTTTTTCCAGGACAAGTCACCAAATAAATACCATTAAAACATGCAGTAAAACTCAAAAATAAGCCAGTGTACAATATTAAAATATTAAAAAGGTAAAACACAGCAAAACATGCATAGTAGAAAAACTTAGATAACTTGTCCCTTTCCACCCTGTGACATCTGTGCAAACTGCATTTAACCAGTCCTCAGGTTGCACTTTGCCGTCCCCAGCATACACAGGAGGCTCCAGTTTGGCGTGATGTAAAGCTGCCGCAATCACTCTGGAAGTGCTGCTGAGCTCGAGTGAGTGAGATGGGAGGAAAGGATTTGTAGGTTGAAATAGGTTGCTGGGCAGGAATGGATTGGTACTGTTGGTGGGTTCAGTTTTGTCCCTAGCAGGAACATGAGGTGTCGATGTGGCCATTGGGAAAACAGGAGACTGTGGGACTGCAGGAGGGGGAGAGGTCCCCGTTGTGAGTTGGTCCCACTGCTTTATTAAACTCTGCTGTATGTTCAGTGAGTCATGTAAACAATCACTAAGCTTATTCACCTCAGTTCTTAACTCCACCACTTGTTGGCTAAGGCTAGGAGTCACATTTTCAACTATCTGGCACATAGGTAGCGAGTTAAGTTCCATGTCTGAGTCAGAGTCGTCTGGGTAGTGTGCCATTGCGATTTCAAAAAAAAATTAAGCCGCTTCAGGGCACAGCGCAGTTATTGATATAGCAGTAAAAGAGTCAGTTAGGTCAGACTAGAAAGACAAAACTGCAAAAATGCCATTCAAGATTAAATTTAGAAAAACCACAAATAAAATTTCGCCCAACAACTGAAATTAGACTGGAGTGATCACAACCATGTTATTACAATAGCATGTCTGCAACACTAGAGCTCAATCCAAGATTAGTTCTAAATCGTTTCGTTATACTGAGCCGAAGACCAGCACCAACAGTTGTAGTCGGCCAAGTTATCACTCACATGTGCTACAGTCAGTCTAGTCTCAGCAGAGGGAAAGGGGAATGAAAAGCCAGCAGAAATGTTCATGTCCAGGCTCTCCACAGAAGAATTAATCCTTAGAAGAAGAAACCAACAACACGTAAAAACAACAGATCCACAGAGTCCATTCGCGTCGCAGAGTCAGCTTCTCTCTTTTTCTTTCTCCCAAGTGGAGCAGCGGCACACACCGCGGTATCCAGAAATAGTCGGCTGAGGAGCGGCCGGGCCAGCGGGCGCGGAAACCCCTGGCTGAGGAGCGGGAGAGCTCGCAGCTGGCTCTGGATGCTGTGGCTGCAGGTCAGGGAACTGAACAGGATGGTGAATGAGTAACTGGACTACAGAAGACTGGACTACAGACGGCGGGAGAATGGGCGACTGAGCTACAGGTGGCCGGACGGGAGGCGACTGGACTGACTGGACGGGAGCAGACTGGACAGGGGCAGACTGGACTGACTGGACTGACTGGACAGGGGCAGACTGGACTGACTGGACAGGGGACTGGAGGACAGAAGACTGAACTGGAGGGGACTGGAGGACAGGAGACTGAACTAGAGTAGACTGGAGGACAGGAGGAGACTGAACTAGAGTAGACTGGAGGACAGGAGGAGACTGAACTAGAGTAGACTGGAGGACAGGAGGAGACTGACCTACAGGGGACTGGAGGGCAGGAGACTGGACTACAGGGGACTGGAGTGAAGGCTGAACAGCAGGGGAGTGAACTGACTGGACTGAGGAGACTAATGGATAAACAGAGGTCGGTGAGGCTAATGGCTGAGCTGAGGTTGGTACGGCTAATGGCTGAGCTAAAGACTGAGCTAGTGAGGGGGATAAAGCTGCAGCTTGGGCTAGTAAGGCTGGTGCCTGAGCAGGGGACAGGTCAGCTAGCCTAACTAGAGATAGTGCTAGGGCATGGAAAGCTGAGTGAGGAGATGGATGGGCTGGCGAATTAGCAGGTGGACAGGTTAGCTCTTCCGTGCCTCCGGAGCGTGAGGGCGCTGGCTGGAGAGCCTCAGCCGAGCCTCTAGGGGGGGTCAGGTCAGATCCTGGCCGCCCTCAGCCTGGGCGCTGGGACAGGTGCGGGAGGTGGCTGGACACCAGTCACCCCCACCCGAGAAACAGGAACGGGTGTGGAGGTAGACTGGGTCGCAGCTGCCCTCCTCCTGGGAGCTGGCACTGGTGTGGGTATAGGCTGACTGACGGGAGTGGAGATAATGACTGGGTGAGTGATACTGACAGGTTTGGGTGCATGAGTATTTTCAACAGTGGCCGGAACTGATGAAACCGGAACAGGCTGACAGGTGGACGAAGGAGCAGGCTCGGATAAAACGGTCCTAGAGTAAGCAGGCCTAGGGTTTGCATACACACGGACTGTAACAGATTTATCGGAGATTGCTCTGGCCTTTCTGCCATCACCATTTACAGTCTTTAGTTGAACTGTCTCCGGAGGTGTTGAAGTGCGGGGGTTGTCCTTAATGAATCCCAGCTCAGAGGGAGCAGAGCAGAAAAAGTCTTCCCAGTCCACATCGTCCTCTAGGAAGGAAACTCCCCATGAATCAGAAGTGAGTGTACTGTGCGTTTTAAGGGAGTAATCAGACGAAGGGTGTGGAAAACAGTCACTGGCACTCACCACCAGGAGTTGCTGAAAATGGTCCATATTATGGCGGCGTGTGCACCGCTTTCTCTGGGAAGAGGAAGCAGCCGGGGTAAACAGCTGAGCCTCTGGCGCGGTTGCCTCCGTTGAGCCGAGGTGGGAGGCGTAGCCGCTGTGCCGTGGCGAAGGTGGAGGTCCGGCGAATGAGGCGGCGGGTGTGTGAGCGAGGAGCGGAGCGGCGAGAGAGGGAGCAGCCGAAGCGCGGCGTGAAACGTCCACTCTCCGCGGCAAATGGGTGAGGCAGCAGGTGGGGGAACGCGACGTCTCCGAGGCCCGCCCAGAGCCAGGAGAGTCCCTCGAAGACGTGCTCTCTCTCCGCGAAGAGCCGCTGTTTTCCCCTGAGCTCCTCTGCCCAACGGGAAAGCGCTGCCTCCTGCCGCTCGTAGAGGTCCGAGTCCGCTGGGTTCCAATCGTGTCTTCGTGGCACGGGTCGTGTCATTCTGTCAGGCGTTGTGTGGAGGCGAGGAAGAAGGAACCCAAACGCAGGACTCGCAGGTAGGTGAAGACTGGTGAAGGTTTATTATAAGGAGAGGATGAACAGAGGGTGAACGGACACTGACTGGCTGGATCACTGAATGACTGACTGAACTGAGAGAACACACGGGAAGGACAACATCACACGAACATCAACATCAATGACACGACAAAGAACTGGTGAACCCGAGGAACTTAAATACACGTTGAATGATGGCAATGATTGGAAACAGGTGAGTACAGGGCTGAACATAATCTGACTAATGACACAAGAGACAAGCTGACACAGGGAAAAAACAGGAAGTGAGAACATTGATGTGGCAACATAACCTAAATGTGACAAAACTGAAAACACTGGGTCACCAACCCAGGAACCCTGACATAATAAAAGCATATAAACAAATAAAAGATAATAATGAATAACCTGGTTATTCAAATAGCATAATCCAAACGGCTCCTCAAAATAACAACCAAAAAATGTACACTTTACAGAGGAAACAAAGACATTTTAGAAGTATACTTCCTGACTTATTCTGAGTCATCTGTTACCAAGCAAACTCAAACGCAGCAGGTTGCTGAATACACTCAGGCCTTTGCTCAGCTACTATTTTTACTGTAGGATTAACCTTCTAAGCTCCACGTCTCTTACACTCTGCTTAGTTTCACTTTCTGGGTGCAAAAGCACGCTCTGCAAAAGCATGTTGTTTCCTGTCAGGACTTTTTGGCACAGAGTGTACTCAGAGTTGGGCCTTTCTTATAAAGTAATATAATCAGTATATAAGCATTTAAGATTATAAATTTAAACTCAACAGTTTAAAGGGGTTATTGTCACGGACCCGGTTCCGGGGACTCGGGGTTCGTGAACAGTGTGGACCTTTATTGTTATTAGTGTATTGGATGTATGTTTGCTGCACTGTGTTCTTGTGTTCAATGCTGGTGTGTGTATGTGTGTGAGGCTGGAGGATGAAGGACAGCCACCTGCAGGCCTGATGGGTGTGGCCCTGCCAGCTGCTGGTCACGCCTAGCTTACCACACACCTGCTTCTGATCAGGATCGTCGGGGGAGCTACTTAACAGAGCGATGGAGCTTCCTCCGGCGCAGGATCGTTGAGTTAGACTCCATGTCAGTGTTTGTAGTGCTGGTCAGTGTATGCCTGCTGGAGTTGGTGCCATAACGGCTGTGTCTGTGTTTTTTCCTCAGGAGAGTGGAACACAGGACTGCAAGACACACGGGGTGTGTGAAGGCACAGGGGCAGAGAGCACGGGATACCAGCACTTGGGAGAAGACACGTCACGGGAGTCGAGGGAGCACTTTTGGAGATTCAATGTGTGGTGTACATTTACCTCACTGTAAATAAACCCACTGTTCATTTCATTAAGTCCAGCGTTTGGGTCCTTTCTCCAACATCCCCCACGGTCTGCCCCCCAGACCGTGACAGTTATAAATGCACCTGTAATAAAGGCTAATTGGGTGCCAATATGTTTAAACATGTGAATGAAATATCAATGCTGTAGATTATGTTATTAATGCAATTGTAATGATGGTGGTTATGAATAGTAGCAGTAAAATATTTGGCTCATATCAACACTCCCTCTCTTGGTGACCCTCCACACTTTACTAGTGTCATCGCTCTGACCCTCTCTAGCCATCCTCTAGCTCAGGGAATCAGACAACCAACTCATGTCGTCTAGTTGGTCCAGTAATAAAACGCCAGCTCCCACTTGAGAACGCTCCATGCTTGAGGTTGGTCACACCAAATGTATCAGTGAGCCTAAAGTTGGTCAGTGAACTTGTCAATCTCTAGTG
This sequence comes from Diplotaxodon limnothrissa, assembly GCF_057381915.1. NCBI lineage: Eukaryota > Metazoa > Chordata > Actinopteri > Cichliformes > Cichlidae > Diplotaxodon > Diplotaxodon limnothrissa. The sequence continues at coordinate 38,416,288 of NC_140598.1, read as the reverse complement.
GTCTGTCCTTTTTCTCAGTCCCTCTCTAGTGGCTCCCTTCGGTCTCCAGCCTCCAGGATCCTCGCCACCCCTGTGGTCGCTTTGGTCCCGACATCTCCTGCAAAGGAAACAAAACACCTTTTCCTACCACGCCTCAACCTATGGTTGGGACTCCCTAATCAAAAGCATGAACCTAATTATGTTTTTTGACTTTTATTTATATAATGTTAAGGTTCAAATATTGGGGAAGGAGAGTACAAACAACCATGGTCCAGAACTTGGTCAAACAATTGATTTTAATGAATACACGCGTGGGAAGATCACTCTGTACGCAGACAGGAATTGATCTTCGACTTAATCAAAGAACAAACAATTATTTTATAGCATCAGGGTTTGAATTAATGACACCCCTTCATACGTCACAGATACATTTCATACATAGGTCAGATCAAAACCACAATGACTTTTAACACAGTTCGAAAGAACATTGTCTTCTATCTTCATGGCCGGTATTTCCTGTCAACCTTTTGACTTCCCGTTCAAGCCACTCATCCTGCCAGACACCGTTCCTCATTTTCAGAGACAACAAGAAACGGTTCCTCTTTTGCAGAGCCAATTTCGCAGTTACAACCAGACATGACTAACCTCTCACCTATAAATGAGTCTAACTAATGTGTGTGTGTGTGTGTACATGTCATGACCTCACTCGGCCTCTATGTCACCTCTCGCCTACTAACTCTCACTAACTGTATGTGTGTCTCGTCCTTAAATGCTCTCTCATCTCACCCGTTGCACTTCTGACCTTTCACCAGAACAGAGGCTCATCCTTATGTGTAATAACCTAACTGAAACTATATGTACTATGTTGAATAAATGTTTTAATCAAGAACCTCTACTAAAAGCTTAATAAAAGAATATAAAAGTATAACAGACAATTTGAATACCCTAGTTATTCACATAGCCTCGTCTAACCAGCTCCTCAGAATAACCTGCACTTAGATTCTGCTTTCGGTTTCACTTCTGCAAACGCTCTGCAAGCCTGCAGTTTCCTGTCACTCTGACTCTGTACAGGGTGTACTCAAATTCAACAGAATCAGCACATACACACTTAAGATTATAACAAGCATTCAAAAGCATTTAAGATTATAGATTCAACTCAACAGTTTAAAGTGGTTATAACTGCACCTGTAATAAAGGCTAATTGGGTACCAAAATGTTTAAACATCTGAATGCAATTATATTATTAATGCAATGGTAATGATGATGATTATTAACAATAACAGCAAAATATCTCTCCACTCTCAATACTCCCTCTCTCGACCTCTGGAACACCAGAGGTCGCAATACATTGTGTCCTCGCTCTGACCCTCTCTAGCCGTCCTTTTGGCTCAGCGAATCAGAGAACAACCTCATGTCATCTAAGTGGTCCAGTAATAAACACCAGCTCCCATTTGAGAACACCCATGCATAAGATTAGGTTTTTCTCAGTCCCTCTATTGTGGTCCACCAGGCCTCGGGCCTCCAGCATCCTCACCCCCCTGTGGTCGCCAAGATCTTCTGCAAAGGAAACAAAACACCTTTTCCTGCACCTCCCTAACTTATCATGTTTGGGACTCTTTAATCAAAAGCATGATCCTAATTATGTTCCTGACTTTTTACTTCTAGTTATATATATATTCTTCAACGTGACTCATCGTTTTAAAAACTCTTAAAGCTCTGCTTTCATGTCCGGTTGCTCGCTCTATTTTTCCTTATCTGATCATCAACATCCTGTACACAAACTGTCGCTGCTGCAAGTGCCTTAACTCTGACCTAAAGTCACCTTTCACAAGAAAATCATTATAAGCGCCTTTTCTACTAAAAGATCCAATACAAAATAAACATTTTATTCAATTAAGTTTAAGCATATAAGCAATTACGTATTCGTAAATTTTATCATAGCTAAAAGCTACCTAGAAACAACACGTGTGTTAACACTAATTTCATTTTAAAACTCACATTTCCTGTGTTATAACATGTTCTTGATATAGCATATTTTGATTTCATTTTGCTCCTCTTAATGTAATGGTACATTCTAATTATACTTTATCAGACTTAGCCAAAATATATATGCTTTCCTCACTTTGCTCCTGCTTTAAAGCAAGAAACCTTGGTCACTTAGATAAGCGTTCGTTATTCTATAACTGCATTTTATTTTATTTTAAGTCTAGCAATCTCCGATGTGACTCATAAATATTACTTTTGTTTTAGTTATTTTTCTCTATAAATTTTAATTGACTTCTAGAGTGGCCTGCTTTGGTTAATGGTAACATGAGTAACGTCAAAATTTTCTCCCCTTTAGCATTTGGCATTTTCCCAACACTATAATCTAGTACCATAATCTAAACCCAGTCAATAACACAGAGTTTATTTAAAGCCAACACCAGTAACCCAAAATCAGCATCCCCAAAAGTAAGTCTCCCGCTCCTCCTGCTCATGGCAAAAGCAAAGCAAAGCAAAGCATCCCCTTTCTCTTGCCGGCATGGTAAATTGTTTGTCCACATTTATTCATCCTAACCTTGGTCCAGTCACACACATTCACACCAGATACATTGACACGAGATATTGCTGATAGTGGAGACTCCAGCAAAAATAATTAGATTCGCCACCCTTAGCAACATGAGCTCATTCATTTATTTTATTTTGTTTTGTAGGACAATAGTTCTTTATGCTCTTGGACTGGATTGGCTCGCGGCAATCCTTTTAGACAGGGACTTACAACCTGATCAGGTCCCCACAGGTAGCCTTTCCTCCACCCATTGTAATCTGGAAAGCTCACCTTATGTTTGTTCTCCCGGAAATTTTTACAGCGCTGTTAATTCACTCACTTCCAGGCCTGCTTAGAACAAAAATTAGAAAAAGAGAGCTAATTATTAGCTCATCAAAGTACAAAACAAAATCACTTGACAGGTTTTCTAAGTGCACTGTTACAAAAATAATGGGCCCCTCTAATACATGTCCATGTTTAATAAAACTCCCTCTATTAAAATAAGAAAACAACCCAAACCTAACCGACAGAATCAACCCATCACTAAAACAACAACCTCAAACATCTTACACACAGAAAAGTTTTGTTCTTCAGGATCCTGACACTCTCAGGTCAACTGACATATACAAGTTCCCTCTCTTGGCCCTCCGACAAAAGCCTTAACCTGCCTCCACCAGGTGGTCGTCTCTGTGTCCTACAAAAATAGAAGCACTCATTACTGTAACTGTCACACATTCTTTTTACAGGAAAATAATGGAAACATACTGAAACTCAAGAAACATAAGTTCAGTAACTTAAAAGTTACTGTACAAAGCAGTCTTACTGCAAGTACACCTACCTGTTTTCCTCCCTGAAGGTTCTGATGATGGAGGCAACAGTGAAGCGACTCAAATTTGGTTGTACTCGTTGCCCAGCCTCCCTCATAGTCATCCCATGGACAAGGACATGGTCAACTAAAGTGGCTCGAATTTCATCCGAGAATGACTGTCTTCTTGCCCTTGCTCTTCCCCTTCCTTGTCGCCGTCGTTCTCCACCTCCACCTCCTTCACCACGTCCTCCTCCTCCTCCACCTCCTTCCTGTTGTCCTAGACCACCTCCTCCTCCTCTTTCACCACGTCCTCTTCCTCCACCTCCTCCTCCTCTTTCACCACGTCCTCCTCTTTCACCACGTCCTCCTCCTCCACGTCCTCCTCCTCTTTCACCACGTCCTCCTCTTTCACCATGTCCTCTTCCTCCACCACGTCCTCCTCCTTCACCACGTCCTCTTCCTCCACCACGTCCTCTTCCTTTGCATCTCTTTGGATCCATTGTTTCAAACCTGAATGAGCTGACTTTGGCCCTTTTATCTATCCATCGAAGGTTCTGATTGGTGTGTGATAAATTTTGACTCCTAGTGTTTCCATCTGGTTAATTGTGTGCTAATTGAGCTCAAGCTATGCTGACTTACAGTTTTTTCTGATTGCTTAAGCACATTTTTTGTAACTATTGGCTAATTTTGCAAAACTCTTCACACAAATAAGAAAACCTGTCACCCAATAATCAAAACATTGTAGTTCTCTTGCAAAAGCAAACACAGCTAGATTAACTCTTCACACCTTCGTAAAAATGGTGTTTCCGTATCAAACAGTACACACAAGCCATCATCTACTAAGCACACAATGCGCCAACTGCACACTGATGGTATGAATACAAAACACATCTGGCTTTTGCTTTCTCTGTGCACAAGGTAGGCTATGTCAGTTTGAGCTCATACTTCTGTCATAGATCCATAAGCATAGAGGGATCCAAACTTCAAGTACTGGTGTTTATTCAAACACATCAAAACAAACACAAGTGTTTATTTCCAAGTATAGGATTATTTGCAACCGCCATAATGACTATATGGGTTACTTGGTCTGCAGTGAACATGCTTCCTCTGCCCCCAGCATCTGGTCATCTAGCAATTCTGTAAAGTAACAATTTCAGTATTTTTACATCAATGGTATTGGTGTGTTTCTCATTGGCATATGGCAGTGCTACAAATCTTTGTGCGAAGTGACTGTACTAACCGATTCTCATTTCAAGATGTCCTTATGGTACTTGCTACAGTGTAGCGGCTCGAGTTAGGCTGGACCCGTTGGCCAGCTACCCTCAGGGTCATTCCACGGTTGATTACATGGTCCACTATTGTAGCTCTGATGTCATCAGCAATTCTATTTCTTACTCTTCTTACCCTTCCTCTCCCCCCTCCTCATCTTCCTCTCCCCCCTCCTCATCTTCCTCTTGCTCCTCCTTGTCCTTGTCGTCCTCTTCATCCTACTTCTTCACCTCCACGTCCTCTTCCTCGGCCTCCTCTACTTCTCACTCTTTCTGCTCCCTCCATTGTACTCCGCACACACAGCTTACCTGTATTATAGTGCTTAGGCTGATTGCAAAGTGAACTAATTATCTAAAAAAGCTTTCACATGTGAAAGTGTGCCAGACAGTTGGCAAATTAGTGTTAATGATAGCCATACATGTGTATACTTTTGCTAGGAGTGTGTTGGAAATTTGGTAATTGAGTGTTGTGCAGTGAATTGTGCCTACAGTTTTGCAAAGTGTGTGTTACAAAATTGCAAACTGAGTGCAAAGCAGTTTTTGTGCTTTTAGTTTTGCAAACTCAGTGAGTGGTTTTGCTATAAGTCTGAATAGTTTTAGAGATTGTGCTACAGGAATCACAGTTAGGGTTTAAGCATTCAGAAAAAACTGTAGTAACACATGGCGCTGTGAACAATTCAACCAGAAACTTGCCTGAACATTTCCAGTGATGTTAACCTATAACTTTCTTCTGACCGCTGCATGTGGAAAATTGATCCAGGTCTTTGCACCTGAAAATAACAAAACTGAGACATTTTCATTATTATCATGAGTGCTTAAACGACCCATTTCTCTTTTTCCGGTCAGAAATACCAATTTATGTCATGTATGTAAGTGTAAGCGTGTCTTCATTGCATATGTATTTTATAATCAGGTTTAATTCATGCATCTTTTCATTGAGCTCTGGATTCAAACTGTCTCACTTCTGATTCTTTCCAAAAATAATTTCACATGTAACAATTTGTGTGTGCGTTTTCTATTCATTAATGTAATTGTTAGTTAGTTTCTCTCTTTATTTTTACCTTTTTTTTGTTTACCTCTTTGTTGTGATCTGGTGGACAGCGTTTGTGAACAGCAGTTTTCAGATCTTGCCACAGATGCTCGATTGGATTTAGATCTGGACTTTGACTGGGCCTTTCTAACACATGAATGTGTTTTGTTTTAAACCATTCCATTGTTGCCCTGGCTTTATGTTTAGGGTCGTTGTTCATTCAAAGCTGTGAATAAATTTAGACTGAATTGACTCTTGAATCTCTCCAACACATTTTTATTTGTATTTGAATAGTATTTGAATATATATATATATATATATATATATATATATATATATATATATATATATATATATATATATATATATATATATATATATATATGTATGTATGTACTCTCATAGTCTGAGAAATTCTGTAAATCACATGATGATTGAAATTATAATGAGAAAAAATTGTTAACAGTTTTATTCATTAAAAAACTGAAAAAATTACAGTTTATAAAATCTATACATGATTAATAAGCTGAAGCTGAACAACCCCAACAACATGATGTCCAGCCTGATGTAAGATAGTATATCCATAAGATGGTTATTCCCTGAAATCATGTTGTCCATTCATTTAACCATTTAGTGTTAATAATGGACCTCAGCCTATGACCCTAAACAGTTAAAGTATGAATTAATAATGTAAATGTAAAACAAGCCTAAAGTTCAAACAGACATATGACACAGGTCTGAAGTATGCATTCTACATGTATGGATTTCTATGATATCAAATATTAATATCAGAGATACTGATAAAATGTTGTAACACATTCCTACTTTCGCACTGCAAGTATTCCCAGTCCCAGTAGACCAACAAGAACACCAATGGTGAAACTGGTGGCCATAACATTTCCCAGATTGGGCTCTCTTTGCATCTCATCAGTGTAGTATTGTCCTCCATTTCTCTGAACCAGCATGTGTATCTTCCTCTGCAACTCTAAGACCTGAGTGAGATCCCCATCATTGTTATTTAAAACATGATATCCTCCATGACACTGATGAATGATAGAACGGAGAGATGGATTTTCACGGATTATTTCTTCAATGGAGCGCTCCTGAGCTTCCAGAATGTCTCCATGGGTGAACAAGAGCAAAGAGAAACGTGCTAGGTTTTCTCCAAATATCTGCCGAATGGTTCTCATTATTCTTCTATCATTTTCTGTGAATCTGTTTGGATCGATCACAACCAAGAACACGTGTGGACCCGGAGCAGCAAATGTGATGCAGTTGGTGATGTGCCTCTTCACCTCATCTTGATCTTGATTGGGATGGAGCAGGCCTGGAGTATCAACTAAAGCCAGTGTTTGTCCATAAAACTCTTCTTCTCCTTTCCTCAGAGTTACTGGTGCCGCTACAGCAGGAAGTCTCATAGTTTCAAAAGCTCTTTTCCTTAAGATGGTGTTTCCTGCTGCACTTTTCCCAACTCTCGTTTTCCCAACAAGCACCATCCTGTGACAGCTTCATCTGTCACAGACAATCACAGAGACATTATTCATGTCTGGTCCCATTAAAAAACGTATTTCATAACACTGACACTGTGCCCTCTGATTGTAAATTGGATATTAAGAAGATATAGATTTATCCTTCACCAAGAAGAAAATGTAATATGTCTACACTCCTGTATGCTAGACGTAGTAATAAAAGATAAATTGAGGGAATTAAATATAAGAACAACATTTTAAAAAAAAAGTAAAATAGGGTTAGGTTCATATTAAAATCAGATTTATCACAGGGAAATGCATCTGAACATTAAATGAATATGAAAGATGTAAATATACTTACTGGCCATGTCTGTCAACAATGAATAAGTTCAATAGTTGTTACTTATTTGATGCTGCAGAATAATTCTCTTCCCTTATCGGCTGTTTTGTTTCCTCTTTTTCAACACATCAAGGTCAGAGAGAGATCACATTTATTTGCTGTTGAAAAAGGTGGTGCAGCAGCATGACGTAGTTTCTGGTTGAATGTTTACAGCCTGACTGAAAGCAGGAAGTATTCCAGTAGGCCTAGAACACCAGGAAGGAATTATTTGTAGAGCTCAAGCTCACGGTGACTCCATCAAAGTGACTTCACGACAAAGATTTTGCTTATTACAGAAATCACTCAAAGACATGTAGGAAATCTTTAGGAAAATCTGTTAAAAGTCTTTAACTCTGTATGTTTTGTCTTTTCTTTTGGCAAATTAATCAGTTAGACTGTAAAAACCCCTCCTTACATTATACCACAAGAAGACAATTACTAAGGTCTGTATTTGCCTACATTTCATTTTTAATTTTTGTATTTTTTTATTTTAATTATTAATTATATTTTAGGTTTTTTTTTATTTTTATCACCTTTATTTTGTATGGATTTTGCAGAGCTTATTTCATTGTACTGGTGTCTTTTTTTTCCAGGACACTGTAAAATTATGATTATTTTTTAAACAAAACAAAACTGCCAACTTCAAGAGTCACTTTCATCATATTCAACCAATATTTGCAAGGTTTATGAAGTTGCAGTGGAATTTCCCTACTGGGCATAACTTTAGATGCAAAAATTAACAACAAGGAAAACTTACTTTTGAGTTGATGTTTGTGACAATAATTTAAACCAAAAAAAAAAAAAGTAAATAAAACCCTTCACTTTATGTTTATTTCTGATGTTTGAAGGAAACATCTCTGTACGGCCCTGGAATCCAATTTCTTTCTACATGTTACTCTCAAATTTTAAAGCAGAACCTCTTTCTGATAGGGGGTCTGTGTAACCTTCACTATATGTACTTTGATTTGCTCTTAAAATCTTTTACTTTTTAAAAAGTGAGCTATGTTAAGAAATAAAGAACATTAAAATGGCAATTTTTTGTGCTGCTTCTCTGTTTATATTAGACTATCAGGTTATTTTCCAGGCCCTTAGCTATAACTTCAGTATACCTCAATATTTTGTATAATTTGTTCATATGTTTTTTTAAATGAAGGAAAAAGAAAAAAAAAATTCAAATAAAAAGAAAATACACAGTAATATAAAGGAGCTGTGGACACAAAAATGCCAGTAAAGACCAGTGTGTGTATTGCTGTTTTGTTTTCTTCTTTCATTATGTACACTGTAGTTTCATTTCTTTAATGGTTCATATTCAAATACTATCCTGACTGTTGCCCATGTAGCGTCAAGACCAGTGTTGGTCAAGTTACTTGAAAAAAGTAATCAGTAACTAATTACTGAGTACTTCCCCAAAAAAGTAATCCCATTACTTTACTGATTACTTATTTTCAAAAGTAATTAATTACTTAGTTACTTAGTTACTTTTTAAAAACACGATTTACAACCTGAAGAGGTGATAAAGCGATAGATCTTTCAGCCCAATTCTACTTTTTCTACATAACCCATCATACAAAATGTAATCAAATGGAAAAGTCTCTTTTTTTTACTTGTTTTATTAGTTTTACTCTTTTAACTTTATGCATCAAGCAAAAAATTTAATTATATTCAACATTCTCTGACTTGAATAATTTAGTTTAACATTTAAACCTATTTTCTGCACATTCCAGCACATAAAATAAAATATTTTTTGTGTTTACACTCACTCTTTCAAATGGATGCAAGTAAAACACAGCAGAAAATAAATAAAGTCAAAGACTAGCGGTCCTGTTGCTCTATTTTCATCTGTAAAGCAGGACTACGGTAGGCGGAGGTTTACCCTGGTGCAGGTGTGCCGCGGTCAGGTTAATTTTTCTCTGTGAATTTCCCATTACGTCATTGCGCACTTGGTGCTTGCTTGGAAGTTTAGGGGTTTTTTCGGTGTAAAAAGAAGTTTTCTTCCCACGCACGATGGATGCTAATGTTTTTGTCACTTTTTATGGAATCAAACTCAAAGTAAGGTCAGTACTTCCACGCTTTAAACGCTGCACGCTCATACTCTCTCCCACAATCGATATGTGATCCATTGTTGATCTGCACACAGCTGTTGTCACTAACGGCGCACTCGCTTACGTCACTGTCGTGAGACATTCTCGCAAAAAAATCACGGTTTTAGTAACGCAGTAACGCAGCGTTCCTACGGGAAAGTAACGGTAATCTAATTACCGTTTTTGCAATAGTAATCCCTTACTTTACTCGTTACTTGAAAAAAGTAATCAGATTACAGTAACGCGTTACAAGTAACGCGTTACTGCCCATCTCTGGTCAAGACCCAAACACTTCGAAGGCTGGCGATTGGTTGGAAGAGGCAGTTACTTTAGTAAGACCCGGTGCGCTGATCTCGGCTTCGGAACCAGTGTTACGAGTGATCCGTGGACGGAACCGGGATGAAAGAATGAACAAAGCTGGATAACACTTACGGCACTGAGACGAACAGCGGCTGAAGGTGTGAAGGTGTTGGAGCTCCTGACATGAGGGAAACGATGTCTGAGAGGAGAACAGGTTGGTGGGTGGGATGTAAACCCAGTCCTCGTGCTCACATGACCACTACCCGACACACTGGTTCTCTGCCAAAAGCTTTTGTTTTTTTAATTAGTCAGTTTCACTTTCTTTATCCGTTCACCCATTCAGTTCACTTATATGTTTGCTTTTGTTTTCAAAGATCAGATCATGTTCACTTTGTATTTTGCTTATTTTGTTCTGTGGTGTTTGATTCAATGTCTTAAGATAAGTAAAACAGATTCTTATCAGGTAAAAAAACACAAACTACGAACCAGGGGCGGAGCGTGGGGGTGGCTTACTGGGCTTAAGCCCGGGTTGTTTTGTCAGAAGCCCGGGGTCTTTTGGAGTGTAATTTTTTCATAGTTAGATGCCTGGCTGACAACTGTATAAAACAAAAAGTACACACAATATTCGAAGCACATAGTGCACACTGTGGGAATTTACGACTGTGCGTGAATCCCCCCTGATATTGGTATGATCCGAGCTCAGACACTAAGCGACTGAGCGAGGGGGCGGGGCAGCTGCTGCCCGTGAGTGCGCTGTTGGAGAAACGGAGCCAGCCATACTAAGGAGAGCTTAAGTTTGAGCAGGTACCAAAGCAAATCATTCATACCGTACAAACAGTGTTGGGAAGGTTACTTTTAAAATGTATTCCGTTACAGAATACAGAATACATGCCCCCAAAATGTATTCTGTAACGTATTCCGTTACGTTACTCAATGACAGTAACGTATTCTGAATACTTTGGAATACTTAATATATTATCATGCTTTTTACAACAACGTGAATGTACTATTGCTGTGTGATTTATTACTATTACTGAAGGTCCGACTCCGAACTGTAGTAAAGGGACCTCTGACTAATACGGCGGGGTCCCTGTCGGCTCGTAGCCGAAAAATAGCTTTACTTTGTTGTGTGGGTCAATTTTTCTTGCGAGAGACAGAGAGAGGCGTTGAAAGACTGCTCCAACGGAACTTATTGTTTTCGGAGGAAAACACGAACACTGTGTACAGTCAAGTCTTACAGTTTTTTCTGATAGCTTAAGCACATTTTTTGTAACTATTGGCTAATTTTGCAAAACTCTTCACACAAATAAGAAAACCTGTCACCCAATCATCAAAACATTGTAGTTCTCTTGCAAAAGCAAACACAGCTAGATTAACCCTTCACACCTTCGTAAAAATGGTGTTTCCGTATCAAACAGTACACACAAGCCATCATCTACTAAGCACACAATGCGCCAACTGCACACTGATGGTATGAATACAAAACACATCTGGCCTTTGCTTTCTCTGTGCACAAGGTAGGCCATGTCAGTTTGAGCTCATACTTCTGTCATAGATCCATAAGCATAGAGGGATCCAAACTTCAAGTACTGGTGTTTATTCAAACACATCAAAACAAACACAAGTGTTTATTTCCAAGTATAGGATTATTTGCAATCGCCATAATGACCATATGGGTTACTTGGTCTGCAGTGAACATGCTTCCTCTGCCCCAGCATCTGGTCATCTAGCAATTCTGTAAAGTAACAATTTCAGTATTTTTACATCAATGGTATTGGTGTGTTTCTCATTGGCATATGGCAGTGCTACAAATCTTTGTGCGAAGTGACTGTACTAACCGATTCTCATTTCAAGATGTCCTTATGGTACTTGCTACAGTGTAGCGGCTCGAGTTAGGCTGGACCCGTTGGCCAGCTTCCCTCAGGGTCATTCCACGGTTGATTACATGGTCCACTATTGTAGCTCTGATGTCATCAGCAATTCTATTTCTTACTCTTCCTACCCTTCCTCTCCCCCTTCCTCGTCTTCCTCTTGCTCCTCCTTGTCGTCCTCTTCATCCTACTTCTTCACCTCCACGTCCTCTTCCTCGGCCTCCTCTACTTCTCACTCTTCCTGCTCCCTCCATTGTACTCCGCACACACAGCTTACCTGTATTATAGTTCTTAGGCTGATTGCAAAGTGAACTGATTATCTAAAAAAGTTTTCACATGTGAAAGTGTGCCAGACAGTTGGCAAATTAGTGTTAATGATAGCCATACATGTGTATACTTTTGCTAGGAGTGTGTTGGAAATTTGGTAATTGAGTGTTGTGCAGTGAATTGTGCCTACAGTTTTGCAAAGTGTGTGTTACAAAATTGCAAACTGAGTGCAAAGCAGTTTTTGTGCTTTTAGTTTTGCAAACTCAGTGAGTGGTTTTGCTATAAGTCTGAATAGTTTTAGAGATTGTGCTACAGGAATCACAGTTAGGGTTTAAGCATTCAGAAAAAACTGTAATAGCTTACTTACAACTGGGCTCGTCAGGCACTCTTCTTGGCTGCAGTGGTTATTATTATATTTACATGTTTCCAGCTCCCGTTTTTCCTCGACGACAACTCGTACCTTTCCACTCGCCTTTTTCTCCCTCCTCGCGCTCACAGACACATAACGTGTATGGCAGTGCATTCTCCCTGCAACACGGACTATACTGCCCGTGATGCTACATTCTTTAGAGCTATGCTTGTAGCATTCTGCCTGTTAGCTTAGCACAACAACAACAACGAAAAGGCGCTCTCTCACCCAGGAAACACACAGTCGCAGAAAGAGAGAGAGAGCGTCGCCCTGTAACCATGGCAACCGTAACGCTGCCGCCTGGAACAACAGAACGTAGCTGTCAAACAAAACCCAAACAGTCCTGACCCGCGACAAAATGAAACAGGAAAGTACCGCAGTGTAATCCATTTATTTCAACAAAGTAACTGTATTCTGAATACCACCTTTTTAAACGGTAACTGTAACGGAATACAGTTACTCATATTTTGTATTCTAAATACGTAACGGCGGTACATGTATTCCGTTACTCCCCAACACTGCGTACAAATAATGTAAATATGACGGTGTATCACTAAAGATTGATATCAAACTGATCACTTGACCAATATTACGTTACTTGCTCTTCAAGTGAATCAACAAATGGCGAAATGAAAAGCCGAACAAATGCTATTTTTTTAGAGAGACTTAGCTTATGTGTGTTTATTTCATATTTTCAGTTCTTACCCTCCCCGACTAAATCGGTTTCAGTTATGTACTGAAATATAAGAATGGACATTAGAGGCTTCTTTCAAAGAAAAAACTCAGGTAAATGTTATTTTATATATTATGCTTTGTATGTTGTTCAGTATATTTCTATGCAAAACAAGAGGGATTTCAGTACACAGCAGGATATTCACATTTGTAACCAGATATTTACATACACTTTAGGGAGAAAACATAAACCATTTTTACTGTACAGCATCAATTTAGAGTAAACTTTTGTTTTTGATAAATATTGAAACATCTTTTGAATGAGTTAAATGTCAGAATAAAGAGAGAGAGATCTGTCTATTTTTATCACTTTAATCAAATGTAGGAGCACATGTACACTAAGTTTATTGTTAATTGATAAGAAAACTCCAGACGATTCCATTCTGAGCTGAAGAAGCTTCTGACAGGTTAGTAGAGTCCATGTGAGTAAATTGGTGGCACAGCTGTGGATGCATATAAGGCAAAACACAGAGCCTGTTTCTGTGACATGGGAAAATCAAGAGATGTCAACCAAAACACCAGGAAAAGAATTGTGGAGCTCCATAAGTGTGGCTCAATTTTGAATACAATTTGGTGCCATTTACAATTAAGAAATACAGATAGTTTCTCTCTTTACTCTTAAAGTTAACAAATATGTTTTTTATATTTAGCAATCTAAAAAAATAAACATTTAGTCTGATTTGATGTTACAATTAAAAAAGTGTTTGTTTTGATCTGAAGAGTAAATATCTGGTTTCAACTGTATATTTGATGATTGTCAGCACAAAGAGGGAGAGAGAGGGCAGAACAGAGATGAACAAGAGCAGGTGAGACACACATGTTAGTCAAATGGTTGTTTACCAAAAGTACCACCGTATCATAGGTCCTCATGTATCTTGTACCTAGTGTTTCTTTTTAGGTTTGTTATTTTTCAAATTCTACATTTATTAAGTTATGCAGGCTTGTTTGCACAACAAGGCTAAATAATTATATAAACCTTTCTCAATCTAAATAGTGTACTTTGGTAGAATTAAAAAATAAGTGTAGTGCAGGTCTATGATGATTTTTAGTACTACTATCATCTAGTTCTGATTGTGGTTCTGTCTTGGTTAAATCCCAAGTGTTGGAGCTATTTGTTCTTTATTTTTGGGTTTATTTGTTGGTTAATATTTTGTTTTAATGTTTTGTTTGTTTGTTGTTATTTTGTTAAATTAGTCAGTACGAACTGTAGGGCCATTTTGTTTCTATAAATAAAGGGACTGGTATAGGACCAGCATGCATTGGGGTGGGCCTATGGTTTTTTACCAGAGCAGGAGAAGCAGCAGGAAGGATCTTGTTATTGCTTGCCAAAATGGATAAAATAAACCAAAAACAAAACTCTCAACTTTCAAGTTTGGACAGTGGACTTCTTTTGCCTGCGTACGAAATGTTACCTCAGTGCAGCAGTGGCTTGTGGACCTTTAAGTTGTGGGACGTTTGATCTCTCAAAAGAGAAAAAAAAAAAGGAATTGCCACTACACCAAGTAGTCCTGATTTTGAACTGTTGTAGTTCTGTTTTAATTCTGGATCAGTTCTGGGTCTGGTTGAATTGGGGTTTAGTCCTCGTGTCTTGATACAGCCCTGACCTTGTTCTGCCTTGGTGCTTAATTAAAAAACTAGTTTAAGGTGTCCTGTATATATGATATATATTTTTCCCTATATGAAGTCATTCTTTTTTGAACAAAACTCAAAACAGAAACAGAGCCTATTAATCTTTCAGTCATTTCTACCCCCCCCCCCGCTCCAAAAAAAAAAAAAAATCCCACATGCATACTACCCTTTAGGGCTAAGCCCTGGGTGTTTCAAATGTCTGGCTCCGCCTCTGCTACGGACTATTAAATAAAAATTTCGTTCTCTGTAGAAATACTTTTGTTTTGTCTTTCCAGATCATAAAAAATAACCAAACATTGCAAACATTTACAAATATCTTCCTTTATTGAATGGTCTTTTCTCATTTACTTCCACCTTGACCAGTGTCTGATCTAGAGGTGAATGTACTGTCTTTATGTATTTTAAACTTGTGTTTCAGAGTTAGCTTTCAGAAGTAGTCTATGGTGTCAAAATTCAGATTTACTATTCACCTTTTTTAGATGAAAACTAATTTGATTATAAACCATTTGTTTTATGCTGTGATAAATAAATATGGACTCATCGTGCCTAGTTAGACAGCATCACATTTTCTGCTCCTGTAGCTCAAATTAAATAAATCAAAAGAAGAAAAAAACTATCAAAAACATTTGCTAATCTAAAAGTACCTACTACTAAATAAGTGATGCCAAACTCACTAAAAAACAGAAACAACAGGATAAATGAAGTGAAACCAAAGTAAACACAGAGACACATTGGCTGATGTCAGCTCGCTCCATTCTTAACAGGAAGCCAGGTGGGATAGTTGAGTTTGTTAATGCAACATAAAGAGTTAAACCACACTTAGCTGAGTATAAAAAATTATGAAACCAGAGAGTGAAGGACAGGTATTTTATTTGGTGGTGAAATCGGATAAAGATTTTAGTTAGTGGACATTATCAAGTGAAACTAAAACCAAACTAGCTGATTATAAACTTACCGTAAGTAATAACAGTGACACTCGAAACTCATTTAACCAGTCCAACAACGTAGGTGTGTCACCCAAAGTCATGAGTATAGTATGCACAGCATGCACTGTGGGTTTGTGATTCCTTTTGTTATGAGAATAATTTGTGTTTAGATTGTGCTCAAAACTGAGTACACTGAACACAGGACAAGACAAAATAAAACAGGAAACATGAGACACATGCTGAGACACAGGGACTGTGTACAAATAGACATGAGAACATATGACTGGGGAGAAAGAAAGAGAACATAGAAAACGGACACAGCCAATAAACGAACATAAAGAGAAGGATGACTAGAGGTGACACATGGAACACATTGACCAGAGAGAGAGAGGCAACTGGGAAACAGATGAATAAACATTAAGACAGAACTTAACATGACTACACATGGAATGTGAAAAAAATGGTAGGCAAGCAAACACAAGCATGGAAAGTACTAAATCAAATGATATAAATTAACCCAGAAGACACAAACACTGGCTCACAGACAAAGGAACATGACACAGAAGAGTTTTTATTGAGCTATTTTAATGAATTCGAAGCGCATATGCCGCTCTCTCTGCTGATCTGAGTAAATGGAACTCACCATCCAGCCTCTTTTTCTCACTTTCTCTCATCTGTGTAACAGGTATTATATGTTGAGATGACTATATATTATTGTTACGGCCCTGAGCCTTGGAAGTGAGAAATGCCTTTTAATTTTTATGCAAATCCAAGTGTGCTAGGACTCGTGGCTGATTGGTTAGATCACAATCAGAATTTTTCACTGGACAGCTGGACAGGTATGTTTATACAAAATTAGATTAGGCCAATTGTCCTATACATATTTTTGACCTAGGGGTAGGATTGATTGTGAACTAGAAAGGGAAAATGCTTAGGGGGCTGAGTACGGCTGGGTATCGTCACTGATTTGTAGAATCATTTTGATTCGATACAGGATCCGATTCAATTCGATTGGAATCTGGAAAGTTTTGCCTCAGACAGTCAGAATTATTAGTATATATCCATATTTTTGTATCTATTGAAAGAAAGCTGACACTTGTGAGACTTAATCAGAGATGTAAACAGAGAGATAAGAAACCTGCAGCTGCAGAAGCTAGCGAAAAAAAAAAGGTAAACACAGCGCGGACCCGCCGACACATCAAAATCTGATTCTTACGCGTCGGGTCCGCGCTATGTGTTTACATTTGTATGCAGAATCCGTAAACCTGCTCCCATTTACTGTTTTAGCTGTTTGGTGTTTGACGAAATTTTGTGAGGTTTAACCTGAGATGCTGGCGTTTCAGGCAAAATAACGTTTTATTTACAAATCGACTCAAGATTTTAATGAATCAATATCACTTTATTCAATTTAGAATCGATTGTAATCAGAAAATCGATAATCAAAACTCACCCCTAATCATGAACTTGCAAAGTAAAAACATGATCTATGTAAGGTAGCCCTTTTGTTATTTTTATTTAAAAAGAGGATTAGTTTTACTGGTCTGTTTCTTTTCCTAGAAATAATTCCTCCTGCCCTAAGAAAATCCTCTTGCATGGAACAGAAGAGGCTGGAGTGCAGAAACTGCACTGCAAGTTGGTAGATATGCAGTATTCCTGCATATCTACCAGGAATACTGGGTCCTGCAGACTATCACCTAAAAACAATAAACAAAATGATTTTCTAAAATGTGCAGCAATGTAATTTACGTATAGTGTCAAATACTTTTTTTTTAGTCTTTATTAGCTTTAATTCACATGGAAGTGTTTCAAAAGTCATATACTGTAATGATATTTACATTATGAAAAGATGATTTTGGACATTTCAAGTTTTTCACTTCTGCAGATAAAATGAATTGAGCAAAATCAACTCAAAGTATTCCCACACGCCAGAACGTCTCTTCCTCGCTGGCTCCATATCTGTCAGTGGAATGATCACCTCTTCGCTATCTGTCACCATCAACACACTCCACAAATCCTGTGAATGATTCACTTCCTTATATCCATTTGAATCAGTTACCGAAGCAGTTACGTGCGTAATGAAGCTTCGGACGTCGCTGGTCACGTGACTTTTGCCAAACGAAGCAAGCCTCGACACAGTGCTTCTGAACCAGTGTGTTGTTTTTTTCGACACACGCTCCAGAGCGTCAGCTTCAAGCGGGCCATCACTAGCTAAACCTGTTCGCAGTGTTGCACTTTGTTTGTTAAACCTGGTATAAATCTGAACTTAGTTGTATTAGAGTCTTGTGTTGCTGGCTTGCTATAGGTAACCCTTAGTTTTTATTTTCTGACAATAGCTTACCTTAGTTTACCCTTCGCTTTTACTCTTGACTGTTTTTTTTTTTTTTTTTTTTTTCTTTATCAATTGGTTGCCCGGTGGTCTGTTGAACAGCCCAGTCGGTTTTCTGTTTAAAGTTTGCAATAAAACCTTTTATTTTACTCAGTTTTCGTGTAGTGGGCTTGTGTATGTTACTCTCCTCCTGTCGCCTAGCAGAGGGGGTCGTAGCATTATTCATAATATATAGGCAGCACAGTGGGGCAGCACTGTTGCCTCACAGCAAGAAGGTCCTGAGACCTGAGTTCAATTCCACCATCAGGTCATGGTTTTTCTGTGCATGTTTAAGTCATGTGTTTGCATGGGTTCTCTCTGGGCACTCCAGCTTCCTCCCACAGTCCAAATACATGCAGTTAGTGGGGATAGGTTAATTGGGAACACTAAATTGCCCATAGGTGTGAATGTGAGCACAAATGGTTGTCTCTGTCTTTCTGTTAGCCCTGCGACAGACTGGGGAACTGTCCAGGGTGTACCTTGCCTCTTGCCCTAAGACAGCTGGGATATGCTTCAGCACCCCCCGCGACCCTGAAAAGGATAAGCGGAAGCGAATGGATGGATGGACACTTTGGATTAGGGATGGACCGATCTGATATATAGTATCGGTCTGATCCTGACCTGAACTGCTGGGTCAGATATCGGGGAGAAATTAAAAAACTGTAAGCTGATCCTTTAGCCCTTTGTGGTCCACACCAAGAAAAAAGCAATGGAAACATTTTTGTTTGCATTTCTTATTGATTTGTGTGAGTAATTACCACAATCAATATTTTTAAAAATATTGATCTCTATCAAAGGGTTGAGATGTCACTTAATTTCATTTAGTATGAAATGTCATGCAAATACAAATACATTAGATAATACAGTTGAGAAAATCAAATAAAGGGCCAAACTATAGTTAAATTAATAACAAAAACTATCCAGGGCATTGGATACAGTTTATTTCCAGCAGCATGCCAGTAAACATGTTTGTTCACTGGCATGCTGTTTTCATTCCATCAAAGGAAAGTAATATATGAAACAAGAAAATAATAGTTTTCTAATCTGCAAATGTGAAAAATGTGCTACAGCACAAAATACTCACATTCAGGCCACTTCCGATTTAATGCTACAGTGCAAAATCTTTTTTGGTTTTTAAAAAACTAAAACATAAACAGTACAAATCAAGCACATCTGCTTGTGGTTTTGGTCATTGGGGTCTTAGGGTGTAGCATTTATTCTGTGGTCTTGGAGAGCTGGATCATGGTTGTCCAACTCTAGATGCTGGCTTGTTAACTTGGTTCAGACACAGCCAGGTGGAAACCTTTTAAGAACCATCGGTTTCTGGTCCGGTAGGGTACAGTCCCTCTTGTAGACCAGTTATTCAAGTCAAGGATTTATCTGAACAGTGGAATATGCCATCTCCGTAACTTATAACTTGTCTTATACAGGTGTAATATCATATCAGAAAGCTTAATTCCTCCCTTATGTTAATTATATACAGGGATGAGTGATGGGCATTGATCTTTGCATTGGACTGTTTGCTCCTCCGTTTCACCGATGAAAGACTCATGAACCCACAGCCGTTGTTTAGAAGGTTGACACATTTAGTGTCAAACCATTTTATTGCAAAATAAAATATCAGCCTGTAATAACAGGCTTCATGGCCCTTCTTCATCAGGTCTTTGTCTGCCATCAGGGGAGCTCCACCGGTGCAGTTTGGTCATACAGTACCAATGCACCTGACACCCAAGGAGGTGTGCAAGTTCTGGACCAAGCTGAAACTTGTGAAGAGCTGAGGTTCTTTTATGGGGTTGCATAGTGTTTTTTTTTTTTTTAAACTTTGGCCATTTAGAGGTAGCTTGGGTTCCTTTTCACTCAGGGGAGCATTGAAGAATGTAGACCCCCCTTGATACAGCAGCAAGTCGTGGATGATGCCAGATGAACTTGCTTGGCAGAACAATTTAAAGCCCCACTCATCTGGTTTGTTGGCAATATACTGGTGGAGAGTGCCAGCCCTGTTGGCTTCATATGAAACCATGACCTCAAACACACTGTGGTTGAAGGTGGATGGTATCATCAGTATCATGCCACAGGACCATGTGATTTTGAGCCATATATGTCATGGTCCCCGTGCCTGCCCAGCCGGCCTCACAAGGCTACACTTGTGTTTTTGCTTTCTCTCTCTCTCCCCTACCTCTCTGCCTGGGCGGAGCTCACAGCTGGCTCCCGCCCTTGGCTCACACAGCTGTTGGCGATCAGCTGATTACCCATCTACTATTTGAGGCTGGGTCACAGATCCTCTCATCGCTGGATGATTGCGCTACTGACGTTAGTCTTTCTTTCCAGCTCCCGTGGTCTTATACCTTTACGCCCTACCTTCGTGATTTGTGAGTGATTTCTCCCTTTCCTGTTCCATTTTATCTTCCCGGACCTGTGACCTCCTCGCGGTACGAACGTGTGTGAGTCGGTTGTGAGGACGTGAGCGAGCGTGAGAGAGAGCCTTCCCCTAATCCCCCGGAACCCTGAATTTTCCCCGTCACTGTATATATTATTGCACTGGTGTGTAAATAAATCGTGTTCTGAGACGTCAACCTGCTCTGCGCTTGAGTCCCTGCTTTCAGTTTGTGACAATATAATTGTTTAGTGTCCATATAGTACTTGTTAAACATGAAATTAAAATTTTTGACAACTTAGTAATATTAATTTACCAGCTACTGTAATTTGGTTAAAAGGTAATCAGTTGTGATATTTGTGATTTCCACGTGTTATTCTTCATTTTTACAATATTTACTAATATTAACTCAGAAAGTTACAAAAATGACTTACTGAGGAAATTATTTCAGCCTATTCTTGCTGTGCTAACACTTAATGTAATTTATCAATAGCAATGGATAAACAAAATGGGTCTAGTGGTCTGATTTTATGGCAAATAGTCAATTTTAATAACATTTAGGTTATGTTAGCATTAGCACCATAAAGGGACAAATAAACCACTTTGACCACTTTTTAAAAAAAATCATTAAACATTTAATTTCACTTTTTTAATGCTGTCAAGTGACATACATCTGTTTAGTGAGTCTTCTAACACTATCATATATAAAAAAAATGATATCTTCCTGTCTTAGTTTCATCAAAAACACTCAAAATATGTTGGATGGTTTTTTGTTTCTGGCTTCCTGGTTGGGAGAGGTATAAGAAGAGCCAACAGTTTCCATTCACAGTGCCTTCTGGTGGATATTTTTGGCATTACAGATGTAAACTAAATAATGTAGGTCGATAACCAATTGGTTCACAAAAGCACCTCACAAAATGTAACCCAGGAGGTGACATTAGTATGTCGGAGAAGTATGCGTCACATGATAGAGCGGCTGTGGTGTGTGAGACCTGTCGGCGGTCTGGAGTTACATCACACTGAAAGCATCTGGAGCCTTGCTAAGTGCTGCCAACCCGGCATTTCATCTCTGAGCAAGCTATCCCAGAGAAGTACAGCAAATGTGTAAGTTCATTTCTGAATGTTTGTAAAGCATTCCTATGTTAAGCTTAACAACTGATATATAACCGACGTGTGTAATAGAAGCAATAGTATCAAAAACATGAATTCAATAATTACAAGAATTACAAAACTGAAATCCTTGCAGCTGGAAAAAAATGTCACCTGCTGAAAACGGGGTGAAGCTCACCAGACAGAACTGTCACATGATATTAAACAAAAGTTGTCAGCTGAGCTCTTTTAAATGGAGAATCATGAAGTATTTCATTTTAATTGGTAGATTCAAGGTACTTTTCATATTTTTGGTCACAGGAGCCTTTTTTGATACAAGCTTAAATGCTTCTGAAGCTTTATTTGGCCATCACCACTCCTCACAAGAATATAGGGCACGTTATTCATTCAGAGCCTGCAGGCCTACATAAACAGTTCCAATATTGTGACTTACATTTCTCTGTAAAATGCTTCACATGTACAAGCAGCAATCGACTGTGAATCAGACCAAGCCTCAAACTGAGAGACCATCAGCATGGCTGACCTGGTTGTAACTGATCCAATATCGCTGGTACAGTGCGTGACTTCTCCCTTGTAGGCGGGCTGTTAAATAACATGTCTACATCTGAAGAACAATACCTTTGAATTGATCTTATCTTATAATGAGTTTTACCCGCCTGAGAACTGAGTATTTTTGTTTTATTTTGTTCTCATTTTTACAAAGAAATTAATCTTTTATTTTTATATGTTGTCTTATTGAACTAGGAATAATCTTTTTTTGATATTTAGTCATTAACCATAAAATGACTTTATTAGTTGTAATCTTGCTCACTGATGTCATATATTTGTTGTTTTATTATAACCTGAGCCGAATAACTGAAACATAGTGAGCATTAGCGGAAAATATTCTGAGTTGTTACTAAAATTAATTTTACCTGTTACTACATCTGTGTCAAGTCAGTGTCTGTTTTCACACACTGAGTGACTGATGAGACTCTTGTGTGTCTGATATGTATTAATGTTAAACATTAACTGTGTATCTTTATAATATATACTGTGTGTATGATGGATTTGTACGTTTTCTCCTCACATGTTGATGAGTCATTATGCAGAGACATGAAAACCTGCAGATCCTGCAGTTTGGGGGAAATCAAATCCAACAATGACACACTTGTAATCATGCTCAAGTGTCAGTAAACGTGTCATAAATGTTTCCTGTGTTTTCTCTTTTGAGAGCGCTTCATCGATGTGATTTTTTTTTCACCTGAAAACCTAAAAATAATAAATGTATAAGCAATAAAGTGCACAAAATGCTCAATGTAGCAAATATTATGGGACTAGAGATGAAAGTTGCCTTATGGCTGACTCTGGCATATTTACATATGATACATTTACATGATATATTTATTAATATTTATTGTTTCTTTGAAAATAAATAAATAGAAATTTCAAATCATACAATTTAAAAGTTATATTAAAATTGATATTTCATTCTTTTATGAAGAAGAAGAAGATTTAATAAACAAAATAAATAAACAATTTGACAATTGATGGTTCATGTAAGCGGACAGCTAATGTTATCACACACAGGTCTGTTTTTGATGTTGTTCTTTTAAATGTTTCATGGATATACAAGAGCCCACCTTTTGTTTTATGGTTGATACATTTGGTCAGGTGTAACTCATCAACAATCAGTGAATCATTTAAAATGAATAAACTGTCTTTTTTTTTCAGTAAGTAGCCTTTGAGCTACAGTGTGGTCCAAAGCTTGTGCCAGTTTGTAATTGCAGATAAATACTCCCTTCTTTTTGGGCAAGTCATTTTCAAACAGGAAGCTCTGAAAGCCCTTTGGAGCTTAACAGGATAATAACATTATACCTAATGATAATGAGAGCAGAGATTTCACTTTAAACACTCTCAGAGACGTTTTGACATAAAAACAGAGTTACAGATAAAATACTTTCTGCTGCTGTCTGCTCTTCTTTAGACTCACATTCTGCACACACAAACATCCACGGACGGATTACAGATACACTGACTGAGCATGAGAGAGACACAGTGCTCAATTTATATTACCAAGCAGAACAAACAGAAACAATTTGTAACATCTTTGTGGTTTTACACGAACAACCACAAAGCTGTTCCGACATCAGTCGTTCATGTCAACCAGAGGCTTCTTCCTCCTCTGAGTCATTCACACTGCTGCAGACAGTCACTTCGTTCAGAGCCTGAATATAAGATCATGTCTGTAACAGAGCAAGAAAAAGTGAGCTTACAGCGCCACCATCTGGACAGACAGGCTCATTTCAGCTCTAACTGTAGCTAAGTGTTGATGTTCAAACTGCAGCATTTCTGTGAGAGTCTTTGAATGTTACTTTGTACATTTGGTGAAGCTGTTGCTGCTGTGATGCTCCTCCTCTATAACACTCATAAATCAGCATATTACTGTGATATTTACACTGTTTGTACCTGTTCTATTTATTTCCTGTATTTAAACCTGTTCACACAGATGATTCCTGTGATGAGAAGCTGTTATCAAATGATTTATATAGTCTATGAACTTTTCTGTGACAGAACATGATTCAAACTAAATGAAATAAAACACTTTCTAACTCTGTAAACACAAATGTGAATCTATTATTTCCTACAGTGCTAAAGTTGAATCAATCTTTATTTATATGCAGAAAGAGTTTGTCCTGAATCTGATATGTTTACATTACATTACAGTTTTTTCTGAATGCTTAAACCCTAACTGTGATTCTTATAGCACAATTTCTAAAACTATTAATACTTACAGCAAAACCACTCACTGAGTTTGCAAAACTAAAAACACAAACACTGCTTTGCACTCAGTTTGCCATTTTGTAACACACACTTTGCAAACCTGTAGCTACAATCCACTGCACAGCACTCTTTTTGCAGAACTGTAAACACAACTCACTGCTTTACACTCAATTTCCAAATGATCAATGCACTCCTAGCAAAACTATACACATTTATGGCTATTATTTACACTATTTTGCCAACTGTCTGGCACACTTTCACATGTGAAAACTTTTTTAGATAATTAGTTCACTTTGCAATCAGCCTAAGCACTATAAACAGGCCACAGGTAAGCTGTCTATGTGGAGTACAATGGAAGGAGCAGAAAGAGTGAGAAGTAGAGGAGGCCGAGGAAGAGGACGTGGAGGTGAAGAAGTAGGATGAAGAGGACGACAAGGACAAGGAGGAGCAAGAGGAAGACGAGGAGGGGGGAGAGGAAGAGGAGGAGGGGGGAGAGGAAGGGTAAGAAGAGTAAGAAATAGAATTGCTGATGACATCAGAGCTACAATAGTGGACCATGTAATCAACCGTGGAATGACCCTGAGGATAGCTGGCCAACGGGTCCAGCCTAACTCGAGCCGCTACACTGTAGCAAGTACCATAAGGACATCTTGAAATGAGAATCGGTTAGTACAGTCACTTCGCACAAAGATTCGTAGCACTGCCATATGCCAATGAGAAACACACCAATACCATTGATGTAAAAATACTGAAATTGTTACTTTACAGAATTGCTAGATGACCAGATGCTGGGGGCAGAGGAAGCATGTTCACTGCAGACCAAGTAACCCATATAGTCATTATGGCGATTGCAAATAATCCTATACTTGGAAATAAACACTTGTGTTTGTTTTGATGTGTTTGAATAAACACCAGTACTTGAAGTTTGGATCCCTCTATGCTTATGGATCTATGACAGAAGTATGAGCTCAAACTGACATAGCCTACCTTGTGCACAGAGAAAGCAAAAGCCAGATGTGTTTTGTATTCATACCATCAGTGTGCAGTTGGCGCATTGTGTGCTTAGTAGATGATGGCTTGTGTGTACTGTTTGATACGGAAACACCATTTTTACGAAGGTGTGAAGAGTTAATCTAGCTGTGTTTGCTTTTGCAAGAGAACTACAATGTTTTGATGATTGGGTGACAGGTTTTCTTATTTGTGTGAAGAGTTTTGCAAAATAGTTACAAAAAATGTGCTTAAGCAATCAGAAAAAACTGTAACAGACGATTTAATCAAAAGAAGCAGCGCCCTCTGGCGTACACACATTCAGCTATAATGATGTATATACATAAACTTGTTTCTCTTATTGAGGCCGGTGTCTGACTGTAATGCATCCAGTCAGCTAAGCAGGAAAATGTCATGCTTCATTCATGAGGTCAAAGGTCAGTCAGCACAGCTAGAAGAAGGAAAATCTACAGTCTGACCTGATTCACTCATTACAGTGTATGCAAAACAAAGAGAATCACAACAACATAAGTCTTCTATATGAAACATATTATTTCACATTAATTTTTTTTGTTTCATAGAAAATACCAAATAAACAGAACCTGGAACAAAAATTAGAATCACTTGATTAAAAAAACCTTGGACATTACTTTGTGCTTAGTTTCATATTTAGTTCTGGGCTGTGACTGCCTGCAATACTCCACCTGAATGCCTCCTTTGAATACACACTTCTCAGTCTGTTTCCTTATGCTGAGCAACAACATGTTGTGTTGTGAATGACGTGTGCAGAGGGATCCAGCGGTAATTACAGTGTTTGTGATAAGCATTCAGAGGTTTTGGAGTGAGTCTGCCTTGATGTGCAACTGAGTTCCTCTTACAGAGAATAGATGTGCTGATGCTGAGTGACTGCTGTACTTGAGCCTGTTGAAACCATCATGCACCTGCTCCCATACACTGCACATCTAAACAAGTAAGTGTTTATTTGTTTATTCTGGTTTTCTTTGTTATGGATTCTAAGCAAACTGTGAATTGTCTCACCCACAACCTCCTCCAACTACCAAGTTTTTTTCCGCAACTGCTGAGGCCACAACACTTTGGCCCTCCCGTATCGGTCTGCTGCTTCAGACCAACCAAAGCCTTCTTCTTTAGTTTGACAACCTCCCTCACCACCACAATAAAGAACAGGACAAAGCTCCTCTGAGGGTGATGGTGAGGCTGAGGAGAGGTAAAGTTTCTTAAGCTTTAATCAGGCTCAACTTCCTTTTTTTGGCCAGCTTGTGAACCATTTTATTGCATGTTAGAAAAAAGCTTTTGGTTTTCTGTTTCTGTCAATAAAACATATTTCTACTGATCTCTTCTTCAAATGTTTATAATGCAGCGTAATAAGCATGTTCTCAGTGTTACAAAGCTAAGATTGCATATTGAAGCTTTTTTGCTACCATGCTAAATATATGTGAAATGCTAAATAGGTCAATACAAATGGAAAACATAATGGACTTTTCCTGATCTCCAGTAATTAAAAATCTTAGTACACTTACAGACTTTTCATTATTTTTAAATGTGGTACATGAATGTTTCATTCAGTCAGATTTATGGATAAAGAAAGAAGTCAAGAATACATAGAAAGAAAGTAACTGGAAAAAATAAGCTCAGTTCATATATATTTATATGTGTGTGAAACAAATTATATAAGATCTTAAACTTGCCCAAAGAGAAAAAAAAAGCATCAGAACATTAGCATTTTCAGACTTGTGCTTTTTACAAAGCAGAGTAGACGTGATCCTGGTCCTTACTGCCTTTATGTTGGGAGGGTGGACCCCAGTTCTCGTATGTGCCAGACAACTGAAAATAAAACATCAACAACATAAAAGCTGAGGTTTCAAAAACATTATGCATTATCAGTTTCATGCTATTAAAAATGAGAAGTACAGCAGTTTTGCTTCAGAGCAAAATACTGACAGGGCTAAATGTGATTTCACATATTTAGATATGGTGAACTGATGCTTGTCTGGGAAAGAAAAAAACATGCAAATACAGAAGAACCAACCTAATAACAATAACAATAAGAAGTACTAGAACAAAAAGAGAACATGTTTCTGTAACTTGGTCTGTTATTAATTAAAAAATATATATTCATTTTTCACTACACTTCATTAAGAACATCACAGTGATTAAACAGTAGTCACTGAAACCTGTATAAACAGAAAGTAAACAAGTGACAGAAACTCACCTCCATGTTTTTGTTGCCTGCATTTTCTCTGATGTTCAGTGCAGTGTTCCTCCTTGTCTTATAAATGTAGAGGAGCAGGATGAAAACAGCCATCAGTAAAACACCAGAGAGACACACACAACCAGACCCAAAGAGGAGTGAGGACAATCTGATGAAGACGTAGAAATCTTTGGAGTGAAACTCTGACTCTGTGCTGTTGTTGTTGGTGGTGTTTGTGTTGTTTTAGTTGTTGCTTGTGGTGTCGAAGTATGTGGATTTGAACCTGTGAACAATACACAAATTTAAAAAAAGAGTAGTGATACTTGAAAATAAAAACATTTGCCAAATACAAAATGTATCATTAACATTATAATGAAATCTTTAAAGCAGATTAGAAAGTCATGGCCAGCCTCTCACTCAATCTCAGTGTCAATCCACATCACCTGATGAACTCAGACGCTTCAAAACATTAATTTGGAAACTTTTAGTGCACACTGAAAAAGTGAGGTTGGATGTTGGTGTGACAGATGGTTTTTTGGCACATGATTATATTTTTTTTCCATAAAAATATTACATTCTGCAGTGTCTTGTACATTAAATGTAAAATTAGCAATCAACCGTAGCTTGACTATCACAAATAAAATTCTGTTCAGAATATAACACCATCATGCTTTTAGGCTAGAACTGATAACGGTCTGATTTTTTGAAATTCAGTTTGATTCATAATTTTCTCAAGCCACATTTGAGACACAGGTTTTGTCTGTCATTTGAACACAATGTCATCACCAACACAACTTGACTGTAACACTTTAATACATTTGGCCTCAGCTAGTGGCTATGATTTTATATGTATGTGAACAGACATTTTTGAAGAAACAGAGAAAATCTAAAAGAACAACTCCCTCCAACAAAAGATTTAACATAGAGATTGTTTTGCACTTTTGCCAAATGTTCATTCATACAATTATGAGTCACAAATCTTCTGCTCAGGTTTTACTGCAGGATACAGGCATCTCATTAGAACTTAAATAAATTAAGGTGTTTGTGGCATGAATAAGGCACGGCGGGACCACGGAGCGCCGTTCAGAGCCAACTTTATTTGATTCACGTCACACCACACCACCACCAACCCCTGAGTCCCCGTGTTTTAACACGGCGGGCGTGATTGCGGATGCCGTGCAGGTGCGTCCGCACGGCCCCGCAGACCACGCCCCACCACATACCCCCATCGCCCGATTGAGGCCGGGGAGCAATCTGGCCGAACCTACTCCCCCCCCCCCCCCGCGAACTGGGGCGAGACTCGGCCCCTACACATCGGCGCCCCAGCCCCTGACCAAGCGACGGGGACGCGTCCGTTCTGGTGGCCGCCCGCGCATCCAGCGGCAACGGCGAAGCTGGTCCGGAGGTCGGCCGCGTAGCAAGCGGACACGGCCCCACAGGCATGGCCGTGCGCTCCTGCACACAGGCGGCTGGGCAGACATCAGGCGCGCAGAATCGACTGGTGGCAGCGAGGCTGGACTAGCCAGCCCGCCGATCCCCGGCCTAGCGGGGCTGTCCCGCTCCTCTGCCTCCAACTCCGGCTGCACAGGCTGCCCTGGAGCAGGGACCTCCGTCTCCCCGCACAGCTGCTCCGCCACCGCCTCCGCCACTCCCGTTTGGAGCGGCTCCCCGCACTGCGCCTCCGCCCCCAGCAGGCACAGCCCCTCGCCCACCTCTGGGTGGAGCGTCTCCTCTGCCTCCGGCAGGTGTAGACCCTCGCCCGCCTCGTCCTCGGCCTCCGATTGGAGCGGCTCCTCCACCGCTCCCGGCAGGAGCAGCCCTTCACCCGGCTGCTCCTCCTCCTCCGGCAGGCTCGGACCCCCGCGTGGCTCGTCCACCACCTCCGGCTGCCGAGGTGACCCACACGGCTCCTCCACCGCTTCACTGTCCTCGGGACACACTTGTGGGGGTGGCGCCCAGGCCCAGAGCAGCGCTGCCAGCTCTGCCATCTTCCCCAGGTGGCGTTCGCTCTCCTTCCGCAGCTCTTCCTGTTGGCGACGCACCTCCGCCGCCTGCTTCCGCTGGGTGGCCGCTATTTCGGCCACCCTCTCGGCCAGCTCTTTCCTTTCCTGGCTCTGGTAGGTACCCGCCATGCCGCCTCCCGGGTTTCGGCATGAATAAGGCACGGCGGGACCACGGAGCGCCGTTCAGAGCCAACTTTATTTGATTCACGTCACACCACACCACCACCAACCCCTGAGTCCCCGTGTTTTAACACGGCGGGCGTGATTGCGGATGCCGTGCAGGTGCGTCCGCACGGCCCCGCAGACCACGCCCCACCACAGTGTTATTCAAAATAACAAAAGAAAAGATAATAAAAAAAGACACTGAAAAGAGACAATAGCCCCGACCGTGACAGTGAGTAACAGGAGTCCTCATTTTTTATGTTATTTTATCCTACTGAATGACAAAGCATGCTATTGGTTTTTTTTTTTTTTAAATCACATATTTCTTACCATCCTACTTACCAATGACAACAAGACTGGTACTGTAGTATGAATCTGGAGACAGAGGGTTTCCATAACCACACCTGTACTCTCCTGTATCTGACTTGGTCAGCTGTGTGATGGTCGCATACAGTCCAAACAGAGATCCTGCTGTATATTCAATGCTGTATCTGCCACTCACAGATTTATCATTGCTTGTGTCAATGAGGATCTCCCCTTCATTCTTACACTCATTCTTACAAAAGAACTTCCTCTGCCCATACACAGTATAGGCACATCCCAATGTGACTGCTTCTCCCTCAGTTTCTGTGCGAGTAAAACCAGAGGTTTTATCCAGATCTGTGAAGCAGAAGAACATGAATTAGTCTGTACTTCCTGTAAGCTGTTGTGTCGCATTTCCTGTAGCATGTAAGCATGATTGATGATATTCTGATTTTTATATAAAATCAGTGAAAATCTCAGAAAACACTCACCTGACCCTGGGCAGGATCAGTGACTACTCTACAATAATATTAGCATATTTAAAGAAGCCATTCAAAATGTTACATTCACATAATGAAGATTTGGAAGTACAGAGGGCTGACCTTTCATCTGCTATATTTAAATTTTCCCATAATATCAAATGTTTAGCCACTGTTCAATTTTGGCAAACAGAGCAACCTTCTTGCTTCTATTATTCTTGATCAGAGATGTTAAGTTGGGAGGGTTTTGCTGTTAAAACCAAGACACATCTGATAATGTGATGCTTGTAGGTGCAAGTACTTAGGCTAAAACACATGGACAGAAACACACACATACTTTAGTATAAACTCACCATTTGAAACTCTGACCACAAAGTCTGAGTATGAATCCGGAGCAGAAGATTTTCCCAAACCACACCTGTACATTCCTGCGTCAGACTTGATCATGTGTGTGAAGGTCACAGACACAATTCCTTTTCCTGAAGATCCATCTTTATAATTAATGCTGTATCTCCCACTCTGAGCTGTGCTTCCATCTGTTTTAATGAGGATATTTTCTGTTCGCTCACATTTTTCCTTACAGAAGAACTTTGTGCTTCCAGGTAAAGTTAAGTGGCAGTTAAGTGTAGCATTTCCTCCTTCAGCTGCAGAATAGATGTTGAGCCTTGCCTTGACGAGCACAGCTGGATCTGTCAGATAAGAATAATAATAGTAAGATGAATATCAAATGCAAATATGTGCATTTTATAAAGTTCCCATAAAAAATAAAAATGAATAAAGAGCAGCATGAAAGAGACAATGAGGTAATCAGTCCTCACCTGACAAGAAAACAAAGAAGAGAAAATGGAGGATTTTCATTTTGGTTTTGATCCTGATGCAGAAAAGTTGTTAAACTTCAGAAGAACAGCGTCTGACACTTCACTCCGTCTGTGTCTGTCAGATTATAAAACAACTGTTTAGTCGCTTGTTCCCTTTTTTTCACTTCCTTATATTTGTTCAGTTACACACAAAACATGCTAATGAGGATAGTGATGCGATGATACAGTGTACATGTGTACAAACATCAACATCATTAATCTACCTGTACGCAGTTTGTTCATCATGAAACATCTTTGATGCTGTGATTGTGAATTAACAAATTTCAGATTAAATTTGACTTTGTGACCTTAAAATACTGCTGATGCAGCTTTATGATGAAAGGGAAACAGAAAGCAGATAAAAAAAAACTTTCATGCTTCTGGTAAATTAATTTTATTTATATACTTTCCAGAGTTTCACTATAACTTATAAATCTCCTCGTTTCATTTTGGGGTTTTTTGTTTGTTTATTTGTAACTGAAGTTATTCTTACTGAGTCCTAATCAATCCGAGGTTACAAATATCAGTGCAATATCACAGTTAGATTAGGAATATGCAGGGGCCATAAAACAACTTCCTAATCCTTGTTCAATCTGAGGAACTTGTTTACTTTGTAACTAAAGGAGTTTCTGAATTTTGAATAATGCTTCTTGTTGAATATGGAGTTAAGGAGGCGCTTCACAATTGACTTTGACACAGCTGTTCTCTGTCTGACTATCAGAATGACCCAAAGTACAACTTCCCCCATAACCTTTAATTTCTGAAAAATCCAGAGAGAGTGAAGAAACAGAAGGTCTCTGTCCAAATAATGGGACACAAGCTGAACTCATATCATGGCAGCTGAAAGTGTCCAAGCAGCCATTTGTATCGACAGGAGTGACATTCAAAATCTTTGAAACACTAAAATCAAGTAGCTTTATTAAGTGTGGTTTCAGCTTTACTGAGTCATTGGACAGTAGTTCTCTGCAAGTGATCTGTGAGATAAGCATATCATTTTGAGGAAGTCAGTTTATTTAAAGAACATTTTATGCTACCACAAAGATACTGCACTTTTATGCACAACTAAACTACCCAAAATATCCACTCAGCTATTAGACTGCTGTATGTGACAAGTTTACTCTTTGTAACATCAAAACAACACTTAAAGAAAATGGATACATATGAATTACATGTCATGCCATTGCACATGTGTCGCGAAATCAATCAATGTAAAGCAGTGTCACAAACCACGGAGGCCCCAGAAAAGTGCAATCAAACGATGAGTTTATTAACAGCCCGGAGAAAACATCAACATATGTCTTCTGACCAAAATACATGTTGTGGATACTTATAAAGCAGTGGGGTACACGCCCCCCCATGGCGTCAATGACAGATTAAAATAGGTTCCAGACATTAGTCACAGTTAATCGTACATCTTTAATAGCTATAAGCAGACATAGAACTTCTCTTTTCTATAACACCTTCCATACAAGGTAATAAACTTCAAGCCCTCAGGGTCTCTGAGGCTAATTATTGACTCTGATCGTCTGTTACCATCCATCCATCCATCCATCCATTCGCTTCCGCTTATCCTTTTCAGGGTCGCGGGGGGCGCTGGAGCCTATCCCAGCTGTCATAGGGCGAAAGGCGGGGTACACCCTGGACAGGTCGCCAGTCTGTTGCAGGGCTAACACATAGGGACAGACACTCGCATTCACTCGCACATTCACACCTAGTGACAATTTGGATTAATCAATTAACCTATCCCCACAAGCTGCATGTCTTTGGACGGTGGGAGGAAGCCGGAGTACCCGGAGAGAACCCACACAAACACGGGGAGAACATGCAAACTCCACACAGAAAGACCCCGGCCTGATGGTGGAATTGAACTCAGGACCTTCTTGCTGTGCGGCAACAGTGCTAACCACCGTGCCACCGTGCTGCCCTGTCTGTTACCAAGTAGAATAAAATATAGTAAGACACCAAATGAGTTAAGGCCTCAGGCCGGACACATTCCTAGATTATATGTATTATATGTACTGTAAGCATGCATTGCAGTTATCCTTCTATGTTCTAGTTTCCCTCAGCATGTATCACCTGGATAGTCACGCCAGTGAAGCTTAAGACCCTTAATGAACCAAACATCAACTCAAACTAAGCGCAGACATGCAATGTGTATAAAATACTTCTAACCGTACTTGTAATAAAAGTTAACATAATGGAAGGATCCTCAAATGGACATCTTCAATAAATAACTGTAATGCAGTATCAATACTGTCAGAAATATTATTACATGAAATAATGCTGTAAAGAATGTTATTAATGCAGGTATAATGATTCAGATTATATGGCAGCAATAAAAGAATTTCTGTATCTCCACATTCCCTCTTTAGACATTCCAAAAAAGGAATGTCACCACACCTCGTGTTGTATCACTCCTCAGCCCACTCTATGGCATCTAAGTTCCTCAGGTAGATTGAATCCACCCGTCCAGAGTCCGCAACCCTAGCCATCGTTTTACCAAGAATCCTTTGACACAGGGAATGACACAACAACCACAGGTGACCAGTATCCCTAAAAGTGTAGCGAATGAAACCGTTGCTGACATAGCCAAACCTTTCCACCGTCCAAACACGGATACCACCCAGGACTCCACTGGGTTTCCGATACCTGAGTGCTCATGCATCGTTTTAGACAAATTTTCCGGCCCTCCAGAGCTCGGGTTACTGAGCCATCTGGGGCAGTATTGTTGGGGATAAAGGTGCAGAACATGTCTCCGAACATAGCACAGACGCCCCCTTTTCTCCGCCAACAACATGTCAAGGGCCATTCGATTCTGCACTCCCATCAGCGAAGTCGGATTATTCTGCAAACCCTTCCATGGCGTCCCTGGTAAGGCTAGAGAGTCTCAGCCAGTTGTAATGAACATAGTTAATGCGGTCATCATTCTTATTAGGCGTTATCCAAAGGAATATACTTTCCAACCCTGAAGCTACTGGGTCTGCCAGCTTATACTCGTTTGTAACTCCCCTGGGCACTCCTATGGAGTCTATCCTAGTCAGAGAGTTTAGCCGGGGGTCATATGCATGTATACCATGGGTCCCTCTTTTTGCCAAAATGTGTCTCTTATGTCTGGCTGCTAAGGTACGTGTGTTGTGTTGCTGAATAGTCTTTACCTGATTTCCAATCAGTATGAGTGGAGCGCCAGTCGCACCATCGCACATGTCCCTACGCTTCCCATTGGGACACGAACCAAAAGGGTGCTTTGCCCACAATAATAATACAACCCACTTCTTGCCCATGTTCCAATTAATGTGCTCGGGTCACTCACATTATTCGTGGTTCTTCCCGTGGGTGTGACGGCACACCAAGTAGGGTCGATTTCTCCCACCTGGTACTTTACATTATCTGTAGAAAACCTGAAACATGTATAGTTATCTTGTTTTGGCATAAATGAACTCGCATTCTCCGCTTGCCCTATCGTGTTTGGTGCCGAGATTATTAGTTTATCAGTTAGATTTGTCATTGAGTTTTTAAGTGTGACTCAGGCTTTGGGGTAAACTAAGTGTACCCTAATTACCCCAAACAAATCTGTTCCTGACATGTCCACCCTGATTACCAGATAGAATACGCCTCCCGGGCTCTCTGCTTTGGGCAGTATGTTCCATGGACCTAAGAAGATAGTGACAGGGTTATGAAAAACAGAATAAACCCTTTGAATTACTATTCCTTGCAGGCCTTCCGGCACATTTGGCTGCCATCCTACTCCTGTCCAACCTACCTCATTTTCCCAGGAGCACCACTGACCTGCTGTGTATGTATGGATGTGTTTGCCCCAGGAGGGGCTCCAATAAGCATAACATCATTCAACTCCTCACACTATCTATATGGACACCCTTTGGTCTTCCTTCTTAAAGATGGGAGCTACGACCGCAGATCTCCACACTATGTTGCAGAAAGGTGCCAACCAATACAACAACATCCAGATTCAACACAACAAAGTAATAATCAGTGTTGGGAAGGTTACTTTTAAAATGTATTCCATTACAGAATACAGAATACATGCCCGAAAATGTATTCTGTAACGTATTCCGTTACGTTACTCAATGACAGTAACGTATTCTGAATACTTTGGATTACTTAATATATTATCGTGCTTTTTACAACAACGTGAATGTACTATTGCTGTGTGATTTATTACTGTTACTGAAGGTCCGCGACTCCGAACTGTAGTAAAGGGACCTCTGACTAAAACGGCGGGGTCCCTGTTGGCTTGTAGCCGAAAAATAGCTTTACTTTGTTGTGTGGGTCAACTTTTCTTGCGACAGACAGAGAGAGGCGTTGAAAGACTGCTCCAACGGAACTTATTGTTTTCGGAGGAAAACACGAACACGGTGTACAGTCGAGTCTTAATAGCTTACTTACAACTGGGCTCGTCAGGCACTCTTCTTGGCTGCAGTGGTTATTATTATATTTACATGCTTCCAGCTCCCGTTTTTCCTCGATGACAACTCGTACCTTTCCACTCCCCTTTTTCTCCCTCCTCGCGCTCACAGACCCATAACGTGTATGGCAGTCCATTCTCCCAGCAACACGGACTACACTGCCCATGATGCTACATTCTTTAGAGCTATGCTTGTAGCATTCTGCCTGTTAGCTTAGCACAACAACAACAACAACGAAAAGGCGCTCTTTCACCCAGGAAACACACAGTCGCAGAGAGAGAGAGCGTCGCCCTGTAACCATGGCAACCGTAACGCTGCCGCCTGGAACAACAGATCGTAGCTGTCAAACAAAACCCAAACAGTCCTGACCCGCGACAAAATGAAACAGGAAAGTACCGCAGTGTAATCCATTTATTTCAACAAAGTAACTGTATTCTGAATACCACCTTTTTAAACGGTAACTGTAATGGAATACAGTTACTCATATTTTGTATTCTAAATACGTAACGGCGGTACATGTATTCCGTTACTCCCCAACACTGGTAATAATACATCAATTAATTAATCATCAGAGTACCTGATTTCGTGTTTTAGTAGACATAATCACTGCTGCAGATACTGACTCTGGATTTAAGGAAGGAAATGTGAGAAATAACTGACAATGATTCAGACTCTGAATATCCTGACAGCTGCACCTGATCAGAACCTGTTTGTTTAAACATCACGGATCATCGGGCAGTCTATCACTGATTAATGATGATGATGGTGATGACGTCAAAATAATTTGTTTTAAAATGAAACAAACTGTTCACCTCAAGTTCATGTCCTCAGTTTCATTTTTGAGGATTTAAAATTCAAATTCCAAATGTACCTTCTAAAACTAAATAGCTGATGGAACTCTCTACCCCCTGATATAAGAAACATTGCTTTTCTCTCCCAGTTTAAATCTTAACTCAAAACCCATCTGTTCATATTTCCATATTCACTGTGAACCCACTGTTTGTTTATTTTATGTTGTGCTTTTTATTTATTTTTATTGTTCTTTATTTTGTCATTGTCCTATTATGCATTTTATTCTATTGTTAAGTGTCTTTAGGTGTCTTGAAAGGTGCTTCTAAATAAAATGTATTATTAAAATTATTAATTATGTTGCTGTATCATCGCCACCACCACTATCATCATCATCATCATCATCATCATCATCATCATCATCTTCATCATACACATCACATGAACTGGAGATTTCCAACTGCTGTGTTTGTCTTCATTTCAAAAGAGTATCTCCTCTTGGCAGGGCCACAAAACAACAACAACATTGAATACTACTCAAACCGGAAACAACCAGTGCAAACACATGAACAGTGTGTCACATACCCCAGACCTTGACATAATTTAAAATTAATAAACTCGAGTTTTCAAGTTTAGAGTAAAATACAAATAATTATAAGCTTAGAATAAATTGTGAGTAAAAAAAGATAATTAGATTATTTCCAGAAATTCAGAAGTTTGATAACACATCCAAAGCTTTCAAATTACATGAAAACATTTCCCATTGCTTCTTATAACAAAATTTAACACCACATTGATTTAATATAGCTGAACTGATGACACTGAAAACATTCTGCAGTTTTTTTTTCACTTGCAGTAGAGAAGAGAGGCAAACTTGTCTTTCTGACACTCAGTGAGATATCTTTAAACTGACACATTGGAATGAACCATGTACATCTACAGGTCGGACAGTTTGGTCGATCTGAGAAAAAGATAGTGTGTGCAGCAGGCAGTAACAGCACTTGGTGCCTGCTTACTAGTGATGGGCAAAGTGAGGCTTCGTGAAACACTGAAGCATTTGTGCAGGAATTATATTGAAGTGTCAAAACAATCTGAAACCATCTCCACAGTGACACCTGCTGGCCTCTGGCTATGAATACATCTTGATGACACTTTTCTGTGATACAATGACAAAGACAAGTCCTGCACAACTCCAAACAAAACTACTTTTTATACCAGACTGTCAGTAATCATGATCATCGCATGATTTGGGGAAATTCGCACACAAACAAGAAAAGAAAAACACTGAGACTGTTAAAGACAACAAGCTGTGACTGTAATGATCAGTGTGCCAAAACAAAATTTGCCCCCTGTTCAAATTTGTGTTGCTCACAATAAATCACTTTATGAAAAAATAAATAAATAAAGAGAAAAGACCGCTGTGTTTACTGTAATAACTACACAGGGTTGCAGCTGATTTTGGGCTCAGTCAGATTCGTTTTTTTTACTCCCAGCCTCAAAATTTGGATGTGTTTGGCTGACTTTAAGTTTTCATCAGGTTTGTTCTACACACTGTCAAACTAAGCTAGAAGCTGGCACAGCAAAAGGTTTTATTTTTTTATTAATTTTAAATATATCTATATATAAACAAAAAACAATTTGATCAAATGTAATCTTTATAAAAAGTTCAAGCTTCTTGTTTTAATTCTGACCAATGATAACATTTAAATCATCCTCTGCAGAGCGACCTTTGAACTATGAATGGACTTTCTTTAACTTTCCACTGCTGTGGAGTTTGTATCCTGTAACACTGACATGATGTTTTACTGAGTCTGGAGTTTGGGTAATAGTGAACCTGCTGCCTGTTGTTTATGAGATATTCACACCTGAAGCATCAGTGACAATAAAAAAGGGAAAAGAAAAAACTCATCACAACCTGGATGAACATTTCTTTTGACAGTATAACTGTCCGAAAGTCTCCTTATATTTCAGTCGCATAGTTATAACTGCACTGGTAATGTCTGCCGATAAGTTCCACTTTGTTCTTACTGTTTGCTGCGGTGATGACGTCACATGCTTTTACGACGGTCCTGCCGGGGAGCACTAGGCATGTTTTAGTGCGGGGGAATAGCGATCTCCAGCCGTGTGCGTTCCTGCGCAAATGTGAGTCAAAATCCCTCCAGTTCTACGGGTCCATTTCCACTTATAGCACGGGTTGTACTTGTTGACGATAATTACAGGGGTTTAGGCCAGGAGATTTATCGAGATTGGTAGAAACATGTGACTTACCACCGTAGCCTTTGTTGCGGGTTGGATCTGTGCACCGCGGTTGGGTTATTTAGCCACTAGAGGGCACTGAAGACCATGTAATTGTCGACTTTTCCTAATTTTGGGGCATTAGCTTTTCTGTTGCCTGAGATATGCAGGTATTCTTGTTTCCTGCCTGTTCAAATGGGATTGTGGGACTTTCTTATGTCAGAGCATTCACCTCTGAGCATTATCTGTGTTACAGTTCATTATATTGGTGTGATGTTGGGAAGTGATGATTGTTATATTTACATGTGATAATTGTTTCTCCTTGTTTCTTGTTATTCAGAACCACACGTCTGCCCACACTTGTTAAGTATGCCTACTGCTGTACTGTTGAGCTGCTGTTAATTTCCATTAAAGTATATCCGGACATCACTCTCTGTGCCCCACTCTCTGACTGGAGTTTAAGTCCTGAGGGAGCTATCATCCCAGCATCCCAGAGATAACTCTCTAACAATAACTATTTTCTTTATGGCGGTGCAGTATTAGAGCAGCAGGTTACAGATATGTTGACGTCACCTGATGCTGCAAATGACATTTTCCTTTGAAAGTAGAAAAACTACAAAACAGAGGAACTCTGAGCTAAAAACTCCTTGAGGTTTACTTCCTCCTTGAGTTTTTTTTATTGAGACTTTTAAGGAGTTCACAGCTCAGTGTGCCGCTCTCTCTCTCTCTGCTGATATGAGTGAAAGGAGCTCGCTCACCAGTGTGTGTCTCTCCCTTTCTCTCATTAGATATTAATATATTATTTATATCACATTTATTTAATTGCACTTAAGGGTCCAGTGTTCAAGTGACTGGAGAGTCTAGATTGGTCTAGATAATAATAATAATGAGAGAGAAGATTATTTTCTTAAATAGAAGTAGTATAAGCTGAAATGATTTCTCCTTTATCGCACAAACATGTTGTGGTCATATGTATAAGAATGTTGAATAGATGATGCAGAGAGCTGCATCTGGTGTGACAAAAAAAGACATCAGCTTAGAAGAGTGGATTTGTAGCACTTTTTCTTTGAGAGATTTTTACGTCCTCTTTCTGTGACTTAAATTACTGAACTGCACTCCAGTGTCTACATTTGATCCTCCATGTTCAATTCTGTCACCTACTGTGTGTGAAAAAACAAACAAACAATGAAGGGTTAAAGAAAACACACATACTGTATCACAGTAATATGCTGACTTATGAGTGTTTCAGAGGAGCATCACAGCACCAACAGTTTCACCAAATGTACAAAGTAACATTCAAAGAATCTCACAGAAATGCTGCAGTTTGAACATCAACACTCAGCTACAGTTAGAGCTGAAATGAGCCTGTCTGTCCAGATGGTGGCGCTATAAACTCACTTTTTCCTGCTCCGTCACAGACACGATCTTATATTCAGAACGGATTGTCTGCAGCTGCGACAGTAAGTGAGAATGGATGCGGAAGAAGCTGCTTGTTAGAAATGAATGACTGATCAGAAACACACCAGGTTAAACCAAAAGATGAACGGCTTTGAGTCACACCTAGTAAAGAGTCAATTCATCTAAAACTTTTTTTTTAGTCTGGAAAAGAAAAAAAATGTTAATAAATGACCGAATCGAGTTTTAAGCGAAAGACTGAAGCGTGCTTGTGAACAGAGGTTGAGAGGAGAAAACTCAACTGAACGAAAGTGTTAGATTTTCAGCGCTGTCTTCAGTGACTGTGCTGCAGATAACTGCGATGTTCTGCTTTATCATTGCAACAACTGCACCCTCGCCTGTCAACATTTTTTTTTCATGTTGGAGACAAAGCAATTCGTTCTCAATTGCTGTTGATTTCAGGAGACTTTCCAAACTGTTTTGGTTCAAAAGAGCTATAAGGAAAATCATCATCAATGTTGGCATAAAAACTAGATGCTTTTATTGTATGTGCACTGATAATGCTTACTGTCCTGTCATTGTCAACCAGTCAACATACGTAAATAACACATTGTGATCATGCTGAAGACCACAGACAGCATTCCAGGCGTCCGGTGGGATAAAGGAGCTGGAAACATCACCTGATTAAGAAAAAACAGACAACAGACTGAATAAATGAAAGAGGGCTTCTTCATTGCACATTTTTCACCAATCACAGGCCTCCTCTTTCACTCTAGACTTTGACCAATCACCGATCAGGATGAATTGCACTACTGTACTGTGCATTAGTGATGGTAAATTTGATTATTTTTACTGAATCGGGTGTTAATGAGTCACTCACCAAAGTGAATCGGATTTTTGAGTCATTTGATTCACTGAGTCAGTTGACCAGAGAGTGCAAAAATTTTACATTTTCACTCAAACTTAATTTGTTTCCCTTTTCATGTGAATCCCACTGCTAAGATGAATGATTTAAAAAAAAACAACTATTTTATAGAGAAAAAAAGAGCAAAAACATTTCTAAAATTAAGCAACTTCCTATCAAAATTGCTTAATAAACATTTATTTTGTTTATTTGTATTTTATTAGTATTTTCCTTAAGTGTGTCAAATATATATTTTCTCATCTAAATGTCCACTGCGCTGTGAGCCAGGGGGCGGTAATGCGCCTTAACATTGGTGGCCAACCAAGAAGAAGAAGAAGCTGTGAGCCAGGAGGGAGGGGGTGAGTGAGTGAGTGAGTGATTCATTCGCTCGCTCTTTGATTCAGCACAGGAGGGAGGGGGTGAGTAGCTCAAATGTGTTGTTAGCATGTTAGCAGCGCGATGCTACTCTGAACCGAGGAGCTATTTTCTTGATGTGAGCTTCTACTCAGGGTTTTTTCTTCCAGTTCAGAGCAGAAATGCTTTTGTTACGAAACTGGCTGTTGTCCCCCCCCCCCCACAATTTTAATTATAAGCTACATATATTTCTACTAATGGAATTAGTTTGCTAACAGCAACAGGGATGAGTCAGTGAGTCAGTTGGACTTGTGAATCATGATTCACGAGTCAGTAAAGTGATTCTCGAGTATTGAACGATTCGTTCACGAATCGAACATCACTACTGTGCATCCCCCAGGTGCGTGATTTTCTGTCAGACAGGTTTATCTCCTTGTTCCACTTTTCCCTCTTTCTATCGCTCTCTCTTTCTGCGTCTGTTGTATAAGGACACGCGGGGTTCATTAGTGATGGGCAGATGAAGCCTCATGAAGCACTGAAGCTTTTCATCCAATTGGTTCACCCCAACGCGAAGCTTCTTGAAGCTTCATTTGCTCTAGCAGGACACCTACTGGACGTAAAAATATTAGTTGGCATGAATTTGAAGAGTGTGGCATTTTGCACACAGCCTGTAAATGTCAACAACAAAAGGAGTGTGTAAAACATCTATATTGTAGTGATGGCAGTATACTGTGTATATTTATGCTGGCAGTATGGAAAATGATTATTTGCGGCAAAGTTCGAACCGCTTCCTGAACCAGTCACGTGGTACAGCCGGGCAGCGAGGCTTCGGACGTCATCATTTTCAGCTCCTCCCATAAATGAAGCAAGCCTCGATACGCGCTTCGCGGAAACGCCCTCTCCATTACTCGACACACGCTTCGAAGCCTCGATACAGAACGTCACATCACTAGGGTTCATTTCCTCATTGATTGCTCCTTCAGCATTTCTGATCGTGGGAATCGGGCGTCAGTGCATTTTTGGGATGAACCAGGCGGTTTTGATCCGACTCTACAAAGTCACAGGTGTGCTTGCCATCCTTTATCCACTTAATTTGTTTAGTAAGTGTTTTAGTGGCTTGTTTGCGGCACTGTTTGCAGACTGCCCGATTCCTTATTTCCAGCTGTTGTGCAGAGGGCAGTTGTATTCCTTCAGGTGGATATAGCTTTCTTTCAATTCTGGGCTAAGCAGCATTTGCGCCATTTTGCCACCAACGGCAAATTACAAAACTAGGAGCTAAAGCTATTTTGTTATTTCTATGACTAGATGGCTGCCATGCAGAACTTCCATTCAGCGGTGAATGTTCAAGTGTATCGGCCCAGCCAGTGGAGGAAAACTGCTGCCTCCGTTTTTGCTCGTCCTTTGAGGATTTGCTCCAGTTGCCACAGAGTGCCGTATGGGCATCTTGTTTTGGAGTGTTTGCTCTATGATAAGTTGTTATAAGGACCATCACCGGCGCATTCACCCGTGGAGTGTATGCATTATGGTTTTATCGTGTCCTTTTAATCTTCTCATGATCCTCAGCCACTGAAGTCC
Source organism: Diplotaxodon limnothrissa (assembly GCF_057381915.1). NCBI lineage: Eukaryota > Metazoa > Chordata > Actinopteri > Cichliformes > Cichlidae > Diplotaxodon > Diplotaxodon limnothrissa. The sequence goes on along the minus strand of NC_140598.1, from coordinate 38,373,325 downwards.
AGCTCAGTATTTCTGTTTACCTAATTTATGGCACTACTACAGCAGGGGCGGAACTAAAGACATCCGATGGAGTGGCAAAGTCAAAGCCATTTCTTTACAAATATGCAGGCTTTATATTTTCTAATATGAATTATTTATAGTTAAAATACAACTAATGCACCAAGTATACACATGTTTTATATAAATATAGTTTATAACTTATTTTGTTAATGGACACATAATTAAACTTTTCAATTACAGAAAACATGTGAATGGCCCTGCAGCATGTAGGAATGTAAAGATAAGCTGGTGGACTTGTTGGGCTTAAAATGGTTAACACTATGAAATGTATTCAGTTTTAGAATTTATATTTAATATAATCTGCGGTTAGCTTCGAAGTGTAAATGCTAGCATATGTTAAACAACTCTTCACCTTTCATCATAACCCCTCCCCCTCACTGAACTGCTGTTCTCTCAGCTCAGCTCAGTCATGTGTTTGTTAGAGTGTGCAGAATGTGAGTGGGAAGACGAGCAGACACCAGCTGCTGTACTTTATCTCCTCCTTTTCTTCTCTCTCTCTCTTTAACCCATCGATCATCATTTTTTACAAAGCTAACCACGTGATGATGTGACTTCTGATTTCACTGTAATGTAAGAACTCACACAGGCACATTTTATGAATTACACTCTCAGGGGTGGACAACTCCAGGCCTCATGTTTTAGATGTGTACTTGATCCAACCCATCTGATTTAAATGGCTAAATGACCTCCTCCACATGTCCTGAACTTCTCCAGAGGCCTAACGAACTAATCATGTGATTTAGGTGTGTTGACCCAGAGTGAGATCTAAAACCTGCAGGACGCCGGCCTCCAAAGCCTGGAGTTGCCCACCCCTGCATCCCCAATAAACGGCTTACTCAGCAGAGAAGCAGCATAAAAAAAAAACTTAGAGCCCAGAACTAATCATGAAACTTAACCCAAGTTAATGTCCAACTTTGGAATCTGTCCAGTCTGACTTATAAATATAGAAATCAGATCAAACCAAGAGAAGTCAAATGATTTTGTTTTAATCCGCTTTTATTTGTTCACTCAGCGCACACATTTATTTATAACATGAACACATAAAAATCTACTTTTTTCTCCTGGTGGACAAACTCTGTAACTGCATCACTGCTTCTGACCTTTGACCTCATGTGTTGATGACTCTTCACCTCTGTCTCCTGTCACAGGGAGAAGATGATCTGCAGGATCCTGCTGCTCATCATCCTCACCTCATGTGTCTCTGGTTAGTTTACAGCTTCACTTTATGAACTCCAAATAAAGCTCAACAACAGATTTGTTCCAGTTCTCAGTGTGTCTGCTCCTCTCTTTCCCTCTCTGTCTCCTCAACAGGATCATTTGTAGTCAATGTGACACAGACCTGCTATCAGGCAGAGGAGAACCACAACATCACACTGGAGTGGACGTTCACCACCAAACCTGACAGCTTCATCACTTCACTGAAGATCCGCTGCAGTCGTCCAGAACTCTCAGTCCTGTATCAGGTTCATGAAGGTGTTGAGGTGTCAGAGTCTCAGGATGCAAAGTTTTCAGGACGAGTCCAGAGTGACAAAGACGCCCTCAGAGAAGGACGAATCAGACTTCAACTGTCCGGACTCAGGACTGATGACTCGGGTCTGTACAGATGTGAAGTGAAGACAAATAGTGGCAGCAGCTTTCAAGATTGTAAACTCAGCGTCACTGGTAAGTTGATTGAGTAGAACTTTAAAAATGAGTGTCATATTTTAGTTGAACTTTAGGATAATAAACTTTGATGAATTGATTGAACTTTCAGGATAAAATAATATTTTCTGTCCTTCCAGCAGCTGCTGATGAGCCCAAACATCAAACTCCAACAATGAACCCACAGACAGAGAGTCGAGGAAGGATCGGCCTCTATGCTGCACTCATACTGACAGCAGCTGCTGCAGCTCTGCTCATCACACTGAGTTTAAAAGCAGAGAAAAGAAAATGTAAACATGTAAACAGTCACAGTCTGAGTAGTGTGGTCACCTCGACTTCTTCTTCTTCTGAGTCTCTTCCTGCTTCTTCATCAGAAGCTCCACCCATTAGCTTAATCTGACTGAGGACCTCACCTCCCTGAACTCTTAGAAGCTTACGTTAAAATGGAAGAAAACATTTCCCAAACTGTTAAAATTATTCAATAAGTCATCCAAAGCTTTCAGATTAAATTCATACATTTCCGGTTCCCTCTTATAGCATTCATATAGCAGAACTGATGACACTGGCAACATCCTGCAGGGTGTTGTTCAGTTTGCAGTATTGAACTTTTGTACCTTAACAGTATGGACTCGACTCAGGGAGAGGAATTGGGCAATGCAGTTTGATCGGTGGTCTGAGCCTGATGACTTTGTAGCATGGCCACTGCTGTTTCTCTGGCCTACGTTTAATCTGTGGGCTGTTGCTTTGCCTCGTTGTGTCCTCGTTGCTTTTTGACTTGTTTTCTTGTTTGATCCATCTGCAGAACTTAAAAGTATTTTTTTTTTAATTTAATAAAGTATTCAGAATAAAAATTGTTAGTCTTATTCAGAGGAAGGCCTAAAGAGGAGGTGATTAGGGGGCCCTGGTGGTGGGTATTTATGTGTGCTGTGATTATTTATGAACCATGGTGTGTGCTTGGAACATCATCATTAGTCCCTTGCTCTTTTCCTCATTATTCCTGAGCACCTCATCCTGCCACACAGTCATAGTGGAGAACTTTCAAAGGGTTTATCCGTTAGTCCCTAATACTTCATTTGTAACTGGATCTGAATTTTCGCTGTTATATTATCAATTTACATTTTAACTAGTTAGGAATGAAGATGTGTCATTACATTGATACTCATTGTAGATTTCATTAGTGTCACAACAGTTAGGACCACATGGTTACAGGGTCATGTACTGCTGTTTTCAATGTGAGTCACCTGTTAGTTAAAAAGTTACTGTTCAACTCCAGCTTTTAGGCAACAGTCAGTGAATAGATTGTTTATAAAAGGTTTATACACATATTCAATGACAGAAATGCAACATTTTAATAGACACGTTTAAAACACAAAACTGTAAATCGCCCTTTGATCAAAACAATAAAATCAGTCTCACATACTTCGAGTTGAGTTTTGGAGCTGATTCTATTTCTTGTTTTATACTTAGGTTATTCAACATTGTTGACTCACGTGAGAAAAATTCAGCTTTCTGTGTGATTTATTGCCTCATAATTTAAGACAGCTGAAAGCCAGAGCCAAGAGTTCTGCAAAATAGTGTTGGGTTCAGTCTGACTGAAATTATCCATTTACAGATAAGTGTTTAAAAACCTCTTCATACATCCATGAATGCATCCTTCACCATTGTGTCCTGATATGTCTGGGTAGATAAGAAAGCTGCTGTATTGTTGTTATATCAGTTTCTCGTTGGTTCATGCCGCATTCCTTCTAAATTGTTTTTTACTACCTGTTCAACAGGTAATAAAGCGAGAAGTGCTTTTGATTTAAGAGAAGCACTTTCACGATGTAAACAAATTTCTTTGAGTTTCTTCCTCATTCACAAGCAGATAAAAGAACTCCAAGAACTTACACAGTTTTCTCCATTGCTGACACAAGCAGCTGTCCATCCATCCATCCACTCTCCTCTGCTTATATCGTAGGGTAAGGCCTGTAAAACTGCTCACTCATTCACTCTTAAACTGGAACAAATCTGTTGTTGAGCTTTGGAGTTCATAAAGTGAAGCTGTAAACTAACCAGAGACACATGAGGTGAGGATGATGAGCAGCAGGATCATCTTCTCCTTGTGAGAGGAGACAGAGGTGAAGAGTCATCAACACATGAGGTCAAAGGTCAGTCAGTACAGCTAGAAGAAGGACAATCTACAGTCTGACTTCATTCACTCATTAAAATATCTAAAGACAAAATGAAAGACTGCAGAAATATCAAAGCAAAGTTGTATCCAGACAAACAATAGCATCATTATATTTAAGAATAATTAGACTATTAATGTGTGTTTAAGACACTGATATGTTTTACAGTTTACAGTTCAAGAGTATTAATGCAGGAATCCACTAAGTGGAGTCAAAAATAAACTATTTAGTGCTGCTGGCTGTTTTTCACTGACATTCTGCAGCCATGAAGTAACAGTGTACTGTCACGTACCAACTGGCTATGCTCAGCTTTTTAAAGCTCTTCCTTAGTGTGATTGTCATCTTAAACAACCTGCTCATCGACATGCCTGAGGCGTTTATGATTCATACTGGTTGTACTCGTCCCAATAGCCCCTTGGGATATTCCAACAATCAAAGGCATGTGCTGCCTTTGATTTCCTTTCTTCTCTTAAAGAATTTACAACACTTTTATAATGCAGTTGTTACTAAAATAACTGAGAATAGATTTCACATTTATGAATGTATTTTTAACTGATATCATTAATAAAGGCCAGAGGTTCCCTACATCTTTTAAAAGACAAAGTCATTTTGTGCAAGAGTTTCCAGCAGGTCAACAGATTGCGCTGTTGACCTGCTGGAAAGCAGTGTAAGCAGTGTAAACTTGTGGAAACAGAAAGGAACTACATCGATATCTATTTTAATAATGGAAATCAACGGCTAAAAAAATATATGAACACTAGATAATAAAAAAGTGAATGGTTCAGTGTCATGTGTGCAGTAGTGAGACATTGAACTTAACTAAAACTATGCAGATACAAAGCGATGTGCTTAGTTGGAAATACATTTACTGCTCATTTAGAACAAATGACTGTCTCAGCAAACGAGGACACAATCACACAGCCCACTGTCTTTGTTAGATGCGCGCCTGTCTCAGCACAGTTCACAAACTCCCTCCAACACAACGTCCGGCCCACTGTGCGGCTCCACCAATGAGATCCGAGGGCCCGCGCAGTGGTATTAGCATACAGCCTGTATAAAAAGTGCTGCTCTCAGCCACGGAGCTCATTCGTTGCTGTAGAGTATTGAAGAGAGAAAATGCCTGAACCTGCGAAGTCGGCGCCCAAGAAGGGCTCCAAGAAAGCCGTGACCAAGACCGCCGGCAAGGGCGGCAAGAAGAAGAGAAAGACCAGGAAGGAGAGCTACGCCATCTACGTGTACAAGGTGCTGAAGCAGGTCCACCCCGACACCGGGATCTCCTCAAAGGCCATGAGCATCATGAACTCGTTTGTCAACGACATCTTCGAGCGCATCGCAGCCGAGGCATCTCGCCTGGCCCATTACAACAAACGCTCCACCATCACCTCCAGGGAGATCCAGACCGCAGTGCGCCTGCTCCTCCCCGGTGAGCTGGCCAAGCATGCAGTGTCTGAGGGCACCAAGGCTGTGACAAAGTACACGAGCTCCAAATAAACTGGCATCAGACGCCAACACAACGGCTCTTTTCAGAGCCACACACTTTAAACTGACGAGCATACGTCCTATTATTCAACGTACAATTACTTTGTTGCCAACTTCTGCACTTGAATCGCAGATGTTCGCCTGTGTGTCACTGCGTTGTCTCAATCCGCTGCAGTGACAGATCACCGAAATGGATTCCCGATTTTTTTTTTTTTTTTTTTTTAAATTGTAGAGAGATAAACGCAGAGTTACAGCAACTTAGTATCTGACCGTTCAAGCATACTTTTTATTTTATTCCTGATATGCGAAGTTGCGTCTTTTTATTGCACTGTCTATATTAGTTAGGTCGTATAGGTCTAATAGATGACGCTTTATGAAGCTGTGAAGCTTTTCACCCCAGCACAAAGCGTCTTGAAGCTTCATTTGCTCTAGTAGGACACCTACTGGACATAAAAATATTAGTTGGCATGAATTTGAAGAGTGTGGCCTTTTGCACACAGCCTGTAAATGTCAACAACAAAAGGAGTGTGTAAAACATGTATATTGTAGTGATGGCAGCATACTGTGTATATTTATACTGGCAGAATGGAAAATGATTATTTGGAAATGCTTAAAATGGAAATGATCATTTACTGTGAAGTGTGGTTAGGGTGTGGACAGTGGTTGTGCTTTTGTAGCGTTGAGGTGTGGACCGTGATTAGTGTTCAGGGAACACGTCATTGGTTTTTATTTAAAAACAGTTTCTCCACTGTGGCAGGTCGTAGGAGACTTTTTTTTTTTTTTGGACAATAATTCCCCTGCTTTTGAAAATAGTCGGCTCACAGGGCACAGATGAGGCAGGGGTACACAGGTATGTCAGTGTTACCTTATATAAGTGAGGAAAGACATATTTTTGTCTCTCCCAGTATTTAAGGGGGTCCTCCAGCCTTCCAATATTTGGCTCCATCATGTACCGTTGGACCTCAATATCTGTTTATTTTATTAATAAAATATTATTTATTTATTTTTAATATTCAGTAATCATGTCTCACCTCTAGTCTTCTGTCTTAATTTCAGGTTTTCACCATGTGTTGTAGATAGTTCAGGAGGTTGACTCAACCAAGCAGTCTACTTTCGGGTACAGTTTAGAATGCCAGAATAGGGAGGATGGTGTAGGTTTAAGTTTATTAGATTGATACACATATACCAACAAGACAGTGTACATCACTTGTGACAACAGCATTTGTTTTCATTCAAAGGCTTTATGGTTTTTCCTATAATACCTGGTGGGCCAGTCTCTAGTCAAAATGCCCAGGCCGATTTTTTTTTTGTCCCAGTCCAGCCCATGGTCGTTCCTGTATCACTGAAAGCCTCTCCTTACAAAATACAATTTAAAAAAAGCATACATTAGATTGTCAAGGGAGCAGAACTATAATTAATAATTAATGTAATTAAGCCACTTAAGAAGTTAGTTTTGCAGGGGTACTGCTCCTGAAATATCCCGTGATCTTCCTGGACTTGGCTCGGATGTCAGAGAGCTCAGGATGTGAGAGCTCAGGGGTCTGGTCAAGGGCCTTCTTCACCACTAAGTTCAGGGTGTGAGCTATGCATATGGCATGTTTGAGTCGTAGTTCCCTTGCACAAGCCCTCATATTAGCAGCCCCATCTGTTACTAGGCATGTGACTTTGTCAGTAATTGCCCATTCTGTCATGAGTGAGCCTTTCACTTGTGTTTTCTTCAGTGTGTGCATTAGGAAAATACTGCACTCCTAAAACAACAGTATTTAATGTGCTGGACTCATCAACAAAATGGCAGGTGACTGAAAGATAGGCCTCTGTGTTGGAGGTCCATATATCTGATGTCAGACTCACAGCTGCTGCCTTCTCAATGCTGGCCTTAGCTTTCTCCTTCATCTTCTGGTACCTGGCCTCCACCATGACTTTCAGGGCCTAAAGGAAAGAAAAAAACATTTTGTTTAAAAGTACGACGTGGCTGTGAAGCAGTGTGTAGTGTAGCTACACACTTAGGCTTTGAGGTTCAGTCCTGCCTGTTCACATTTTATTCTGTAAAAACTAAATTTTCACTGCTGTTATGACCTTTTTAGTGGGGAGAACATAGCTAGGATTTAATGATTTAACAAATCTTTTAAATCCTTTGTCCTCCACAATGATAAATGGCTGGGAGTCCTCAATCACCATGCTAACCAGGTCTTCATCTATTTGAGATTGTTTTTATTGTCTTTCCTCAGGAGAACAAAGCACAAATATAAATATCACACACGTAACTTATTGCACTTGTATAATATTGTTATATCATTTAGTAACATTACTGCATGCTAGTGATGGCCAAATGAAGCTTTCTGAAGCACTGACGCTTGTATTGAAAAACGGTTCATTACTCGAAGCTTTTTAACACAGTCCTCTCTGGTGACATTTGGTGGCCAAAAATATGAAGAGCAGCTTGAATCCACAAAATAAAACCAACCGCTTCATTATGACTGCTCACTCTACAGAGTGGAATCCTGTCTGATATTGGGCCGCCGTTGTGTTGCTTTGAACGTGTATTTTTTGGTGGTTAAAAAAATGTGTTTTATTTGTTTAATAAATAGTTTTGATCAGTAAACTCTCCTTGTTTAAATATGCATCATGGTGTGGTCTGTCTTTGCTTGTGACTTCTTGATGTTGGTAAAATACAATAATTGAAAAATACCACGTTACATATAATATATACATATAATAATGTACAACACATTATGGAGTATGCTTCTGCTCTGAGGTCCTGCCTCCATGCACGTATGCATTTAATCGCCGGAGGGGTATATTTATAAATAATATTATATTAGGGAAATTTTCCCAGACATATTTTTGACCTGGGGGTAGAATTGATTGTGAAATGGAAAAGGAAAATGCTTATGAACTTGCAAATTAAAAACATGATGCATTGACGGTAACCCTTTTCCATTTTTATTTAAAAAGAGAATTTGTTCTAGTGTGCGATGGCGGAAACTGTTCCTTTTCGTGGAGATAATTTCTCCTGCCTTAAGGAAAATCCCTTCACATGGCACAGAGGAGGCTGGAGTGCACAGAAACTGGTAGAGATGCAGTTATACAGTCTACCTGGGCCCCACAAACTATCAGCTAAAGAGAATAAATACATTAAATTGCTGCACATTTGGCAGACTAACATTTTCAGATTAATTAAACAATAAAATATATATTTTTACAACATTACATGTAAAGAATCAAGTGGAAGTTTTTCTAAAGTTATTTAATGATATTTATATTATGGAAGCAGATGTTTGACATTTTACCTTTTTCCCGTTTTCAGATATAATAAACACGCACAAAACAAAATTTAAATTCAATTCAATTCAATTTTATTTATATAGCGCCAAATCACAACAAAAGTCGCCTCAAGGCGCTTCATAGATACAGAGAAAAACCCAACAATCATATGACCCCCTATGAGCAAGCACTTTGGCGACAGTGGGAAGGAAAAACTCCCTTTTAACAGGAAGAAACCCCCGGCAAACAACAAGAACACAAAGCTGGAAAACCCACCCGATTGACAAAAATCTACTCAAAATTCTCCCGCACAACAGAACCTCCTCTATTCCTCGCTGGCTCCAAATCTCTCAGTAGAATGATCAGTGGTTCGCTATCTGTCACCATCAAAACACTACACAAATCCCGCGAATGATTCACCTGCTTATAAACCATTGAATCAGACACCGAAGCAGTCACACTCTAAATGAAGCTTCGGACGTCACTGATCATGTGACTCTGGCCAAACGAATCAAGCTTCGACACAGTGCTTCTGAAGCAGTGTGTTGATTTTTTTGACACATGCACCGGAGCTTCAGCTTCAAGCGGGCCATCACTACTGCATGCTATATTATCATTGCATTTGATGGCTCACCTGGTCTTGCTCCACAATTGGTGTTCCTATTCTCATGCAAAGCTCTGTAGTGCCTAAGCATGGATGATGTGTTGTTGTTATATCCCAGCTCCCTGGCACATAGCAAACACTTCACCTTGTACAAAAGTAAAGACAGCTTAACATAAATTGTATTGCACCATCAGTATCATGAAAATACATCTTCTGTAGAAATTTACATACCTTGTTGGGAGGAATAAGATCAAAATGTTCCCACACAGGGGAGGACATCCTCCTCTTCTTAGCTGGCTCCATTCTCTCCTGACTTTCTCTCCTCACTCTCATAAACCTCCAAACTGTCTCCAAACTCTCACTAACCGCAACTCTCCATCAAACATCCACATTTTGAATGAAGTCTGAGGGGTTTATATCTCAGTCATAGCTCACGGCAAAGTTCGAACCACTTCCTGAAACAGTCACGTGGTACAGCCGGGCAGCGAGGCTTCAGACGTCATCATTTTCAGCTCCTCCCATGAATGAAGCAAGCCTTGTTATGGGCATCGCGGAAACGCCCCCTCCATTACTCGACAGAAGCTTCGAAGCCTCGATACAGAACGTCACATCACTACGTATATCTATTCGTTTTGTTGTAGTTTCTCCATATATGCAATTTTTGTGATCCTGTGTCTGTTATATGCAGCACTATGGTCTTACTTCACTGTGTACTGTACTGCACATGGTGGAAATGACAAACCCACCTGACTTGATGATGTGCACTTTAACTTTATAAACACACAACTAGACTAACTATAATACAAAAGGCTCATTTGTTGAACTATTATAGGGCAGAAAGTTGGCGACTAGATGCCAAAATTACGGTGGCCCCTAGAGACAAAGCACATACAAACTCCAAAACACTTGCAAACCCCAAAACACATGCAAATTCCAAAACACAACGGAAGTGCTCCAGGACGCTAGGGGCAGTGTTGGGCTTTTGTTACCTAGTAACTACACAAGCCAGGAAGTACCAATGACCAGATTTGGGGTCTGCAGCCTTACCTGCAGCATCACCTCATCCCCCATCACACTGAACACTGGTGCTCCACAGGGGTGTGTACTGAGCCCTCTCCTGTACTCACTCTACACCTACGACTGCACAGCTGCTAACAATTCCAACATCAAAGTCAAAAAGTCAAAGTCAACTTTATTTGTCAATTTTGCCTTGTGAAGTTTGCGGACGACACTACAGTGGTGGGTCTTATCACCAACGGCGATGAGACGGCCTACAGGGAGGAGGTCAGCGCCCTGACCCACTGGTGTCAAGACGACCATCTCACCCTCAACGTCGCAAAGACAAAGGAGTTGATAGTGGACTTCCGGAGGTGCAGAGAAGTACACACCCCCATCACCATCAACGGCGCTGCTGTGGAGAGAGTGAGCAGCTTCCGGTTCCTTGGAGTACATCTGGCTGAGGATCTTACGTGGTCAGTACACACAAACAAAACAGTGAAGAAGGCGCAGCAGCGCCTCTTCTTTCTCAGGAGACTGAAAAGATCCGGCATGAGCCCCCGCATCCTCAGGACCTTCTATCACTGTGCCATTGAGAGCATCCTCACTGGATGCATCACCACCTGGTATGGCAACAGCACCGCCTACAACTGCAAAGCTCTCCAGCGAGTAGTGCGATGCTCTGAACGGATAATTGGAGGTGAGCTTCCCTCCCTCCAAGACATCTACAGGAAGCGGTGCCTGAGGAAAGCGGGGAGGATCATCAAGGACTCCAGTCACCCCAGCCATAAACTGTTCAGACTACTTCCATCAGGAAGGAGGTTCTGCAGCATCCGGTCCCGTACCAGCAGACTGAGAGACAGCTTTTTCCATCAGGCCATCAGACTGCTGAACACGTCATAGACACCTCACCTTCACTACTGGAACTTTAACATTATGCACTACACACTGTACAGTAATGCCACTGTTCTGCACATGTCTCAACTCTGTATATTTTTATATATTTTATTTTATTGTTTACTCTATTTAATTTGTAAAAATGTGTATATACACACACACACACACACACACACACACACACACGTAGAAAAACATTTAGTATACACATCCAGAAATGCATATACTATTATATATTGTACATATATTTATTAGTTTCAGATTTAGCCATTCTTGTATTTTGCTTGTTTACATTATTGTATTTTGCACAACTCTGTTGCTTGTGAAGCTCGCACACAAGAATTTCCAATGTACCTGCACATGTGATGTGACAATAAAAGTGATTTGATTTGATTTGATTAAAGGCCGCATTTTAAGGCCGATTACGTCACAGCGACACGACGAAGGCTGTCCCAATTCAAAGGCTGCTCGAAATGCGGCCCTCAAATGCGTCCTTAATTTCCCTGAATTTTAAGGATGGGTTGGTGTAGCCTTCATAAGTACTGAATATTATGTCACTTATTTATGCGCAAATGTTTTTATAATGAAGAACATTAAAACATTACTGTTGGCCACATGTCGGGTAAGTTATGTGACATTAGCAATGTTTGTACTAACTTGGTTTAAAAGCCTTTACTTCAAAATATACGCCGTTCAATAGTTGACTTTAATCTTACAGAGATTGTGATGATTTTATGGATAATTAAAGTCAGTCATATATCCACAAACACAACAAGCTGAAAGTCAGTGATGCTGCTCGGTTTAAATATCACGGCACAAGCCGATGTTTTACCTGATGGGTAAAATGTTGCTGTTGAGGGGTTCCTGCTGCTCCTGCTGCTGATAGTACTGGAGGGCAGGGCTGTGTTGATCTGAGACTGTAGACATTAAAAAGTCCATAGAGATGGTAGCTGATTAAACAAGTATCATGAGATAGTAACAAAATGCAAAGATTGGTGACAGCGCTTGGAACCATAAAGCAACAAAAAACTGTGAGAAATAAATTAGGCTCTGCCTGTGAATCACTCTTTGCTTCTCTTCTTAATATAAATATAAATATGAAATAATGTCATTATGATGATTCCATTTGTTTCACTATCCACTCTGTGCAGGGCAAAGCTTATTACATGTTTAAACTGTAGAGATACAATAATTTTACTGCTGTAAAATCCAAATTTTGTCTTATTTAAAATATAAATCTAATATAATCTGCTTCTTAATGTATGTTCTTTAAAATACAGCGTGTGTTTTTTTTTTAAATATTATAATAATGCATAATTATGTGGACATGCATATTAGATCGTTTTTTAGTGAAATATAATCCCTCCAGAAAGGCAGGAAAAGCCCAGAAACTTGCTTTAAAACTAAATATGTTCCCTAAAACGGTGACAGAGCTACAGACCCATGACAGCCTTACACAGGTAGCCAGCAGCTATGACCAGCACTACCTGTGCAGTTAATAAAAGGACAGGTAATGTTTGTCGCGCTGTTGCACACACACAGCACGCTCGTTTGTTTCAGTTCGTCAGTTGCAACAAGACAGCTTACCAACGTGTACGTAATAAGCTAATACTCCTGGGTGCTACACACTACAGTGTTCGCTGTACACCTACTTACTGGTTTTGTCGCATCAGTCTGTGTCTCTGAGTTAACTTGTGTTTCTCTATGGAAGAAATATAGTATCATCAGAATTCAAGTATTTTTAGACATTGAATTTATGACACTGAATTTTTATCCTCCAAATTTCCCTGCAAAAAATTCACCTGAAAAAATTGCAAGCCAGAGCCTTTTATTTAGCAAAACTGTGATTAATAGTTAAATATTATTGTTGAGGGGCACAGACAGGACTCTGCACACACACATAAAAAATAAATAAATAATTCTTTTTTTAAAAGTTGCCTCAACAAAAGGGCACTTTGGGCACCCATCAGGAAAGGTGCTCAAGCCCCTGCCCCTTTGATACCTGATTTATATGGAATATGGCTGAAGTAAACTAAAGTCTAAATTTCTTAGTCATTTGTTTAATGGTAATTTGACATTATATAATTTACATATAAAACTATGGATTGTAATTTTGAATGTGGTGTGCTGCCCAACATCCAGGCTGTTACGACCTGGCTCAAAAGCCGCAACATAAAAAAAGGAGATGAATAACAGAGTGTGGGTGAGAAGAGGTTTCATCCTAAAATGGAAAACCAGGTTGGCTAAAATGGCTGGTGCCACCAAGGCAAAGACTAGTGCACTGCCGGAAAGCTTGCCTCAGGTATGCTTTTATCCACACCTGACTAGGTGTGGCCAATTAGCACCAGCTGAAAACACTGAGACGATTAAAAGCTGCAGAGGGACGTAACACCTCCCTTAAAAGGGTTCCTCTAGGACCCTTAAATTTATTAAAAGCCCCTCTGAAGCCTTCAGTTCCTTGACCCACAAACCTGGAATAAAAGTTAAAGCTAACAGAAGCAGTGTTCACGTTATAGTTGGCATCTCTAAGCATGGATGGGCATGAGGATTTGAAGTTGCCACACTGAACAGACAAAAAGTAACATGTGACCAACACAAAGGAGCACAACAGTCAAACCCAAAATGATTACCTGATCTGCTACAACACAAAACCAAAAGTAGCAACAAATAATCACAAGTGATCTGTTGTCTCCACCACACAAACAGTCACATACAAGTGGGCCTATACCACAACAAGTTACTTTAATCCAAAAAGTTCAGTAAATCAAGCGTACTAGTGACCAACCACAAACTGGAGAGCTATGGCCACACAATGATCACATCAAGGGTGGCTCAGCACCCCACAGTGTTATTGCCATCACCTGGCCAACAACACTCACAAGTGATCCAACAAAATAGCCATATTCCCCACAACACTAAAGGTCACAGCACAAAACACTCACCTCACAAGGATCTCATTAGCATCCATCCACACTGACATATGCACACACAGGGTGTGCACACAATGCCAACTTAAAAACAGCCTACCTGCCTCAGCTACAGACCATAATCAAGAATGGTCTCAAACCTCCTACCAAGTTTGGTGCCACTGATTTACTATGTGCAACTCCCATCCTAAAATGCTAAAAAACAATAAAACTTTACCTGTCTAGTCTTCAGTGGTGTACCGGGCTCGAGGCACCTTTAAACGCAAACTCAAGGATAGGCAGCAGACCGGGGTACAGTCTCCCACCAAACCCTGAAGCGTACCCCCACCCAGGATAGCCACCAAACACAATAAACTAAAACAATAAAGCAAAACAACAAACAAGTGCTTCGATGGAAGGGCAGCACAGCCACCCAGCTGAAACACTAACTAAAGGGAGTTTGCTCAATTACAGTGAACACCATCACTCACCCACTTAAAAGCAAAACAAACTGACATTCAGTCTCCACTAAAATGTCCAAATATCCCGGACGTGCCACCACTTATGTTACGACCCGGCTCAAAAGCCGCAACATAAAAAAAAGGAGATGAATAACAGAGTGTGGGTGAGAAGAGGTTTCATCCTAAAATGGAAAACCAGGTTGGCTAAAATGGCTGGTGCCACCAAGGCAAAGACTAGTGCACTGCCGGAAAGCTTGCCTCAGGTATGCTTTTATCCACACCTGACTAGGTGTGGCCAATTAGCACCAGCTGAAAACACTGAGACGATTAAAAGCTGCAGAGGGACGTAACACAGGCCAAGAAGCATGAGAAAGCTAAATAAAATCCTGCGACTGTCTTAGAGCAACTAACGGCTCTTGTAAGAGCCACTCACCTCTGAGAGTACACTTGGTTAAAGTAATGAAACTAAATCTTTAATCCATAGGTGTCAAACTCATGTTCACACTAGAACTGAAGTGGGACAGCCCTGTTAGTCTACCAGTATGTGCAACACATTTAGTTGTTTTAGTACATGAATAAAAATCTGACTGACTTGAATTGTAAAGTTATTACCCAGACTTTTCTTTTTTATAAACTTAATGTAAAAACAGAAATCTGTGTAGTAAGAACATAAACATTGTCGCATTGTTTGTTCCTTAAAGTACTTGCACTAAAACTTAAAAAAAGACAGCTGAGTAGATTAAAGAGGTTCAGACTTATAATTGTAAATCACTACAAACTCTCATTTAGGTCTAAGATTCATTTAGACCGACAGCAAACCACAGCTGTGAGCTACATGCAAACACACTTTGTGTGTGGTGTATTTTCTGTAATTCTGATCCACTCCTTCAAAGGAGCTTTTTTTTTTTTTTTTTTTACCTGGAAGCACGTCAATGTAGACAATCTGGCAAAACTTCTTGTTTGTGATGTGGGTCGTTTCATCACAGAGCATTTACAGTTGCCTTTGATACTTATGTTTTAGTAGCCAGATTTTATGCACTTGAAATGCAACATGTCTGTTTAAACTGCAAACAATCTTGCTTGTATGAAGGTTATGTCAGGATTTTGAGAGTTGAAGATGATATTTCAGGCACACATCAGGAAGAGGTTTAAGAGGCTTCATTGGGGGTGGAGTGGCACTGGTTGTCTCCATCGCAGTTTACTGTACACAAGTAAATACACTTGTAGATTTCGAAAAACACTGACATGACATTGTGGGTGCTTGTGAGCCTCCATTCGGTTAGATTTGATTTGTCATTAACAAAAGACAACATTTCCACATTTAGAGAAGAGAGGAGTGGGCGGAGCCACTGAGCTTCGAGTCGTCCAGCGAGCCTCGCACCGTCTGTTTCCTTTTACGTCCGCTGAGCACACATAATAAGACGGCTCCGTGGGATTGAACTTCATTCGACTTTGTTTGTTCAAAGAAGAAACTGTAACCATGAGTGGACGGGGCAAGGGTGGCAAAGGACTTGGCAAGGGAGGCGCCAAGCGTCACCGTAAAGTTCTCCGTGATAACATCCAGGGTATCACCAAACCCGCTATCCGTCGTCTGGCTCGCCGTGGCGGAGTGAAGCGTATCTCCGGCCTGATCTACGAGGAGACTCGTGGTGTGCTCAAGGTGTTCCTGGAGAACGTCATCCGTGATGCCGTCACCTACACTGAGCACGCCAAGAGGAAGACTGTGACCGCCATGGATGTGGTGTACGCTCTGAAGAGGCAGGGCCGCACTCTGTACGGCTTTGGCGGTTAAACTCATTCGACCTAATCCATCAAACGGCTCTTTTAAGAGCCACCCACTTTCACTTTGAGAGTTTTGTTCCCTTATGACCGACTGACATTGCCTACATATTGTAACTGACTGGGTTACAAGTCAGTTGACTGTTGTGTTATCAGTGTATTGTGTTCAGAATTGCCAATTACTTACGGCATAGTTGGACCACATCCGCAGCATGGCGATTTACCGAGTGTCCTTGAATGTGCAGTAGTCGAGAGGCCGGTTAGCCTGTCAATCACATCAGCTACCAATGACAGTCTGGAGGAGAGCAGGTGTGTGGTTGGCTGACAGTGTTCGGGGGCGGGGATTAGAGTAGTTTGTGTGTGGCGGAAGACAGAAGAGTGTTGGGGGTTGTGCTGTTGCTGTAGAGCGCACTTTCCCCCCGTTGTGTTGGCGTTGGCTACGGCCCACATTAGCCCGTGTTACTATTCTGAATAAACACCGGTAACCGGAACGCTGATCTTCTGTCGAGGGACGCTACAAAATTATATTGACTCTCCGTTTTGCTATAAGATTCAGCTGTAATGCGTGCTTTTCTCCACAACGTTACAATAACTGTCATGACCACAAACTGAACTTCACAGGTTACAGGCCTATTCAATACCACTGTTTATTAATACTCACTGAACAGTCATAGACCAAACAAAAGAAAAATAATAAATTTCACTTATTCATCAGTTTATTTGTAAATGTCTTCCTGCCATAAATCTGCTTGATGCAGAAGTGCTTGCTTAGTAAGTTCTTTTTTTTTTTTTTTTTTTTTTTTTAAGGTAACTAACCCACCGTGGATATATATAAAAGGTGGACATGAGTGGCTGAAACCCAATGAAGCTTCTTAAACCTCTTCCTGATGTGTGCCTGAAATATCATCTTCACCAATCATATCAATATAACAGTTTTGATGTGATCTCACTCTCACAATCCTGACATAACCTTCATACAAGCAACATTGTCTAACATATGTTTTAGTACGCAGATTTTATGCACTTGAAATGCAACGTCTGTTTAAACTGCAAACAAAGTATCAAAGGCAACTGTAAATGATCTGTGATGAAACGACCCACATCGCAAACAAGAAGTTTTGCCAGGTTGTCTACATTGACGTGCTTCCAGGTAAAAAAAAAAGCTCCTTTGAAGGAGTGGATCAGAATTACAGAAAATACACCACACACAAAGTGTGTTTGCATGTAGCTCACAGCTGTGGTTCGCTTTCGGTCTAAATGAATCTTAGACCTAAATGAGTTTGTAGTGATTTACAATTATAAGTCTGAACCTCTTTAATCTGTTCAGCTGTCTTGTTTTTAAGTTTTAATGCAAGTACTTTAAGGAACAAACAATGAGACAATGTTTATGCTTCTGACAGCATAAACTCTGACAGCACTGAGCAGCTCCTTTAGTGGCAGGCTGCAGCACCCACGATGTGGGACAGAGAGATTACTCAGGTCTTTCCTCCCCACTGCTGTCAGACTCTACAACAAAGACTTGCAGCTGATCAAACACACACATCCACACAAGTGCAATAAGACTGCTATATGTGCAATTCTTTTTTTCTGACAAAGTTGTACTTTTCTATTTTCTTACTCAGTTGTATATAGCATTTGTATTCTATTGCATACCAGTGTTTTCTAATTTCTGCTACATAACTTGTAACGAAACAAATTTCCCACCTGTGGGACTAATCAAGGTCATCTTATCTTATGCACTTACGACACAGATCTCTGGTTTCAAAGCAAGTTTTTAAAAAGAAAAGTCTGGGTAATAACTTCACAGATTTCAGATTTTTATTCATGTACTAAAACAACTAAATGTGTTGCACATACTGATAGACTAACAGGGCTGTCCCACTTCAGTTCTAGTGTGAACATGAGTTTGACACCTATGGATTAAAGATTTAGTTTCATTACTTTAACCAAGTGTACTCTCAGAGGTGAGTGGCTCTTACAAGAGCTGTTAGTTGGTTGAGGAAAGTGGCTGGATTTTATTCAGCTTTCTCATTCTTCTTGGCCTGGATGTTGTCGGCCCAGCAGCTTGTTCAGCTCTTCGTCGTTGTGGACGGCCAGCTGCAGGTGGTGGGGGATGATCCTGACAAGGGCTTAGATTTGGTTTTGGCATTGGTGGGGATGGATGATTCAACCTCCAAACCCTGCCCTGCTTTTGTCTTTGTTTCTTGATTATTATTATTTATTTTATTTTTTTTTTAAAAAGAGGAGAAATATACTTGCCTACATATGCTATTCTTCATGCTTTTAAACCATTTAAAATTACAATTCATAGTTTTATATGTGAATTACTTAATGTTAAATTATCATTAAACAAATGACTGAGTAAGTATTTTAGACTTTTGTTTACTTCAGCCATATTCCATATCAATCAGGTATCATACCAAAAAAAGGAAGCTTCAAATACAGTCATGATAATAAAAGAATATGACTTTAAGGACTTAACATTAGTTCAGTTATAGTACACCAACATCTCTTATATGCATTAGCACTAAGGGAACACTGAATGACCTGGTGGTTTTTGTCCATCTAAGATGACCACAAAGTAAAAGATCTCTCGGCAAAATGATGCAACATTTTAGGCACTATTGCCCCGATCAAGTTAGTGAGCTGGGATGTTTTATTCTCAACATGAACTACTGTTACAGCAAAAGACATGGACTACTGTTGCCCACACAACAACTCAATGTCCACTATGTGAAGGGGCCACACACACATGCCTGCTCCTCTCGTTAAGTGAGATAAACTGCTGGCATGTTTGTTTTACATCTATGAACAGAATCAACTTTTTGGAGATTTACTTTCCTGGATGACTGAGAATGCATGAAGACGTAAACAGGTCCGTGAAAGGCCCAGCCAATGACATTGGCCATAGTGAGGCAATTGTGAAAATAAAGTCAGTGAATTCCACGTTGATGCAAACTGTAATTTCTGGTATAGAAACAGCATTAAGATTCAAGTGAGCATAAAACTTGTTTTATAAAAAGAATACTAATAAAAAGAATAAAGGAGCGAGCTCTTGGTGTGAGTGAGGTGGCTCTGAAAAGAGCCGTTGTTTGTAGGAGAGCGTGCAGCTTAAGCTCTCTCTCCGCGGATGCGGCGAGCCAGCTGGATGTCTTTGGGCATGATGGTGACCCTTTTGGCGTGGATGGCGCACAGGTTGGTGTCCTCGAAGAGTCCGACCAGATAAGCCTCGCTGGCCTCCTGCAGAGCCATGACAGCAGAGCTCTGGAAGCGCAGGTCGGTCTTGAAGTCCTGAGCGATCTCGCGGACCAGGCGCTGGAAGGGCAACTTGCGGATCAGCAGCTCGGTGGATTTCTGGTAACGGCGGATCTCGCGCAGAGCCACGGTACCAGGCCTATAACGGTGAGGCTTCTTGACGCCTCCGGTGGCCGGGGCGCTCTTACGGGCGGCCTTGGTGGCCAGCTGCTTCCTGGGGGCTTTGCCGCCAGTAGACTTGCGAGCAGTCTGCTTGGTTCTTGCCATTCTTCCTCACTTTTCTTTTCTTGTGATACGAGCAGAAAATGTAGCGAACAGAGGAGACTCGCTGCTCTTAAAGTGTGTGACTGGCTGTGACGCGGTGCCGCTCCGGCTCGTGATTGGTGACGGGCTCCACGTGGAGCATCGCCCCGCCTCGGTGTGTGCTGCTCATTGGAGAAAAGTGCATTGATGTTGCGCGCTGCCGCAAGCCTCTCTGCGATTGGTGCGTGACGAAGCTGCGCGCGCTCTGCGGAAATATAAGCGAGGCTTTGAGCTGATCGGACCACATTTTCTCTCAGTCTCGATACTACGAAGAAAAGAACCTGTCAAAATGAGTGGGCGCGGAAAGACCGGAGGCAAAGCCAGAGCTAAGGCCAAGACCCGCTCATCCCGTGCCGGGCTTCAGTTCCCCGTGGGTCGTGTCCACAGACTGCTGCGCAAAGGCAACTATGCCGAGCGTGTAGGAGCCGGCGCCCCCGTTTACCTGGCAGCTGTGCTCGAGTACCTGACCGCTGAGATCCTGGAGCTGGCTGGCAACGCAGCCCGCGACAACAAGAAGACTCGTATCATCCCACGTCACCTGCAGCTGGCTGTGCGCAACGACGAGGAGCTCAACAAGCTCCTGGGGGGAGTCACCATCGCTCAGGGTGGTGTGCTGCCCAACATCCAGGCTGTGCTGCTGCCCAAGAAGACCGAGAAGCCCGCCAAGGCCAAGTAAACGCAAAGCGCTCGGCTTCACCAACAACAAAGGCTCTTTTAAGAGCCACACACTTCTCTCTGAGCAAACATCCTTCTTGCTCTTACTCTGTCTGTAACAAGTTGTGTATTGGGAAATGTAGATTATGCATCTTGATTTACTTTGAAATGTACATTTATTCATGTCATCTTACATAATCAGTTACTGAAATCCACCTTCAAATAAAAACTACTTTAACTCCAAAGCCCTTTGCGTTTGGTCTATTCTTGTTTTTCCTTTCCTCTTCCTTGCTACTGGTATTTTTAGACACAAGGGCAACATTTTAAATAAAACACTTCAACACAAAATCTGTTATTTTTTTCCCCTTTTTATAAAATTCTCTTTAATCTTGATGTTCATGCAATGTGCAGGGCATATCCATAATATGGTCATTACAAGAACACACTCCAAATAATAAATAAATAAGTCTGTAAATAAACATAATAGGTTTGCTACAGCACAGTAGTATTTGTTTTATTTAAGATGATCACGAAACAGTAGAAGAAATCTGTGGCTTGTATTTATGTGCTAAATGCTTCAAATGTCTTCATGATGTCTCCACAGAGCTGATCAGGAGAGTCTGCAGCATCAAACTGATCTGGACTCAGTATTTAAGGTTTGTACATGTACACCAACCTCCTTTTTAAATTGTTTTTATGTTGCACAGTCCAATATTCATCATGAAATAATGGCAAAATTCCACAAATAATTAGACAGTGAATTAGTTTCACTTTATTTTTTATATTGTGGATAAAAGGCGTAGCGTGGAGATAACACTACTTAAAATTGATGGATCAAAACAGGCTTTTTTTAAAATACATATGTATTTATATAACACATTTTTTTTCAGAAAAGCAAATTAATGTTAATAATCTATGTTCTTATATGAATAAGAACCAAACTGACAGTCCACAAAAACTATCCAGTAATGATAATGTTGTCTGGTAGGAGTTTTATTTTAAAAAGTTACTTGCATAAAATTTAAAACTTAATTTTTGTTAAATTGAAAACAAACACTAAGCAAATCTGTGAAAATTTGTTTTTACTATGAAGATCTGAATTTTCATTAATTTTGATTGTGTCATTTATTTTCCAGATGCTGGAAGACAACATTATTACTTTTGTGAAGAATGAACTAAAGAAGCTGCAGAATGATCTGAATCCAGATTATTCAGAGTGTCAGAGGGATGAAGAGGAGGTGTTGGACAGTGAGGAAGAGAAGCAGAGAAGGAGCAGCAGAGAGGCATTTCTGAAACTTGCAGTTAACTTCCTGAGAATAATGAAACAGGAGGAGCTGGCTGACTGTCTGCAGAGCAGTGAGAGGATTTCTCTTCATAAATTCAGTCTTTACAGGAGTGAAATTGTCACATTTTCTATAATCATAACACCCATGTTTCTGGTTCTTCCCTGTAGAAAATCCTGATCCACTTTGTGAGAACACATTTAAATGTAACCTAAAGAAGAAGTTCCAGTGTGTCTTTGAGGGGATTGCTAAACCAGGAACCCAAACCACTCTAAATGAGATCTACACAGAGCTCTACATCACAGAGGGAGGGACCGGAGAGGTCAACACTGAACATGAGGTCAGACAGATTGAAATGTTCTCCTGGAAACCAAACAGACCAGAAACAACAATCAGGTGTGAAGACATCTTTAAAGCTTCGACTGAAAGAGACAAACCAATCAGAACAGTTCTGACCAAAGGAGTGGCTGGCATCGGGAAAACATTCCTGACACAAAAGTTCACTTTGGACTGGAATGAAGACAAGACCAACCAGGACATCCAGTTCATGTTTCCATTCCCATTCAGAGAGCTGAATTTACTGAGGGATAAAAAGTTCAGCTTAGTGGGACTTATTCATCACTTCTTTACTGAAATCAAAGAAGCAGGAATCTGTAACTTTAAAAAGTTCAAAGTTGTGTTCATCTTTGATGGTCTGGATGAGTGTCGACTTCCTCTGAACTTCCACATCACTGAGATCCTCACTGATGTTACAGAGTCCACATCAGTGGATGTGCTGCTGACAAACCTCATCGGGGGAAAGTTGCTTCCTTCTGCTCACATCTGGATAACCACACGACCTGCAGCAGCCAACCAGATCCCTGCTGAGTATATAGACATGGTTACAGAGGTCAGAGGGTTCACTGACCCAAAGAAAGAGGAGTACTTCAGGAAGAGACAGAGACAAGGAAGAGGCCAACACCATAATCTCTCACATCAAGACATCACGAAGCCTCCACATCATGTGTCACATCCCAATCTTCTGCTGGATCACTGCTACAGTTCTAGAGAGCAGGAAGATGATTGAAGCACTGGGGAAACTGTCTTTTTAGCAGCTGCAGAAAGGAAACCTGATCTTCTATGAAACAGACCTGACAGAGTGTGGGTCAGAGAAGCCTCAGTGTACTCAGGAGTGTTCACACAGATTTTTAAAGACGAGAGAGGAGTATACCAGGACAAGTTTTACTGTTTTGTCCATCTGACATTCGCCAACTCTGGTATCAACCTGCTGGAAGAGGAACAAATGGCATCAGTGAAGACTGGAGAGTCTTTAGTACAAAATTTCTACCAGAGTGCTGTGGACAAGGCCTTGAAGAGTCCAAATGGACATCTGGACTTGTTATGTTGAAAGTTACCTTGAAACCAAACCAAGCACACCATTGTTTTTTCTTGTGACATTACCAATGAGTTTGATGTGTCACATGGCCCTCTCCCTATTGAAAAAAACAAAAGATGTATCCAAGATGGGCAACTTCTAAATGGCCACCATGGTACATCATCAAATTCAAAGCAGTTCCTTACAATGATTGTGTTGTGTGTGTTTGTAGGTTGTCAGGCTATCAGATCACAGGACCAGGCTTCACCTCTCTGGCCACAGCTCTGCACTGCAATCCCTCCTATTTGAAAGAGTTGGACTTGAGCTATAATCACCCAGGAGACTCAGGAATGAAGCTTTTGTTTGCTCTAAGGGAGGATCCACATGTGAAACTGGACAAAAGAGGAAATAAAGCTGTTTTTTTTCTCCAGCATATTGTAAGGTAACCACTGACCTGATTGCCAGTAATACAGTCTGTATGTCCAGTTAAGTGGGCAGCTGTGTGGGTGAACGACTCAGAACCAATCACAGTTAATACTGCAAATATACACAATTATTACAGTTTTCAAGGATAGTTAAGTTGTTTTAATAGGGAGAGAAGGAAACACTAAGCATTCAGGAGGGTAAGCCTGTAGGGGTCAGTAACCATAACACTGAACTATGTTCCTGTTTGGCTCTTCCATGAAGATGTTACATTTTTAAATTTTTGTTCTTTCTTCTTAGATTAAGCTTCTGGATTCATCGCTGGTGATACTGACACATAGCCAGTGCTCCTGTGTGGCAGGCGCTGTTATGTGCAATCACACAGTGGCATTGCTCTTCCAAACAGCACACTACTCACAACTCAGAGTGCCGGTCGTCCCCCCTGTGCATAGCTGCACGGAATCTGAACAGCAATGGCACAAGCCACGGACAGTGGTAATTTAAATGAGGTTAAAGTTTTTGAATTAGTCCATGTTTACATATGAACAGCAACACCATCCATAGTAAATGTGTCTTCTGTTAGGGTGTGAGACCAGGACCCATCAACTCCATGATCTTCACTAAGCCGGTACCAAATAGGATGGCCCAGACTGGAGTACGGTAATTAGATTTGTAAAATTTGGTTTCCTGTGTTACAAATGCATGTTGCTATTTGTTCATACATACATGTGTCAGAATAGGTATTAATTTACATACAACATTACACTTTCTGAAGACGGCCTACTCAGTCATGTACATATACATCCCAGTCTCTAACTTATGCACCACTGTTTTACACCTTTTAGTTTAGTTGTTGTTCAGTATAACAACCTTCTTCCTTACATTATTGTCATTGATGTTTTCTTTAGGAGTGGCTTCTAAAGAGGCATGGTGGGTCCGTTACCAGATCCCTGCTTGTTCAGAATAACGGAAGCATATGCAAAATTTAATATTGAGGACAGGCCACTTGTGAGACACAATGAACATGAGACCTGACAAGCCCCTTGTGGAAAGTGCCTTTGGGCTGGTGCAGGGGGGCAGTCTTCTGTCATATCAGCAGCCGGTTTTGACAACCCGGTACATCACACTACAACGTGATGCACCACCAACATCGCACTTGCCTCTGGAGGGGTACGACATCTTGCCATCAGATTGTGTGTTTGTGTGCTCAGAAGAAGAGCTTCTGCATCTGAAAAACTTGTCTGTAACTCTGGAAATGGCTCACAAAATAGAGGAAGCTACATGTGAGCAAAGCTCTTTGTCTGAGTGGCATCAGCTCCGCAGGCCCAGAGTGACTGCCTTTAGGTTTCGGGAGGTGTGTCATGTCAGAGGCCAGAGCTCGGCAGAGTCACTAGCAGAGCGTATATTGAAGGGAACAAGGCAGACAGCAGACATGAGGAGAGGAACTGAGATGGAGCATGCAATAGCACCAGAGTATAGTAGGCTAATGAATGTTAACTACTCACCCTGTGGTCTGGTCATTCACCCCATTGCCCCCTGGCTTGCTGCATCTCCTGATGGTGTTGTTTTTGACCCCAATGAATACCCCCAGTTTGGCCTCATTGAATTCAAATGTCCCAATGTACAAAACTTTATTGACTGCAAATATGTTCAAATGGAACGTGGTACCCCTAAACTAAAAAAAGAGCCACACATATTACTGGCAAGTGCAGGGGCAACTGCTCATCAGTGGGATGCAGTGGTGTGACTTTGTTGTGTGGGACTACCTAGTGCAAAGAATATACATGGATACAGATGTGCACAATGCAATCAGAGAAAAGGCTGACTACTTATTTTTGTACATATATATGCCAAGATACCTGTGTTTGGAAAAATGAACAGAAAAACAGATCCTTCAGGCTGGCTGGAACAAAATAACTGATGTTTTATTTGCAATGTATTTCATGAATTTTTTGTTGTCAAATCAATAAACTGTTATTTAAGCAATGGCATCAATTTCTTTTTTTTTTAAAAAACACACATTAAAACATTGAATTTGGCCAGAACTTATTTACATGGTAAGTATTTTAAAGTCCATGCCTAGCATACTGATATACATTTAGACAATAAGACAACTGAATGAAGAAAATGACAAATGGTATTTTTGATGTTACAAAAGCTCAATGTCACTTATAATTTTAAAATGATTTAGTGATTTACTTTATAATTTTGATAAACAGTTTTGTTGAATCTGAATAGTAATATAGTATTATAATTAAACAGTATTATTAACATTCAACATTTGCAATGAAGTAGAATTATCAATAACTGGAACTCAACTATCAGCACCCAAGTACCAGTTCTGTAATCAAGTATTGTCAGCTGAGAAGGAAGAAATGCAACTGTAGTGGCCTCAGCTGCAGGTCTTTTTCCATAAGTTACTTACTGGCACTGGTGTCTTGGGAAAAATCCATCTTGTCTCACTTAACCCATTTTTTTAAACTAATGCTGTGTTCTGGTAATTTGACAGCATACATGCTACCGCAAACAGTTGGTTGGTCGGTGGATAAGACCAGGTCTAAAAATATGTAAGTGTGTTTTTGATTTATTAGCTGTATTTATTAATGCATGTGAAGTGAATGTAAATACAAAGCCTGTTTAATTATAGCTTTAGTCACTTCCCTTTCAAATAAGTATTGTTGATAATTTTGTTTTTTAAGATTTATTTTTTTCTCATTAACACTCATCATCACACTGCCTGCATTATTGAATTTTTAAGCTACAGACCACAAAATATGAGGTCCACATTTACTGTTACACATTGGCTCTAATTAATAATTTGCTAATGAGTTGTTAGAGTTAAGTGTTTATGCACTGTGTCTTATTGGCCCTTTTAGATTTCTTTGATCTGACGCTGGATCCAAACACAGCACACAGGAACCTCAAACTGACAACAACAAGGAGGTGACACATGTGGAAGAAGACCAGCTGTATCCTGATCATGATTTTAGGTTTGATCAGCCTCAGCTACTGTGTACCAACAGTCTAAGTGGTCGCTGTTACTGGGAGGTCGAGTGGAGAGGTTCATGTTGCAGTAACTTATGGACAGTGTTGGGGAGTAACGGAATACATGTACCGCCGTTACGTATTTAGAATACAAAATATGAGTAACTGTATTCCGTTACAGTTACCGTTTAAAAAGGTGGTATTCAGAATACAGTTACTTTGTTGAAATAAACGGATTACACTGCGGTACTTTCATGTTTGATATTGTTACGGGTCAGGACTGTTTGGGTTTTCTTTGACAGCTACGTTCTGTTGTTCCAGGCGGCAGCGTTACGGTTGCCATGGTTACAGGGCGACGCTCTCTCTCTCTGCGACTGCGTGTTTCCTGGGTGAGAGAGCGCCTTTTCGTTGTTGTTGTGCTAAGCTAACAGGCAGAATGCTACAAGCATAGCTCTAAAGAATGTAGCATCATGGGCAGTGTAGTCCGTGTTGCAGGGAGAATGGACTGCCATACACGTTATGGGTCTGTGAGCGCGAGGAGGGAGAAAAAGGGGAGTGGAAAGGTACGAGTTGTCATCGAGGAAAAACGGGAGCTGGAAGCATGTAAATGTAATAATAACCACTTCAGCCAAGAAGAGTGCCTGACGAGCCCAGTTGTAAGTAAGCTATTAAGACTCGACTGTACACCGTGTTCGTGTTTTCCTCCGAAAACAATAAGTTCCGTTGGAGCAGCCTTTCAACGCCTCTCTCTGTCTCTCGCAAGAAAAGTTGACCCACACAACAAAGTAGAGCTATTTTTCGGCTACAAGCCGACAGGGACCCCGCCGTATTAGTCAGAGGTCCCTTTACTACAGTTCGGAGTCGCGGACCTTCAGTAATAGTAATAAATCACACAGCAATAGTACATTCACGTTGTTGTAAAAAGCATGATAATATATTAAGTAATCCAAAGTATTCAGAATACGTTACTGTCATTGAGTAACGTAACGGAATATGTTACAGAATACATTTTGGGGCATGTATTCTGTATTCTGTAATGGAATACATTTTAAAAGTAACCTTCCCAACACTGGTAATAAATCACACAGCAATAGTACATTCACCTTCTATCACTGTGCCATTGAGAGCATCCTCACTGGATGCATCACCACCTGGTATGGCAACAGCACCGCCTACAACTGCAAAGCTCTCCAGCGAGTAGTGCGGTTCTCTGAACGGATAATTGGAGGTGAGCTTCCCTCCCTCCAAGACATCTACAGGAAGCGGTGCCTGAGGAAAACGGGGAGGATCATCAAGGACTCCAGTCACCCCAGCCATAAACTGTTCAGACTACTTCCATCAGGAAGGAGGTTCTGCAGCATCTGGTCCCGAACCAGCAGACTGAGAGACAGCTTCTTCCATCAGGCCATCAGACTGCTGAACACGTCATAGACACCTCAGCTTCACTACTGGAACTTCAACATTATGCACTCCACACTGTACAGTAATGCCACTGTTTTGCACATGTCTCAACTCTGTATATTTTTATATATTTTATTTATTGTTTACTCTATTTAATTTGTAAAATATGTACACACACACACACACACACACACACACACACACACACACACGTAGAAAAATATTTAGTATACACATCCAGAAATGCATATACTATTATATATTGTACATATATTTATTAGTTTCAGATGTAGCCATTCTTGTATTTTGCTTGTTTACATTATTGTATTTTGCACAACTCTGTTGCTTGTGAAGCTCGCACAAAATAATTTCACTCACATGTGCTGTACCAGTGTACCTGCACATGTGATGTGACAATAAAAGTGATTTGATTTGATTTGATTTGTTGTAAAAAGCATGATAATATATTAAGTAATCCAAAGTATTCAGAATACGTTACTGTCACTGAGTAATGTAACGGAATACCTTACAGAATACATTTTGGGGCATGTATTCTGTATTCTGTAATGGAATACATTTTAAAAGTAACCTTCCCAACACTGCTTATGGAGGAATCGGACGGAAAGGAGACGGCGATGAAAGCAGGTTTGGGAGGACTAATCAATCCTGGAGTCTCTACCGCAGTGAGAAAAGGGGTTACTATGGAAATCATGATTACATAGGAAGAGCCATCCCTCTTCTCCCCTCAGCTCTCTCTCACAAAGTAGCAGTGTATGTGGACTGTTCTGCAGGAACTGTGTCCTTCTACAGCGTCTCCTCTGATAAACTGATCCACCTGCACACCTTCAACACCACCTTCACTGAACCTGTATATGCTGGGTTTAGAGTGAAGCCTGACTCTAGTATCCACCTCTGTGCTGACTCACAATAATGAACTTACTGTGGTGTTTCATACTTTTTCTTAGTTAAATATTGTGAATGTTAAATATATCAGGTAAATTGTCTCATTTATAGTTTTTTCTTTCTCTTAGTTTAGGTAAAAGTTTTTTTTCTAGTATGTTTCTCACAGTCGGGGGGAGTATTTTTTAGCCAGGAAAAACATTTCACTGTATGTTGTACTAGCTATAACTACATGTGACAAATAAATAAAGAATTGAATTGAATTGAATTCATAAATTGTGCATATATTAGTTTGATTTGCAGTCCAGAGTTGTTGGATGAGACTGATTCTCCTTAAAACATGTCTTTTATCATCTTATTGTCTTCGGTGCCTTTTTTAAGAGCAGTTATCAGTTTCTATTAATATGTTACATTTTAAATACCCACAGGACCACAGTAAAAACAGTCTGATTTATAGATGACCTCCAGTCTGTGTTTCTTGACTGAGCTAAGGAAAGCGTCTGGACTTCTTCAAGTTACTTAAAAAAGTCCAGACGTTTTTCTTTCCAAGCTCTTTAGACTACGATGACCTTCACAGACATTATGTGATTGGTTATGTTAAAAAACACAATCCTGAGTTGTAACAGAAATGTGAAGGTGAAGAAGAAAAAAAAATAGATGTAAACAGTGTTTTTTTTTCTTGTTGACTTGTTGCATATGAAACAAACACTGAGACAGTGTCAGTGCATAAGGTGTTGTAAAATGGCGGCGCGTGTAGACGCAGCGACCTCACGCTCTCCCGAAAATGCGATGTTTTATTCGTCAAGTAAGTGTCTTTCTGCAAGTGTTTCTCGCCAGTCCACGTCGGAATATGTGTACAGTCGTCAGGCTCTCTTACACATTCGGAGAAGCAAGATTTGCCAAGTTTTAAACACTAACGTTGAGATGCTAAGGGAGATAGGACTTCTGCGACAGCCTGCTAGCTGGCCTAGCAACTCACCGGACTCGCCTGCTAACCCTCCCCGGGCAAGGAGGCGTCGAAAGCGGTGCGCTAGGACAAGGAAGCGGGGCAAGCGCGGAGGAGTCCGAGTCAGGCTTGAGGCTAAGCCAACTCGCCCAGCCATACCATCGATCCTCTTAGCCAACGTTCGATCTCTGGACAATAAAATGGACAACATACGACTTCTGAGATCAGCGAATCGCAAAGTAAGTGACTGTTGTGTGCTAGTTTTCACCGAGACATGGCTTAATGACAACATTCCGGACTCGGCCATACAACTGGAGCAGCTAGCATGCTACAGAGCCGACAGGGCTCTCATAGACGGAGGCAAGACCCGAGGTGGCGGGGTCTGTGTTTACATCCGTGACGAGTGGTGTCGGGATGCCACTGTAGTACGCAAACACTGCTCATCACTGGCGGAGTTCATGATCGTGAAGTGTCGCCCTTTCTATTTGCCCAGGGAGGTAAGCTCGATCTTGTTGGTCGCTACCTATATACCTCCATCTAGCAACAACAGCGATAGAAATGCGGCGCTGAACGAACTGTATCAGGCCATCAGTGAACAACAAACAGCACACCCAGACGGTTTCATCATCCTCGCAGGAGACTTTAATCATGCTGATCTTAAAACTGTTCTCCCAAAGTTTCATCAGCATGTACATTTTCCAACAAGGGGAGACAACATATTGGACTTGGTCTACACACAGGAAAAAGGAGCATACAAAGCCATCCCCCTCCCCCACATCGGCACCTCTGATCACCTCACTGTTATGCTAATGCCAGCATACAGACAGAGAGTGAAGGTCATCAAACCTGTTATGAAAGAGGTAAGAGTGTGGCCACAGGAGGCCACCTCTGCTCTTCAAGACTGCTTTGGGTCAACTGATTGGGACATATTCAAGGAAGCAGCCACCTACAATAACATCATAGACATCGAGGAGTACACAGACACGGTGAGCTCATACATCACCAAATGCATTGATGATGTAACACAAGTGAAAAGTATCACAACTCGAGCCAACCGGAAGCCATGGCTAACAGGAGATGTCCACAGGCTGCTGAAGGCCAGAGACAAGGCCTTCAGAGCTGGGGATGAAATAGGCCTGAGAACAGCGAGAGCCAACCTGTCCCGTGGCATCAGGAAAGCGAAACAGGACTACACACACAAGATAACCTCCCACTTCAATGATAGCAAGGACGCAAGAAGCCTACGGCAAGGCATCCAGGCTATTACAGACTACAAGCCTGTAGCGCGTGGCTGTGAGAGCGACACCACTCTGCTCAACAACCTGAACAGCTTCTTTGCACGATTTGAAGCACAGAACAACACACGCCCACAGAAAACACCACCACCTCCACACGACCAGCCTCTGTGCCTGTCTGCTGCCAGCGTGAAGAGGACACTCATCACCATCAACGCCCGGAAAGCAGCGGGTCCAGATAACATCCCTGGTAGTGTGCTGAAAGACTGCGCAGAGGAGCTGAAGAATGTCTTCACAGACATCTTTAACACCTCCCTGAGGCAAGCCACTGTCCCATCATGCTTCAAGACTGCCACCATCATACCTGTGCCAAAGAAACCATCCCCAGCCTGTTTCAATGACTACCGCCCCGTGGCACTGACACCCATTATTATGAAGTGCTTTGAACGACTAGTCATGTCACACATCAAATCCACCCTACCTCCCACCCTGGACCCACACCAGTTCGCATACAGAGCGAAACGATCCACAGAGGATGCAATCTGCTCTGCCCTCCACCCAGCCCTAACTCATCTGGACAAGAAAGACTCATATGTGAGAATGCTGTTCATAGACTTTAGCGCAGCATTCAACACCATAATACCACAACAACTCATCTGTAAACTGGACAGACTGGGCCTCAGCACCTCCCTCTGCAACTGGCTGCTGGATTTCCTCAGCCAGAGGCCTCAAGCGGTGCGAGTGGGCAACAAGGTCTCAAACAGCATCACCCTGAGCACGGGGGCTCCACAAGGCTGTGTGCTCAGTCCTCTGCTCTTCACCCTGTTGACACATGACTGCACACCAACCTACAGCTCCAACCACCTTGTGAAGTTTGCGGACGACACAACGCTGGTGGGGCTCATCACCAAGGGCGATGAGACCCACTACAGGAAAGAGGTTGAGCTCCTGACCACGTGGTGCAGAGACAACAACCTCCTGCTAAATGTCAGTAAGACCAAGGAGATTATTGTCAACTTCCAGAGAGGCCACACCTGTCACCCCCCAATTGACCATCGACGGCGCTGCGGTGGAGAGGGTGAGCAGCACCAAGTTCCTGGGGGTGCACATCAGTGAGGACCTCTCTTGGACCACCAACACAGCATCACTGGCCAAGAAAGCACAACAGCGCCTCTACTTCCTGCGCAAACTCAAGCGGGCAAGTGCTCCACCACCCATCCTGACTACATTCCACAGAGGAACTATTGAAAGTATCCTCTCCAGCTGCATCACTGTGTGGGGCGGTAGCTGCACTGACTATAACAGAAAAGCTCTACAACGCATTGTGAGAACAGCTGAGAGGATAGTTGGTGTACCACTCCCCTCCCTGCAAGACATTTACACCACTCGCCTCACCCGCAAAGCCATCACAATTGTCAACGATGCAACCCACCCCGCGCACTGTCTGTTCAGCCTCCTGCCCTCTGGAAAGAGATACAGAAGTCTCCGCTCCCGCACTACCAGGCTCACCAACAGCTTCATCCACCAGGCTGTGAGACTGCTGAACTCTCTTCCCTCCCGGCTCCCAGCCAGCAGAATCACCAGATTGGCAGAAGTATAGTAGACAGATTGGACTCTACCCCCCCCACCCACGCACACTCTCCAACAAGGAAACACTCTCTGAACCAAGAACTGAAAACATTCCTGACTTGTATTGCAATTGCACACACCTGCAACTATATATATATTTTTAGTATTCTTTTAGCACTATTTATATTATTATATTACTATTTATTACCTTATTGTTAGGGCTGTTTTTGTTTTTGTTGTGCATCTGCACCTTATTGTTGTCAATGCCTACGCATGGGACAGTGTGAAACGTAATTTCAATTCCTTTGTATGGCAAGTACATTTGAAGAAATTGACAAATAAAAGTATTCTATTCTATTCTATTCTATTCTATTCTATTCTTTACTTCTCCCATGTGAAAACAAACATGTGTTTAATTAACTTTAAACCTTTGTTGTTTAAATATTCTCCAATTGAATTTAAAAACAGCTGTTTTTTAAATAAATAAAAAAAAGGTCTGTTACTGTGTTGCACTGTTTATATAAAACACTAAAATGAAAGCGTTTATATGTGGACAAACTGTGCACTGTGTTCAGAGAGTTAAAAACAAAGAAGAGGAACAGAGGAAAAAACAGGCAGGAAGATGATTTATAAGTGTCTTTGTAAACATTTATACAACACGTGTATTTATAGGACAGAGGTGTGTTATGCTCCAGGTATGAAACGTTACATTATGAATTGTTTTTAGGAGAAGAAGCAAAAAGACTCATTCCAGCTTTCATTCTGTCAGTTTCTCCTCTCATCACATAAATACCTGAGCATTGACTGAGACCGTGGCTGCAGCGTGTTTCTCATCATGGCAAAAAATACTGAGAAGCACGCAAACTTTTGTAGGCCCTCAGATCTCATCCAATATAATTTGAGGCCTTGTTGATAACAAAATGATATAAATCGTGTGGTGTGAAGTTGGGGAGAGTAGCAGGGTTGCAGGTCATAGAACCAGTAAACACACTGGAGTAAATAAGTAAGTAAACATCCATATTCAGCCCTCCGTTACACAATTCCTCCAACACAAACAATAGTACCCTTGTTTGTTTGCTCATAGTTGCCATAGTTTATTCCCTTCATTGGATTGGAATACACAGTGGAGTTTTCTTCCTATGATTTTTTTTTAATTTTTAATTTTTTAAATTATTTTCTCTGGATTGGATTGGCGATAAAACACAGACTGGATTATTTTCCACTTTGTATTTATTTATTTCTTGGACTAAATTGAACCGAACACGAGCGATGAACTACGTGAATTATTATTTAATTTTCATTTCATTTATTTATTTATAAAGCACATTTAATAACAACAGAGAGTTGACCGAAGGGCTGTACAAAGTAATAATTAAACAGTGACATTAAGATCAACAACAGGTAAGAAAATTAAAAGTAAATTGGATAAAAGAATTGGTAACTCTCATTTAGGAAAGTAAGCCAAAGAGAAAAAAATATGTTTTAAGATGGAATTTAAAAAGAGTGACAGTTGGGGCCTTTCTAATGTAGAGAGGTAGATTGTTCCACATTTTTGGCGCCACAACCGCAAACACCCGATCCCCTCTGTGAACCATTTTAGACTTGTGTAAGGTAAGGAGTAAATGATCACTTGATCGAAGGGCTCTTGAGGGCGTATAAAGGTGCAAAAGTTCAGACAAATAGTCTGGTGTCTGACCATTTAGCACTTTATAAGTCAAAGGTAAAAAATTAAATTAAATTCCAAAATGCACTGGAAGCCAATGTAGGGAAGCAAGCACTGGAGTAATATGTTGGTGTATCTTTACACAAGTCAATGACTAATGACTAATATTGTCTATGTGTTGATACATGAACTTTAACTTGAGGCCTTGTTGATAACATAATGATATAAATCATGTGGTGTGAAGTTGGGGAGAGTGCCAGAGTTGCAGGTCATAGAACCAGTAAACACACTGGAGACAATAAGTAAACATCCATATTCAGCCCTCTGTTACACAATTTTTCCAAAACGAGCAATTTACACTGTACACTTGTTTGTTTTCTCATAATTACCATCGTTTATTTCTTTCATTGGATTGGAAAACAAAACTGTGATTTTGGGGTTTGTTTAATTTAATGTTTGGTGTGATAATCACTGTAATATGTTTACATCCTTTGTAAAGTTTTCGTGTATTTCAAGGGTAAAGCTTTCATCCGCACAAATCTTATGTGTCAGGAGAGAGACCTGACTGTTACCCCAACTTTGATTACATGAACTGTCACACACTCACCTTGATTGCTGACCAATCAGAAGAAAACTTCCTGATGGCGTGAACCCCAGTCCTCAGAGCTTGTTTCCCAGCTCTGTGGAGTGATCGATCTTCATGATGAGTCTTAAGCTCCCCATGGTGTTATTTTAACTTTGAAATATTTAATTTATGATTTCACTTTATTTTACTTATTTTTACTTATTTTGTTTATATTTCCAATGTTTACATTTTCTAGCTTTCATAATTTAACTGATCATCTAAAACAGAACTATCTCCCACCTGGAATTAATAAAGTATTCAAGATTCAAGAGGTTTATTGTCATGTACACCGCAAAACACAAATGGTTACACAGAGCAATGAAATTCTTACTTTGCAGGTTCCCTTCACACGACCAAAAGAAAGTAATAATAAGTAAAAACAGGGCTTTGTAGATCTTGTAGCTTACATGCCGGTGGAAACAGAATTTAAAGTAAAGTATTTGCAACACTGTCAACTGTCACTGTCAACACTGTATCTATCCACATATGTATATAACCTTCCTTAGATGTGGCTTCATTACCTGATATATAATTTATTTTCTGGCAATAAAACAGATGTTACAGTAAGATAATCTTACAGTCTGTTGTTGGATTGAGTCTTGGTGAAAAGCTCTGGTGTCAGTTTTTTTTTTCTCATCAAGGGAGTCCTGTGCCTCTACATGAGGCTTGGCTACATCCAACTCACATAATGATGGTGAAGTTCACCATGAAAGAATCAACAGAGTTTATATGTTCATACACAAATATGTAGTAACCAAACCAGTTTACAATTAAATGGTTTTATTTTTTCTAACCAAAGATAAATGGAATAAGTTAAAAAACCATAAATATTTCTTTATTCCAGTAATCTGATCAGACATGTCTGCTGGAGAATTACAGAAATTCTCGTGTTGTTCTTTACGTGTGAAAACACTGCAGTGAAACTGATGGGAAATACAAAAAGTTTATTCAGCCTGAAAATAAAATGTTAGACGCAACAGTGTCTATGAATTCTAACATTGAAATGACATCAGGAGCTCACAAAGCTTTTAAATCTGAGTTACATCTAGTGAAGGTCAGTTGATTTGTGTGAAGAGGAAACAATTACAGTGATCTCTGTTAGTTTCTGATGCTTCTTCTTTTTAAACTGCAGACAGGGCAGACAAACTGTATCAGGCCTATTTCATAAGAATAAGAACATTAAACCTAATTATAGCCTTACTAGAATCAGAAGCCTTACTAGACCTTAATCAATGGTCAATGGTAACTTTATTGTCCCTAACGGGAAATTGATTTGCAGTATGTCCATACAAACAAACAAACAAACAAACAAACAAACAAACAAACAAACAAACAAACAAACAAACAAACAAACAAACAAACAACACATCACATACACACACAAAAATAATATAATATAATATAATATAATATAATATAAGCCTGAGAAAACAACCTAGAATTTATCATCAAAAAAGCGCAATGTGCAATGCCAACAACACTTATGGTTTAGTGTTATTAACTATGATAATTGCAGTAGGTACAAAAGGCAATCTATGTCTCTTTGTCTTTACTGCAGGCACTTTATAATGACGACCTGATGGAAGAAGAAAATCATTAAAGAGAGGATGACCTGAGCACAACAGGACAGAAGTTGCCTTCTTAAGCACCTGCCTGTTATAAAAGTCCACAAGCTGGACCTGAGACCTCCCTGAAATCTGACCAGTCACTTTAACCAGGTTGCTAATTCTGGTCTTATTATTCAGGGACATATTACCGTACCAAGCAAAGATACAGAAAGTTAAAACAGATTCAATAAAACTTTTATAAAAAAGAGTCATCATTTCAGATGAAACATTAAAACCTCTCAACCTCCTTAAAAAGTACAGTCTTTGTTGAACCTTTTTCACTGTAGCAGCAAGATGTGACTCAAAGGACATAGTCTGATCAAGAACAACCCCCAAATACTTATGACTGTCCACCAGTTCAATGGCTGCACCATTTACCACTGTTAGTGCAGGATGGGGGGGGGGGGGGGGGGGGGGTGACTTCCTGAAGTCAATAACCATGTCCTTGGTTTTCAAGGTGTTAATCATTAAGAAGGACTGATCACAGCCCAAAACAAACTCATCCACAACAGGCCCATGTGAATCCTCTTCACTGTGTCATCTGCATATTTAATGAAATGCCTGTTGGCCTATGTACTTCGACAGTCATTAGTGTACAAAATATAAAGTAAAGGAGAGAGACAACAACCTTGTGGTGAGCCAGTAGAAGAGTTCAGCTGTTTGGAGAAACAGCCGTTTACTCTCACACACTGAGATCTGTCAGTTAAAAAGTCTAAAATCCAACCAACGAGATTAAAATCGAGTTTAAACTGGTTAAGAAGTTTAGTTTGGATTATATTAAAAGCTGAAGAAAAAGATTTTTTTCCATACCTCTGGAACCTTCTGTTGCTGAAGAGATAAAAGAAAGATGTAATAAAAAAATTTGCATAATTGCTCAGCGCATGTTCTAAGCACCACATATATTATCAGGACCTGGACTCTTATTAGTCTTACTCATTTTGAAAAGATTTCCCACCCTTCTTTCATCAGACAACAAAGCTGGGGGGCTTTGGTGCTCTCTATTAAGAAATCAAGTGTATTCCTTGAATTATAATTATCATTAAATCACAAATAAAATTTATTCAGCTCATTGGCTAACTGAGAATCTGAACTAAAACCAGGGAGACTTATCTTATTACAGTCACTGTAACAGTGACCAGTCATGTGTTTCATGCCTGCCCAGGCCACTCTTAAGTTATTGCTACCCATCTCCGCCTCTATCTTATCCTTGTATTTTATTCCCTCAGCAGATAAAACGGCCTCAAAGACACAGAGAGGAGCTCAATGTCAGGCAGACACACTTGTCTACGAACGGTCATGTTTTTACACCATTTCTGATTTATATACAAACACACCCCTCCTCCTTGAGATTTCTGGGTAGCTCCGGGATCTCTATCCAAACATATGGGAAACCTGAAGCCATTTTGTTCCAGAGAACAATCAGGGTCAGAATCCTTGAGCCAAGTCTCTGTGAATGCCATTAGACATGTATCCCTGTAGTCACGTAAGTGTGTGACATTCAAATGCAGTTCGTCCAATTTACTTCTCAGAGACGGCACATTAGCGCGGATTATTGATGGTAAAGGAATACGACTGTATCGCATTTGCTTCTGCAATCGCTGACGTAAGCCTCCCTTCTTAACCCACTTCCTAGCTTTGACTCTGTTAAAAACAAAAGTGCCCCTGTGGTTACTGGATAATCCAGAGCTGGAAAACACTGGAGGGTGAAAAGAGTCCAGAGACGGGCCTGTCCACCGAAGATCCAGAAGAAACTCCCGTGAGTATGTAATTGTTTGAGAGTATGACTCCAAACAACCATCAGGATTGCTAGTAAAACCATGCGAAATAAAAAACCCATCTTTGTTAAAAGAAGTTCCACAAAGCACAAGCCAATGCTATAGGATTTCCTCAGGCTCAAAAAATAAAAGAATAAAAGAATGAAGTAAAATAAGTTAAAACACTGACACTGACAGACAGAGACAGCCTGCTGGTCGCCGCAAGAGCAGCCCCTTCACCTCTACAGAAGGATAAAGGAATACATAGCCTAATAACAGAATTACACATAAACTGCTAACTGTTTTGGGCTCCTTGTCCTTCACCTGGATGATTTGTTTTGTGGTGATCCATGAATGTCTCTGTGTTAGAGTAAAAATTTGCCTGTTGTTCTTATGTACCCTCATATGTTTAGTCAGTTTCATCTTCATGTTTGTTTTCCTTTTTTGTCCCTGTCAAGTTTGTGTGTCTCTTTCTCTGTGTTTGTTCTCTGTTTTATTTTTGTCTCTTTTTTTTGCCCTTTGTGCATTTAAACCCTTAGTTGACTTCTAGTTTTTTTTTCTAGTGTTTCTTGTGTTTTCTGTGCCTGAGTCGCCAAAATATTACTTGGTTTCTTACCATTTTTTATACAATGCTGATGCCTTACACCCCCCCCCCCCACACACACACACACAAGTAAATAAATAACGGTGTGCAAATGAAGATTTGCTGTGTTCCTCCAACTCTTCCTCCAACTCTTCCAGTAATGAAGCTGTTTCTTATCACAGGAAGAAGATGATCTACAGCTTTTTGAGTTTTGTATTCTCTGTAACAGAGCAGGAAAAAGTCATACTGCGCCACCATCTGGACAGGCAGACTCATTTCAGCTCTAACTGGTAGCTGAGTGTTGATGTTAAAAATGCAGCATTTATGTGAGACTTAATGCTGAAACAGTAAACAGAAATGTGACTATTATTTATTTATCGCAATTAAGAACATGATTGTCCATAATTAACTTGCGATTAATCACAAATTAATTTCAGATTTTTTTTAATCTGGTCTAAATGTGGTGTGTGAACAGTTTATTACCAGCTACCTTAATGAATACAGATTGATTGGACACCTGAACATAACAATCATTTATTAAAAAACAAAAAAACAAAAAAAACAAAACAAAGAATCAACAAAGAAGCTCTTATGTAAAAGCCCTGCTATGAGACCAGCCTGGGTAATAAATCACTATCGGCTGCTATTTGACAGTGACATGTTCAGTCATGTTCATGTTTTTACACCTGACTTAATCCCCTCTGGATCGAGGCTGCTGTCATGGCTTTACTTGCCACATTTAATATTAAGCTACTATGGAGCTAGGAACACAGGGATGTAAATTACATGGGAGATGATCATAAAATTACAGAAATATGCTAAAAATATGAAAATTAAACAATGGTGGATAAGGAGGTGACCTAGTACATCAGCTCAGTTCTTTATGAAAAAATCACTCTCAATTGCTAACATTTAACATACAGCTACTCAAGTTACAAAGGTATTTTTAAAAGTGATCAGAAAAACTTAAAACTTGAGATGCAAAATTCATTTTCAATAAGCTCATGCAACATCACAGTTTCATGCAATCTACACTTTGAAAATGTTTGTGTCATTTTCTCTGGTGTTCAGTCCAAAGTTCCTCTTGTCTTACTAATGTAGAAGAGCATGAGGAAAATAGCCATTAGCAAAACACCAGCCAAGGACGCACGCACAACCAGAAGCCAGGAGCAGTCAGGACAATGTATAGAGACTCCTGCAGTGACACTTCTACTTTGGGTTGCTGTTTGTGGTGTGGAAACAGGTGTGTTTGAATCTGTGAACAATAAACACATACACAAAAGTTATCAATATACAGACAAATACAGTATGATAATTTAAAATACTCTCATACTGTCAAATACTTGGTGGCGCTCTTGGTGGCGCTGTCACTTGGTGTTTGCTCGCTCTGTGGTAGAGTATCACTTCCTGTTCCTGCTCAAACACAGTGGTGTTTCTGAGTAGCTTATTTGCTTAGCAATTTAAATAACAACTTTTAAATACATTCTTCTTTCATAGTATAATCTTCACGTGCTTCATCCGAAGCACACTTTCTGTGTACTCACTACCTAATTTATAGCTAAAGTATTCACTCACTGTCTCTGTACTGTCTTGCTAGCTTAGCTTAGCTCGTAGCCGACTCATTAGCACCATGGCTACTTCACCTGTCCGTCCTGCACTTTCTTGCTCATTGTGTCAGATGTTTAGTTACTCCTCGGCCTCCTTTAGCAGTAATGATATCTGTAACAAATGTAGCATATTTGCAGCTCTGGATTGCTGAATTGGAGACTCGGCTTCGCACCCTTCATTCACCCGTAGCTAGCCAGGACCCTGTAGCTGGTGCAGCCGAAGATACCGCAGGCCCCTCTAGCTGTTCCCCGGCAGACCCCAAGCAGCTGGGGAAAGAGGGCAGCTGGGTGACGGTGAGGAGGAAGCATAGTCTTAAACAGAATCCCAAGGTACACCACCAACCTGTTTATGTGTGTAACCGTTTTTTTCCCACTCGGTGACACACCCGCCGGGGGTCAAACTCTGGTAATTGGCGATTCTGTTCTCAGACATGTGAAGCTAGAGACACCGGCAACCATAGTCAATTGTCTTCCAGGGGCCAGAGCAGGCGACATTGAAGGAAATTTAAAACTGCTGGCTAAGGGTAAACGTAAATTCAGTAAAATCATAATTCACGTCGGCAGTAATGACACCCGGTTACGCCAATCGGAGGTCACTAAAATCAATATTGAATCGGTGTGCAACTTTGCCAAAACAATGTCGGACTATGTAGTTTTCTCTGGTCCCCTCCCCAATCAGACCAGGAGTGACATGTTTAGCCGCATGTTCTCCTTAAATTGCTGGCTGTCTGAGTGGTGTCCCAGAAACGATGTGGGCTTCATAGATAATTGGCAAACCTTCTGGAGGAAACCTGGTCTTGTTAGGAGAGACGGCATCCATCCCGCTTTGGATGGAGCAGCTCTCATTTCTAGAAATATGGACAAATTTATTAAATCCCCCAAAATATGACTATCCAGAGTTGGGACCAGGAAGCAGAGTTGCAGTGTTACACGCCTCTC
This sequence comes from Diplotaxodon limnothrissa, assembly GCF_057381915.1. NCBI lineage: Eukaryota > Metazoa > Chordata > Actinopteri > Cichliformes > Cichlidae > Diplotaxodon > Diplotaxodon limnothrissa. The sequence continues at coordinate 38,331,984 of NC_140598.1, read as the reverse complement.
TGCAGCTTCTCTCCTCCTGCTACCCCCCCAAAAACCCATCTCCACAGCTTCCAAAAAGACAAAAAACAAACTAAAAACCAGCAACAAACAACTTAAACATAAACAATCACAAAGAAAGAACAATACAGTATCCACATCTGAACCAAAGAGTAAAACAGTGAAATGTGGATTATTAAATATTAGGTCTCTCTCCTCCAAGTCTCTGTTAGTACATGACTTAATAATTGATCAACAAATCGATTTACTCTGCCTTACAGAAACCTGGTTGCAGCAGGATGATTATGTTAGTTTAAATGAATCAACACCCCCGAGTCATTCTAACTACCAGAAATCTCGAAGCACAGGCCGAGGGGGCGGTGTGGCAGCAATTTTTCACACCAGCCTATTAATTAATGAAAGACCAAGACAGACTTTTAATTCATTTGAAAGCCTGATGCTTAACATTGTCCACCCCAGCTGTAAAACTCAGAAACCAGTCTTACTTGTTATCATCTATCGTCCACCTGGGCCTTACACAGAGTTTCTGTCTGATTTCTTAGACTTTATATCTAATTTAGTTCTGAGCTCAGATAAAATAATTATTGTGGGTGATTTTAACATCCATGTAGATGCTAAAAATGACAGCCTCAACATGGCATTTAATCTGTTATTAGACTCAATTGGTTTCTCTCAAAATGTAAAAGAACCCACCCACCACTTTAATCACACTCTAGATCTTGTTTTAACATATGGCATCGAACCTGAACATTTAACAGTGTTTCCTGAAAACCCTCTCCTGTCTGATCATTTCCTGATAACATTTACATTTACAATTATTGATTACACAGCGGTGGAGAGTAGACTTTATCAAAGTAGATGTCTTTCTGAAAGCGCTGTAACTAAGTTTAAGAATATAATCCACCCACTGTTATCATCTCCAATGCCCTGTACCAACATAGAGCAGAGCAGCTATCTGAACGCTACCCCAACAGAGGTCGATTATCTTGTTAATAATTTCACCTCCTCACTACGTACGACTCTGGATACTGTAGCTCCTGTGAAAACTAAGGCCTTAAATCAGAAGTACCTGACTCCATGGTATAATTCTCAAACACGTACCCTAAAGCAGATGACTCGTAATCTGGAGAGGAAATGGCGTGTCACAAATCTAGAGGATCATCATTTAGCCTGGAGAAATAGTTTGCTGCTTTATAAGAAAGCCCTCCGCAAAGCCAGAACATCTTACTATTCATCACTGATTGAAGTAAATAAGAACAACCCCAGGTTTCTCTTCAGCACTGTAGCCAGGCTGACAAACAGTCAGAGCTCTTTTGAGCCAACAATCCCTTTAACACTAACTAGTAATGACTTCATGAACTTCTTCACAAATAAAATTTTTATCATTAGAGAAAAAATTACCAGTAATCATCCCACAGATGTAATATTATCTACAGCTACTCTTAGTACCATTGATGTTAAGTTAGACTCTTTTTCTCCAATTGATCTTTCTGAGTTAACTTCAATAATTACTTCCTCCAAAACATCAACGTGTCTTTTAGACCCCATTCCTACAAAACTGCTCAAAGAAGTCCGGCCATTAATTAATTCTTCGATCGTTTGAATATGCCTCAGACCATTTCCTGAGCTTGAGAGAAGGAACAAAAAGGAAATGACACATTTCCTGCATCATTTCCACTCACACTTTCCCCACCCTTCTGTCTACTTTCTGCACTGTGCTATCTAAAACCCACAAAAAACACCACATGCCAAAGCTGACTGTTTTCTTAGAAATTAAGAGGAATATTAATGAATTCATTTATTTATTTGTAAATGAATTCATTAATATTAATTGTAATTTTGATGTGCATTTTGAGATTATTCCAATACAGTATTAAATAAAATACATCTGTTGTCTCCTTCCCAGTGGCTTGAGAGTTGTTTTGGACTTCAGTGAAATTTACCGGTTAATAAAGTAGGAACGACTCACCAGAACCTTTAGAATGTCTAAGAACTCTAAAGAAGCGTACACAAAGCCTTTCTCTAGTTGGAGGAGGAAGGAGTGGGTTTGACTCACTGTCACTAACTCTCACTAACTCACAGCCAGACTTAATTTACAGTGTTGTTATGTTTAACCTGGTTGAGCAGGTTACACATGTATGTTAGGCTAGAGTCCTTGCTGCAGGGCCTGGTTTTGAATCTGCCTTGACTGCTTGTGTGTCATTTCCCCTTACACTCTCCCCAAACTCCTGTCTACTGTCTGCACTCTGCTATCTAAAACACAAAAAATCACCACATGTTCAAAAATCACTGCCAGCTTGATTAATAAAATATCATACGCAAGTGTATTTAGGAAACTGACCCAGAACACAGACACGGGAGAAACGAACTAAAGTTTAACAAAAAGCAAGCCTTTATTGCAGCTGATACAAAATAGGAGAATAATGCAAGATGAAACAAGGGTGAAACTAAACTGAAACCTAAACTGGGACAGAACTAAACTAACTAAACAATGACGATGGACAAGAACATGAAAATGAACAGGAACATGCAACTATGGAACTATGAACTGAACTAAAACAACCATGAACCTGAACAGAAGGAAGAACTCTGAGACTTGCTGTGACTAGACATGAAACCAAACAGAGAACCTGGCAAAGAACAGTAAGACACAGAGGTGGATCACCTAGGGAGACACAGCTGACACAAATGATCATGACACCACAAGGAGAAATAAAACTAAACACACTGAAGATGGAAACATGAGACTCTTCAAAATAAAACACGGAGGGACATGAACTGAGACAGGCAACTCGACACAAGAGACATAGAGAGGGAGACAGACACAGAGGAGAGAGACACAAGGAGAACCTACATAGACGAGGAAATAACACAACAAACAGAAGAAACTCATAAACGAGGAGACTCAATCAACTAAATCCTAACTAATGATAACAACAGAAGAACTTAATAGAATTCCAATTTAACATAAGAAATCAAAAATACAAAATAAACTCAAAATGCTGGGTCACAGACCCAGGACCCATAAGAACCCATGCAGCTAGAGCCATCTATTTGCTGTGTTCCCACTGTGACAAAGTGGAAACTCATTGTGGGCTAGCAGGAGGGACTATGCGCTTACCTGCTGCTCTCTGGCAGGTAGCTCCATGCCCTCCTGGGTTTTAATTGCACCTTAGAACACACATGCATCAACACTACAATGAGCGGGTGGAGGGAGGTTTGGAGTCTTCTCTCACCCCCATTCTCTGCGGCCTGCTGGAGCGGGGGGGCTAGGAGGAGTTGGCCGTCCGACTGCGGTCTGGAGTGTGGGGCCTCCTTGCTCCTGCGGAGTCGGGGCGGTCTGCCTCTCCCCACCGCAGGGAAAAGGGTAACACCACCTGTAGAGTACGCTTGGGGAGTGTGATCGTGTGTACAGCGTCTCTTTATGTCTGTCTCCACGTCGGTTGAGTGTGAAGTGCATATGAGAGCATGAGGGTGGGAATGGATGTTTGTATCTGTGTGTGCCTGTATGTCTGTGTCTATATGTCAGGTTGGGTATCAGACGCCACCTCTCTGGGGACATCTCGGGCCCTCCAAGGTTTGGAGGCCTATCTCCACCCATCACCACTTCCTCTGCCGGTGGCGGACTCCCTCAGGTGTCGGTGCGTTGGTGGTTCTTTGTATCTGGGGATGGGCGTCCGGGTACACACCGGCTCACTCCTTGGCGGCCGCTTATTGGGGCTCGCTTGGGCCACTTTGGGGTGCCCCCGGCCTCTTGGCCTGGGGCTCGGTCACTCAGGCACAGCTGGCTGCCGGCGGAGCTCACGGGCGCGTCACTGCAACTCCCCCTGGCTTCTGCTCCACGGCTGCTGAATGAGCCCTCATCTGGGACTCTCCTCAGCTCTTACTGGGACAGTGGCGCGGCTGCCCCTCTGTGGGTCTTCCTTGGTCTCTTGTGTTCTGGGGGCCTCTGGATGTCTGGAGTTTTGATCTCCTCCATACCTGCTTCATACCCTGGAGGACGGGGCTGTGGCTCCCCACACTCCCTAGCAGATCATTACATGAAGGAACCTTTGGAATGCAAGCATGCTGATCCACACAGGTATGCACACAGGTGTACACACGGGTATTCACAGACGCGCACTACAGCTTTCTTGGCTGCTGCCTCAAAGCACATTGTGCGCTGTCTATCTTGCGTGCTGCACAATATCGTTTATTATTTCGTAACTATTGATATCTACTGCTAGCTAGTTTATTGTGATGGTGCTTTTTTTTTTCTTATTATGTTGCTCTTTGTTGTTTGCTTTCTCCTCTGTTTTTTTTTTCTCCATACAGGTGACCCAGGAGTTTTTTGTTTTTTTCTCTCTTTCCCCCCTTCTCACCGTCTCTTCTCCCCTTTGGTTTTCTTTCTTTCTCTCCCTCTCTTTCTTTCATTCTTTCCCCCTGTCCTATCCCACAGTCATGTCTGTCCCGTTTGTAGGAACTGAAAATAAAATAAATTCATAATTATAATAAAGGTCAATCAAATGGACCAATATGGCAAGGCCATGATGATCCACTTGGTAAAATAAATCCGCTTGACATCTTTCTTGGCCTTAAGACAACAATTCTGATGGCTAAAGATCCAAACGGGACAAAAAAAAAAGACAAAAAAAAAAGTGGAAACTCATTTACCACTTGTCCCTTAACCATATTGATAATTTATTTCTTTGTTATTTTACAGTCAGCCATAATGCTTTAATTTAGACATTGCTGGTGTAACTTTTCACACTATCCCGGGTTTTGTTTGTGGTAGCAGTAGTTACATCCATTACATACATGCATGTGTTTTAAAGCAAACGCTACTAACTACTGATGGTCCGCTTGAAGCTGACGCTCCGGTGCGTGTGTCAAAAAAATCAACACACTGCTTCAGAAGCACTGTGTCGAAGCTTGATTCGTTTGACCATTGTCACGTGATCAGTGACGTCCGAAGCTTCATTTACAGTGTGACTGCTTCGGTGTCTGATTCAATGGTTTATAAGGAAGCGAATCATTCGCGGGATTTGTGGAGTGTTTTGATGGTGACAGATAGCGAACCACTGATCATTCTACTGAGAGATTTGGAGCCAGCGAGGAATAGAGGAGGTTCTGTTGTGCGGGAGTATTTTGAGTAGATTTTGGTCAATCGGGTGGGTTTTCCAGCTTTGTGTTCTTGTTGTTTGCTTTTGTTTTGTGCGTGTTTATTTTATTTGACAACGGGAAAAAATCAAAATGTCAAAAATCTGTTTTTCATAATATAAATATCATCAAATAACTTTAGAAAAATTTCCACTTGATTCTTTACATGTAATGTTGTAAAAATATATATTTTATTGTTTAATTAATCTGAAAATGTTAGTCTGCCAAATGTGCAGCAATTTAATGTATTTATTCTCTTTAGCTGATAGTTTGTGGGGCCCAGGTAGACTGTATAATTGCATCTCTACCAGTTTCTCTGCACTCCAGCCTCCTCTGTGCCATGTGAGGGGATTTTCCTTAATGCAGAAGAAATTATCTCCACGAAAAGGAACAGTTTCGGCCATCGCACAGTGGAACGAATTTTCTTCTTAAATAAAAATGGAAAAGGGCTACCTTACATGCATCATGTTTTTAATTTGCAAGTTCATAAGCATTTTCCCTTTCACAATCAATTCTACCCCCAGGTCAGAAATATGTATAGGAAAGTTTCCCTAATATAATATTATTGATAAATACACCCATCTTGCGATTAATTTCATAAGTGCATGGAGGCAAGACCTCACAGCAGAAGCATACTCCATAATGTGTTGTACATTATTATATGTATATATTATATGTAACGTGGTATTTTTCAATTATTGTATTTACCAACATCAAGAAGTGAAAAGCAAAGAAAGACCACACCATGGTGGATGTTTAAACAAGGAAAATTTGCTGGTCATAATTATTTATTAAACAAATAAACCACATTTTTTAACCCCCCAAAATACACGTTCAAAGCAACACAACGGCGGCCCAATATCATACAGAACTCCACTCTGTAGAGTGAGCAGTCATAATGAAGCAGTTGGTTTTATTTTGTGGATTCAAGCTGCTCTTCATATTTCTGGCCACCAAATGTCACCAGAGAGGACTGTGTTAAAAAGCTTCGAGTAATGAACCGTTTTTCAATACAAGCTTCAGTGCTTCAGAAAGCTTCATTTGGCCATCACTACTACTAACCATAAGGTCATTTGAATTTTCTTCTGTTCACAGGCAAATGTCTGGTAAATTGTGTTTCTTCACGTTGCTTTGGTTATACTTACCATGGTGTCCATGTTGTTTATTCAGGTCCTATATTTAAGACAGGTATATGAGAAGGGCCGCCCAGTACTTCCTGTTTATATAGGGTCATGAGGTCAATGATTGCATCATTGGGTGTAACCAAATGGAGGGTTTTTCATTTTGTATAGTATTGTTTATTTTCTTTAAAGTAGCCTTTTGAGTTATATTGTATGTGTTTTACTTTACAAACCATTTAGCTGAGTAAGTGAGTTTGTCCATTTCATGCATAATCTTATTCCTGTTCTTTGTTTAGAATTGTATTGTTTGGTCTGACCTATTTGTTTCAATGGTAGAGTCTTCAATCAACCTATTTGTTTCAATGGTAGAGTCTTCAATCATCTGCTAATGTTATTTACTTATCACCTTACTTGCTGCTTAAGTTATGCTACACTACACCCACCCCCAGTTTAAATCTGAGATAGAGTATATAGATGTATGATGGTTCCAACAAAACAGAATAAATGTGTGGGAAGACCCAAGAAGGTAGGTGTGGTAGTTTGAAATCTAGTAATGCTGGAACCTTATGCAGGAAAAGCAGGAGCAGCATTTACAGGCTATTTAGCACCAAGAATTTCTATTAAACCAGTAAAAATATTTCCACTATGATCTAACAACAAACTAAAGTGATTTCCTTGTCTCCTTTTCAGGCTGTGGTTGAGCGTCATAGCTGAATACACGGAGTAACCTGTAACGTTTAAACATATGCATTTTAAAGCTTAAGAGATCTAATGTGGAGCTTTAAAATTAGAAATGAACAACAGTAGGTGTGTGGAGACGCCACCAAGCAGCTCGACCTTCAGCCACAATACACTGTGAGACAAACTGCACAGAAACAGTTTGTGTTTGGTTACGGAGACCCGCAGTTGTTCCGATGTTGTCGCAAAAAGAAAAAAGAAGTTCCACTTTTAGGCCCTGACTTTACCACACATCATCTCTTTTTATATGGCATCCGCTAGTGATTAATACAGGAACAGGATTTCCTTTTTATGTGTTTCTGTTTAAGCTAAAATCGGTTTAGTGTGACACGAAAAAGGTCCCCTCGAATGTTTTAAAGCAAAAGTAATGAGTCTGTTTTGTTATGTAAATGTAAGAAGTAGAAATAATAGATATATATTCTTTTTAAATGTAGAGAGTGAAAGTAAAAAATTACTCATTAAAAAACTACTCAATAAGAGTAGACATACCTCAATTGAAAATTGTACTTAAGCACAGTCACAAAGTATTTGTACTTCCACCTCTGTAAACATCTGCGCACACAGTAATGAGGCCATGGCAGATACTGAGGAAATACAGAAGAAAAATCTTACAAAGAATATATTTTTAATTTTAGCGCATGCATGTGTGCATGTCTGTATCTGCTCTCACAGTGCATCCTGCAGGCCGATGGTGACCCTCACCTGTAAGCAAAGACATGTCATTGATCAACAGTTCAACTCAAACTGTGAGCATTTATCTTCTATTTAAACTCTTTTGTTCCAGCAGTCAGGGCAGGCTCGACCTGACTGCCAGGAATGCAACTCACACCTCACTGACGGCTGAAAAACTACAAACCAACCGAAAAATGTAATTAGCTACAATCACTGCAATGGAAACAAAGAAAACTCTGCACTGTAGTTTGCTCAAAACATATGTCATGTTTTAAAATGTACACGGGTGAAGAAATGTTCTATTTTTGTCACAAGGTGGCACCATGTTACAATTCTGAAATTATTTCTTCCATTGTTGACTCATTAGACTTTGGCTGTATCCCAATTCAGGGTCTGCACCCTTGAAGGCAGGGGGTTGAAAATGATGTGCCGAGGTAATAATAAAATGCAAAGATTGGTGACAGTGTTTATAAGGCAGCAGATAAAAAAAATTAAAAAAAACTGTGGGAAATAAACTAGGCTCTGCCAGTGAATCAGTCTTTGCGTCTCTTCCATCTCCTCATCTCATCTATCACTCTCCTGTCCGTCTGTCCGAAAAAGGCACAATTTGCTGTTGCGTTAATTTAGTATTTAACTATCCACACTTGAAAACTCTTGCACCTGACCCATAATAAAGCAATGATAAAAATACGTTATTAAAATAAAACATTACAATTGTGTTTATTATTGTTTTTATACTTGAATACCTCTGCAATGCAACAACTGGTATGTGTGTTATTGTTGCCTGTGGTCTTTTTAATCCAGCTGGTGAGGGATCCGCTGCCTTTAGCAGCCTCACACAGCTCCTTTTGTCACTGTATCCTCTTCTTGTCCTTACAGACCAGCACTACTTGTGCAGTTAATAAAAGGACAGGTAATGTTTTGTCACACTGTTAAGAAAGCTAATTGACAGGTGTGCAAATATGCATTGTGGCATAAAGAAGGTGATGGAGTGCAATGGCGTAGTTCACTTTAGTCCAGCTCAGTATGTAAGGGTCTGATAACGGGAAGGGATGTTTCTTCAGACAGTGAGGCTGAATCTGAATATATATAATATAATTTGGGAAAATTTTTAATAACAGTCAGTCTATGACTTAAGCAGCGTGGTTTTCAAAAGCAGGCCTCACAGCTGCTGATAATCACACCTAAACATCATGAAAATAGCGATGCAACAAAAAATGGTTCTTTGTGCCAAGATAATTGCATCTCATACACAACAAAAACTACACCATCACAATAAGAACAACAATGAATTCCCTCTCCAATATGCATGCAGTAATAAATAGCTTGACCACAGCACTTTTTGTGTTGCAGACTTTATTTTATCTGAAAATTCCACGACAAAGGATTGTGCAAGTTACCTCAGTTTCTAAATCAGATGGACTTCTAGGCTTGACAAACATCAGGATGACGTTGACAACTCCATTAGCCAGAGTTCGCATGAAGGCAGGACCCAAAAGCAGACTGAATAAACTGAATGAAACTATACACACACAATACTGTATTTATCACAGAAGTGATAGGGCAGAATCCAGAGAAATGGGAAAATCCAGAGACCCTGAGAGTATGAGGAAGAAAAGCCCATAAAAACAAAAAATCACGAGCGGCCCACTGGGCAAATGCCCGATGGCCAGCTCAGCCCTGCATCACAATATGAACCACATCAAATTACAACGAAAAAAATATTTTAACTGCTGGAAGCAAATATTAATCTTTTTTATACATAAACCATTTCGGTAACACTTACACACACTCGGCTACTAAATGAATGTGTTGTCACACCATAACTATTTCGTTGTTGTGAAAGTGTTGCCAGCATTAACTAATCTAACGGTCATCTACCAATCTAATTCAAGGGTCATGTCTGTGTTCTCCCACAGAAAATGATCCTACACGAACAACATGCTGCTTCAGACACTGATCCTCCCGGTGGAAGTGCACCTTCTTTTTCCTCCTTTTTAAGATTTTTAATGTTAATTTAAATTCAAAATCAACGGCTAAAAAAATATATGAACACCAGATAATTAAAAAAGTGAATGGTTCAGTCTCACGTGTGCAGTAGTGAGACATTGAACTTAACTAAAACTGTGCAGAGCCAAAGCGATTTGCTTAGTTGGAAATACATTTACTGCTCATTTAGAACAAATGACTGTCTCAGCAAACGAGGACACAATCACACAGCCCACTGTCTTTGTTAGATGCGCGCCTGTTTCAGCACAGTTCACAAACTCCCTCCAACACAACGTCCGGCCCACTGTGCGGCTCCACCAATGAGATCCGAGGGCCCGCGCAGTGGTATTAGCATACAGCCTATATAAAAAGCGCTGCTCTCAGCCACGGAGCTCATTCGTTGCTGTAGAGTATCGAGGAGAGAAAATGCCTGAACCTGCGAAGTCGGCGCCCAAGAAGGGCTCCAAGAAAGCCGTGACCAAGACCGCCGGCAAGGGCGGCAAGAAGAAGAGAAAGACCAGGAAGGAGAGCTACGCCATCTACGTGTACAAGGTGCTGAAGCAGGTCCACCCCGACACCGGGATCTCCTCAAAGGCCATGAGCATCATGAACTCGTTTGTCAACGACATCTTCGAGCGCATCGCAGCCGAGGCATCTCGCCTGGCCCATTACAACAAACGCTCCACCATCACCTCCAGGGAGATCCAGACCGCAGTGCGCCTGCTCCTCCCCGGTGAGCTGGCCAAGCACGCAGTGTCTGAGGGCACCAAGGCTGTGACAAAGTACACGAGCTCCAAATAAACTGGCATCAGACGCCAACACAACGGCTCTTTTCAGAGCCACACACTTTAAACTGACGAGCATAATTCCCTGTCACACTCGCTAGTTAATATGTCGCCAAATGCTTGAATCGCGGATATGGACCTTTGTGTCACTGGGTGGTATTAATCTATTGCATTGACCGTGACGACTAAAATGTTTTGCAGTTTTCAGATTGTGGAAAGACAAACTAGCTACAAACAGAATTAATGCGACTTTGTATTTGACACTTGTGTTACAGTTCCAAGCACACTTTCTCTATTGTTCCTGATATGCAAAATTGAGTAATGACAGTGGCAGAGAAAAGGACATTAAAGAAACTGATGGACAATGCCATGCCAGGCATCCTCTGCACCCGGCCATAAACAACCAGGAGAGTCTGTTCAGTGACAGGTTGCTTCTCCCCAAGACAAGAACCAACAGACTTAAACTCCTTTGTCCCACACGCCATCAAACTGTTTAACTCCTCTCTGGTGGCGAGAGGGAGGGGAAACAGGAGGACAAAGGAGGGGGGAACAACTAAGCTGTAGTGCCTCTTCACCTCACTGTACAATACCTTGTGCAATACTTTTTGTAAATAGTCAACAGTGCAATAGACTCAATACTTGAAATGTGCAATTAACTTGTATTTTTATTTTTTATTCCTATTTATTCTATTTATCCCCTTTGTATATTTTATGTGTGTGTGTGTGTGTGTGTGTGAGACAATTCTGTAACTGTAACTTCGGTCGTTGCTGTGCTTTTTTTGGAAATCGAATTTCCCAGAGGAACCCACCCGAGAGATTAATAAAGTTCTATCTTATCTTAATTGCACTGAAATGCTGTGGCACAGAAAACTTGTTAACATTGATGTTGCAGCTTTCTATTGCACGGTCTATCGTTTTAATCGTCTGTATTTGTTTTGTTGCAGTTTCTCCATACGTGCAATTTTTGTGGTCCTGTTTCAGTTACATGCAGCATCATGCTCTCGCTTCACTGTGTACTGCACGTGGTGGAAATGACAAACCCACCTGACTTGATGATGTGCACTTTAACTTTATAAACACACAACTAGACTATGATACATAAAGGGTGGTTTGGACTATTGGAACGCCAAAATTGGCTAATTTGGTGCCAAAATGTATACTAAAAAAGGCATGAATTAGTATCGTTACTTAATACACTTTTTGTGGTGTGTGGGGTTTTGTTGGATGGATGGATGACATCTTTAGCATTTGCCTGTACTTCCTATGCCACAGGCAGGCTCTGCTGTGTCCTTCAAGCTTTCCTAGATATGACCGAAGAGGAATTTCCATCAAAGCAATCTTCAATCTAACTGCTGTTAAGCATGTTACTTGTCTTGGACAGAAAATTGTGGTTACACATTTTTCAGTAGGTGGAAGAATCACAGAATCCTCCAGAAAGAAGAGCAGAGATATACTGGGCATAAGTAAAGACACTAGATTAAACTGAGGTCGCTATCCAGGACATGAGATGAGCTTTATTAGTCCCACAGCTGAGAAATTCACCAACATGGGCAGAGCAGGATAAAATAAACAATTACAACAATATTACTATGAATAAAATGATTAAATATGTTTGACTAGTAGAGTCAACAAGTCAAGGTTTAACAGGGAGATAAGATGGATGTTTTTAGCAGGTATTGAGTATTACACATTGAGATACGCAGTGATCAGTTTGTGGATGCGTGTAGTCACGTGTTCATTCACTGCTGTTGTTTATTGTAGAGTCAGTAACTGTAGAAGGAAACTGAGTCAATGCAGACTAAGAGATCAGAGCCAAAGTGTGGAAGCGAGCTGCTGTAAGGTCACTAATGAAGCTTCTGATGTACAACAATGTGAGTGAAACTGTGCTTTGGTTAGAAGCGAGCAGCTGTCACACAAGTCCCGCTGCTCCGTGGGCCTCCAGCAGCATCGGTGTGTTTGCTGGGAGCTCGCAGCGTCACTTTGTCCCAAAGCTGCGCTCACCAGATGCTGCTTTTAACTCTGAGTGTGTGAACAAACATGTGTATCAGCTGGAAAAGGCTTTTTACGGAGCTCTGCTGCGGCTCCACCGGTTTTAGCAGAGAGAAGAGTCCAAGAAGCCGCCGAGCAGCGCTGAGCTCCGCACCGAGTCACTGAGCTTTGGGAGCTCCACGAACCGAGAGCAGAGAGCACGAGAGTCCGACACGAGGCCTGTACGAGGAGACACAAGCCCGCTGTGGACGGCTCCACTGTCGACCTGCAGTGCTGCTCACACACTCACTTTAAGCTCTTTGATCCCGAGACACGAAACACAAAATGAAGCATTGCGAGGCACGCGCGAGAGCTGCGCGCGCTGCCTTCACTCTCAACGGTTCTCATGATGCGTTTAAGTGCAGCGTGGCGCTTCCGACTTGCCATCACTGTACCGTGAATCTCGATCAGACGCGAAAGAGGAAAATGTCCGAGGAAGCTCCCGCACCTGCTGTCGTCCCGGCCAAGGCGGCCAAGAAGAAGAAGATGACGGCTTCTAAGCCCAAGAAGGTCGGCCCCAGCGTGGGCGAGCTGATTGTGAAAACCGTGGCCGCTTCCAAGGAGCGCAGCGGCGTGTCCGCAGCCGCGCTCAAGAAGGCTCTGGCTGCCGGAGGCTACGATGTGGACAAGAACAAGGCCCGCGTCAAGACCGCCATCAAGAGCCTGGTAGCGAAGGGCACTCTGGTGCAGACCAAGGGCACCGGGGCCTCCGGATCCTTCAAGATGAACAAGAAGGTTACTGAGAGCAAAGCTAAGAAGCCCGCGAAGAAAGCCGCTCCTAAAGCCAAGAAGCCCGCCGCGGCCAAAGCCAAGAAACCGGCAGCAGCAGCTGCCAAGAAGTCACCCAAGAAGGCAGCAGCAGCAGCTAAGAAGCCCGCAGCCGCTAAGAAGTCGCCCAAGAAGGCCAAGAAGCCCGCAGTGGCGGCCAAGAAAGCGCCCAAAAGCCCCAAGAAGGTGGCAAAGAGCCCCAAGAAGGTGCTCAAGAAGGCTCCCGCACCAAAGAAATCCCCCGCCAAGAAGGCCGCCAAGCCCAAAGTCAAGAAGGCGGCCACAGCAGCCAAGAAGAAGTGAGCTGACACCGCTCTCACACTCAACAACGGCTCTTCTCAGAGCCACCACAGCAACACACAAGAGCTCCTTCCTCTCACTCACCACTCTGTCATTCACAATAACGTCCATGTTATTAAAACACTTTTTTCCCCCTCATTTGTCCTCATTACAATTACAACTTGGATTACTATCATGGTGCACATTAGTGCTGTCTAAGCAAGTCTACAACTACAAGAATACAAATATTAACAACTCAACATTTACAATCACACCTTCATAGTACAGACACTTGCCATTTTTCTATGAGACACTATCATGCAAGAAATACACCTTTAAAAGTTTCACCTACATTTTTAGAGTATTTTATTAAAAAAACATCAATTGTGACTGAAAATATTACATTTATAGATGCATGTTATTATATATATAGATATATCTATATATATATATATATATATATATATATATATATAGATAGATAGATATATCTATCTCTATCTATCTATATCTATATCTATATATATCTATATATATCTATATATATATATATATGAGATATGTGTCACTTCTACTTTTGTTTTTTGAAAGCCTACACTGGCTGTTGTACTGTATATTTTAATGATAACTAATAATATAATATTATCCAGGCAAAATGCTCTAATCTACAACCTTACCTCGCTAAATCTAGGCCAGTTGAACTGACATTCGGTCATTTCAAGGACACATAATTCCAAGCTGAACTCATACAGCTATTTATTTTACCATGTATTAATTTCATTACTCATTTTATAACCATTTTGATTCATGTACATTTGAACTAATGGAATTCTGTAGCATTAAGGGTGCAGGAAAATCCGTTATTTTAAAATATAGCCTTGAGGTTTACTTCTTGACCTCACCCATTCTTTGGATATCCCAGCTGAAGAAGAGTCCGGGGCTGCCCTGTGTCCCCCTCCACAGCAGTTTTCCACTAATTCTATTGTTCAGTCTGGGGGGGCTGTCCTCTAACCAGACTAGTAACTGTGGCTTCTTGTTCTTGGCTGAGGCAGATTTCACTCACTTTATAACAGGCAGACCCCCACTGTCAATGCATTTTTCATACTATACAGTTACACACCAAAGTTTATCGCTGAACCAACTGATTTGGCACGTCAGAGGTCAGCAACTTAATGTCATTCTTGGGAGCTTTAAGGTCGCATGAAATGCTTTGAGAACACAAATCCACTATTGTCCTTAAAACAGGGGTTGACAAAGACATTCTAACAAAAGCCACACTTAGGAATCATTTCCTGTTCTTCTGATCACCAGCTGCCCCCTATTATCCAAGCAAACTCTATTGTAATAGTTTTATTCTACTCACAATAGACACAAAACCCTAAGCGTAGATGTAAATGACTTGACAAAATGTCCCAAATTCAGCAGCAGTGCTGAACACGTCGCAAACAGCTGCACATTTTCCTCCCTCTGTAGCAAAGAAGTCCACCTGTCCCTCTCCACCTCACGTTGTTATATTTTCCTATTGTGTTTAACAAGGTTTGAACTGCGTGTTGTCTGTTTCCATGAGCTTAGAAACTGTTTTAATTATAAAGCGAACCATGATGAGTGTCCACAGTCAGTTATGAAGCTAATAATTAGTGACATCCAATTTACTCTTTGTAGCTCTCTTCACGACAACACAGACACAGATCGGTTCTTTGAAACGGGCGTTTATTACTTGGGCCTTCTCTCCTCAGCTTCACCATCACCAGTACGCCGATACGCCGTGAGAACTGGTCACGAGCGAACAGTACAAACCAATTAGCAACTTTACAGTACACATATTAAGTCCAAACACAAATAAAAAAAAACATTTCTCAAATGACAAATACCTCGTTGGCTGCTTGTCCAGAAAAGAGGTCCTTAAGTCCTTGTATTGCCCTTTCTTTTAGTAAACCTTTAGCTTAAATCGCTTCATGAGAGACATCTGCTCCCTCGCAGTCCATGAAAGGTCTCGTGTGCTCTCGTTAAGGGTATTCTCACGAGACACTAGCTCTCACCTTACACATGTACATTTCAAATAAAGACATTTCAACGCAAACTATATATATTCATGAAATTATGTAACTTATTATAAATCAGTCATCTACATCATGAAATCCACACAGAACATTTTAACAGCATTTACACTCTTAATTAGTAAGATGAGCAATGAGGTGAATATGACCCCACACCACAGGAGGCAGAGCTTTTTGCTTTAGCTTTATATCAAGACCTAAAGTAAGTTTCATTGACAAAAAACACACAGAGCTTTGGAGTTAATGAAAGTAGTTTTTATTTGAAGGTGGATTTCAGTCCCCGATTCTGTAAGATGACATGAATAAATGTACATTTCAAAGTAAATCAAGATGCATAATCTACATTTCCCAATACACAACTTGTTACAGACAGAGTAAGAGCAAGAAGGATGTTTGCTCAGAGAGAAGTGTGTGGCTCTTAAAAGAGCCTTTGTTGTTGGTGAAGCCGAGCGCTTTGCGTTTACTTGGCCTTGGCGGGCTTCTCGGTCTTCTTGGGCAGCAGCACAGCCTGGATGTTGGGCAGCACACCACCCTGAGCGATGGTGACTCCCCCCAGGAGCTTGTTGAGCTCCTCGTCGTTGCGCACAGCCAGCTGCAGGTGACGTGGGATGATACGAGTCTTCTTGTTGTCGCGGGCTGCGTTGCCAGCCAGCTCCAGGATCTCAGCGGTCAGGTACTCGAGCACAGCTGCCAGGTAAACGGGGGCGCCGGCTCCTACACGCTCGGCATAGTTGCCTTTGCGCAGCAGTCTGTGGACACGACCCACGGGGAACTGAAGCCCGGCACGGGATGAGCGGGTCTTGGCCTTAGCTCTGGCTTTGCCTCCGGTCTTTCCACGCCCACTCATTTTGACAGGTTCTTTTCTTCGTAGTATCGAGACTGAGAGAAAATGTGGTCCGATCAGCTCAAAGCCTCGCTTATATTTCCGCAGAGCGCGCGCAGCTTCGTCACGCACCAATCGCAGAGAGGCTTGCGGCAGCGCGCAACATCAATGCACTTTTCTCCAATGAGCAGCACACACCGAGGCGGGGCGATGCTCCACGTGGAGCCCGTCACCAATCACGAGCCGGAGCGGCACCGCGTCACAGCCAGTCACACACTTTAAGAGCAGCGACTCTCCTCTGTTCGCTACATTTTCTGCTCGTATCACAAGAAAAGAAAAGTGAGGAAGAATGGCACGAACCAAGCAGACTGCTCGCAAGTCTACTGGCGGCAAAGCCCCCAGGAAGCAGCTGGCTACCAAGGCCGCTCGTAAGAGCGCCCCGGCCACCGGAGGCGTCAAGAAGCCTCACCGTTATAGGCCTGGTACCGTGGCTCTGCGCGAGATCCGCCGTTACCAGAAATCCACCGAGCTGCTGATCCGCAAGTTGCCCTTCCAGCGTCTGGTCCGCGAGATCGCTCAGGACTTCAAGACCGACCTGCGCTTCCAGAGCTCTGCTGTCATGGCTCTGCAGGAGGCCAGCGAGGCTTATCTGGTCGGACTCTTCGAGGACACCAACCTGTGCGCCATCCACGCCAAAAGGGTCACCATCATGCCCAAAGACATCCAGCTGGCTCGCCGCATCCGCGGAGAGAGAGCTTAAGCTGCACGCTCTCCTACCAACAACGGCTCTTTTCAGAGCCACCTCACTCACACCAAGAGCTCGCTCCTTTATTCTTTTTATTAGTATTCTTTTTATAAAACAAGTTTTATGCTCACTTGAATCTTAATGCTGTTTCTATACCAGAAATTACAGTTGGCATCAACGTGGAATTCACTGACTTTATTTTCACAATTGCCTCACTATGGCCAATGTCATTGGCTGGGCCTTTCACGGACCTGTTTACGTCTTCATGCATTCTCAGTCATCCAGGAAAGTAAATCTCCAAAAAGTTGATTCTGTTCATAGATGTAAAACAAATATGCCAGCAGTTTATCTCACTTAACGAGAGGAGCAGGCATGTGTGTGGCCCCTTCACATAGTGGACATTGAGTTGTTGTGTGGGCAACAGTAGTCCATGTCTGTTGCTGTAACAGTAGTTCATGTCGAGAATAAAACATCCCAGCTCACTAACTTGATCGGGGCAATAGTGCCTAAAATGTTGCATCATTTTGCCGAGAGATCTTTTACTTTGTGGTCATCTTAGATGGACAAAAACCACCAGGTCATTCAGTGTTCCCTTAGTGCTAATGCATATAAGAGATGTTGGTGTACTGTAACTGAAGTAATGTTAAGTCCTTAAAGTCATATTCTTTTATTATCATGACTGTATTTGAAGCTTCCTTTTTTTTGGTATGATACCTGATTGATATGGAATATGGCTGAAGTAAACAAAAGCCTAAAATACTTACTCAGTCATTTGTTTAATGGTAATTTAACATTAAGTAATTCACATATAAAACTATGAATTGTAATTTTAAATGGTTTAAAAGCATGAAGAATAGCATATGTAGGCAAGTATATTTCTCCTCTTTTTAAAAAAAATAAATAAATAAATAATAATAATCAAGAAACAAAGACAAAAGCAGGGCAGGGTTTGGAGGTTGAATCATCCATCCCCACCAATGCCAAAACCAAATCTAAGCCCTTGTCAGGATCATCCCCCACCACCTGCAGCTGGCCGTCCACAACGACGAAGAGCTGAACAAGCTGCTGGGCCGACAACATCCAGGCCAAGAAGAATGAGAAAGCTGAATAAAATCCAGCCACTTTCCTCAACCAACTAACAGCTCTTGTAAGAGCCACTCACCTCTGAGAGTACACTTGGTTAAAGTAATGAAACTAAATCTTTAATCCATAGGTGTCAAACTCATGTTCACACTAGAACTGAAGTGGGACAGCCCTGTTAGTCTATCAGTATGTGCAACACATTTAGTTGTTTTAGTACATGAATAAAAATCTGAAATCTGTGAAGTTATTACCCAGACTTTTCTTTTTAAAAACTTGCTTTGAAACCAGAGATCTGTGTCGTAAGTGCATAAGATAAGATGACCTTGATTAGTCCCACAGGTGGGAAATTTGTTTCGTTACAGCAAAAGTGCAAAGTTATGTAGCAGAAATTAGAAAACACTGGTATGCAATAGAATACAAATGCTATATACAACTGAGTAAGAAAATAGAAAAGTACAACTTTGTCAGAAAAAAAGAATTGCACATATAGCAGTCTTATTGCACTTGTGTGGATGTGTGTGTTTGATCAGCTGCAAGTCTTTGTTGTAGAGTCTGACAGCAGTGGGGAGGAAAGACCTGAGTAATCTCTCTGTCCCACATCGTGGGTGCTGCAGCCTGCCACTAAAGGAGCTGCTCAGTGCTGTCAGAGTTTATGCTGTCAGAAGCATAAACATTGTCTCATTGTTTGTTCCTTAAAGTACTTGCATTAAAACTTAAAAACAAGACAGCTGAACAGATTAAAGAGGTTCAGACTTATAATTGTAAATCACTACAAACTCTCATTTAGGTCTAAGATTCATTTAGACCGAAAGCGAACCACAGCTGTGAGCTACATGCAAACACTAGTGGTGTGGTGTATTTTCTGTAATTCTGATCCACTCCTTCAAAGGAGCTTTTTTTAAATTATTATTATTATTTATACCTGGACGCACGTCAATGTAGACAACCTGGCAAAACTTCTTGTTTGCGATGTGGGTCGTTTCATCACAGATCATTTACAGTTGCCTTTGATACTTTGTTTGCAGTTTAAACAGACGTTGCATTTCAAGTGCATAAAATCTGCGTACTAAAACATATGTTAGACAATGTTGCTTGTATGAAGGTTATGTCAGGATTGTGAGAGTGAGATCACATCAAAACTGTTATATTGATGTGATTGGTGAAGATGATATTTCAGGCACACATCAGGAAGAGGTTTAAGAAGCTTCATTGGGTTTCAGCCACTCATGTCCACCTTTTACTAGATCAAAGGTGGGTTAGTTACCTAAAAAAAAAAAAAAAAAAAAATTTAAAAAAAAAAAAAGAATCTACTAAGCAAGCACTTCTGTTTCAAGCAGATTTATGGCAGGAAGACATTTACAAATAAACTGATGAATAAGTGAAATTATTTTTCTTTTGTTTGGTCTATGACTGTTCAGTGAGTATTAATAAACAGTGGTATTGAATAGGCCTGTAACCTGTGAAGTTCAGTTTGTGGTCATGACAGTTATTGTAACGTTGTGGAGAAAAGCACGCATTACAGCTGAATCTTATAGCAAAACGGAGAGTCAATATAATCTTGTAGCGTCCCTCGACAGAAGATCAGCGTTCCGGTTACCGGTGTTTATTCAGAATAGTAACACGGGCTAATGTGGGCCGTAGCCAACGCCAACACAACGGGGGGGAAAGTGCGCTCTACAGCAACAGCACAACCCCCAACACTCTTCTGTCTTCCGCCACACACAAACCACTCAAATCCCCGCCCCCGAACACTGTCAGCCAACCACACCTGCTCTCCTCCAGACTTTGTCATTGGTAGCTGATGTGATTGACAGGCTAACCGGCCTCTCGACTACTGCACATTCAAGGACACTCGGTAAATCACCATGCTGCGGATGTGGTCCAACTATGCCGTAAGTAATTGGCAATTCTGAACACAATACACTGATAACACAACAGTCAACTGACTTGTAACCTAGTCCGTTACAATATGTAGGCAATGTCAGTCGGTCATAAGGGAACAAAACTCTCAAAGTGAAAGTGGGTGGCTCTTAAAAGAGCCGTTTGATGGATTAGGGCGAATGAGTTTAACCGCCAAAGCCGTACAGAGTGCGGCCCTGCCTCTTCAGAGCGTACACCACATCCATGGCGGTCACAGTCTTCCTCTTGGCGTGCTCAGTGTAGGTGACGGCATCACGGATGACGTTCTCCAGGAACACCTTGAGCACACCACGAGTCTCCTCGTAGATCAGGCCGGAGATACGCTTCACTCCGCCACGGCGAGCCAGACGACGGATAGCGGGTTTGGTGATACCCTGGATGTTATCACGGAGAACTTTACGGTGACGCTTGGCGCCTCCCTTGCCGAGTCCTTTGCCACCCTTGCCCCGTCCACTCATGGTTACAGTTTCTTCTTTGAACAAGCAAAGTCGAATGAAGTTCAATCCCACGGAGCCGTCTTATTATGTGTGCTCAGCGGACGTAAAGGAAAATAGCCGGGCGGCTCGGAGCTCAGTGGCTCCACCCTCTCTTCTATTCTCTATGTGGAAATCGTGTCTTTTTTTTAATGACAAATTAAGTCTAACCAAAGGGAGGCTCTCACCAAATTGCACCCACAATGCCCGAGTCGAGTTCATATTTTTATTTCACATAATTAATCAATTGAAACTAAAACCAAGTGTCCACATTAGTAACAAAAACCAGACACCCTCTTAACGTTTTACCCAGAGTCTAGTGTGACCTCTGTGTAGTGTCTTCTCTGGTCTGCATTCACAACAAAAAGGCAATGGTTAGAATGCTCTCTTTTTAATGTCGTGGGCAATCAGCACAAAATATCGCAGGAATCCTCCATTATTCTCAGGATTACATTTCCACTCGCAGTGTGATCGTATAGTGGTAAATTTATACAACCAAAATAGAAAAACTTCAACACCATTAACATTGCATGTTAAATTTCCCAAATGAAAGGAATATAGAAATATATTTTAAAGCTGTACATGAAACAATGTAAATTCTCTAAACAGTGTGGCACAGTCACATACCTGCATTCACAACAAAAAGGCAATGGTTAGAATGCTCTCTTTTTTATGTCGTGGGCAATCAGCACAAAATCTAAACGGGAAAGCAACAACAGGGTTAGCTAACTATGCTCCCATTTTGTTTCCTCTCCTCCCAATAAATAAATCTCACATAAACGTGCACTCAGTTCAACATAAAGACTGGAGAAATGACCCGCAACAAATGATGTATACACAACAAAATTAATCGGGTCTGTATTACTTTAACAGCCTGCGATATGATTTTTCCTCCACACGACATTTGCGCATCCCTTACCTCGCAGGAATCCTCCATTATTCTGAGGATTACCCAGAATCCTCTGCCCTTTGTGAATATTGCAGGGTGACTTTTTCAACAGTAGGTGGCGCCAATGTCCCATTTAGTGGGATTTAACTTCAAATCTATTTAACTATGTTACACTAGCATAACTTTTCAAGCTAAATTAAAATGTATTATTAATATTAAACATGAAACTAAAGGCTAAAAGTACAAAAACAAATCCCGTTTATTTATTGTATTTGTAAGCCTGTCCTTTACAGTCAGAATTGTAATGTGAAGCCAAATATTTGCTTCACCAGGGTGAGCACTATAAGCTCTTCTTCACATGTCATTTTATTTCTGAGAAATCTACAAGTGTATTTATTCAGTGTACAGTACAGCGATGGGGACAACCAGAGCTACTCCACCCGCAGTCACAGTCATGCTGTTCCTCATTTCCGCCAAAGGCCAGTAGATGGCGGTAGTTTTAGCCGCTCCTGTTTTCTTTTATATCTTCTTTTAAATGAGATGTAAATTTAGGAGTCCATCAAGCAACCCTTCAGATTAATTTCCTAACAGCAAAAGTGAGTGGAAGAGTTAAGTCTTTTGTTCACAATGACATAGCTGACAGGCACTTTTGACTTTTTGTACACAGTTAATTTTGTAAAGCCCCTCGCATTGCATTCATAATCAAGTTCACTGATTGACTGTCCCGCAGTGTTGTTTTGTGTATTTCTGTTTCATCCACTTTAATAAAGTGTCCTGTGTTAAAGTAACTGTGAGTTGTGGATTCACTTAATGAATGCCTAAGTTGGGCTTTAATCGGCCTTAGACTTACTGATGTAACGGGTGTAGAGCCAGAGAGCAGCACGGCTCCTCCCGAAAACCCTCAGTGTCTATATGCATTTAAAATTGAGGGTAGGGCACCAGCGCCAGAGGTGGATTGGAATACACCAACCATCCAAGGGCACCAGGTATCTATACTTTTGTTGTTAAAATATTACATCTTAACCAAGTACTGTATGCTTTCTATATTTTTGCATTGTATCACACACACAAAAAAGACAATATACTGTACCAAATATTGTCAAAAAAGTAAGAAATCTTTTGGGGTGCTTTAATTCATTTTGGGCTAAAACACCCCTGAACTCAACACAAGATTTCTCCATGAACCATGATGATAGTTAAATCCAGAAAGTAATCTTTGTTTTTATATAGCAGTGAGCCTGAGAGGAGGTTTTAAAATCAGCTAAGTGAAACACAAACCTGGTCTCTGGCTCATTTGACACACCTCATAAAAAGTTTGCACTCACACATATTTGTGTCCTGGATAAATAAGAAGTGCCAGGGCGCAAATCCCTGTGTGGAGCCAGTCAAGGAGCAGGCCTGATCAAACAGGACTGAAAAACCACAACGTTTTGACTTCTGTTAGTGGAAAAGATGCTCAGGAACAGACTAGAATTCTTGGAACTGAGTTTAATGCACTGAATCATATGAAAAACAAGAAAGTAGATACACATAACAGCAAGACAACACATAATAAAGCAAGCAAAGCAAACCCCAGGATGTAGAGCCGTAAGAACAGACAGCAGAGCCACTCAGAGACAGTTAGAAAGAGAAGAGCCCCGGTCTCCTCTTTATAGGGGCCAGTAACCCCGCCCCTGCTGCTGGGTAACTTCCCATTTGTTCTCCAACATCTCCGTTATAATGTTACTGTTTTTTAAGAGACAAGTTTTGGCTGTGCGTGAAAGACGTTGAGTGTGTATTGGGGGGGGGAGTTATTCACACTCTTAGAAAGGATGTGTTAAAAAATGACACAAAAAATGTGTTGTTACACTATTAACACATTTTGTGTAAATTTTAACATAACGTGTAAGAAAATGTGTAAACATTGAAAAAATGTGTAAAACGCTTAACACACTTGATGTGTTGCACAGTTTAACACATTTTGTGTGTTATTTTCAGAATCTAACAACAGGACCTAAAATTAGCAGCTCAGTAATTTGATGCTAGCCCTGTGTTTAGTGAAATAAATTGTAGATTAACAATGTATTATAACTATATTAACTGAATAAATAAAATGTTTAGTTATTGTTTGTTTTCCTTAATCCTTTCCTCATTACTTTCAACAAATAAAACATTTTATAATGTAATGTGGACCAAGGTGTGTATGGTGTACTAAAATTCTGAAAGAGGATTATTTTTTTATTTCTCAATATGTATGGCATACCAATTAATGGCCATGGCTATACAATCCGGTTGTTCAGTGATGACGCGACGAATCCTACTTCCGGGTCTAAAGTAGTCTGCGTTTAATATGGCTTTTGTGTTGTTAACATGTTTAATGTTATGTATTTTCTTCTATTTGATCTCAAAAAGCTCCTAAAACAGTCAGCGACCACTGTTGACCTCCCTCGGCTTTTATTACCGCTAATCATTTATTTAAGCTCAGTTT
The DNA here is from genome assembly GCF_057381915.1 of Diplotaxodon limnothrissa. Classification (NCBI taxonomy): domain Eukaryota; kingdom Metazoa; phylum Chordata; class Actinopteri; order Cichliformes; family Cichlidae; genus Diplotaxodon; species Diplotaxodon limnothrissa. The sequence goes on along the minus strand of NC_140598.1, from coordinate 38,308,011 downwards.
TTAAAACCTTACGATGTAACTACAGCCCAGCCCATGCAGCAGTATATGAATGACTAACCTCGTATTGTGGATGGATTATCTCAGTTGTTCTCCTGGCTGAAGTTTGGTCCTTTTACAGCATCCTGCCATGCGATTACATTTGTTCCTGACCACCGAGAACACTCACATTAACTTTTATCGAGTGGAAAAAAAGTTAGCTTGTTTATATTATGCTAACATAGCTGTGTCGCTAGCGGTCACGTAGCACATCATTATATACCAGCTAGCCCAACTTCAGTAACCCTACAAACGTCACTGCTGTTTAGTTTTCTGTCTTCATTTATGCTGGAAGTGATAGCAGAGCTGTACGTTTTAATTTGTTTCCAAAACCCCGCAGTCAGGACATGCTATATTGTATTTAGATAGAAGCTAGCGAGCTAACTCCCTGCTAACTTCTAACTCCGTTAAATGTCATAAATTCCGTTTTCATGGATGCCTGGATGTTAAACTCAATTGTTACACCTGGTAGAGCAGAACGCTGATCATTTTATTAAAGATGAAAGACTTTAGACAGTTTTTCAACTCTCAGTAATCCCATAGTGATCGTTTGATATATGGACCTGCAGCGGAGTTTAGACCCAGACACGGCTAGTGACGTCAGACTGAACAACCGGATAAGCATAAGTATCCACAAAGAACAGGCTTAATTTTGACCGTAACATGTGAATATAATTGAAGCAAAAGTAGAAAATGAAATGAGTAAGAACACACATGCTTAAAATTGAAACAAATTCTGCCCAGCAACATGACATACCGGCGGCGGGAAGGGGGCGCTATCTTTCGCGCCACTGAGACAAAGGAGACAAAGATGGAGGTTACGTCGCCTAGTATGTTGTCAGACCTTACAGTAAGTATCATTTACCAGTTTATCTTAATGTACTGAAAATATGCCGGGTTTCTGGAAGAATGTGAATTTATATAAAATATAGGAGTTATGTAGGAGTTTAGAGTTTAAGTTAATTACTGCTTAACTATACCTAGCTAACCTTAATGTAACAGTCTTGCTAACATATCCTACTCTTAATTTTATTATTAGTTCTTGGATTTCGTGCCATACTCCATTAGAGTTAATGTGTTTTGGTAGTATTTTTATGTATTACTTTATTCATGTATTTATCTATTTACTTTATTTATGTATTAGAGTATTCAGAAATTGCTCTTAGAACCAGTGTGGTAGTTGGCTAGCGGCTCCGACAGGCATTATGTTGTCTATGAGCAACGCCAGAGTCAGCACCTAACCGTAGCAGTGTTGAGTAAAATGACAATATTGTCCTTAGCTCTGAATATAGCAAATGTAGTTATCACCGCGACCATTCGTTTACTAGCAGAGAATAGGAATAAAGACTGAGTAACTTTAACATGAAATATACCTCATATTGACAGAGATGATTATTTTTTCAAGCAGTTAAAGCAGTTTTTGCATCTAGTATGATTAACTAAAGTATGTGCACATTCTTTTTTAAGGCTTATTGCTGGAAACATGCTCTGATATAGTTTCTTTTTTATGCAGAACTTCTGAGGAAGTAATAGTCAGTGTTATTTAAAAAACCAAACAACAGCAACTTGACCATGCAAATTATCTTACTTATTTAGCCATGTGTTTCATTTTTTCAGCACACATATGACAACTTAGAATCTGTCAAAGTCCTTGTAACCACTTTTATAGATGAGAAAGAAATTTGTAAAAAAAAAAAATTCTTATTGTCAGCAGTGCCACAGACATCAGACATCACTATTAGTCAGGATCAGATTTATTCACCAAGTAGCAACTAGAAGATAAAATCAATTTATTTATTATTCAGAATTTCTTTTAGTCATTGCGTTATAATCACGTAGTTAAGAAACCGCCTTCTTCTGCTGCAGCTTTTTGAGTAAACTCGTGCTTTTATGCTCTGTGGAAATTTACTGTCATGACTTTGAAGATTATTGCAGAGAGGTAAAGTGTCTGGTGTTGCCTTTACACAGTCTACCATTACCACAGAAGAACAAAGTCAACCCCTGAAGTCACTCAGGAAAGCCCCACAGATTCTTAAGGAGTATGAAACCTGTCGGTGCCATCGAGGAGGCTCCTTGTGAAGACTTGCATTGGGGATTTGGTGGAGAGGTGTGGTTAGTAAGTATAGCACTTTACTGTACTTTGTTAAAATTTTGCAATGAATGTTTTCCTTTAAAAATGTTGAAGTGCACAGAAGTAAAAAAGTTTACCTTTGTTTTCCAGTTACCCTCTTAGTGCAGAGAAGCTAACTGTAGCAAAAAGCATCCTCACCACTTTTCCACCCTTAAGTGGCAGGACAGGGGGAAGGATTTGTAAGTAAATTTAGCATTTTAATAATGTAAATTCCACTACATACTGTAAATTGCACTTGTTCCCACTTACTGTGTATCGTTTAACCTTTATCTAATTATTTATTAGAGCTTTTTTTCTCAGTTAAAATTGCTCAGCTGTTACCCATATACCTCTGTCCTTTCTTCCTCAGGAGCATTATTATGATCCAGTCTCTCATTGTGGATTCCTAGAGACTAAACTGCGCAACCTTAGACGGAATCTCGACCAGGGGCAGAGACATTATAAGAAGCGAAAAGTGACAGATGACTGTGGTGAAGACAAGAAGCTCAGGCGAGAGGATGGGAATACCAGCAGCACAGATGAGTGGGTCACCCAAGTTATTGCGGCCCTCAGCTGAGAACCTTCCAATTATCATGTCAGGCATGGAGGAAACATACACCAGTCTCAGAGCCTGGAATATTCTGAGAGTACCCACGGTTTTTGGACATGCCAAGTCTGGTAAGTTGCTTGGTTCTCTGGTAATGGTTTATGTACTCCTTCTCCACTCAGTTGTGTTTTGCATACAAAGTATGTAACAGGAGTCGATACATTGGAGGTATGTTTATGAGCTCCTAGTGAATATTTTGAAAGTTTTATAACTTCAGAGTTTGATCATTACTCCCTGCGCACTGATTACAATGAGCATCACTTTTCACATGGTCCAAAATCTTAGTCGTACCACCAAATGACTATCTAATAGTAGGGACATCAAATGACAATGCAGAAAGTGCTGCTCGTGGAAGTGAAAACCCTACAAAAAATCACCTAAATCTGTATGAAACTCTGCTTTCAGCAGCACTATTTTCAACAAAAAAGCTCTACAGGACAAACCGCAGACAGACAACATAAGAAATTGTCTGCTAGAAAGTTGAACATCAGCTAAAAAGTCCTAATTTTTTCTCAGGGTCTGATGGGACCCAAATCATAGCTAAAATTAAGGAATAATGGACTTGTATTCAAATACCACTCCAAGTAAATTGTTGTTTCACTGTGTAGGTAAGCTTGATGTGGAATGGGTAACAGAAATGTGATACTGTAAAGTTTGATTTTAGCCATACAGCTACCAAATGGACAGAATGTACTTTTGATTTAATGTATTTAATGCTTCATTTTAAACTTAAACACTTCTTTTATTTCCGTAGGCTGGACTTGGAGTTTGGCAATCTTACAGGAGGAAAGGTGGACCTCTTTTTGCGAAAATGGGAAGCCAGTATCATTCCGAAGCTCAAATCAGTAGCTGCCCTGGAAACAAGAACCCCCCCCCCCCCCGCCATGTGTTAACACACCTACTCCCACCAGTTGGTGCCAGTCGTTGCAGCCTTTTTTGCACTGGTATGTATTCAGTAAAGTTCTCACGGTATTTACCTGAGGAAAGCATTTGTCTACACCTCACTGAATACTATCTTTATCTTCCCCATCTCCAAGCCTGGAACAAGTATTGCATCGCTTTGCAGTGATCCTGAAGCATCATCCACAACACACCAACCCCAGCTGATATGCATCGGTGATCTAAAGAGGGCAACCAGGCAGTACATCATTGTTGCTAAGAATGACAGAGTAACCATTTCTCTGAATGATGGCCTGACGTGTGCTGTGGATAAGCTTTTCAAACTGTACTGGGTATGTAACTTGTCCTATCCAGCACCACTTGGCTCCGTCTTCACCTTCTTTGAGTTTGTCTATGACCTGCCGCTGTCCACCCAAAGGAAAACCAAAGTACTGGAGCTGATTGCACAGATTAAAGGATGCAAGTAAAATGTTCACCTGTCCAAAATGTAGAGAGTCTCTGTTCACAGAGGTGAGAAACCTCATTTGGCATCTTTGTCAAATACACTGCTTATCAGGACTGACCATTTTTATGCCTATGCAGTGGAAAGGTCAGACAATATGAACTGATTGGCTGAAATTTTTGATTTTCGTATTTAAACCCAAGGTACAAAATTGTATAACCTGGATGCTATATTCGCCAAAATGTATGTTTTTCTGTTTGCATGCAACTGCACATTTGTTAAATGTTGACAATTTGTTGAAGATGACAATTGTTACCTTTAAAAATTTTAATTCATGTATTGTCTGGATTATATCAGAACATTATATATATATATTGAAAAAATTGAAAAATTGAAAAAAGGGCAATCATATATATGATTGCCCTTTTTTCAAATTTTTTTGACATTTTAATGATCTAGAGAGATAGAAAGCTAGTCAGATATGAATTTTGTTTGATTTTGTAAAGTAAAAATTGTGATATAGCTTTGGCTAAAATTGAATTTAAAACATTTTAATTGAAAAGATTCTGACAGCTGTTGTTCATTCATTTTGTAATGATTTATAATATGCCAAATAAAAAAATGGAATTCAATAAATGTATAATATATACCCATCTTTTTTCTCCTTTTTTAAAAAAAATTGAAATGTACACATTTTAACACATCTTTGTGTCAAAATAACACATCTTTGTGTTTACATTTTTTAACACAGAAGATGTGTTAAAGGAGCAGACACATTAATTGTGTTAAAACTGACACATCATGTGTTGTCCCTAATCTGATGCAGCACATGTGTTAAAATTTAACACATGATGTGTCAATTTTAACACATCCCTTCTAAGAGTGCAGGAGAACTCTCCCCAGCATTAACTGCCCTTTTACTGTGCCACCTAAACCCTGGTGAAGGCAAAACAGCTTGTTCTTTAGAGTCTACATGAAGATTACAGTATATATCTTCAGTGCAGATAGATATATAGGTACATAGGTGTACATGTCACCCAGAAACCCACAACAGATGCTTCCTCGACTCTCTGTCTGTGGGTTCATTGTTGGAGTTTGATGTTTGGTCTCAGCAGCAGCTGCTGGAAAGGACAGAAAATATTATTTTATCCTGAAAGTTCATAAAATCTATTCACCAAAGTTCATTATCCTAAAGATCAACTAAAATATGACCTATCCTCACGTTTTAAAGTTTCACTCATCTTACCAGTAACGTTGAGTCGACATCTTCCAACACTAAAGCCATAATCAGTGTTGACCTCACACAGGTACAGACCCAAGTCATCAGTCCTGAGTCTGGACAGTTGAAGTCTGATTCGTCCTTCTCTGAGGGCGTCTTTGTCACTCTGGACTCGTCCTGAAAACTTTGCATCCTGAGACTCTGACACCTCAACACCTTCATGAACATGATACAGGACTGAGACTTTATCACTGATGAAGAGTTCACAGAGGATGTTGAGAGTTTTGGTGGATCTGTCAGGTTTGGTGGTGAACGTCCACTCCAGTGTGATGTTGTGGTTCTCCTCTGCCTGATAGCAGGTCTGTGTCACATTGACTACAAATGATCCTGTTGAGGAGACAGAGAGGGAAAGAGAGGAGCAGACACACTGAGAACTGGAACAAATCTGTTGTTGAGCTTTATTTGGAGTTCATAAAGTGAAGCTGTAAACGAACCAGAGACACATGAGGTGAGGATGATGAGCAGCAGGATCCTGCAGGTCATCTTCTCCCTGTGAGAGGAGACAGAGGTGAAGAGTCATCAACACATCAGGTCAAAGGTCAGTCAGTACAGCTAGAAGAAGGAAAATCTACAGTCTGACTTGATTCACTCATCACAACATCAGATCCTGTTTGTGATCCCCACCCACAACTACATGAACTAAAACCACTACAAGGGAAGCAACCAGAAGAAAAGCCTGCACTTTGATTTACTCTGAAAATATTTTAGATTTTTTAAATTTTCCGACAAATTGAAATGTTTTTAATTTGACACAAGGTGGCGCCATGTGTCAAATGACAAGGAAATTATGAATACTTAAACATTTTTTTACTGAACTTCTCCTACAAACAGGAACATTTGTTAATGTTCATGTAAAGAGCATCAATCCAGGGAAAAGTGAAGTCTGTAATTTGGTTCTTTTTTAAAATTTCACTCTCATATAATTTTCACGTCTCTGCAGCTGAGAAACTAAATACTTTTGAGTAAATGTAAATCTTCAGAAGAAGCAACATTTCAAATGAAGCAGCGTCTCTGACAGATCACTGACAGTAAAACAGAATGAACAGACTGAAAAAGTGCCATTAACTGCTGTCCTTACCAAAAAGGTGACCTCATGCCTGACATACATGCTAAAGATGTAACACAATTTTTACATTATTTATCACAAAGTCTAAATTTTTATATTCTAAAATTTACAATTGTCTCCCTGTCTGTTTGTTCGTAGTCCAGTGTCCACTGGTATCATTTTCGAATGTTGTGTGATGGCAGAAACCAAGAACAGCTCAGCTGATTTAATTTTGGTGAAAATCAGGTCAAGGTCACCTCAAATATGTAAATCAATAAAACTTTATATTACCCATAATTTTTCAAGAAACTTTAAAACTTTGTTTATGACTGACATTTTACTCTAAACTTTAAAACTTTGTTTTAAAGTTTAGAGTAAAATGTCAGTCATAAATATTTCACCTTCTGGGTATTTAAACTGAGCTATTTCTTATATTTTGTAAACTTTGTAACATATTGTGTTACTTAATTTAGTTCATTCTGTTACTGTTTGTATTTCATAACAGCTGTGTGAGGCAGGCACGAATGGACCCAAAATGCAGAATTCAAAGAGCCTAAAACTAAACCACAAAAGTAGCTTTTTTTTTTGCTACAATTAAAGATTACAAAATAAAACTGGGAAACACCAGAAACTAAACAGACTGGAAGAACACACAGAAGTGAGGGAGATGCAGACATTACAGTTTTTTTCTGATTGCTTAAGCACATTTTTTGTAACTATTGGCTAATTTTGCAAAACTCTTCACACAAATAAGAAAACCTGTCACCCAATAATCAAAACATTGTAGTTCTCTTGCAAAAGCAAACACAGCTAGATTAACTCTTCACACCTTCGTAAAAATGGTGTTTCCGTATCAAACAGTACACACAAGCCATCATCTACTAAGCACACAATGCGCCAACTGCACACTGATGGTATGAATACAAAACACATCTGGCTTTTGCTTTCTCTGTGCACAAGGTAGGCTATGTCAGTTTGAGCTCATACTTCTGTCATAGATCCATAAGCATAGAGGGATCCAAACTTCAAGTACTGGTGTTTATTCAAACACATCAAAACAAACACAAGTGTTTATTTCCAAGTATAGGATTATTTGCAATCGCCATAATGACTATATGGGTTACTTGGTCTGCAGTGAACATGCTTCCTCTGCCCCAGCATCTGGTCATCTAGCAATTCTGTAAAGTAACAATTTCAGTATTTTTACATCAATGGTATTGGTGTGTTTCTCATTGGCATATGGCAGTGCTACAAATCTTTGTGCGAAGTGACTGTACTAACCGATTCTCATTTCAAGATGTCCTTATGGTGCTTGCTACAGTGTAGCGGCTCGAGTTAGGCTGGACCCGTTGGCCAGCTACCCTCAGGGTCATTCCACGGTTGATTACATGGTCCACTATTGTAGCTCTGATGTCATCAGCAATTCTATTTCTTACTCTTCCTACCCTTCCTCTCCCCCCTCCTCGTCTTCCTCTTGCTCCTCCTTGTCCTTGTCGTCCTCTTCGTCCTACTTCTTCACCTCCACGTCCTCTTCCTCGGCCTCCTCTACTTCTCACTCTTTCTGCTCCCTCCATTGTACTCCGCACACACAGCTTACCTGTATTATAGTGCTTAGGCTGATTGCAAAGTGAACTAATTATCTAAAAAAGTTTTCACATGTGAAAGTGTGCCAGACAGTTGGCAAATTAGTGTTAATGATAGCCATACATGTGTATACTTTTGCTAGGAGTGTGTTGGAAATTTGGTAATTGAGTGTTGTGCAGTGAATTGTGCCTACAGTTTTGCAAAGTGTGTGTTACAAAATTGCAAACTGAGTGCAAAGCAGTTTTTGTGCTTTTAGTTTTGCAAACTCAGTGAGTGGTTTTGCTATAAGTCTGAATAGTTTTACAGATTGTGCTACAGGAATCACAGTTAGGGTTTAAGCATTCAGAAAAAACTGTAAATACACCCAAGAGCAAACGAGGGAACAGACCTCAGGTGGGAACGCAGCAGAGCAGGATCTAATTAATGAGACGAGCAAACAAAACACAACATGCTGCACACAAGACAAGTGACTATCAAAGTAAAACAGGAAGTACACAAAACGCACACAGAGACGCAGATTGACTAAATACAGAGAACAGAGGGAATGAGAGAAACACAGACCTGAAAAGGAAATAGGCGAAAAAACAACATGACCGAAGATACGGACTAATTAACACGGAGACAAGACTGAGGTCAAAGACAGGTCCTACCACAGGAAACTAGAAACAAGAGGACAGGCAAAGAGAAGAGAAAACTTGAGGCTAGATAAAACAAAAGGGACACCAGGGCCCTGTTTCAGGAAGCCGGTTTGGAAAACTCAGAGTGAAAAACGATACGCAGGGTTGAGTAACCCCGAACTGTCCAACTCGGAATATTCGGTTTCAGAAAGGCTGATAACAATTAGTTCAGTCAACGCGGAGTTGCTTTAACCCCAAGTGAAGCGCGCGGACGAGGATACATAAAGCCCTGATAAGCGGAGCACAGATTAAGCGAGTCACCATGGAGACAGAGGGAAAGAAGGCGCGGTCAATGTATTTCACAGCGCTTGAGGCCGAAATTCTGATGGCAGCATATGCCGATAACATGCAAATTCCGCGGAAAAAAGTAACACAGCCTCAGCTGCAAAAGCATGCATGGCAAAACATAGCCGACAGAGTCAATGCGTGAGTGTTAATTTAAACATTGATCGAGGGATTTCCACCCATTTAACACGTTATTTTATCATATGTTATTTTATTTGTTATTTTATACATTTTATTTTGTGATGTGATGTGAGCACAGGTGCAACCCAACAGGCCCCAAACGTGCCTGGCAGCAAGTAAAAATGAAATATAAAAATATAGTCCAAACAGGTAAGGTGTAATTGTATTATGAGCCATAGTGCTTGGTCTGTTTGTCCCATGTAAATCAATTGCAGTTAGAGGCTACATTAATTTCCTTTCTGTAAGCACTTATTGAAATTATCTGAGCACATTACAAGTACATATTTGCTTACTCTGTATGCTCAAATGTGGCCCGTTATAGCCAACAGAAAAAAAGCGGAGGCCCGAAAAACAGGTGGGGGTCCTCCACCACCACCACTCACAGAGGCTGAGCAGTTGGCCCTCAGCCAAAACAGTGGGCGCCCTGTGGCCGAAGGCATCTCTGCGGGGACATCCTCTGAGTCAATAACCCCGCAAGACACAAGTGCCTACATAAGGGGTAAATTCAAAATAATACATGATGTGCATACATCCTTTCTTCACAGTCACCTTTGCAGTGCTGCTCATTCATTTGATAAACTCTTTACCATAATGGATTATTTTGTAGTGAAGTTATTTTCCGACTGATTTTGCCTTCCCTCAGCCTTGGTTGTCTTTGAGAGCATAATGACAATGAAGTGTAAGGTGATTGGTATGTTTGTTAATTGCCATTTGGTCCCTTGTAAGTTTAAGTGACCTGTATAAACCTCATATTCTATCAGTTGATGGTGATGGTGTACTGCATCTGGTGCAGCCTCCTGTTGAGCCAGAGCAACATGCAGTTGTGAGTAATACTCCACAGATTATATGAGTTTACAGTAGAACAGCAATGTTGTCTATTTCTTTACTACAGGAAAATAATGAAGAAACATTGACAGCTGTTACAGAGGAGGAAGCAACAGAGACACTTTATGAGGTTTACATTTTTTAATACTTTGTGTACAGGAAATACAGGCGACCAATAAAGCCAGTTGAACAAAAAATCTGTTTATTCTTCTTTCAACATGTTGAGATGATGGGTCAAAGGAAATGATTGTGACATATGGTGTCTCTGACTGCTCTTCCATCTTGTATGTCCGTGGGAGGGTCAGGATGTTCATGGTTTGGATCACTGCTGATGTTTGGTTCAGAAGGACAGTGTTCTCCTCTAATTGTGGCAATGTTGTGAAGAATCACACATGCCACAATAATGTCACATGCCCTTTCTGGGGTGACCCTGAGTCTTTGCAGGCACTGGAACCGGGCCTTAAGCATTCCGATAGTCATTTCAATTCTGGCTCTTGTCCTGCAATTAGCCAGATTATATCGCTGCTGTGGGCCCGGTTCAGGGTCAGGGTAAGGGGTAAGCAAATAGGGTAAACATGGATACCCCCTATCACCAAGCAAGTAGCCAGTGAACTCTCCTAAGACAGAAGGGTACACTTCAGTTCAAATGTCCCTGAAGCAATTGGTCTTTATATATTTTAAAGTATTCTCAACTCACCATGTCCAAATTTTGTGCTCAGTGTACATTCACGGAATATTTGTGAGTCATGGACAGAGCCTGGCCACTTGGCTTCCACATTTGTCATAATGTTGGCAGCATCACATATGATCTTCACAGTGCAGAGAACACAAATTAGCATCCATTACTATAATGAAATAATTTGTTAGTTTGACATGCTACAGGGAACTATGTACCTGTACATTAATGCTGTGGAAAGACTTCCTGTTCACATAGTCTCCTTCATTTACTGAAGGAGCAATGATTGGAATGTGAGTGCCATCTATACAGCCAATCACACCTGGGAACCGTGAGAATAAATGTAACATTTAAGTAGTAGTTCAAGTATCACCACATCATAAATTAAGTTTCGTTCATCCTGATACCTGCAATTTTGTGGCATCCCTCTTTGATAAATCTTGTGGGTCTATGACCGGGGAACACCACAAACGAGTACAGGAGACGTTTCAGTGCAACTGTAACATTCCTGACTGCCCGACAGACGGTAGCCTTGGAAACGTGCTCAGCGTCACCAATATTATACAGAAAGCTCCCGTTTGCAAGAAACCGAAGTGCAATACAAATAATATGCAATGAACTGAGAGGATGTCCGCGATGTGTCACATGCGTAATATATGGCCTGAGGATGTTATCCAAATAAATTATAGATTGTGCTGAGAAACGGTAACGTTCGCACAGAAAATCATCAGGAAATGATAAAATGTCCAAACGCGCTCTGATCACTCTCTCCCGGCGGAGAGCTCTGCGGAGAATTTGGGCTTCAACATCTACTGGCTCTTCAAGGAAGTGGCACGCCATGTCCGACACTTCCTACTGTCAGGTTTCCGACAAAGGGGCGGAGACAGTCAGGGTTAGTTGTAGTAAACCTGCTAGGGGGCAGGTTAGCTTCACGGAGTGTGTCGTCATAGTGACTCACTCAGGCTGCAGCTGAACTCGCTTTGTGAAACCGAAAACCCAGAGTTTTCGTTAACTCAGGGTATACTTACTCAGTTTTTCCACTAAACCGGCTTCCTGAAACAGGGCCCAGGAGACAAACAGATCAAAACTATAATAAAATTCCTCAGGCATTAATAAAGTATTGTGATTATAAAAACAGCAGTAATATGGATGAACCTGCTTTTATCAAAGATGTTTTTAACAAACGTGACATAAAAATAAAGAAGACATAAATCAAGGGCGTAGATTTGGCATGGAAGGAAGGGACATGTCCCCACCAATATTCAGCGATTATTGAATTGTCCCCACCAATAATTTGATCTCTTCGAGTAAAGAAAAACAAACCCGACAGAAAGAGAAAAAAAAAACATGTCAGCGTCTCATTCACCCAGCGGTGCAGAAAGAGTTAAATTACGTTCTCTACTGGAGTCCTACTCATGTGACAAATATGGCCAATGTGATTGGCTGTGCCTTTCAGGGAGCTCTGTTTAGTTTTAGCAGCGGCAAGCCTGCGCTGCGAGGAGGAGAGGAGGACGGCAGCAAAGAGGAAGAATCTGGATATAACAAAGTGTTTTTCAAAGAAACCTGCGTGCGGAGGGCGGTGAAAGAGGCGAAGCAGCGCTACGGGAGGAAACTAGAGTCACAACTCCAACAGAGTGACTCTAGGAGCCTGTGGCGGGGACTAAGGACAATAACGGACTATAAAGCACCAACAACCGGTATGACGAACGCGGCCGTGACTCTGGCAGACGAGCTGAACACTTTCTATGCTCGCTTCGAGGCTGCAGCTAAGGTCTCCAACAATGCTAGTGTTAGCGGCGCTAACGGCTGCAGACAGGAAGATACTGCCAGCACCGGAAACGTGCTCGTCATCTCCGAGCATGAAGTAAGGAGAGCCTTCAAGAGAGTGAACACCAGGAAAGCAGCAGGACCAGACGGCATCCCAGGTCGTATCCTCAGAGACTGCGCATACCAGCTAGCTCCTGTGTTCACTGAGATATTCAACATCTCTTTATCTCAGTCGGTGATCCCCACATGCTTCAAAGAGTCCATCATTGTTCCTGTCCCGAAGAAACCCCACCCTGCTTCTCTCAATGACTATCGCCCTGTAGCCCTCACCTCAGTAGTGATGAAGTGCTTTGAACGCCTGGTCAGAGACTTCATCATTTCTTCACTACCAGACACACTGGACCCACTACAGTTCGCTTACCGTCCAAATCGTTCCACAGACGATGCCATCTCTCATCTCCTCCACACATCACTCACTCACTTGGACACTAGAAGGGGGAATTATGTTAAAATGCTCTTCATAGACTACAGCTCTGCATTTAACACCATAATTCCCTCCACACTCACCACCAAGCTGGAGCATCTGGGACTCAGCTCATCTATGTGTCAGTGGATCTCCAACTTCCTAACTGGCAGACCACAGGCAGTAAGGATGGGCGGACATGTCTCAGCCTCCACCACTCTCAGCACTGGAGCCCCCCAGGGGTGTGTTCTGAGCCCCCTGCTGTACTCTTTGTACACATATGACTGTGTGGCCACTACCAGCTCCACCACCATCATCAAGTTTGCTGACGACACCGTCGTGGTGGGCCTGATCTCTGATAACAACGAGACGGCCTACCTGAAGGAGATTAGGAATCTGGAGAACTGGTGCCAGAGGAACAACCTCCTTCTAAACGTCAGTAAGACAAAGGAGCTGATAGTGGACTTCAGCACTAAGCAGGAGAGGAACTACCAGACCCCCGTCATCAACGAGTGCCCAGTGGAGAGAGTGGACAGCTTCAAATACCTCGGAGTTCACATCACGCAGGACCTGTCATGGTCCTGTCACATCAACACTGTGGTGAAAAAGGCCCGACAGCGTCTCTACCACCTCAGACGCTTGAGAGACTTCCAACTGCCCTCCAAGGTGCTCAGGAACTTTTACTCGTGCACCATAGAGAGCATCCTGGCGGGAAACATCTTAACCTGGTTCGGGAACAGCACCATGCAGGACAGACGAGCTCTACAGAGGGTTGTGCGGTCAGCTGAGCGCACCATCCGCTCCGAGCTCCCTGACCTGCACTCAATCTACAGCAGGCGGTGCTGGACCAAGGCCAGGAAGATCGTGAAGGACCTCAGCCATCCCAACAACAGACTGTTCTCTCTGCTGAGGTCAGGAAAGCGATTCCGCTCCCTGAAGACCAACACAGAGAGACTGAGGAGGAGCTTCTTCCCGCAGGCGATACGGTCTCTCAATCACACCACCACACAGTACTGACCCACACATATGGTTCTTACACACACACTGGACTTTCTGGACTTTGGTTTTGCACAACACTGGTCACTATATTCTTCATTTCCGGTTAATACTTGTACAGCTGCTGTTATTGTGTATATATTTATTTATATTTAGATTTCTTCATACATTCTTATATAGTTCTATATTGTGTATTGTGTATTGTGTTGTACAGTTATTTTATTTTCAACTTTAATTTATATATTTTATCTTATTCTTCCCAGTTAAATTTACCCTTCATTCTAATTTGTGTTGTACAGTTATTTCATTTTTAACCTTAATTTATATTTTATTCCTTCCTAGTTAAATTTACCCTTTTTAATTTTTCATATTTATTTCCTATCTTATTCATAGCCTTTTCCTTTTTTGTTCTCTTTAGGTCACGAGCAGTTGTCCAAGCATTTCACTACATATCGTACTGTGTATGACTGTGTACGTGACAAATAAAATTTGAATTTGAATTTGAATTTGAAACCTGTTAGTCACTTAAAGCCAAGTTCACTCATAAAATGTGTCCGTCATAATAACGTTACAGGCTATGCTAGGCTTTGGCCCACGTCAGTCTAAAATTGTATGTAACCATGAATAACGTGTTTTGGAAACTAACTGCACAACAGGCAGCACTATTAGTTCTCTCAGTCTCAGAGCAGCATTTCTAATCTTGATTGAAACTGTCAGAGAAAACGGCAGCCTCGAGCAGGCCAGGATATTAGTTTACAGAGGCTGTTACTGACATATTCATAGGGTTAATTTTTGAGACAAAATATCATGAGGTAGTCATGATTGCGCAAATATTCCACCTTGTAGTGCAGTTTGCACAAATTGTTGTAAAAATGCAGTCAAGATCTGCACAAACTGACAGAAACACTGAAGCAGCTTCACATTTTATTCTTATTGTCATGTACGTCCTATTTGTCAGGTGACAGAAGAACCAACACAAAGCTCAGAGAGTAATGGTGACACAAGATCACAGGTGAAGTTGGATGATGACTTGGTGGTTCATGACTGTATTTGAAGCACATGTGTGACTGCATGTATGTGGAATGTCTCACTGTTATTCATCAGGTGACAGAGGCAGCTCTGCCATGTTGTAGCTCGGACAGAGGTGAAGAGGCGAGGTCACAGGTGACTGACTGATGATTTGGTGCTATAGATTAACTAGTATTTATTATCATCATCCCAGTATCCTCGGCTGAGGCTAAAAGAAGCTTCAGTGCTCTCACAAGACTAAAAACATGGCTAAGGTTAACAATGACTCAAATGAGATTAAACAATGCTGCTCTTTGCCATGTCCACCAGGAGAGACTGGACAGTATAGATGTAAAAACCAAATGTAAAATGTAAGATGTAAAACAAACATGCCAGCAGTTTATCTCAGTTAACGAGAGGAGAAGGCATGTGTGTGGCCCCTTCACATAGTGGACATTGAGTTGTTGTGTGGGGGATGTAGTCCATGTCTTTTGCTGTAACAGTAGTTCATGTTTAGAATAAAACATCCCAGCTCACTAACTTGATCGGGGCAATAGTGCCTAAAATGTTGCATAATTTTGCCGAGAGATCTTTTTGTGGTCATCTTAGATGGACAAAAACCACCAGGTCATTCAGTGTTCCCTTAGTGCTAATGCATATAAGAGATGTTGGTGCACTATAACTGAACTAATGTTGTTAAGTCCTTAAAGTCATATTCTTTTATTATCATGACTGTATTTGAAGCTTCCTTTTTTTTGGTATGATACCTGATTGATATGGAATATGGCTGAAGTAAACTAAAGCCTAAAATACTTAGTCAGTCATTTGTTTAATGGTAATTTAACAAATTTAACAAAACTATGTCTTTTAAGTTTAAATGGTTTAAAAGCATGTATAATAGCATATGCAGGGAAGTATATTTCTCCTTTTTTATCAAGAAACAAAGACAAAAAGGAAAAAAAAAAAACAGGGCAGGGTTCGGTGGTTGAATCATTCGTCCCCACCAATGCCAAAACCAAATCTACGCCCTCGACATAAATAAAGCAGCAGGAAGTAGAAATAGAGTCAACTATATGACAAAGCACATACATGCTGCTGTTGTCTCCTCTTCTTTAGTTGGTGGTTTGTTTTCTTCAGCCAGCTGTTTCATCAGGTCTCTCTCTCTCTCCTTTGACGTGACATCAGCATTTTTGTTTTGTTTTAATAATAAAATAGTTTGGAAGAGTTGATCATTCACGATCAGCTCAGCAGACAAAACCAGTTCAAAGCTGCTTATACAAAGAGAGAAGGATGATTATTGCTTCAGTCCTGTTGCATCACAGCAGATTTTGAAACCTCCTGTAGAACAGTATTTGTTATAATAACAGATCGTTTTTGTTAAAGAATGAAAAGTCAGTAAAGTTTAATCTGTAAATCATTTTAAAGGAACAAATTATAACTTTGTCAAAGTCATCACAAAGTGAAATGCAAAGTGTTGCAGAGGTGTAAAACATGCCGTCACTGTTTTTGTTCTGTGGTTTGCACTGAAACAGCTTCTGCCATGTT
This sequence comes from Diplotaxodon limnothrissa, assembly GCF_057381915.1. Classification (NCBI taxonomy): domain Eukaryota; kingdom Metazoa; phylum Chordata; class Actinopteri; order Cichliformes; family Cichlidae; genus Diplotaxodon; species Diplotaxodon limnothrissa. The sequence continues at coordinate 38,291,586 of NC_140598.1, read as the reverse complement.
GTTCTGGCTGTAAACGTCTCTGTAATGGGAGTGTTTCTGTGTGAGAGACTGTAACAGGATATTACTGAACTGTGAAAGTCTTCTGGAGCAGTTTGGGCTAAATGGTCTCTGCATCAGCCAGACTGTGAACTCCACATTTATACTTCACGATATTAACTGTACAGTTTTGAGATTACATAACAGCTCAGCTGTTAAACACATCTTGAAAGAGGAAGAAATGCATGAAACGTTAAACCCACTGACAGGTCTGCGTCGTATCTGACGTTTGTGTCCACACTATGAGGAAAGCAGCCCCACCAAACATCATCCTAACGAGAATGAACCAACAACAGTAAGTATTTCATCTTTATCTCTGTGTCCTTCCTGATGCTCTGTGTTTGTAAGCAAACTCAAACTGTCTCTGGCACATTTACTCAGACTGAGTTCAAAAAGAGGAAGAGTTTAAGTTTTACTGTCAGGAGAAACTTTGTGTCAGTGTCTCTGTTGGTAATTATGACAATCTGAGAAAACTGCTTCATCTAAAAAGTTCAAGTGGGGAAAAATCTGACTTTTTCAATCAAAACTTTTTTTTCTTTTTGAATTAAAATATTATCATAGGACAGGACTCAGGGGGGAGTTCAGAGAGTGATCTCAACCGCTTTCACAGCCGGTCTCAAACTTCGTGTGTGTACAACTGTTTCTTATTTCAATTGTTTGTATAGACAGCATATATATTCTAAATATCATGTTACTTTGGACCTCTGACCTCTTCTTCAAGGTCAAATTTTCATAATGTCGCTTTTATCTTTGAAACTATATTGAAAATTGTGCTGCTTCAATTTCATGATCTTTTCCTTGATTATTTTCTGAACATTCACATGAAACAAATCTTGTTTTTCCCTCTAGAGAATAAAAAACCTCTGTAACTACAAAACTGTTTCAAAAATTCGTTTAAATCTAATTTAACAGATTTTCCTTCTTCTAGCTGTATTGACTGACCTTTGACCTGATGTGTTGATGACTCTTCACCTCTGTCTCCCCTCACAGGGAGAAGATGATCTGCAGGATCCTGCTGCTCATCATCCTCACCTCATGTGTCTCTGGTTCGTTTACAGCTTCACTTTATGAACTCCAAATAAAGCTCAACAACAGATTTGTTCCAGTTCTCAGTGTGTCTGCTCCTCTCTTTCCCTCTCTGTCTCCTCAACAGGATCATTTGTAGTCAATGTGACACAGACCTGCTATCAGGCAGAGGAGAACCACAACATCACACTGGAGTGGACGTTCACCACCAAACCTGACAGATCCACCCAAACTCTCAACGTCCTCTGTGAGCTCTTCATTAGTGATAAATCGTCAGTCCTGTATCAGGTTCATGAAGGTGTTGAGGTGTCAGAGTCTCAGGATGCAAAGTTTTCAGGACGAGTCCAGAGTGACAAAGACGCCCTCAGAGAAGGACGAATCAGACTTCAGCTGTCCAGACTCAGGACTGATGACTCGGGTCTGTACCTGTGTGAGGTCAACACTGATTATGGCTTCAGTGTTGGAAGATGTCGACTCAACGTCACTGGTGAGATGATTAAGTAGAAAAATAATAGTAATTTTTTGTACATCTGTATCACTGCTGTAGTGACTGAGCTGTTTAACAACAGACTTTATGAAGCTTTAACTGTATGATTCATTTATAACTGTAATATTTAATATTATGAAAGTCCAGATGGCTGACATTTCCATTCTGGTCTTTAACAGCTGCTGATCAGGTCCAACCTCAGAGATCAACTTTGAGTGGAGAAGTAAAGAGTTGCGGAAAAACCATGCTGAGCACTATACAGGGTCTAACAGCACTAACAGCTCCTCTGTCTGCCATGCTGGCTGCTTTCATTTGGTTTATTGTAGGAAGGAAATAAAAGAGCAAAATCAAAAAACAACAAGTTACCCTCAACCTAAAGACTACACGACTCTCTTCCTTTGACTAATGGCGGAAAATAAGTTGTAGAATAAAATGTTAAATTTCCTGGTGCTGAATTTAAGTTAATGCAGCTGAAATAATCTGCAATCTTATAAATAACATTTCTATTGTAATAATTGTTCATAAAAAAGTTTCTTAAATCACTTTGGATAATTTCCACATAGTGATAGAATGTTTCCCCACACAGGGTGGTGTAGTGTTTGGGTCAGCTGGACCTGTAGGACACACATGTTTGTCATACTTTGCGAACACATCACATCACAGGACTTTCTTCCACATGACTTCCTCAGACGTGATCTCAAACCATTTTTACATCTCTGCTCCTCGGCTCACTTCCTCCATTCAGGCTGTTTTTCTTTTCATTTCCTCACAAAGACACAGATAAATATAAAGAAGCATGTGAATCATTCAGAGTTACTCTTGTAGACTCACAGAATACAAACTCAGAGCTGGAAATGATCAGAATATTTTTACTTCATGTTCAGATGTTGAAAAGCTCAGCTCAGCAACTTGAACTCATGAAAAAAATTTAAAACATGTCAGTATAAATTTGAAGTGATATAAATGTGATCTGAGGTTTTCAACAGTTACCTACAAACACCTACATTATACATCAGTAACAGAGAAAAAGAGCAGCATGTTGTGAGCAGTGATGCCTCAAAGGAACAAGGAAAAAATGTTTTCATGTCTATTGAAGTTCCAATAAATACTGTAATTTTCTCCATTTGGTGAAGCTGTTGCTGCTGTGGTCATCCTCTCCCATAATACATATGAAACTGTGGATGTTTTATCTTTATTCAGGAACATCCCCCAGCCTCCATTTTTTATTTCGTTGACCTCAGAATCTCCACCGATGATTTGTGTCCTGCAGGCAGCAGGTCTCAGAGTTGTGTCATCATGTAGTTCAAAGTTCAGCCTGGATTTAAAACAAAAATAAAAGTGAAGCATCAGGAACAAACGTGAGATTCATCCAGTTCAAGAACTCTGCTGTAGAAATCTACACTTTGGATCAGACTGTAGCTGAGAGGAGCTTCAATAAAACCAATACTGGACATCTTTATTTGCTGATAGTTGTTCATGATCAGAAATGTGTGAGTGTAAGTTCTCTAACAAAGGTTTCAGTATTATCACAATTATTTATTGTGGCAATAAGCAGATTAAACATGTGACCCTGGTGTCTCCAGACAGCTGAGTCAACAACAACAGCTGGTTAAAAACATTATGACAGGTAACGTTAGTTATTGTTGCGAAACATGGCAGCACTTCTTTATCAGTTTTGAAAATCACTTCCAGTTCATTTCTTTGTAAGAGAACTGAACCTTTTATTTGTATTTTATATTTTTACTGACTCATCTATGTCCTAGTCTACTCATCTGAGATGTAAAACAGTGGCATGAATGTTTCTGTTGTATTTTAGCATCTTATATGAGCTCTGTCGTCACATCTGTTTTCCACCGATTATCTGACCTCAGAACAGATTTAAATAAGTTAAATACAGGAAATAAATAGAACAGGTACAAACAGTGTATATATCACAGTAATATACTGACTTATGAGTGTTATAGAGGAGGAGCATCACAGCAGCAACAGCTTCACCAAATGTACAAAGTAACATTCAAAGAATCTCACAGAAATGCTGCAGTTTGAACATCAACACTCAGCTACAGTTAGAGCTTATATGAGCCTGTCTGTCCAGATGGTGGCGCTGTAAGCTCACTTTTCCTGCTCTGTTACAGACATGATCTTATATTCTGATCAGAAACAAAAGAACAGAAAAGATGAGCAGCTTTGATTCATGATCAGTAAAAGGAGGAAACACAAGAGTCGATTCATCTGGAATCAAACATTTTCAAACAAGTCTGGAAAAATGACAAGAAATGTTTCTTTGTTTGTGAATACATTTCTGTATTTACTCCGTGAAAATCTCTCCTCTGTCTGTGAGCTCTGCAGGGAACACTGTGAGTCAGTAACACAACTAACAACACAAATACAACCAGAAGACAATGTTCTATTTTTCTGGAGATCCCAGAAAAGTTGGAAGATGGACCAAGCACAGGGCATTACTTAAAATGGAGAGCAGCTCAGAGTAAAATAGATATTGCTGTAGTTCCCTTCTGTTCTTATGTGTTTACACTGCTTTGTTCCCTATTCTCACTTTGAGCAATAGTGAACATCTCACAGATGTTTCTGTTTAGTTCAGGATTATCTGTAAACTGGAGATATATATTGGACTGTCAACCTTCTGTCCAATGTATTTCTGTCTCTACTCGTCAACCTCACAGTTTCTGTATTTTATTTCTTTTCTTTTTTTGAGCAGTATAGAATCAGGACACAGTACTTACCTCTGAACCACTGTGCCACTTAACACCGGGTCCATAGATGGTCATGATCCGGCACCATTTCAAGCAATTTTTCAGAATGAATCGCCTCTTCCAACTTCACCTCTTTAGCTATTAAAAGCTTCCACTGGAAAAAGATCAAACACCTGCTGATCAAACTGATCCTCTGAGTCACATCAAACCTGCTGTAGAGCAGAGAACAAGAAAACAGACATCATGCAAAGGTAACCACCATGTCGACTTAAATCTTTATTAAAGTGCAGCCTGAAACTGTTCCTGTGTGATAGAGAGATTCAGGAGTCCTCACAGTATTCACTCTGAAGTCATGTTGAGCTGCATTTAACAAATCTACTGTGTTTCAACACGTTTTTGCTTCATTAAATGCAGAAGCCCAAGCACAGAAAACCAGAAGTAGTCTTTGAGAGATCCCCGTGTTTTCAGTTTTGATTTGTTTTTTTGGAAGACATTTCCAAAAATGAGTGAAGAGAGGTGAAGGAAGTCTGTGTTCATAACTGTGCTTGGAATTTTTTTTCAAGTGTTTATGTTGTTTGAAAATACTAAAATCTCCATTTGTCACTACAGGCCTGTATACAGTCAGTGTTGGTAAATTTGATGAGCTGGATATTTAAATAGTTCAGAAAGAGATGCAGCCCTGTGGATTTGGGAGGAACTGTGACTTTAGTGAAGTCAAAAGTCCAACGACACAATAATATTCCCCCAAATAATTGTTCACAAGAATACCTAATGATATGTTTTGGTAGTTCCAGATGTTTATAGAAGTCACTTTTTTCATGGTGAGCATCAGTTTACCTAATAATGAGTCCATGATCACTGGTGAAGGCAATGACTCCTGATTTAAGGAAAGAAACGTGAGAAATAACTGAAAATGATTCTGACTCCAGATATCCTGACAGCTGCACCTGATCACACCTGTTTGCTTTAACATCACTGATCAAGTTCAACGATCAGGACATCAGATAATGTTCCTGAGCTCACTGAGCAGTCCATCACTGAGTGTGATTAAAACTGAATGACTGATGGAGACTCTGAATCTGGTACAAACTAAACTACAGCTCATCAATATCGGATTTTTGCAAATTTCCTTTTTCAAGTCATAATCAATAAAAACAATCTGATTTATACATGAAATCTATTTTTTGTTTCTCAGGTGATCAGAAACAGTTTAGCTGCTGTGGCTGCAAACATTTGTCTGTGCAGAAAACACAAACACGACAATAACAAAAGAGAAGTTATAGAAGATATTTTGGGATGTTGGGGTTACAGGTCTGAATAAAGTCTTCTGTCAGAAAGATGGCAGCAGTCCAGGAACAGTACATGAACTTATTGCTTTACAATATACGTGTGACTATGATTATGGTCATAGATAACTAGAAACACAATCATAATAACAGTATTTACTTGACACAAATAATATCTCAAAATATCCACAAGGGGTCACTGTCAACCAACAATTTGCTTCATAGCGCATCACAAAGTTTGCTAATAGTAAAAACAATAGAAACGTCGTTTAACTTAAGTCCTAATATAGATGGATGTAATTAGTGCTAAATAATCTTACCAACATAGCATCAAAGTACTGAGACATAAAATCAACTCAGTCCTATGAAACTGTTCCTTTGGGGAAATCCACTAGGACTGGCCGCTGATGCAAAATGATTCTTTTCCCTAGACATCCTGAGGCCAAGTCAGAGCAGGGAAATCTGAACAAAGTGAAAGTGGGAACACTGGACTTTGTTGTGCTGGTTACCTGATCACTCACAACATTTAAACTTGAAACCACAGAGTGGTGTTTCCATCAGCTGCAGGACAGAGTCATGGACAACAAGGATGCAGCGAATGTTTGAAAAGAATAAACATTTACCAGCTGAAACAAGAGGAGACGGCAGGAATAAGAATTTTATATTTTACTGTATCATTGTGTCCACTTCCGCTCTTTATTTGTGCACAACTTATTTGACACTTCCCAGTAAACACCAGTATGTGGGCCCCACATGGGCTATGGGGGTTCCAAGTGGGGATGGGCTTACAATGGGCATCCAATCTGGGACCCACCTGGGTTAGCCAAGTAGGACCCACTTGAGCCAGCCCAGATGGGCTATATTCTATGGGCACCATATGGGTAACATATGGGAAGTTGCATGAACAGGCAACTGAGTTTAACGATCTTAGTTAAGTATAATTATTAGTCATGTGTAAGTATAAACATGAATTAAGATGAAATAACTGATAATAAATTATGCCAGAGGCAGCATATGTATATTTAATTAATAACAAAATATACATATAAAATATATTAATATAAGTGAAACACAAAGAACAGATGCGACTTAAAATTGTAAGACGCTTAATAAAATAAAACAAATGGTTTTACATTTGAGTGGGAAAAAAATTTCACTCCATGTAGGAGTGCTTTTCGAAATCTCGCGTTATTTCATGAAATATCACGAGGTTTTCTCAAACTCGTCCCCCCATTCTGGAACATTCTTCATTTCGCGCCCTTGGACAAAGCTGACAGTTAAACTGGCAATTTTTGGATTAAGTTCATCTTTGAGCTATGGACTTATTTTCTGCACTAACGGTAAGAACTTTTTGACTTAATTTGAATCCCTAAGTATAAATGAAATGTTTACAAAGTTATGATGCTGCAAAGTAATGAATGGCACAAGTGCTGGCGAACTTTTTCCTAGCACTCAGGCAAGGCTAAGCTAGTTTAAATTTTTAGGTAATGTTGGATTTAGCCAATTTTCACAGTTTGAAAGCATTTTCTGGTGTCCTGTATACTGCTTAACTAGCACCAAAATTAATTACTGCGTGTACTTAACATCAAGTTGTACTTAAACATTATCTTGGTTTTTCTCTATGATTAGTATTAATAAAGGACTGTATTAGACCAATTTAACAAAGTTCTAGTTTTTTAGGAGGAATATGGGAGGGTATTTTCACTATCAGAGCAACCAAAATTGCTTTGGTGTTGTCTTTATTAGCTTCATTCCTCACGGCTAAGTGAGGAGGGTAGGCCATGAGCAACTAGTCCCCAGCTTTTGCCCCTGTGTCAGGAGCATGCACAGCAGTCAGAGGCAGATCAGTGAGCACTCTATTTCTGTAGAAGACATAATCATCATTTTTCTTGCCATTGTTCTCATTTTTCCAGAAAAAGCAAAAAAGAAAATATAGGTATTCTTGATTTGTTTGGGTTTTTTTTTTTATACACACTTTAGTATGCAACTTTATATGTGTAGTTGTTTTAGTGAGAACTTCATCAGAAATACTGTACTGACTCAAGAATCTGCCTCTTACTGTTGTGCAAGCTCTGTACATGAGGGAAACTGAATATTTAAGCAGAACTGGTCGGTCTTGTTAGGGCCACAGTGCCAACTCCTTTTACTATGATTGCTGTGGCCCTCCTTTTTTCCTTTTTGTAATGTATATTTGGCTAGAATCTACACATTTATTTATTTATAAAAAAGAAAAGCAATTGCTCTTTGGATGTGGTCCTAAAGATCTGTGATCTTTAAGTGTTTGTCTGATGCCTTATTTGTGCATGCGCACTGTTATTTTAATTTGTTTCATTATGGCTTAAATTTGTTTGAATTTTGTGCATGCTCCTTTATCAGCCTTCCTGCATGGACAGCTTGTGTGGTTATTGGCCAGGAGGGTTTGCAATTATCTCAAAACTTGAGATGTTTGTTGTTTTGATTATGACTATGGCTACTTATAAATTGCATAGTCACACTATTACAATAATATGTTATTAATATCTGTATATTGGTTTGATTTTGCTGTTGGACAGTGGAGTGAATAGTAGCAAGGGTTATGTGTGATTTCTTTCTTTCTTTATTTTTACAGACTTTGACATAAGAAGCAGTGTATATTTCAAAATTCATTTATATTTAAAATTTGATGCATGCCAGAAATATACTAGTAGGAATCTTTTTTTGAGTTTGTAACAGTTAGAATTGTTACTTTATAAAGTGATGTCAGGGTCTTTTATTGTAATACAACAGCTTTTAAGGCTGGTGTAAGCATCACAGCAGATGTCTTTATGCCAAAGTAACTGAGGATAAAACACAGAAAAAATGAGATTTTCCTGGAGTGGCTTTTTAAATCAGATAGCCTTAGAAATATTCTGCAGTTGAACAAAAACTGAAGAAAACCATGAATCAATATATGAACATTACCTGATGCTGCTGAAGTAAAGCAGAGCAAAGTTACAGAAATTTTTTTTAGAGGTTTTAATAGTGAACAAGGTGAGTTTTTTGCAATTTGGCACAAAAAACAACTGACAACAGCGCTAAGCACAACTGTACACTGATGTATAATAAGCAAGGGAATAATGTGGAAAACATATTTCAGATGGGGAAACTTTTCTTGAAGTATACTACGAGAGAGCTGTGCAAGAAGTATGATGTTTTGTTTTTTTGTTTTGTTTTTTTTTTCAATCGTGGTGGAAACAAGACAGGAAGAGGGAATTAATGACAGTATTTATCAAATGTGAAGCGTAGTTTGGATCTTCTTTTGCTGCTGGTTCAGTTAATTTTTAATTTTGATTGGAGAGTGATGAAACCTGGAGCTTCAGAATCTGTGAGCTGTCTTTCAGAAAGCAATGGAGCAATCTCAGAGGACAAAGAGCTCAGAAAGTTGTTGAACATTTTAGTTTCGTTTCACAGTAAAATGAGTCAGAGCATCATCAGGACTTAATATTGTACTCTGATTCTTTTGAGAATAAAACACTTGAGGAAGAGCACTATGATTGCGATGAACATGCTAAAGATTATGTTATCATGAAATTTATGTTGACTAAAGGACTGATGAAACTTTGTGCTATGGCCAACAAAGAGCACCAGGTTGGGGTGTCACTTTGAACGAGCTGGGTGTGGGATATGGGGGTAATGCGCAAGCTTATTTATCTTTGGTTAAAAAGTCCCCGAAAATGCAGACAGTCTATGCAAATTCTAACTGATTTCAGCATTCATGGTTTCTGTCAGGCAATATCTTCCTTAAAGTTTTGCAAGAAAACCAAGGTCTCTCATTGAAATTAGCACGTAGAAAGCAACTGAATTGAGACAAGTTTTGCTTTACACAAGCCCAGTTCTACTGAATAATATACCAAGCCAAATGTATAGATACTTTATACTGTTATCTGTATCTACAAGAATTCTTCTAAGTCCTGATTTGTATATTGATAACTGACTGTGATTATGCAGAGGATGTTTTGAAGCAGTTTGTGAAAGATTTTGCTTTGATTTATGGTCTTGACTTTGTTGGTTATAATATACATTCTTTAATACACCTAGCTCAAGATGTACGGAAGTTTGGCCCTTTAGACAGCATTTCCTGCTTCCCATTAGAAACCTTCCTTGGTGGAATTTATTTGGATTCTGGAAGCAGATTGGGAAAGGGAAGCGGAAAAGGAGGTAATTGTGTTGAAAACACCTTAAAAGCAAAAATTTATTGAGATTATAAGAAGAAAAAAAACCTGACAGTTTCTTTAGCAGACCCTTGCTGCTCATCAGGTTCAGATATGATTTCAAAATAGCGCTTTATAACTTGTTGACTTTTAAAAAATTGTTTTAGACTTTTTTTTTGATGCTATTATATACATTAATGTTTTTAGTTTGTAGGACTAACCAGTACCCTAAATTATGTGTTTGGATTATTATTTATTTGTGTGTGTATGTTTGTTGTATTTTGTTTGTTTGTTTGTTTTAAGGCCAGTGATCCCGTCGAGCTCTGATGAGGATTGGGACAACACTGCGGAACAGCCAGAGACCTCACCACCATCAGCAATGGAGAATAGACATTCAAGTGAAACTCACTTCCTGAACATCACTCATCCATTTGTTCAGCCGCTACAACCCTCAACTCCTTCACCTGTGGTTTCACAACCAGTTCCAAGACAACTTCTACAAGCCACCAATACGAGCATGTTTGTACGTGTTCTAACCCTCCTGGAAGACATTAAGGACACTCAGAGGGTCCACAGTCGAATGCTACAGTCTCTCCTTACACAACGTGATGGACCAGTTGCTGCAGTATTACCCGAGGGTGCTGTATTTCCCATCCGGACAGTAGCAGATGTGGCAGCACTGGAGCAAAAACTGGCAGACCCTGTCTTCCTAAAAGAAGTGGTAAATAATAATGATGTAATAACAATATTCAATGATTAATGCCTCAATCAGTCTGTGTTTCATGCTAGCAGTTATGATCAAGGAAAGTTGCTGTTTGTTCGAACATGGTCAGTGCAATGAAGGAGTGGGAGGAGAGCTGAACAAAAGTTGCTATTTTTGTTAATAAAATAACTTCTCCAAACATTACCTAGTTATAAGTTGTGCCATGCCAAACCCAAAACTTAAGAAATTACTTTTGGTGAATCATTTAGCTCTTTGCATTCACATCAGACAGTGTTTGACTTTGACACCTAACTCTTTCTCAGTCAATTAGCATCAATATTATAGAGCCTAATTACTGTGTAGCTGTGCTTGCTTTCTTTTAGGTGTGACTGATGGTACTACTGTAGGTAAAATTATTGTCCTTGCGTGTCCTAAGGTTTCTGTTGTGGCAGAGATCAGAGGGAGCACTGTTGATGAAGCCACAAGAAGAATGATGGCCTTCATTATGGACAATGCTCTTTCCAGGCAATATAACTTCGTTGGGTGCCATGGAAAGCGGGAATTTCGAGGGCTTAAAGTTTTTGAAGTGCTATATGGTAAGTTCATTAGTTGTAAGATATTTTGTTGATGTTTGAATAACGGATGCTCACTACAGCTGCAGTCATTCAGAATCAACTTTTCTCTCCACCATTGTGAGCGGCTAGCTTCGCAATAACAGAAGTTTGACTTGATTGACGCGGGAATGTTCCCAGTTAGCCTAGCAGTCAGCAAGGAGGCTTCAGCGGTGCATTATGGGATCTGTAGTTTGTATATTATTAGCGCTAGAGCAGGGCGATATGGCCAAAAATATTTATCACGATATATATTTGAAAATTTGCAATAACGATATAACCGACGATATAATTGATGCGAGACAAAATACAACTCCACAACATTACTAGCGCAAAAAGACAACCTTCCATTTATTTTCACTTAAGAAGCTGGTTTTTATGTACATTAAAGCTTTATAAAAATGTAACAGTGCAAATGCAAATTCCTTGCTGAAAGTTTAACCAAAAGGCATTTCCAGTAGAAATGGGCTGACATATCCTGAGCATAACCATGTATAATATCCACTGAAGTTAAAAAGAGGTGCTTTGCAACATTAAACTGCAGTGTGCAGTACGTATTTTTCGGACCATAAGGTGCACAGGATTATAAGGCACATTAAGCGAAACAAAGCAGTCAGATAAATCAAACTTTATTAAACTCATTCTTCTTGCTTCCTCCACTTCTGTACCATTGATTCATTAATGTTGAATTCTCTGGCAGCTGCTCTATTCCCATGTTGTTGCAGTATATTAATGACTAACCTCGTATTGTGGATGGATTATCTCAGTTGTTCTCCTGACTGAAGTTTGGTCCGTTTACAGCATCCTGCCATGCGATTGCATTTGTCTCTAACCATGAAGAACCTTCACGTTAACTTTTATAAGTGGAAAAGTGTTAGTGTTCGTCCTCCAGCTTCACTGTTTATGTTATGCTAACATAGCTGTGTCGCTAGCGATCACGTAGCACATCATTATATACCAGCTAGCCCAACTTCAGTAACCCTACAAACGTCACTGCTGTTTAGTTTCCTGTCTTCATTTATGTTGGAAGTGATAGCAGAGCTGTACGTTTGATTTTTTTCAGAAATCTCTCAGTCAGAACATGCTATATCATGCTTAGGTAACTAGCGAAACTAGCGAGCTAACTTCCGCTAGCTTCCTGCTAACTTCTAACTCCGTTAAATATAATAACTTTTGTTTTCATGGATGCCTGGAAGTTAAACTTTATAGTTACACCTGGTAAAGCAGCAATGCTGATCGTTTTATTAAAGATGAAAGAATTTAGACAGTTTTTAACTCTAAGTGATGCTGCAGTGTTGTTTGACCTGAAGCATACGGAGTTTAGGACCCAGATTACTCCCAGATTTAAGAGCATCTTAGTCCGACAAATACGACAATAACAACGGCCGCTTGCATGTTCTGCAAAAAATGTGCTTTGTTGTGTATCTGACGGACAAACACCAAACCAGTTCCACATCACGGAAGTTGCACCATTTTTACAAACCAATTCTGGTTCATCTGTTTCACTCACCAATCGGCCATGTGCGTATGAAAACAAAGGCACTGCGCATGCGCGTTTTACTCCCATTCTATCGCGATATTTCATTTTCCTATCGTTGCCTAACATTATACCGGTATTACCGTGAACGGTATAATATGGCCCAGCCCTAATTAGCGCCTCATATCGCCGGGCCATGCATAACAATAATAGTACATCTATATAAAATGATCTTGCGGGCCGGATATAAATGTATGCCGGGCCGGATGTGGCCCGCAGGCCTTGACTTTGACACGTGGTTTAGATAGACTGTACAAATTGTGGAGATGAAACCATCAGCTCATGTTGTTCTGGAGGTTGGTGGCTGCTGGCAGGAATGACCACGTTTCTTTCTGGCTTGTAGCATACTTGAAGAAGTCTCTCACTAAACAGTTTTTTGGTTGCTCACAGAATGTGAATAAGCTCCAGGAACTCCAGAGCCAGCCTCTATTTTTTCCAGTGTAATTAGTAACACACTGATTTATCTGATGGCCCTATTTTTGATTTACATGAAAATTATTGGCGCCCGCCTGGCACACACCTCAAGAAGTGGAATCTGTTTTCTCCTTGGTAGATGTAGCCCTTGTTACATTTTACTATTTTGTTTTGTGTTCATTATGAGGTGCTGTACCATGCAAAAAACTGGTTAACCACTTGCCTGTTCTAAGCTCTGTGCCAATCACTGAGACAGCCCACAACACCAGTTATCATTGTAACTATGTAGACATCTTTTAAACATTTGTCTTAAATGTTTTAAGGTAAAATATTTCACATTAATTTAATTTTTGAGTGCCTAGTTGGTAAATCATTTTGTAAATAGCTTTTCTGTTTCCATGAATACTCATGGTCTTCAAAGAGTTCAATGTAGGAGGTCAAACAACTTGAACAGCACAACCTCCAAAACAACTTCAGTACTATCGCAAATCTGATTTTGTTTGTGAAAATGCACTAATTTCTTTTTTTTTTTATTTCTTTCAGGACCAATGGATTGGTGAATGAGTGAGAAGCTGTGGTTTGCTGCATTTGTTTTTCCTTTAAACTGTATAACATTTATTTGTTATTGTTTTGTGTATACTGTGGACATTTTTGTCAACATGTTCTCCACACAAAAAATGTATTATATAAAAAAGCATACTGTTTTAAAATTTCATAGTAATCAGTATTAATAAAAAAGATAAACTGGCTTTGTTGTACAGGTGATTTAAATTATAGCTTACTTACATTATCCAAAATTCCATCTGGGCAAACACACTTGGGGCCACCATGGAAACTGAGGACAAAAATAGCTGGGTCTCAGGTTGGTAACCCAAGTGGGCCCCAAGTATCAGACCTGCTTCTATCCATCTGGGCCCCATACTCATTTATTGTCTGGGGCTGATTTGGGACCCATCATTAACCCATCTGGGCAAACACATTTGGGGCCATCATGGAAACTGAGGACAAAAGTAGCTGGGTGCCAGGTGGGTAACCCAAGTGGGCCCCAACCATCAGACCCGCTTCTACCCATCTGGGCCCCATACTCATTTGTTGGCTGGGCCTGATTTGGGGCCCATCCGGGTCCCATCAATAATCCATCTGGGCAAACACATTTGGGGCCACCATGGAAACTGAGGACAAAATTAGCTGGGTCCTAGGTGGGTACCCCAAGTGGGCCCCAAATATCAGATCTGCTTCTACCCATCTGGGCCCCACATATTTTTTTCAACTGGGCCTGATTTGGGGCTTATCTGGGACCCAGCATAAACCCATCTAGGAAAACACATTTGGGGCCACCATGGAAACTGAGGACAAAATTAGCTGGACCCCAGTTGGGTTTCCCAAGTGGGCCCCAAATATTAGCCCTGCTGCTCCCTATTTGGGCCCCACATATGTGTGTTGACTGGGTTTTGTCTGTTTAAAGCATTTAAAAGCAGCGAGGCTCTCAGGCTGTTATGGTCTGTTACACTGCAGCTATAAAACTGTCATACTGTGGATGGTAGCAGGTTAGGAGCCAAATGCAAAGCTGCAGAGTTCACAAAGAAAGTACGAGCCATTGATATAAATCTAAATCAGAGTGCAAATTATAAAAATTAACACAAATCCAGGAAGTCAAGGAAGCCAAGCATACAGGCAGGTAAACAGTATAACACAACAAAGAACACATGAAAGAGCACACTGAGCTAACAAAGCGAGGATGTAAAACAATCCCACAACCAGTAAACCAAGAACTAACTGAGAACATCTTTACAAAGAACCACAACAACAGATGACCTAAAATACAAAACTCAGAATCACATTTACAGAGGACAGAAAAGAAACTATAAAAAATAACAAATAACAAAAAGTATTTAAAAGTAAAAATTAAAATGCCAGGATACACTTAATAAACTTTTTGTTTCAATCATCAGTTGAAGCTGGTAGTTCATGTAGTTTTGTGTAGTCAGTGTAATAATCATCATTTAATGATCAACACCCACACAGCAACAGGCTAACAGTCCAGTTTAACATTTATAAACCTGCTGCTTTTGGTCACACTGACAGTTTGATCTATAAGTCAGACTGTTTTTACTGATTATGAAAGATGAACAATAAAGTTAAAGACCCAAAACAACACTGATGAGCTGCAGACTGTCTTACAGACCATCCACCTCACTTCACCCATATTTAGACACTAAACCTTGACTTGGACCATCCTGTCTCACCACATGTTCCTGGGATCTGTACTATGAAGATACCCAGGACATCTTTCTGCTTTGTGCCTTTACTTCTCCAGCACTGACGACATTTGTTCTAATTTTGTCCCGATTGCCACCAAAATCAAATCAGCTGCAACTGTGTTTTTATGCACCATCACGCAAACTTTAAAAACGACATCTTTCAAAAATGTGGAACTAGAGGATGCAGCATGTAAAGCACAAAAGTGACTGCACTGAAGATTTTCCACACTCAGTTTTACTTTTAAATTCAGCGCACAGCGAAAGCGCTCCCTCAGCAGGGTCATAGCGAAACAACACCTGGGAAGGTGAGTGTTGGGTGTGTCTTACACAGTATAACCTAACAGCACTCTACTCTCCAGCTCAGTGAGTGAAATCTGTCCGTGGATGTTGGTGTGTGCAGAATGTGAGTGGGAAGAAGAGCAGACAGCAACAGTAAGTATTTTATCTGTAACTCTGTTTTTATGTCAAATGTCTCTGAAAGTGTTTAAAGTGAAATCTCTGCTCTCATTATCATTAAAAATAATGTTATTATTTTACCAGCTGATGTTACAGTGAAATACAGACGCTGTCTCTGTCTGATGTCATTTCTGATTTTTTTTTCCTGCCTCGAGGGATTTAAGAGGAAACCCTCTAAAATCAGGTTTGTCTGTATTCTCAAAACTGAAAAATTCCATTTGTTTTCTCAAGTTCCCAGAGTCCAGATGAACATCTCACACCCCATGTCAGCTCTTTATGCATTTTTTCCTGATTTGTTTTCTTTTTAAGGACTTTTACTTCTTTTGTCCTCCGTGTATCCAGTTTCTTCTTTTAAGGACACACTACACACCAACTTTCTAGCCAATAGCTCTTTGGGAAACCTTCTTGCTGGCGCCTCATGTCTGTCAGACTATTTAAGCTTTTGGCAAATGAAACTACAGAAATAAGACGGGTTGACAAGGTTCTAAAAACAAAGTACCTAAAGATAGATTTTAACCCTCCTGCCTTCTTGGGACCTTTTTGTGCCACTGCTATGTGTTAAATGGCTGCCATTTCCACTGTGTTCAGTGGAATATAACCAAACTTGCCACAGGATAGTTTTTACCTGTCAATGTTAATATTCCAGTGTGAATTCCTTAAATCAGCCTAAAATGGCTGAGCAGCAGAAATCCCCACACCCATCACCCTGGGGACCATTTTCTGCCCATTGACTTCCATTATAAACGCTATTTTTCAACCCCAAATTATCATCATATGATTTTATTTTTTCTTCTTTTCTTGGATGTCAATGAAGACTCAGGGCCTTGAAGTTTTAATTTTTAAATTGCAAAAAAAATGCAAAAAAAATAATGGCATGTCAAAATGTATGTTGGTGCCAATCTTTGGTCCATCTAAAGGCCTACTTATAATGACAATCACATATTACTTCAACTGGTTTTTTGTGGAAATATTTAGTTTCGTTTTTTGGTTTTTGGGGCTTATAACACAGGGCGCTCATGTAATAACACTGGGATTTGAAGGGTTAAAACAACGAAAATATAATTAAAACTTTACATGAATATTTCAGGGAGAAGTAGTTTTACAAGGTTGGCTAATTTAAAGTGGAATAAAATATGGATATATGGTCTTTTTATGGCGTGGCTGAGAATGGTCCCTAGGGTGATGGGTGTGAGTTTTTTAAAGGATGGCAGGAGGGTTAAAACTGGTTCCTTGACAAGTTTCAGTCAGGTGCGTTTGTTTGAATTATTGAAAAAATTCTGCTTCCGTCGAAGATAAATTTAAAGAAGTAAGAGCTGGCTCAAGACTTTTGCACACTACTGTAGCTACCAACAAACATGTGTTGGATAATATTTGATATATTCTAAAACACAGAGCACAATTTTTTTTATACTTTCTTTTAAAGAGCTGTTTGATCAGCTTAAAGCTGAGAGCACATCCAAAACCTGATTTTTTTGTCTGTCTACTGATGGTGAAGATGCCAGTGAGATTATAGAGAGATAAATCAGTTATAGCAAAAAACAAAAAACGATTGTGATCCCCAAATGTGGGGGCTTATCTCCCCACCACCACACTCCCTGCCATTGGCTGATGCCCTCTGACGTCAGTGCGTAGGTGGTTCTCGGTGTGCGAGGCTGGGTGCTCAGGTATGTACTGGCACACTCCCAGTGGCTGCTCGGTGGGGCCTGGCACCCATGGCACGGCCAGGCCCCTTGCAGAGAGTGGAGGGTCCCCGGCTCTCAGGTCTCTGAATCCGGGGACTCAGTCTGTTCTGGCCAGCTGCTGGTGGAGCCTGTGGGCATGTCTCCCCAGCCCCCTGTGGATTCTGCACCATGGCTGCTGGGTGGCCCCCCACTCCCCACGCTGTCAGGGGCTCTCCTCAGCTCTTTTCTAGGAGGGTGGTGAGGCTGCCTCTCCAGTGCTCCTCCTTTGGCTCTCATCATTTCTGATTTCACTATATTTTGCTGCCAGCTTGGATAAACCTCTGCACACTTCATCCATAATAGAACATGCTGCTCTACAGTAGAGGATATATTGAACACTGTAGATTTTCCTTCTTCTAGCTGTACTGACTGACCTTTGACCTCATGTGTTGAGGACTCTTCACCTCTGTCTCCTCTCACATGGAGAAGATGATCTGCAGGATCCTGCTGCTCATCATCCTCACCTCATGTGTCTCTGGTTAGTTTACAGCTTCACTTTATGAACTCCAAATAAAGCTCAACAACAGATTTGTTCCAGTTCTCAGTGTGTCTGCTCCTCTCTTTCCCTCTCTGTCTCCTCAACAGGATCATTTGTAGTCAATGTGACACAGACCTCCTATCAGGCAGAGGAGAACCACAACATCACACTGGAGTGGACGTTCACCACCAAACCTGATGGATCCACCAAAACTCTCAACATCCTCTGTGAACTTTTTATCAGTCGTATATCCTCAGTCCTGTATCATGTTCATGAAGGTGTTGAGGTGTCAGAATCTCAGGGTGAAAAGTTTTCAGGACGAGTCCAGAGTGACAAAGACGCCCTCAGAGAAGGACGAATCAGACTGCAGCTGTCCAGACTCAGGACTGATGACTCGGGTCTGTACCTGTGTGAGGTCAACACTGATTATGGCTTCGGCTCTGCCAGCTCTCGACTCAACGTCACTGGTATGTTGATTTAGCTGAAGTTAATCTAGTTTCTCTTATTACGATGGTGTTCACTGTTCGATCCACTGAGCTGTTAAAACAGACCATAGACTGTGTATGAAAGATGTCCATAGCTTCTGGGCCTGAACAATGAAGTCAACGTCAAAAGACTTCAATTCTTTTTTTAGTGAATAGCAGGGTGTGGTTGCAAAGCACCTCCATTAATCTGTGATCTCAGTAACCACTCTCCCCTTTCATTTTTCTTTTTTTCCCCTTTTTAACTGAAATGAGACCACAACTGAGGCCATGATACTTAAACCCAGTAGTTCTAATGGTTTTCCAAAATGGGACCTGTGACCGTTCCTTGTTTCAAAAACCTCAACATGATACGATGGACTTTAACTTAAAATTGAATAAAAAGATTAATTTTGTTATAAAATTGGGTTTTTACTGACCAATACTTCTTTCTAAGGTCAATCCCTTCTTATCTTTTACTCATTTTCTACAGTTCTACATGTTTTTATTACATTATGACTTGACTGTTACACTGCTGTATATTTTGGTGTGAATCATGTTTCCCTTTCATGCCATCAGTTGGTCCAAAATTTGAAAGCTGGCCTTCTTACTAGAACTCAGAAACTGGAGCCTCCTGTCTCCTGGCCTCAATTCACTGGCTTCCTGTGACTTTTAGGACTGATTTAAAAATGTTTTCTCTTTTTAAAAATACCTTAATCTCCTAACATCACATGTTCCTTCAAGCTCTCTGACATCTGCTCACCAGTTACTCCTCACTGTCCTATTTGTCAACCATTTAGTTATATTTATTGATGTGAGGCATCTTTGCTTTTTATTATACAACACTTTGGTCAGTCCTGTAGTTTTAAATGTGCTTTATAAATAAAATTGGATTGGAAACATCTCTGCTCTAGCTTTGGGCTCAGCTTACACAAACTAAAAGCAAAGAAGAACATTAGTATAAAAGGCAGCACAGAAAACACAATTCCAATGACTAAAGTGTGATTGAGTGGACAGCCTACAGCCCACCTCCACAGTGTCCCACTGCCCACAGTCTTCATGTGATCAGAGGTGCAATCACTAAAAGGAAGAAACAGACGGCTGTTTCTCTCAGAGTTCAAATATCTTCAACCTGCAGACATCAGTCGGCTGCTCTAACCTCAGACTGTTTCACCAGTTAAACACATTTTTTTTTATCTGTTAGTCTAAACACAGCAGAGTAGATCTGCTGCTGAACTCAAACCGAATAAAACAAGAGGTTCATTTCATTCATGTTCAGGTTTCCTCAGTTTCTCACTCAGATTCACCTCCTGCTCATCACGTGGAAACATCAAGATGACCATAAGAAAACAATACTAATCATGGCTTCATTAAACAATGTAGGACGTTATGGTGACTGACTCCATCTTTTATATACAGTCTATGAAGTAGCCCTGATGTAGTTTACCTGCTCAGAGTCATGTTGATCTATACGTAAAATTATGACTTGAGTAACTCTGTGTAACCGACATTTTACTTCAGTCAATCAATCAATCAATGATACATATTTTCATGTCATTTACAGCAGCTGATCAGCTCCACCCTCAGAGACCGACAACAGCAGAAAGTGGAGGCATGGCCGGTTTCTATAGTTTAATGGGAGTGTTGGCAGCTCTGCTGGGACTGCTTGTAATATTTTTAATTGTTTTCAGAAATAAAGCCAGGAGACAAAACCCTGTTACTCTGTTACTCTGAGTTAATGAGTTTACAGTTACTCTACTGTAAACTAATTATCACCAGATGACAGTGTTGGATTACATTCATCCATGTGGTGATGTAGCAGCTGTAGAGTTAGGAGTTGGTTTAACACAGAAATTAGTGAACTAGTTTCAACAGATTGTTTTATAAACCCACATAATCTTTAACATTAATGTAAAAGTTGTTTATTGTTGTTTATTTTTTCACACACAGCATACAAAGTGTGTAAAACCTCAGGCTACAGTTTATTCCTGTGCTGTGTGAATACCTCCAGTAAGTAAAGCAATGACTGGACTCATCTGATCGACTGCTGTGTGTCCTCAGAGACGCCTCATTGTATCCAGTCCCACCAGTAATCACTGCTCAGCATAATCCCAACTTCAGCTCCATCAGCTCACAGAAATAGTCCAACCACAGTAAAGAGGACTTATTGTTTACCGTGTTTAATAAATGTCAACACCAGATTCAGTCTCTGCAGCTTTATTTTCATGCTGCTCTGAAACTCTGAAGGAAAGTTTACAGTCTAGATCTCCATGATGTAACAGGACTGTTTAACCTGAGCTGCTCATTGTTCTTCAAAGCTCTCTGAGCTTCTACAGGATGGCAGGAAAAATAAACAGTAACTATGTTGATGAAGCAATGAGGGGCTGAAACCACACACTCAGTAACTGATGCTGAAAATAAAGTCTGACTACAGAAAGTAAAAACATGTTTGTCTTTTTAATAAAGGTGGAATAAACCCAGACAGGACTGAGCCCTGGTGTTAATGAAGTTGTTTTGTGTGTTGATTGTAAACTCTTTTTTGTTTTTCCACTTGTTTAAAAATAAATAAATGAAAACACAAAAATAAGAACTTCTCTAATACAAATGATTTTATTTACAATGTAAACATTATTACAGCAGTGATATGTCTGCATAAACATTTTCCTTGTACGCATCACATATCTTACTTATTTTAATGATAAAACGTTAAACGGTAACCCTCTCAATCAGCTGTTACAGTCTTTAGTATTCATGGAGGTGAGAGATGAAGCTGAAACTTGTAATGCAGCAACAGGATGGGACACAGAAGTAAAAGTCTGTTCAAAGATTTCTAATTTTTTAGTAAAACAAAAATCATTGTTTACACTAATGTTATTTATCACTCCTGTAAAAGCTTCAATAAATAGGAACTTAATTAATAGATTATATTTTTTTCATAATTTGCTTTCTGGAACTTAAACACATGTTGAAGAGTTGGTTAAATTTGTGACTCGGGTCTTTATTTAAAGCTCAAATAATTTGGGCTCAAACTGATCCTCCAAAAAAAGTCCTCTAAGTGGTGATTGGTTTAATTTCTGAAACACTCGTCAATGTTTGTTTCCTTTTTTTTATGCCAACTAAACAGAGCAGAGCGCAGATGACCACTAGAGCTAGTAGTGGTAATACCAGTGACAGTCCAACACCACGCTGGCTTTCTCTGCTCTCTGGTTGTGGACTCACAGTCTGAAGGTTGGACGAATGAAAAACTGCTAAAAACAAACAGACCAAGCCCAAAATAACAGGTTTTGTTTTAACTTGAATTGAATAATGTTTGCAAAGTGTTAAAAAAATATCTTACCAGTGACATTGAGTCGACATCTTCCAACACTGAAGCCATAATCAGTGTTGACCTCACACAGGTACAGACCCGAGTCATCAGTCCTGAGTCTGGACAGTTGAAGTCTGATTCGTCCTTCTCTGAGGGCGTCTTTGTCACTCTGGACTCGTCCTGAAAACTTTTCATCCTGAGACTCTGACACCTCAACACCTTCATGAACATGATACAGGACTGAGAGTTTATCACTGATGAAGAGTTCACAGAGGATGTTGAGAGTTTTGGTGGATCCATCAGGTTTGGTGGTGAACGTCCACTCCAGTGTGATGTTGTGGTTCTCCTCTGCCTGATAGGAGGTCTGTGTCACATTGACTACAAATGATCCTGTTGAGGAGACAGAGAGGGAAAGAGAGGAGCAGACACACTGAGAACTGGAACAAATCTGTTGTTGAGCTTTATTTGGAGTTCATAAAGTGAAGCTGTAAACTAACCAGAGACACATGAGGTGAGGATGATGAGCAGCAGGATCCTGCAGATCATCTTCTCCCTGTGAGAGGAGACAGAGGTGAAGAGTCCTCAACACATGAGGTCAAAGGTCAGTCAGTACAGCTAGAAGAATGAAAATCTACAGTCTGACTTCATTCACTCATCACAACATCTGACCAAAACAACTAGAACTACAAACACTGCAATGGAAGCAACCAGAAGAAAAACCTGCACTTTGATTTCATATTAAGGTTTTCAGAGCTGCAGAATTTGTTTTCTGTCAGAAGGTGGCGCCATGCTACAACTGAAATAAATAAATAAATTAATAAATTAGATTAAACTCATTTTCTCAGAAGTTCTCTCAAATCTTCCAGCTCACCCAGAATAAATATAATAAATGATTCATGAGTATCACTGATACAAAAGCATTTAATTTACTGTTTACGCAGAATGTTTCTGTTTATACCTCCAGTTTAGTCTTAACTTTTCTACGATTGATACAAACAAAGTGTCCATAAAATAATAAAATAATGTTTTATTTAAATACTTAAAACAAACAGACATCAAATAAGACAGCTTCCTGTTACGAGAAAATAAAACTTTAACTGCAGTTTAATGGTTGGTGTCAGTGTTTGGTGTTTGAGCTCTTCTAAAACCAAATGCAACCTAGTGACATATAAATAAACTGTATCAACACCACTATTTTACCACAAAGATGACCTCACACCTGACTCGGATGCTAATAATAACAATAGAACATTATTACATTAACAGCCTTCAGCGCAGCATATATTTCACCCACACAGAGTGTCTATAAGAAAAGCACAAACTCACACAGTTAAAATAAAGTGAAAGTGTGCAACAGGTTATCACTCATGAACAGTTGTAATCACATATTATTTTACTCTAACACAGAAACGTTTCCATATTAAATTCAGTCATTATATTACCTTTATGATGTAGTTATATTGTTACAATAAACACAGATCTTACTGGTGCTGTCATCCTCATAGAGATTTGTGTCTCTGTGTGAGAGTGCAGTCTAATGCTCATATTGTTAACTGTTAATCAAAGCACAAGTAGTCAAGTGCATGTATGGATGAGCCCAGTGCTTTTAAATGCACCGAAAGTTAACAGACAGCAAGCTGCTGGTTGAGCTGGTGAACCGCAGGTCAAAGTGTGCTGCAGAGGCCTGAGTCTGGGTCCATCTCAGGCCTGCTCATTCCTCTTCACTCTGTCCCTGCTTTCCTGTCTTATTTGTGCACTGTTCAATGAAATAAAGGCTAAAATGTTTAAAAAAAAATCAATATTTAACAGACAAAATAAAAATAAATGATGCCCAGAAACACGGTAAAGTTTAACAAAGATAAAGTACATGCTAATGTTGTCTCCTCTTCTTTCAGCTGGACTCTGTTTCTTACCTTTAACCACTTGATTTATCTCTGAAGTGCACAATGACTCCGTCCTGCTGCAGTTGTGTGGATCAGCTTAAGTGTATATATGCGAGCACGTCTCTGTCTTTGCGACTGAGTATGAGTATGAGTAATAGCTGCCGCTTTTTAAATGCTGACCTAAAATTAAAAATATATTTTGGTCATCATTATTTCCTGTTCCTCAGTGCAGTGTGCATGTTTACCAGAAAACAGTGACCTCTTTACACACTGACTACAGATGTTCTGTCAAATATAAAGGGCTACATCTCACTCTGGTGTATGTAAAGGACCAGTTCATCAAATTTACCAAAGGTAAAGTTAGATTGGATGCTAATTGGTTTTGAAAAAAAGTGGAGATATCATGAGCTAACGTTGAATGAGACAATCCAAGTTGATGAGCACTTCATATGCATGTGTCATAACCAAGCTGTAAAAAAGAAAAAAAAGAAGATTCAATCAAATCCAGGAAAAACTGTATAAAAACAGAAAATAGGATCTGAGTAGAGGACAGAACCGCGACTTGCTTTCACTGTTTCTCTGCCTGACGTCATCACTTTGGTCGCAAAGGGACTGGTTTCTTGGTGCCACTCGCTTGTGTATGAAGCTCGAGGAGATCGATGGACAAACTTCCTATTGATCGTTTATGTTCTCCAGGGTGAGACGTCTGGGTTTCTTTGAGGGGAAACGTGCACCAACTGCGCAGATCTCTGTGTATTTCCTTGAGCATAACGAGACACCAAAGCTGCACTCGCTCAC
This sequence comes from Diplotaxodon limnothrissa, assembly GCF_057381915.1. NCBI lineage: Eukaryota > Metazoa > Chordata > Actinopteri > Cichliformes > Cichlidae > Diplotaxodon > Diplotaxodon limnothrissa. The sequence goes on along the minus strand of NC_140598.1, from coordinate 38,267,241 downwards.
GTCTACCAACTAACAAACTTCATATGATCGGTGTCATAGACGATCACTGCTCGGCACAACGGCCACGATGCGGAGCCGTTTCCCAGAAGAAAATACTCCGCGTGTGTCACACAGTGGAAAATTGTGTTTTTATATTTTGTTTTGTATCAGACTGTGTACATAGTGTCGATTTTATTTGCATGATTTTATTGTAATTGATATTGCTTATTGTTTATTGATATTCCTATTGCATGATTTTATCCCCATATTTTTAGTGTGTGTTTGGTGTTGTTGTACAGTATTCTTTTTATTCCACTGTGGATTAAGCGGACAATTGTAGGCACCTGTGAGGTGGGGGCGTTCCCCGAGGTGGCCTATCAGCCGCCAAACTGACTTAAGGGAGATGGTGAGCGCAAAGACTGAAAGAGAGACACACGAAAAGTGAAGAGCTGGAAACAAAACGTGTGCAAGCCAGCATATGAACAGAAGGACCTCCGGCCTGACTGTGGGGCGCCACGAGACATTCGGCGATCGGCCAGCATAACCCGGCGATCCAGTCCCGACGGACAGAATAGCGACCGTGGGAGGCGACGCGTGAAATCCACAGTAGGGCAGGGGTACGCCTCTGCCTGCATCTGTGAGTATCGCTTTCCCACTGTTGGGCGCTAGGCGTAGCTTTGCCAGGGGAGGATAACAGCGGCTGCGCCGACAACGTTGCTGGCCCGTGTCTGTTGTTTCAGGGCGGAGCTACGAGGGAGGCCGTGCGCGGGTGGGGAGAGTGGCTGGACTGCACGATCGCGCACCGTCAGGTGGAGATGGGAGCCTCCTCCCTGGTCTTCTGCTGGCGAGATTCCCCATCCCGGAAGAGGAGTTCCTCTCCTGTCTGTTTCAGGAATATTTGCCCGCGTGTGGCTGGACTCTGGGAATATAGGACTCTGGGGGGGGGGGAAGAGTTTTTAGAGTGTGTGTGTGTGTGTGTGTGTGTGTGTGTGTGTGTGTGTGTGTGTGTGTGTGTGTGGGGTTTTTTTTTTTTTTAAGTGTGTAATTATTCCTGCCGGCAGGGCTTTTAGCGGGTTGTGAACATTATTTTTATTGTATAGCGGGGATTTTAGCTTTTATTTGGGGATCTGATTTTATCCTGAAAATAAATGGTGTGTTTAAAGCCGGCTTAGCTTCTGTGCTCAGAGCGCTGACCCACTCACTCCCTTTCCGCTTGTATGTATACAGACGTGGTGGTGAAGATTTAGGTCCACCAGTTTAGCGGCTACACGTGCACAGCTTACCTGTCCCCACTTGCAGCAGGTAGCGAGCTGCCGTGTACCTGTGACTTTTCCACTCAGCACCCTGAAAATGTCTGTGTGAAAAATGAGAGTCCAGCTCCTCACTGAGCCTGTTAACTGCTGTGTGTTTCTACGTTAGTGTTATACACACTGAACTCCTTTTCACGTCTTTTTCTAAATCTTTTTCTTTTCTGTGCTGCTGTTTCTTTCACACTCTTAGTCTTTAAAATCCATTTGGCTCAAACACAACAATAAACTGACGACTCCAGTTTCTCTGCACTGACTGTGGAGGAAACGTGAGAAGTTTCCATTTTTTTTTTTTTTCATCAGCTAAAACATGGCGCCACCGTGTGTCAGAAAAACACTTCTGCAGCTTGAAAGACTCAAAGTACATGAAGTACACGAATACCTTTCATCAATATACTCTCTAAATAGAAAACAGTATTTATATTCAGTCCAGTGATGAATACTGATCAACTTCCAGCTCATCAGATCAGTGTTTGATCAACCATGTAAACGAGGCTGTTGGAGTTCAGTTCAACAACACGATGACCGAGAATAATAATCATAAACTTAATGGAGGAAACTGTTCATCATGTTTACATTATTTTGAAGGGAATCTTGATCAAAGTGTCAAAACTAACACGATGAATATAAACTGTGATTATTTTATGGAAATAAAAAAAAAATGTGAACATCGACCTCACAGAGCGTTTATTGTAATTATCGCTCTCTGTTGAACAGCAGCTTATTATGATGTCGTCAGGTTAATGTTATGATGATGATAACGATCTGTGGTTTCATATACATTAGGTGATGCTTTGCCTCCTGATGGAAACGGTTTTAACTGTAAATTAACTGTAAATGTAAAAATATGTTTTGGTTTTAGAAATGTAGTTTTTAAAAGCAGGAACCTGCTTCAGATCCTGCGGTGAGTGAGTGTCATCTCAAACACACTGACACTGGTCCTGAGCAGCGTCTCACATGAACTCTTTCTCCTGAATGTCTGTCGAGTGTGAAGGACACAAAGATGAGCTGCTGTCTTGTTACCTGCTGGACTTTATTCTGCTTCAAAAACAGGATCATCAATAAACAGTATTGATACCATGACTCCAAAAGAAGGATGAGAGTTTAATCATCATTTAAAATGAATGAAACACTGCAGTCTATAAACTCAGAACAAACAGTTTTCTCTGATCAGCATTCACAGCTGTAACATTACACTAAAACATTTCCAGCATTGAGGAAAGTTTTCATTCCTCATTTATATCTTTCTATTATACATGAAAGCAGATTATACAGGCACAGGTAAAGATCTCAGCTGACCAGGAGGTTCAGACATGGAGGCCTCGCTAACCACTGCAATTTGGAATAAAATATTTATGGATTTAAAAAGAATTTAAGAAGCAGAAGTTGTTGGTAGAATATTCAAATTCTTCAGCAAATTAAAGGAAGGAAAGAAGACTTCCAGCTTTGAGTCTTGGATGTGTTTGCTCCAAAAATCTGACTGTAGACTTCTGCAAACTCAATCTAATGTTTTGATAGCAGCTTCAAACCAGAGCTGATAAGAGAATGTGTTGATATTCCCTTATTGCTGCTTTCATTTGAGTTCTCTGTCAAATCATCACACAGCAACGTGATGAACTTGTATCAGTGTTCGTTAATGCTCTTCTCATCTCATTCTTCACAGGTCCAGTACAGTCTGATCCAAAGTGATCCCGAAGCTTCACTTTTGGTACTGTTTTGAATCCAGTCTGAACTTTGAACTACTCCTGCTCTGTCTGATGCTTTTCAGTAATTTTTGGCCAGATGGTGGTGCTACAGGATTCCTATCCAAAAGCCTCTGAACTATGCACTTGAATTGCAAATATATTATAACCACCGTTTCACTTAATCAAATGTTTTGCCTGTTTCTAAAAATTTTTCCTCAGTTTTCTATTTCCACTACTACTGCATGATCTAGAAGTTAAGAAGATGACACTAGGACTTTTGGTGGACTGTTGGTGTAATTTGAATCACATTTGAAACATTTACCACATTCAAATGTATAATGTTGTGCATTTTATAATATATGGATCACAGTTATATTACTGTAGCTCAGTAACTTTGCTATATTGCTACTTTATGAGCTCAGGTTCAGTTTTCTGAGTCAGCACAGATGTAGATATGAGAGTCACGTAACCCAACTCTAAACCCAGGGTATACAGGTTCAGTGAATGTGGTGTTGAAGGTGTGGAGGTGGACCAGTGTGCCAGAGATTATGTTATAGAAGGACACGGTACCCATAGGACAGTCCACATACACTGCTACTTTGTAACAGGCAGAGGAGGAGACAGGGATGGCTCTTGATTTGTAATTGTGAGTTGCAAAGTATTCGCCCTCATCACAGTACAAACACCAGGAATGATCAGTTTTGCCAAACCTGCTGTCATCACCGTTTCCTTTCCGTTTTCTTCCTTTGTAAGCCACTGCAATATGAACCTCTCCACTCCACTCAAACTCCCAGTAACAGCGACCCGTCAGAGTGTTGGTACACAGCAGCTGAGGCCAATGATCAAATCTTTCATCATTATCAACATACTGCTGGTCCTCTTCTACATGCACCACCTTCCTGTTGTTGTCAGACAGTTTGAGTTTTCTGTGTATTGCGTTTAGATCCAGATTTAGTTCACAGAAATCTAATGGAAAGAATATGGGGAGAAGATATGCAATCAGTTTGTAGAACTCTAATCATTCAAACTACAAGAGTTACTGTGCTATATAGTCTGAAGATATTCTGGAATTAAAGGAATCATAAATACAGATTACCAGGAAAATTAAGACATACAGTACCTAACTGCAGCATGCAGTGATTATTCAACTCCAAGCCTGAAATCTTCTGCATTCACAGCTCAGGGTCCACTACAAAAATTACTTACCACTTCACAGGATGGTTCGTCATGAGATTGTGTTGTTTGTCTTATAGTTGATGATGAATATCACCTTTAGCAATCTTTTAAGTCAAGTTCTCATCCAACAATCCACTTTTTCAATTCACATCTGAACTTTGTATTTTAAATCACACTGCTTTAATTCCCCTTGGGGTGTTTTGAAAAACTCTACTACTTAAGAACTCCCACTCTATTGAGTTAGGGTACACTTGGAGTGTTGAGCAGAGGTCTAAGAGATCCTCAACTCCCAGTTGCATCAGAATGTCAACACAATATTGAGTATGAAATGTCCCAGATAGATGCATCTCAATTATTGAGGCTGGAGCACAGAGCTATGCCTGTAAAATGACAAGTCCCTAATGGAGTGGTTGGTTTTCCTAAGCAGTCCACATTACACTCCACCAGGGCTTTCCTTTTCATGAAATCTATGAAAATAGAGTCGACAAAATACAAAAAGGTTTGTGGATTATGTCTCATTTAGTGCATGATATGGTCATGTGGTTATTTCCAATTTGTAGAGGACCAGTTTGCAGTCAAGTGTGAAGATGACTGAAGTGAGGATATGTGAACCTTCAAGTCTGAGGCCATGGCTCTAAGCTGCAAATTATTTACACACTTTCAGTGCCAAATGAAGAGTTCAAGTATCTCTGGATCTTGCTAGGGAAGATCTGAGGAGACAGTTAGTCAGTTATTTGTGTATCCTCTCCAGTGATGCAGACACTCTACTGACCCTGGTTTTCACGTCACTTCATGAAGATCAAACTCCAGCTGGTAAAGTGACTTTTTATGGTTGTACAACCATACCTTATGATTTTACCTTAAGGTATGCCGGTGGCTTTTTACCTATGCAAATCTTTCTTGGAACTGATTGTTTGTATACCTTTGCTGTGGCTGTATTTTTTAAAACTGATCACTTCAAATATACATATATAAAGATGATAAATAAAGTATACTAATTATACTACACAATATAACAGGGTTTAAATTAGAGATGGACCGATCCGATATTACATATCGGTATCCGGTCCGATACTGACGTAAATTACTGGATCGGATATCGGAGAAAAATAAAAAATGTAATCCGATCCATTAAATATCAAAAAAGCACCTCACAAAACTTGCGACACGGCTAACTCAGCTCATAACCGTAGCATGTCGGAGCAGTGTGCATCACGTGATAGAGCGGCTGTGTGTATTTGTAGCCTCGCTACCAATCCGGCATTTCATCTCCGAGGAAGTTATCCCAGAGAGAAGTAAAGCAAGTGTGTAAGTTCATCTCTTAATGTTTGTAAAGCATTCCCACGTTAAGCTTAACAACCGACATATGGAGTGACTGCCTCTCTCTCTCTCCCTCTTCTTGCTGCTACTTCAATCATGAAACTGATTAATGATCAGCTGATCTGCTTTTCTGTCGTGAGTCCGTCTCTCGTTTGTTTTTGGCCCACGTTGCACCAGAAAGAGGAAACCAGCGGCTGAACAACAGCAGCACGTTTAAGCTTGATAATCGTTTGTTAGAATTTATTTAATATTACTTTCTACACCAGGATCTTTTTCTAAAGGTATACTTCATGCACTTATCAGCATACAGTTTAAAAGCTTGCAATAGAGTGCATTGGTGCACAGTTGGGCATCTTTTATGGTTATACCACTGTGAATTTTGCTATATAAACATGCTCAAGAGTCTATCATATGTTTGACATCCAGCTAAAAATTTGAAAATATATATTTTTAAATCAGTAACTTTGCAAATTTAGAGGAAATGTTTTTGGACAACAAATGAGTCACGTTTTAAAAACAGACATTTATGAAGCGCCGGCTATAACACACATGCTTACTGTGTGAAAGGACCCGCGATGTCTTGGAGCAGAGAACCGCGTTGTATTGTTGCTTTTCTCTTATGCATAAGCAACGCCAGCCTGTCAGAAACGCTCTGTGTGGGTAGAAAATGGTCTGCACCGGCACTGGTCCTGACGCGAAATGGCGAGGGTCTCACGCTCTGAGGAACGCTTCATATAGGACCGGGTGCTTCCAAAAACAATAGATGGGGGCCGATAAGTCTGGGGGCAATACACCTGCTGGGCATGTTGCTGGCTACTTCAGAAAATAGGCGAGACCCTGCTCGACTGGTACATCTGCGGGGCTTTTACCTTCTCGAGGAATTACAAAAAGAGCTGATACTGGCCACTTTAAACAATAGTTGGGCCCTTGTTCGCATGGTACTCTCAACAACTAAGTGATCCACCTATCTTTTGTCTTCCTATGGAATCACAACAGTTAAATGATACCCGCGGTGGGCTTTTGCAATTCTGAACAATTTCAAACAATAACCGGCTGTTGAAAAGACAGAGCAGGTCTGTGCGACTGGTTTTAGAAGTATCACTGCAGCATTTATTTTCTAAAGAGCTGAATGTTATTTGCGACCATCTGTTGTGTTAAAAACTACTCTAAAACCATGAAACCCCTTACGGAAGAAATTCCCGTTTGATCCGTTTTTAAATAAATAAAATGCTTGCATCATTGCATGCTGTGACATCAGAATCACAAAATGAGTGTGATTAAAAGACAATTAGTTTGAAAGAGCGATACTGGCTGCTTTGGGGGAAAAGGTGACATCATGTGCAACGTGTTTTAGAAGTAGCCCAATAGCGCTTATTTTCAAAAGGGCTGAATGTTATTTGTGACCATTTACTGTGTTAAAAAACTAGCTGGCTCTGTCTCCCTCTTAGTTCAACATTCCGAAATCCCGATTTTTAAATAAAATGATCACATCAACCCGTGAAAGAAACCCCAGTAGATGCGTAAAAAACTAGGGGTTTGATTAAATGAAACGCTTGTGAACAGGCTGACATTACCCATTCAGAAGAAATTCCCATTTGTGCCATTTTTAAAATAAAATGCTTGCATCGCTGCATGCTGAGATATTGTCAGAATCACAAAATTAGTGTGATTAAAACACTGTTACCAACACTTTTGACTAGATGTAAATAAAAAGCATTCCAGCTTTGTTGATGCGCACTGTGAAGCAAAACGGCTTCCACCCCTCCACGCAAAAACAAAGAATTGCTCTTAAGAACACCTATGTCTGCATAACTGAATGTGGAGGCATGCCAAAGCGATAAAATAGTTTAATTAAAAACCCTATGGTTTGTTTAAATTAAAACCCAGTTAAAAACACATAAACTCATATAACCTCTCTGACGCCCTGTGTGTTTCCACACGTGAACTCGCATACCCCGAGCACACCTGAACGTGCATGCGCACATGCACGAAACCGGTCAAACAGGTTGTCAATCTGGTGTTGTGCCAAAAAGCGATTGTCTGCCAAAAACTGATTTCCGGTATTTGCCAAAAATTTATTGCTCGTATTTAAACTGCTATAACTTGTTGGGCTATAATATATGAAACATATGTCAAATGCATCCCTTATGGATGACATAAAGTCATCTTGAACCACAAACAACATTCGTGTAACAAGGTAGAAGGCGCAATCAGTTTTTGGCAGTGACTTTTATATAACCTTTATTTATGCACTTAAAAAAATCTCATTAATATGAAAAATGTATTTTGTAAGAGTAAGTTGGCCAAGAGGACAGCAGAAATAGCAGCAAATATTACAATAGTTCTGTAAAAATATTTTAAGTGGGGATAAAGGACCGGATTGGTTATAATGTAAGTACAATAACACAGAGTTGTAAAGATACTTTAAAAACGGATAATTTTTTAATTCTCTATATAACCCCTTTGTAAACCCTGTTCACTGAAGTCTATTTACGAACATACGTAAAGATATTACACATGAAAAATACACAGAAACTTTGGAAATCAGTTTTTGGCAGACAATCACTTTTTGGCACAACACCGGTTTGGTTGGCCGCCATATTGAACTAGTGCCATCGTATTACTACTCATATGTGTGACTAATCGCATCCGGTGGGAAAAAAAATTATGTTTTCTCCCTTAGAGGGAGGGGGGTCTGTGGAGGGAGAAGAATAAAAACAGAGGGGCCGGCACACACTTTTCTATGCACAGACAAGATGGAACCTTTCATTCTGCAACCCTGCGTTCCTCTGTACTTGGACGGGGAAGAGATCTGCTCTCCCGACGCCACAAGCATGGGAGGCAGCGGCGACTGGTCCTCATCGGTGATCAGTGACACCCCCATCACTGTCTACAGTAACAGATGCGATGCGGCCGATGCTCCGCGGAGAGAAGAGAAAAATAAGAGCTTCCTGTTTTTGCCACTGCCACTATGTAAATAAACGCCACACACGTCATCGCCGCCGTGACATTCATCTTTATTTTTAATGAAATTCACACAGTTGGATGTATTAGTTTGACTTCATACACATTTTTTCAATAAAATGAAAATTGTGAGTCATTAAACAATCCAAGATATTTTTATTTGTTCATGCTGGAAGCAGGTGTTGCAAGTATTTTCAATTTCTCTTCTTAAATGAAATATTTTTTCACTGTTTCCACTTAAAGTTGTGGAACAATGAAATCGGCCAGTGGTCTCTGCAAGGCAGAGTCAGCAGATGTGAGCCAGCAGTTCATCATGAGAGGAGAGGCAATGCTATAGTCATTGGCATTGCCGCTACAAAAGAAAGGGAGGGGAAAATTTCATTTATGTTTACATAATAAAATATGGTAAATACCATAAACAACAACAAAAAACGATATGTACCTAGTAACATTGATTTCCTGGTTTTTAATCTTTAGTTTTGTAGTCGCAACTTGTTGTACCTCCTCATAAACTGCTGACTTTAGAGCTGGAAAAAGAACGTGAGAACAAACAAACATTGAATATCCACACAACAAGCTCTTTTTACAGAAAGCACCACCTTTGGGTGCAAACTTTTGTAAAAATAATATGATGCAAGCAAATGCTGCACACACTTCACAAGTAATGGTATACAACATTTGAAAAAAAAAAGAACTTTTCACTCACCTAAAAGTCCATCAGTGTTGTTGGCTGAAGGATGCTGTCTTAAAACTGGCCAAAGAAATTTAATGCTGCTCTTCTTATGAACTAAAATAACCAGGCGCATGTCTCCTGCTGCAATGTCTATTTCATTGTTGCGCATAATCATTGTTACACTGGAAAAATATATAAATATTTGACATACATATATATATACATACATACATATATATACATACATACATACATATACATACATATATATACACATATATACATATACATATATATATACATATACATATATATATACATATACATATATATATACATATACATATATATATACATATACATATATATATATATGTATATATATACATATATATATATATATATATGTATATATATATATATGTATATATATATATATATATGTATATATATATATATATATGTATATATATATATATATATATATATATATATGTATATATATATATATATATATATATATATATATATATATATATATATATATATATATATATATATATATATATATATATATATATATGTCGTTAAGGTTTCAAGTCTCATTTAACCACATGTGAATACGGGCACACATCTGTACACAATGCTGAGAGTATTGTAGTATTGAGTAGCCTTGATCATTATAGTGTAAAATCACCTTCCAGCAGTGACCAGATCCTGTCCAGTGTGATGTGTTTCTGTCTGTCCATCTCGTACAGTGACCCCTTTGGTGTCAATCTCGAAATGCTGGTTAGTTTTGAAGTGCATGAAAATTCTCTTGAAACCTCCATTTGCAACTGAATCAAGCTCACCATTCACAAACAGCTCTAGCACAAAAGAGAAGTGCAACTCAAAACCACACCACAAGTTGGAGGATTGTTATAACAATGGAGATGAGGTAGAACCAATAATGAAATTTTATTTCACAGGAAATACAAAAACAAGAGTTCATTAGCTCAGCGAAACTGAAGACTACTGACCCCTGCTGGGATGATGAAGAAGTTTAAGGCTGAGAGCACCACTGACATCAAAGCACAGCGGAACAGTCTGATTCTCAGCTTTTAACAAAAACCTGTGGAGAAGAGGAGCTAGAGATACATAGATACAGAGTTAGAATGGAGATATAAATTTGACTTTTCTCTTAGCCAAAAATCAAGCACTTGCATACTCGTTTTCAGTTTCATTAACATGTACAATCTTGAAGGTTTTTGAAAGAGGGATTTGTTATTACATATAAAATATAGAGCCTGACTTATGGAGTATTTCATTCCTAAAAATGTGTTTGTTTTTTCCTAGCTGTTTTTCTCATGTATTATGTGATTGTTAAAACAAAACAAAAAACAACAATGTAATTGAAAATATTTTTTTACTCTAATTTGTCAAAGAAAACAAAATAAATGAATTAAATAAGAGTTTTGAGCCTGGCACATCAGATGTTATTGTAGGTTCAAATTTCTGTTAAAGTGGGTAATGCCTAATGTGGATGTTTAAAAATTTCAGAAAATTATTATTAAAAATAATTATATATATATATATATATATATATTTAACTCCAACTATATGTATTTAATACAGTACCATAATTTGGTTGCAGAGGATTGCCATGAGGTGAATAATGATGTTTGAATATATCAAGGAAAGTTTCTGTAAACAGATTCACACAATGCTAGTTACATACATTAATATTGCAAAGCCAAAAGAAAAAAAGTTAAAGTTTATTGTATGGCTGTGGAATATATTTGTGTAATAAACATCAACATTTTCTGATGCATTACAGCAAAACACTCAACAGATATGTTAAGTTTTAACTGTTACCCAACCTACGATGTAAATGTAGATAATTCAATTATTAGAATGACTGAAGAGGCTTATCCAGTTCCTTATTAGTTGAACACTGGTTGGTGTTACATATATAGAAATAGAAAATAACAGCTGTGAACTACAGTACACTACAAAAAAAGACATTTACCTCTTAAAGTAGGTCGTTTTTTGTGGGATCGAGATCCAGTGGGCGAGGCTGAATGTTAGAATTAAATACATTAATTTCTTTAAAAAATTACCATTTTAAATTTAGAAAATCTTTAAAGAAACAACCAGAGGCGGAGCCAGACATTTGAAACACCCGGGGCTTAGCCCAAAGAGTAGTATGCATGTGGGATTTTTTTTTTTTTTTTTTTTTTGGAAAAAAGAAAAAAGAATGACTTCATATAGGGAAAAATATATATATATAAAATATATATATCACATGTGCAGGACACCTTAAACTAGTTTTTTAATTAAGCAGCAAGGCAGAACAAGGTCAGGGCTGCATCAAGACACGAGGACTAAACCCCAATTCAACCAGACCCAGAACTGATCCAGAATTAAAAACAGGACTACAACAGTTCAAAATCAGGACTACTGAGGACTTAACCAAGACAGAACCAGAATCAGAACTAGATGATAGCACTAAAAATCTTCATAGACCTGCACTACACTTATTTTTTTAATTCTACCAAAGTACACTATTTAGATTGAGAAAAGTTTATATAATTATTCAGCCTTGTTGTGCAAACAAGCCTGCAGAACTTAATAAATACAGAATTTGAAAAATAACAAACCTAAAAAGAAACACTAGGTACGAGATACATGAGGACCTATGATACGGTGATACTTTTGGTAAACAACCATTTGACTAACATGTGTGTCTCACCTGCTCTTGTTCATCTGTTCTGTCCTCGTTCTCCTCTCTCTCCCTCTTTGTGCTGACAATCATCAAATATACAGTTGAAACCAGATATTTACTCTTCAGATAAAAACACTTTTTTAATTGTAACATCAAATCAGACTAAATGTTTATTTTTTTTAGATTGATAAATATAAAAACATATTTGTTAACTTTAAGAGTAAAGAGAGAAACTGTCTGTATTTCTTAATTGCAAATGGCACCAAATTGTATTCAAACTTGAGCCACACTTATGGAGCTCCACAGTTCTGTTCCTGGTGTTTTGGTTGATATCTCTTGATTTTCCCATGTCAAAGAAACAGGCTCTGTGTTTTGCCTTATATGCATCCACAGCTGTGCCAGCAATTTACTCACATGGACTCTACTAACCTATCAGAAGCTTCTTCAGCTCAGAATGGAATCGTCTGGAGTTTTCTTATTAATTAACAATAAATTTAGTGTACATGTACTCCTAAATTTGATGAAAGTGATAAAAATAGCTCTGTCTCTCTTTATTCTGAAATTTAACTAATTCAAAATATATTTCAATATTTATCTAAAACAAAAATTTACTCTAAATTGATGTTGTACAGTAAAAATGTTTTATGTTTTCTCCCTAAAGTGTATGTAAATATCTGGTTACAAATGTGAATATCCTGCTGTGTACTGAAATCCCTCTTGTTTTGCATAGAAATATACTGAACAACATACAAAGCATAATATATAAAATAACATTTACCTGAGTTTTTTCTTTGAAAGAACCCTCTAATGTCCATTCTTATGTTTCAGTACATAACTGAAACCGATTTAGTCGGGGAGGGTAAGAACTGAAAATATGAAATAAACACACGTAAGCTAAGACTCTAAAAAAAATAGCATTTGTTCGGCTTTTCATTTTGCCATTTGTTGATTCACTTGAAGAGCAAGTAACGTAATATTGGTCAAGTGATCAGTTTCATATCAATCTTTCGTGATGCACCGTCATATTTACATTATTTGTACAGTACGAATGATTTGCTTTGGTACCTGGTCAAACTTAAGCTCTCCTTAGTATGGCTGGCTCCGTCTCTCCAACAGCGCACTCACGGGCAGCAGCTGCCCCGCCCCCTCGCTCAGTCGCTTAGTGCCTGAGCTTGGATCATACCAATATCAGGGGGGGATTCACGCACAGTCGTAAATTCCCACAGTGTGCACTATGTGCTTCGAATATTGTGTGTACTTTTTGTTTTATACAGTTGTCAGCCAGGCATCTAACTATGAAAAAATTACACTCCAAAATACCCCGGGCTTCTGACAAAACAACCCGGGCTTAAGCCCCGTAAGCCACCCCCACGCTCCGCCCCTGGAAACAACTCTAAAATATAGCATATAATACTCTTTTTTCCAGCAAAAAACTGAAGCAGAGACACATCCACACAATTTCATAAACCTGATTTCAATGGAAAACCAAATAGTATTATGAAAACAGGTGAGGTAGAAGAACAATTAATAAGCAATTTTTCAGTTATGTAATTTAAACTTATCCACCTTCACTACATCTGTTCCTGGCAGCTTCACTGTTACACGTCTTTACCTCTCATTTATACAAATGTATTCTGTTGTTTACTGAATTTTCTCCAGAGCATACCTCCACTGCTCTGGGTTCTCTTCCTCCTTTCCCTATTGTCACTACATACTACTTTTGAATTCATATGATTTTTTTTTCATGTTACTTTGGAATATTCTGGGTTTTTTTTAGTCTAAGCATTTGATATTTTAGCGGTGTAATAAATTTAAGTGGGAAATCTCTTAATGGTAGTGTAGTATTTGAATTACTAGGATCACTATTCCCTATTATTACTATACTCACAAAAAAACTTACTCTCTAAAATAAACCACAACAATCCTTTAAATGTTTTGTCAAATAAGGATTTATATCATCTTGCCACAAAAAAACTAAACTTACTTTTTATGCATTTTCAAATGATAGAAACATGTTTTACTCAAAAAAGCAAAGTAAAAACAAATCAAAACGAAATGTAGCAAAAACATGCAGCACAATGTTTAAGTGACACAAAATACATAATGTAAATCTGGATTAAAAAAGAAAATAAAGTCAGATAAATTTTAAATTGAAAAAAAAATATGTAACTCCATACTGTCAACAGTAGATTGCACAGGTATGAGAGTTTTCTCATAAGGTTTTTTTTTTTTTTAAATCACAAAAGACTGAAAAGCATATAAATCCCAAATACTCACAAAAGTAAAATCCTCTGTCTGAAAAAAAGATTAAACAAACAGCGATTAATTTACTTTGCAATTTCAAATTAGTCGTAGTAATAAAAAAAACAAAACAAAAAAAACAAACACATTAGACTAATACTAAAATTCTGCAAAAATGTTTAGCATTTCTGTGATGTATAAAAAAATGAACTGACATTTACAGTGTTTTTTTCTGGTCTTACTGGCCACATTCATGTAGTACTTTATCTGCTTCCCACTATAGAATCAAACTGTAGAATTACCAGTGTTAACTCCTATCTCCACGAATTCATCATACTGCTGCACTGAAATATTGTGAGACACACACACACACACACACACACACACACACACACACACACACACACACACACACACACACACACACACTACCAGCTCCATTAAAAAAAATGTTTTTCAATTCATTAAGTTACTTTCCTAGCTGTACTTGCTCATTTCAGTGTAGCTTTAGTTCAAAGGTTTATTTGTACTTCAGTTAGTTTAATATTCAGTATAAATCTTTTCAGTAGTTACATCAGAATATAGTATGCAGCATGTGTCATATCATACCTCCATCAACAAATTGTAACATATCTATAATTTCTCCTGTAAGAAGAACAGCAAAAAGATCACATGAAAGCAAGAAATAAGCATCACATTTACATTTATAGTCAAATCAATTTAATTAATTAATTTAATTTAACACCAAATCACATCAACATCAGGGCACTTTGTATTGTAAGGTGAAGACACTGCAATAATTCAGAGAAAACCTGAACAATCAGATAACCAGCTATGTATATAATAATGAACTACTCAAATGGCCTAAAGGTTTCATGAATGAATCAAGTTATAAACTAAGTGCCTTCCTCTTGTAAATCCAAACAATTTTTTTGAAAAACAAATTAAAGCAGGAATTGCATATGGAGCAAACTGACGATGATGATAGAAGCTATCATTATCATTATCATTATTGTTATTATTATTATTATTATTTGAAGAAATTTGGATTAGAAAATTTAAAATAAATGAAAATTAAAAATTAAACTAATGTAGCTCCAAGAAATACTTTCAACAAAGGCAGGCATAAGAGAGGGTTTGCATGGAAGGTTTGAACACAAAAAATTGTAAGGCTTACAAAACCCTACAGAAATCATGTTACATATACATGGTCACTGCTAGTACAAGTAATAATCATAGTCATAATATTATATCTGTATTTATAAATGGCATACTAAGGAGGAGTAATGCTGAAAACTACGAAACATTTTTGTAATATTTATTGAGAAGGTTCAGATACATTTATGGGAAATGTTTGAAATTTAACTGATGAGTCAGATAATGAAAATGTGTTTAATCCTATTTGAATTAATTAACCATTAAGTATTAACTGTAGGGTATTGCTGTTTAATGCTATACCATCAAATTGTATAATATATTCAGTAGTACAAGATGGTAGCTATGTATTCATTTTTTCCCATTGCCTTAAAAAATGTACTTAAAACTAAGGGTTCTCATATTATACTAAACTACATTTTTAGGGAAATAAAATGTCTTAATATTTAAAGTAGAAAACACCATATTAAAAAGTAGAGGTTGAAAATGTGCATGTAGGTACAGTATGTAAGAGTCAGTTGTTAAACTGTTGTATTCTGTCAAAATGAATACTTAACTATGGTAATGTGGGGTTTTTTTTGACATTTTTATCTCTATAAAAAGAAAAATGCATTTTATTTAATTCTATCCTAACAGAGTACCTGGATCAAGTGAGGAGAACCAGTGCTCAAAGGCTCTCTCAGCAGCAGTTGTTGCTGAAAAGAAAAAAAAAGAATTAATTGATGTGGAAAAAAACATGCCAGTATTTCAATCAAATGTAAAACAATTTTACAAATGTGCACTAACCTAAATACCAAACCTGAATAAATATTGATCATTTACATATATTTTTTTTAACTTAGCTTTTTAACTGTTAACTTTTTAACTATTCTGATCATTTTCTCTTATTAGAAAAACCTTCCTGTGCACAAAATGTCTAAAAGTACACGTATAATCGCTTTTACTCACTCAAACCTTAACAGCAGCCTGACATTATTGTTAGCTTACAGAACAATCCTGAATATTTCTGCTCTCAGCTAATATCACATTAGATAACCCTTGAGATGGTCAAAAGTGCTTAGACTGACAAAAAAAACTTAATAATTTAAGTGCAATAAAATTATGCTTTTATAATTATAAAAAATTGAATAATCAGAATAACTTGACTTCTTGCTACTGGTGGACTTGGTCTGTAGCTTGCCTCTTGTGCAGCTAAAAAGTTGAAGGGAAAGAGGCTGGCTGACAAAGTTGAAGTGAGATGGCTCATAAACAAATGGGCATCTTCTTTAATAGGCCACGGTACTGTATCTGAGATAGCAGCTGCTCTGTATCTAATGCAATTGCTCAGAGTGGTCGTAATAATTTCTGACATCCAAATTTGTGTCATCAAAGTGTAGTCACCCTCACTGTTTCTTTATCTTGATGTAGTAAAGCTGTCCCTGTGCAGTATGGACTCATTTTATACAGGAAAATGTTTATAGTTTTCTGAGACTATAAGGAGAAATTTTTTTTTGTTTGTGTGTGTTAATGTGTCACACATAATATAGACAAAGAAAATGTCATTGTGTTTACGCTTGTGGATCATATTATACACATTTGTAACACTTTGAGACATATTTCTGTGCATAAACAAAAATATGAAATATAGAAAAAAAAACAGTTAAAGTGTTTTTGTTAAATCTCTAGAATTAAAGCTAAAACTTTCGGTGGTGTACAGAGTCATAATTACCAAAAAAGCAAACTCATGCTATATTTAATGTCATTTTGGTGTAGAGTTTTTTTAAGTATTTAATTTTTTCAGTGAGAAATGTAAATATCTGCATTTAGGAAGAGAAAATAATGAAATAATAATGAAAATAATTTTTAACAATTAAAAGAAAACGTCATGATGAATACTACTCGTTTTGCATTGTCTTTGTTTGTGCTGCTCACCAACATTATCGCTCCTGTGACGAGTAGAAGTACCACGGTGTCTTGAAATGGACTGACGTCCAGGGGGCTTCCCTCTCTGTGGTGCTTCACTTTCCTTGGGTTTATGAAGCACATGTATGGTCTCTCCCAGAGGCTTTGTGACAACCATAGATGTGAGCGGCGTCACAAAGCTGTACTTCAGTGAGAGACTCAAAGCCTCCTTCTTCACTTGCTCTTTCTCAGGTCCAGATAACTGGAGCCTGTGTCATAAAGCATTAAGTAAATATAATGATTGATTTAGTAGTAATATATGATAAAGTAATTTACACATATTTATGTATCTTTAATTCTTCCATGTCCCCAGGTATTCCCTGGCAATTTAAAATTACAGTTTGAGTCCCAACTTTGGAAAATTAAAGAACATTTTAGTGGAATCTAATATGGACATAGAAACATGGGAAAAAATAGATAAACTCATTGTTATGTAAACATCCTGCCTTCTTTTTATGAGAACATATTTGTGGGAGAGTTGACTTTAGAGCCAAGATGCCGAATTTTAACTGTATTCTGCTGCTGTAGTAAACATAATTTCCTGTCTTTGTTGTAGCTTTAGATTTTTAACTTGTTTTGTAAATTGCAGCTTAGTTGTTGAGACCGTGGGATGCCATCTATGTCATGAATAAGTACACAACTTCGAAAGCAGATTCAAAACTCTATAGTGGACAAATTGTTTCTTGCCAGGGAAAACATTTTAAAATGGTCGCTGAGTTCTTCAAACATGATCAATCTTGGATGGAAAGAAAGGAAACTACAACTATCCTTCTCTTTGCCCATAAATTCATGCTACATTGTAACTATTAATGTTACTTTTGACCAAACAAACTTTTGCCTTTTGGACTGCAAGTCACATCAAATGATCTAAAGACGTTACCTTGGGTTTCAGGGAAATATATGATGGGCCTTATCCAATATCCCAGATTAGTTATGCACTCAACAGTTAATGAAGAGAAAAATTTGTGTTGCTGCCCTTTAAAAAGTAGCTGATTAGGAAATAACACAAGAAGAAAGATGTCACAACTGGGACATCAGCCGTGTGATGTGTGGAAACGGAAGACTCGAATGCAGCACTTACTTGAGATGCAGGGTGATTTATTTACAGAAAACAGAACACAAAGTGGGGATGGCAAAACAGAACTAAGGATAAACTAAACTGGGGAAAACTAAACTATAGAACGGCAAACCTGAAACACAAGAGGAGGACTGCAGGGAGAGCACATAGAGGAGTCACGGAGAGGTTAATGCAGAGTACGCAGGGTAACACAGAGGATGAATACAGACGACGCGACAAGGAACACAGGCAGGCACACACTATGGCTGTGTCCCAATTAAGAGACTGCACGTTTGAAGTACGCATTTTAAGTGTGGTTACGTCACAGCCACGCGACGACGGCTGTCCCAATTCTCCAAATGCGCCGTCGATTTCCCCAAATATCAAGCGTGGTCCGGTGCACGCTTCGTGGTCCCATATATCCCACAATTCATAGCGCGGCGGTGGGTGTGGATAATTTTGCCGCAAAATACGGCAGAAGGGAGCGGCCGAAGAGGTTGTTTTTTTTTTCCCAAACTTTATTGAACTTATAAAGCGAACAGTCAGTCATTCCAGTTCAGTTTGTACAGTAGACATACAAGGCAAATAGGAGTAACAATATACAGTACAATGAAATAAGAAGGATAAATAAATAAAGGATAAAAAAAGAAAAAAGGGGGGAATGTGACAGACTTCATAACAACTTTTTATTTGAAAGTTGTGACAGCTCATTCGTTAAACATTTCTGAATGAATTTCAATCAATGATAAACCGTTTTTATTGGAGGTTAATTTAAGAGAGTTTAAGTAATATTCAATTTCAATCAAAAACAAATTAAATGATGGGGTTGAGTTTTGAAATTTACATTTATGTATGTGGAATTTCCCTAATAAGATGGAGCGGCCGAAGAGTGAACTGTCAAAAGTACTGAATATGACGTCACTTATTTATGTGCGAATGTGTAATAATTAAAGTCAGTCATATATCCACAAACACAACAAGCTGAAAGTCAGTGATATATATATATATATATATATATATATATCATAATAATCTGACAATACTATAATATTGGCCATATTATATTTACATTGCCACAGTGAGATGACTTTAGTCTCATGAACAACATTAACTAATTGTTACTTACTAACTAATCTTAAATGACTGTTCAGTACAGAAATGAAGCCCAACAATCATGTTTTACAGTCCCGTGGTCTCAGCCTCAGATACTCAACTAATCAAAGTGATGTCATGACAAAAATGAATGACCAACAAAACATTTTTCTCCTTCATTTCTGTCAAACAAAGCTGTATGTAACGTGTCTCGTTAGGTTAGTATCATGGTTGCTAGGCAACCTGAACAGCGCAACAAAGCGTATATCGTCCCATTTCACAAGCCTCTCACTTCCGCACTTCTCGTACTTATAGTACGCACGTACATAGTACGCGTAGTGCGCGTACTTCAAGCGTGCAGTCTCTTAATTGGGACACAGCCTATAAATACACAGAGGGACACTGGGAAATCACACACAGGTGGGAGACACAGCTGGACCTGATTAACCTGACGAGACAGGGGAACACTAACACCAGGGACCAACAGAGGGAGCACAAACCCAGAAACCCAGTATCCAAAACACAAACCATCCCAAAACAGCCCACAAATAATAATAATAATAACATCAATAAATACACTAAACACAAAATCACTGAGTCACGGACTCAGGACCATGACAAAAGATGGCATATATGGTACTTACTCTTTGTCCAGAAGCTGTTTAACTGTGAGGTAGGCCCAAACTCTCTGGATAAGGTCATCAGACACACTTCCACCAGATTCCACAATGCCATTTGGGTCAGAAAATACTAACCTTCTATTACTCTGTCATAATTAAAATATATTGTAATGTCAGTATGCAGGGAAAAAAAACTTTCACAAGATTACAGCTGATAAATATCTTAGATCAAACATTACCGAAATAGCCACAACTTGAGGTGTGAAGGTTTCAGTGTCATTGTCTGTGATCTGTCCGGCCACCACAATCTCAGAACCATTATAATACTGACTGAAGTTAGTCTGGGTTAGATTGGTCCCACCCACATAGATCATTGTCACATCTGTCAGCAAAGGAGTTGCCACCTCTTCATAGAAACCCTGTTTACATACAGTGTGGACATGATACAAATCATGCTAATTTCTTTCTAAATCTGTAGTGATTTCAAATCATGTGGTTGGAAGAATACAAAATACCTTCAGCTGTAAATCAGCATCTGAGTCTACATAAATCCGTCGTGCCACACCGTTATTTTGCAGCGACATTTTCTTAAGGAACTCAAAATCAACATCAAAACCAAAACCCAGACAGTAAACTGGGAATTTGCCTGCAACAGCCTCTCTTACATTTGACTGTATTTTCCCCAGATTTGTCACCCCTGAAAATACATAAGACACAGTCAGTTCAGCTCAAAAACAATGGAATCCCACACTTGATAAAAGAAAAACCTAAAACGAAAAATATTGAATAGCTGATCTGTGCTCATTAATCTCCCTGCATTCTTGAGTGTTGTGCTGCAAATGTATTCTTTACATCACACATACTGTCCAAACTCCATGTTGTCATCATCACTCCAGCCTTGCCTGCCTTCTACAAGTGCTAAAGCTCTCAGTGCTCTTCTATCAGCCTGCCTTTCAGACTCATTTGTAGTACCTCCTCATTTGTACCTAGTTGGAGATCCTACATCTACCTCTGCATCTAGACTCTGAGAAGTCCTGTCCTACCGTTACTGGACTCCACTCTGCCATGTTGATTTGTCAAAGTCTTATCGCCAGATCTCAAACTGTTCTTCATTAAACCATGTTCAGGTCTTTCAAATGATCTCTCCTTATTGAAATCACAATAAAATCATTGACTAAAATCATTAAGTCCAGAAGTATTTGTGCACATTTTTGTACAGGTGTCATTTGTTATAACCTTTGGTTGGCTGTCCATCTGTGAGGAGTATAAGGATTGATGCTGAACCTTCTCTGTCATGCGTGTTCAGCATATTTGCTCCTTGCAGCAGTGCTTGATTGATGTCTGTGTCTGAAAGTCAACAACAAAGTTTCAGTACTATAATTATTCTGTTAGCTGTTTGATATTAAAAGATATATACTGATTTCTGCAACTCCTCACATCCTCCAGCTTGAATGTTGCGTGCAAAGTTTTTGGCGCTTTCCACGTTTTTACTGTTGGCCTGAACAAGTTCCAATTTCCAGGGAAAAATGTTGCCATCAAAAGTGATCAAACCAAAATGGTCATCTTCTGCCAGGTCATTCAAAATATGGATTAACGCGATCCTAGTCTGGGCAAAAACAGCATTTACACATTACAGACTTTTATAGAAGATTTAAAAAAGACATTAAAAGAAATAGTGTTTTCGTAAATGATAGACATAGCAGACCCTTTAAACCATTTACCTGCTCTATTTTTCTGCCTTGCATTGAGCCACTTTTGTCAATAACAAAGACGACATTTTTGGAAATTCGGGGAAGATTGGATGGAGCAAAGTGATGAACAAAGTACCCAGCAGATTTCTAAAGAGCAGGAAAAAAGATTGCTTTAGTCAAATTTTTATTTAATAGCCAGACAAAGGATATGGTACTGATTTGAAAAACCTTTTCTGGCCCATGCAGTTTTATGTTGTGTGTAAATTGCTAATTGATCAGGGTTTACCTTGATGTCTCCCAATCCATTGTTCCTGTTGACATCATAAACAATAACCAGATCTCCATTCATACCCTGCTCTCCACAGTTGTCACACATTGTCTGTTGATCCACTGTTGGATAGAAATACACCCATGCCTAGAAACAGAAAGAATTGTATTCTTTAGACTCTTCATCGAGTGAGAGGTCAGTGATTTTAATTTCTGTCAAAACACTGTCCTGTACTTCTCATTGCTTTGGCTTGATAAATCTAAAAGGTGCATATACAAGTCATTGTTACCAAAAGGTTTGGACACTGTAGATTAGAAATAAAGAGAAAATGCAGTGATTTTTAAACAATTTAAACCATTGTCTTATCTCATTAAACTCCCGAGTTTTTTGTCTGAGGTTCAATAAAAGTCTTGTAATGTGTTTAATGCATAAAATATTAAAAGAAAATCAGAATTCATTATTATGAGTAAAAGTGGGGAATTGCTCAACATTCTGACATATATAGCGCAGGAAGACTTCAATAGTTCAAGACTAACATGACCCAAAACAACAATGCAAATACTGTAGGATTCGATTACATTATGTCACTTAATACCAGAGATATGATACAGCACACAGGGACAGTTGAAATCAGTATTTAACAGATGTGATCATTGGGCATTCAGTTGGTACTGCATTAACAAAATTTGTAGTTGTAATCACTATCTTCTTCTATCTCTCATTCACACACATGCATTCTGTCATGGTTCTTGTTTCTACCGACGTTCATTCCTCTTCTCCACCTTTCCTCACTACAAATCTGTCACTTCAGCGACACACATCACCACTGTTTCTCATGCAGTCTCACAATTCTACTTGGCAATCTATCATACGTCATGTGAATCAACTGGCTTTTTACTCTTTATCCTCTTCGTAGCTGCCCTAACTTCCTCCTTAAGAACTTCCTCCACTTCATGATTCACTGTCATTCCTCCATCTGTCCTCCTTTCTGTCTTATTTTCTTCAGTTCCTCAAATTATTTATTCAATTTTTCAACAAACTCTCTTCATTTGTTAATACATTACCTATTACGCTAACCTGCTGCACATTCTCTCCAGTTTGATCTCTCAATCTCAAAGTCCTTTTCTCCTTTCTTAGTGTCCAGCCTCACATGCAACCCACTAAGAGCCTTTTCCTTTGCCACATCTCTTTGCTGTATGCATAGATTTTTTTTCTAGGCTTCCTCTTATTGCAAACTGCTGTGACTCTTAGTGTTTATAAAACTGACATTTGTGTTATAACTGTACCTGTTTATTAACATGTGTTTTGGTGATGGCATTAGCGAGGGCTTTGGTGCTCAGGCCTCCTTTCACATCGATGAAATTGATGCCGGCTTCCTCGTGAATGTACACATCCACCTGGGAACAGGTATAATAAAATAAAACAGAAGATCTGATCATGTGTGGTCTTATCTCAGCATTGTTTTCCTAAACAATCACTGAACAGATACCAAGATGGAAGTCACCTTGAAGTCTCTGACAGGCTGCATGGGTCGAGCATGAATTTGCAGCTCATACTTGCCATGTGTGCGTTTCATTAATTCCTCATATGTGAGTTCAAAAGTGACCTTTTTGTGAGCAGCCACAGTTACAGAGGTCTTAAATTCCTCCAGAGTCCTCCCTACAGAACTGTAGCAGAAACAATAATTATTTCATATAAATGCATTTAAAAATCAGTTATTCCTGAAAAACAAACTTGATTTTTGAGTAAACTGACTAAAAAGCAAGGATTAAAGTGATATTTGGCAGGTGGGGGGACCCCTAAGATCAGGTAGTATGCAGTGTAGTGTGGGGAAAAGAATTACTTTGTAATAAGTCACATACTAATCCCTTTTTGTGAGCTTTTTTTTTTTTTGTGATGGTGTCCACCTGCGGCTGATCTGGCTGATTTCCCCAGCTGCTATTTAAGGCAGTGGCACAGAGCAGCTCACCGCTGGAACGTTGAACCACCTGAGTTCGTGCTCGCGGCATATTCAAAGAAGAGTCTCTTACATGTATTTTGTTGTGGAACTAACCTTGAACTTCCGTCTGTAGATATCCCTCTTCTGGACTGAATCACCGGACGTCCAAGTGGGGCAGTGTGTGGAGTGTTGGAGCGAATGCGGCTGAAGAGGAAGCGTGTGTGAGGATTCCCCCCCCCGGTCTCTCCCTGGAGCCCTGGACCCCCTCCCAACTCACTGTACATTTATTTTGCACTAAGGTGATCCGTATTGTAAATAAATCCCCTTCTGTTTCCTTGAAAAGAACTGTCTGCGCGTGAGTCCGTTCAGTAGCCATGACATATAGCCTGTGGCTAATTTAGTACACTTAAATTGTTGTGTACACTCCTTCAGAAAAACAGAATTCAGCGAATCATGCATTGGTTCAATATCTGATTTAAAATATCTACAATAAATGAGGATATGACATGTAAAATTTAACTTTTTAATCTAACCTACTGAGCTGTGCAACCCGGGATGTCATTGTTTCACTTTAATCCCTGCTAAAAGGTTTTTTCCTCCTCACACAGTTAAACAAAATTAATTTTAGAGAACTGAAGATACAGAAAAAGACATTAAAAACAATGTTAGTTAGAATTTTTTCACATAAACCTGTAAGTTAATTAATGAATTTAAATACCTGACAAGCCCAGCACTTTCACCACGGGACACAGCTTCAGTGTACTGCTGCTGAGCTTGCTCCTTAGCTTTCACAACACCATCATAAACTTGGCCATCGATAAACCTGAAGAGGACCAAGAAAGCCCTTGTGTACAAACTACTAAATATCAGGCAATTTGTTCTTCAGTGTAGAATTTACAAATGTCTCTGGATGGTTACAGATCACTTTAACTTCACATACATTTGGAATTTACTGATGAAGGCATTCTTGGGAATCCGAACATGGAATTCAATTTCCTTTGACTCGTCCATACGATTGGCCACACGGCTTGTGATGACAGTGGTGGCGTAACGACTGGTCACTGTGGAGTTGATGTGAAAGCTGTAGACGTCCCAGTCATCCTGAGAAAAAACGACAGGGTTAACCGATCTCATTGGCTGGTTTCAGTGGAATTTTATTGGTCTCCCTGCAAAAACCCTAAAATTAGTTTTCATCTAGTGTTCAGGGCACACACTCAAAAGAGGATGACACTCACTTACATTTATACTTTTACTTTTTATGCATCAGAATGGGAGTTGTTAGAAATATCCAACACATGTTTCCATAGTTCAAACAACTAAACAAGCCAAATTTACCTTAACCAATCAACACCATCATCAAATAACAAGCTCAAACAATTAAAACGAGATCTTGATTGTGGATGCACAGAAAGACATACAAACACATACAGTTAGAATTCTTTCACTTCATGGGACATTACATGATGTTATATCGCTTAGCAGAACACTTCATCTTACCCCAATCCTTCTTTTTGTCTCCAAAGTAATGCGCAACTGCCAGTGTTAATGTGTCAGCTGACTTGTATACACACACAGCACATGAACAAAATGAAATAATCCTGAGGATTGTCACAAGAACCTTCAATCCACAGAGTTTGTTGTTGAACTGACAGAAAGATGCTGAGACACAAAATATTCAATCGAACATCTCAGATATCTCATTATCTGTGAAATATTAATTGCAGAGGTACATAAAAAGTTTGTTTTCTTTAGCTTTTGGCTTTTAAACTATTTATTTAACCGTGTATATTTAATTTTAAATTTATGGATCTTTAAAGTGGTGCTATGGCCGTTTATGTATTTTGACCCTACCTTGTTTAGCAGTGTGGAAGTCAAAGCCAGCTGCAGCCCAATGAGGGTGAGCTGCACCACAGTTCTCCCCATGATGCCTCCTAGCAGAGCACAAACACAGCTGAAACTGTCTTTTTAAGTCAAACATGGACAACATTATTGTGTACATATATTTTTTTTAAAGGGCAAACTTCACTTTCTCTCCCTCCTCTTTCACCTTCCACCCACACGAAATACTCCCCCAAAGCAGTAATTTACCAGAAATCCGGCAGTTTCTGTAAACTTTAATGTTGACATTGAAGGTCAAACCAGTGCACATCACAAGGACTTTGTCACCACAAGAATCTTTTCTGTGATAGGTAATACTGTTTTGGTCAATTTAAATGAAAGAGACAAATTGACAAAAATGTATATACTTCAAGTATTTCTAACTTTTTAAAGAAGAAAAAAATCTTTCAAGGTGATGAAAGTGCTGAGAAAACCCAAGACAGTGATAGCAAATTTAGAAGTCACATGACAGTTAGTCCAGAATTACATTTATTTGTGTATGTATTTACTTATTTTTCCAGAGTGGATTTCTTATGATTGGATTTGTAATATACTGACTTTCAAACCAGCAAGTCCTTTTTAAAAAATAAAATACTGACAAGACTGACCAGCCTGTGCACTGTCTGGATTGATTACAAGAAGGCCTATGACTCAATGCCCCACATATGGATCCTGGAATGCCTAGAACTGAGGGGATTGAACTACCAGAAGGCAACATTGCAGACAAAGAGGACAGCTACAAGTACCTGGGCATCCCACAGGCAAATGGAAACAATGAAGACACTGCTAGGCAAGCAGCAACCACCAATTACCTGCAGAGGGTCAGGCAAGTCCTGAGGAGTCAAGAACCAGATCCAGGCTATCAACACGTACGCCCTGCCCGTGATCAGGTACCCGGCTGGGATAGTAAGCTGGCCAAAGCAGGAGATAGAAGCCACTGACATCAAGACAAGAAAGCTCCTGACCATGCATGGAGGGTTTCAACCCAAGTCCAGCACCCTGAGGCTGTACGCTAAGCAGAAGGAAGGAGGCCAAGGACTGGTGAGTGTCAGCACCACAGTCCAGGATGAGACAATGTACATCCACGAAAACCCTAATAACGATTAGAGGGCTTGTTGACTCCTTCTTGATGTGCGTAAAATGAGGCCGTTTTCTTTTAGGGTTTCTGTTTTTCTGTCTATTGAGCGTTTCTGCTAATGCTCCCCTGTTGTAAAAGAGAAGCTAAAAGAAGAAAACTCTTTCCCACACAATACCTCTTCCGAGGGTGTTTTAATAAAATTATTTAGGCCTGATTTCTGAATACGGGCGCGGCACTTTTTTCACTAAGGGTTATTTTTACACATACGAGGTGACCAGCCAGTAGGTTACAAGCAGATACAAACTTATTTTCATTACAAGCGCTGGTGTAGCTTGCCTCCACCCAGCACTATATAAATGCAATCCGTTACTAGTCGGATAATCTTAAAGGTTTTTATTGCGTCTGTGATAAGATTAACGTAAGAAAGCAAAATATATCCGCTATTGTAAAAACACACAAAACCAAAATTACCTCATCCGAGGGTGTTTTAATAAAATTACTCGGGGCGAATTTCTGAATATGTGTGAGGTGCTCTTTTCACTAAGGGATATTATTTTTTGTAACACATACAAGGATGTAGCTTGCCTCCACCCCGCACTATATAAATGCAATCCGTTACTAGTCGGATAATCTTAAAGTTTTTTATTTTATTGCGTCTGTAATAAGATTAAAATAAGAAGGCAAAATAAAACCGCTGTTGGAAAAAATAAATAGCTCTTTACCGAGAAAATGGTTATCACGATCATTGTCATAATACTGGAACATTTGAACAGAATTCAAACTATGAGTTTGTCTGTGGAAAAACGAACTGCCGCGATCATTCTGTCTCTTGTGAGTACAAGAAAATAATTATTATAATATGATGTGTTAAATTTGTTTAGATCAGAGGAATAGGGAAGGATTTGTCTGTGTGTTTCATTTTGGCTTAGCTGTAGCCTGAGAGTGTGTAATTGTTTAGAGGGAAAGGAATTTATTGACACTGGAGGTCTGCTGTCATAAAAGGAGACAGGAAGCTACAGTTGGGGTTGCTGATGCTGATGCTTGTACCTTTAATAAAAACAAATTAATTGCTATAAATTTAGAAGTAGGTTTGCAGGAGACTCTCCACCTTATCTGTAAATGTAAGAGGCCAATGGCCCAGTGGATGCAGAGTGGCGGCCTCAGTGTGTGTAATATGTTAACTCTGTTTTCTATGTTGTGTAGAAGAATTTGGTGTAGATTGAGTGAGGAGATTACTTTTATGACCGGCAGGAAGTCACATACACAGAGACACACACACTGCTTTGACTGTTACGACGCACCCACACCTACATGCACACTCAGTCACGTGCACTCACATAGACATACGGGTACGCGCACACACAGGCACTCACGTGCTCGTGCATACACACACAAACACACAGTTTGCAACACACCATGGGGGTTTTATGATGGGGTGACTTCTATAAAGCTGACTGTAACAAACAAAGGAGTGCAAGATCTGCAGAGGGACACCGGCCTGGCACGTCTTCCAATCTATCATCACTAAATTCTAAATTTTCATTCACAGCCATGTCTCTTTCACAGAGACAGGAAGCTTCAGTTCTTCTTTTTTTTTTTGTCGCCACACATTCAGCTAATTTGCATACTCTCTCCTCTCAGAAGAAGTTGCCTTGACAAGAGAAATGCATACTTAAAACATTACCACATTATTAAATTTTTTTTTTTTTTAGAATAATCACTTGTCTTGGTCAATCGGCACAAAAGCACTTCTAATTCACTATTTTAAAACTACTTTAAGCTTTTAATCACTGGTTTATCTTTTTCCTTTTCACCAAAGTCACTCTATTGTCATGCAACTCCCTGAGTTATTCCTCAACTTCAAGCTTTTAAGTATGTTAAATCTAACATTTATGTCATGTATTCACATTCATGAATGTAAGCATGTCTTCACTGCTGGTATGTATTTGTTATTCATATTAATATTGAGTGTAAGCTGATCTTAATTGCAAATGTTTTTATAATCAGGTTTAATTCATGCATCTTTGCACTGAGTTCTGGATTCAAACTGTCTCACTTCTGATTCTCTCCAAAAATAATTTCACATGTGACAATTTGTATATGTGTCTTTTCTATTCATTCATGTAATTGTTAGTTTAGTTATTTCTTTATCTCTCTTTTTTTTTTTTTTTACCTCTCTGTTGTGATGTTCTGGACATTTCTAAACCTCCATGAGTTCAGTCTCAATCTTCAATCCAATTTCCCCATACGCTTTCTAGGGGTGGGGGAAAAAACCGATACTGTGTAGTATCGTGATATTTTGTTTGCTAATAATGTATCGATACAGGGACAGCAGAAATCGATATTTTGTTACAAACAATTTTTTCGTGGACTGCTCTGACTTCAGAGCATGTTGATCAGCTCCTTTTTCTGAGCAAGAATCCTGACATTCCTTACTGTCCAAATGTGTTTAACTTTTTTTTTTTGGCAGCAATAAACATGACAGTTTACTTATTTTAATTTAAGACATGTTTTATTTTAATTAAGTTTAAAACTTTTTTATTTAATGTAAAATTATATTTTGTTTTAATTTACTTTCAAATTCTTCAGTTGCTGAATGGGCTGCATAGTTTTCATAAATTGCATAGTTCAGAATAGCTATAATTGTACCAGATGGTTGCATTCAGTTAAGTTGGACTAGACTGTAATACAAACCGTTCAGTTTGTCAACAATAAAACTGACTGAAATGAGAGAAAGACTGAGTGCGAGACTTTGATATTAGATAAAATGAATGTTGATTAAGTTTACCTTTATGTACAGAATTTGAATATCGCAAAATATTTAAAAAAATTGAAATAATATCGTATCGTGCATTAAGTATTGTGATAATATCGTATTGTGAGTTGTATGGTGATTCCCACCTCTAATGCTTTCACTGTGTGTGAATGTGTGTGTGTGTGAATGGGTGAATGACTGGATATGTAAAGCGCTTTGGGGTCCTTAGGGACTAGTTAAAGCGCTATATAAATACAGGCCATTTACCATTTACCATTTACTGTACTACATCCAGATTCACCTTTCAATCATCCTTGTCCCTGTTTCTTCTCTACATTGCTTCTCTCTTGATCGTTTCAGTCTTTTGTTGTAGGTTCACTCCCAGCATGGCAAATATGAAACTCAGTGTCCAGTGCTGTCCAGTGCTTTCACACAGACATCTCACTGCTCAACTTCCCAGCTTGTAATTCACAGTGCATGTTCCGTAAAGTGTTTTCTTACATGCTGTTGCTGGAGTCTTCAGTGTTATAGTTCAGTTGCACTGTCTTTTTGCCTGCTGTTAACTCTTCATGTGCATGGTGTTGCTCTGTTTGTCTTCTGTCTTCATCAGGAGATTAACTGTCCTTTAAGCTTCTTCTCAGGATAAGGACAGAATGAGAGGTGAAGCTGTCAAATTTTAAGCCAAAGCCTGGCCTGTTTTCATCCCAATTCTTTTAATCTATCATTTTGCCGCTGTACTCATGTTTTCAAGTTGAGAAGAGCCCACCTGTATTGACACACTGAAACATTTAATTAATATGCATTTTCATTACTATGTCTTAATACATTCAATCTCTAATTCATCTGTTTTCATGTCGCAGCGTCACAAGCTCACAAGCTATATTCAGACTTGCTGGTTCACTTCCTGCTTCACTTCCTGCCAGGCACACACACACACGGCAATTTGCATACACACACACACTTTTTATTTCACTGAATTCTCATGTTTTTACAACCTAAGCAAACTCTTATTTCGTATTTACAGTCTATAAACCCTCTGTAACTCTGCTAAATGTTGATATAAAAAGAATGCACCCTCAGTACACGCACACACACACTTAAATATACTAAGCTCTTTGCATCTGCAAGCATTCACATCAAAATCTTCAGCGTGCTTAGCAGAGCTCTTTCGGCACAATTAAGTTTTCCACACAGATCACCATTCTTTCAGCTCAGTTTTGTAGCATCATTCACACAATACTTTCATCAGCATTTTGTACACTTCCCCGAACTTCCTTAAAAGATAATTGTCTCACACACACACACACACACACACACACACACACACACACACACACACACACACACACACACACACACACACACCCTGTTCTCTCAAAACAATGTGCACCTTTAATCATTCATCCAAATAACAATTTTACACTTCATTTATATATTCACACATTTATATATATAAGAAAAGACTGCCACTGACTGCCAAGATAAATTATTTCCATTACCATATCACATCTTCACTTCATCTTCAAAACCTTAGTACCGGTACACCAAACTTTTCGACTAATTTAAAAGCATCTAAGCCCAGGTTCGCCCACCCTGCTGGTCAACTATAACCGTTATCTGTCCGGGACAGCGATCCGATTACTAAGTCCTATCTTATTTTATAAGCGTTTCCCGCAGCTCCACCTCATGAACGCCCAACATCCTGCTGGCACCTGAAGCTTTACGTAAAGCTTACCTGTGAACCACGTTTGGAATGGTCACGCCCGGGGCCCCACCCTGTCGGTCAAATGGTGCAAGAAAAGTGGTGCTTGACCACTGATTATTAACGACTGTCCCTACCTGTCACGGGTATCACCCGAATTAACCCTCTCGCCAGAGGAAATTGCCGTGCGTCGGCAGCAAGATGGAGCAATAACACTCAGAACATTTTCCACACCTAGGGAACGCCCTCCCCATCCTAAATAATTTAAATAATTTAAAAGCTTCACTGTGGACTCTAACCTCCACTCTATTATCTGATGCCCGAGTCCAACTCTGCTAATCAATGTGGGAATAAAATCCCTTAACCAAATGCCCTAATCTAATCTCTTTTCTTGGCTGACATAACACACACACACACATAACACACCAACTTCAAACATACTTCACAACACTTAAAAATCCACCCCAGTATTAACAACAATAAGCTTTTGTCAAATCTCCCCAAACTTTACTTTTATTTATCCCAAATTACCCAAAATTATCATGGACATGACACCTGAAATCTACTTAACAGATTTTATCATTTAGTTTAATTTCACCGGTACTGAGCCAATTTGACGGTGACAATCCTCAACTTGGCGAACAAATAATTTAGAATTCATTCAATATGCACAATTTCGCTTTTACTTTGAACAGGTTTGTGCTTACCTTTAAATCTTTTAGACCGGTCTGTTGTCTGCCTCATATCAGATCGTACCTTAAGGTCTGAATTAGTCCTCTCAGCCGCAAAAGAATCTGGGTTACTGGCACCAATTATTAAATTCAGTTCTTTGCATTCCTTTGGCGACGAAGAAAGACATAAGCTGGAAGTGGTCTAACTCAAAAAATGATCTTTTATTTTACATTTTCCGGTGCAGCTTTGCACTTCTTCTTTCTAAAGTCTGTTGCCAGGGCAACTTGTCACCCTCAACATAGTTCTCGTCTCGTCTGATTTATGAAGGCATAAATAAAACAATATAATCAGCAAATAAGCACTAAGAATATATATTAAATACATGACAGTTGTAACATACCTTGGGTGAGATGTAGCAGCAGTCCAGCCCTTCGAAATCCATTGGTGATCACTTTTCCACGCTGTCAGATTCCACCGGTGGAGTTGGGCATAACTTGCTTTTCGCAAGTTTATCGCCGCTTGTCATCCACGCCTCCTGCTGAACGCGTAGCGCTACTTTGAAGTTTTTTTTTCGCGCTACTTGTACGGCACTATGTTGCCTGGCGGATGGACATGTGACCAACATACCACTCTTGAACCCCGATACTGTGTGTCTGATCACATGCCCTTCCGCCAGGCAACGTAGTGCCGTACAACAGCGGAACAAACAAAACAAATCGTCTTACGATATGACAAAAAGTTATGGGCAATCCATAGAAAAGCCGCACCTGACTAAAATCCGCAGGGTTCAAATCTTGTACAAAAAGTAGCGGCTTATAGCCCGACAATTACGGTAATTGGTGTGTGTTATCTGGCTTGATCATATTTAAGATCGAAGAATTAATTAATGGCAGGACTTCTTTGAGCAGTTTGGTAGGAATGGGGTCTAAAAGACACGTTGATGGTTTGGAGGAAGTAATTATTGAAGTTAACTCAGAAAGATCAATTGGAGAAAAAGAGTCTAACTTAACATCAATGGTACTAAGAGTAGCTGTAGATGATATTACATCTGTGGGATGATTATTGGTAATTTTTTTCTCTAATGATAAGAATTTTATTTGTGAAGAAGTTCATGAAGTCATTACTAGTTAACGTTAAAGGGATGGTTGGCTCAAAACTTTTTGTCAGCCTGGCTACAGTGCTGAGGAGAAACCTGGAGTTGTTCTTATTTTCTTCAATCAGTGATGAATAGTAAGATCTTCTGGCTTTGCGGAGGGCTTTCTTATAAAGCAGCAAACTATTTCTCCAGGCTAAATGATGATCCTCTAAATTTGTGACACGCCATTTCCTCTCCAGATTACGAGTCATCTGCTTTAGGGTACGCGTTTGAGAATTATACCACGGAGTCAGGTACTTCTGATTAGAGACCTTAGTTTTCACAGGAGCTACAGTATCAGAGTCGTACGTAGTGAGGAGGTGAAATTATTAACAAGATAATCGACCTCTGTTGGGGTAGCGTTCAGATAGCTGCTCTGCTCTGTGTTGGTACAGGGCATTGAAGATGATAACAGTGGGTGGATTATATTCTTAAACGTAGTTACAGCACTTTCAGAAAGACATCTACTGAGATAAAGTCTACTCTCCACTGCTGTGTAATCCCATCCATCCATCCATCCATTCGCTTCCGCTTCTCCTTTTCAGGGTCGCGGGGGGCGCTGGAGCCTATCCCAGCTGTTGCTGTGTAATCAATTATTGTAAATGTAAATGTTATCAGGAAATGATCAGACAGGAGAGGGTTTTCAGGAAACACTGTTAATTGTTTAGTTTCTATGCCATATGTTAAAACAAGATCTAGCGTGTGATTAAAGTGGTGGGTGGGTTCTTTACATTTTGAGAAGAAGCCAATTGTGTCCCATAACAGATTAAATGCCATGTTGAGGCTGTCATTTTTAGCATCTACATGGATTCTAAAATCACCCACAATAATTATTTTATCTGAGCTGAGCACTAAATCAGATAAAAAGTCTTAGAAATCAGAGAGAAACTCTGTGTAAGGCCAAGGTGGACGATATATGATAACAAGTAAGGCTGGTTTCTGAGTTTTACAGCTGGGGTGGACGAGGCGAAGCATCAGGCTTTCAAATGAATCAAAAGTCTGTCTTGGTTAATTAATAGGCTGGTGTGAAAAATTGCTGCCACACCGCCCCCTCGGCCTGTGCTTCGAGATTTCTGGTAGTTAGAATGACTCGGGGGTGTTGATTCATTTAAACTAACATAATCATCCGGCTGCAACCAGATTTCTGTAAGGCAGAGTAAATCGATTTGTTGATCAATTATTAAGTCATGTACTAACAGAGACTTGGAGGAGAGAGACCTAATATTTAATAATCCACATTTCACTGTTTTACTCTTTGGTTCAGTTGTGGATACTGTATTGTTCTTTCTTTGTGACTGTTTATGTTTAAGTTGTTTGTTGCTGGTTTTTAGTTTGTTTTTTGTCTGTTTGGGAGCTGACACAGTCTCTATGGAGATGGGTTTTTGGGGGGGTAGCAGGAGGAGAGAAGCTGCAGCTCTGCTTCCTGGTCCCAACTCTGGATAGTCGTATTTTGGGGGGTTTAATAAATTTGTCCATATTTCTAGAAATGAGAGCTGCTCCATCCAAAGTGGGATGGATGCCGTCTCTCCTAACAAGACCAGGTTTCCTCCAGAAGGTTTGCCAATTATCTTTGAAGCCCACATCGTTTCTGGGACACCACTCAGACAGCCAGCAATTTAAGAAGAACATGCGGCTAAACATGTCACTCCTGGTCTGATTGGGGAGGGGACCAGAGAAAACTACAGAGTCCGACATTGTTTTGGCAAAGTTGCACACAATTCAATATTGATTTTAGTGACCTCCGATTGGCGTAACCGGGTGTCATTACTGCCGACGTGAATTATGATTTTACTGAATTTACGTTTACCCTTAGCCAGCAGTTTTAAATTTCCTTCATTGTCACCTGCTCTGCATGCTCTGTGGGTGTTCTTCTGCTCAAAGCTGTAGCTTTAAAAATGCATTATCTTGTCAGCTATCTCTAAAGCTCCACTAATCAAGATTGCTGCCCTAACAAAGATATATAATACAGTATATCTGGCCCCTGGAAGACAATTGACTATGGTTGCCGGTGTCTCTAGCTTCACATGTCTGAGAACAGAATCACCAATTACCAGAGTTCGACCCCCGGCAGGTGTGTCACCGAGTGGGAAAAAAAAAACGGTTACACACATAAACAGGTTGGTGGTGTACCTTGGGATTCTGTTTAAGACTATGCTTCCTCCTCACCGTCACCCAGCCGCCCTCTTTCCCCAGCTGCTTGGGGTCTGCCGGGGAACAGCTAGAGGGGCCTACGGTATCTTCGGCTGCACCAGCTACAGGGTCCTGGCTAGCTACGGGTGAATGAAGGGTGCGAAGCCGAGTCTCCAATTCAGCAATCCAGAGCTGCAAATATGCTACATTTGTTACAGATATCATTACTGCTAAAGGAGGCCGAGGAGTAACTAAACATCTGACACAATGAGCAAGAAAGTGCAGGAGGGACAGGTGAAGTAGCCATGGTGCTAACGAGTCGGCTACGAGCTAAGCTAAACTAGAGAAACAGTACAGACAGTGAGTGAATACTTTGGCTATAAATTAGGTAGTGAGTACACAGAAAGTGTGCTTCGGAAGAAGCACGTGAAGATTATACTATGAAAAAAGAATGTATTTAAAAGTTTTTAATTAAATTGCTAAGCAGATAAGCAGTAGCAGTTTTTGATACGGGCGACACGGGCGGTTGCCTGGGGCGGCATCGTGTTGGGGGCGGCATCACGGGCATCAGCTAAAAAAAAAAAATAGCTCGATCTCATGTTGCCCCGACGTCATGCATAGTAGGATGGGATAGGGACCGATTGGTTTTCTATTGCCCATTTGCTGGGAGTAAGGGCGCCCTCCGTTAGTGAGGTGCGCCTGCTGCTTGCGGCACAGGGAGGAGAGGGCGGGGCGGCAGGGGATTCTCTGGCTGGCTGGAGCGGCATCTAATAACCAAAAAATGATGCAGACTTATAATTTGCACAGATGTTTTTTCGAAATTCTATATGCGCGAGAGCCCTCGATGCGCCTGCTCGCTGCTGAAGTCAAAGTAAACTTTATTGTCATCTCCGCTACATACAGTCCAGTATATAGAGAGACGAGACACAAGGCTGCAGTTACAGCAGTGCAAGTAAACAAACAATAAATATAAGAAGAGTAAGAAAATAAATATACACTTTAGGACTCGGGGAGGCAGTGTTCGCCCAGGGTGCCAAACAGGCTAGGACCGCCACTGCAGATAAGCTACTCAGAAACACCACTCTGTTTGAGCAGGAACAGGAAGTGATACTCTACCACAGAGCAATCGAACACCAAGTGACAGCGCCACCAAGAGAATGAATTCAGGCAGATGGGATAACAGGATAAAAGAGCTCAGCTGTCATCTACATAAGATACACACACACACACACACACACACACACACACACACACACACACACTTATCTCTTAGATGATATGAAAATAAAAATATTCATGAAAAACATCTAATACACTATGTTAAGCTGTTAGGATGCCTGGGTCGTTGACCCAGGCTTTTTGAGTTTATTATATTATTTATACTTTCTAGTCTTTGGTTTCTTTGAGTTCTGTTTTATGGTTTATGTCTGTCTTCTCTAGTTGTTCTGTCTCCCCTGTCACCTGTATCCCCTTGTCTAGTTCGCGTCTCTGTGTATCCTTAGTTCCTATATCCCCGTGTCCAGTCAGTGTTTGTGTCTGCCCTGGTCCCACGTCTCTGTTACCTCTGTAGTGCCTACATGTGAGTCTGTGTCTTTGTTCAGTCTGTGTTATGTGTTTCCTGTTTTACTTTGAAGGTCTCTGTCTTATCTCAGTGTGTTCAGTTTACGCTTCTTTGGTCTCGTCAGTTCTGATTTGCCCCAGCTGTGTTTCCCTCCTGTTACTCATTCCCTGATTGCTCCCTCTGTGTATTTAAGCCCTGTGTTTCTCTGTGTCCGTATCGCGATCTACCGTTTATTTTGCTGTGTGTTTTGTCAGTCTGCCGGTGTTAGTTTATTTTGACTTTTTTCCAGTTTTTCCAGTTTTTTCCAGTTGATATTAATATTAATAATTAATAATATTAAAGCTGTTTCTGTTTAAGTTTGTATCTGGAGTCTGCACCTTGGGTCCTATTCCTGTTTGCACACAGCCGTCACTTAACATAAGCATTTGTTTAAAAAAACAAAAAACTTAATGTGTTTAAATGTTTATTGAATATAGCAGAAACATGAATATACAAAATTAGCATGAAGCTGTATGCTTAACATTCTTCAACATTAATAAATTCCTTCTTTGTTACCAAATTTAAAAGAAATATTTATTGTACAAAACTGTTTTAAATTACATTTTTGTTCTAATTAAAGACTTATTGTGGACATTTCTATGCAGAAAAAAGCACCAATGTCCTTTTTTTTATTTATTAACATACCTAACATAAAATTAAAATATTAATACTATACTAATACTGCTCTCAGAGTCTGTCCACTTTGCAGCCACACACCATCTCCACTCCACATCAACTTCTTTGTCAATGAGACTGAGGTCACTCAAAAAGAGAAACCCAAATGGCTGAAACTGAGGTACGTCTGAGTTAACCCCCGTAAACTCTGGACCTTAAATTTTCAAGGCCTCACAGTGAAACAGCAAAGAGATGTAAAACTGAAATTAAGTCCTGAGAGATATCATTCTGTGGACCAGGTTCAACAAAGCCAGACTTTCTTTTTGTTGTTTTGCTTAACAAAATCTAAAATCCTAGTCAGAGATAACTTTAAAGTGCCCACTCTTAAACATCATATGACACTGCCCCATATCTAATGAAGAGATTTAAAATTTTAAACATTAAATCAACTTTACTGATCTTGTATTCTGGGTATCTCAAATAAAAAAAAAATGTTTAAAAAGCAGCTTCTTAAGGTCAACTATGGGTAAACACTGATTGGTCGACTCATTGATTGGTGTTCTTCAACACACCAATTTGTGTGCAAAGTGTCAACAGCAAAGTCTTTTGGCCATGTTGACCTTTGAAATAGACGCACACATAAACCTTCATAAAGTCTAAAGTGCTTCATATGGTTTGTAAACAGGAGCAGAAACAGACACACATGAGGGCTAATTAGTTAATGAGTTAATTAGCCACACATGTGCTAAATATGACAATATCAAAGTCTGATAACAAAGTGCTGGATGAAAATTTTTTAAAGCTTTATAGCTGGAGTTAGCATATCCTTCTGTTGTTGTTCTCCATTTGTTGAAGTGAATTAACATTTTTTTTTATTTTTTTTTTTTAAAGAAGGTAGTAATAATTAAAAGATTTTCAAAAAGGCAAACTTTGTTTTTTATGCATTACTTGGAGTTTAACCTTTTGTCTGGAAAGACTTCTGAAAAAATTGGTCAGGCATAAGAACTGGACTTTCAAGACTTACAAGAACATCTGACTCCTGGGATTCGAAATGTAAAGAGATCGGCGGCTCAAGACTTTTTCATAGTATTGTAGAAGAGTGGGTGTGGTGTAAATGTGCACTGCTCTGTGGCACAGCTCTGAGGAATTTGAAAAACATTGGCAGCAGTCTCATTTAGGGATGGGTACCAGTTCTGACATAAACGGTAGCATAAAGCACATTTCTGTGCTTTATTTCGGTGCTTTTTTTTCCAGAGCTGTGATACACTTTAGATTCTAGCCAATCATTTTACGTTTCCGAGGATAGTAGGCGGGTCCAGGTACGTACATTCTTTTAGAGCAGAGCTACAGATTAAAAATGCCCAAGGCGAAGCGGTCAAAAGTCTGGCTGTACTTCACAGCAAAAGATGCAAACTCAGCAGCCTGCAACAAGTGCTTTAAGCTGATAAATGGCCTGTATTTATATAGCGCTTTACTAGTCCCTAAGGACCCCAAAGCGCTTTACATATCCAGTCATTCACCCATTCACACACACATTCACACACTGGTGATGGCAAGCTACATTGTAGCCACAGCCACCCTGGGGCGCACTGACAGAGGCGAGGATGCCGGACACTGGCGCCACCGGGCCCTCTGACCACCAGCAGTAGGCAACGGGTGAAGTGTCTTGCCCAAGGACGCAACGACCGAGACTGTCCAAGGATACTGTGATACTGTCAAAGGAGGTAACACCTCAAATCCGATGAAACACCTGGCGACGCATAGCGTTTTTTTTAAAAGCCGAGAAATGCACTGTATTTGATAGCTTGCTGCGAGACCTCACACATCTACTGCAGGTGTGGTGCCTGTTATCGGACCCGGAGTTAGCAGCATCCCCCAAAAACCCGAAGAGGAGAGTCCTGGCCCCTAGCCCTGTCAGTGTAGCAGAAATGATGACGGATGATGATGGCAGCAGCCGTTCTTTTCTGCGTGAGTAGCTTAATGTTGTTCGTGTGTAATTTACGTTGAGTAGGCTAACCACGTTATTACATTAATGCATGTAAAGTGAACTAGCAAACATCATCATAGCTACATGCGGCTGTCTTCTTGTTTGATGGCAGATACTCCCTTCACCCTGGCCAAAAAGGCTAAAATGACCAAAGAAAAAGTGGAAAACAGTTAAACATGAGAGGTTTTTAGACAAAGTTTGTGTTTTTTCCATTGTTTAAGCACTGCTTCCAGCCAAGAGTGATGCCATAAATCCTCTATAGCTGCAGAAAAGACTAACATTGTTATCTTTTTCCAAAAAAACAGCTGAACATGAGAGGTTTTTGGACCAATTTTGTGTTCTCCATTCTTTAAGCACCGGTTTGAGCACCGGCACCGTTTCAAAAGTACTGATTTGGCACCGGTATCAGATAAAACCTAAACGATACCCATCCCTAGTCTCATTACAGTCAGAGGTGACCTCAGGAGTAATCTGTAATGGGCTGCTACTTCACATTAATACAAATAATATTATTTACAAAATGTTACAGACAGGTAACGCAGTGGCAGCGCTATGATCACCACTGCAAACAAAGCCAGAGCTGCGTGGAGGCCGATCCTCTTAGAGTTTGCTGGTTTTGATGTCACTTCCACAGGTTTGTTAAAAGTTGCTGCAAAGAAATTGAACGAGCATGAGTGAAGGGATCATTCTTCAAGAAAACTTAGTGACTAATTAACAAAGTTAGTTGCTTAAGACTTAAGAGATTAAGACTAAGATCAAGCATGAATTTTAGTTTAACACACTTCATTAGTAACCGCTCTTAAATAGTCAGACCAGACTATCTGGTAACAAACGTCCCGACATGACTCTCACTTAAGTTATCTTTCTCCCCCATTCTGATCCTCAGTCTTAACTTCAGCAGGTCGTCTTGATCATGTCTACATGCCTAAATGCTGCTACAGTGTGATCAACTGATTAGACATTTGTATTAATAAGCAGTTAAACGGGCTAATGTAGCATTCACAGCCTGTGGTACTTTATATCATGGCCACTGGTTCAGGATGAACTTAACATGATGGCATAACCAGAGAAGAAAAATCAATGTTTGTGAGACAGAGAGAGGGTAAAGGAGTGCATGGTTGTGATAATACTGATGCTGATTTTTTTTTCTGGTGACTGAAAATATACACAAATGTATAGATTGAGTACAGTACTTTAAGTATGCAAGTCTAAATATTTGATACTACATAGTTATTGTTATGGAAACCAGCAAAAGAGTCAGTGGTGTCATCTTACCTGTAACACTGAGGTCACAGGTTTTGGAAATAACTTCTTCGTTAAGGACAACGATGCAGTGATACATCCCCGTGTCGTTGAGCCTGAGATCAGTTAAGAGACATTCAAGTCGTCCTTTCCTGGCGAGCTGTGGATCACACTGCAGTCGTCCTCTGTAGTTCTCATCTGGATACACCTCAGTGCCAGTCTTGCTGTTATAGAAGAAAACCTGTGTCTTCCTTTTCACATTCATTAGGTCTATTTGCAGGAAGTCAGGAGGCCTGTTGGTGTCTAAATGGAGCAGTCATGTTATTGTGATGTTACTTTTTTCCTCAGCTTGGTAGACCTCCTGTTCTTCACTCATAGTGAAGTTACTTTGACCTGCAGGAGGAAACAGACACAGAATAAATTAGGAACCATATTAAAAGGCAGAATCAGCTCATGAAACTCAGTAAGCATACTGACAATCTCAGGAGTCAGGCGTCTCTTTCTGACTGTCTTTTATGAGGAGAAGCTAATCAAAAGAAAGTTATAGAACAGAGATAAAACGTATTGTTTGAGAGCAATGAACTGACAGCAGAGCTCTATTTGTTAGTTTCCACGTACACAAGTGTGTGACGGTCTGCTTTGCTTAGTTTTCATTACGGGGTGAATGTGAGGCCCAGTGTGGACTCGCGGTCTCCATCAGGGAAAGAAGAAAATATTTTCTGTAATTCAGAGCACAATTTCTCTGATTTTTGAAGTATCAAACATTTTAAATCATGTGATTTCAAACAGAAATCAGAGTCTAAGAATCAATATCAGCACGAAGTTGACTGAAGCAGGTCTCTGGACTTAGACTGTGGTAACAGGCAGCAGGTATGAAGTAGACTGAAGATAAACGCTGCAGATGGGATTTCTTATCAGATGACTTTGACAATGTGTTTGTCCTTGGAAGAAACACATTAATAAATAGAGATGGCAAAAATCAACTTTTTTAAGTTTGAGTTTCATTTTGAATGAAACTTTTTTCCCTTCATACTATTTTCAGATTTCTCGTACACCAAATCCAAGGATTTAAAGTAATGCTCCGGATGCAAGGATTTCAAACACCATTTTGTTATATCGTAGTTTTTGCACTCACGATAGATTCACTTCAAAAACTCTTTGATCTCTAACATGGATTTTATGATTGCACAGACGTAATCGACGTCATGTTTTTATGCAGCTGAAAATGCTGCAGACAAATGATTCTGAATCCCCAAATTGGATTCTGTTCATCTGGACGTAACGTTTTGAGCGGGAAAAATTTTTCGTCACTCATCCAAGTGACTTCTTCAGTCTCAGCCGACTGCAGGTTTCCCAACCTTATCAACAATACATTTGCACAATGACTGAAACTAAATGAACAATGGGCTGTGAGATTAGTTCCTTGATATACAAATTGTCACGATTATTGATCAACAACCATTGATTCAAATTATTCTGAAGAAACATATCTAACGTATTTCTGATCTGAAGAGGAATGCAGACTCATACTTTAGGCAATTATAAATCTAAAGTACAGTTCACCTATTTAAAGCATACAAATGTCAGAGGAACCTTATGGAACACTTGTTATATACTTTTATAAAACTATCAAAGCTTGCAGGCCTCTGTGGACATTTACTTACTGCAGAGTCCTGTGTCGGACGCAGAAGGAGCATAGTCACAGAAAAAGAACAAAATTGTCCAAATATCTGAGGTAGGAATCCAAATTTATATACATTAAAATCATAAAAAATGCATCAACTCTCTCAAGGCTCCAAAGAAAGAAACAAACATATTCCAACGTTTCTCATTGCACAATAACGACACACCTTCCTGCTTTCCCCTAAAGTCAAATGGAGCCAGTCCGCCCCCTCATGTAGGCAAACCCAGACATGCAAAACGAGCTCATAGCTGTGAGATCATAATGCTCAGAGTTTTATATGAGCAAAGATGGTTATTCTGTGTGGAGTTTGTATGGTCTGTCCATGTTTGTGTGGGGGGATGTGAGTCACTGTTGAGATACTCTGGTTTTCACTTATTAAACATTATTTAAGCTTTAGGTACTACTTTTAGAATATTTCATCTCTACATCAGCTCTCTGTTATGATGCACTGCTACAGATTCAGCAGACTGAGGGACAGTACATTAAAATTGCTTTGAACCTTTAGCTCTACTGCTAAAAAGCTCCTAAATAAACACATTGATAGACTTCATTTTTTAAATGCTGTGTTCATTCCAGGTGAACACTGCGTAGGCACAAGTCATGTCAGGACAGCCTCCAGCTTTCATTCTCACAAGCTGTTTATTTGCATTCTCTCAGATTGTTTTAGGTTTAATATTGCTCATGAAAAGAAAAAAATCTAAACCCTGGTTACAGCCTGTTTTACTCTGTTCAAATTTACTAAGTATCAAATTCCAAATATGAGCCCACAAT
Source organism: Diplotaxodon limnothrissa (assembly GCF_057381915.1). Classification (NCBI taxonomy): domain Eukaryota; kingdom Metazoa; phylum Chordata; class Actinopteri; order Cichliformes; family Cichlidae; genus Diplotaxodon; species Diplotaxodon limnothrissa. The sequence goes on along the minus strand of NC_140598.1, from coordinate 38,224,180 downwards.
CAGTTCATATTTAGTTACTAAGAGTACTTTGTTACTTCAAAAAAGCGCCCCTCCGACAGCCAAATCCATATGTTCTCTGATTGGATTGCTACATTTGTGATTGACATGACATTGACCAATCAGATGAAAGGAAGAAAAATAGGGTCAAAATTCGTATTTGTAACTTGCAGAGATTCACACGGTTTTTCTTGGCTAAGTCCAAATTTCTAGTTTATTTTTGGGGCATGGTCTGTGATGCCACTGCAGGTGAGATGGACGCACCTGCGCACATCTACAGTCATGCCTCGCCGGCATAAAAAGCTGTTCTTGCCTGTGATTGTGTTGTTGGTGATGTGTGTGGCTGGCATAAGGAGAGCTGAAGCCGCCGAGTGTGACAGCAACCTTGTAAAAAGTCTATACAATAAAGATCTGGAAAAGCAGTTGAAAAAAAAGCAGTCGTCGGGCCTGTTGTGGTCGTTCACAATTCTTATATTCAGATTTATGTACTTAGAATTTCCACTGTAGAATTTTCCATACCTTTTTGGGTCTACCGTGGCTCAGGGGGTTGGGAAGCGTATCTGTAACCGGAAGGTCACCGGTTCGATCCCCGGGCTCTCTGTCCTGGTCGTTGTGTTCTTGGGCAAGACACTTTACCCTACCTGGTGTTGGCCAGAGGGGCCGATGGCGCGATATGGCAGCCTCGCTTCTGTCAGTCTGCCCCTGTAGCTGTGGCTACAACTGTAGCTGCCTCCACCAGTGTGTGAATGTGAGAGTAAATGAATAGTGGCATTGTAAAGTGCTTTGGGTGCCTTGAAAAGCGCTATATAAATCCAATCCATTATTATTAAGGTGAAAGACGTGTGTCAGTATGACCAGATGTAGCCTGCTTAACTATGTAGAAGAATGAAACTCCAGCGCTTCCTGGAACATAGATAGTGGGAGTCACTATCTGCCCGGCAACAGCGAGGGTGGGACAAGAAAATGTTTTAACTGAACATGCGGGAGTTGTGTTTGATGTTATAAAAGAGATGCTGCGAGGACTCAAAGGCAGACCAGGGCCCTGTTTCAGGAAGCCGGTTTAGTGGAAAAACTGAGTAAGTATACCCTGAGTTAACGAAAACTCTGGGTTTTCGGTTTCAGAAAGCGAGTTCAGATGAAGCCTCAGTGAGTCACTATGACGACACACGCCGTGAAGCTAACCTGCCCCCTAGCAGGTTTACTACAACTAACCCTGACTGTCTCCGCCCCTTTGTCGGAAACCTGACAGTAGGAAGTGTCGGACATGGCGTGTCCCTTCCTTGAAGAGCCAGTAGATCGTGAAGCCCAAATTCTCCGCAGAGCTCTCCGCCGGGAGAGAGTGATTAGAGCGCGTTTGGACATTTTATCATTTCCTGATGATTTTCTGTGCGAACGTTACCGTTTCTCAGCACAATCTATAAGTTATTTGAATAACATCCTCAGGCCATATATTACGCATGTGACACATCGCGGACATGCTCTCAGTTCTGTACATATTATTTGTATTGCGCTTCGTTTTTTTGCAAACGGGAGCTTTCTGTATAATATTGGTGATGCTGAGCACGTTTCCAAGGCTACCGTCTGTCGGGCAGTCAGGAATGTTACAGTTGCACTGAAACGTCTCCTGTACTCGTTTGTGGTGTTCCCCGGTCATAGACCCACAAGATTCATCAAAGAGGGATTCCACAAAATTGCAGGTATCAGGATGACCAAAACTTAATTTATGGTGTGGTGATACTTGAACTACTACTTAAATTTTACATTTATTTTCAGGGTTCCCAGGCGTGATTGGCTGTATAGATGGCACTCACATTCCAGTCATTGCTCCTTTAGTAAATGAAGGAGACTATGTGAATAGGAAGTCTTTCCACAGCATTAATGTACAGGTACATAGTTCCCTGTAGCATTTCAAACTAACAAATTATTTCATTATAGTAATGGATGCTAATTTGTGTTCTCTGCACTGTGAAGATCATATGTGATGCTGCCAACATTATCACAAATGTGGAAGCCAAGTGGCCAGGCTCTGTCCATGACTCACAAATATTCCGTGAATGTACACTGAGCACAAAATTTGGACATGGTGAGTTGAGAATACTTTAAAATATATAAAGACCAATTGCTTCAGGGACATTTGAACTGAAGTGTATCCTTCTGTCTTAGGAGAGTTCACTGGCTACTTGCTTGGTGATAGGGGGTATCCATGTTTACCCTATTTGCTTACCCCTTACCCTGACCCTGAACCGGGCCCACAGCAGCGATATAATCTGGCTAATTGCAGGACAAGAGCCAGAATTGAAATGACTATCGGAATGCTTAAGGCCCGGTTCCAGTGCCTGCAAAGACTCAGGGTCACCCCAGAAAGGGCATGTGACATTATTGTGGCATGTGTGATTCTTCACAACATTGCCACAATTAGAGGAGAACACTGTCCTTCTGAACCAAACATCAGCAGTGATCCAAACCATGAACATCCTGACCCTCCCACGGACATACAAGATGGAAGCGCAGTCAGAGACACCATATGTCACAATCATTTCCTTTGACCCATCACCTCAACATGTTGAAAGAAGAATAAACAGATTTTTTGTTCAACTGGCTTTATTGGTCACCTGTGTTTCCTGTACACAAAGTATTAAAAGATGTACACCTCATAAAGTGTCTCTGTTGCTTCCTCCTCTGTAACATCTGTCAATGTTTCTTCATTATTTTCCTGTAGTAAAGAAATAAACAACATTGCTGTTCTACTGTAAACTCATATAATCTGTGGAGTATTACTCACAACTGCATGTTGGTCTGGCTCAACAGGAGGCTGCACCAGATGCAGTACACCACCACCATCAACTGATAGAATATGAGGTTTATACAGGTCACTTATAACTTACAAGGGACCAAATGGCAATTAACAAACATACCAATCACCTTACACTTCATTGTCATTATGCTCTCAAAGACAACCAAGCCTGAGGGAAGGCAAAATCAGTAGGAACATAACTTCACTACAAAATAATCCATTATGGTAAAGAGTTTATCAAATGAATGAGTAGCACTGCAAAGGTGACTGTGAAGAAAGGATGTATGCACATCATGTATTATTTTGAATTTACCCCCTATGTAGGCACTTGTGTCTTGCGGGGTTATTGACTCAGAGGATGTCCCCGCAGAGATGCCTTCGGCCACAGGGTGCCCACTGTTTTGGCTGAGGGCCAACTGCTCAGCCTCTGTGAGTGGTGGTGGTGGAGGACCCCCACCTGTTTTTCGGGCCTCCGCTTTTTTTCTGTTGGCTATAACGGGCCACATTTGAGCATACAGAGTAAGCAAATATGTACTTGTAATGTGCTCAGATAATTTCAATAAGTGCTTACAGAAAGAAAATTAATGTAGCCTCTAACTGCAATTGATTTACATGGGACAAACAGACCAAGCACTATGGCTCATAATACAATTACACCTCACCTGTTTGGACTATATTTTTATATTTCATTTTTACTTGCTGCCAGGAACGTTTGGGGCCTGTTGGGTTGCACCTGCGCTCACATCACATCACAAAATAAAATGTATAAAATAACAAATAAAATAACATATGATAAAATAACGTGTTAAATGGGTGGAAATCCCTAGATCAATGTTTATATTAACACTCACGCATTGACTCTGTCGGCTATGTTTTGCCATACATGCTCCCTGTCTTTCGCAGCTGTGGCTGTGTTACTTTTTTCCGCGGAATTTGCGTGTTATCGGCATATACTGCCATCAGAATTTCGGCCTCAAGCGCTGTAAAATACATTGATCACGCCTTCTTTCCCTCCGTCTCCATGGTGACTCGCTTAATCTGTGCTCCGCTTATCAGGGCTTTATGTATCCTCGTCCGCGCGCTTCACTTGGGGTTAAAGCAACTCCGCGTTGACTGAACTAATTGTTATCAGCCTTTCTGAAACCGAATATTCCGAGTTGGACAGTTCGGGGTTACTCAACCCTGCGTATCGTTTTTCACTCTGAGTTTTCTAAACCGGCTTCCTGAAACAGGGCCCAGGTGACTGTATAAGTGAGATGTTTGCTATCCACTTGCTCTCCTGCATGCAACAGGTGTAGCTACAGCTGATCACATTGCAAACTTTAATAACAGAAAATTCCAACACAGTGTACACAGCAAATTCAAAAGTGTTAAATGTTTTGGTGTTAATAGTCTTCTTGCAAAAGTAGAGTTAATTTTACTCTAAGCAGAGTCACATTCTTTTAATGTAACTCTGAGGTGTAAAATGATAGTAGTTCAAATCGAGTGTTAAAAATGAGTGTTTCTATGTCAAATCTGGAGGTGTTAAAATGGAAACATTAACTCTTGACCTCTTAACTCTGAACTCCTAGAGGGGCTATGACACCAACAGAGTAAATTCACAGACTCCGCCCCCAGCATGGCTCCAATCGAAGCTGAAGTGAAGCCGTTTCATTTTGCTCTACATATTTGAGTTGTTTGCCATGCTTGGTAAGTCATTTTTTCAAAGATTGTTTCAATTATTATTAGGTTTTACTTCTGTGGCTCTTTGGAGTTGAGACAAAGCTGTGTGAAAGGCATTAGCCATGTTGCTCGCTGATAGCATAATATTCTGTTTTAGCTAGCTGAAAGGTATTGTTTGCGGGCAAATACCACAGCCTTGAAAAAAGCTTGCATGTGAATTTTCAGTCAAATTTTTTGGTCAAATACACCTAAAACAATGTGTAGAATGTGAAATGTTGGTATAATGGTGCTACTTGAATCCTGAAAACGATCGCCCATAAAAAAAACGAGCAAACAACAGTAGCTGACGTCCTGACTGGATTCTACGTTAGCATAGATCCCTCCAGAGTTTTGTGCACACGGTTTAGGTAAAAATGAAAAAGGTTGAGGTTTTACATTTAGTTCAGTATTACCTGTTGCCTGTGTCTTTGTCTTTTGAGAAAATACTTTACACAAGTAATGGCTCAAAGAGGATTCCTTTTTTTTTTTTTTTTACTGTGCTGCAATTGTTTACTGGATTATTTGTGCCATTAATTAGTGTCAACTAATTTTTATTCAATCTCCACACAGGATATGCTTGTGAAGATGGAATATGGGGGAGAGCAGAAGTGCGTTGAAGTTCCACAAAGGGATGAATGAAGGACATGCATATTGTATTGAAGAAATAAGTGATGAGAATGCTGTTATTTGCATTTACCATGTCAGACCTTTTGATAAACAAAATTCTAATGAAAGTGAGAACATGTACACTGTTGCATCTTTCAGAAAATGTTTTGAAATTGTGGTGCACAGTTCAGAATAAATGTTTTTTCAAAAACCATTGCATCTTTTTAGTAAATGTTTATTTCCAAAAGAAATTTCTAGAAGTTCAGAACAGTAAAATTCCCGCTTTTTCAAATTCAAATTCAAATCAAATTCAAATTTTATTTGTCACGTACACAGTCATACACAGTACGATATGTAGTGAAATGCTTGGACAACTGCTCGTGATCTAAAGAAAACAAAAAAGGAAAAGGCTATGAATAAGATAGGAAATAAATATGAAAAATTAAAAAGGGTAAATTTAACTAGGAAGGAATAAAATATAAATTAAGGTTAAAAATGAAATAACTGTACAACACAAATTAGAATGAAGGGTAAATTTAACTGGGAAGAATAAGATAAAGATAAATATATAAATTAAAGTTGAAAATAAAATAACTGTACAACAAAATACACAATACACAATATAGAACTATATAAGAATGTATGAAGAAATCTAAATATAAATAAATATATACACAATAACAGCAGCTGTACAAGTATTAACCGGAAATGAAGAATATAGTGACCAGTGTTGTGCAAAACCGAAGTCCAGAAAGTCCAGTGTGTGTGTAAGAACCATATGTGTGGGTCAGTACTGTGTGGTGGTGTGATTGAGAGACCGTATCGCCTGCAGGAAGAAGCTCCTCCTCAGTCTCTCTGTGTTGGTTTTTAGAATGAATTAGAAGATAACTCTTACGTAGTTAAACTAAAATACTCTTTGAGAGTTAATATATAAACTCTTAACACCAAGTGTTAAATTATCAACTCCAGACAGATTTGGTGTTTAACACTAAATCAGAGTTGACGTACCAACTCTCCAAAAAGAGTTAAATTAACACTCTCTGGTGTGGACCCATATAGACACTTTAATAGTGTTGAAATCAAATCCGACAGTGTTAATTTGGACATGCTGGATTTGCTGTGTATACATGTACAAAGAATACTATGAAATGGAGAGACTAGACATATATAGAATATACAGGATTTTTTTCCCTGTCATACTTGTTTTATTTGTTTTGAAAATACCACATGCATTACGTTAAGTGACTTTGGGAGAGACCACTACCTCAGCAGTGTAGGGGAGAAATGGCAAGATTAAATACAACCAAACGGTGTATATATATATATATATATATATGAGAAAAGGATCCGAATTGCAACCACCACCACACTCTCACACACACACACACACACATATATGTGTGTGTGTGTGTGTGTGTATATGAGTGAGACTTGACTGTACATGGGCTCCTGGGCACGTGTCCAGGTAATGGCATTTTAGCAGCTGCACCACAACAAGTAGTAACAAGCCAACACAGCCACATCAGGCTGCTGCTGGAGAAGTGCAGGTGGAGGGACAGCAGCCCGAGAAAGACATGCAGGAGGATGGAGCTGAACATCTCAGTGTCCTCTTCATCCAAAAACAGCTTCAAAGTGTTTCTTTCATCAATCAAGAAACTTAATTTTGCCTCAGCTGTCAACCACAATAGTAGCACAAAAGCAAATGTTTCTGATATCATTAATTAAAACATTTGTTTAGAATGTAATGACTTTTCACTACCTTAGCAAATCAAACAAAATTAATATCAAACATTTGTGCTATGTTTGTTTTAAAGATATTAATAAAAGTCTTTAGAGGTCATCCAATGTCAACCAGCCCCCCACATTAACGAAAACAAACAACATTGGTGCCAGTCAATTGTGCTATGTTTGTGCTGGTTTGTGATGAACTAGCTATTATTTTTGTTGTTGAGTTATTCTATTAAACTTGAGCGGCTTGTCAGTTCTATGTATTTAGTTTTTCTTACATGAAGCATGGCTAAAATATTCCCATAGTTTTGTATTTTGCAAATAAAGTTTCATTTCCTGGGCCCTGTTTCAGGAAGCCGGTTTAGAAAACTCAGAGTGAAAAACGATACGCAGGGTTGAGTAACCCCGAACTGTCCAACTCGGAATATTCGGTTTCAGAAAGGCTGATAACAAGTAGTTCAGTCAACGCGGAGTTGCTTTAACCCCAAGTGAAGCGCGCGGACGAGGATACATAAAGCCCTGATCAGTGGAGCACAGATTAAGCGAGTCACCATGGAGACGGAGGGAAAGAAGGCGCGGTCAATGTATTTTACAGCGCTTGAGGCCGAAATTCTGATGGCAGCATATGCCGATAACATGCAAATTCCGCGGAAAAAAGTAACACAGCGACAGCTGCAAAAGAAAGTGAGCATGCATGGCAAAACATAGCCGACAGAGTCAATGCGTGAGTGTTAATTTAAACATTGATCTAGGGATTTCCACCCATTTAACACGTTATTTTATCATATGTTATTTTATTTGTTATTTTATACATTTTATTTTGTGACGTGATGTGAGCGCAGGTGCAACCCAACAGGCCCCAAACGTTCCCGGCAGCAAGTAAAAATGAAATATAAAAATATAGTCCAAACAGGTAAGGTGTAATTGTATTATGAGCCATAGTGCTTGGTCTGTTTGTCCTATGTAAATCAATTGCAGTTAGAGGCTACATTAATTTTCTGTCTGTAAGCACTTATTGAAATTATCTGAGCACATTACAAGTACATATTTGCTTACTCTGTATGCTCAAATGTGACCCGTTATAGCCAACAGAAAAAAAGCGGAGGCCCGAAAAACAGGTGGGGGTCCTCCACCACCACCACTCACAGAGGCTGAGCAGTTGGCCCTCAGCCAAAACAGTGGGCGCCCTGTGGCCGAAGGCATCTCTGCGGGGACATCCTCTGAGTCAATAACCCCGCAAGACACAAGTGCCTACATAGGGGGTAAATTCAAAATAATACATGATGTGCATACATCCTTTCTTCACAGTCACCTTTGCAGTGCTACTCATTCATTTGATAAACTCTTTACCATAATGGATTATTTTGTAGTGAAGTTATTTTCCTACTGATTTTGCCTTCCCTCAGCCTTGGTTGTCTTTGAGAGCATAATGACAATGAAGTGTAAGGTGATTGGTATGTTTGTTAATTGCCATTTGGTCCCTTGTAAGTTATAAGTGACCTGTATAAACCTCATATTCTATCAGTTGATGGTGATGGTGTACTGCATCTGGTGCAGCCTCCTGTTGAGCCAGACCAACATGCAGTTGTGAGTAATACTCCACAGATTATATGAGTGTACAGTAGAACAGCAATGTTGTTTATTTCTTTACTACAGGAAAATAATGAAGAAACATTGACAGCTGTTACAGAGGAGGAAGCAACAGAGACACTTTATGAGGTTTACATCTTTTAATACTTTGTGTACAGGAAACACAGGTAACCAATAAAGCCAGTTGAACAGAAAATCTGTTTTTTCGTCTTTCAACATGTTGAGGTGATGGGTCAAAAGAAATGATTGTGACATATGGTGTCTCTGACTGCTCTTCCATCTTGTATGTCCGTGGGAGGGTCAGGATGTTCATGGTTTGGATCACTGCTGTTTGGTTCAGAAGGACAGTGTTCTCCTCTAATTGTGGCAATGTTGTGAAGAATCACACATGCCACAATAATGTCACATGCCCTTTCTGGGGTGACCCTGAGTCTTTGCAGGCACTGGAACCGGGCCTTAAGCATTCCGATAGTCATTTCAACTCTGGCTCTTGTCCTGCAATTAGCCAGATTATATCGCTGCTGTGGGCCCGGGTCAGGGTAAGGGGTAAGCAAATAGGGTAAACATGGATACCCCCTATCACCAAGCAAGTAGCCAGTGAACTCTCCTAAGACAGAAGGATACACTTCAGTTCAAATGTCCCTGAAGCAATTGGTCTTTATATATTTTAAAGTATTTTCAACTCACCATGTCCAAATTTTGTGCTCAGTGTACATTCACGGAATATTTGTGAGTCATGGACAGAGCCTGGCCACTTGGCTTCCACATTTGTGATAATGTTGGCAGCATCACATATGATCTTCACAGTGCAGAGAACACAAATTAGCATCCATTACTATAATGAAATAATATGTTAGTTTGACATGCTACAGGGAACTATGTACCTGCACATTAATGCTGTGGAAAGACTTCCTGTTCACATAGTCTCCTTCATTTACTGAAGGAGCAATGATTGGAATGTGAGTGCCATCTATACAGCCAATCACGCCTGGGAACCCTGAAAATAAATGTAAAATTTAAGTAGTAGTTCAAGTATCACCACATCATAAATTAAGTTTTGTTCATCCTGATACCTGCAATTTTGTGGCATCCCTCTTTGATAAATCTTGTGGGTCTGTGACCGGGGAACACCACAGACGAGTACAGGAGACGTTTCAGTGCAACTGTAACATTCCTGACTGCCCGACAGACGGTAGCCTTGGAAACGTGCTCAGCGTCACCAATATTATACAGAAAGCTCCCGTTTGCAAGAAACCGAAGTGCAATACACATAATATGTACAGAACTGAGAGAATGTCCGCGATGTGTCACATGTGTAATATTAGGTCTGAGGATGTTATCCAAATAAATTATAGATTGTGCTGAGAAACGGTAACGTTCGCACAGACAATCATCAGGAAATGATAAAATGTCCAAACGCGCTCTGATCACTCTCTCCCGGCGGAGAGCTCTGCGGAGAATTTGGGCTTCACGATCTACTGGCTCTTCAAGGAAGGGACACGCCATGTCTGACACTTCCTACTGTCAGGTTTCCGACAAAGGGGCGGAGACAGTCAGGGTTAGTTGTAGTAAACCTGCTAGGGGGCAGGTTAGCTTCACGACGTGTGTCGTCATAGTGACTCACTCAGGCTTCAGCTGAACTCGCTTTGTGAAACCGAAAACCCAGAGTTTTCGTTAACTCAGGGTATACTTACTCAGTTTTTCCACTAAACCGGCTTCCTGAAACAGGGCCCTGGACAGAATGCATAGTTTATTTTAACTATTATAAGTTAATCTAGTGGTTTGCTTTTAAAGAGTGTGATCATGATAAAACAAATATCCAATACTGATGTGTGTTTCACAACCTTTTCACAGTAATGAAAGGGGCTGGTTGACCTTAGATGAACTCTAGAAACTTTTATTAATATCTTTAAAACAAAAACAGAACAAATAAAACTTTTTACAGCACAAACGTTTGGCATCAGTTTTGTTTGATTTGAAGAAGGCTGAGCAAGTGAAACAGGTCCAATGCACTAACAAGTCATTTAGAGGTCAGGAGCCCCAAATAATCCCAATTCCAGAAAATGTATTTTTGAATATTTAACACTTTGCAAGATTTCTTGTTAAAAAAAATCCTTTTTTCTATCCATGTTACAAGAAGACAACAAACAAAATGTAGCTGTAAGCCAGTTGGAACACCCCCCAGCCCCAGCTTTCCTCTCGGTCCCATAAAGAGATAAAAGTCTAAACAAGACCCGACATGAAAATATGAAAGCTTATGATATTGGCACATTAGCAACTGGGTGCTACTTTAACACACAAGGTTTACACAATCCAGCGAGGTTTCCATCTCAGGAATGACGTCCATCATGACCATTTATTTTTCATGTGCATCATTAGGAAATTCATAAAATAATCCATATGAGTTTGCATTACACAGAACCACATGAGATAGTATAAAACACTAAGACCCACACCCAGCTCTGTGCTGTGACTACATGGCCAAAGTTGAAAATAGCATTAGCTTCACAATGGCTAAGACTTTTAAGAAAACCGTGCGCTGCCTCAGAAAATGACCATAGATGTGAGCTGTTTGGATGAACTGCTGTTAGAAGCTAAAGCTAAGCAGTGCTGTGTTGTCTTTAGACACTCAGCTTGAAAGCACAGGAAACAGAACTTTAACTTTATATATTTTATTCTAAACCATGATCTCTCTGTTTCCAGCCAATAATAGTTGCACCTAAGCCATCTTTAGAAAAAAAAGAAAAACAAACAGCTTGTGAGGATGGAAGGTATGCAGCCATGGTAGTCATACAGTTGTACAACTGGCATGTGTCCAAAAGAACGTTACAGAGCATGTTTGCCCAAGGCGTGAAGATGTCGGATAAGGGGGTGGGGGAGTTTTTCCTCTTTTATATGTGTTTGAATAGATCTGTGTGCTTCAGTCCTACACAATCTCTTCACTTGGTCGCTCCTGGATTACTGTAGCAGTCCCCCGGACCAAGGAAGAAATAGAGAGAGCCTCAACGGGTGCAGTCATTTTTACTTTGAGATTCATTCAGAATCTAACAGTGCTGAGGTGCACCAATGCACCGTGAAAACTAAACAGAAACACAAAATACATTTTGTTCGACGCTTATTGGAAATATGAACTCAAATAAAACAGAAAATACAACAAAATATCAACTGAGCAATCAAATACAACTTAAAACATGTACCTCCCTCCGCATTCCAAGGGCTGCAAATTGTTAATTTCGCTAGAGTCCGGTATCACGCTGCTTCACGCTTCATTGCCTACTGGGACATGTGCGGCACAAAAACCGGTCTGAGCTGGAAGTGCAGCTAGTGCAGTTAACTAAGCAACAGAGCCCTCTACTGGACACTACGCGTAGCTGTTCAGGCTTAGATCAATAAACAAAACTGGACCTTTACAATTACTGTGTGGCTCTGATCAGGAGCATGTCCACGGAGCTGTAACTGACATTAGCTGTTCACACCTCAGAATTAGGTTCTGTGGTGGTGATGAGCTTCACAACTGTGCAAGGAGATCATAAGATACGCCAGAGCAGTGTCATGGCAGCTCATGTAACAACTGTTAATCTAGTTATTTTTGTTTCCACATAAATTCAGTACTATTCCTGAGTCGCTGAGCACAATTCTTCATCTGCTTTCTCTCATGTGCATTTAATGATGTACATGTGCTCAGTATTAACGTTTTAGAAATGAAGGCAGAAACATTTTGGGGCAGGAGGGGTTGTACTACAGACATCAAATAGAAATATGTGCCTTACAAATTCACGAGTTTCAGTAAAAACAAAACAAAAAAACTTGAACAAACTGCTTTTATTGTGAGATTCATGTTCTGCTATGACACTGGGCTGAGTAAGCATTTTGAGCTGTGTTGACTTTGTTCTTCACCTCATTTCTGTCCTCTCCTGTTGGACTGGGCTGTTGGACTTTTGTGTGTGTGCGCATGCGTGTGTGTGTCTGTATGTGTGTGTGTTTAAGATTGCCTTTAATACTGGAGACATAGTATATAATACTATATGAGTCTGCATAATAAATAATGTTATGCTATAGATTATTTTTCTGATGATGCCGGCACATTTGTAAGTCTAGAACTTCTTTGAGCACTTTCTATCAGTCATTGTTATTAGTACCAGGATCATGAACAGGAGTGCTGATGACTCTTCACCTCTCTCTCCTCTCACAGGGAGAAGATGATCTGCAGGATCCTGCTGCTCATCATCCTCACCTCATGTGTCTCTGGTTAGTTTACAGCTTCACTTTATGAACTCCAAATAAAGCTCAACAACAGATTTGTTCCAGTTCTCAGTGTGTCTGCTCCTCTCTTTCCCTCTCTGTCTCCTCAACAGGATCATTTGTAGTCAATGTGACACAGACCTGCTATCAGGCAGAGGAGAACCACAACATCACACTGGAGTGGACGTTCACCACCAACATGTTTTGTTTGTGTAAGTTTGGTCAGAAGGTTCCTTTGTAAGTGCGCATGCGCCATTAGCGTGCTGCCTGCTGTAACCCTAATTTCCTCCGGGATTAATAAAGTATTCTGATTCTGATTCAGACCTGATGGATCCTCTAAATTCCTTTTTATCATCTGTGAACTGATAGCTGAGGATAAAGCTTTTGTCCTGCATCAGTTTTCAGTTTTATTTGTCATATGCAAGTTAGCACAGGGTCAGCATTGCAATGAAATGTGTTTGACGAGCAGCAGTCACTCAGCAGCATGGTACAGTAGAAGAAAATAAAATAAAAATAATAAAAAAAATAAATAGAAAAATAGTAAAGAGCAAAATATTTGAGAGACATGGTAAAAGAGAAAAGATGACTAAATATATATGTATCTATAAATATAAATATATGTACACTAGTGATTAAATAAGAAAATTTCGAAAAGAAATATGACGGGGGGGGCAGATGGGATATTGCACAGGAATGAGCAGCAGAAAATTACAGTATTGCACTTTTTAAATATAAATATCAATAACAATAAAGTGGAGTGACCAGTGCAGATTAAACAGAGTACTTGTGAAGCTGCAAGGTAGCTTCTGAGTGCGTCCTGTGGACTGTGTTGTGTGTGTTTAAGTGTTGTGGTTGAGGTGTCGTATGGCTTGGTGGTAAAAACTGATTTTAAGTCTTGTAGTCCGAGCAGACAGACTCCTGTAACGTATGTATCAGGTTCATGAAGGTGTTGAGGTGTCAGAGTCTCAGGATGAAAAGTTTTCGGGACGAGTCCAGAGTGACAAAGACGCCCTCAGAGAAGGACGAATCAGACTTCAACTGTCCAGACTCAGGACTGATGACTCGGGTCTGTACCTGTGTGAGGTCAACACTGATTATGGCTTCAGCTCTGCCAGCTGTCGACTCAACATCATTGGTACGTTGATTTAGTAAAACTTTTAAGATGAGTGTCATATTCTCCTGAGATCCACCCTATTCATTAATGTCCTCTGTAATGGATATTTGTTTTTGGCCTATATCTTTTGACTTATTTGAGGTACCCTCCTAAGTCCTGATGTATGCCAGTGAAAGTGTAGAGTATTTGATGTTGAGGACATTTAAACACAGGATCCAGAAAGCTGTTTCAGACGTTTACTTCTGCGTTAATGTTGTTTTTGTAGATCGTTGCATGGATGTTTTTTCCTGTGAATGTTCAAGTAAACAACGAATACTTACAGTTACAAACTAATCCAGAGTGTCAGTGTAACAAGCTGCTGAAAGAATTAAATAAATTAGGATAACTGAAGCATCCACCATCTTGATATTTTCTCTGTCTTTAAGGAAACTGATCTCAGGAATCGAATGTTAATATTCCTCTACATGTAGTTTTGATCAAATGAACCAATAATCAATTTTCTCAGTTTACAGGATTCTCTTTGTTCTCATTATGATGGTCAGGAGGTCCTAACAGGATATGATGTTATTCATAGTGATGTCAGAAACAGTAAAGCTTTAAACTTGGATTTAATAGATTTATTTCAGCACCTTCATTACCAATGCAACTTATTCTGATGTGTTGTTAGCGTAATTGTTTTTAATAAATGTGAGCGACTCAGATGTTTGTGTCTCTGCAGCAGTGAGGGATTGTCCTGAACCTGAGAGAAAACCTGAGACATCAAACACAGAGAGACGAGGAAGGATCGGCCTCTACTGTGGACTGACAGCAGCTCTGCTGCTTCTCTGCTGATTTCATTCATTTACTGTCTGGATAAAAAACAGGATTTCTACTCACCTAATAATAGATGTCAATCAGTGGAAACAGTTTGGTCAACAATGTAAACGAGACTGTTGGAGTTCACTTTAATAACATGATGGACAGAATAATGAGACACGATCCACAAAATCATGAACTTCATGGAAATCTGTTCATTCATGAGCTATAATCATAAACTTGATGAAGGAAACTGTTTTACATTTTACAACAAGTTTACATTATTTTGAGGTTAAATTTTAGGGTTAGTTAATTTCTATTTCTATGCAAAGCAAGAGGAACTTCAATACACAGCATTATATTCACAGTTTAAACCAGATATTTACATACACTTTAGGGGAAAAAACATGACAAAATTGTTTTTAGTGTTAAATATAAATTTAGAGTAAACTTGTTTTGTTTTGGATAAATAAATATTGAAATATCGTTTGAATTAGTTAAATGTCAGAATAAAGAGAGACAGAGCTGTCTATTTTTATCACTTTCGTCAAATGTAGGAGCACATATACACTAAGTTTATTGTTAATTAATAAGAAAACTCCAGACGATTCCATTCTGAGCTGAAGAAGCTTCTGATAGGTTAGTAGAGTCCATGTGAGTAAATTGGTGGCACACCTGTGGATGCATTATGTGTTCTTTATTATAATGTTCTTTTTTATTATTATGCATAATTATGTTCTTTTCAAAGAACATAATGTGTTCTTTGCAAGAACACATACAAATAGATTACACGCAACATTTTTTCCTCCTGTACATCATTCCTGTTTTACTGTTGTCTTCAAACATTACTCATGAAACCAACCAACCCTTTCTTGGAAGTTACTGAAAACTGAACAGAAGCTGTAGTGAACACAAACAGAGGAACAAACTGGCTGATGTAACCTGACCTCAGGTAGCCGGGCGTGACAGCTGTGTTTGCATATGAAACTACACTTGGTTCCGTGTCCTGTAAGGACTGATGAAACAGGTACAGAGTGAAAGAAGGACATACAGCAAACGTATGTATTTTACCTTTTATTTATTTTCTTTCCTGCTACTAATGAATTATTAGCCAGACAGCTCTTTTGTGAACAATGTTAAATATTTCTGTTAGTACACATCATCATGTGAAGCTGAGGTTGATTATATGGGATAATGTTGTCCTCTGAAAGGGGCTCGTGACCACAAAACGTTTGAGAACCTCTTTTCTGGACTGAGGAGACTGAAGGTTTCCCACTGCAGGCAGAACAGACTCTGTTGGAAGGACTAAAGGTGAGACATGAACCATGAATTTGTTTTGTTTTGTTTTTTGTTCTGTTTTGTTTTCAGACATTTGTTATTTAAGCTCATCATGGTTGACATGACTGTTAATGCCTCTGGATGAGCTCTCTGTGTAGTTTGTCATATTTGATTCGGGTTGGTTGAGTCATTTCTGGTAGCAGGGCTCTAGACTGCAACCAATTGAGTCGCAAATGCAACTAAATTTTTCAATGGTGCCACAAAAAAAAATCCTACGTCGCAGGTCTTTGCAACTCTGAAAGTCTCCGTGTGATCAACAACAAACACACATTATGCCCATATTGTGGTCTAAACCAATCTGAGATAGTCAGGAGCAGGACCTCTCTGATTGGCCGTGGTCAGAAATTCCTGTAGTCCTTCGTGTACATTTGAACGTGCAGGTGGATAGAGGGAGGTGAGTAGCTTGAATAAAGTGAGAGCAGGTAAATGGATTCCGCACAAAGACGTGAACACAGAGCGCGGATCCGACGCATCAGAATCAGCTTTCTCACCCGACGGCCGTAAATGGACACGCCGTCAGGGCTGAAAGCCGACAGCTCACTGATTCTGATGCGTCACTGATTCTGGGTAGTGAAATGTTCATTTTCAAAATTCATTTTGTTTCTTTTCTTTGTTTCTTTCATTTTTTGTTGTTTATAAAATTCTTTTTAATGTATTATTTTAAGATGTGTCTTTAAATCCTGCAGTGGTTACACACAGTCTGGCGGGGAAGTTATACAAGTGAAAAATAGCTGAAGTAGAGGATGCTTTCTAGAATGTGTGTTATGTACCAGGAACATACCTTTACATAAATATTGACTCAAACTCCTGAAGCATAAAGTGATGAAGGGAAGTAAGACAAGACCTTAATAGAAAAAGAACAGAGTCAAAACTTATCCCAGTGCAGACAGCAAAGAGCTGCAGACAGACGGTGTTCAGGAAGATGATGAATAAATTAATCCTTGATCTGATTTATATTATATGTTTGTTTGTATTTTTGTTCCATTTAATCTTCTGTTTGAAAAGTGTAATCATCACAATGATCGTTTGTTGACTCTTTGATGGTCAGATCGATTTTTTCAGATTTTTTTGACAAACAATGGAACCTTAGTTATAAAGTAATATAATATAAAAGTATAATTATGATTAAACAGGTCACCACCTTGTAGCTATCAAATATCTCAGTAAACAGAAATAAAGCCAAATTATAATCTGTGTCAGTCCGCCAGGGCCTCCGCTCCTGGCCCCCACCCGGCACACAATGCACCCGACCCCTATGGCGCCTCCTGCGGGTGGTGGGCCTGCGGGAGGATGGGCCCATGTCTCCTCTTTTTGGGTTGTATGGAAGCCCCAAACACAATTTCATTGTTCTTGACAATGACAATAAATAAATACTACTACTACTACTCTTCGGGCTGTGCCCGGCCGGGCCCCATGGACTAAGGCCCGGCCACCAGACGCTCGCCCTCGGGCACCCTTCCCGGGCCTGGCTCCAGGGCGAGGCCCCGGTGACCCTATCCCGGGAAGGGTAAACTGTTCCCTCGGTGTCCTTTTCATAAGGGTCTTATGAATCGCTCTTTGTCTGGTCCCTTGTCTGGCGCCTCCTGGGTGAGGTGTTCCAGGCATGTCCCACCGGGAGGAGGCCCCGGGGCAGACCCAGGACACGCTGGAGAGATTATATCTCTCGGCTGGCCTGGGAACGCCTTGGTATTCCCCCTGATAAGCTGGAGGAGGTGGCTGGGGAGAGGGAGGTCTGGGCCTCTTTGCTTAGGCTGCTGCCCCCGCGACCCGGCCCCGGACAAAGCGGATGAAGATGGTTTTTTATAATCTGTGTTTTATTCTCACTTTTCTCTTCCATCAGGTGACTGCAGGTTACAAACATGGAAAGGTATCACACTCTAAACCTTGTATTATCTTCACTGCTAAAAGAACAAATACAGAAATGATTTCAAACTACATGCAGTAACTTCATCATCTGCTCTTTCTTTTGTTAATTCATTTTAACCCTGAAAAGTTTTTCCAATATATGTTTCACCTGGAGAGTAAAAAATGGTAGATACACAACCTTTCCTGATTCCTTTCCTCACTCCTCAGACATGACTCTCCTGAACATGAACCTGAGCCGAGTCTCAGCACTCAACAGGAAGACCGTCCTGACTTTAAAAGCAGGAAACTGTCTCCTGATGCAAAGTAAGAGTTAACTGAATGGATCCAGGAGTAATCAGTGAGAAGTTTTAGTTTGCCACATGTGTAATCATTTCTTATTATTATTATTATTGTTGTTGTTGTTATTTTATTGCTGTGTTCATAAAAAGAAGAAAACACAGCAACAAACAGACTAAAAAGAACAGAAGTCATTTGTTGTGAAGTGCATCAAACTTTTTAGCCTTATTTTTTAGTCTTATTGTAATATTATTACTGTGACTAGCTCCAAGTTTATTCAGTACTTTTCGTGTCAGAAGGCTAAAAATGTAATTTCTCTGCCTGATGGTCTTTTTCTCTGTTCACCAGGATCACTGAGACACCAGATGCCCCTGAACCTGAACCTGGACCCAGCTGTGTGTCTTTAAAGAGCGATCGGTCAAAGGGTTTCATCTTCCACTTTAAAGGACAAAAACCGGCTGCTGCTGAGGAGTAAGAAAGTTCACACCTACCTTAAAGCTATGTAGTGCATCTGGCCTCAGTCTTGAAATTTAGGACCTCCATGAGTAAGACTGAAAGACTGCTTTTTTTTTTTTTAAATCATGACAGCCCTGCATTCCCTGCAGTGGCCATCACACTGATTTTAATTTATGTGGTAATCAGCAGCAATCTGTCAGCAGTTAGTCAGTTTGACTCTTATACTGTGGGTGCTCGTTTTGCTTAGGAAGGTGAAATGATCTACAGCTGTCTGTGTGGTGCTGGAAGCCACGATACAAGCTGCTGGAAATCTTTAAAAATTAAATAAAAGTGCTTCAATGCTTCCTTTATATTCCAGCTTAAGCATGGACCACCCTTGATCCATGTTATCATAATCTCATAATTCATAGTGACCATCCCAGCATTCATGAAAATCATTAACAAAACTGGTTGTTACACCCCAGTCTAGGGGTACCGAAACGAAACATAAGGGTTAGGAAAGACGTGACCCCGCCCTGGTCCCCAAAACCATACCCAGAAGCCAAATCTTTGAAGTGAACGGTGGTTTATTTGTGGCTACACTGAAAACTTAACTCCGGGGGGAACAAAGGCCAAAATAACAAACACAACAAGCTAAGTCGGGAAAGGAGGAGCTATCTAAAACCCTAGATGAATCAAAAACCAAACAAAAGACAAGTGCTACGCCTACCTCCCTAACTGAATTAAACAGGAGATAATAATACAAGAAATAATAAGGCAGCTCACCCCTTCTGTTTCAGTGCTTATTT
Organism: Diplotaxodon limnothrissa; assembly: GCF_057381915.1. Lineage (NCBI taxonomy): Eukaryota > Metazoa > Chordata > Actinopteri > Cichliformes > Cichlidae > Diplotaxodon > Diplotaxodon limnothrissa. Next base: position 38,204,889 of record NC_140598.1, on the reverse strand, counting down.
ACAAGTGAAAACTAATTTACACACTATATACAAATTCCGTGAATCTCAGGAATAACACACAAATCACAGGGTTTGGAAGCCAGGGTCAGGTCTGCCACATGATGAGAGGACTCCAACTCTATCAAGACAATCTTCCATTCCAGGAAGAGGAGAAGAGTCAGGTTTGGTCACACTGTTTACTTTTCGAAAATCGTAGGGTTTTGTAAACCTTTGGTACAAGAAGACATGGGGAACTCCATGCACTGGAACTCAGGACAGCTAGATTATTTTCCAGCAAGTAGGAAACTTCTTGCTGAAAAAGTGCACATTTGGTAGGGTTCACACAATAAGCGTGTTTTTTGATCTGAGCAATGTCACCTACATCTATGTCATGTTTAAGGACCATAGTGCGAGACGAAGTGTCTGCAAACAGGAACGGATGGTCTTTTATAAGACAGCACATATCGTTCTGGGCAGCGTCATCCAAATGTTTTAGGTGGGATTTTAAATTGTCTAATATTTCAGAGTTTCTGAGTCGGGAGCAACCCTCAGCACAAATGAAAACTAAGCCATCACTTTCTGGATTATACTGAAACAAAGACACTGGTCAAGGTCAAGGTCAAGGTCAAGGTCAGATTTATTTATATAGCACATTTCCAACAGCCGATGCTGCACAAAGTGCTTAACAATAACAATAAAATTAAAAACTACAGTGTAATACAATAATAACAATAGAAACAATAAAATAGAAGAATTGAAACAATACTAACTAATTCAGATAAATCCAAAATGCTTGGGTCATAATGTGTTAAAAGCCAGAGCGTAAAAGTGTGTCTTTAGTAAAGATTTAAATTGCTCAAGAGTTTGAGCAGATCTAATATTAAAGGGGAGACTATTCCAAAGTCTGGGACCTGCCACAGAGAAGGATCTATCACCACGAGATTTGAGGTTAGTCCGTGGAATGGACAACAATAGTTTTGAACTAGATCTCGTGGGTTTTCCTGGAGCATAGGCAGAGAGGAGCTCTGACAAGTAGGGGGGGGCTCGGGCGTTGAGTGACTTAAAAACAAAAAGTAAGAGTTTAAATTGGATCCTGTAGGGGACAGGGAGCCAGTGTAAAGAGGCTAAAATTGGGGTTATATGCTCTCTCCGTTTGGTACCAGTTAGCAGGCGAGCAGCAGCATTTTGAACCATCTGAAGGCGATGGATGGTGGCATGATCTAGGCCATAATACAATGAATTGCAGTAGTCCAATCTGCAAGTAAGAAAAAGGTGGATGATACGCTCGAAGACGTCAGCCGGAAGGTATGGCTTTATCCTGGCTAGCTGTCTTAGCTGAAAAAAACAGAACTGAACTACTGCACTCACCTGCTTATTCAATTTAAAAGAACCATCAATGTAAACTCCAAGGTTTTTTACATGTGTTTTACAATACGAGGAGAGGGTACCCAACGTGCTGTCGATATGATTGAAATTGCCAAAAATGACAACCTCAGTTTTGTTTTCGTTTAGCTGTAAAAAATTTAATGATAACCACTGTTTAACGTCGTCAAGGCAGCGTAATAAGAGCTGCGGTTGATCTGATCCTGATTTTAAAGGTAGATACCACTACGGGCAGGGACGAGGGCACAGCAGGGGATGAAGAGGAGTTTACACCAACACTGTAAACAAAATAAGACTTCATCAGTTAATTCAGCAAATATTTTGGACATAAAATTTGACCCTTGGTCCGTTTGAACAGATTTTGGAAAACAAAGTGGAGAAAAAAAAGTGGAGAAGCTAGCGCTCTGACAACAGCTTTGACTTTGAGAGTGCGTAACAGAATAGCCTTGGGGAAGCGTGTGGCGGTGCACATCAAAGTCAAAATATACTGATGTCCTGACTTTGTTTTGGGAAGTGGACCTACACAATCAATGAGTATGTGCTCAAATGGTTCCCCTGAAGTTGTGATTGGATGTAATGAAGCAGGTGGAATAACTTGCTTTGGTTTACCACTAACCTGACAAATGTGGCAGGAGTGGCAGTAAGTTTTTCTAATTCCTAAATGTCCGGAGAAACTGTCATGTGCAAGACTGAGTACCTGGGGTCGGAACTTTTGCGATACAACTATCTGTTGAAAAACATTCCAGTCAAGATCATTAAATGAGGGAGGGTGCCATTTACGCATTAACATGTCATTTTCAATGCTGTAAACTCAGGGATTTTGATCGCTGGAATTCGCAGCAAGTAGACATTTGGCCAGAGTTGGATCATTTTGTCTCAGGATCATCTTCACAGCATAGAAAAGAGTCAGACAAGTCAACATCACCGTATTTGCACTTGTGCGCACGTGTGACAACACAGGCAAGCAAGACCTGAATGGCAGCAGGAATGGTGATGAGCAATCAGCCACCGTTAGCTCTCCAATCAGGAAGGACCTGTAGATTCTTAAAGACATAGCACAGAAGAAAACTCTAGCCAGCCAGGGCCGTAACACTGATAAAGGACCAAAGCAAATCTTTTTTTTTTTTTAACCTTAACATTGACATTTTTCTGCATGAAATAACACTGCAAAGTGCATTGGGATGTAATAAGCTGATAATATTAATAATATTAATATTAATAATAATAATGATAATAATAGATTGCATTTATATAGCGCTTTTCGAGACCCTCAAAGCTCTTGATCATTTTGTAGTTCACCGTCTGGACACTGAACACCACAGATGTAGATGTACTGTAGGCAGATTCAAGGTGTCATCATGTGTTTTTTTTGGTTTTTTTTAGGTGTATTCGTAGTTTTCTCCTCAGAAAATATTCAGCTGCTCCTCAAAGATGCTCTTTCTTGCTACTGGTATTGTAAACACACAAAGGCCATTTTTTAAATAAAACTCTTCAACATAAAAATATGAATCTGACTTTTTTTTTCTTTCTTTTTGCAATGTACAGAGCATATGTATAATATGGTCAGTACAAGAACACACTTTGGTACAGAACCATCACTGACCTGTTAGTTAGACTAGTGGAGTCCAATAAATGAATAAACAAATAAGTGTATAAACTGACACAACAGATTTATTATAGCACAGTTGTGCTTGTTTTAATCAGGATGATCATCAAACAGCAGAAGAAGAAATCTTTGGCTTGTATTTATGTGCAAAATGGTTCTAATTCCTTCATGATGTCTCCACAGAACTGATCAGGAGAGTCTTCATCATGCCCAGCAGCATCAAACCAATCTGGACTCGGTGTTTAAGGTTTGTACATGTACACCTACCTCTTTTTTTTAACCCTTTAAGACCTACCATAGAACCAAGTCCGCCAGAGCTTATATTATATTTTTACATGCTGTGGAGCCATTTTTGGGAGCATTTCAAGTTGCTATACATCAATACAACCATTATAGCCCAGATTTTAATAATATGTATTCATTAAGTGCATAGTACTTACATAAATTGCAAAAAAGTGCAATAAACTACAAAAAAATTGAAAATCGTTTTTGCTTTTTAACATATATTTGTAGTTAGAGAAATTTAAGAGGCTTATCCCTCAAAACTGTAAATACAAAAAAGTTGCACAAAATAGTTTCCCACCACAGGAAATTTATTTTGAGTGTCTTCATAGTTTTATTTTTGAAATACACCAATTTTTATACACTGCAGGAAAAACGAAAATAAATATTATACTGCAAATTTGCAAAAAAGAAGCATATGCATCAAAATAAACTATTTCCAGCAGTGCAATATGAGTCCTAAGCATCCCAGAAACGACACAGAAAGTCATAAAGTCAAACATAACTTTTAAAAAGACCAGTATAGGCCCTGAGGCCCTGATGGTAAAAAAGACTACATTTCCGCGAAAATTACGTCACTTCCGGTTTCGGGCAGGTAATGGCGGAAATGCAAAAGTTCGCGCTGACGTCTATTCCAACGTAGGAAGTGTTATGAACAGCTGATCGGATCGGCAAAGCTTGTTTCTGGAATATTATGTTTTTGTTGCTGCAAGCGCTTTTAATGCAGTTTTTGCAAAGCTTTATGTGGAAGGAAACCGTGACCTAGGACAAGCTGATGGCATAAGATGTAAGTACAACTCCTCCGGTTTCATATGCAAAAAAAATTTTTGCGCTAGCTTACGTGGTTGCAGTGCTACCGGGATTTAAAAATAGTTACGCAAAACAGAGCGTGTCCGCTCTGATCGGCTCTAAAGGGTTAAATTGTTTTCATGTTGCTCAGTCCAATATTCATCATAACTTAATGGCAAAGTAACAAACATACTCCAACAGTGAATTAGTTTCACTTTATTATTACTTATAAAGCACTTTTCAAAACAAAGTTTTGGGAACATAACATGATCTGCAAATAAGGTGCAAGTACACTGCGCAGCCACGTGATTATCAGCGGTTACCACACCTACCTAGCTGCATCAGAGCCGCTTTCTGTCAAAAACCTACATTTTAGACCCACCTACAGACACGTGACTGGACAGACGTTACATGCAGTAAATTTGGGCCAACGTGGGTTTTGGCCTTGCAACGTCTGATTGGTTGAAGTGACGTGAATGTGGCATCATTGCTGTGATCCTATTGGCTCAAACGATTAAAAAGAGGTGTCAATCATGCAAATTGACCCAAAGAGACCAAAGTTACAGTCCCTCAGAGTTTAAAGGGCCAGAGGCCAATTAAACGCTCTATGCGCACAGCAGAAAAGGGCCATTACCATGTAAATCTGTGGTTAATTCTTCAAAAATATATTTTAAAAAACAGCATTTTCAAGCCTATTAATAAAATTAATTAATTTCTGCTCTTAAATACCTAAAAAATCCAACTGGCATGGTGTCCAATTGTGTGCCAAAATTAGACATTTTTGTACAATGTCTGGATATTCATGTATTGACAGTGCTGTAATTTTTCACTGTTTCACTTTACAAACATAAATCTTTGCACAGATGATGTTTATATGTTGGTTATTGAATTTCTGTAATGAAATGTGAACTGAGGGTTATATGCTATTTTTTTTTAAATTAGGCAAGGATAAAATCAACTTACTTTTTCTGTGTTCCAGTCTCAGTAACTTTGACACAGTAATATCTGCTTCAATATATACACCGCCGATGAAATTTCACAAGTGTTAGCTTTATTTTGATACCAAGATTGTAAGGACAGAGTTTGTAATTGCAGAGAAATAATCAATTAAATTTGGGCATTGCATTTTCGAGCATGAAGCTCAGAAACCCCCACGTTGGCCCAGAGGTTAAAAAAAATCAGTACTATAGATTACTTAATTTAATTTATGCTATTATTTTATTATTTTCTGTCACCTAAGTCACTCTATAACACTACCGGCACCCCAGAAAGTACAGGGTACTTACGGTGTACTTATTTATCACATTTCTGTCAGAAATGTAAATTTCTGAAAATGTCCTTACATCAATAAGAACCAAAATGACACACTTATCCAAAAAATTATCCTTATCTTATAACAATGACATTTTGGAATTATATTTTTTTTCTCTGACAGAAGTTTTAATTTAATTAGTTACCTGCATATCGTTTAACACTGTAACTCTGTTAAATTGAAAACACACAAAAAACAAATCTGTAAAAAAGTATTTTTTACTATGAAGATCTGATTTTTTTATGAATTAAGATTGTGTCATTTATTGTCCAGATACTGGAGGGAAACATTATCACTTTTGTGAAGAACGAACTCAAGAAGATGCAGAATGATCTGAATCCAGATTATTCAGAGTGTCAGAGGGATGAAGAGGTGGTGTTGGACAGTGAGGAAGAGAAGCAGAGAAGGACCAGCAGAGAGGCATTTCTGAAACTTGCAGTTAACTTCCTGAGAATAATGAAACAGGAGGAGCTGGCTGACTGTCTGCAGAGCAGTGAGAGGATTTCTCTTCATAAATTCAGTCTTTACAGGAGTGAAATTGTCACATTTTCTATAATCATCACACTCATGTTTCTGGTTCTTCCCTGTAGAAAATCCTGATCCACTTTGTGAGAATACATTTAAATGTAACCTGAAGAAGAAGTTCCAGTGTGTCTTTGAGGGGATTGCTAAACCAGGAACCCAAACCACTCTAAATGAGATCTACACAGAGCTCTACATCACAGAGGGAGGGACCGGAGAGGTCAACACTGAACATGAGGTCAGACAGATTGAAATGTTTTCCTGGAAACCAAACAGACCAGAAACAACAATCAGATGTGAAGACATCTTTAAAGTCTCAGCTGAAAGAGACAAACCAATCAGAACAGTTCTGACCAAAGGAGTGGCTGGCATCGGGAAAACATTCCTGACACAAAAGTTCACTTTGGACTGGACTGAAGACAAGACCAACCAGGACATCCAGTTCATTTTTCCATTCCCATTCAGAGAGCTGAATTTAGTGAGGGATAAAAAGTTCAGCTTAGTGGGACTTATTCATCACTTCTTCACTGAAATCAAAGAAGCAGGAATCTGTAACTTTAAAAAGTTCAAAGTTGTGTTCATCTTTGATGGTCTGGATGAGTGTCGACTTCCTCTGAACTTCCACATCACTGAGATCCTCACTGATGATACAGAGTCCACATCAGTGGATGTGCTGCTGACAAACCTCATCAGGGGAAAGTTGCTTCCTTCTGCTCACATCTGGATAACCACACGACCTGCAGCAGCCAATCAGATCCCTGCTGAATATATAGACATGGTTACAGAGGTCAGAGGGTTCACTGACCCACAGAAGGAAGAGTACTTCAGGAAGAGACTCAGAGTCAAGGAAGAGGCCAACACCATAATCTCTCACATCAAGACATCACGAAGCCTCCACATCATGTGTCACATCCCAATCTTCTGCTGGATCACTGCTGCAGTTCTAGAGAGCGTGTTAAAAACCAAACAGGCTGGAGGAAAGCTGCCCAAGACACTGACTGAGATGTACATTCACTTCCTGGTGGTTCAGACCAAACTGAAGAACATCAAGTATGATGGAGCAGCTGAGACAGATCCTCTCTGGAGTCCAGAGAGCAGGAAGATGATTGAAGCACTGGGGAAACTGGCTTTTGAGCAGCTGCAGAAAGGAAACCTGATCTTCTATGAAACAGACCTGACAGAGTGTGGCATTGATGTCAGAGAAGCCTCAGTGTACTCAGGAGTGTTCACACAGATCTTTAAAGAAGAGAGAGGGCTGTACCAAGAGAAGGTGTTCTGTTTTGTCCATTTGAGCATTCAGGAGTTTTTAGCTGGTCTTCATGTCCATCTGACATTCACCAACTCTGGTATCAACCTGCTAGAAGAAGAACAAATGGCCTCAGTGCAGACTGACAAATTTTCAGTAAGACAGTTCTACCAGAGTGCTGTGGACAAGGCCTTAGAACGTCCAAATGGACATCTGGACATGTTTCTTCGCTTCCTCCTTGGTCTTTCACTGCAGACCAATCAGAATCTCTTACAAGGCCTGCTCACACAAACAGGAAACAGCACACAGATAAATCAGGAAACAGTTCAGTATGTTAAAGAAAGAATGAACGGCGCTCTCTCTCCTGAGAAAAGCATCAATCTGCTTCTTTGTCTGAATGAATTGAATGATGACTCTATAGTGAAGGAGGTCCAGCATCAACTGAGTTCAGGACAACTTTCTAAAGTTGATCTCTCTCCTGCTCAGTGGTCAGCTCTGGTCTTCATCCTACTGTCAACAGAAGCAGGTCTGGATGAGTTTGACTTGAGGAAATATTCAGCTTCAGAAGAGGCTCTTCTGCAGCTGCTGCCAGTGGTCAAAGCCTGTAAGAAAGCCCAGTAAGTATCCAGTTTAATCTCTTTAAAGTGTTTATTTAAAGATTTTGGAAAGTTCACTGCTATTCATGTCTTTCTAGGTTGAGTGGCTGTAACCTCACAGAGAGAAGCTGTGAAGCTCTTTCCTCAATTCTAAGTTTCCAGTCCTCCAGACTGAGAGAGCTGGACATGAGTAACAACAACCTCCAGGACTCAGGAGTGAAGCTGCTTTGTGTTGGACTTGGGAGTCCTCACTGTATGCTGGGAACTCTCAGGTTAGTTGATGCTTTGTTTCAGGAGATTTGGATATTTCACAACAACTGTCATTATTTTATAGATGTTAACATGTTTTTTCTATTGTGAAAGAGCACAGTAGAAGAGAAAGACACACACACACACACAACAAAAAACATAACTTTATGTCTGTCCATCATAGTATAAAATAAAATGTAATAATATTTTTTCCATGTTTTTAAACAGAGTCCTTAAAAGCCTTTTTTAAAACTACTTTAACTGAAATCAGAATCTGTTCATTTGACTGCATGTACATCATCAAATGCAGAGCAGTTCCTTAAATTGTTGTATGTGTTTTAAGGTTGTCAGGCTGTCAGATCACAGGAACAGGCTTCACCTCTCTGGCCACAGCTGTGCGCTGCAATCCCTCCTATTTGAAAGAGCTGGACTTGAGCTATAATCACCCAGGAGACTCAGGAATGAAGCTTTTGTCTGCTCAACAGCAGGATCCACATGTGAAACTGGACATACTCTGGTAGGAAAACAGGAAATAAAGCTGAAAATATATTTTTCTCCAACATTTTGTAAGGAAGAGCAGATATTTACTTGAAGTCATTTGAGGGTTTATTGTAACCACTGACCTGATGGCCCGTAATACAGTCTGTATGTCCAGTCAAATGGGCAACTGTGTGGCTGAATGACTCAGAACCAATCACAGTTAAAAGCTCACCTGTGAGTCAAAATCACAAAATCAATCATCTCTAACATTTTCTTGTCTTGCTGGTCAAAGGGGGTGCTCAAGCATATCCCAGCTGTCACAGTCTTTGCCAAGCAGTTGCATACTGTGATATCATTCACAATAAGTGGTAATCTTGTTGATCTGCTTTAGCTCAGTGGGTGAACAGGCGACCATATGCCGTATGGCCGGAGAGCAGTAGGCCTGGGTTCAAGCAGCCTTTTGCTGCATGTCTTTTCCTCTTTCTCTCACCACTTTCCTGTCTATCTACAATATATCTATCAAATTATGGACAAAAAATTAAAGTAAGTGATAACCTTAACTCTAAGTTTACCTTAACCTTTAATTCAAGAGAGAAGCAAAACTGACGTTTTTCAAATTAGTTTTTGCTCTGTATCAGATCGATTATTTTCTTTGTTTCCAGACTGCCAAGATTTGAGAGAATAATTGACCAAAAACAAATAAACAAGGCTGGGATCATGATGAGTTAGGCCTCAAAAAGTGTTTAAAATCAAATGAAATAGGCACCCACAACCTTTTGACTGCATGACCTTGCAACCTCATTAAGGTTGAAAATTGAGATTGTGCATTTCAATAAAAGATTGAGGTATTTACCCCAATCACACCCCATCAGGATTCATCATCATTGCCCATGAGCGTTGCTCTCTCTCATTGTGTGTAAAGGTTGGCTGTGTGGCAAGATTAGTTAGACCCAAAATGCAGGACATGGGAAACAAGGTGATTAAAAGGAAGCTTTATTGCTGAGCTTAACAAAATACAAATTAAAGTTGCTCAGGAGATGCAGAAATACACAAGGAGGAATACACAGCTTGAGGGAGAATGTAACAAATAGCTTGGGATGGGACCCTTACTGATGTTTGAAACTGTGTCGATCTTATGAAGTTCAGTGTTTTTACTGCACTGCTTTAAAGTGTAGCACACAACACCAACATCACATGACAGTGTTATAGGCCTTCTATGGGGTCTATTTTATACAGAAAAGTAGAGACTGGAGACATAAGTTGTGCAGGCTCTTCCTTGTCTTTCTATTACACAGAATTTCACACCATTGTTTTCTGTTCATTTTTAAACACGTTCCTCTTTCCTTCAGTTATTCCTCTTGTGACAAAAAAACCATCATATTCAATCAGGTTCACATGTTAAACCCACTTGCATTGTTTTTTCCACAAGTATAGATCTACAAAATAATGATCTTATATCAGTCTCCTTATTTACAATAAATCTGTAACTAAATCCTGCTGCTGTCCAGCTTCAACAATATCTCTGTGCAGTGATATTAGCACTGCGAATAACCTGCTTATTATTACCGTTATAAACTCTTTATACCTTAAAAGATTAAACACTATATTTGCAAACAATAAACAAACATATTCTATAGTTGCCCAAAAGTCAATATAAACCAGGCTATTTACATTTAGCAATATAATGAGTAAGAACGAGGTTATATTGAAATCATCAACTGTAAAACTTCTTGTAACATCAGGTTAAAAGTATGTCTCGGAGCTACATGTGCTACGAAATAAAACATATGTAGTAAGACCCACCACCTCTTTACACTACAAGTGGAATTGCGGCTCCCATTACAACTGGCGGGAAAGTTTGCTTTCTCTTGATCTATGAAAACACACTTTCTTACAACAGTTGTGGCCTTTAAATCAAGACAGAAAAAGGTTTCTTGCTCCTATATGTGCATCACAGTTAGTTAACTCAAACTACTAACCAGTTTTCATACAGAAAAGTAGAGACAGGAGACAAGAGTTGTGTTCAGTCTGCAGGCTCTTCCTCAACTGAGGTAAGAGCGTTGCAATGGCCTATCGCACTTACAGCTACTCGCCTTTTGTGGCGATGCCACGCAATCTTCATAACCTCAACTGAAAAGTGCAATACCACAATGAACCAAAGGCTTTTACATCAGTAAATGTTTCCAGCAGATTACAACTGTGACCATACACTTGTAGGTGTCACAATAGCTACGTGCGGTTTTGTTAAGATGGCGCCGGTGAGGTCGGCTGCCGTCACGACTGCTCCGACCACTTTTTCTTTGTCTTTGTTTTTTAAGTTAGTTTTCAGCGTTTCTAAATCGGCAAAATCATCACCATTGGTACATTAGGTATGACAGTGACACTCTTGTTTCTATTGGTATACAATGTACTCACAATTCGAAGTTTTTAACTCCGGATCCGAGCTGGCCGAGTGAGATCTTGAGGGAGAACAAAGGGAAGCGGCGGCCTAGAGGGAAGCGAGCCGGCGTCAGGAACAGGCTGAGAGCTCGTGCACACCGCACACCTCTGCCTAGCATCCTGCTCGCCAACGTCCAGTCACTGGAGAACAAGCTTGACGACCTCAGGGCCAGGGTAAAGTTCCAGAGAGACATTCGGGACTGCAATCTCCTCTGCTTCACCGAGACATGGCTGAACCCAGCGGTGCCGGACCACGCCATCCAGCTGGCCGAGTTCTTCTCGGTTCACCGCATGGACAGGACACGGGACTCGGGGAAGTCAAGGGGAGGCGGCGTGTGTTTAATGGTGAACAACAACTGGTGCAACAGTGCGAACGTTGTTCCTCTCACACGCTCCTGCACACCAAATCTGGAACTACTGTCCATCATGTGTCGTCCTTTTTATCTACCTCGGGAATTTACATCGGTCATTGTAAGTGCCGTTTATATTCCACCACAAGCGGACACGGTCACCGCCTTATGCGAGCTGCATGAGGCACTCACACAGCACCAGACACAACACCGGGACGCTGCGCTTATTGTGACGGGGGACTTTAATAGCGCCAACCTCAAACGCGCAGCGCCGAACTTTTATCAACACATCACCTGCCCCACCAGAGGTGAAAGGACACTGGACCACTGCTACACTACGGTCAAGGACGGCTACAAGGCACAATCCCGCCCTCCTTTTGGCAAATCTGATCACGCCGCCATCTTCCTCATCCCAAAATACAAAGGCTGAAACAGGAAGTTCCGGTTCAGAGGAAGGTCGCGCGCTGGACGGATCAATCGGTGGCCGCGTTACAGGACGCACTCGATGACGCAGACTGGGGCATGTTCAGAAACAGCTCTGATGATGATGTCAACGTGTTTACGGAAGCGGTTGTGGGATTCATCGGGAAACTAGCGGATGATATCGTGGAGACAAAGACTTTCACAACGTTTCCCAACCAGAAGTCGTGGGTGGATAAAACCATCCGCGACGCTCTGAGATCCCGCACCGCTGCCTACAACACGGGACTCACGACGGGGGACATGGACCCGTATAACGTGCGGAGGGCGGTGAAAGAGGCGAAGCAGCGCTACGGGAGGAAACTAGAGTCACAACTCCAACAGAGTGACTCTAGGAGCCTGTGGCGGGGACTAAGGACAATAACGGACTATAAAGCACCAACAACCGGTATGACGAACGCGGCCGTGACTCTGGCAGACGAGCTGAACACTTTCTATGCTCGCTTCGAGGCTGCAGCTAAGGACTCCAACGATGCTAGTGTTAGCGGCGCTAACGGCTGCAGACAGGAAGATATTGCCAGCACCGGAAACGTGCTCGTCATCTCCGAGCATGAAGTAAGGAGAGCCTTCAAGAGAGTGAACACCAGGAAAGCAGCAGGCCCAGACGGCATCCCAGGTCGTATCCTAAGAGACTGCGCATACCAGCTAGCTCCTGTGTTCACTGAGATATTCAACATCTCTCTATCTCAGTCGGTGATCCCCACATGCTTCAAAGAGTCCATCATTGTTCCTGTCCCGAAGAAACCCCACCCTGCTTCTCTCAATGACTATCGCCCTGTAGCCCTCACCTCAGTAGTGATGAAGTGCTTTGAACGCCTGGTCAGAGACTTCATCATTTCTTCACTACCAGACACACTGGACCCACTACAGTTCGCTTACCGTCCAAATCGTTCCACAGACGATGCCATCTCTCATCTCCTCCACACATCACTCACTCACTTGGACACTAGAAGGGGGAATTATGTTAAAATGCTCTTCATAGACTACAGCTCTGCATTTAATACCATAATTCCCTCCACACTCACCACCAAGCTGGAGCATCTGGGACTCAGCTCATCTATGTGTCAGTGGATCTCCAACTTCCTAACTGGCAGACCACAGGCAGTAAGGATGGGCGGACATGTCTCAGCCTCCACCACTCTCAGCACTGGAGCCCCCCAGGGGTGTGTTCTGAGCCCCCTGCTGTACTCTTTGTACACATATGACTGTGTGGCCACTACCAGCTCCACCACCATCATCAAGTTTGCTGACGACACCGTCGTGGTGGGCCTGATCTCTGATAACAACAAGACGGCCTACCTGAAGGAGATTAGGAATCTGGAGAACTGGTGCCAGAGGAACAACCTCCTTCTAAACCTCAGTAAGACAAAGGAGCTGATAGTGGACTTCAGCACTAAGCAGGAGAAGAACTACCAGACCCCTGTCATCAACGAGTGGCCAGTGGAGAGAGTGGACAGCTTCAAATACCTCGGAGTTCACATCACGCAGGACCTGTCATGGTCCTGTCACATCAACACCGTGGTGAAAAAGGCCCGTCAGCGTCTCTACCACCTCAGACGCTTGAGAGACTTCCAACTGCCCTCCAAGGTGCTCAGGAACTTTTACTCGTGCACCATAGAGAGCATCCTGACGGGAAACATCTTAACCTGGTTCGGGAACAGCACCATGCAGGACAGACGAGCTCTACAGAGGGTTGTGCGGTCAGCTGAGCGCACCATCCGCTCCGAGCTCCCTGACCTGCACTCAATCTACAGCAGGCGGTGCTGGACCAAGGCCAGGAAGATCGTGAAGGACCTCAGCCATCCCAACAACAGACTGTTCTCTCTGTTGAGGTCAGGAAAGCGATTCCGCTCCCTGAAGACCAACACAGAGAGACTGAGGAGGAGCTTCTTCCCGCAGGCGATACGGTCTCTCAATCACACCACCACACAGTACTGACCCACATATACAGTTCTTACACACACACTGGACATTCTGGACATTGTTTTCACTTCATTACTTAAATCATGCTGCTGTTATTGTGTATATGCTGCTGTTATTGTGTATATATTTATTTATATTTCTTCATACATTCTTATATAGTTCTATATTGTGTATTTTGTTGTACAGTTATTTTATTTTCAACTTTAATTTATATATTTTATCTTATTCTCCCAGTTAAATTTACCCTTCATTCTAATTTGTGTTGTACAGTTATTTCATTTTTAACCTTAATTTATATTTTATTCCTTCCTAGTTAAATTTAACCTTTTTAGTTTTTCATATTTATTTCCTATCTTATTCATAGCCTTTTCCTTTTTTGTTTTCTTTAGGTCACGAGCAGTTGTCCAAGCATTTCACTACATATCGTACTGTGTATGACTGTGTACGTGACAAATAAAATTTGAATTTGAATTTGAATTTGATGTGTTTAACCCTGACAAGTTCTGACAAGTGTCTTTGTCATAGTTCTTGGTCTGCGGTGGGGGGTTTGAGTTTATTTTGGGATTGTTGACACTTTGCTTTATTAAGATGATTTAGGTTTGGGTTTTAGTTTTCCTAATGTCTTTGAGTTTACTCATGTGTTCCCCAGTCATGTCTTTGTGTTTCATCTCGCTTTTCTTTTCCTGTTTTCCCCTCCATGTGTTTCTTTCCATGTCTCCTCTGTCAGTCATGTCCATCCATGTGTCTTTTCCTCAGCCATTATGTCTCTTTGCCTGCTCTGTGTCCCTCCCTCTCCCCCTCTCTGTCTCTCGCTCACTCCCTCTCCCTCCAGGCCTCGTCTCCCTTAGTTGTTCCCATGTTTCTCTCCTTGTGTACAATCCTTTCTACCCAATCTGTCATGTCCATCCCTGTCTGTTTTCTCCCCCGGCCCCTTTGTCAAGCCTTTGTCTCTTGGTCTGTGTCTCAGTGTGTTTCCTGTTTTATTTTGACAATCTCAAGTTCTGTGTTCAGTGTGTGCAGTTCTGCTTCCTCCTGTCAGATCACACCTAATTCGTTCCTGCTGTGTTCCCCATGTTTTCCACTAGAACAAGTGGGCTAGTTTCCGTTATTGTGCAAATGTACTGTTTATAAGTTTGGTGAAACCTGCAGTCAGCTGAGACTGAAGAAGTCACTTGGATGAGTGACAAAACGTTTCTCCCACTGAAAACACAAAGTCCAGATAAACAGAATCAAATTTTTTATATTATGTAACCCTTTTGTTTCATTTTCCCTTTATTACCAGATGTATTGCCATACATGCCAATGTTTTGGTTCAGATTGTTTTCTCAGACTTAGTCTCAGTCTGGAGCCCCAAAAGGTTTATTCTGTTCACCTGGATGTAATGTTTTCAGTGGGACAAACGTTTTGTCACTCATCCAAGTGACTTCTTTAATCTGAGCTGACTGCAGGTTTCCCCAACCTTATATACAGTTCAATGCATAATGACTGAAACTAGCACATCTAAACAATAGGCTGTGTGGAGTTTCTCACTGAAAACATTACGTCCAGATGAACAGAATCAACCTTTTAGGATTTACTTACCTGGATGATTGATCATGCATCAAGACATCTCAGTCTGGAGCTTACGTGTACCATCACACCAATAAATGCAAAACCACCGTAATCTTTGGAACAGGATTTTGACTTTCCTACTGTAAAGAAAAAAAAAGTGAAGCAAGTAGTAGTTATTTATGCAGAGCAGATATAGTCATGTGAGAAAATTAAGAATTCTTCTTCAAAGTTCCTCTTAAGTTATTTGATTCCTACTCATGGCTAAGCAGATGCTACAAGTGTGAACTGTTTTGCACCGTGTCATTTATACAGGATTTTGGCTTTTTATTTACATGTCTAAATTCTTTCAGTTTCCTCAGGTTGTGTTTAGGTAATTTAAGAACCTTGTACAGACCAGTTGGTTTCTTTTTTAAAAAAAATTACTTTGATATATAAAACCATAGAACTGAAAGTGCATTATCGTTTTCATTTTATTATGGAATGAAAGGAAACAAGATAATTTCTCTAGAAAAGATTAATCAGACAATATAAAGGCATGTTTTCACATTAAAAGATAAAGTTCTCATTTCAGTGTGGAGCCTCAAGGAGTCCAGTGGATGAGACCAGGTCTAAGGAAATGTAAGTATTTTTGATGTATCAGTTCTGTTTACACCATGTTTTACTGTGTTCACATATTTTACACTTTAGTTGTACCTCTGCCAAATACATGTAATCATGAATTTTACAAAAAAGTTACATAGCTTCTTACTTACTTACTAACTAAAAACCAATTTCTGATGGTAACACACTCTTAAAAAAAAATCAAAAACTTTTGCATACTGGATCTTCTTCATAAATTAACATGAAAACCATGCAAATAAAATTAAAAGTGTTTATTACAGACCATTTGCACTGTGTCTCACTGTCTACTTTAGATTTCTGTGACCTGACGCTGGATCTAAACACAGCACACAGGAACCTCAAACTGTCTGACAACAACAAGAAGGTCACACACATGAAAGAAGGCCAGCTGTATCCTCGTCATGATCATAGGTTTGATCACTGGGCTCAGCTGCTCTGTACCAACAGTCTGACTGGTCGCTGTTACTGGGAGGTCGAGTGGAGAGGAGAAGTTCAAATCGGTGTAGCTTGTGAAGGAATTGGACGGAAAGGAGACGGCGATGACAGCAGGTTTGGAAGGACTGATCAGTCCTGGAGTCTCTACTGCAGTGATGATGATGGTTACTTTGGAAATTCCAATTACACATCAATAGTGATCGCTGTCCCCTCCTCGATTGTCTCTCACAAATTAGCAGTGTATGTGGACTACCCTGCAGGCACTGTGTCCTTTTACAGTGTCCTCTCTGATACACTAATCCACCTGCACACTTTCAACACCAAATTCAATGAAGCACTATATGCTGGGTTTCAATTAAAGTCACCTGGTTCCACTGTCTCTCTCTGTGACGACTCAGACTAGTGAACTTACTGCGACAAGACACATTCTCACATTGGTGTGGAGCACCCAAATTTAGTAATACATGTACAATGACAATAAAGAGCTATTCTACTCTTTTGAGCTTCATTTGTGTACCAAAAAGGCTTCTAGATAAATGATGACTTTGTGTTTTGTTTAGTTTTTTTTTTAACTTTCATCTACTGAAACTACTTGACCTGTTAAAGGTTAAGTTTATCCTTGGGATGGCGAGTGAAATGCATCTCTGGATCCTCCAGTATGGTGATGCTAGAGCAACCAGGAGCTTTTTGTTTTGTTTTGTTTTTTTAATAATAGGCAGTGAAATCTCAGAGCATTCTCATTCCCAACACACAAGATACCGATGATTTGTCACATAGCATTGATATGTTACGTGTTGTATAAATGTGTCAATTTGTATTTTATACTATTTTTTATCGCAAGCATAAAATCTGTGACAGAGTTTCTATTTGTGTGTTTTATCTGTGAACATGCATGCAAACTGATATTTAAAAAAAGAAATGAAGAAAATCAAACTATTCCTTATTTATTTTTTTACGGATGCTTGTTATTATACTTAATACCTTTAGAGTACATTTTCTAACCTTTAACCAAAAAGTAAAATTATGGAGGACATTTTCACATAATGGCCTTGATTTACCAACAATAAACTTTTAATTTATCTAAATAAAGCAAACCCTCACATATTCATGGAAATGAAAAACTAGAAAACAGCTGTCAGTTTAGAAAAAAAGAGAGAAGCTACTTGTTCCTTTGTTGCCGGAAGAGGTCACGACAGTGGGTGGTTCAATATGTTTGACTTTGCTGAGTTTTACACATGATGCCCTCCCGGACCTAAAATCAAAAACAGTTACGTGCTAATGGTAAATGGACTGATTCTGACATAGCGCTTTTCTACTACCCCAAAGCGCTTTAAACAACATGTCCCATTCAACCAAACACTTTCTTCTATGCTTTTATCTAACCCCTAACACGGAAGCATTGGAGAGCAACTTGGGGTTAGTATCTTGCACAAGGATATTTGGCATGCAGACTCGTGTAATCAGGGATCAAACCACCAACCTTCCAGTCAGTAGACTGGCTCTACCTCCTGAGTTACAGCCACCACTGAAGCCTAGCCTAATAACCTGTTTTAGAAGAAGCTGGTCAGGATAGTATGGATTTGTTGGCATCTTCACTTAAAAAAAGGTTGGTTTTATAAATGTAAATGTAGAGGAGTGGAGGCTGATGTAAAAGTACACTGTGATACAGCTCTGAGGAATTTTAAAAGCAACTTATGTATAACAGTAGCAGCAATTTGCAATGTGCACCTACTTTCTATATGTACATAACTGGCCTATTATTTACCAAACAGATTGAGGGAAAGTGCTATAAACAAACCCAAAGGAGCTAGTATTGTTATCTTATCTGTAACTTTGAGGTCACATGATTTGACCTATGACCTATTTTTTCTCTTAAGGATAGCGATGCAGTGATATGTGCCTGTGTCGTTGAGTCTCAGATGACTTAAGAAGACACTCAAGCCATCCGTTCCAGGTGAACTGAATGATACTGTCATCCTCTGTAGTGCTTATCTGGATACGCCTCAGTGTTAGTCTCACGGTTATAGAATAAAGATGTGTTTTCCTTTTCACATTCATTAGGTCTTTTTGCAGGAAGTCAGGAGGCCTGTTAGTGTTGAAATTTTGAGCCATGTTATTGTGATGTTGCTCTTTTGCTCGGCTTTGTAGACCTATTCTTCACTCAGTGAAATTAGCCTGATCTGCAGAGGTTAAACGGAAATATATAAACAGAATAAAATGGTAATTATGATAAAAGGCAGACAGAACTTATAAATAAATGAGAAATAATGAACAGGTGAAGCCTTTAAAGAGAGCATTTAAACTCAGTATGCATAATGTGATTTGTAAGTAGACTCTCAGAACTGAAGAAGCTTCTCAGATGAGAGGTGAGACGTCTTCAAGAAACTTAACTTCTCAGCGAGAAACAAGAAGATGCGTACGAAGGTGATATTCTTGTCAGAAGAGCCTTTCAGGAGGCCGGGATGCTGACTAAGGATACGTGGGATAAGCCGCTGTCTAGTGAACTACGTGGGAGAGCGGTCAAGCTCTTTGAGGAGTACACGTGGCTGAGTACCATCACCTTTCCCAGGAGTATTACACCCTCCGGCTGGGTGGGTAAACCCTGGGGGATCACGTTCTCTGATGGGAGTTGTGACTCATACAGACCGGTCCTCTACCTGCGCTGGGAAACGTCTGGAGGGGTCAAGACTCGGCTCGTGGAGTCCAAGGCCAAATTGACTCCAATCGAACAAAAGGGAGATGCTGTCAAGGCAGAGATTTGTGGAGCTGTTTTTGCCACTCGCCTGAAAGGTTACTTTCTGAAGTACAGTCGGTTGGAAATAGATTATTGGTACCATTTTCTGGACAGTCAGACTGCGTTAGGTGCCATCCAACGGGAGAGTTACGGGTTCCAGACCTTCTTTGCCAATTGAGTGGGAGAGATACAGAAGGCCGGGACTGTGACCGACTGGTGGTGGCTTCCTGGCCAGTTCAACGTGGCTGACCTGGTCACAACAGGATGTTCCCCTGAGCAGCTTGGTGAGGACTCTTCATGGCAGACCGGTCCCATGTTCCTAACCAAGCCAGTAGATGAATGGCCCATAAAGTCGGATGCAGAGGTGGCCTCTGGGACTAGAGAAGTCGTCAGTTGACTCCAAAGAAAGGCTTTTTCTGCAATCTTAACAAGGTCGTAGGAAAGGGTGCAGACTACTTCAGATGGTTTTGATAGCGTCAAAGCCGTGGTCGGCGGCCGAGTAAGTCCAGAGCTTTTACCATTCAGCAACAAGGTTACGTCTTTTGAGACTAAAGGTGTCACGGTTCTGGGTCAGTTTCTACCCAGTATTTTGAGTTTATTATGTTTTGGTTTAAGTTTGCATCAGGGATTGTTTTCTTGTTCTGTTGTCGTGTTGATGATGATGATTATGATGTTTATTATTAGAGTTTCATGTCTCTGTTTGTGTTTAGGATTTGTTCTTCGGTTGTGTCTGCTTAGTATTTGTCTAGTTCCATGTGTCATTTTCTGTCGGTCTCTCTATGTCGAGTCTGGGTCTTAGTGTGATGGTTTCTTGTTCCTGTTTTATTGTGAAGGTCTGCGTCATGTGAGTGTGTTCAGTTTTACCTCTGTCTCGTCTTGTTGATTAATCCCAGCAGTGTCCACCACCTGTGTGTAATTCCCCTGTGTTTCTCTGTGTGTATTTAAGTCGTGTCCTCTGTCATTGTAGTTGCTGGTCCGTCTGCGTATCCACCATGTTTCATCCATGTGTTCCCTGTCGTCATCATCATCATGTACCATCGCCTTCCTTCCTTTATGTTCAGGTTCGTGTTCTTGTTCATGCTCTGTAGTTTAGTTGTCCCAGTATAGTTTAGTTCTCCGTTTTGCCGTTTGCCTCTCTATATTTTTGTGTTCAATAAATCACCTTCACACCTTCACGACTGCCTGCGCTTGGATCCTCTTTTTCCCTTTTCACACAGCTCTTCTCACTCGCCGTGACAGTACGGACCAGCCAGGTATGGATCCAGCGGCATTCACCCCACCCACGGAGCTTCGAGAGCTCATAACGGACTCAGTGTCAAAATTAATCAACCTGTGGCTTGAGCATGAGGGAGAAGTGTTTCTCTACGTTCTGGAAGTCAGGCTACAACAGCTTATTTCCAATTATCCCTGGCTATTGGACTCACTGCACCCGCTCGTGCAAAACTTCATTCTCCACGAACTACACTTCCACCACCCCGCCGCTACTGCTCGCCCGCTCGCTTCTCCTCATCCACGTACCGCCGGATGAGGAGTTACCCGAGGAGTTACCCGGCCCGTCGGAGCCGTCTCCAAGGAGGAAGCGACGTTCGCGCCGCCGGCGCGGCACCCCACAGCCGGAGTTCAGAATGTCAGAGCAGCCGGCTGTGGTGAGTGAAAGGGACACTTTTGTTGACTCTGTTGCTTCTGTGACTGTTGTTTCTGGGGCAATTTTTTGAGGATAACAATGATTTCTGATTGCCTGTTCTGAACCCTCGTTCCATGTTTATGACCATGTCCGCTCCATTGTCCCATCCTCACTTCCATCCCAGTTAAATGCCAGGCCTGTAACGCTGCCCTCAGTTCAGTCAGCAGCCGCGCTGCCCTCAGTTCAGTCAGCCACTTCACCATCTATTACGCCTCCACTGCAATCGTCTCTGCTACTTATAGCTCAGCAGCCTACCCACTCATTCACTCACTCATCATCCTCACAGCCTCATTACAAGCAGGGAACACACTTCATACAAACTTTAGCTGGTTCACTTAAGCTGGCCATCTCAGAGACAGTTGCTCCCTCTAGGGCCTCCCCAGAGGCTGGGTGTCAGTCACCAGCCAACTTTGGACCCCTAGAGGTCAAGATGCCAGCACCAGCAGCATCACTAGAGGACTTTACTGAGCAGTCTCAGCCGTCATCCCCTGCTGAGAGCTCCAGTGAGTTCGCCCCTCTGCCCCTGTCCTCTGCTGGAGGACCAGAGGGACCCATTCAGTCGTCTATCTCAGCTGGAGGGCCGGAGGAGCCCGTCCAGCCTCACGCCACGTCAGCTGGAGGGCCCGAGTCGCCCATCCAGCCTCAAGTGTCGTCAGCTGGGGGTTCGAGAGAACCCAGCCAGCCTCTGGTTTCGTCAGCTGGGGGCTCGGGAGAACCCAGCCAGCCTCAGGTTTTGTCTGCTGGGGGTTTGGGAGAACCCAGCCAGCCTCAAGTTTTGTCAGCTGGAGGGTCCGAGGAGCCCGTCCAGCCTCATGCCACGTCTGCTGGAGGGTCCGAGGAGCCCACCCAGCACCACGCCTCGTTAGCTGAGGATCCTGGATGACCCAGCCAGCACACCCTCACATCTGCTGATGGTCCGGGGAGGTCTGTTCAGCCGTCATCTGCTGAATCATCCCCAGCGACTTCTACATAATCGCCTGCAGCATCATCGCCTGCAGCATTCGCATCATCGCCTGTAGCATTCGCATCATCGCCTGTAGCATTCGCATCATCGCCTACAGCATTCGCATCACCGCCTGCAGCATCGCTGCCATCAGGTTCTGTGGCTTCATCCACGCCTGGTCCAGCCTCTGTGGCTTCATCCACGCCTGGTCCAGCCTCCGTGACGTCGCCTTCATCTTCGTCTGGTCCAGCTCCGCCTTCGTCTGGTCCTGCCTCGTCTGGTCCTGCCTCGTCTGGTCCTGCGGTTGCCACACAGCCGTCAGAGCCAGCTCGACCTCTTCCGCCTCGCCTCTGCCGGCCGTTTTCCAGGCCTCTAAGTTGGCATTATGGCCTTCGGGGACGGCCTCCGGAAGGAGTTCGTCGCCGCCGCTGGCATCGCAGCCGACCTCTGGACGTGCTCGGTGGCCGCCACTGCCTTCCAAGTGGTCGGCCTCCTCATTGGTTTTGCCTGCGCGGCCGCCGTTGCCGTGTGCATGGTCGGCCTCCTGAACTGTTTGCCCGTCGCTGCCGTGTGCACGGTCGGCCCCCTGAACTGTTTTGGCTCTTGTGTTGTTGACCTCCAATCGACCCCCAGACTTTACTGTGGACTCATGAATAGTCTTGTTTTGTGTTGACCTGTTTTTGGTTTGATCTGGACTCTTGTGCTCCTTGTTTTTTGTTTTGGACCCTCCTTCCTGGACCCCCTCCGCCCGCCCTGGTCTGGTGCTCGGTTTTGTTGTTCTGTTTTCTGTTTGGGGCTGTCGGGAGCCAGCCCTTGGAGGGGGGGTACTGTCACGGTTCTGGGTCAGTTTCTACCCAGTATTTTGAGTTTATTATGTTTTGGTTTAAGTTTGCATCAGGGATTGTTTTCTTGTTCTCTTGTCATGTTAATGATGATGATTATGATGTTTATTATTAGAGTTTCATGTCTCTGTTTGTGTTTAGGATTTGTTCTTCGGTTGTGTCTGCTTAGTATTTGTCTAGTTCCATGTGTCATTTTCTGTCAGTCTCTCTATGTCGAGTCTGGGTCTTAGTGTGATGGTTTCTTGTTCCTGTTTTATTGTGAAGGTCTGCGTCATGTGAGTGTGTTCAGTTTTACCTCTGTCTGGTCTTGTTGATTATTCCCAACTGTGTCCACCACCTGTGTGTAATTCCCCTGTGTTTCTCTGTGTGTATTTAAGTCGTGTCCTCTGTCATTGTAGTTGCTGGTCCGTCTGAGTATCCACCATGTTTCATCCATGTGTTCCCTGTCGTCATCATCATCATGTACCATTGCCTTCCTTCCTTTATGTTCAGGTTCGTGTTCTTGTTCATGCTCTGTAGTTTAGTTGTCCCAGTATAGTTTAGTTCTCCGTTTTGCCGTTTGCCTCTCTATATTTTTGTGTTCAATAAATCACCTTCACACCTTCACAACTGCCTGCGCTTGGATCCTCTTTTTCCTTTTTCACACAGCTCTTCTCACTCGCCGTGACAGTACGGACCAGCCAGGTATGGATCCAGCGGCATTCACCCCACCCACGGAGCTTCGAGAGCTCATAACGGACTCAGTGTCAAAATTAATCAACCTGTGGCTTGAGCATGAGGGAGAAGTGTTTCTCTACGTTCTGGAAGTCAGGCTACAACAGCTTATTTCCAATTATCCCTGGCTATTGGACTCACTGCACCCGCTCGTGCAAAACTTCATTCTCCACGAACTACACTTCCACCACCCCGCCGCTACTGCTCGCCCGCTCGCTTCTCCTCATCCACAGGAAGGGTCTCCTTCTGTTGCTTCTAATGTCTTCAGGATCAAGGAGTACTGGGGTTCAGCCTTGATAAATCAAGTAGATCTTTCACGGTTCAATTGCCTAGCCAAGCTCTGTGGGGTCATAGCTTATGTCCACAGAGCCTTGTGCTTTAGGTTATCTGGCAGGGGTCGAACTGCTGTAGGATTAAAGTGGGAGGCAGTGCCCACGGCTCAGGAGTGGGTAGAGGCGTTTCAGGACTTATGCCTCGCTGCCCAAGCTGGTGTGACTTTCCCTATGGCGACGCTCAACCACCACCGGTCCCATTGATCCCCTACAAGTGTCGTTTAAGCTCTCTCCTAGTTGAGGACGCCCATTGTGTCAACCATGAAGGTGTTTCTGCCACCCTTCTTCGGATGAGGAAGAGGGGCTAGGTAGTTCAAGGTTCCAGGATCGTACGGAAGGTGATTGATTCGTGGATATGTTGCTCAGTAAGGCGACGAGGGCATGGTTTTTAGCTGTATGGCCTCAAGAGCAGTTCAAGCAGACATAGTTGAAGATTTGTCAACTGAGGGCTTTCTGAAGGCATACCAGTGGTTTACTGCTCTGAGGGGTCACCCCAAGAAACTCTGGTCTGACCAGGGGACCAATTTCGTGGGAGCTAAACCTGCACTGAAGGAGCTCTACGATTTCCTTGCGAGTATCGACAAAGAAGAGATCCAAAGAAAGGCAGCCATAGTTGGTTCTGACTGGATGTGGGAGTTTAGTACAGCGGACTCCCCACACCGGAATGGAGCAGCAGAGGCAGCTGTTCGCGTGTTGAAAAGGGTGTTGAGTAACGCTGGTGAGGAGGGAAACTTGACTGCTCTGGAATTCCAAGCCCTCCTCTATTTGGCGGCCAACCTCACCAATGAGAGGCCTATCGGGGCCAGAGCTCAAGTTCAGAAAGAAATTGTAGATGTTGTGACACCAAACTCTTTGTTGTTGGGTCGGGCAGGACCCAGAGGCGACAACATAGGTTTTGAGTTCCCTGCCTACCCATTCAGTCGTCTACGTGCAGTCCAGGTGGAAGTGGACAAGTTTTGGAGACGGTGGAGTCAGTTGGCCGGGCCGCACCTGTTTGTTCGGCAAAAATGGCATGCCCTGGCGAGAAATGTCTCTGTTGGGGACCTTGTCTGGGTGGCAAATCAGAACGCACTTAGGGGCCGTTTCAGGCTGGGCCGCGTGGAGGAGGCAGATCCAGATCACTGGAGTGTTTTTCGAGACGTCAAAGTAAGGATTTGTTGTAGTCGTCCCATCAACTGGTCTCAGGCAAGGAAGGACAGGGAACCATGTCATTCCACCATTCTCCACAGGGACGTAAGGAGGTTGGTGGTGTTACTGCCCAGTAGAGGAGCAAGAGGGATGTGGTTCATCCCCCTGAGTACCTGAGAAATACTTGCGGATTGGGGACTCTTTGGTGTGGGGACCAGGCCCAACCTGTTTAAAACACGGTTATAAGGGTTTTTGTTTTCTATATTAGTGTTTACTGCTACTGGTTATTGTGGCCTACTTAGTCTGACACGTAGCCCAAGTGGGAGGTGTGTGGTTTTTTTCCCATACTACTAACATGCCAATTTGTTTGTTGGGATTTATTATCAGCCAGACCCATATTTGCTTTAAATGACAAATTTATTTAAGACGGAGTGATTTATGTAAGTCTGGGATGGTACGTGTTAACGGGCACTCATAGATCCTACCTGCCGGATCTTATTTTCATTGATATTGCTGTTATGACTGATGAAGCCGAGCTGGTGAGTTTCTGTGTTAACTAAGTAACATGTTAAAGCTATAGATATGAATATTACCAAACTGTACTGTCATTAATAGTGTTGCTTTGTTAATGTTGTATGGTTGTTTTATTTTGTGTCTTTCAGTTGATTACCTGGCTTCTGTAAAGGCATGATTACTGTAATGGTGTTAGCTTGTGCAATAAAGCTTATAAAAGGCAGCAATCAGATGTCCGAGCCTGAGTACGACACAGTTTCATCAGTTAAAACACACCCTTACGGTGGGAGTTTACTAAATTAAAGGTAGTTAGCTTAGTAAAAACCGTACACTGGTTCTCACATACCTGTATTTAACCATGTCCCTGCTCAAGACGATTCCGTGTGATCAACTCGACCGTAAAATACTTTTAAAGAAGGATCAGAGTTTCTTTTTATTCCTGTCAAACATTTATCACATTTTTGTGGAGATGAATGTGTAAGAAAACTCTTTAATTTGTTTACTGCCTCATATACCAACTACTACACCCGCTGCACCCTCTCACCTCTGATGGTGTTTGAGGGAGAGAAACAACTGAAATGAACACAAACTTAAATGCAACATAAGCATCATGTCAGTGGCTGTCTTATCTGTATGATTAGGATCATTATCCTCATGCATTGACTAAAACTGTTTGTTAACTTCAGTGAGAACTGAAGACATTTTTAAAGTGAAGTTTATTTATAGAAAAGAAAGGGTTAACAAGCTTAAAAGTTAATGTGAGCAGTAAATAAAAAAGGGTTAAACACACAGTATCGCTCTCAAACTGCTCCTCTTCCTGGAGTGAAGCACAGCCTGATAACCCTCCCTCTTCTTCCTGCTCTTGAACACAGCACCTCCTCTCTGTGCACATGTTTCCTCGTTCCCTCCCCTTCAAATCTGCACTTTGAAGATGGGTGTAACCAACATGTGGTGACATGTAAGAGCTGACAGGCTCCATTCACTGCAGAAACATGTTGTTGAGATCAGAGCTCAGACTAGTTACAGTCATAAGGACGAGAAATTCACACAGTCACTGACACTGAGAGGAGAAATGGCACAGAAAGGAGTTCAGCTGGATCGAGAAATCTTCTCTTGTTCCATCTGTTTGGATCTACTGAAGGATCCGGTGACTATTCCCTGTGGACACAGCTACTGCAGGAACTGTATTAAAGGTTTCTGGGATGAAGAGGACAGGAAGGGAATCCACAGCTGCCCTCAGTGCAGGAAAACTTTCATACCGAGGCCTGTCCTGGAGAAAAACACCATGTTAGCAGCTTTAGTGGAGCAGCTGAAGAAGACTGGACTCCAAGCTGCTCCAGCTGATCACTGCTATGCTGGACCTGAAGATGTGGCCTGTGATGTCTGCACTGGGAGGAAACTGAAAGCCATCAAGTCCTGTTTAGTCTGTTTAATTTCTTACTGTGAGAAACACCTCCAACCTCATTATGATGTAGTTCAGTTTAAGAAACACAAGCTGGTGGCCCCCTCCAAGAAGCTCCAGGAGAAAATCTGCTCTCGTCATGATGAGGTGATGAAGATTTTCTGTCGTACTGATCAGCAGAGTATTTGTTATCTCTGCACAGTGGATGAACATAAAGGCCATGAAACAGTCCCAGCTGCAGCAGAAAGGACTGAGAAGCAGAAGGAGCTCGAGGTGAGACGACTAAACATCCAGCAGAGAATCCAGGAGCGAGAGAAAGATGTGAAGCTGCTTCAACAGGAGGTGGAGGCCATCAATGGCTCTGCTGATAAAGCAGTGGAGGACAGTGAGAAGATGTTCACTGAGCTGATCCGTCTCATCCAGAAAAGAAGCTCTGATGTGAAGCAGCAGGTCAGATCCCAGCAGGAAACTGAAGTGAGTCGAGTCAAAGAGCTTCAGGAGAAGCTGGAGCAGGAGATCGCTGAGCTGAAGAGGAAAGACGGAGAGCTGGAGCAGCTCTCACACACAGAGGATCACAACCAGTTTCTACACAACTACCCCTCACTGTCAGCACTCAGTGAGTCTACACACTCATCCAGCATCAATATTCGTCCTCTGAGCTACTTTGAGGATGTGACAGCAGCTGTGTCAGAGACCAGAGATAAACTACAGGACATTCTGAGAGAGGAATGGACAAACATCTCACTGACAGTCACTGAAGTGGATGTTTTACTGTCACCACCAGAGCCAAAGACCAGAGCTGGATTCTTAAAATATTCACATGAAATCACACTGGATCCAAACACAGCACACACACATCTGTTATTATCTGAGGGGAACAGAAAAGTAACATTTATGAAACAACAACAGTTTTATTCTGATCATCCAGACAGATTCACTGGATGTTTACAGGTCCTGAGTAGAGAGAGTCTGACTGGACGTTGTTACTGGGAGGTGGAGTGGAGAGGGGGAGCAGTTCGTGTAGCAATTGCATACAAGAATATCAGCAGAGCGGGGACGGGCAATGAATGTTTATTTGGAAACAATGACAAATCTTGGGCATTACGTTGTGACACAAACAGTTGTAAATTTTTGTACAACAATGTCCAAACTGTCCTCTCAGGTCCTCGGTCCTCCAGAGTAGGAGTGTACCTTGATCACAGAGCAGGTATTCTGTCTTTCTACAGCGTCTCTGAAACCATGACTCTCCTCCACAGAGTCCAGACCACATTCACTCAGCCGCTCTATGCTGGACTTTGTCTTGGGTTGTATAATGGAGACACTGCAGAGTTGATTAAAGTCAAACAGAGAAGACAGGTTCATGTTGATCCCTGACCATTATATGTACTTGTGCAGTTTCTAAATGAGGCTTTACATTTTAGAAGCTGAGAAGTTCAGTGGTCCATTGATGTGTGAAAATAATATTGCACTGATTCAAACTGTACTTACATTTATATACCTTACATCAATATAAACCTGAATTTGTTCTTATGGCTGATAATCATGTGAGTTTAAATGATACTACTCTTCATATTCAACATGTTTGAAATCTGTCTTCAGTCTGGTTAGTGGTTTTATTCTGTAGTTGCTGTAGTGGGTTGTCAAATGCAACAATATATTGGAGCTGCAGTGATTCATCAGTTAGTCAATGATTAGAGAATTGATTGTTTTATCATTATTTTGGTCACATTTAAAGCTGGTTCCAGTTTCTGAAATGTGAAGATTGTTGATTTTCTTGATCAGATATGACTGTAAACTTAATGTCTTTGAGGTTTGAACTTTTAAAATGTAACAAAAATTAAATACTTAATGTTTGACATTTAATATTATTTTTCATATGAAAAGTTTGATCACACTTGATCATTTATGCATTTTTTTTGTTTTTGCCTGTCCCATTTGGTTCTTTAGCCGTCAGAATTGTTGTCTGAAGACCAACAAGGATACCCAATGGATTTATTTTGCCAAATGGATCATCGTGGCATTGCCGTATTGGTCCATTTGATCGACCTTTATTTTTATTATTTATTTTATTTTATTTTCAGTTGTTACAGACGGGACAGACATGAGTGAGGGATAGGAAAGGGAGAAAGGAAGAGGAAGGAAAAGAAAAACAGAAGGGGAGAGGGACAGTGAGAAGGGGGGGGGGGGGATCTCCTGGATCACCTGTTGAGAGAAAAACAATAGAAAACAAGCAAAAAAAACCAAAGCAACATACTAAACACAACACCATCGCATTAATGTAGCTAAGTGTAAACAGCAGTAAATACTAAATATTCAATGTTGTTGTGCAGCACGCAGGACAGACAGCGCAAAATGTGCTTTGAAGTAGCAGCCAAGAAAGGTGTAATTTAAGTCTACGAACAGTGAACACCCATGTGCACACCATGTGCACACCTGTGTGGATCAGCGCACTTGTATTAAAATGGTTTCCACATGTAATGGTCTGCAAGAGGATTTAGAGAGCCATAGCCCCATCCCCCAGGGCGTGAAGCAGGCATGGAGGAGATCCAGGCCCCAGACATCCAGAGGCCCCAGAGTGCGAGAGCCCAAGGAGGACCACCGGAGGGGCATCCGTGCCACCCTCATGGGAAGGGCTGAGGATCCCCAGACGAGGGGTCACCCAGTATCCACTGAGCAGAAGCTAGAGGGGGCTGCACCGGCATGCCCGCCGGCTCTGCCGGCAGCCAGCTGTACCAGAGTGAACCGAGCCGCAGGCCCAGAGGCCGGAGGCCTGAGGGCCCCCCGCACCCCGGAGGAGGCCTGACCAAGCAACAGGTGCCAGGCCCCGCCAAGTAGCCACCAGGAGTGAGCTGGTACATACCTGAGCGCCCCGGACACCAAGAACCACCAATGCACCGACCCCTGAGGGCATCAGTCACCGGCAGGGAGTGTGGTGAGGGGAGATAGGCCTCCACACTTTGGAGGGCCTGGGAGTTCCCAGAGAGGTGGAGTCTAAGACCCGACCTGACATATAGACACAGACAAACAGGCACACACAGACACAAACATGCATTCCCACCCTCATGCACACATATACAAACACTCAGCACTCACCCAAGGTAAGGATTGACATAAATGGACAAGTACACACAATCACACTCCCCAAACATACTCTATACCCCAGGTCCAGGTACCCTCGCCCCCAGAGGGGGAAACAAAACCCAGACCCAAGAGATGTTACCCTTCCCCCCGGGGTGGAGGCAAGCAGACCGTCTCAGGCTCCGCAGCAGCATGGAGGCCAATCGGATAGCCAACATCTCTTCCCAGCCCCCCCGCCCCGATGGCTAGTAGAGAACGGGGGTGTGTGAAGACCCCATACCTCCCTCCTCCTGCTCATGTGTAGTGTTGCTGCGTGTTGTTCTAAAGTGCATTTAAAACAAGGGAAAGCATGGTGCTGCTGCCAGAGAGCAACAGGTGTTAGCACGGCCCCTCCCGAGAACCCTCAATGTCTACATGGATTTAAAATTGAGAGGTGGGCACCGGCGCCAGAGGTAGGTTTGAGTACACAGACCGTCCACTGGACGCCGTTAACGTGCCCACCCTCAAGGCCCTATATATATGTGCGTGTTATGAGAGTGTAAGTAATGTGGATGTCTAAGTTGTGAGATAAAATTGAGGCACAGGTGGCCAGAAGGGGACAGAGGGGGGGGGGGGGGGGGAGGGGAATTGTCTCCCCTGCACCCTTGTGACACACCCGCACCCCAAGGCCCTACCTGTGTGGGTGAGTGTGGTGGAGCGGGAAGAGGGAGGTAGCCAGGGATGGGGAGGAAAAGGAGGGAGGCGAGGATGCCCCTCCCTAGGGACAGCTCCCCCGCTGACCCCAGTAGGCACCCCCGTCCTCTGGTAACCACCAAGGCAAGGGAGCCCAGGTCCATCCAGACCGGGGCCTACGGTAGCACTGCCAAGCCCCACAGGACCCGGGGCAGCCCACCCTACCCCACCGCAGAGGAAACTGTACCCACCCCAACATTCAATCATCTCCCAGACTACACAAGACAACAGACACCCAGGTTAAGTTTATTCTCCACCTCTCCTATGTCTCTCCCCCACCTGCAGAGTGGACTCCTGCAAGGATGGAACAACCTCCCCGCCAGTTGAAGAGCCCCCCAGTTAGACCGATGCACAAGAGGCCCCCTGCGCCAGGGCTGAGCCCTCGTGCACCCACCCGCCCACAACCTCGGTGACACACCGACGAGGACCGAAGCCGTGGTTTTATTCTGTAGTTGCTGTAGTGGGTTGTCAAATGCAACAATATATTGGAGCTGCAGTGATTCATCAGTTAGTCAATGATTAGAGAATTGATTGTTTTATCATTATTTTAGTCACATTTAAAGCTGCTTCCAGTTTCTGAAATGTGAAGATTGTTGATTTTCTTGATCATATATGACTGTAAACTTAATGTCTTTGAGGTTTGAACCTTTAAAATGTAACAAAAAACGGAATCCTTGATGTTTTTGATATTATTATTATTATTATTATTATTATTATTATTATTATTATTATTATTATTATTATTATAATATCTAGAGTGATGTCATTTTTTAGATGAAAAGTTTGATCATGGATAGAATATGTCTGTGAAGGTTCTCAGTCATCCAGGTCATCGTAGTCAAAGGAGCTTGCAAAGAAAAGCGTCTGGACTTCTTTAAGTTGCTTGAAGACGTTTCACCTCTCATCCGAGAAGCTTCTTCAGTTCTAAGGTCAAATGGTGGAGAGTCCCAGATATAAACCTAGTGGGAGTGACCCCCCACAGAGGGACAAAAGGACCCCCTGATGATCCTCTAATCGCCTGAGCCAAGGTGTGAAACTGGGTGTGGGTCCCAATCAGCCAGAGTTTCGGGTGTGTTCATTGTGAAACCTGGCCCCACCTTATCATGCGAATTCCTGAGATCAGATGGCCCAGGATGTGAGTGGGCGTTAAGGCGTCTGGGAAGGGATCTCAAAACTGGATTATAGATGGCAGAGAGTTGGTGTCGTAGACCCCCGCCTCTGTTCAAAGATGGTCGCTCACAGTGGACATAGTGGACATCTTTCACTCCTCTTTCAAACCATCTGTCCTCTCTGTCCAAAATGTGAACATTGGCATCCTCGAAAGAGTGTCCTTTATCCTTAAGATGCAGATGGACTGCTGAGTCTTGTCCTGTGGAGGTGGCTCTTCTGTGTTGTGCCATGCGCTTGTGAAGTGGCTGTTTGGTCTCTCCAATGTAGAGGTCTGAGCATTTCTCGCTGCACTGTACAGCATACACCACATTGTTAAGTCTGTGTTTTGGCGTTTTGTCTTTTGGGTGAACCAGTTTCTGTCTGAGCGTGTTGCTGGGTCTGAAATACACTGGGATGTCATGCTTGGAGAAAACTCTCCTGAGTTTCTCTGATACACCGGCTACATAGGGGATGACAATGTTGTTGCGTCTGTCCTTCTTATCCTCCCTCGCTGGTGTCTGGTCTTCTTTTCTGTGCCTCTTTGCTGACTTTAAGAACGCCCATTTAGGATAGCCGCACGTTTTGAGTGCTTCCTGTCATGGATAGAAGATGGATAGAAATGAAAATCATGGAGCATTTATGCATTTTTACGTCTGTGTCACAGAAACTGTTCAGCTATTCTCTGTTTATTAGTCTATTTATCAGGAACCTCTGTTGATTTTATATGTGAAGGATTTTTCTTCTATCACTGAACCTTTTAAGGGTTTTCTCTTAGTAGTTTTGGGGAGTTTTTAATTAGATTTACAGCTTCAGAATAACTTTGTGATGTCAGATTAGAAAGTCTGTGTCCAACCCTGGTGTTTGATCAGATGTTTGATCCCTGCAGGGTTGGATTTTTTTCTATGAATGTTGAATTTGTTGTATTTGATTTGAGTTAGATTTTTACTGATGGATGATTCGTTGTAAAAAGTGGATCTACCAACAGTTTATTTCTTTGTTATTATGATTAAAGAGGGAGGATACTTACACACTTCATAAACCAGCATGAAGACTTTTTCCCAGAAACAGAGTTTTGATTAGTGGAATCGACAAACAGTTTGAGGCTGATTTGGCTGATATGGGTGAATATTGTGCAGATAATGATAATGTGAGACACTTACTGACATGTACAGATGGATTTTCTAAGTATGCATGCAGGTGTCTTCAAACCAAGGCAGGAACATCTGTTGCATCTGCTTTTGAGGATGAGTGAGGGACGTGTACCTGTTAAACTTCCAACAGATGAAGGCGAGGAGTTTAATAATAAACATTTGCATCAGCTGATGGTTCAGTTTAACATCACACATTTCTCTGCATAAAGCCAGATTGAACCAAGTGTTGTGGAGCACTTTAACAAAAGCTTTAAGGGCCATATGTGAAAATACTTCACATCTGTTAACTTATGAAGACATGTAAACGTGGTCCAGGACCTTGTGCTGTCAAGGCCAAGTGCTGCAGAGAGGGGGTTTGTCCAGGTGTGTGGTGGAGTGAGGAGAAGAACAACATGTCTAACCTTTCCTTTCCTTTTTCAGAGCAGAGGTGCAGACAGGAGGGCAGGCGGGTGAGTTTTCAGACTTACTCCGGGAAGCTGAGAGGAAGAGCAGCAGCAGCGAGCAGGTAAGTTTCCAGCAGGCAGTGAACAGACAAAGAGGACCAGCATCAAAATTTCCCCTCAGAGGTGAAACAAGATCATTATAAAGAAGACTTTAACACATTGTAAAGGCGGCACCACAGAAGAGGGAGACTTTAATGTGGCTGATACGCAGAGGTGGCAAAAGTACACACATGTTGTACGTAAGTAGAAGTACAGATACCTGTGTTAAAAAATGCTCCAGTAAAAGTTAAAGTACTGATTCAATGTCTTTACTTAATTAAAAGTGAAAAAGTACAGGCTCTGAAATGTACTCAGAGTAAGAAAGTAAAAAAGTAGCTGAGCTCTGCCTCATGAGCAGAGAAAAAGAAGGAAAATAAAAAGTGGCTCTATTTTCTGTTGCCTACATTGTCGAGGGCGACTTTGTCTCTAAACAGGAAAATGAGGAGTCAGGGGTTGAAGTGGATTCAGCAGGTGGAGGAACCCTAAAATCAGTTGTAATGGCTCAGTGTCTGGAAAAGAATCATGACTCACATAATTTCTATTGAGAGCTTCAATAGATTTTCTGAATGTACAGGCTGTGATCAGCTGACCTGCTGCTCTTTGTGGATTTACACAAGTGAATTCAACCAGATGTCAGCTGATGTTTCATTAGTTGAACAGGCTGATTTCCATCCTCTACACTGACAGTAAATTGTTTATGCTGCCTTTATATTAGACACTATTCAGCTGGTATGAAGGTGGAATTCAGTGAATCTAAGCATCATGAGCTTAACTGCAAATTCATCTCTGCTACACTTGATGTAACCAAACTGAGCATGAAGCCACAGCCACTGTGCAGCAGTCACACACTGTTCTGTTAAGTTCATCACAGTGCAGCAAACTAACCTGTTTATCCTGCAACTTTCAAATAAACCAGTGAGTCTGAAAGGAACTTTTAAAGAACACCAATCACATGACCTGTTTAATTTTGCCTCATTTATTTTCTGGTGAGAAACGCCCCCTGTTGGCTAATGCTCAACTTATCTGTGAGCTCTGATGAAATGAAAATCTGTTACACTGATATTTAGTTTTTATCTTGCAGGTCAGTGAGTGAAATGCACCGGGTAAAATCAACAGAACAAACTTCACATGTTCTTCCAGGTTCGTAGAGAGGAGCTCATGGTTCGCAGAGACAGCTGCCAGAGACGGAGAAACACAAGGACGGGTACAGATAGACAGCCTGCAAACATCTAAACATGTTTCTGGAGTAACAAAACAACACACTTCACTCTGATGTCAACAGACAATTTTACATCTTGTAGCTGAAAGTGTGCACAGAACAATGATCATGATTTGGATCATAGACGAACATTAACTCTTGATGTGCTGGTGAGCTGCACTGAAACTGTGGCTGCAGACTCTGTCAAGTGTCAAGTGTCTGTTATTGTCATTACCATGTGCAGTCGTACAGTACAGAGTGAAATGACAGCTTTCCTCCGAGGCCCTGGTGCTACATATGACATATAATAGAAAAACACGGGACTACGTAAAGTGCAATGTGCAAAAAACTGCTAAGAAAACAAGACAAGACAGTGCAACACTAGACAGAACAGGGCGACACAGACACAAGACAGAGCAACGGAAATGTGTAGTAATGAGTTTTGTAGACGAGTGCTTATCAGTGACGTGTGTGTGTGTGTGTGTGTGTGTGTGTGTGTGTGTGTGTGTGTGTGTGTGTGTTCAGGAGTCTGACGGCTTGGGGGAAGAAACTGTTCCATAGTCTGGCAGTGAGGGCCCGAATGCTTTGGTACCTCTTTCCAGAAGGCAGCAGGGTGAAAAGTGTGTGTGAGGTCCTCCATAGTGCTGGTGGCGTTGCAGATGGAGCGGGTGCTGAAAGTGTCCTTGGTGGAGGGAAGAGAGGCTCCAATGATCTTCTCAGCTGCTCTCACTATCCATTGTAGGGTATTGCAATCTGATATGGTGCAGTTACCACACCAGGCAGTGATGCAGCTGCTCAGGATGCTCTCGACAGTCCCTCTGTAGAAGGTGGTAAGAATGGATGATGGCAGATGGGCTTTCCTCAGCTTCTGCAGGAAGTAGACACGCTGCTGGGCTTTTTGGTTATGGAGCTGGTGTTGAGGGACCAGGAGAGGTTCTCCACCAGGTAGAGACCAAGGAATCTGGTGCTCTTGACAACCTCCACAGAGGATCTATTGATGTTAAGTGGGCAGTGAGCTCTCCGTGCTCTCCTGAAGTCAACAATCATCTCTTTTGTTTTGTCCACATTCAGAGACAGGTTGTCAGCTCTGAGATGAGTTTGAATCCCTGTGATCTTGACCTCAAGTTCAGAGTCAACTTTTCTGAGATCACCTGTGATTTTCACATTTACCAGAAGTGCAGCTGCTGAGAGGCTGAGGGGTAGCTGCCAAAATGTTTTAGAAGATGAGAAAGTTCATGTGAGACAAGATTCAGCTCTGCTAAGTTTTTTATACTTTTAATTAAAACATATAAATGTGTGTGAAAAGGTTCTTCCTCAAATCAAATTTTATCGTCACAGGGAGAAGATGATCTGCAGGATCCTGCTGCTCATCATCCTCACCTCATGTGTCTCTGGTTAGTTTACAGCTTCACTTTATGAACTCCAAATAAAGCTCAACAACAGATTTGTTCCAGTTCTCAGTGTGTCTGCTCCTCTCTTTCCCTCTCTGTCTCCTCAACAGGATCATTTGTAGTCAATGTGACACAGACCTGCTATCAGGCAGAGGAGAACCACAACATCACACTGGAGTGGACGTTCACCACCAAACCTGACACATTTATCCTCCTGAGAAGCAGCATTTATGTCCTCTGTAATGGACATTTGTTTTAAGTCTATATCTGTTGCCCCTTTTTAGCTAAGTCCTCATGTACTAAATAGAGGACGTCCTGGGATTTCTATTGATATCTTGTGTGTTTAGGCCTCTTTTAGATTCAAACAGAAAGGAAATATTAAAAAAAGTTCATTTTTTCTCAGACTCAGTTTGACAAAAGAGCTGAAGCCATGATCAGTGTTCATCTGACACAGGTCCAGTCCCGAGTCATCAGTCCTGAGTCTGAACAGCTGAAGTCTGATTCGTCCTTCCTGAGACTCTGACACCTCAAGTCCTTCATGAACATGACAGGTGTTGAGGTGAATACGTTGTGTTAAATGAAACCAGATTTCTGCCAAACAAATTGTCATGAACATAATACAGGACAGATATTTTTTGATCAGTTATCTCTCCACAGAAGATAAAAATATAATTCCAGGATCTGTCAGGTTTGGTTGTGAACACCCACTCCAGTGTGATGTGTGTCATGTTTTAGTCTCTAACACAGGCAGGCCCAACAGAACAGGGGAAACAGTGGATTTAAACACCTGTTGTTGAAAACTCAAAACAGATTTTGGCACAAAATGGAGAATCCACTGTGTGATCATGTAGTTCAAAGTTCAGGCTGGAACTGAAACAACAACAAAAGTGAAGAATCAGGAACAAACATGAGATTCCACCAACCGTCTGAACAGAGATGCAAAAAACACGTGTTCAAGTCGACTGCAGGATTTAACTTCAGGACTTCTCTGAGAAATTTAAGGTTCCTCCTGAGTGCTGTGACCATCTCGTGGCATCTTTGAATATTGCACCAGTGTAAGGAGTGCAGTGAAACTAGCACTGAATCAGTTTTTAACAAAAAATGGAAACATCTCATTACTCATTTACTCATTTAATGAACTATTCTGACTCTTAACCCCTAACTTATTTATTCTTTGATTTATTTTTTTTTTAACTTTATTTGGTCGAGTTTGTGCACACAAACACGCAGACAGTGAGCACACAATAAGTAAGAAAAATCAAGTTACAGAAAGCAAATAAAAAGACTCATTTACACCAAAGAGTGGGGCTGTTACCGAGCTGGTGAGCTCAGGTAGAGAGAAAGAAAACTGCGTCTGAGCCGATGACCTGAGATTGGACACTGAATTATTATTAATATTAATAAATTTTCCAGCTTACCTACATTAACATTTCTAAGTGTGCCAAAGAGACACATAAACATGAGCTCATATTAGTTCCTATTACAGAGGATCATATGTTTTTGTTTCAAGGTCAACACACACACATAATTATTGTTATTTTTTACTCCTGTTTTACTGATGTCTTCAAACATTACTCATAAAACCAAACCTAATAATAACTGTGTGTTTCTTCGAAGTTGCTGAAAACTGAACAGAGGCTGTTGTGAACACAAACAGAGGAACAAACTCGCTGATGTAACCTGACCTCAGGCAGCCGGGCGTGACAGCTGTGTTTGCATATGAAACTACACTTGGTTCTTTGTCCTGTAAGGGCTGATGAAAAAGGTAGAGTGAAAGAAGGACACACGGCAAACGTACGTATTTTATCTTTCATTTATTTTTACTGTAATTCTGTGTCTTCTGTCCTGCTACCAATGAATTATTAGCCAGTCAGCTATCTGGTGAACGTGGTTAAATATTTCAGTCAGTGCACATCATCATGTGAAGCTAAGACCAAATCAGCTGATTATATGGGATAATGTTGTCCTCTGAAAGGGGCTCGTGACCACAAAACCTTTGAGAACCTTTTTACTGGACTGAGGAGGCTGAAGGTTTCCCACTGCAGGCAGAACAGACTCTGTTGGAAGGACTAAAGGTGAGACATGAACCATGAATTTGGTGTTTTGAGACAATCAGATGATGGTTTTATGTGCTTTGACAAAACCATTAATCCTCTGGGTGATGAGCTCTCTGTGTAGTTTATCATGTTTTTGATTCAGGTGGCTGGATCATTTCTGACTTTGTCAGGACGCAGAGCCCTACAGTTCGTAACATAATTATTATTCGATTAAAATGTTTTACGCCATTTAGTAACTGCATAATTTATGTTTAGTTGTTCAAACCCTTTACTTGATGGATGAAATCCAGTAGCCAGGGGCAGGAAATTCAGCAAAACACCAGAACAAGGCAGTGTTTAACCAGTTTAACCAGTATAACAGTGTAGGCGTGTCATCAGTACAGTGAGCACCTGTATTCAAATCACTAACATATAAGAGAAAAACAAGGAAGTGAGCTACAGAATAAAACACACTGATGGTGGACATTTGGTGAGCTTTGAATCGTTTAATTAATTAATTAATTAATTTTTTTTTAATTAAAAATGTTTTTATTGTATTATGTTAAGATGTTTCTTTAAATCCTGCAGTGGTTACACACAGTCTAAGAATGAAAGAAAAGCTGAGACAGCCGAAGAAGAGCATGGTTTCTAAAATGTGTGTTATGTGATCTACGATGTGTAGCAGGAAAATACTTTTACTTAAGTACAGAGTCAAACTCCTGAAGCATAAAGTGATGAAAGTAAGACAAAACCTTAATAGAGAAAGAACAGAATCAGATCTTATCCTAGTGCAGACAGCAAACAGCTGCAGACAGACAGTGTTCAGGAAGATGATGAAAAAGTGAATCTTTGATCTGATTTATATCATGTATGTTTTTTTTTTCATTATTTGTTTTCTATTTAATCTCCTCTTTAAAAAGTTTAATCATCACAATGATTGTTTGTTGACTCTTTGATTGCCAGAGATCAAAGCTCACTTTATTTCAGATTTTTTTTTGACAAACAATGAAACCTTAATTATAATATAATTTAATATAATATAATATAATATAATATAATACAATATAAAACTATTATTATAATTAAACAGGTATTTGATAGCGATACCTTATCACTATCAAATATCTCAATAAACAGAAAAAAATAAAAATCTGTGTTTTATTCTCACTTTTCTCTTCCATCAGGTGACTGCAGGTTTTTACCAACATGGAAAGGTATCACACACAAAACCTCACATTATCTTCTTGATGCAAACTTTGTCGCATTATCTTCACTGCTAAAAGAACAAAAACAGAAGTGATTTCATACAACATGCAGTAACTCTCTACAACAAACCTGCTCTCTGTTTTGTTCATTCAATTTAACCCTGCAAAGTTTATCCAGTACTTTTTGTGTCTGAAGGCGAAAAATGTGATTTCCCTTCCTGATGGTCTTTTTCTCTGTTCACCAGGATCACTGAGACACCAGATGCC
Organism: Diplotaxodon limnothrissa; assembly: GCF_057381915.1. NCBI lineage: Eukaryota > Metazoa > Chordata > Actinopteri > Cichliformes > Cichlidae > Diplotaxodon > Diplotaxodon limnothrissa. Next base: position 38,165,665 of record NC_140598.1, on the reverse strand, counting down.
CCTGAACCTGAACCTGGACCCAGCTGTGTGTCTTTGAAGAGTGATTGGTCAAAGGATAACATCGTCAACTTTAAAGGAACAAAATCTGCTGCTGCTGAGGAGTAAGACATTTCACATTTACCTTACAGCTCTGTGGCACACCTGGCCTCAGTCCTGAGATTAAAGAGCTCCATGTGTAAGACTGACAGGCTGCTAATTCAAAGTGTCATCATACAATTTTTTAATGTGTATTTTAAGTTTTTTTACTCAGAAAAAAGCTTCAGCTGCTGCTGTAAGATGCTTTTACTTGCTGCTGGTATTTTAAAGGCACAAAGGTCAAATTTAAAATGAAACACTTCAACACAACAACACGAATCTGACTTTTTTAATGTGATGATGCAATGTGCAGGAGATATCCATAATATGGTCATTACAAGAACCATTACAGGTCAGTGATGGTACAGAACGATCACTGACCTGTTAGTTTTGGACTAGTGGAGTCCAATAAATAAGTCTATAAATTAACATAATAGGTTTGTTACAGCACAGTTGTGCTTGTTTTAATCAGGAAGATCATCTAACAGTAGAAGAAGAAATCTTTGGCTTGTATTTTTGTGCAAAATGGTTCTAATGTCTTCATGATGTCTCCACAGAGCTGATCAGGAGAGTCTGCAGCATCAAACTGATCTGGACTCAGTATTTAAGGTTTGTACATGTACACCAACCTCTGTTTGTAATTATTTTCATGTTGCACAGTATAATATTCATCATAAAATAATGGCAAAATATCAGAAATAATTCAACAGGGAATTAATTTTTTACTTTATTTTTATTTATAAAACACTTTTTCAAAGCAAAGCTTCAGCATAACTTTATAACACGACCTGGAAATAAGGTGCAAGTACCCTGTACTTACGTGGAATTTGCAGGAAATTACAGGGAACATAAGATGTAAGATGGGAAAATGTACCATGAAATAACCGAAATTATTTAATTTAATTTATGTTATTATTTTATTGTTTCCTGTACAAAACTAACTATAATAATAATTTTAATTGCGTATTTTACTTATATTTTTTTTTTTCATTGTTTCCTGTAAAATGAACATAAGTACAGGGTATTTTTGCTAAATTGAAAACAAACACAAAACAAATCTGTGAAAATTTATTTTTACAATGAAGATCTGATTTTTGTTAATTCAGGTTGTGTCATTCATTTTCCAGATGCTGGAGGGAAACATTATCACTTTTGTGAAGAACGAACTAAAGAAGCTGCAGAATGATCTGAATCCAGATTATTCAGAGTGTCAGAGGGATGAAGAGGAGGTGTTGGACAGTGAGGAAGAGAAGCAGAGAAGGAGCAGCAGAGAGGCATTTCTGAAACTTGCAGTTAACTTCCTGAGAATAATGAAACAGGAGGAGCTGGCTGACTGTCTGCAGAGCAGTGAGAGGATTTCTCTTCATAAATTCAGTCTTTACAGGAATGAAATTGTCACATTTTCTGTAATCATAACACATGTTTCTGGTGCTTTCCTGTAGAAAATCCTGATCCACTTTGTGAGAATACTTTTAAATGTAACCTAAAGAAGAAGTTCCAGTGTGTCTTTGAGGGAATTGCTAAACCAGGAAACCAAATCACTCTAAATGAGATCTACACAGAGCTCTGCATCACAGAAGGAGGGACCGGAGAGGTCAACACTGAACATGAGGTCAGACAGATTGAAATGTTCTCCTGGAAACCAAACAGACCAGAAACAACAATCAGGTGTGAAGACATCTTTAAAGCTTTGACTGAAAGAGACAAACCAATCAGAACAGTTCTGACCAAAGGAGTGGCTGGCATCGGGAAAACATTCCTGACACAAAAGTTCACTTTGGACTGGGCTGAAGACAAGACCAACCAGGACATCCAGTTCATTTTTCCATTCCCATTCAGAGAGCTGAATTCACTGAAGGATAAAAAGTTCAGCTTAGTGGGACTTATTCATCACTTCTTCACTGAAATCAAAGAAGCAGGAATCTGTAACTTTAAAAAGTTCAAAGTTGTGTTCATCTTTGATGGTCTGGATGAGTGTCGACTTCCTCTGAACTTCCACATCACTGAGATCCTCACGGATGTTACAGAGTCCACATCAGTGGATGTGCTGTTGACAAACCTCATCAGGGGAAAGTTGATTCCTTCTGCTCACATCTGGATAACCACACGACCTGCAGCAGCCAATCAGATCCCTGCTGAATATATAGACATGGTTACAGAGATCAGAGGGTTCACTGACCCAAAGAAGGAAGAGTACTTCAGGAAGAGACTCAGTAACATGGAAGAGGTCAACACCATAATCTCTCACATCAAGACATCACGAAGCCTCCACATCATGTGTCACATCCCAATCTTCTGCTGGATCACTGCTACAGTTCTAGAGAGTGTGATAAAAACCAAACAGGCTGGAGGAAAGCTGCCCAAGACACTGACTGAGATGTACATTCACTTCCTGGTGGTTCAAACCAAACTGAAGAACATCAAGTATGATGGAGGAGCTGAGACAGATACTCTCTGGAGTCCAGAGTGCAGGAAGATGATTGAAGCACTGGGGAAACTGGCTTTTCAGGAGCTGCAGAAAGGAAACCTGATCTTCTATGAAACAGACCTGACAGAGTGTGGCATTAATGTCAGAGAGGCCTCGGTGTACTCAGGAGTGTTCACACAGATTTTTAAAGAGGAGAGAGGGCTGTACCGTGAGAAAGTTTACTGTTTTGTCCATCTGAGCATTCAGGAGTTTTTAGCTGCTCTTCATGTCAATCTGACATTCACCAACTCTGGTATCAACCTGCTGAAAGAAGAAGAAACAGCCTCAGTGCAGAGTGGAGAATCTTCAGTAAGACATTTCTACCAGAGCGCTGTGGACAAGGCCTTAAAAAGTCCAAATGGACATCTGGACATGTTTCTTCGCTTCCTCCTTGGTCTTTCCATACCATCCAATCAGGATCTCCTACAAGGCCTGCTCACACAAACAGGAATCAGCTCACAGATAAATCAGGAAGCAGTCAAGTACATTAAAGAAAGAATGAATGGCGCTCTCTCTCCTGATAAAAGCATGAATCTACTCCACTGTCTGAATGAATTGAATGATGACTCTATAGTGAAGGAGGTCCAGCATCAACTGAGTTCAGGACACCTGTCCAAAGTTAATCTCTCTCCTGCTCAGTGGTCAGCTCTGGTCTTCATCTTACTGTCATCAGAAGCATGTCTGGATGTGTTTGACTTGAGGAAATATTCAGCTTCTGAAGAGGCTCTTCTGCAGCTGCTGCCAGTGGTCAAAGCCTGCAACAAAGCCCTGTAAGTATCCATTTTAATCCTGGCAAGACATTGCTTTAAAGTATTTATTTCAAAAGTTTGGAAAGTTCACTGCTATTCATGTCTTTCCAGGTTGGGTGGCTGTAACCTCACAGAGAGAAGCTGTGAAGCTCTTTCCTCAATTCTAAGTTCTCAGTCCTCCAGACTGAGAGAGCTGGACATGAGTAACAACAACCTACAGGATTCAGGAGTGAAGCTGCTTTGTGTTGGACTTGGGAGTCCACAGTGTGTGCTGGAAACTCTCAGGTTAGCTGATTCTTTGTTTCAGGAGATTTGGGTATTTCACAACTGTCATTATTTTATAGATTTAATTTCTGTTGTGGTGTAAGTTCTGAGAGAGAACAATAGAGTAGAAGTGAAACACACACTTCATAAATCAGAAAAATATGACTTTATCTATGATTGTCCATCATAGCAAAAAAGACAGAAAGTCAATGTGTTTTGTTCTTTTTTAAAACTGAGTGAAGAAAAGCCAGTTTGTTTGTTTTTTAACTACTTTAACTGAAATCAGAATCTGTTAATTTGACTACATGTACATCATCAAATTCAGAGCAGTTCATTACAATGATGTGACATGTTGTATGTGTTTGAAGGCTGTCAGGCTGTCAGATCACAGGAACAGGCTTCACCTCTCTGGCCACAGCTCTGCGCTCCAATCCCTCCTATTTGAAAGAGCTGGACTTGAGCTATAATCATCCAGGAAACTCAGGAATGAAGCTTTTGTCTGCTCTAAAGGAGGATCCACATGTGAAACTGGTCATACTCTGGTAGGAAAACAGGAAATAAAGCTAAAATATATTTTTTTCTCCAGCATATTGTAAGGTAACCACTGATCTGATTGCCAGTAATACAGTCTGTATGTCCAGTTAAGTGGGCAGCTGTGTGGGTGAATGACTCAATGACCAATCACAGTTAAAACACGAGGAAGGATACACAGCTTGAAGGAGAATGTAACAAATACATAAGGATTGGACCCTCGATACTGACGTTTCAAGACTGTGTCAATCAAAACACCAACATCACATGACCATGGCTAAGTGAGGTTTTGATGTGTTTAACCCCAGATCTGACAGGTGCCTTTGTGATGGTTCTGGGTCTGTGATCCAGTTTATAGTTTCATTTTGCTGCTTCCTGCTGCGTTCCCTATGTCCTCACTTCATGCTCCACACAGTCACAGCCTTACCTCCCTGTTTTTAGTCAGCTGAGGCACCAGGATTCCTATTTTCATGAACAAGTCATCTGTGCAGGAACACGTTATTTTTAATTGTGATTGGGAAGAATAATATATGCTCTCAGTTCAATTAAGTACTCAGATTCAAAGTGTAATTAAATAAATATTGACTTAATTGGAATGTTTGCTGTCATAGCCTCCTGAGAATCGAGAAAAAAATCATCTTCTCATTGAACTTTTTATTGTTTTCTGCATGCAGGACTCAGTAGGTCTATTGAGGCTGGAAATAACCGAAGCTACAAAACAAAAACAATAACAGGAACAACTTGACTTGAAAAACGGATTCAGACTCAAAAAGTCTGAAGCCTTTGTCATTATCAGAATGAACACAGCAGTCTTTTCTCAAAATATTTTGTTCTATATATTTATTTGTTTTGTTTTGCACTGAATAACTAAGCAACGGAAACATCCTCACACGTGTTAACAGAAAGAGAAAATAGTATTTGAAGCACAGTGTTCATTGTAGTGACAGAAACACAGGGAGGCAGAAAATAAAGCAGACTGAAGGTTGTATTTAGGTATTTAGATAATTTAAGAACCTGGTACGGACCGGATGATTTATTTTTTTAATTGTGCTTTGATACATAAAACCTTAGAACCGTATTATCTGTTTGACTTTATTAAGAGATAAAATAAAACACAAGGTTATTTCTCTAGAAAAGATGAATCAGAGAACATAAAGGCCACGTCTGCACACTAAAAGATAATGTGCTCATTTCAGTGTGGAGCCTCAAGGAGTCCAGTGGATGAGACCAGGTCTAAGGAAATGTAAGTATTTTTGATTTATGAGCTGCATTCACACAATCTTGTACTGTTCTACATTTTTTCTCACGGTTCCTTTTAGATTTCTGTGATCTGACGCTGGATCCAAACACAGCACACAGAAACCTCAAACTGTCTGATGACAACAAGGAGGTGACACATGTGGAAGAAGACCAGCTGTATCCTGATCATGATCTTAGGTTTAATCACTGGCTTCAGCTGCTGTGTACCAACAGTCTGAGTGGTCGCTGTTACTGGGAGGTCGAGTGGAGAGGAGAGGTTCATGTTGCTGTAGTTTATGGAGGAATCAGACGGAAAGGAGAAGAGGATGAAAGCAGGTTTGGAAGGACTTACCAATCCTGGAGTCTCAACTGTTGTGATGACAGGGGTTACTATGTAGTTCACAATTACATAGAAAGAGCCATCCCTCTTCTCCCCTCAGCTCTCTCTCACAAAGTAGCAGTGTATGTGGACTGTTCTGCAGGAACTGTGTCCTTCTACAGTGTCTCCTCTGATAAACTGATCCACCTGCACACCTTCAACACCACCTTCACTGAACCTGTATATGCTGGGTTTAGGGTGAAGCCTGACTCTAGTATCCACCTCTGTGCTGACTCAGAATAATGAACTTACTGTGCAGAGAAATATTCTCACATTGGTGTTTCATACTTTTTCTTACTTAGTATATCAGGTAACTGTCTCGTACATATATTAGTTTGTTTTTCAGTCCAGAGATGTTGGATCAGACTGATTCTCCTGAAAATTTTTTTTATCATCTTAGGTGCCTTTTTTTAAAGAGCAGATATCAGTTGTTACTTATATACTACAGTTTAAATACCCACAGGACTTTTAGTGCTGAGGAAAGAGGAACTGTATGTTGCATTACTATCATCTATTACTAAATTTGTTGCATTATACACATTTTAATCATGCTTAGACTGTTGGATGAAATCTTTGGAACATATAATTTAGACATTTTAGACGTTGTTGGTTAGACTTTGTGATGATGAGCGCTGCAGGCTCTAAATATTTTTTGTTTAGGTGTCTTTAATTTTTTACATTGCATAACTATACGTTTGTGTCTCTCTCTTATTATGCAAATTAATAACATTACAGTACAATTAGTTCATGGAGAAAAGCAATATCACCACTATGTGACCAGTTTTCACAACAACTGATCTGGATGGTTCTGGATCCATTTATTAGTCTGTGTTGATCCAAATGTAGCTTCTAGTACTGCCGATACAAGAAGAGCAGCTTATGGCTAACTGGACGCTGTGGAGACGTCTCTCTTCAGTTCATAATCAATAAAAACAGTCTGACCTCCAGTCTGTGTTTCTTGACTGAACAGAAACAGTTTTACAATCTGAGATCTGGTTTTTATTCCGTGTTAAAACAGACTCATGAAATGTAACAGAAACGGAAAAGTGAAGACAAAAGAATCAAGATGAAAACAGTCGGATTTTTTCTTCTTGACTTCTTGCATATTCTGTCAGTGTATGTTTACTTCTCCCGTGTATATATGTGTGTAGTATACACACCAAGTGTTATTAAAGTTAGGTTAATTAACAAACTTGATTTGTTTAATTTACAAACTTGTATAGAGTAAGTTGCGATTCTGTTAAAGTGATTTGATCCTATACTTTCAGTAGAGCTTGTTTTGGTTGAGTAGATTTATCAGATGTACTTAAAATTTCTTGTTCAAGTTAAATGTATCATACATTTTATATTTCACTAACCCAGTTGTGTGGAACCAGTTGACATAACTGGGTGGAGTAAATACAACATTTTATTTCTTAGAGTGTATTTAAAAGTGACTGTTTGGATTCATTTAACCAAAATAATTAAAATCTGTAAATAAATGAAAAAATGCATCTTTGAAAATGAGAGTAGGATAAAAAAAATAATCTGAAAAGGTGAGGATTGAAGAAAGAGAAAAGTACACAGGAGTATTTTAATCTGTTTGATTGGGTCCAGTGAGCTCACAGCGCCTCCAGCAGGTGGAGTCCAGTACTGTTTGTTTTTTAAGCTGTAAACAGTTTCCTTCTCTGCTGTCAGTGTCTGTTTGGAGCCGAGTTACTAAAGAGGTCTTTTATTTGAGCCAGTTTAAATGGTTTAAATTTGAAACATCTGTTTGTCTCCTCACTAACGGGACCTAAAACAGAACTCAGCTGAAAAGAAAACACAAAAGAGCACCACCTGGTGGCCAGAGGTGGAAACACAAATGAAAGCAAAACACACACACAGCTCCTTCAAGTTTGGTGAAGTGTGCAGCTCTCTGAACACATGAGGCAGAGTTCATGTCACAGCCACTGCTGCAGCAGCAACAAAGTGAGCCACAAAAGAGAAGAGCTGTTTCTCAACATCAAATACTCCAAGTTTGTTCTTCCTTAGTTGCTAATTCAAACTTGGCAAATTAACTTAAGCGCCCAGACTTCTGAGCATGGGAGGACACAGACACACACACATTTCGACTGTGATTAATATATAAAACGGAAATTATTAGAGGCCACATAAATAAAAATATATATTACTGATTTATTTTATTATTTTTTTGAAGTGGAAATGTGGAATTAACTGTTGTTTGTAGACAAACCTCTTATGGCTTATATACAGTCTACTAAATGACTTGTGTAGATGAGTTAGCGAAATTCTACTTCAGAATTGGTATTTATTAACTTTATTTCTCTTTTAGCACATAAACAGTGGTGAGAGTTATAAGGCCATGTGGTGGTGCAGAAAGCTGCATCTGGTCAGAAGGGAACAAACACACAAACTTGTTGGCTGGATTAGTATAAAATGAAATGTCTGGCAATGGACAGAAGCAAGGATATTGATGTTTACACCCTTGTGCAATGAAGAGGATGCATGTTGTATCACAAGACATGATAAGACAGCTGATTGTTTTGTTTCACTGAGGCATTTTGTGAGGGTATAGCTGCTGTGGCATTTGTCTGGCTTGAAACAACAACTGTAATCTCCACATTTCGACTTTTCTCAAAACACTATTTTGAGGTAAAACTCCTTCCTTTCATTAATGTGACCTTAGTACTCTACTGTACCACTAATTACCCAAATTGTTTTGGAGGATTTCTCCAAAACATGTAGTGATCGAAGATATTGATAGTCTGATATAATAAGTGGTTTTGTTTGAAGTTGTGCAGAACTTGTCTGTGTCACCATTTCACAGAATATGATCAGGACGTGAAAATAGCCAAATTGTCCAGCAGGTGCCACTGTGGAGATGGTTTCAGATTGTTTGGAATCATTAATACAAGCACAAAGACTTCAAATGTTTCACGAAGTCTCGCTTTGCTCATCACTAGTATGGTGACAACTTCACAGGAGGTCCGTATCTCAGCACTGTCATAGTTAAAGGTGACCTTCATAAACCGAGAAACTGACATTCATGTTTGCCACAGGAAATCCACATTTACTCCTAACTAAGGGTTTAAATGCACAAAGGGCAAAAATAAGACAAAAATAAGATACGAAACAGACACTGAGGCAGAGACTAAGATGCATAAACTTGACAGGGACAAAAGGAAAACAAACATGAAAATGAAACTGACTAAACATTTGAGACACAGGGTTCATAAGAACAACAGGCACATTTTTACTCAAAGTCCCCAGATACATTCATTAGACACTATTATGTCTAACATTTTGTCAGATTGAAGAAACCTTGTTGTATTTCTCATCAATTTCAGTGCAAAGTGTTTCACATGTAAAACCCAACATGGGAAATAGACTATGTGCACATTAGCATATGCTACTTCCGGTGTGGAAACTCCTGTGGGGAGCTTTGTTTCCGGTGTCCTATTCGCGCCTTGTTTATGGCCCAAATCAAGTTAAGCAAATGAATGAATCAAGCGGCGATTTACATTTCTATAGATGTCTTGGGCATTTACCCAATATGTCTGTAAATGATGTTCATCGACTTGTCGATATTTTTTCCCCGCGCCTCAGAGCAAAAGAGAAAATGGATTCAAATGTTATATTTCTCAGCTGTCCCTCGTTTATCGCGGGTGTTATGTTCTAAAAATAACCAGCGATAGGTGAAATCAAGTAGCCAATTTTAATTTTTGACGGTGCGAAACGTTTCGTCGACATACAATACTGCACCTCAGAGTCACACTGCTAGTGATCGATGCAGCGATTCTTAACTGTACAGGAGAGACGTCACGGAGGAGATCGTCTGCAGCGATCAGGATGCAGGAAACAATGTGATTTTAAAAAAAAGAAAATTTTTTGTGGCTTTTTTTCACGGTTTGTTAACATGCTGTGTAGGTGTGTACTTGACTAGCTGATATCAACAAAACAGGGGAAACATCTGGTTTGACTATTCTTCACCTGTAGTTTGAATGCTGAATATTTGCCTGTTTAAATCATAATAATTGTCACTATACAGAGATGTGCTTCTGAATGTGGACGATGTGTCTTCTGCATGCAGTGATGCAGTTCTGCTTGTGTTGAGTGATGTAAACAACTGATCGATCTAAACTCTTTAAACGTCAAAGTTGATCATTAGATTTTTTATGACACAACCGTGGCGAGTGTTCCCACCTTCTGCTCTTTGTAACTTAACGCGATCTTTCCGTTTTTGAGTTTTGGACATGATTTTGGAGTATATCTACACAGTAGCGATTGACCGCAAAGTAAAGCAACCGGAAATGTACAACGTCACATCCGGTCTCAAACCAGGAAGTTAGCATTTTCTCGTGTACAGGGTCTATTCTGCAATTCTCCAGTTGAGGTGCTTGATCAGATTACTGGAATGCAAAACAAACAGCAAACAACACAAACAAACAACAAATCTCCAGAAGCAAAGTTAGATAATTATCTGCTATCAGATATTTATCATAAGTAAGTGCATAGATGTATAAATCATACAGTAGACAACAATGAATGAAATAAAACCAAATGTTTACAACATTTTTCAGTTACAGTTGGGAAATAGCAATCGATTTGTGAAATCACAAATCTCAAAATTCATTTTTACTTTTTAGATTTTGGTCTTTAATAATGAAGAGTGGGTTTTGTCCTGTTGCTTTTGGACTCTTTGTGTTTGATGGTTGGATCCCAGTTCTCATGTGTTACAGATAACTGAAAAAAAAAGACAATAACCTCATGCAGCATCACAGTTTAATGCAAATTGAACTTTAAAAAAACAGAAGCACAAAGTTTATTCAAGAGAAACAAACAAACCCAAAAAAATGTAACATTATAAATATCATAGGAAGTTAAACAGGTTTGCTTCAGAGCAGCATACATGTACTACAGTGTCTGGAAACAGAACTAAAGGGGCTTTCACACTTTTAGATATGACATCCTGAAATTATGATGCTGTGGAATAACCTCAAAGGACCAAAAAATATGTTGTATGTTGTATGTAACTACTGTTAAGATGTATCTGTCCCACTGCGCAAGTGTCCAGTGAAGGGGGGCATGGCTACGTGCAGGTGGGAAGGGGGAGTAGAAGTTTTGGAGGGTCAGTTTTTTTTGTGTGGTTGAACGAAAGAAGGCGACCATTAAAGTTGGCGTTAACATACCAGTTGTGTGATTATTGGACTAACACTACAAGGATATTATTGAAGAAACCGTAATAACAGGTAACATCACCTCTTTTCACTACATTTCACTGAGAAAGTCACACTGACAGCATGAATCAACAACGCTCACTGAAACCTGCAACAACAGACAAGTGATGAAAACAAGTGACACAAACTCACCTCTATGTTTGTGTCATTTTCTCTGGTGTTCAGTCCAAAGTTCCTCCTTGTCTTACTAATGTAGCAGAGCATGAGGAAAACAGCCATCAGCAAAACACCATCCAAGGACGCACGCACAACCAGAAGCCAGGAGGAGTCAGGACAATGTGTAGAGACTCCTGCAGTGACACTTTCACTCTGTGTTGTTGCTGTCTGCAGTGTGGAAGCAGGTGGGTTTGAATCTGTGAACAACAAACAGAAAAAATATCAATACTAAATCAATAGCGATACAGACACATGCAGTAAAACGAATCATATCATCATACAGGTAAATACAAACGTGTGAAGCACTAAATGCAGCATTAACATGAAGCTTATGTGTAAGTTCAATAGGGAAGATCTGTAATCACTCAGCTGCCTGCTTTCCTGTTCTTTACATCATTATTACTTTTTCAGATAAACCACAAAGTCACGTTCAGTGTCAGTCTCATCAGATCAGCTGATGGATAAGCTGATACTCTTTTACACATTAGACTGGGAAATTCATATAAAGCGCACTACATATGTTTCACCTGCATGAGTAGAAACACTCAGCTTTAGTGAAAGATGATGATGATGATGATGATGATGATGATGTTTTGCCCTCAATTTTAGCTCCACCATCACAACTTTAAAAAATGATTCAAAGTGGAGCTCACACATCTTAAACACACATAACCTTAGATTTCAAATAGTTAAAAAACTTTTAGTAATACAAAAAATGATGTTTCGTATATGATATGTGCTCTGATTAAAAATTATTAGTGCACATTATGACTGTGAAACTTACTATATTTAAATATCTGTATGTTTTTTTAAAGCTTCATAAGAAATATGGTTTATATTTGTGAATCAACAGAGGAATAAATTTATCAGCACAACAAGAAATTAATACTCTGAGATCGGACATCCAGACTTCAACAATTTGTCCTTTATTTGATGTTAGAAAAAAACTGAAGTTATGGTGTTTGACAGCCATATTCCTCGAGACCAGCTTGTTGCCCTGCTGAGGCCCCTAGCTAACTCTCTCTCTGATTCTATGCGTAACCTGGGTGTCTATTTGGATAGCTCCTTTAAGCTCGATAAGCAAGTATCATCTGTAGTTAGATTTCTAAAGCTAAGCATTATGTACCACACAGGGACCTGGAAAAACTTATCCATGCTTTTGTGACCTCCAGGTTAGATTATTGTAATTCTCTCTACTGTGGTCTCCAAGCCTTCTCTCTTCGAAGGCGGCAACTCGTTCAGAATGCTGCGGCTCGCCTTCTTACTGGCACTAGAAAATTTGACCCTATTACTCCGGCTCTTGTTGATCTACACTGGTTACCAATCAAATATCGCATTGAGTTTAAAATCTTGCTACTCACTTTTAAAATCCTGAATAACATTGCGCCCAGCTACCTCACTGACCTCCTTAATTTGTACACTCCTTGTCGTGCATTAAGATCATCAGGTCAATTACTCCTGGCCCAACCTAAGTTTAGACTGAAGACCAGAGGCGATCGTGCCTTTGCTTCAGCTGCACCCAACCTTTGGAATAGCCTCCCTGCTTCTATTCGAGCCTTGGACTCTATCCAGTCCTTTAAATCAAGATTAAAAGCATATCTATTTGACTTGGCTTTCCCGACCAGTTAATACCCTTTTAAATCTTTTAATTATTAAACTTTTAAATCTTTTATTAGATTTTATTAAATGTATTATTTTTATTAATTTTACTGCTGTTTTTGTCTTCATAGCATATTTTGTATTTATCTAACTCTCCTGGTCTGTTAGTGCCTCTATCCTATCTGTGCTTGTGCCTGATTTGTACCCTGTTTTTGACTTATGTTGACTCTCCATATTACTGTGAAGCACTTTGGTGTGCCTTCAGGTCTTTAAATGTGCTATATAAATAAAATTGTATTGTATTGTATTGCATTGTTAGAAAGGTATAATGATGTCTCAACCAATCAGCTGATCTCTGGCAGTAACAACAATCTCACCTCAAAGTCACCAAAAGTTAACAGTTTTTTTTTACTGTTTTGAAAAGAAACTTACCATCAATGACAAGAACATATTCATTCACACATGAATCAGGAGACAGAGGGTTCCCATAACCACAGATGTACTTTCCTGTGTCTGACTTGGACGACTGTGTGATGGTTGCATACAGTCCGTACACAGATCCTGGTCTGTATTCAATACTGTATCTGCCACTCTCAGATTTGTTATTAGTTGTGTCAATGAGGATCTCCCCTTCATTCTTACACTCATTCTTACAAAAGAACTTCCTGTGTCCATATGTGTTGTTGGAACATACCAATGTCATCTTTTCTCCCTCAGTTTGTGTGCGATAAAAACCAACATTTTTATCCAGATCTGTGAAATAGAAGAACATTAATTAGTCTGAACTGAACCAGTTTGTGGGGGAGGTGTGGTCCCTGGCTCAGCTGCAGGGGAGGAGTGGGGCAGTGAGCTCAAGGGGGCAGTGCCAAGGAGGCTGGAGGGACAGGTGGTGGTCATTTAACCATTGAGGTTTCTCCCTATATATATAGTGAAGGCGGAGACCTGAGAGAGAGAGTTTGTGTGCTTATGACTTATGTGCCGAAACGTAAAGCCACGTGTGTGGCACTTCAATAAACACCCCACAAGCATACAACATACAACATACTAGTGTGTTGGGTCATTTTTTACACTGTTGTATTATGATTATATTTCATGGATCAAATGAGCACAGTTATCATTTCATAATAAATCAGAAAAATCTGAAAAACACATTCTTACCTGATCCTCTGAGAATCAAAACTTGTTGTTGCATATTTAATGAAGTCATGCAAAATGTAACATACATACTATGAACTTAAAGGGCAGCGTTATAGACCCTTGAAGTTCACCGGTGTGACTGCAAATGTTTTTGTTTTTTTTCATTTGTCCTTTTTTTGAGGCATTTCTCAGGACTCACAGCTAGAAGATGAGCCTGTATATAAAAAAGGTGACTAACTTCTTTTTAGCATGATGACACTCTTGGAAGATCATCAACTTTTTAGGTAAAACATTTCTTCTGTTACTCTCCATCATAGGAATTAAATTAGTAGATTTCATCTATTTAAATCATGATGTAAACCATGATACTGATGCTCAAAATCAGTTATAGAGAAAAGAAAATCTGAACAAAAGCAAGATTTTGCTTTAGACTTTGATAGTTGGAGGTGGTGTAAAACTCGGTTTTAGCAGAGCCTGAATTTGAATCAATAAATCATTGAATATTATTGTAGGCTTTACACTGAGGTGCTAAAACGTTATCTTAGTACAGTTGTCACATGCCATATAACATGGACACTTACAGTTTTTTCTGATTGCTTAAGCACATTTTTTGTAACTATTGGCTAATTTTGCAAAACTCTTCACACAAATAAGAAAACCTGTCACCCAATCATCAAAACATTGTAGTTCTCTTGCAAAAGCAAACACAGCTAGATTAACTCTTCACACCTTTGTAAAAATGGTGTTTCCGTATCAAACAGTACACACAAGCCATCATCTACTAAGCACACAATGCGCCAACTGCACACTGATGGTATGAATACAAAACACATCTGGCTTTTGCCTTCCCTGTGCACAAGGTAGGCTATGTCAGTTTGAGCTCATACTTCTGTCATAGATCCATAAGCATAGAGGGATCCAAACTTCAAGTACTGGTGTTTATTCAAACACATCAAAACAAACACAAGTGTTTATTTCCAAGTATAGGATTATTTGCAATCGCCATAATGACTATATGGGTTACTTGGTCTGCAGTGAACATGCTTCCTCTGCCCCAGCATCTGGTCATCTAGCAATTCTGTAAAGTAACAATTTCAGTATTTTTACATCAATGGTATTGGTGTGTTTCTCATTGGCATATGGCAGTGCTACAAATCTTTGTGCGAAGTGACTGTACTAACCGATTCTCATTTCAAGATGTCCCTATGGTACTTGCTACAGTGTAGCGGCTCGAGTTAGGCTGGACCCGTTGGCCAGCTACCCTCAGGGTCATTCCACGGTTGATTACATGGTCCACTATTGTAGCTCTGATGTCATCAGCAATTCTATTTCTTACTCTTCCTACCCTTCCTCTCCCCCCTCCTCATCTTCCTCTCCCCCCTCCTCGTCTTCTTCTTGCTCCTCCTTGTCCTTGTCGTCCTCTTCATCCTACTTCTTCACCTCCACGTCCTCTTCCTCGGCCTCCTCTACTTCTCACTCTTCCTGCTCCCTCCATTGTACTCCGCACACACAGCTTACCTGTATTATAGTGCTTAGGCTGATTGCAAAGTGAACGAATTATCTAAAAAAGTTTTCACATGTGAAAGTGTGCCAGACAGTTGGCAAATTAGTGTTAATGATAGCCATACATGTGTATACTTTTGCTAGGAGTGTGTTGGAAATTTGGTAATTGAGTGTTGTGCAGTGAATTGTGCCTACAGTTTTGCAAAGTGTGTGTTACAAAATTGCAAACTGAGTGCAAAGCAGTTTTTGTGCTTTTAGTTTTGCAAACTCAGTGAGTGGTTTTGCTATAAGTCTGAATAGTTTTAGAGATTGTGCTACAGGAATCACAGTTAGGGTTTAAGCATTCAGAAAAAACTGTAAGTGGAATAACAGGTAAAACGTGCTTGTATTTATTGATTGAACAGGTTGATCTAAAAGTGATCCACATTACTAAATTAGACCTGGGGGGTCTCCACATTTTCAATTTCAGTGACCTTTAGTAAAAACTCACCATTTGAAACTCTGACCTCAAAGTCAAAGTATGAATCTGGAGCAGAAGATCTTCCCAAACCACACCTGTACATTCCTGCGTCAGACTTGATCATTTGTGAGAAGCTTAAAAACACAATTCCTCTTCTTGGAGATCCATCTTTATACTTCATGCTGTATCTGCCACTCTGAGCTGTGCTTCCATCTGTTTTAATGAGGATATCTTCTGCTCGCTGACATTTTTCCTTACAGAAGAACTTTGTGCTTCCAGACAAAGATAAGTTGCAGTTAAGCGTGCCATTAAATCCTTCAGCTGCAGACCAAATATTATGTTTTGCCTTGACGAGCCCAGCTGGACCTGTCAGATGAAAAATAATAATAATACATTTAAAACAAGATGGATAATCACAACATTATTTAGTGTAAGTAGATAAATGTATTTCATAAAGTGTTTTATAAAGTTGAGTATATTTTGAATTAAAGAGCAACATTAAGATCATCAGTCCTCACCTGACAAGAAGCAGAAGAAGAGAAAATGGAGGATTTTCATTCTGATGCAGAAAAGTCGTTAAACTTCAGAAGAACAGCGTCTGACTCTTCACTCTGTCAGATCATCAGAAAACTGAAGTTACTGAATGTGTTGTTTCCTTTTTATCACTTCCTTTAACTTTTTTTGGATCCATCCATCACACGATGATGTAGATCAGTACTGTGAAGTTTCCCTGATGCCGTAAGTGTGAATGAAAAGAGTTTCAGACCAAATTTGACTTTGAAAACCTGACGACAGCTGGTTCAACCTCTGAGAGGAACACATGAAGCACATTGATTTTTTTCCAGGTTATAAAATGTTCCTGGCATTTTATTCTCATCTGAATATTGTGTTTGGCTTAAGGAATAAAGAGTATATTTATTTATTTATTTCTGAATCACCATCATTTCTTGATGTTGCACTCTGAGATTATTTAACATTAAATACTCAAAATAAATCATAGAGTTGATATAAAGCAAAAAATATGTGATCAAATCATCCCATGCAGAAATCTTACAAACTGAATTTATAAGCAACAACAAAAACCTGTCACCAGCTTAACAGATGGATAAAACTAGAGTCCTCACTGCAGGGCCCGGGTCTGATTCTGCCTCCGACCATTTCCTGTGTCATTTCCCCTCACACTCTCGTCACCCTCCTGTTTCCTTTCTGTGCTATTTAAAAAACAAAAATAAACAACATCTCAAAGCTGACTGTTTTCTTAGGAATAAAGAGGCATATTAATTAATTTGTTTAGAAATCTTTTTTTTTTCTTTTGCTGTCTCATTTTGAGATTATTTTATATAAAATATTGAAAGTAAATGGCACAATTAGCCAAATGGCACAAATTTGAAAATGGATTTAAAGACTTTCTTTGAACATGAACCCTTTTGTAATCTCTGAAGAGGAAAACACATATCCCTGTTATGTAGCAAGAACAGCAGGCTACACAGAGATACCCTGAGATATTGTATTCCTCTACCTGATAGACAACAGTAAACCATTTAAATATAAAATTAAAAATATTCGATCAAATCATTTCATGCAGGAATCTTACAAATTGAAAGCAACAACAACAACAACAACCTCTCACCAGCTTAGGTAAAGGAAGAAATTACAATGAAGGTAAAAATAAATACTTCTGTTGTCTCCTTCCTGGTGGTTTGAGAGTTGTTTTGAACTTCAGTGAAATTTACCAGTTATTAAAGTAAGAAGGAGTCGCTAGAACTCAGTTATGCTCACCTTCACCTTCACTGTCTGCCAGCTTCAAAGAAGCTTGCATAAAGTCTCTGTCTAAGCCGTCATAGTTGGAGGAGGGAGTGGGTTTGACTCACTGTCATTAACTCACTAACTCACTGTCAGACTGAATTTACAGTGTTGTTATAGTTAACCTGGCTGAGCAGACGACCAATGTAGTGAAGGTTATAGTCCTCACTGCAGGGCCTGGGTATGAATCTACCTCAAACCATGTCCTGTGTGTCATTTCCTCTCACACTTCCCACCCTCCTGTCTACTAAACACCACAACATTACTGCCAGCTTGATCATTAAGTACCCATACAGCCAGATCCATTTATTTGTTGTGTTTATTTGTTGTGTGTTACGTTGAGCTGCAGATGATTCTGCTTGCACCATGTGACAAAACAGCCCAGTATTCAGCCTCATCTCTGTCACTGTGTCACAGTCAGAGACCAAACCAGACAAACAGACTCAATTGCAGATACAAACAGAGTCACTGGGAAACATGATAACAAGACGTTATTTACAAACACAGAATCACAGCTATGATGTGACTATGAACTGTGAACCATGATGTACGTGAGATTCTAAGAAGTAGTTTAGCAAACGTGAACTGTACAACAAACATGAAGTACTAGGAAACTATACACATATGAATTCTGTGACGTGGGGAAAAGGGAAGTCAGGCTGAGGGAACGAAACCAGGAGACTTTTGAGTCACTGTACCGAGAGGAGGTAAAGTTCAGAAGGTGTTTTTCTGCAGGTCAGGAAAGACCAAATATGGACAAGAACTGTGTTACTTATTGTAGGTGGAGGATCTGCATGAGAGGGGCAAGTGGTCCGAGTGAGGCGGTGATGGATACCGGTGGTGGTATACACATGTGGTATACACATGTGGTATACACATGTGGTATACACATGTGGTATCCGGTAACTGTGGCAGGGAGGAGAAGTGAGCAGGAGCTGTGGAGGAAGAGCTGCAGAGAAAACTGGCGTCCAAATGAAGGTGAGTATTGTCAGAGTTTGAGCATCGGGATCAGGTGGATGACTACAGGCAGAGAATATCACTGTAAACAACATCACAAGAGCTGTGTCGGCCTACACTAACAGAGGTTAGTTGAAGACCTGGTGACGCTGGTCTTAAGTATTGGCAGCTTAATTGCCAACAGGTGTGGACTGCAGGCTGTAATGCAATGACTCCGCCCAGAGGTGGAGCCACCGGCTCTATGGAAAAACCTGCACTCAGCCGGACCATGACACACTGATACATCCAACCACTGCAGAGTCATCATAAAACTTCTGAAGATGGCAAACTCAACATGAACAATTTATAAAAGACTCCACAAAGCTGGGTGGGACAGGCCTTGAGGACACAGCACTCATCTGGTCTGGTCCAGCAGATGTTGTAACAGTCACAATGGTGTGGTGTCTCTTTAAGACAACCCAAGTCGAGGGTTAATGTTGTCATCCGTATGCGCCACTGGCTCTCTCTGTGATTGTGTGGACATGTGCTTACACGCTAGTGCATGAGGACGGACAGATTTTATGTTTTACCTCTCCAGACACCTTTGTTTGCAACGTAATGGGTTGTACGAACACTGTGCGTTATGTTTGTTAAGCTGCAGCCGTTCAACCGGGCTTATATGGTTGATGAACAGAAGGTATATTAAAGAACACGCTGTGGAATTCCCAATGCCAGTGCGAGTGTGTATTCTTTCGACTATCCTGCTAAGTGTTTTGCCGCCTCCTCTCAACCACTAAACACAACCCGACGTTACAACGTGCTTGATTGGAGTCTTCTCCTTTGTCTTTGAATCTGGTCACGAGTGGAAGTGAATGGTGGAGGAGAGGCAGCAATGGTGCAATGTGTCCGTGCTGGGATGATAGAGCTGGTGCAGAAGGTTATGTAGTGAGTGACACACTCAGTAAGCCCACTGGTGTCCTCACCGTGAGGCTCACAGAGTGTCTCCCAGTCTGTCACCTCAAAACAACCCTGTAGTCCCACTAAAGCCTCCTCCGACCACCTACTACTATACTTCTAGTGGTCACAGCTTCCCTCTTCACAATAGGAACATAGCAGGGGTGAAACAGGGGTTTATATAAAAGCTAAAATACTAAAGCTACACCCTCTAATATAAAGCTGCTGCTGAGCAAACATGGCTTATACTCCTACTCTTTCTGTTAACTAGACATAAAAACACTTGAGGTCACCCTCTGATGTATTTACCACCCCGTCGTAGATCAATCACAGTGTCCTGAACTCTCATTGGTAGACGCTTGAATTGTTGTCGTGAAGTTCAGCCTGGATATCTTAAAAAGAAGGAAACTGAACTTCTTTTCAGGCACTTAGACTAACATGACCTGGACCCTTTTAGCGCCCTCTGTAGTTGAACTGTGGAAGTGAAACAGAGCCACAGCCTGCACACACACAGTTTAAATAACTGTAGATCACAATATAATGAGAAATGAGGGCTGAAATGTGAGGAGGTTTCAGACGGTGCAGACTTATGGACGTATCATAGATTTGTATTAAATGTGGTTTATGAAAAGTTCATTACTGCTTTGTAGATTTGCCCTCATTAACATACTGTCTGACCTGCTGACTTACACAGGTCAGCTTCACTGTTTGATTCTGATAGCTGAGCTGACACAGGCTCTGTGATCTGCTGTAGTTTGTTAGAAATACTTTGACTCACAGAAAAAGCTGCTCAGCTTTTGTTCTGGACACATTTGGGAGAGAACCTGCCTCTGTGTGTAACAGCGCCCCCTGCTGCTCTTGATGATAAATGTGCAGATGCTGATTCTTGCTGTGACTGTTGATCCGACTGGAAGTTCTGTGGTTACAGGTCCAGCTTCCTCCTGTGAAACCTGTACTAGTGAGCTGCTGTTACAGACCACCAAGTTCTAATATCCAGTATCTCCAGGTCACAAAGCTGCAGTCAGTCAGTGGAGACCTTAATATTGACGGGTTCTCACATACCAGTATTTAGCCACGTCCCTGCTCAAGATGATTTTGTGTGATCAACTCGACCGTAATAACAGAAAAATACTTTTAAAGAAGGATCAGAGTTTCTTTTTATTCCTGTCAAACATTTATCACATTTTTGTGAAGATGAATGTGTTTGTAAAACCTTTAATTTGTTTACTGCCTCATATACCAACTACTACACCTGCTGCACCCTCTCACCTCTGATGGTGTTTGAGGGAGAGAAACAACTGAAATGAACACAAACTTAAATGCAACATAAGCATCATGTCAGTGGCTGCCTTATCTGTATGTTTAGGATCATTATCCTCCTGCATTGACTGAAACTGAAGGACTGTTTGTTAACTTCAGTGAGAACTCTGACATTTCTAAACTGAAGTTTATTTATATAGAAGAAAGTGTTAACAAGCTTAAAAGTTGATGTGAGCAGTAAATAAAAAGGGTTAAACACACAGTATCGCTCTCTAACTGCTCCTCTTCCTGGAGTGAAGCACAGCCTGATAACCCTCCCTCTTCTTCCTGCTCTTAAACACAGCACCTCCTCTCTGTCCACGTGTTTCCTCGTTCCCTCCCCTTCAGATCTGCACTTTGAAGATGGGTGTAACCAACATGTGGTGACGTGTAAGAGCTGACAGGCTCCATTCACTGCAGAAACATGTTGTTGAGATCAGAGCTCAGACTAGTTTCAGTTATAAGGAAGAGAAACTCACACAGTCACTGACACTGAGAGGAGAAATGGCGCAGAAAGGAGTTCAGCTGGACCGAGAAACCTTCTCTTGTTCCATCTGTTTGGATCTACTGAAGGATCCGGTGACCACAGCATGTGGACACAGCTACTGCAGGAACTGTATTAAAGGTTTCTGGGATGAAGAGGACAGGAAGGGAATCCACAGCTGCCCTCAGTGCAGGAAGACTTTCACACCGAGGCCTGTCCTGGAGAAAAACACCATAATAGCAGCTTTAGTGGAGCAGCTGAAGAAGACTGGACTCCAAGCTGCTCCAGCTGATCACTGCTATGCTGGACCTGAAGATGTGGCCTGTGATGTCTGCACTGGGAGAAAGCTGAAAGCCATCAAGTCCTGTTTAGTCTGTTTAATTTCTTACTGTGAGAAACACCTCCAACCTCACTATGATGTAGTTCAGTTTCAGAAACACAAGCTGGTGGCCCCCTCCAAGAAGCTCCAGGAGAACATCTGCTCTCGTCATGATGAGGTGATGAAGATTTTCTGTCGTACTGATCAGCAGAGTATCTGTTATCTCTGCACAATGGATGAACATAAAGGCCATGAAACAGTCCCAGCTGCAGCAGAAAGGACTGAGAAGCAGAAGGAGCTCGAGGTGAGACGACTAAACATCCAGCAGAGAATCCAGGAGCGAGAGAAAGATGTGAAGCTGCTTCAACAGGAGGTGGAGGCCATCAGTGGCTCTGCTGATAAAGCAGTGGAGGACAGTGAGAAGATGTTCACTGAGCTGATCCGTCTCATCCAGAAAAGAAGCTCTGATGTGAAGCAGCAGGTCAGATCCCAGCAGGAAACTGAAGTGAGTCGAGTCAAAGAGCTTCAGGAGAAGCTGGAGCAGGAGATCGCTGAGCTGAAGAGGAAAGACGGCGAGCTGGAGCAGCTCTCACACACAGAGGATCACAACCAGTTTCTACACAACTACCCCTCACTGTCAGCACTCAGTGAGTCTACACACTCATCCAGCATCAATATTCGTCCTCTGAGCTACTTTGAGGATGTGACAGCAGCTGTGTCAGAGACCAGAGATAAACTACAGGACATCCTGAGAGAGGAATGGACAAACATCTCACTGACAGTCACTGAAGAGGATGTTTTACTGTCACCAGCAGAGCCAAAGACCAGAGCTGGATTCTTAAAATATTCACATGAAATCACACTGGATCCAAACACAGCAAACAGACGTCTGTTATTATCTGAGGGGAACAGAAAAGTAACATTTATGGAACAACAACAGTCTTATTCTGATCATCCAGACAGATTCACTGTATGGTGTCAGGTCCTGAGTAGAGAGAGTCTGACTGGACGTTGTTACTGGGAGGTGGAGTGGAGAGGAGAAGGAGTTCGTGTAGCAGTCGCATACAAGAATATCAGCAGAGCAGGGAGGGGCTATGAATGTTTATTTGGAAACAATAACAAATCTTGGGCATTATATTGTTACACAAACGGTTATATATTTCTGCACAACAAAGTCCAAACTGTCCTCTCAGGTCCTCGGTCCTCCAGAGTAGGAGTGTACCTGGATCACAGAGCAGGTATTCTGTCTTTCTACAGCGTCTCTGAAACCATGACTCTCCTCCACAGAGTCCAGACCACATTCACTCAGCCGCTCTATGCTGGACTTTGTCTTTATGGAGTTGGAGACACTGCAGAGTTGATTAAAGTCAAACAGAGAAGACAGGTTCATGTTGATCCCTGACCATTATGTGTACTTGTGTAGTTTCTAAATGAGGCTTTACATTTTAGAAGCTGAGAAGTTCAGTGGTCCATTGATGTGTGAAAATAATATTGCACTGATTCAAACTGTACTTACATTTATATACCTTACATCAATATAAATCTGAATGTGTTCTCATGGCTGATAATCATGTGAGTTTAAATGATACTACTCTTCATATTCAGCATGTTTGAAATCTGTCATCAGTCTGGTTAGTGCTTTTATTCTGTAGTTGCTGTAGTGGGTTGTCAAATGCAACAATATATTGGAGCTGCAGTGATTCATCAGTTAGTCAATGATTAGAGAATTGATTGTTTTATCATTATTTTAGTCACATTTAAAGCTGGTTCCAGTTTCTGAAATGTGAAGATTGTTGATTTTCTTGATCATATATGACTGTAAACTTAATGTCTTTGAGGTTTGAACTTTTAAAATGTAATAAAAAATTTAATCTTTGAGGTTTTTTATATTGTTATTATTGTATCTAGAGTGATGACATTTAATGTCATTTTTCAGATACAGAGACACGTGAAGAAACCAAATCACACAATAATGAAGTGAACACATTTATAGTCAGTGTTCAAGATGATGGATAGAAATGAAAATCATGGAGCATTTATGCATTTTTACGTCTGTGTCACAGAAACTGTTCAGCTATTCTCTGTTTATTAGTCTATTTATCAGGAACCTCTGTTGATTTTATATGTAAAGGATTTTTCTTCTATCACTGAACCTTTTAAGGGTTTTCTCTTAGTAGTTTTGGGGAGTTTTTAATTAGATTTACAGCTTCAGAATAACTTTGTGATGTCAGATCAGAAAGTCTGTGTCCAACCCTGGTGTTTGATCAGATGTTTGATCCCTGCAGGGTTGGATTTCTTTCTATGAATGTTGAATTTGTTGTATTTGATTTGAGTTGGATTTTTACTGATGAATGATTCATTGTATAAAGTGGATCTACCAACAGTTTATTTCTTTGTTATTGTGATTAAAATGTCAAACAAATATATTTTCCACTTTTTGTGTGACAGAGGCAGGAATTTCTCTGTCCTGCATGTGGAGAAATCTGCTGTTAAATCAGAACATTAACAGGTTTCAGGTTTTGTTCAAACACATATTACTGTGTATCATGTGTCAGCAGGCATGTGTTAACAGGGACTATAAGACACTTTAGTGGCTTTAACACATATTTATATGTTTAACACAGTCAGGTGCACAGGTTCTTTAGACTAAAATGAGGGAGGAGATGTGTTTCCAAGATTTATTATCCAGACAGGGAAAGCAACTTCACATTCAACCATACAGGGAAGAGGAGTTCAGGACTGAGGCTTACCAGCAGGTGAGAATGGTCGACACAGAGGGAAGGCGGATCCATCAAATAAATAAATAAATAAGTAAAAATAGATCAACAGTAACACTGTTTCGTCTTCCGTGGACTCTGTATCTCCTGAATCAGAAAACTCCGCTACTGTGTGTTTGAACTCTAAAGACATTATTCAGAGTGACACCTCGGTGTCAAGTTGAAACTGTCTTTGGCACCATTAACCTAGTTTGCCCAGTGACTGTTACTGCTCCTGAGCTCCGCTCTGCACTTCCAGTTCCTGTTCCCAGGGCAGCTCGGGCCCAGCTTCCCCTTGCACCCTTACAGTGCTAACAGAGACACTGACTCCTGCACCCGTTTCAGTTCCCTGGGTGGGAGCAGCAGAGGTCCAGCTAGCTCCTGCGCCTGCATGGGCTCCCAGGGTATAGGCAGGAACAACCCAGCTCGTCCCTGCGCCCGTATCTGTTCCTCAGGTGGGGATGGCTGGTGTTCGGCCAGACCCAGTACCCATCCCTGTTCCCCAGAGGAGAGCAGCTAAGAGTCAGTTACCTGATTAGTTGCAAGTTCAACAACCATCACAGCCACCAGTACAACTTTTGTTTCAGCCATTAGCTCATTTATCAGCTCAGCCTCTACTTCAGTTTCTAGTTCAGTTTCTAGCTCTATTACTTGTTCAGGCTTTAGCTCTGTTTCCAGGTCCCTCTCCAGCCCAGCCCTGTTCACTTGCTGTCATCCTCTGCTGAAAGCTCTGGTGAGCCCGTTCATCCGCCACCTGCTCCACCATCTGCTCCATCGCCTGCGGCTGCCACGTTGCCATCTGGTCCAGTCTCGTCGGCTGTGGTTACCACACCATCGTATGGTTCTGCACCCACCAAGCCTCCACCAGTACGCCCGGTGCCCGAGAATCATCGCCCACTTCCAGAAAACAACATGGATGTGCAGTTTTTCACTAAAACATGTTTTTATCTCAGATGTAAATTTATCCAGTGAATCGTTAAAGTGTGAAAAATTAGCTTGTTTGTGTTTGTGACATAAACACTCAGTGTTCACAACACTCATGTGTGGAAATGTGCTGATAATGTGTGTTGGGAGCAGATAACAAGTTAAGACAGCCAGCAAATGTGTGTCCTCGATAGTTGTTGTTTTAACAATGCTGGTTAATTCTGTCGTGTTCATGTTGATTCTTAGTAGCAGTGTGTGGTCAGTGTGGTTTGTGCTCGGCTGCAGGGGAGGAGTGGAGCAGTGGGTTCAGGGTGTGGTGTCAGGGGATACTGGTTGTTACAACCAGCAAGCATCATCTAAACACACCTTCCCTCCTTTAAACAGCGAAACAAATGAGATTCATGGTACGATCCAGAGGATTTCTGAAACAGGTTTCCAGCCTTACATTTCCAGTTTGAATTAGCGACACATTAGTGAATGCTCTTTATCAGCTTCCAGGCTCAAGCTGAATAAAGTGCACTTTGTTCTGCGTAACGCAAATGATGATGTGGTGCACAATTCCCTGGATCACAGCAAGTCTGTTGCACAAGAGGAGAAACTGCTGATGTGGGAAGCATAAAACAGGCGCGCACTGCTGAGTGTTTTTGTGTGATGGGGATGAAATAAGATGTGTTAACACTCACAGTCTGACCACTTGTGTCTCATAGCGATCGTGGAAAACACATGACATAAATGATATCATGACCCTGCTCAGTTGGTGGGTTTGGGCAGTGTGAATAACCCTCTCAAAGCTGCAGGGGAATCAGCAGGTGTAATGTTGTCACTACTGGAGGTGAAACATTGTCATTGTTTAAAGAGGGAGGATACTTACACACTTCATAAACCAGCAAGAAGACTTTTTCCCAGAAACAGAGTTTTGATTGGTGGAATCGACAAACAGTTTGAGGCTGATTTGGCTGATATGGGTGAATATTGAGCAGATAATGATAATGTGAGACACTTACTGACATGTACAGATGGATTTTCTAAGTATGCATGCAGGTGTCTTCAAACCAAGGCAGGAGCATCTGTTGCATCTGCTTTTGAGGATGAGTGAGGGACGTGTACCTGTTAAACTTCCAACAGATGAAGGCGAGGAGTTTAATAATAAACATTTGCATCAGCTGATGGTTCAGTTTAACATCACACATTTCTCTGCATAAAGCCAGATTGAACCAAGTGTTGTGGAGCATTTTAACAAAAGCTTTAAGGGCCGTATGTGAAAATACTTCACATCTGTTAACTTATGAAGACATGTAAACGTGGACCAGGACCTTGTGCTGTCAAGGCCAAGTGCTGCAGAGAGGGAGTTTGTCCAGGTGTGTGGTGGAGTGAGGAGAAGAACAACATGTCTAACCTTTCCTTTCCTTTTTCAGAGCAGAGGTGCAGACAGGAGGGCAGGCGGGTGAGTTTTCAGACTTACTCCGGGAAGCTGAGAGGAAGAGCAGCAGCAGCGAGCAGGTAAGTTTCCAGCAGGCAGTGAACAGACAAAGAGGACCAGCATCAAAATTTCCCCTCAGAGGTGAAACAAGATCATGATGAAGAAGACTTTAACACATTGTAAAGGCGGCACCACAGAAGAGGGAGACTTTAATGTGGCCGATACGCAGAGGTGGCAAAAGTACACACATGTTGTACTTAAGTAGAAGTACAGATACCTGTGTTAATTTAATTTAATTTAATTTCTATTGAGAGCTTCAGTAGATTCTCTGAATGTACAGGCTGTGATCAGCTGACCTGCTGCTCTTTGTGGATTTACACAAGTGAATTCAACCAGATGTCAGCAGATGTTTTATGAGTTGAACAGGCTGATTTCCATCCTCTACACTGACAGTAAATTGTTTATGCTGTCTTTATATTAGACACTATTCAGCTGGTATGAAGGTGGAATTCAGTGAATCTAAGCATCATGAGCTTAACTGCAAATTCATCTCTGCTACACTTGATGTAACCAAACTGAGCATGAAGCCACAGCCACTGTGCAGCAGTCACACACTGTTCTGTACTTAAATCCATCACAGTGCAGCAAACTAACCTGTTTATCCTGCACTAACCTGCAACCTTTAAATAAACCAGTTATTCTGCCTCAGTTTGTTTAGCAGCACGTTTCAGAATATGAAAAAAACATGATGTCACATGTACAGACCCAATATCTGATTTAAAAACTGAGCTTTAAATGTTACAGGTAAGCTTTACTCCCTCCCTGTGAAACACAGCAGCTGGACCTTTAGCTACAACTCACTGTGAGACAAACTGCACATGAACAGTTTGTATGTTTTTTGATGTTTGAGCTGATAGAAACGTTGCATTAGAAACAAACTCACACTTAAAGTTTGATGCTTGAAGGCTGTCTTCATCCTGCTCTCTCAGTCTTTGTGTCATCACCCAAAAGTTCAATGTTGCAGTGAAACAGAATTTACAAAGTAAAAGACAAAACCAAAAAACGACATGAACTGATCCATATCAGTTTCTAACAATATTGAACACAGGCTGCAGCTGGACGCTGACAGGTAACATATTTTTCACCTGCTGTCTCCTGTATGTGGAGCAGTACTGTAAACAAACACTGAAGCCCAATTCGATCAGAGTAGGAACAGAAATGTGCTATGGGGTGCTCTTGATAACTGTTTTTGTCATGTAACTGGATTGCACTTTGTCAGGCCTCTACCCTAAGACTAGACCATCCTGGGTGTCGCACCTGCAGGCTAAACTCCTGCTGGTCTAGCTCTTAGGGTCACTGAGGCACGCAACCCCCCCCCCCCCCCCCCGGACCACATTAAGGTGGTAATCCGTCAGGGGGAAAACGGAAAAACAAAACAACAAACAATAAAATAAAATATTCCTCATCAGATCCTAAACTAAAAACACTAATTAGATGCCCTATATTAAATACATCCAAGCCCAACAGTAATACTTCTTACTATTGCCAATATTAACTAAACTAAAAAGGGTAGGCAATGTTATTAAAAAATGCAGTTCACCAAGTCTTAAAAAAGTAAAACTCTAAAATAGAATTAAAAAATAAAATAAAAGAAAGAATAAATTAAACTATCCATCCAGATCTTTACAACCAGCAACATAAAATCCATCTTTATTGAATGGCCTAATTCTCAAATACATTTGTAAAATAAAGTAAGAATAAAATAAGATTTCTCAATATAGCCAATATTTACAAAACTAAAAAGGGTTGGCATAGTAATTAAAAACACAACAATTCACCATGTGTTTCAGGTTTTGCTTTAAGCTCATTTGTTTTGCAAGGAACTGAAGTCTGTTTGCAACTAAACAGCTCCACTCTCCTGTCTCCTCAGTCCACTCTACAACAACAGTCTCCTGTTCACCTTTCCAAAAAACTCTTACAGATTCATCCATATCCAACATATTTGTTATGGACTTCTCATGGACCAAGGTCACCAAATTCCTCTTTCTCTTATGTCACAAAACTAAATAATCTTTGCTAAAATTGCTAATTGCTAAAATTATACAATATCCTGCAGGTACCCGTCTCAAAGGTATGGACACCCACAGTGTGTCTCTTTCCCTCTCTCTGTCTACAAAGCACCTAAAAAAAACCTGAAACCTTTTTGTTAAATATTTGGTAGTCGAGTTGTTTATGATGTTTATTTATGTCTGGGATCATTTATAAGAACAGTCGTCTCAAAGATGTCAACATCTGAACAGGCACTCAAACCACAAACCTGCAGATTATCAGTCTGCTGCTCTGACTTTATCTCAACAGTTAAACATAGCAGAGCAGATCTGCCGCTGAACTCAAACCAAGTAAAACGAGGTTCTTTTCATTCATATTCAGGTTTCCTCAGTTTCTTACTCAGATTCACCTCTTGCTCGTTATGACTCCATCTTTTATATACAGTCTATGAAGTAGTCCTGGTGTAGCTTACCTGCTCAGAGGTGGGTTTTTTCTATACATGAAATTATGACCTGAGTCATAATAATGTGGCTCTATTTTCTAATAATGACCTTAGCTGTGTAACTAACATTTTAGTTTATTTCTGATCAGTTATGAATATTTTCATGTCATTTACAGCAACTGCTGATCAGCTTCAATCTCACAGACCGACAGCAGCAGAAAATGGAGAAAGGACCGGTTTCTGCATTTTAACCACCAGATGGTGGTATTGGATTGCATTTGTCCATGTAGTCAACAGCAGTAGATAAGAGAACTATTTTCATTAGATTGTTGTATAAACCTACACAATCTGTAATATTATGTAAATGTTTTTTATTTGTTTTGCACACAGCATCCAAAGTGTGCGAAACCTGGAGCTGCAGTTCATTCCTGTGATGCATAAATACCTGCAGCTCACTAGATCTGTGTATTTCTAAACGATTTACTGATTTATTTGATATATGACTGTTTCTTTAATGCTTCATTGTGTTTTACACAATGCTATTGAGAAAGTTACTTGTGTTGGGATGAACTGAGAAGGAGTAAAAACATTTTGACTCATGACAAACAAAGAGGAAATGTCACAAAAAAAGCTCCAAAGTCTCATGTGTAAAACATGTTCTTGTTTTTGAATCTGATATTTACAATAATTTGTGCTGGGAACATAAACTGTCTCAAAATAGTTATAATAATAATAATATAATGAGGAAAAAGAGCAATGAACTAATGATGTCACATGTACATGCTAGAATGGCTTAATGGTGATTGGGAGCTCAAAACCTTTTAGAATCGAAGGGAAAACCCAACAACGGCACCCTGGGAATTTCACCCAGACAATATTTTGTTTCAAAACATGTTAATTATCAAGAAGTAACTCAGGTACGTTATACTTGAGACAGACGTGTTTCAGTGTAAACAATTTGCTGAGAGCCTTTTAAAATACATCACATAAAAATTCAATTGCACATGTGCTGTAAATTAAGAGCTATGGCTTACTAGTGGGTGAATGGGATGCCATTTAGACAAACTGGTGAGATTGTGATTACAAATGTGCAAAATTTTATAAACCTGTTGTGAGAAATCACTTGTTTTTGTTTTTTTGTTTTTTTGGGTTTTTTTTTTTTTGGGGGGGGGGGGGGGGGGGGGGTTCTACTAGCAGCTGTACAAAAGCACTTGAAGCTTTTGAAATGTTAGCGTAAATGTTTTAATCATAGTCTAAATTTCTCCGGAAGCTGCTGAGATTATATAAAGTCCAGCAGGTAAGCAGAGAGCAACTGTTCTTTGTGTGCTTCACACTGTAAACAAACTGTGACATGAAACAAAAATGTTTCATGTCACAGGAATACGTTGCAATATTTTTCTAAACAGAAGCAGTGTTTACAACTGCACTGGTTATTCAAGCTGCATTAATTCATAATTTAAACTCATTTCCATTGAATATCAAAATAATTTAAAACCGGACTGTTGTACTTTTTTTTAAATAATTTATTTTAAGGCATTTCTAGTTGTGGTGATCTTAGTTTGTATTTGATTCTGTGCTTGTTTTGGTGTTATTTCTTTTTTTTTGGTTAAGGTCTGGTGACAGATACAAATGAAAAAACTATGTGTAAAACTCTGTGCTCAAGTTCTCTGGCTCTATGTGACTTTCAACTTACAAGTATGAATTTTAACCCAATGTTACTTCCTTTCAGCTGATTGGTTGTCATGTCAATCACCAATTTAACAATCCAACAAAGAAACAGATTGTTGGACTGTTGGAGCAGTGCTTCATTGAGATTCAGGTCCAGTAAGTAATAAAAGATAAGGTAAAGGTAAAGGTAAAAGGGTAATACAGTTTGAAGATGGAGGATCTCTATACGAATATCCCATAAGGCTCACACAAGCTAGGTCCCTTAACTTTCGGTAGCTGGTGAAAGGATAAAGTTGTGGTATATGTGACTGCTGAGCTCTGTCATTTTTTTTTGTTTTGTTTTTTTTGCGGCAGGTCTATGTCCATAGAGCCATTGAAAAGGCTCTGGAAGTCTCTGTATAAGCACGTAAAACTGTGACACAAAAAATTCACAGAACTCGGACATGCACAAAATGTTTCACCTTCATGTGCTGTCTGATTGGATTTTTGAATTTGTGATTGACATGACATTGACCAATCAGCTGAAAAGGACAAAAAATTGTGTTAAAATTCGTACTCCTAAGTTGAAAGTCACACGCAGCCAGGGAACCTGAGGGCAGAGTTTTACATGTAGTTTTTTGCTTTGTATCTGTAACCAGACCTTACCAAAAACAATTTGTAACTCGTGTAAATATTTTTTACAAGCACACATATTCTCATTTATAGATGCACAAACATAAAAATGTCAGATATTTTTGTTTACACAGTTACAAAACTCAATTCATATTTGCATGCATTTGATTTACAAGTACAAAATATTTATGACCACAACTTGAGCCCATATCTGTGTTTGTCTGCATCTTCAAGGCGTGTTGAGGAGGTAATTTTGCCATTTAAATCAGCTGTGTTGGATCAAGAACACATCTAAAACCTGCAGGTCACCGGCACTCGAGGCCTGGAGTTGCCTACCCGCCAGGGTCCTCCATTCCTGCCTGCTGCACACAACAAACATGACAACTAACTAACTAACTAACTTTTGCGAGATCTCGCAAAACTTTTAGCCGCATTCTTCGGACGCCGGCTCGAAGCCAACCGGGAGGTCGAGGCACGACGTGCCGGGAAAGCGGTGTTCCACCCGGCTGTAGTAGGTCTCGACCTAAGAATGCGGCTAAAACTTTTGAGAGATCCCGAGTTTGTTTTGCGAGATCTCGCAAAAGTCCATCTTAATTTTTTTTTTCTCCCATGTCCCCTGCAGGGCTCCGTAGAGAGGAGCTCAATGTGTGAAAAACAAACAGCATCACTGCTTGGTGAATGAAACAGTTTGCATTATCTGATCTTCCAACAGAAAAACTTGACTAAAAACACAAACATTATTTAATATTCATTTATTTTTATCCCTAATGTTTGCCTGACAGGAGCACAGCTCCAGTCCATTTACACAGATTTTTTATCTCACTGAGTTTCTCCTTGTAAAAATAACACTTTAAAGAATTTCAAATCAAATATTTTTAAATTTATAATCATACATTCATTTTAATCACAGGAAAAATAAACAACAGTAACATAGTGATAAACAGGTGATCATCCTGTAAACTCACCGTGTGCTGAGCAAACTGCAGAAAACACAATATTTAAACCGTTTGAGTCAATGTTGGATTTTATTTCCACCAAACTCTGCAGGATCTGCAGGTTTTCATGTCTCTGCATAAAGACCCATCAACATGTGACAACAAAATATACAAATCCATCATATACACAGTATATATTATACAAATACACAGTTAATAGTTCACATTAAGGTCTGTGAGGTCGACATGATTCTCATCAGTAAAGTGAACATGGATCAAATTTCATCTTCTGACTGAAAACCGACAGATTGATAAAGTTTCCTTTTGAATGAACAGACTTCCATGAAATTCATGATTTTGTGGATCATGTCTCATTATTCTGTCCATCATGTTATTAAAGTGACTCCAACAGTCTCGTTTACATTGTTGATCAAACTGTTTCCACTGATTGATCTGATGAAGTTTTCTGACATCTATTATTAGATGAGTAGAAATCCTGTTTTCTATTCAGACAGTAAATGGATGAAAGCAGCAGAGAAGCAGCAGAGCTGCTGTCAGTCCACAGTAGAGGCCGATCCTTCCTCGTCTCTCTGTGTTTGATGTCTCAGGTTTTCTCTCAGGTTCAGGACAATCCCTCACTGCTGCAGAGACACAAACATCTGAGTCTCTCACATTTATTAAATAAATATCACTATTTGTCACGGTCTGGGGAAGTGAGGAAGGTGGACCCAAACGCACTATTGTGATAATAACAACAACAACGGATTGAATTTATATAGCGCTTTTCGAGACCCTCAAAGCACTTTACAATTTCACTATTCATTCACTCTCACATTCACACATTGGTGGAGGCAGCTACAGTTGCAGCCACAGCTGCCCTGGAGCTGACTGAGACATGGCACTATATTTACAGTGGAGCAAATAAGACAGCACAATAATCGCTGTGCGCTCCCTCGACTCCTGTGTCATATCTTCACCCAAAATGCTTTGCTCTGTGCTCTCTGCTCCCGTGTCCTCACACTCCCCATGCCTGCTGTCCACCTGTGTGCCACTCTTGTCCTCTTGGAGTCGACTTCAATGATCCTCTTAAATAGCTCCCCCAACGAGCCTCATCAGTAGCAGGTGCATGGCATGGTCTTCTGGTGTGGTCAGCCTCCAAGCTGGGCACCACCCACTAGGCCTGGAGGTGCCTGTCACCCAGCCTACAGGGCACCACCACATCGGCAAACACATGCACTCACTCACACCTGCCTAAGCATACATGCGTACAAGCATACAAGCAAACACACACACGGACAGCAGCACAGTGCACACACATTTCTAAGAAATATAAAAAAGTCC
This sequence comes from Diplotaxodon limnothrissa, assembly GCF_057381915.1. Classification (NCBI taxonomy): domain Eukaryota; kingdom Metazoa; phylum Chordata; class Actinopteri; order Cichliformes; family Cichlidae; genus Diplotaxodon; species Diplotaxodon limnothrissa. The sequence goes on along the minus strand of NC_140598.1, from coordinate 38,131,945 downwards.
ATAACTGCTCAGGGACCCTTGGACGCTCAAGGCCCAGTCCCCAGTTTATCCAAAATAGGTTTCTGTACTGAACATGCCATTAAATTTTTATTAAATCAACTTACCAGTGACGTTTAGCCAAGATCTGCCAGATCTTAACCCATAATCACTCTTCACTTTACAAACGTACAGACCCGAGTCATCAGTCCTGAGTCTGGACAGTTGAAGTCTGATTCGTCCTTCTCTGAGGGCGTCTTTGTCACTCTGGACTCGTCCTGAAAACTTTTCATCCTGAGACTCTGACACCTCAACACCTTCATGAATCTGATACAGGATTAAACGTTTAACCACAGTTATCAGTTCACAGAGGATGTTGAGAGTTTTGGTGGATCTGTCAGGTCTGGTGGTGAACGTCCACTCCAGTGTGATGTTGTGGTTCTCCTCTGCCTGATAGCAGGTCTGTGTCACATTGACTACAAATGATCCTGCTGAGGAGACAGAGAGGGAAAGAGAGGAGCAGACACACTGAGAACTGGAACAAATCTGTTGTTGAGCTTTATTTGGAGTTCATAAAGTGAAGCTGTAAACTAACCAGAGACACATGAGGTGAGGATGATGAGCAGCAGGATCCTGCAGATCATCTTCTCCCTGTGAGAGGAGACAGAGGTGAAGAGTCATCAACACATGAGGTCAAAGGTCAGTCAGTACAGCTAGAAGAAGGAAGAAGAAGGAAAATCTGACTTTATTCACTCATTTCAAGATCTGCAAACAAACACAAGGAGAAACTGCAGAAATATCAAAGCAGGCTTAAAATCATTTAGAAACAGTTTTGTAGTTACAGAGTTTGTCCACAAGGAGAAAAAATTTTTTTTTGTGTTCTTCTTATAAAAAATTAACCTCAAACTGATGCCTCATGCAAATATAGCACAGTGTTATATAAACCTCATTACTTTTATAGGAATGATCACAATACAAAGAAACTGTTTCTCCAAGCTGACAGTAAAATATAAAGCGTAACTCATAAAATCTGCCTCTGTGAGTTCTCACATTACAGTGAAATCAGAAATGACATCATCACTTGTTCAGCTTCATGAAAATGATGATGATGATGGATGAAATAGAGAGAGAGAGAAAAGAAGGAGAACAAACTGTCTGAAAGTAAACGATGCAAACAGTCTGTATTAGACTGTAACATCAGCTGGTAAAATAATAACATTATATCTAATGATAATGAGAGCAGAGATTTCACTTTAAACACTCTCAGAGACGTTTGACATGAAAAAACAGAGTTACAGATACAAATACATACATACTGCTGCTGTCTGCTCTTCTTTATACCCACATTCTGCACACACCAACAAACACGGACAGATTTCACTGACTGAGCTGGAAGGAACAGAGTTACTTATATAGCTAACCTCTGCTCCGCCTACACGCCATGCGTAGGCGGAGCCCAATGATGGGCGGGGTTTAGTGCTAGGCACGAAGGGGCGGTAGGCGGAGCAAAGGTTAGTAACTATAAGTAACTCTGCTCCTTCCAGCTCAGTCAGTGAAATCTGCACTGAAAAAAATAATCAGTGGGATAAACATAAAAAAATTATTGTAATCGGTTGCACGAAATTAAGTTATGTTTGGTTAACCTTAGTTTTTTATGTTATACCTGCACACATTTTTCTGGTAACACGAACATGACTTTTTTATGTTGTTGTTATGTTTTTCATTCCGGTCAAATATTTATAGAAACCACTTGTTTGTCAGACATGAACTTTTTGTGTTAATTGTATTGGACTACTATATGTTATATTGACAAGATTATTTTATGGTAAGCTTGTTTTATTTTATAACAAATTTCTAATATATAATATATAATCTAATATATAATTGAGTGTTCAATGGCGTGGCCATTTGCGTCATTGGGGGCGTGGTCATCATGCTCTATACGAAACCCCGACCAATGATGAGGGGCAGGGAATAATCAAGCACAACCACGCCCATTGGACGAGGCGGGAGTGGTCTGTTCCCTCCAGCAGTCTGTGAAATCTTTCCGTGGATACTGTTGTGTACAGAATTTGTGTGGAAAGAAGAACAGACAGCAGTATTTGATGTGTTCGTGTCTTACAGCAGGAAGTGTTTACCTAACAACCATTTTCATATTTTCGCTTCAGCTTAGTTTTTGCTTCAAACTCGTTTCACGTATTAACATTTTTTTATTTTTCCGGACTTAAAGAAAATGTTTGATTCCAGATGAATCGACTCTCGTGTTTCCTCCTTTTTACTCGGTGTGAATCAAAGCCGTTCATGTTTTACATTAACTTGTTTTTCTTGTGTTTCTGATCAGTCTTTAATTTCTAGCCAGCAGCTTCTTCCTCCTCTGAGTCTTTCTCACTGCTGCTGACAGTCACTTCGTTCTTCAGCTGATCATTAAATTATTAATGTGAACAACAGGGACAGCTCGCTGCTCGCTCTCTTTAAACTGGTGAGTAAAAACTGCGGGAGATTTGACTGTTTCTATTTTTCATGTTCAGTCCTTTAAAACATCTTTAATGTTAAAATATAAAACTCAGCAGGATTTCATGTTAGAATTTTTTTCAACCCATCTACTTCCGCTTATCACCTTATTCCGGGTCTGGAGCCTGTCCCAGCTGTCTTTGGGCGGAAGGCAGGATACGTCCTGAGCTGGTCGGGACTTCTTAGTGATCCAGAGGAAGCCCATTAATTAAACTATTATTAAACCAGCTTTTATATTTTGACTCTGGTCCTTCGTCAGCTTTTGTTTGGACCAATCACAGCTGTGAAGTTTTGAAAATTTAAAGTGCGCATTGAGGAAACAGAAGAGCAGTTCAGTCCTTGAACCTTTCAAATAAATAAAATCTTTATTCAGAGTTTAAACTCAGTGTTGCTGCTTCCTGTGGATATTTATTTAGGTCTTAGAGGGAAATCTGTTCCAACTCAGTCCTGAAATGTGTTTTTATCTCAACATTTAAGCATCCTTCTTTGTTTTTGTCACGAGTTCTGATGCAGTATTGAAACACATCATGTTATACGCTCTTACTTCGTGGATGGAAAAATGTTTGTTCAGTGAATGATTTTCAGCTGATTCTGAGAAACACAAACACTACTCCCCTACAAGAAAAAGAAGAAGAAGAAACGTTTTATTAATTTTAATTTGTTTAAAAGAAGTCCGACTGATCAATAATCAATAATAATAAAACGAGTCAGCCAGGAGTGAAATGTTGGTGATAATCCCTGAAAGTGCAGCAGGTCAAAGTAAAGCTGCAGGATCGTCTGTAAACTGTGGTGATGTTTGCAAGAAACTGAAAATAAGATGGTGTCTGTAACAGAGCAGGAAACAGTGAGCTTTCAGCGCCACCATCTGGACAGACAGCCTCATTTCAGCTCAGACTGTAGCTGAGTGTCGATGTTCAAACTGCAGCATTTCTGTGAGAGTCTTTGAATGTTACTTTGTACATTTGGTGAAGCTGTTGCTGCTGTGATGCTCCTCCTCTATAACACTCATAAATCAGCATATTACTGTGATATATACACTGTTTGTACCTGTTCTGTTTATTTCCTGTATTTACCTCTGAATCTGTTCACACAGATGATTCCTGCGATGAGAAGCTGTTATCAAATGATTTATATTCTCTATGAACTTTTCTGTGATAGAAAATGATTCAAACTAAACTCAGTAAAACACTTTGTAACTCTGTAAACACAAATGTGACTCTATTATTTCCTACAGTGTTAAACTTGAATCAATGCAGAAAATCAGAGTTTGTCCTGACTGTTGGAGCATGGAGGGATTGTGTTTTCCAGATGTGTTCCAGATGCTGCTGTTTGGTTCATATAGTTATTTCCTTCCATGAATCCAACATGTGAATGTTTGAATGATGGAATCAGTCACTCAGTGAATCTTTTCAGTCCACTGGGACCTTGTTTGGTCTCCATGTAGAAGAGCTGAGGTTCCTGTGATGATCCTGTTCTGGAAGCAGAATAAAGTCCAGCAGGTAACCAGACAGCAGCTCATCTTTGTGTCCTTCACACTCAAAGTTCATGTCAAGTGAAAGCAAAGCATCACTTCCTGTAATTATAACTGAATGCATGTCATAGTTGTGAGACTAGTTGTTGTTTGTTGCTCCACTTAAATAGTCTAAAGTGTTTTTCTAACATTAAATCAGATGCATCACATGCTGTATTATACTGTAGTTTACTGATTCTTTGCATCAGCATTTTACTGCAATAACAATAAAACAAATCTAATCTAATCTGAACATCAGAAAAATTGCATGCACATTATACATGTTCAGTGTAATATAACGAACATCGTGCTGCTGTATTTATCAGTGACTTATCCTGACTCAGGTGTGGTGATCAGGTGCAAGCACACTCTGGGTTTGTGGCATTTTTGTTTGTATTTGTAAGATTGTATATTTATTATGTATTTTTAAGAAATAAAAAATAAACAGTCATAAGAGAGACAACAGGCTCAGAGTCCTCTTGTCTCATTGGAGAGTTCTGTGATGTCACTTCCTCTCACTCTCCAGTTTAGGTAGCAGCTAACTGCTAACAAACCTACTGATTCAGTGCTTTGACAAATTTAGATTTCATCCACTTAAGTTGAGCAGAGAGGAGCTCACTGTGTGAAAAACAAACAGCATCGCTGCTCGGTGAATGAAACTCATTGTGGAAAACAGTTTGCATTATCTGATCTTCCCACAGCAAAACGTCACTAATACCACAAAGATTATTTAATATTCATTTATTTTTATCCCTAATGTTTGCCTGACAGGAGGACAGCTCCAGTCCATTTACACAGATTTTTAATCTCACTGAGTTTCTCCTTGTAAAAATAACACTTTAAAGAATTTCAAATCAAATATTTAACATATTTTTAAATTTATAATCATACATTTATTTTAATCACAGGAAAAATAAACAACAGTAACATAGTGATAAACAGGTGATCATCCTGTAAACTCACCGTGTGCTGAACAAACTGCAGAAAACACAATATTTAAATCGTTTGAGTCAATGTTGGATTTTATTTCCACCAAACTCTGCAGGATCTGCAGGTTTTCATGTCTCTGCATAAAGACCCATCAACATGTGACAACAAAATATACAAATCCATCATATACACAGTATATATTATACAAATACACAGTTAATAGTTCACATTAAGGTCTGTGAGGTCGACATGACTCTCATCAGTAAAGTGAACATGGAGCAAATTTCATCTTCTGACTGAAAACCGACAGATTGACAAAGTTTCCTTTTGAATGAACAGACTTCCATGAAGTTCATGATTTTGTGGATCATGTCTCATTATTCTGTCCATCACGCTATTAAAGTGAACTCCAACAGTCTCGTTTACATTGTTGATCAAACTGTTTCCACTGATTGATCTGATGAAGTTTTCTGACATCTATTATTAGATGAGTAGAAATCCTGTTTTCTATTCAGACAGTAAATGGATGAAAGCAGCAGAGAAGCAGCAGAGAAGCAGCAGAGCTGCTGTCAGTCCACAGTAGAGGCCGATCCTTCCTCGTCTCTCTGTGTTTGATGTCTCAGGTTTTCTCTCAGGTTCAGGACAATCCCTCACTGCTGCAGAGACACAAACATCTGAGTCTCTCACATTTATTAAATAAATATCACTATTTGTCACGGTCTGGGGAAGTGAGGAAGGTGGACCCAAACGCACTATTGTGATAATAACAACAACAACGGATTGAATTTATATAGCGCTTTTCGAGACCCTCAAAGCACTTTACAATTTCACTATTCATTCACTCTCACATTCACACATTGGTGGAGGCAGCTACAGTTGTAGCCACAGCTGCCCTGGAGCTGACTGAGACATGGCACTATATTTACAGTGGAGCAAATAAGACAGCACAATAATCCCTGTGCGCTCCCTCGACTCCTGTGTCATATCTTCACCCAAAACGCTTTGCTCTGTGCTCTCTGCTCCCGTGTCCTCACACTCCCCATGCCTGCTGTCCACCTGTGTGCCACTCTTGTCCTCTTGGAGTCGACTTCAATGATCCTCTTAAATAGCTCCCCCAATGAGCCTCATCAGTAGCAGGTGCATGGCATGGTCTTCTGGTGTGGCCAGCCTCCAAGCTGGGCACCACCCACTAGGCGTGGAGGTGCCTGTCACCCAGCCTACTGGGCACCACCACATCGGCAAACACATGCACTCACTCACACCTGCCAAAGCATACATGCGTACAAGCATACAAGCAAACACACACACGGACAGCAGCACAGTGCACACACATTTCTAAGAAATATAAAAAAGTCCATAACTGCTCAGGGACCCTTGGACGCTCAAGGCCCAGTCCCCAGTTTATCCAAAATAGGTTTCTGTACTGAACATGCCATAAAATTTTTATTAAATCAACTTACCAGTGACGTTTAGCCAAGATCTGCCAGATCTTAACCCATAATCACTCTTCACTTTACAAACGTACAGACCCGAGTCATCAGTCCTGAGTCTGGACAGTTGCAGTCTGATTCGTCCTTCTCTGAGGGCGTCTTTGTCACTCTGGACTCGTCCTGAAAACTTTTCATCCTGAGACTCTGACACCTCAACACCTTCATGAATCTGATACAGGATTAAACGTTTAACCACAGTTATCAGTTCACAGAGGATGTTGAGAGTTTTGGTGGATCTGTCAGGTCTGGTGGTGAACGTCCACTCCAGTGTGATGTTGTGGTTCTCCTCTGCCTGATAGCAGGTCTGTGTCACATTGACTACAAATGATCCTGTTGAGGAGACAGAGAGGGAAAGAGAGGAGCAGACACACTGAGAACTGGAACAAATCTGTTGTTGAGCTTTATTTGGAGTTCATAAAGTGAAGCTGTAAACTAACCAGAGACACATGAGGTGAGGATGATGAGCAGCAGGATCCTGCAGATCATCTTCTCCCTGTGAGAGGAGACAGAGGTGAAGAGTCATCAACACATGAGGTCAAAGGTCAGGCGGTGCAGCTAGAAGAAGGAAAATCTGACTTTATTCACTCATTTCAAGATCTGCAAACAAACACAAGGAGAAAATGCAGAAATATCAAAGCAGGCTTAAAATCATTTAGAAACAGTTTTGTAGTTACAGAGTTTGTCCACAAGGAGAAAAAAAAAAACAATTTTTGTGTTCTTATAAAAAATTAACCTCAAACTGATGCCTCATGCAAATATAACACAGTGTTATATAAACCTCATTACTTTTATAGGAATGATCACAATATAAAGAAACTGTTTCTCCAAGCTGACAGTAAAATATAAAGCGTAACTCATAAAATCTGCCTCTGTGAGTTCTCACATTACAGTGAAATCAGAAATGACATCATCACTTGTTCAGCTTCATAAAAATGATGATGATGATGGATGAAAGAGAGAGAGAGAGAAGAAAAGAAGGAGAACAAACTGTCTGAAAGTAAACGATGCAAACAGTCTGTATTAGACTGTAACATCAGCTGGTAAAATAATAACATTATATCTAATGATAATGAGAGCAGAGATTTCACTTTAAACACTCTCAGAGACGTTTGACATGAAAAAACAGAGTTACAGATACAAATACATACATACTGCTGCTGTCTGCTCTTCTTTATACCCACATTCTGCACACACCAACAAACACGGACAGATTTCACTGACTGAGCTGGAAGGAGCAGAGTTACTTATAGTTACTAACCTCTGCTCCGCCTACCGCCCCTTCGTGCCTAGCACAAACCCCGCCCAATGATGAGGGGCAGGGAATAATCAAGCACAACCACGCCCATTGGACGAGGCGGGAGTGGTCTGTTCCCTCCAGTCTGTGAAATCTGTCCGTAGATACTGTTGTGTTCAGAATTTGTGTGGGAAGAAGAACAGACAGCAGCAGTATTTGATGTGTTCGTGTCTTACAGCAGGAACTGTTTACCTAACAACCATTTTCATATTTTCGCTTCAGCTTAGTTTTTGCTTCAAACTCGTTTCACGTATGTAGCGAGCGAAAGCCACCGAGTAACCGCTAAGGGCCTCTATACTACTTGTGCAAACTTTCAGGCCCAAAGCTCTCACAGGAACGAGCCCAGAATAAACAGGACAAGAGGGTCAATATCAGTCAGATATGTTAAAATTTATTATTTTAAAAGAACACAAAGGGTTTGCAAAAGGCCTAAAACATCAAAATGGTAAAAGGTCACTAACGACCACAAGATGGTGTTATTGGTGCAACCTGCCAGCAATGCAACTATCACCTGAGGGCTTGCTCTCCCTTGGCGGTCCCAGATGCTCGTTGCTTTAAAAGAAACAAATCCACCCCAAATAAATACGAGCCCAACAGAACACTTATCGCATGCACTAAGTGCTAGTTCAGGCAATAATCGGTGGCACTAAAAATCACTCTTAATAAAAACCTATTCACTGCAAATCCACACAGAGCACCTCTAAAGATCCTAATTCCCCTAAGGTAAGAGCCCCACTCAGGGATTGCACAATGCCCGACTAATATTGCACCAGCCCAGTAGAAATAAAAACAAACCCGGCATAAAAAAACAGTTTTAAAAGGTGACCCTACCAAAACCAAAAACACAACAACAAGGAGAAGGAGGAAAAAAACAGTGACAAATTCACATGTGCAGCCTGCCCTCCAGCAGACAACTGTGTTTGCTGCACACCTGGCTTATCTTGGCTTATCTTGTAAAAATCACTCAAACCTCTGCTGTAGAGGTTTAAAACAACTGTTTGTGTAGCAGACAATTAAAACTTCTCAGGCTCTTCACCTACTCACACAACCATTGTTCACAGCCGCTCGTCAGTGGAAATCAAGAGCACCTGCTGCTACTTCCTCTTTTATACCCTCCATTGGGTCCCCTGGGTCCTAAAGACTTCCCCATTACAATTGCCCCCGTTTTAAAAGGTCACCGTCCCGGTGACCACTTACTGCCAGGGCCTAAATAAATTTTGGGGCAAATCATTATGGACAAGAGAGCTCTGTGAATCGCTAGTGAGAACAGCAGTAGTCTGATTTACTGACCGTGGGAGATTAAAGGGGTTAGAATGCTTTACTGCTGTACTTCTTTTAGGCCGCCCCTGAACTCTTCCCGAGTCCTGCTCTAAAACATTCTCCCTATTATCAATCCCACTTTCCTCTGGCTGTTCTGGAACTATGGATACAGGGTTCAAGTTGCTCGAGCCTATGCTACTAGTTTCACTAACAAGCTCGGGAACACATACCGAGGGTGGCTGATCTTTGGGTGGGTTTGGAACAAGGGCGAGTACAACTCCACCAGCCTCACTGTCATCATCTGGTGTATCTGATGTTGACTGCCGGGGTGACTCAACTACCAGCCCTGGGTCAGAGAGAGGATATTCGTCTGGAGCAGGTGCTACAATACCTGAGGGTATTACTCTCAACTCGGCCCGATTTAAGTTCTTGTCTGGACCTGAACGATCTCTAGGGCGTATTTTGTAAACCCTGCCTTCTTTGTCCATACTCTGCACAACAACATACACCATAGGATCCCAGGCATCGTGGATCTTATGGCGGCCTAAAGGATGACTTTTCCGATAAACCAGAGTACCTGGGGAGAGAAGGGAAGTAACTGTGGGCTGAAAATGTTTATTTCTCCTCTCTGCAGCTTGTTGGAGTTGTTCTTTCGCATGCACATAAACTGAACTTAGACGTTGTTTATGCTCCTCTACCCACTCCTGCGCAGATCTAGACATTGGTTCCGACTGGGAAGCCCCCAGTAAGAAGTCAACGGGCAACTGGGGCTTCTGACCAAACATAAGCTCATAAGGTGAAAAACCGGTGGACTGATGTTCTGTGGTATTGTAAGCATACAATACCTGTGGCAAGTATTGCGGCCACTTTCTTTTCTTATCAGGAGGGAGCGTACGCAACAGATCATGGAGTGTTCTGTTAAATCTCTCGCATTGTCCATTGCCCTCAGGATGATATGGTGTGGTCCTGCTTTTGTCTATGCCGTACAGGTGACACAGACGTTTCAGCAAGTCTCCCTCAAAGCTCTTTCCCTGATCACTATGGATACGCTTAGGGACCCCATAGATATAAAACCATTTTTCAGTTAATACCCGTGCCACTGTACTTGCCCATTGATCTACTGTAGGGTATGCTTGAGAGAACTTTGAAAACACGTCAGTGACCACAAGTACATTCTCACGCCCATCACTAGACTTGTCCAAAACACTGAAATCAATGGCAATGACTTCCAGGGGTTTAGAAGCCACCAAACCCCCCCTGAATGTGCGAACTTTTGGTTTTACAGCCTTTGCCAAGACACAACGATCGCACTCCTGACAATATTTCTCAATGTCACGTGCCATAAAGGGCCAAAAACACCTTTCTCTCACCAGGCTGGTAGTGCGTCCAATGCCTTGATGCCCATGATCATCATGTAAACTTCTCAGGACCTCTGTTTGCAAGCACTGGGGTAGCAACAGTTGAAACAAAACTTGGCCATTACCAGGTGTCTGAACTTGACGATACAAGACACCTTCCTTCAACTTGATTCTGGGCCACTGTTGCACCAACTTTTTCACTCCCTTACTTACATTACCCATTTCCTGCTTGGTAGGCAGCCTCCCTCTTTCCCAATACTGTGAAAAAGGGCCAATTACCGGGTCAGCAGCTTGAAGGGATATTAGATCAGCTTTAGGTCGGGATGGAAATGCACCTATGGCTCTACACGTAGCGGCAACAGCATTTCCCAGTTGACCTACATCTGTCTGATCTTGCACTTCCTGTGGAACCTTCAACCCTGGAAGCAGGCCAGATGGACTCTGTGGATGCAGTTGCCGTGACAATGCATCAGCGTTGCGATTGCTGGGACCTGGCCTATATTTAATCTCAAAGTTGAACACAGCTAGTTCTGAGGCCCATCGCTGCTCTACGGCTCCCAATTTAGCAGTTTGCAAATAGCTAAGGGGATTGTTATCTGTGAACACGACAAACTTATTTCCCAACAAATATTCACGGAATTTTTGAGTGACAGCCCATTTTAGTGCCAAGAATTCCAACTTTCTAGAGCTATAATTGGACATATTCCTTTCACTAGGTCGCAGGCCCCGGCTAGCAAAAGCAACTGGCCGCCTCTTTCCTTCTTGCTCCTGAGATAAAACTGCCCCTAACCCTGCCTGACTAGCATCTATCTCAAGGACAAATGGCTTAGCAAAATCTGCATATGCCAATACTGGGGCACTAACCAGCAGCCTTTTTAGTGTTTGGAATGCATTCTCACATTCCTCACTCCAAAGGTGACACATTGCCCCACTGGCACCACTTCTACGTTTCTTCTTGGTACCTCCCAGCTCGCCCACCAGCCGGTGGAGCGGGGCAGCATACTTGGCAAAACCTTCAACAAAACGCCGATAATATGAGGCAAATCCCAAAAATGACTGTAGCTCTGTACAAGTAGTCGGTCGTGCCCACTCAGCCACTGCACTAATCTTAGAAGGGTCGGTCGCCACCCCAGAAGCCGATATCACATGCCCGAGGTATTGAACCTCTGGCTGGAAAAAGTGACACTTCTCCAGCTTCAACTTTAGATTGTGTTCTTTGAGCCGCGTTAAGACCAAGTCAAGACGCTCCAGATGCTGCTCAAAGGAGGATGAAAACACAACAATATCATCCAGGTACAATAAAAGGGACTGGAAACTTTGATCCCCAAAAATCCGCTCCATTAGCCTCTGAAAGGTGCTAGGGGCATTACAAAGCCCAAATGGCATTCGATTGAATTCGAACAGACCAAAAGGGGTACAGAAAGCAGTCTTGGCTTTGTCCTTCTCGGCCACTGGTACTTGATTATACCCACTTGCAAGGTCCAATGTAGAGAACCACTGTGCTCCCGTCAGGGCATCTAATGACTCCTCAATACGGGGTAATGGATAAGCATCTTTCCGTGTCTTGGCATTAAGCAAACGGTAATCAACACACAGCCTAATCTCTCCATTTTTCTTGAAAACCACCACAATTGGGGAAGAATAAGGGCTACTGCTTAGACGCACTACCCCCCGATCCAACAAATCTTTAATATGGGCTTTCACTTGTTCATACTGAGAGGGTGGGAGCCTGCGATACCGCTGTCGCACTGGGGCATCATCCATTAAAGGGATCTCATGTTCCACCAATGTGGTACATCCTAAATCTCCCTCCCCATAGCTGAAAACTGAACAATACTTCTGCAAAAGTGACACTCCTTGTTGTGACTGTTCATTGGACAAGTTAGGCCATGAGAGCTCGGAAAAATCAAGGTGCGGATGCGCCTGTACAGTCACTTCGTGCATCGTTATCTGCAACGTGGGATCATCAGACTCTGCAGTAATGACAGAGTCCCCAGATGATGGAGGGTCAACCAGATGCAATTCACCTAGTTGTGTACAGGGCGGTAACCAAACATCCTCAATTCCCACATTAACCACCGGAATGTCAACAACACCCTGTTCAACAGAAAGGAGGGCTGGAGAAACCAAGATGCCCCCTGGCAGGGGATTACCTGTCGCTATGGGCTCCAGGAGCACTGATGGAAGGTTAATGTTAGCAGCAGAGGGGCAGCTAGTACGTATCCATTTCAACGAACCAGCAGGGACACAAACAGCTCGACCGTGGACTTTTGCTTTACCTAAATACCCGGATGTATTCAAAGCCTCAATGCGCTGACACTTGTGAAGTGTCTCTCTCCACGTCTTACTGGCATTTTCAAGGGCAGGAGATTCAAACAGACGAGGGCCAAACTGCTCAAAGAGTAGGTGGTAACAACGGCTAATGATATTCATCCCCAAGAGGCCAGGCACACTCTGTGGCTGCTGAACGCTCCCATCTAGAGGGTCCTCCACCACCAACACGCCCATTTTTGTCAGGGTGCCACCAAAAACAGTCACATCAAGCTCCATGTAGCCTATATAGGGGATTTTCAACCCATTAGCTGCCCTGAGGCGTAACCATTGGCATTTCTTTAAGTGCCCCACCCCCTGCGACCTGAAGTGCTTCTCAAAGAAACTCTCTCGAATAGTGGTGACCATGGACCCAGTATCCAAAAGACAGGGAACTATAACACCCCCCATTTCTATTTCCACCACTGGACAATTCCCAATTAGTCGAGAGGGATCTTCCATAACAACTTCAGCTGAGCCTATAAACCCTGTTCCTGATGCCTGGCTCTCTGCACCAGAGGGACCTAGTTTCCCGATGGCTGAGACTCAGGGCCTTGTTCCACAACCTGACTTTGTACATGTGCATCAGCATGAGACCCACCACTATTCTTTATAGCTGGATGTTTTACCCTACAGAACCTGGCAATATGACCAGCCCTACCACACCGATGGCAAATTGGCTTTCCATCTGCCTGGAAACGAAAAGGCCTAGTTGTGGGAGGGGTCAGGGGTAGTTCAGTCTGAGACGGCTGTGAAAATTGGACAGACATTTGCTTCATGAGCGTATCCAATTGAACCTGTTGTTTACGAAGGCACTCTTTTATCTGTAGAATGTCATCATTAGGCCCAAGGGTGACTGCATGCATCTCTGCATTAACTCCCTCTACTACCTGACAGTTCGTATCACAAGAATAGGCTCGGGACCTAGTTTTCCCTCCCTGCCTACCTACATCAGCCCACTTAAGGGCGATACTGCGTAGGGCAAGAAAGGACATGTCTGGTGTTTGAAGGACCCGCTGTTTCAGCTCTCTGCGCAGCATATCATCATGGACATGTTCAGTAAACTGGTCCCTTAGCAATATATCAGAATTTGGAATACCACCTGGTGTCTTACAGATTACAGTGTCCATTAAAGATTTAAGGGCATGAGAGTAATCTCGCAGAGATTCCCCTTCTCGCTGGGTGCGCTGGAAGAACTGTAGCTGGGCAGCTACATATGACTGAGTGCAGCTATAGTGCTCGACCAAAATATCAAAGATCTTGTCAGGAGTGTCTCTGCTGATACTCGAATGAAAACAGACCTCAGATTTAGCACTGCCATCAAGATGGTCCATCACAAACATCACTTGTGCTGCTCTTGACATAGGACGAATCTCCAGGCATCTACGTACTTCTTCAACCCACTGGTCAACAGTTAACAAGTCCACTGACAATTTACCAGTAAACCTTGGGCATTTACGCTCCCGAGGTGCATAAACGTAACACACATTTGTAGCTTCATTTATTGGGTTGATATTTGATGGCACAGTAGATGGACCTGGCACTGGATCTGGCACTGGACCAGTCCCAGGAGAACGTTCCTGTAATTGGTCTCTCAACTGTTCATTTGCTGCTTTTAGCTGTTGCAGCTGCTCCAAGAGGGCCTGTACGTCGTCCATAGGGTCGGCGAAGGAGGTTTATTATCCCCGCAGCAGCCCAAGCGTTAGCTTCCCCTCTGTAGAAGATGCCACTGTTTTTCCTCCTCTCCTCTAACACTCTTACTAAAATAAACAGGGCCACACTAAAATAAAAACCAAACACCGTAACTGATATGACCTGGATTCTGTCGACAACGCCAAATAATGTAGCGAGCGAAAGCCACCGAGTAACCGCTAAGGGCCTCTATACTACTTGTGCAAACTTTCAGGCCCAAAGCTCTCACAGGAACGAGCCCAGAATAAACAGGACAAGAGGGTCAATATCAGTCAGATATGTTAAAATTTATTATTTTAAAAGAACACAAAGGGTTTGCAAAAGGCCTAAAACATCAAAATGGTAAAAGGTCACTAACGACCACAAGATGGTGTTATTGGTGCAACCTGCCAGCAATGCAACTATCACCTGAGGGCTTGCTCTCCCTTGGCGGTCCCAGATGCTCGTTGCTTTAAAAGAAACAAATCCACCCCAAATAAATACGAGCCCAACAGAACACTTATCGCATGCACTAAGTGCTAGTTCAGGCAATAATCGGTGGCACTAAAAATCACTCTTAATAAAAACCTATTCACTGCAAATCCACACAGATCACCTCTAAAGATCCTAATTCCCCTAAGGTAAGAGCCCCACTCAGGGATTGCACAATGCCCGACTAATATTGCACCAGCCCAGTAGAAATAAAAACAAACCCGGCATAAAAAAACAGTTTTAAAAGGTGACCCTACCAAAACCAAAAACACAACAACAAGGAGAAGGAGGAAAAAAACAGTGACAAATTCACATGTGCAGCCTGCCCTCCAGCAGACAACTGTGTTTGCTGCACACCTGGCTTATCTTGGCTTATCTTGTAAAAATCACTCGAACCTCTGCTGTAGAGGTTTAAAACAACTGTTTGTGTAGCAGACAATTAAAACTTCTCAGGCTCTTCACCTACTCACACAACCATTGTTCACAGCCGCTCGTCAGTGGAAATCAAGAGCACCTGCTGCTACTTCCTCTTTTATACCCTCCATTGGGTCCCCTGGGTCCTAAAGACGTCCCCATTACACGTATTAACATTTTTTTTATTTTTCCGGACTTAAAGAAAATGTTTGATTCCAGATGAATCGACTCTCGTGTTTCCTCCTCTTTACTCGGTGTGAATCAAAGCCGTTCATGTTTTACATGAACTTGTTTTTCTTGTGTTTCTGATCAGTCTTTAATTTCTAGCCAGCAGCTTCTTCCTCCTCTGAGTCTTTCTCACTGCTGCTGACAGTCACTTCGTTCTTCAGCTGATCATTAAATTATTAATGTGAACAACAGGGACAGCTCGCTGCTCGCTCTCTTTAAACTGGTGAGTAAAAACTGCGGGAGATTTGACTGTTTCTATTTTTCATGTTCAGTCCTTTAAAACATCTTTAATGTTAAAATATAAAACTCAGCAGGATTTCATGTTAGAATTGTTTTCAACCCATCTACTTCCGCTTATCACTTTATTCCGGGTCTGGAGCCTGTCCCAGCTGTCTTTGGGCGGAAGGCAGGATACGTCCTGAGCTGGTCGGGACTTCTTAGTGATCCAGAGGAAGCCCATTAATTAAACTATTATTAAACCAGCTTTTATATTTTGACTCTGGTCCTTCGTCAGCTTTTGTTTGGACCAATCACAGCTGTGAAGTTTTGAAAATTTAAAGTGCGCATTGAGGAAACAGAGCAGTTCCGTCCTTGAACCTTTCAAACAAATAAATCTTTATTCAGAGTTTAAACTCAGTGTTGCTGCTTCCTGTGGATATTTATTTAGGTCTTAGAGGGAAATCTGTTCCAACTCAGTCCTGAAATGTGTTTTTATCTCAACATTTATGCATCCTTCTTTGTTTTTGTCACGAGTTCTGATGCAGTATTGAAACACATCATGTTATACGCTCTTACTTCGTGGATGGAAAAATGTTTGTTCAGTGAATGATTCTCAGCTGATTCTGAGAAACACAAACACTACTCCCCTACAAGAAAAAAAAGAAAAAAAGAAGAAACGTTTTATTAATTTTAATTTGTTTAAAAGAAGTCCGACTGATCAATAATCAATAATAATAAAACGAGTCAGCCAGGAGTGAAATGTTGGTGATAATCCCTGAAAGTGCAGCAGGTCAAAGTAAAGCTGCAGGATCGTCTGTAAACTGTGGTGATGTTTGCAAGAAACTGAAAATAAGATGGTGTCTATAACAGAGCAGGAAACAGTGAGCTTTCAGCGCCACCATCTGGACAGACAGCCTCATTTCAGCTCAGACTGTAGCTGAGTGTTGATGTTCAAACTGCAGCATTTCTGTGATTCTTTGAATGTTACTTTGTACATTAGGTGAAGCTGTTGCTGCTGTGATGCTCCTCCTCTATAACACTCATAAGTCAGCATATTACTGTGATATATACACTGTTTGCACCAGTTCTGTTTATGTCCTGTATTTACCTCTGAATCTGTTCACACAGATGATTCCTGTGATGAGAAGCTGTTATCAAATGATTTATATTCTCTATGAACTTTTCTGTGATAGAAAATGATTCAAACTAAACTCAGTAAAACACTTTGTAACTCTGTAAACACAAATGTGACTCTATTATTTCCTACAGTGTTAAAGTTGAATCAATCTTTATGTATTTATCTTTATATGCAGAAAATCAGAGTTTGTCCTGACTGTTGGTGCATGGAGGGATTGTGTTTTCCAGATGTGTTCCAGATGCTGCTGTTTGGTTCATATAGTTATTTCCTTCCATGAATCCAACATGTGAATGTTTGAATGATGGAATCAGTCACTCAGTGAATCTTTTCAGTCCACTGGGACCTTGTTTGGTCTCCATGTAGAAGAGCTGAGGTTCCTGTGATGATCCTGTTCTGGAAGCAGAATAAAGTCCAGCAGGTAACCAGACAGCAGCTCATCTTTGTGTCCTTCACACTCAAAGTTCATGTCAAGTGAAAGCAAAGCATCACTTCCTGTAATTATAACTGAATGCATGTCATAGTTGTGAGACTAGTTGTTGTTTGTTGCTCCACTTAAATAGTCTAAAGTGTTTTTCTAACATTAAATCAGATGCATCACATGCTGTATTATACTGTAGTTTACTGATTCTATGCATCAGCATTTTACTGCAATAACAATAAAATAAATCTAATTTAATCTGAACATCAGAAAAATTGCATGCACATTATACATGTTCAGTGTAATATAACGAACATTGTGCTGCTGTATTTATCAGTGACTTATCCTGACTCAGGTGTGGTGATCAGGTGCAAGCACACTCTGGGTTTGTGGCATTTTTGTTGGTATTTGTAAGATTGTATATTTATTATGTATTTTTAAGAAATAAAAAATAAACAGTCATAAGAGAGACAACAGGCTCAGAGTCCTCTTGTCTCATTGGAGAGTTCTGTGATGTCACTTCCTCTCACTCTCCAGTTTAGGTAGCAGCTAACTGCTAACAAACCTACTGATTCAGTGCTTTGACAAATTTAGATTTCATCCACTTAAGTTGAGCAGAGAGGAGCTCACTGTGTGAAAAACAAACAGCATCGCTGCTCGGTGAATGAAACTCATTGTGGAAAACAGTTTGCATTATCTGATCTTCCCACAGCAAAACGTCACTAATACCACAAAGATTATATTATGTTCAACACGCTCAGTCATTTGTATTTTTATCCTTAATGTTTGCCAGAAAGGAGGACAGCTCCAGTCATTTTCAGGATATATTTAGGTACAAGACGACCATTACAGCAGGAAGAATACAAACAATAAACAACATAAAACAGTAATTTTCACAGTGGAAGAATCTTTTAAAAAGATGTCTCATGCTGTTTACAGTGTAAGCTTCAGTTTTCATGACCAACCAATGAAAAACAAACAAACAAACAAAGAGAGCCTTGTACAAATTTAACAAAGGTTTTTATTAAAAGAGTTCAGGACATGGCACCTGTGAGCTGTACAGGTATTTCTCTTTTTCATTGTCCCTCACTTATGGGTACAAACATGGTATAAACACACTATTTCTTAAGGCTTGTGCTGTGCAATAATGGTTTCCTGCTACATAAAGCAAAGTGTAGCATGGTGTGACATTGATAGAAATGCAGAATGACAAACTACAGCACAGGACATGCAGAGTGCAGCGATCAGCTCAGCACAAATTCTGTCTCATTTACTCAACCTGGCAGTCAGCTCAGGGCGTGCTGTCCTATGTGAAAAGGGCTTTAAGAATAAGTCTATGACATACATGATGTATAAATATATAATCACTGAAACCAGCTAACTAATATACAAACAGAGCTTCTTTTATGCCTTATTTGTAGGTGATCAGCACAGACAGGGACCTTTCCCATGTTAGCTGAATGTGCTGATCACCACACTCACAGGTCTTTTTCTAGCTCCATATTTTCATTCTTGGACTTCACTGCAGGAGCTTGAGATGAGACTTTTTAACCCCACCTGCTTTTAACCCAGGTTCTTCTGATTGGCTTTGCTTCAGAAAAAGGATTTCACAGCAGCTGGGTGGACTTTTGTGCAGTCACAGCCGTGTGTTTGAGATGGCCAAGACTGAAAGTAGATTATGTTGATTATTATTATATGTTATAGGTGATACTGTGCTGCTGTTCTGTGTCCACATTTCTGTATAGGCAGATGTAACCCAGTGTTAAAAATGGGATTGAAAGTATAAATATTCATACTCTCACAATGAGAATAAATATTGATAAAAACAAAGTTAAAATATAATAAATACTGATAAAAAGCATGTAAATATAAGTTAATTAATGTGTACATATGTATATGTAATATATAAATGGTGTGGGGGCAGGACTTAGTCCTGTAGAGTGTGTTTGTCAGATCCACTGAGCGACCAATCATTGGCCGGTCTGACCCTCCCCCAGTCTGTGCGCTGCTCAGACACCTGTGTGTGCCTTCGTGTGCCAGTGAGATATGCCAGAGACACAGACGGTGAAAGATCAGTTTACCCGTGCAGCGAAGAAGCTAGCTGGATAGTGAAAGTCCTTTTTTCGGCGAGAATAATAAGAGTGATACTGTATTCCAGAGGCCGTGAGCCAGCGTGAGCACGGTGAAGCCCCGTGTAGCATTTGTTGCTTGACATGGTCAGGTTTTTTCCCTTTGCTTATTTGGATTGGATTGGTTTTGAGGACCTGAGAAGAATCGAGAATCCCTTTTCCAGTACTGGATGGCGAGCCCAGCCCAAAGAGCCGGATGAACTGGTAGATTGTAACCCGACTGGTTACAAACACACTGAGTGACTATTGAACATTGAAAGACTGAAATTGACTTTAAAAAAGACACAAAAGACAATATATCCTTGAGTCGACCATTTGTGGGGTTTATTTTATTTTGTTTTCAAGAAGCGCGCTCTACTTTTGTTAAATGTGCACAACGTGCTAAACTTTAATAATTGCTAATAAATGCGATTGTGTTTTCTACACCCACTGTGTACAAGTACTCTGTTGTCATACACCCTTGGCTCCTACGAATCTAGAACCTGTCTGATCTGGTCCATATTTCCCTTCTGTCCTCGTACTGTGGTTAAAGGTAACTATACTGCCGCACTACAGGCAAAGAAGGCAAGAAGTAGCACTAACAGGTCTTACATGCCCATTACTAGTATTGCACCACCAGTGTTAATGGGCATGTAAGACCTGTTAGTGCTACTTCTTGCCTTCTTTGCCACTGGTAATTCATAGATTCATTACATAAGTCATCTTTTCAGGATTAATAAATGTGAAAATATATGTGTTTACATAAAGTAATTTTAAGTCACTGTTTTTAGGATTGGAACCTAAAAGGGGGTACCTCTCACTTTAAGTATGCAAGTGCAATAGTAGCATGAAACCCTGTGTGAGAGGGGAGGAGCATGGACAGAGAGGTTATGAGTCTCACGGTTTTCTGACCGTGTGCACAGGTAGTTCTGGATGACTGCTATTTTCTGGAACTTTCATGCTTATTTAGGAAGGAGTTCATTGTTACATCTTCAGTTTGTAATAAATAAACAGTCTTCAAATCATAATGCAACTGGAAGCATTTCTTTTGGAAACCAGGAACACGCGTCAGCCATAGACTCCCCTTTTTTGAACTTGGTTTATTGGAAATTACCCCACATTACTGTTGTTCAGTCTCACTGTACAAACACAGCAGCTTCATACTTTGCAGCCAGTAACAGACGAACACTCAATTATTTTATTTATACAGCTGCTGCCTTTGAATCCACAAAGAAAAAAGATTCAAATAAAATAGAAACAAACACACTATAACATAAACACACTGATAGAGTAAAATATTATAAACACTCAAATACTTACTCCTAATGTCTCCTCGTTTCAAATGGAAGCTTTCTCTTTGCTTCAAAGACTTGATTTATCGTTGTTGTGCATGATGACTCGCTCTTCTTACTGACTGAAACAAACTCTCTGCTTTAAGGTTCACATGTTCCTGTCAGTGATCAGGTGATCAGACAAATTCCAACATCCCTGTTTGATTTTCACTTCTCCTTCAAGTTACATCTGGATCAACTCAGACTAATAAAGTGTTTGTGGATCCAGAAACTGTTTAAACTGTTTAAAGAGCAGAATTGATCTTTAACTGTAAACTTAAAATCCTCAGAAATGAAACTTGAGGTGAAACTGTTTTATTTTCATCTTCATTAATCACACTCAGTGAGAACAGGAACATCATCTGGTGTCCTGATTGTTGAACTTGATCAGAGATGTTAAAGCAAACAGGTGTGAATCAGGTGCTGCTGTCAGGATGTCTGCAGTCTGAATCATTGTCAGTTATCTCTCACATTTCCTCGCTTTTAAATCCAGAGCTTTTCAGGGCCCCCCCTTTATGGAGGTTTTTACCCTAAACCTACCAACAGTTTAGGGTAAAAACCGTGGAGATTGTTTTTTCCTACTAATTGGGAGTCGCAAGTTTTTGATTATTTTTTGTTTTATGTTTAGTAATATTTTTTTTTTGTTTTTTGTTTTTTCAAATCTGAGGGGATGGTTACTGCACATTGTACAAGTCATGAGTGGTGTAGGTAAAATAAACATTATCTCAATCAATATCAACGGTCTGGGGAATCCGGTTAAAAGGAGTAGGTTGTTATCTAAATTGAAACGACAGAAGGCGCAGATTATATTCATTCAAGAAACTCGTATGTCAAAAGAAGAACATGAAAAATTTAAAAAGTTTGGCTATATAAATTCCTTTTACAGCTCATGTAAGAATAGCAGACGAAGAGGAGTTATAACTTTAATTTCTAATACGGTAAATTTTGAAATGTTAGAGGAAGTCTGTGACAAGGATGGTAGATATGTTGCTGTTAAAGGGAAGATTAATAATAATGTGGTATCTCTGATAAATGTGTCAGATCACAACGCCATACACTTGACTATTCACTTATATAATCAGAATAAGAAATCATTGTGGAAATTAAATACTGGTATTCTTAACAATGAATCTGTGGTACAAGAGATTAAAAAAAGAATTACAAGTCTGTATTGCTGACAACAAGGATGAACAGATGGATCCAACAATAATTTGGGATACTGTTAAATCAGTAATCCGAGGGTATCTGATATCAAGGACTACCCATATCAAAAAAAAATGAAAAAGCTCACACAATTCAAATTGGAACAACAATTAAGGGATTTAGAAAAACACAGCATACAGATTTGAGTGCCGACTTGGCTGAAAGTAGAGATGGCACGATACCACTTTTTTATGTCCGATACCGATACCGATATCATAAATTTGGATATCTGCCGATACCGATATGAATCCGATATAGTGTTTTTTAATCAACAAAACTGTTTTTTAAAATATCTTGCTGCATTTTGCAAGTCTGCAAGTTCATACTCAAGTTTAAAACAACAACTACACTAAAGCTATTCTGTTATACCTGTATACAAAAAAAATATTTCATAGTTCAGCAATACTGATCAATCTAATAAACTTAGACCTACACCATCCTCCCTATTCTGGTATTTTAAAGAGTACTTAGCGTAAATATTAAGCAACCTAACTAATAGGGTTCCAACTCCCAGCAACAACAAAAATAAATAAAAAATAGGGAACCACCCCTCACGCTCCACCTCATGATGCTTAATCGACGTAATCAACCTTAATTTGATGCAGTGTGAAAAAAAATGCAAATCAATTATTTTTCAAGAAATATTAAATAGATTCAACATCTTTCTTCAACAAAATTGCAGACTGCACAGATGGTACCTTCCCAAAGGAAAAAGTACTATAGCTTACTAGGGTATATATATTATACTTAATAGTCACTATATACAGTAATTGACTTCTATTCCTTTTACATCAAATTAAAACTTTGGGTGTCAGATAATTATTTATTAAAAGCTAGACATTTTAAATGAGAATAAGAAAGAAAAGTATGTCTTTGTGCCCCCTTTTCCCTGTTAATGCCCTATCTAAACTTTGCTAGATCCGCCCCTGCACAGTTACCAGCTGTCAGCTACGTTGTTAGAGGAAAAATGATTCTATGTAACTTTACCTTCTTTTAAATGTACAAGCTGTGTTTAAGATAAGTAGTTTAGAAGTGTCTTTCAGATTTTCCCAGCAAGGACATATTGTTTCAGATTGTTTTATCTTTCTCCCAGCTCTCTGCTGACTAGACTAGAACCATATATGGAGTTGTTTTACTTTATCTGTTTATTATTTTCTTATCCTGTTCTCACTGTCTCTGTGCTCTGTGCCTATAAAAAATGCCAAGCCACTGTGCAGGGTGTGAGTTGTTCTCAGCAGCTCACCCGTGTACACGTTTAGCAAAGAAAGTAACTTTGTCTCATTGTGTCTTTATTTCTCCTGGGTTTTTTACAGAGTTTTCCCCCAACATACGTAGAAAAAGATCCTGGAGTAGAAAGTAATATTAAATAAATTCTAACAACAGCTGATCAAGCTTAAACGTTCTGCTGTTGTTCAGCCGCTGGTTTCCTCTTTCTGGTGCAAAGTGGGCCAAAAACAAACAAGACAGACGGAGTCGCGACAGAAAAGCCGATCAGCTGATCATTAAGCAGTTTCACGATTGAAGTAGCAGCCGGAGAGCGAGAGGCAGTCGCTTGTTAAGCTTAACGTGGGAATGCTTTACAAACATTCAGAGATGGACTTACACGCTTGCTTTACTTCTCTCGGGGATAACTTTGTCGGAGATGAAATGCCGGGTTGCTAGCGAAGCTCCAAATGCTATCCAGACCACCGACAGGTCCCGCATGCCACAGCCGCTCTATCACGTGATGCATACTGCTCCGACGTGCTAACGTTCTGAGGTGAGTTACGGCGTGTTGCAAGTTTTGTGAGGTGCTTTCGTGATATTTAATGGATCGGATTACATTTTTTATCTTTCTCCGATATCCGATCCAGTAATTTAGGTCAGTATCGGACCGATACCGATACGTAATATCGGATCGGTCCATCTCTAGCTGAAAGCATTAAAGATGTAAGAAAACAACTAAGCGATCTGTCTATGGAGGAAATAGAAAAGAAACTGAGATTCACAAAACAAACATTTTATGAGTGCTGGTTCCAAAGCAACCAAAGTACTGGCTAAACGGTTAAAATCAATACAAATAAGTAATGCAGTTAATAAGATTAGAGATCCAAACACCAAGGAACTATTATATGAACCAATACAGATAAAAAATGCCTTTCAAAAATATTATAAAACATTGTACAATCAACCCGACCAGAAAAACAGACAAGAAATTGAAGAGTACTTGGATCAGTTAGACCTTCCTTCTATTGGGACAACTCAAAATGAATTTTTAACTAAACCAATCATTAAGGAAGAACTGGATAAGGCAATAAGGAGATTGAAAGCTAATAAAAGTCCAGGGAGTGATGGGTATCCCAATGAGTGGTATAAGACTTTTAAAGTTTTTTGGCTCCTATTTTGATAGATTCTTTTAACTGGACATTAAAACACGCTAAAACTCCACCCTCTTGGAAAGAGGCGATTATATCAGTCTTACCAAAAGAAGGTAAAAACAAGGAAAACTGTGACTCTTATCGCCCAATCTCTATCTTAAATGTGGATTATAAATTATTTACATCCATAATCACAAGACGCTTAGAGCTGTTTCTCCCAGATCTGGTGGATGAAGACCAGACAGGGTTCATTAAGGGGCGACAGACACAAGATAATATACGACGCACATTGCATATAATTAATGAAGTTAATAAAGAGAAAATCCCAACAGCCTTAGTGAGCTTAGATGCTGAAAAGGCCTTTGATAGAGTCTCTTGGATATTTCTTTTTGCTGTTTTGAAGAGAATGGGCTTTAACAGTATCTTCATCGAGTGTATACAATCCTTGTACCACAGGCCATTGGCTAGAGTTAAAATAAATGGAGACCTGAGAGACAGTTTTGAGCTCTTCAGAGGAACCAGGCAGGGTTGCTGCCTGAGTCCAGCCCTTTTTGCTCTGTATATCGAGCCTTTGGCTCAGTATATACAGCAAAGTGCAGACTTAAAAGGGGTTTCTAAACTGAACAACGAATAGGTCTCTTTGCAGATGATATAATTATATACCTACAGGATCCTGACACGACCTTTCCTCGGTTGATTAAAGCATTAAAATATTTTGGCAAAAATTCAGGATATAAACTAAATATCGTAAAGACTCAAGTACTCTGTCTGAATTATTTCCCCAAAGAATCAATTCAAAACGAATATAAACTAAAATGGGACTCAAATAAGATCAAATATTTAGGTGTCTATCTAACTAGCGAAATAAGTACACTATACGAGGCAAATTATGTAAAGATTAGTAATACAATCCAAAAAGATTTGATTAAATGGGCTCCGCTTGTCATGGACCTTAGCTCAAGAATAGAGGTAATAAAAATGAATGTGCTTCCCCGACTACTGTATCTATTCACTTCATTGCCAGTCCATATACCAGATGCACAATTTGGTAGATGGGATAAATTAGTTAGTAGATTTATTTGGAAAGGGACAAAGCCAAGAATAAGATTTAAAATACTCCAATTAAGAAAAGAAAAAGGAGGACTTGCCCTCCCGAATTCCAAGGAATATTTCTATGCAGCCCAGCTGAGATATGTTGTTTACTGGTGTTCACCGGATTACACCTCAAAATGGAAGCATATGGAGATAAATTATTGCTTATCATATCATCCACAAGCAAGATTGGGAGAAGAAACTATCCAGTCTACGAACACAAATCTCATTACTGAATTCACTATTAAACTCTGGTGGATTATAGTGAAGAAATATAGAATTATAGAAGACTGTAAATTGCTGATTTGGCCTGCATATTCTCGAAAATTCCAAAGTGGACAATAGGATAGTACATTTTTAAGATGGGTCAATAAAGGAATTACAGCAATGTGCACATTAATAGACGGGACAACATTCAAATCCTTCGAGAATCTACAGAGACAATTTGGACTGGATAAATCAGATTTATTTAGGTATTTTCAATTAAGACATTTTTACAATACAGTAATTTCTCCAATTAGGAAGAAGTTCTTGAGAGAAGGAAGCCATATAATAGAAATAATAACAGGTGCATATAAAAATCCTCCATCAAGAATTTTATCGAAATTATATAATGGCCTGCAAAATTTGAATAGGAATGAAACATTATATATCAAACAAAAGTGGGAATCTGAATTACATCTTGAGTTGTCAGAGGATGACTGGCGATCCGTATGTCTCACACAGCATAATTCCACCAGCTCTAGATGATGGAGAGAATATGGCTGGAAAAATGAGAGGGTTAGGGGTACTGAGAGGACAGACGCACGCTCCACTTGACTGTCGCGTCTCTCACCCTCTCTGTTTTTCACACAATGATATTATCTTATATCCTCGCATGTGATTGGCCACAATATGGAGGGATTGGAGCATAGCTGAGCCACTGTGTGAGAGCTGAGCAGTGAAAGGAAATGAAGTGAGGAGCCGGCTCTCGCTCAGTGGGAGTCGACTCTTCTGATTCACTACAAAGCGCTCTCTAAGCACGGCTCTTAGAGCTGATGCTTTTGCAGATGACACATTATCGAACGTTATGTTGTGTGTCATGGATACTGTTGACTCCAAATCTCCCGACCACTATGTCGAGCTGAGACAGCGAGACTGAGACAGCGAGACCAAGACAAGACCAAGACCACGTAAAAGTGGTCTCGAGACCAAGACCGGTCTAAAGATATCCAGCTCTAGTAAATATATGTATTTCATAAGGTGTTTTATAAAGTTGAGTATGTTTTTAGTTAAAATTAAAGTTAAAGAGCAACATTAAGATCATCAGTCCTCACCTGACAAGAAGCAGAAGAAGAGAAAATAGAGGATTTTCATTCTGACTTTAATCCTGATGCAGAAAAGTTGTTAAACTTCAGTTGTCGGACCATGACACACTGATACATCCAACCACTGCAGAGTCTCATAAAACTTCTGAAGATGGCAAACTCAACATGAACAATTTATAAAAGACTCCACAAAGCTGGGTGGGACAGGCCTTGAGGACACAGCACTCATCTGGTCTGGTCCAGCAGACGTGCTTGACTGGAGTCTTCTCCTTTGTCTTTGAATCTGGTCACGAGTGGAAGTGAATGATGGAGGAGAGGCAGCAATGGTGCAATGTGGAGAGGGAGGGAGAGAGAGTGGCATGGTTGTGGACTGCAGGCTGGCTACAGGTTAGTCAGCAGGGGCTGAGCATTCACTGCAGTGTCGAATCTGTTGAAAACATATTCAAGTATCTGGCTCTGTCCTCACTGCCTCCAGCTCCTCTGTTGTTGGATGGCTTGAATCCAGTGGTTGTCTTCATGCCACAACTGTCTCATGCTGATCTTGGCCTTCAGTAACACCTGAACCGTTCTAGCCTCCTCTCTATCGCCCGCTCTGAACGCCCTCTTCTTGTTATTGAGGAGAGCTTTGATGTCCTTAGTCACCCACGGCTTGTTATTTGGGTAACAAATAATGTCCATGCTGGGACAATGGAGCTGGTGCAGAAGGTTATGTAGTGAGTGACACACTCAGTAAGCCCACTGGTGTCCTCACCGTGAGGCCCACAGAGTGTCTCCCAGTCTGTCACCTCAAAACAACCCTGTAGTCCCACTAAAGCCTCCTCCGATCACCTACTACTATACTTCTAGTGGTCACAGCTTCCCTCTTCACAATAGGCACATAGCAGGGGGTGAAACAGGGGTTTATATAAAAGCTAAAATACTAAAGCTACAACCTTTAATATAAAGCTGCTGCTGAGCAAACATGGCTTATACTCCTACTCTTTCTGTTAACTAGACATAAAAACAGTTGAGGTCACCCTCTGATGTATTTACCACCCCGTCGTAGATCAATCACAGTATCCTGAACTCTCATTGGTAGACGCTTGAATTGTTGTCGTGAAGTTCAGCCTGGATATCTTAAAAAGAAGGAAACTGAACTTCTTTTCAGGCACTTAGACTAACATGACCTGGACCCTTTTAGCGCCCTCTGTAGTTGAACTGTGGAAGTGAAACAGAGCCACAGCCTGCACACACACAGTTTAAATAACTGTAGATCACAATATGATGAGAAATGAGGGCTGAAATGTGTGAGCAGGTTAAGAGGCTCATATCTGTGCAGTTTCCTTCATTGATGTAGAGGTGTGTGTGTGTGTGTGTGTGTGTGTGTGTGTGTGTGTGTGTGTGTGTGTGTGTGTGTGTGTGTGTGTGTGTGTGTGTGTGTGTGTGCAGACAGTGAGCAAGAAGACGATGAAGAGGATGATGAAGGTAAAGAGAGCAAAGAAAATGAAGGTCACCCTGAGGGTTGTGAAGGATGAGGAGAGGACAGATTTCTTACGTTTCAATTCTTTACATTTTTTGTCCTTCGTGCTTTTGAACCATCAAACTGTAGGTCAGGAAAGCTGATTCTTTTTGTCTGTTTCTGATAATAAAACATGTTTCTGGGGACGTCGTGTTCAGCTGTCTTTATCATGCAGTATAGTAAACATGTTTCAGTGTGAATGTTACAAAGATGAGATTTTACTGTGAAGCTGTTTTATACCAGGGGAATCATAAATACTTCAGTGATGTAAATAATGCTCTCAGAAGCTGGAAACTCCAAGCAAAACTCACTGAACCATAAATAACTGTAGATCACAATATGATGAGAAATGAGGGCTGAAATGTTGTCTGGCAGGCAGAGCGTCTCCACAAATCTGAAGCTTCTGATTTCGAGAAAATGACCTGAGGGAGACACCTGGTGGACAAACACAGACATGACAGGAAGAAAGACTAAAGTGCAGAGTGGAGACAAACAGCTGGAAATACTTGTTGGAAAGGATTGTCATGCTTCAGAAAAACACACAGCACACACTCTAACAGTCCTTTATTTGCACTGAAGGAGACACATGAAGAAACCAAATCACACAATAATTTAGTATTTAGTATTTAGTATTTATTGTCATTGTCAAGAACAATGAAATTGCGTTTGGGGCTTCCATACAACCCAAAAAAAAGAAGAAAATAATAAATACCCCTTAAAACCCAAGTGTACATATTTAACCCAGTGTGACTCCAATGCAATAAGACAATCCTTAGCAATAATGTTCGTAGAAATTCAGACAAAGACCTGAGAAACATGACAAAATACAACAATGCAACCCATTCAATATTATTGTACTGTGAGATATGATATCAGATATGATAGTTATCTATTTAAGAAAGAGGGGGGGGGGGGGGGGGCAGGAGGGGGAAGAGAATAAAGATATGATGCACCAATGCAGACCAGTTCATTGCTATTAAGAAGTTGGATATGGTTATTGTCCGTGAGAGGGGGGCAGAGAGTTCAGGAGCCTCACAGCCTGTGGATACAGGCTGTTGGCCAGTCTGGATGTTCTGGCCTGTATAGACCTGTACCTTCTCCCTGAGGGCAGCAGATGGAAAAGGTGGCGCGCAGGGTGATGTTGGTCCCGCAGGATACTGTGCACCCTCCTCAGACAGCGAGTGGGGAAGATATTACTGATCTCTGGCAGACTTGTTCCAATAATTCTGCCAGCTTCTTTCACCACCCGCTGGAGTGCTTGCTGATCGGCCTTGGTGCAGCTGGGGAACCACACTAGAAATCCATACGTCAGAA
The DNA here is from genome assembly GCF_057381915.1 of Diplotaxodon limnothrissa. Lineage (NCBI taxonomy): Eukaryota > Metazoa > Chordata > Actinopteri > Cichliformes > Cichlidae > Diplotaxodon > Diplotaxodon limnothrissa. The sequence continues at coordinate 38,102,516 of NC_140598.1, read as the reverse complement.
CGCTGCTGATGGCACAGTTGTAGAAGTTCAACATCAGAGATCTGGGAATGTGTGCGCTCCGCAGTCTCCTCAGGTAGTAGAGGCGCTGTTGGGCCTTCCGTACTAATAATGAAGTGAACACATTTATAGTCAGTGTTCAAGATGATGGATAGAAATGAAAATCATGGAGCATTTATGCATTTTTACTTCTGTGTCACAGAAACTGTTCAGCTATTCTCTGTTTATTAGTCTATTTATCAGGAACCTCTGTTGATTTTATATGTAAAGGATTTTTCTTCTGTCACTGAACCTTTTAAGGGTTTTCTCTTAGTAGTTTTGGGGAGTTTTTAATTAGATTTACAGCTTCAGAATAACTTTGTGATGTCAGATTAGAAAGTCTGTGTCCAACAGTGGTGTTTGATCAGATGTTTGATCCCTGCAGGGTTGGAATTTTTTCTATGCATGTTGAATTTGTTGTATTTGATTTGAGTTAGATTTTTGCTGATGAATGATTCGTTGCAAAGTGGATCTACCAACAGTTTATTTCTTTGAACAAAGGTTCTTGTACGAGAATGTGAGTGCCTGTGTGTGTGCGTACCTGTGTGTGCATGTGAGTAAGTGTGTGTGTGTGTCGTAACAGTTAAAGCACTGGGTGTGTGTCTCTGTATATGTGACTTCCTGCCGGTCATAAAAGTCCATCTCCTCTCCAGACCATAATTAGACCATGTGACACTTATGAGCTTTTATTACATTCGGGGACAACAAGGGTAACAGACTTCTCCTCTCTTTCCTATCTGTTCCATACAGTCCCAGCATCCCCCAACTGTAGCTTCCTGTCTCCTTTTATGACAGGCCCCCAGTGTCAATAAATTCCTCTCCCTCTACACAATTACACACACTCTCAGGCCTATAGCTAAACCAAACTAAAACACACACACATTCACAAATCCTTCCCTATTCCTCTGATCTACAGCTCGACCATCTCATCTAAGCAAATTTAAGCTCATTATATTCTAATAACTGTTTTCTTGTACTCACAAATGGAGTTGAAGTTTGTTTGGGATCTGAATTGCTCTGTAGTTTATATCACAGGAGCACATCTCAGATTTGTTTTAATGTCATCAGGAGGCTGGCTTAATCTTCCCAGCAGAAAGGGTAAATTTGTGTGTTACAAGAACAACACACAAATAGATTACACACATTTTTTTCCTCCTGTACATCATTCCTGTTTTACTGTTGTCTTCAAACATTACTCATGAAACCACCCCAAAATAACAACAGCGCCTTTCTTGGAAGTTACTGAAAACTGAACTGAAGCTGTAGTGAACACAAACAGAGGAACAAACTGGCTGATGTAACCTGACCCCAGGCAGCCGGGCGTGACGGCTGTGTTTGCATATGGAAATATACTTGGTTCAGTGTCCTGTAAGGACTGATGAAACAGGTACAGAGTGAAAGAAGGACATACAGCAAACGTATGTATTTTACCTTTTATTTATTTTCTGTCCTGTTACTAATGAATTATTAGCCAGCCAGCTTTCTTGTGAACGATGTTAAATATTTCTGTTAGTACACATCATCATGTGAAGCTGAGGTTGATTATATGGGATAATGTTGTCCTCTGAAAGAGACTCGTGACCACAAAACGTTTGAGAACCTCTTTTCTGGACCAAGGAGACTGAAGGTTTCCCACTGCAGGCAGAACAGACTCTGTCAGAAGGACTAAAGGTGAGACATGAACCATGAATTTGTTTTGTTTTTTGTTCTGTTTTGTTTTCAGACATTTGTTATTTAAGTTCATCATGGCTGACATGACTGTTAATGCCTCTGGATGATGAGCTCTCTGTGTAGTTTGTCATATTTGATTCGGGTTGGTTGGGTCATTTCTGGTAGCAGGGCTCTAGACTGCAACCAATTGGGTTGCAAATGCAACTAAATTTTTCAATGGTGCCACAAAAAAAAAAATCCTATGTCGCAGGTCTCCACAACTCTGAAAGCCTCCGTGTGATCAACAACAAACACACATTATGCCCATATTGTCGTCTAAACCAATCTGAGATTGTCAGGAGCAGGACCTCTCTGATTGGCCGTGGTCCAGATATTCCTGTAGTCCTTCGCGTGTACGTTTGAAAGTGCAGGTGGATAGAGGGAGGTGAGTAGCCTGAATAAAGCGATAGCAGGTGAGAGCAGGTAAACGGATTCCACACAAAGACGTAAACACAGAGCGCGGACCCGACGCATCAGAATCAGCTTTCTCTTTCTCGGCTTTCTCACTCGACGACCGTAAGTGGACACGCCGTCAGGGCTGGAAGCAACAGCTCACTGGTTCTGATGCATCACTGATTCTGGGGAGGGAAATGTGTTATTCAAAACTTTATCGGGACGCAGAGTCCTACAGTTCTTAAGAAAATTAATATTCAATTAAAATGTTAAACACTCTTCAGTAAGTGGATAATTTATGTTTTGCTGTTTAAAACTTTCACTTGATAGATGAAATTCAGTAGCCAGGGGCAGGAAATTTAGCCAAACATCAGAACAAAGCAGTGACATTATAAACTTGTTTTACTAGTTGGACAGTGTGGGCGTGTCATCCGGTTACAGTGAGCAGCTGTATTCAAATCATTAACATCTAAGAAATAAACAAGGAAGTGAGCTGCAGAATAAAACACACTGCTGGTGGACACTTGGTGAGCTTTGAATTATTTTCATTTTGTTTCTTTTCTTTGTTTCTTTCATTTTTTGTTGTTTATAAAATTATTTTTAATATATTATTTTAAGATGTGTCTTTAAATCCTTCAGTGGTTACACACAGTCTGGAGGGGAAGTAAGTGAAAAATAGCTGAAGTAGAGGATGCTTTCTAGAATGTGTGTTATGTGCCAGGAAAATACCTTTACATAAATATTGACTCAAACTCCTGAAGCATAAAGTGATGAAGGGAAGTAAGACAAGACCTTAATAGAAAAAGAACAGAATCAAAACTTATCCCAGTGCAGACAGACGGTGTTCAGGAACATGATGAATAAATTAATCTTTGATCTGATTTATATTATATGGGTTTTTTTTTTTTGTATTTTTGTTCCATTTAATCTTTTGTTTGAAAAGTGTAATCATCACAATGATTGTTTGTTGACTCTTTGATGGTCAGATTGATCTTTTTGACAAACAATGAAAACTTAGTTATAAAGTAATATAATATAAAAGTATAATTATGATTAAACAGGTCACCACCTTGTAGCTATCAAATATCTCAATAAACAGAAATAAAGCCAAATTATAATCTGTGTTTTATTCTCACTTTTCTCTTCCATCAGGTGACTGCAGGTTACAAACATGGAAAGGTATCACACTCTAAACCTTGTATTATCTTCACTGCTAAATGAACAAATACAGAAATGTTCTCAAACTACATGCAGTAACTTCATCATCTGCTTTCTCTCTGTTAATTAATTTTAACCCTGAAAAGTTTTTCTAATATATCTTTCACCTGGAGAGTAAAAAATGGTACATATATAACTTTTCCTGATTCCTTTCCTCACTCCTCAGACCAGACTCTCCTGAACATGAACCTGAGCCCAGTCTCAGCTCTGTAACAAAGAGGAAGAGAACCACTCAACAGGAAGACCGTCCTGACTTTAAAAGCAGGAAATTGTCTCCTGATGCAAAGTAAGAATTAACTGAATGGATCCAGGAGTAATCAGTGAGAAGCTTTAGTTTGCCACATGTGTAATCATTTATTATTATTATTATTATTATTATTATTATTATTATTATTATTATTATTATTAATGATGTTGTTGTTGTTGTTGTTTTATTGCTGTGTTCATAAAAAGAAGAAAACACAGCAACAAACAGACTAAAAAGAACAGAAGTCATTTGTTGTGAAGAGCATCAAACCTTTTAGCTTTATTGTAATATTATTACTGTGGCTAGATCCAAGTTTATTCAGTACTTTTTGTGTCAGAAGGCTAAACATGTAATTTCTTTGCCTGATGGTCTTTTTCTCCGTTCACCAGGATCACTGAGACACCAGATGCCCTTGAACCTGAACCTGGACCCAGCTGTGTGTCTTTGAAGAGTGATCAGTCAAAGGGTTTCATCCTCCACTTTAAAGGACCAAAACTGGCTGCTGCTGAGGAGTAAGAAAGTTCACACCTACCTTAAAGCTATGTAGTGCATCTGGCCTCAGTCCTGAAATTTAGGTCCTCCATGAGTAAGACTGACTTTTTTTTTTTTAATCTATCATGACAGCCCTGCATTCCCTGCACTGGCCATCATGCTGATTATAATTTGTGTGGTAATCAGCAGGAATCTGTCAGCAGTTAGTCAGTTTGACTCTGATACTGTGGGTGCTCGTTTTGCTTAGGAAGGTGAAATGATCTAAGCTGTCTGTGTGGTGCTGGAAGCCACGATACAAGCTGCTGGAATTCTTTAAATATTAAATAAAAGTGCTTCAATGCTTCCTTTATATTCCAGCTTAAGCATGGACCACCCTTGATCCATGTTATCATAATCTCATAATTCATAGTGACCATCCCAGCATTCATGAAAATCATTAACAAAACTGGTTGTTACAGCCCAGTCTAGGGGTACCGAAACGAAACATAAGGGTTAGGAAAGATGTGATCCGACCCTGGTCCCCAAAACCATACCCAGAAGCCAAATCTTTGAAGTGAACGGTGGTTTATTTGTGGCTACACTGAAAACTTAACTCTGGGGTGAACAAAGGCCAAAATAACAAACAAAACAAGCTAAGTCGGGAAAGGAGGTGCTATCTAAAACCCTAGATGAATCAAAAACCAAACAAAGGACAAGTGCTACAAACGAAAACTAAGCCATCACTTTCTGGATTATACTGAGACAAAGACACTGGCACCACTACGGGCAGGGACGACGGCACAGCAGGGGATGAAGAGGAGTTTACACCGACATTGTAAACAAAATAAGGCTTCATCAGGTTGACGTGACACAAACAACGTTTTCTCCTATGGTCAGGGGTACCTATAACATAATCTCTGTCACTCAGTTTCTCTTGGACAGTGTAGGGCCCACAGAACTTTGCAAGGAGAGAAGATCCAGGACTGGGTAGGAGAGTCAACACTTGGTCACCTACTTCAAAACTTCTCTGAACGGATCTCTTATCAAATTTTCTTTTCATTTTTTCTTTTTTATTTTCTTCTGAGATACGGAAAGAGAACACGTGGAATTTTGTTTGCTTTATTCCCTTTAAAGCCGGTCGGGCTCTGTTTTGTGTAACTATTTTAAAATCCCGGTAGAACTTCAACCACGTAAGCTAGCGCAATAATTTTTTTTGCTTATGAAATAAGAGAAGTTATACTTACATCTTATGCCATCAGCTTGTCCGAAGTCACAGTTTCCTTCCACATATAGCTTTGCAAAAATTGCATAAAAACCACTTGCAGCAACAAAAACATAAACATGCTTTGCCAAGCTGTTCGTTACACTTCCTACGTTGGAATAGACGTCAGCGCGAACTATCGCATGTCCACCATTACCTGCCCAAAACCGGAAGTGACGTAATTTTCGCAGAAATGTGGTTTTTTACCTTCAAGGCCTATACTGGTGTTTTTAAAAGTTATGTTTGACTTTATGACTTTCTGTGTCGTTTCTGGGATGCTTAGGACTCATATTGCACTGCTGGAAATAGTTTATTTTGATGCATATGCTGCTTTTTTGCAAATTTGCATTATAATAGTGCTGAGCAGGATCAATGTCCACAAGGCTGCAGGCCCTGATGGCATCCCCGGGCGTGTTCTCAGAGCATGTTCTGGGGAGCTTGCAGGAGTGCTCACAGACATATTCAATCTGTCCTTGGCCCACGCTGTGGTACCGGCCTGCTTCAAATCCACCTCCATCGTCCCGATACCCAAAAACTCCAACCCATCTTGCCTCAATGATTACCGCCCAGTAGCACTCACCCCCATCATCACTAAGTGCTTAGAGCGACTGGTCCTAGCACACTTCAAATCCTGTCTCCCCCCCACCCGGGACCCCCACCAATTCGCATACCGCCAGAACAGGAGCACAGAGGATGCAGTCTCCATCGCAATGCACTCTGTCCTCTCACACCTGGACAACAACAACACCTACGCCAGAATGCTGTTTATAGACTTCAGTTCAGCATTCAATACAATCTACCCCTCACAACTCATCAGGAAACTGACAGACCTGGGCATCAGTTCCCTCATCTGCAAATGGTTACTGGACTTCCTGACCAACCGCCCCCAACATGTCCGGCTGGATAACCGCTGCTCATCTACCATCACAATGAACACCGGTGTACCACAAGGCTGTGTGATGAGCCCTTTCCTCTACTCCCTCTTCACCCACGACTGCAGACCTGCTGATGGTTCCAACGCCATCATTAAGTTTGCAGATGACACCACGGTGATTGGCCTCATCAGTGACAACGATGAGGCCGCCTACAGGGAGGAGGTGGATCGTCTGGCTGAGTGGTGCGACAGAAACAACCTGCTGCTTAACACCGAGAAGACCAAGGAGCTCATCGTGGACTACAGGAGGAATGCTGACCCACATCCACATTAACCCTTTAAGACCTACCATAGAACCAAGTCTGCCAGAGCTTATATTATATTTTTACATGCTGTGGAGCCATTTTTGGGAGCATTTCAAGTTGCTATACATCAATACAACCATTATAGCCCAGATTTTAATAATATGTATGCATTAAGTGCATAGTAATTACATAAATTGCAAAAAAGGTCAATAAACGACAAAAAAATTGAAAATCGTTTTTGCTTTTTTAACATATATTTGTAGTTAGAGAAATTTAGGAGGCTTATCCCTCAAAACTGTAAATACAAAAAAGTTGCACAAAATAGTTTCCCACCACAGGAAATTTATTTTGAGTGTCTTCATAGTTTTATTTTTGAAATACACCAATTTTTATACACTGCAGGAAAAACGAAAATAAATATTATACTGCAAATTTGCAAAAACGCAGCATATGCATCAAAATAAACTATTTCCAGCAGTGCAATATGAGTCCTAATCATCCCAGAAACGACACAGAAAGTCATAAAGTCAAAGATAACTTTTAAAAAGACCAGTATATGCACTGAGGCCCTGATCATAAAAAAGACTACATTTCCGCGAAAATGACGTCACTTCCGGTTTCGGGCAGGTAATGGCGGAAATGCAAAAGTTCGCGCTGACGTCTATTCCAACATAGGAAGTGTTATGAACAGCTGATTGGATCGGCACAGCGTGTTTCTGGAATATTATGTTTTTGTTCCTGCAAGCACTTTTTATGCAGTTTTTGCAAAGCTTTATGTGGAAGGAAACCGTGACCGAGGACAAGCTGATGGCATCAGATGTAAGTACAACTCCTCCGGTTTCATATGCAAAAAAAAATATTGCGCTAGCTTACGTGGTTGCAGAGCTACCGGGATTTAAAAATAGTTACGCAAAACAGAGCGTGCCCGCTCCGACCGGCTGTAAAGGGTTAAGGGGACGGCTGTGGAGCGTGTGAGCAGCTTCCAGTTCCTGGGAGTCCACATCTCCGAGGATCTCACCTGGACGACCAACTGCTCCAAGCTGGTCAAGAAGGCTCACCAGCGCCTCTTCTTCTTGAGGACCCTGAGGAAGAACCACCTGTCCTCAGACATCCTGGTGAACTTCTATCGCTGCACCATCGAGAGCATCCTGACCAACTGTATAACAGTCTGGTACGGGAACTGCTCTGTCTCGGACCGGAAGGCGTTGCAGAGGGTCGTGAAAACTGCCCAGCGCATCGCCGGAGCACCACTTCCTGCCATAAAAGACATCTACAGGAAGCGGTGTCTGAAAAGGGCTGGGAAAATCATCAAAGACCCCAGTCACCCATCACATGGACTCTTCACCCTCCTGCCCTCTGGGAGGCGCCACAGGAGCCTCCGGACTAAGACCACCAGGTACCGGAACAGCTTCTTCCCCACAGCTGTCAGACTCCTGAACTCTGCCTCCTGACATCTGACCCACGTTAAACTCATGGACTGAACATACACACACCCACAATGGACAACTGTACCCTCAAACACACAATAATAACATGGACTGAACCACCACTCACAACCACTAGCACTTTATATAGCCTCTGTAGAAACTATCTACACCCTCACTTATCTTAACTGCACTACTGTATAGCTCTGTGTAAATAATCATTCTGTACATTCGATAATCTTTAATCCTACAACTGTTTACAACTTGCATAGTTCCCATTTCTGTATAGCTGTATATCTCAGATTCTGTAAAGTTATTTATTTCATATTCTGTATAGTTTTTCATATTTATATCCTGTTCATAGCCTGTACATAGCTTGTACTCACTACAGCCTGTACATACTTATAGTTATAGAATATTCACAACATACTTCATACCGTGTACATTATAACATACCATAATAGACCCATTTCTGTAATATACTCACATATCTATATTATTGCTAATATATATTGTAATATATCTATATCACTAAAGCACTTCTGGATGGATGCAAACTGCATTTCGTTGCCCTGTACCTGTGCATTCTAATATTTATTTTTGTTTTTCCTGCAATATATAAAAATTGGTGTATTTCAAAAATAAAACTATGAAGACACTTAAAATAAATTTCCTGTGGTGGGAAACTATTTTGTGCAACTTTTTTGCATTTACAGTTTTGAGGGATAAGCCTCTTAAATTTCTCTAACTAGAAATAAATGTTAAAAAAACAAAAACGATTTTCAGTTTTTTGTAGTTTATTGCACTTTTTTGCAATTTATGTAATTACTATGCACTTAATGCATACATATTATTAAAAATTCTATAATGGTATGGTTGCACTGATGTATAGCAACTTGAAATGCTCCCAAAAATGGCACTGTAGCATGTAAAAATATAATATAAGCTCTGGCGGACTTGGTTCTATGGTAGGTCTTAAAGGGTTAAAGAACATATGTAATCTAACACGTTTTGATTTGGGATAACTGTCTGAGGGATATCTCTTTGAGCAGTCACAAATGACCATGCACTGTGTCCAAACACCAGCTCTGCGGGACTGAAAATCGTCGACCCCTGCACACTCTCTGTCACTGCTAGAAGGAGAAGTGGCAGACCCTCATCCCACTCTCTTCTTGACTTGAGGAAGAACTTCCCCATCATGGCTTTTAATGTTTGGTGGAAACCCTCAAGCGCACCCTGTGATTTGGGATGATACACACTGAATTTTTGATGCATTACGCCAAGAAATTTCAAGACCTGAGCAAATATTTTAGACATAAAATTTGACCCTTGGTCCGTTTGAACAGATTTTGGAAAACCGAAAGTGGAGAAGCTAGCGCTCTGACAACAGCTTTGACTTTGAGAGTGCGTAACAGAATAGCCTTGGGGAAGCGTGTGGTGGTGCACATCAAAGTCAAAACATACTGATGTCCTGACTTTGTTTTGGGAAGTGGACCTACACAATCAAAGAGTAATGAAGCAGGTGGAATAACTTGGTTTGGTTTACCACTAACCTGACAAATGTGGTAGGAGTGGCAGTAAGTTTTTCTAATTCCTAAATGTCCGGAGAAACTGTCATGTGCAAGACTGAGTACCTGGGGTTGGAACTTTTGCGATACAACTATCTGTTGAAAAACATTCCAAGATCATTAAATGAGGGAGGGTGCCATTTACGCATTAACATGTCATTTTCAATGCTGTAAACTCAGGGATTTTGACCGCTGGAATTCGCAGCAAGTAGACATTTGGCCAGAGTTGGATAATTTTGTCTCAGGATCATCTTCACAGCATAGAAAAGAGTCAGACAAGTCAACATCACCGGATTTGCGCTTATGCGCACGTGTGACAACACAGGCAAGCAAGACCTGAATGGCAGCAGGAGTGGTGATGAGCAATCAGCCACCGTTAGCTCTCCAATCAGGAAGGACCTGTAGATTCTTAAAGACATAGCACAGAAGAAAACTCTAGCCGGCCAGGGCTGTAACACTGATAAAGGACCTACACCTTAACATTTTTAACCTTAACATTGACATTTTTCTGCATGAAATAACACTGCAAAGTGCATTGGGATGTAATAAGATGATACTATTAATAATAATAATAATAATAATAATAATAATAATCATAGATCACATTTATATAGCGCTTTTCGAGACCCTCAAAGCTCTTGATCTTTTTGTAGTTCACCGTCTGGACACTGAACACCACAGATGTAGATGTATTGTAGGCAGATTCAAGGTGTCATCGTGTGTTTTTTTTGTTTTTTTGTAGGTGTATTCTTAGATTTTTCCTCCTTCTCCTTAAATAAAACTCTTCAACATAAAAATATGAATCTGACTTTTTTTTTCTTTTTGCAATGTACAGAGCATATCTATAATATGGTCAGTACAAGAACACACTTTAGTACAGAACCATCACTGACCTGTTAGTTAGACTAGTGGAGTCCAATAAATGAATAAACAAATAAGTGTATAAACTGACACAATAGATTTGTTACAGCACAGTTGTGCTTGTTTTAATCAGGATGATCATCAAACAGCAGAAGAAGAAATCTTTGGCTTGTATTTATGTGCAAAATGGTTCTAATTTCTTCATGATGTCTCCACAGAGCTGATCAGGAGAGTCTTCATCATGCCCAGCAGCATCAAACCAATCTGGACTCTGTGTTTAAGGTTTGTACATGTACACCTACCTCTTTTTTTTAAATTGTTTTCATGTTTCTCAGTCCAATATTCATCATAACTTAATGGCAAAATAACAAACATACTCCAACAGTGAATTAGTTTCACTTTATTATTACTTATAAAGCACTTTTCAAAACAAAGTTTTGGGAACATAACATGATCTGCAAATAAGGTGCAAGTACACTGCACAGCCACGTGATTATCAGCGGTTACCATGCCTACCTAGCTGCATCAGAGCTGCTTTCCGTCAACAACCTCCATTTTAGACCCACCTACAGACACGTGACTGACGGGACGTCACATGCAGTAAATTTGGGTAAACGTGGGTTTTGGCATTGCAACGTCTGATTGGTTGAAGTGACGTGAACATGGCATCGTTGCTGTGATCCTATTGGCTCAAACGATTAAAAAGAGGTGTAAATCATGCAAATTGACCAAAACAGACCAAAGTTACAGCCCCATTTTGGAATTATATTTTTTTTCTCTGACAGAAGTTTTAATTTAATTAGTTACCTGCATATCGTTTAACACTGTAACTCTGTTAAATTGAAAACACACAAAAAACAAATCTGTAAAAAAGTATTTTTTACTATGAAGATCTGATTTTTTTTATGAATTAAGATTGTGTCATTTATTTTCCAGATACTGGAGGGAAACATTATCACTTTTGTGAAGAACGAACTAAAGAAGATGCAGAATGATTTGAATCCAGATTATTCAGAGTGTCAGAGGGATGAAGATGAGGTGTTGGACAGTGAGGAAGAGAAGCAGAGAAGAAGCAGCAGAGAGGCATTTCTCAAACTTGCAGTTAACTTCCTGAGAATAATGAAACAGGAGGAGCTGGCTGACTGTCTGCAGAGCAGTGAGAGGATTTCTCTTCTTTACAGCAATGAAATTGTCACATTTTCTATAATCATAACACTCATGTTTCTGTTGCTTTCCTGTAGAAAATCCTGATCCACTTTGTGAGAATACATTTAAATGTAACCTGAAGAAGAAGTTCCAGTGTGTCTTTGAGGGGATTGCTAAACCAGGAAACCAAACCACTCTAAATGAGATCTACACAGAGCTCTACATCACAGAGGGAGGGACCGGAGAGGTCAACACTGAACATGAGGTCAGACAGATTGAAATGTTTTCCTGGAAACCAGAGAGACCAGAAACAACAATCAGGTGTGAAGAAATCTTTAAAGTCTCAACTGGAAGAGACAAACCAATCAGAACAGTTCTGACCAAAGGAGTGGCTGGCATCGGGAAAACATTCCTGACACAAAAGTTCACTTTGGACTGGACTGAAGACAAGACCAACCAGGACATCCAGTTCATGTTTCCATTCCCATTCAGAGAGCTGAATTTACTGAGGGATAAAAAGTTCAGCTTAGTGGGACTTATTCATCACTTCTTTACTGAAATCAAAGAAGCAGGAATCTGTAACTTTAAAAAGTTCAAAGTTGTGTTCATCTTTGATGGTCTGGATGAGTGTCGACTTCCTCTGAACTTCCACATCACTGAGATCCTCACTGATGTTACAGAGTCCACATCAGTGGATGTGCTGCTGACAAACCTCATCAGGGGAAAGTTGCTTCCTTCTGCTCACATCTGGATAACCACACGACCTGCAGCAGCCAATCAGATCCCTGCTGAGTATATAGACATGGTTACAGAGGTCAGAGGGTTCACTGACCCACAGAAGGAAGAGTACTTCAGGAAGAGACTCAGAGACAAGGACGAGGCCAATACCATAATCTCTCACATCAAGACATCACGAAGCCTCCACATCATGTGTCACATCCCAATCTTCTGCTGGATCACTGCTACAGTTCTAGAGAGCGTGTTAAAAACCAAACAGGATGGAGGAAAGCTGCCCAAGACACTGACTGAGATGTACATGCACTTCCTGGTGGTTCAGACCAAACTGAAGAACATCAAGTATGATGGAGGAGCTGAGACAGATCCTCCCTGGAGTCCAGAGAGAAGGAAGATGATTGAAGCACTGGGGAAACTGGCGTTTCAGGAGCTGCAGAAAGGAAACCTGATCTTCTATGAATCAGACCTGACAGAGTGTGACATTAATGTCAGAGAAGCCTCAGTGTACTCAGGAGTGTTCACACAGATTTTTAAAGAGGAGAGAGGGCTGTACCGTGAGAAGGTTTACTGTTTTGTCCATCTGAGTGTTCAGGAGTTTTTAGCTGCTCTTCATGTCAATCTGACATTCACCAACTCTGGTATCAACCTGCTGAAAGAAGAAGAAACAGCCTCAGTGCAGAGTGGAGAATCTTCAGTAAGACATTTCTACCAGAGTGCTGTGGACAAGGCCTTAAAAAGTCCAAATGGACATCTGGACATGTTTCTTCGCTTCCTCCTTGGTCTTTCCATACCATCCAATCAGGATCTCCTACAAGGCCTGCACACACAAACAGGAATCAGCTCACAGATAAATCAGGAAGCAGTCAAGTACATTAAAGAAAGAATGAATGGCGCTCTCTCTCCTGATAAAAGCATGAATCTACTCCACTGTCTGAATGAATTGAATGATGACTCTATAGTGAAGGAGGTCCAGCATCAACTGAGTTCAGGACACCTGTCCAAAGTTAATCTCTCTCCTGCTCAGTGGTCAGCTCTGGTCTTCATCTTACTGTCATCAGAAACAGGTCTGGATGTGTTTGACTTGAGGAAATATTCAGCTTCTGAAGAGGCTCTTCTGCAGCTGCTGCCAGTGGTCAAAGCCTGCAACAAAGCCCTGTAAGTATCCATTTTAATCCTGGCAAGACATTGCTTTAAAGTATTTATTTCAAAAGTTTGGAAAGTTCACTGCTATTCATGTCTTTCCAGGTTGGGTGGCTGTAACCTCACAGAGAGAAGCTGTGAAGCTCTTTCCTCAATTCTAAGTTCTCAGTCCTCCAGACTGAGAGAGCTGGACATGAGTAACAACAACCTACAGGATTCAGGAGTGAAGCTGCTTTGTGTTGGACTTGGGAGTCCACAGTGTGTGCTGGAAACTCTCAGGTTAGCTGATTCTTTGTTTCAGGAGATTTGGATATTTCACAACTGTCATTATTTTATAGATTTGATTTCTGTTGTGGTGTAAGTTCTGAGAGAGAACAGTAGAGTAGACTTGAAACACACACTTCATAAATCAGAAAAATATGACTTTATCTATGATTGTCCATCATAGCAAAAAAGACAGAAAGTCAATGTGTTTTGTTCTTTTTTAAAACTGAGTGAAGAAAAGCCAGTTTGTTTGTTTTTTAACTACTTTAACTGAAATCAGAATCTGTTAATTTGACTACATGTACATCATCAAATTCAGAGCAGTTCATTACAATGATGTGACATGTTGTATGTTTGAAGGCTGTCAGGCTGTCAGATCACAGGAACAGGCTTCACCTCTCTGGCCACAGCTCTGCGCTCCAATCCCTCCTATTTGAAAGAGCTGGACTTGAGCTATAATCATCCAGGAAACTCAGGAATGAAGCTTTTGTCTGCTCTAAAGGAGGATCCACATGTGAAACTGGTCATACTCCGGTAGGAAAACAGGAAATAAAGCTAAAATATATTTTTTTCTCCAGCATATTGTAAGGTAACCACTGATCTAATTGCCAGTAATACAGTCTGTATGTCCAGTTAAGTGGGCAGCTGTGTGGGTGAATGACTCAATGACCAATCACAGTTAAAACACGAGGAAGGATACACAGCTTGAAGGAGAATGTAACAAATACATAAGGATTGGACCCTCGATACTGACGTTTCAAGACTGTGTCAATCAAAACACCAACATCACATGACCATGGCTAAGTGAGGTTTTGATGTGTTTAACCCCAGATCTGACAGGTGCCTTTGTGATGGTTCTGGGTCTGTGATCCAGTTTATAGTTTCATTTTGCTGCTTCCTGCTGCGTTCCCTATGCCCTCACTTCATGCTCCACACAGTCACAGCCTTACCTCCCTGTTTTTAGTCAGCTGAGGCACCAGGATTCCTATTTTCATGAACAAGTCATCTGTGCAGGAACACGTTATTTTTAATTGTGATTGGGAAGAATTATATATGCTCTCAGTTCAATTAAGTACTCAGATTCAAAGTGTAATTAAATAAATATTAACTTAATTGGAATGTTTGCTGTCATAGCCTCCTGAGAATAAAGAAAAAAACATCTTCTCATTGAACTTTTTATTGTTTTCTGCATGCAGGACTCAGTAGGTCTATTGAGGCTGGAAATAACCGAAGCTACAAAACAAAAACAATAACAGGAACAACTTGACTTGAAAAACGGATTCAGACTCAAAAAGTCTAAAGCCTTTGTCATTATCAGAATGAACACAGCAGTCTTTTCTCAAAATATTTTGTTCTATATATTTATTTGTTTTGTTTTGCACTGAATAACTAAGCAACGGAAACATCCTCACACGTGTTAACAGAAAGAGAAAATAGTATTTGAAGCACAGTGTTCATTGTAGTGACAGAAACACAGGGAGGCAGAAAATAAAGCAGACTGAAGGTTGTATTTAGGTATTTAGATAATTTAAGAACCTGGTACGGACCGGATGATTTATTTTTTTAATTGTGCTTTGATACATAAAACCTTAGAACCGTATTATCTGTTTGACTTTATTAAGAGATAAAATAAAACACAAGGTTATTTCTCTAGAAAAGATGAATCAGAGAATATAAAGGCCATGTCTGCACACTAAAAGATAACGTGCTCATTTCAGTGTGGAGCCTCAAGGAGTCCAGTGGATGAGACCAGGTCTAAGGAAATGTAAGTATTTTTGATTTATGAGCTGCATTCACACAATCTTGTACTGTTCTACATTTTTTCTCACGGTTCCTTTTAGATTTCTGTGATCTGACGCTGGATCCAAACACAGCACACAGAAACCTCAAACTGTCTGATGACAACAAGGAGGTGACACATGTGGAAGAAGACCAGCTGTATCCTCATCATGATCATAGGTTTGATCACTGGCCTCAGCTGCTGTGTACCAACAGTCTGACTGGTCGCTGTTACTGGGAGGTTGAGTGGAGAGGAGAGGTTCATGTTGCTGTAGTTTATGGAGGAATCAGACGGAAAGGAGATGGTGATGAAAGCAGGTTTGGAAGGACTCATCAGTCCTGGAGTCTCAACTGCAGTGATGACAGGGGTTACTATGTAATTCACAAATTTGATTTAAGAGCCATCACTCTTCTCCCCTCAGCTCTCTCTCACAAAGTAGCAGTGTATGTGGACTGTTCTGCAGGAACTGTGTCCTTCTACAGTGTCTCCTCTGATAAACTGATCCACCTGCACACCTTCAACACCACCTTCACTGAACCTGTATATGCTGGGTTTAGGGTGAAGCCTGACTCTAGTATCCACCTCTGTGCTGACTCAGAATAATGAACTTACTGTGCAGAGAAATATTCCCACATTGGTGTTTCATACTTTTTCTTACTTAGTATATCAGGTAACTGTCTCGTACATATATTAGTTTGTTTTTCAGTCCAGAGATGTTGGATTAGACTGATTCTCCTGAAATTTTTTTTTATCATCTTATTGTCTTTGGTGCCTTTTTTTAAAGAGCAGATATCAGTTGTTACTTATATACTACAGTTTAAATACCCACAGGACTTTTAGTGCTGAGGAAAGAGGAACTGTATTTTTAAATCTGTTGCATTATACACATTTTAATCATGCTTACACTGATGGATGAAATCTTTGGAACATATAATTTAGACATTTTAGACGTTGTTGGTTAGACTTTGTGATGATGAGCGCTGCAGGCTCTAAATATTTTTTGTTTAGGTGTCTTTAACTTTTTACATTGCATAACTATACGTTTGTGTCTCTCTCTTGTTATGCAAATTAAGTAACATTTCACTACAATTAGTTCCTGGAGAAAAGCAATATCACCACTATGTGACCAGTTTTCACAACAACTGATCTGGATGGTTCTGGATCCATTTATTAGTCTGTGTTGATCCAAATGTAGCTTCTAGTACTGCTGATACAAGAAGAGCAGCTTATGGCTAACTGGACGCTGTGGAGACATCTCTCTCCAGTTCATAATCAATAAAAAAAGTCTGACCTCCAGTCTGTGTTTCTTGACTGAACAGAAACAGTTTTACAGGCTCAGATTTGGTTTTTATTCCGTGTTAAAACAGACTCATGAAATGTAACAGAAACGGAAAAGTGAAGACAAAAGAATCAAGATGAAAACAGTTGGATTTTTTCTTCTTGACTTCTTGCATATTCTGTCAGTGTATGTTTACTTCTCCCGTGTATATATGTGTGTAGTATACACACCAAGTGTTATTAAAGTTAGGTTAATTAACAAACTTGATTTATTTAATTTACAAACTTGTATAGAGTAGGTTGCAATTCTGTTAAAGTGATTTAATCCTATAGTTTCAGTAGAGCTTGTTTTGGTTGAGTAGATTTATCAGATGTACTTAAAATTTCTTGTTCAAGTTAAAAGTATCATACATTTTTTATTTCACTAACCCAGTTGTGTGGAACCAGTTGACATAACTGGGTGGAGTAAATACAACATTTTATTTCTTAGAGTGTATTTAAAAGTGACTGTTTGGATTCATTTAACCAAAATAATTAAAATCTGTAAATAAATGAAAAAATGCATCTTTGAAAATGAGAGTAGGATAAAAAAAATAATCTGAAAAGGTGATGATTGAAGAAAGAGAAAAGTACACAGGAGTATTTTAATTTGATTGGGTCCAGTGAGCTCACAGCGCCTCCAGCAGGTAGAGTCCAGTACTGTTTGTTTTTAAAGCTGTAAACAGTTTCCTTCTCTGCTGTCAGTGTCTGTTTGGAGCCGAGTTACTAAAGAGGTCTTTTATTTGAGCCAGTTTAAATGGTTTAAATTTGAAA
The DNA here is from genome assembly GCF_057381915.1 of Diplotaxodon limnothrissa. Lineage (NCBI taxonomy): Eukaryota > Metazoa > Chordata > Actinopteri > Cichliformes > Cichlidae > Diplotaxodon > Diplotaxodon limnothrissa. The sequence goes on along the minus strand of NC_140598.1, from coordinate 38,084,992 downwards.
TATCTGTTTGTCTCCTCACTAACGGGGCCTAAAACACAACCCAGTTGACTAGAAAACACAAAAGCGCACCACCTGGTGGCCAGAGGTGGAAACACAAATGAAAGCAAAGCACACATACACAGCTCCTTCAAGTTTGGTGATGTGTGTAGCTCTCTGAACACATGAGGCAGAGTTCATGTCACAGCCACTGCTGCAGCAGCAACAAAGTGAGCCACAAAAGACAAGAGCTGTTTCTCAACATCAAATAAAGTTTGTTCTTCCTTAGTTGCTAACTTGCAAACTTGGCAAATTAACTTAAGCGCCCAGACTTCTGAGCATGGGAGGACACACACACACACACACATTTCGACTGTGATTAATATATAAAACGGAAATTATTAGAGGCCACATAAATAAAAATATAGGGGAGACCGGGGATAGTTGTAACATTTTTGACATTTCTGTCTGTAGCTTGGAGCTCTTTTAAGGTAGTGGATTCAAAATGTAATGCAAAGTATTTACATGTCTCTGCTATTAAATAGTGCAGCTATTTTCTCTGCAACACAATTACCCATTGCATGGTATGGTCTCAAACACGAAGAGTGAAATGTTACAATTAACCCCATAGTCTGGGTTAGTTGTAACATATCCTGGGGTGAAATGTAACACAATGAAATAAGGGTACTAACAAAACATTAACATGTAATCTTTTTTATTCAACACATGAATGCACTTAGAGCCATTTATGTAGCTGTGTGTGTGTGACAGAATGCAGAAATCTAGCTTTTGAACATATTCCAACCCCCCAAAAAAGACAAATTATGGAATTTTCTGCAACTGAATATTTCATTAATTTTGGTTGGTCTTCCTTGAGTTTGGCCTCATTGGCTCAGTGGGCATTATAACCTGCAACTCTTGCACCAATTTTGAACATAACAATGAAGCTGAAAAAATGTAGTTGTTCACCAGCATCGCAATTCCATTACTTTTTATCATGGCTTACCTTGGTGTGGTTTGCAAAGTGCTTCAGAAAGATGAGGAAATCTGTTTCTCGCACCCATCCTGATTTATTTCCACTACCAGTACTTCCTACTGGTCCATCTCTGACACAGAGGTCTGCATAATGTATGTGTGGGAACACAAACAGTGGAGGAATTGTGTTGCCAATGGCATTAACCGCATATACAAATGCGACCAGTGAACCTCTCTGCTGATGTCATTACCCCAACTTGTTTAATATAAGTTAAAGTAATAGTGTGGTAAGTTGTAACATCTGCATTATTGTTACAACTAACCCAGACTGTTGCTGTTACAACTGACCCAGACTCCTATAGCCATGAACTAGCTAACATTACAGCCAACGGCTAAAACATTAGCACTAAAGACCTACACAGAATATATCCCCATAGACATACAAATAACATAATTTAAGTTTGATGAGTTTAACTGCAAAGCAGATAATGCTATTAGAAATTGAAATAAAGTAGAAAAACTTACTTTTTGGCATACAAATTACTTTTTTTCATGTTAAATTGTCTGTGTTTGACAAAATGTGCTGATTTTTCACATGTGATAGCAGAACTGAATTGGGCATGCACAGGATGAGTCACATCATTTGAAACTTAGCCCTGATTGGAGAAATTGGAAGTGTTACAACTGACCCACGTTACAACTATCCCCGGTCTCCCCTATATTACTGATTTATTTTATTATTTTTTTGAAGTGGAAATGTGGAGTTAACAGTTGTTTGTAGACAAAACTCTTATGGCTTATATACAGTCTACTAAATGACTTGTGTAGATGAGTTAGCGAAATTCTACTTCAGAATTGGTATTTATTAAAATTATTTCTCTTTTAGCACATAAACAGTGGTGAGAGTTATAAGGCCATGTGGTGGTGCAGAAAGCTGCATCTGGTCAGAAGGGAACAAACACGTAAACTTGTTGGCTGGATTTGTATAAAATGAAATGTCTGGCAATTGACAGAAGCAAGGATATCGATGGTTACACCCTTGTGCAATGAAGAGGATGCATGTTGTATCACAAGACACGATAAGACAGCTGATTGTTTTGTTTCACTGAGGCATTTTGTGAGGGTATAGCTGCTGTGGCATTTGTCTGGCTGGAAACAACAACTGTAATCTCCACATTTCGACTTTTCTCAAAATACTATTTTGAGGTAAAACTCCTTCCTTTCATTAATGTGACCTTAGTACTCTACTGTACCACTAATTACCCAAATTGTTTTGGAGGATTTCTCCAAAACATGTAGTGATCGAAGATATTGATAGTCTGATATAATAAGTGGTTTTGTTTGAAGTTGTGCAGAACTTGTCTGTGTCACCATTTCACAGAATATGATCAGGACGTGACAACATAGCTGGACTGGCCATCGGGCCATTTTTTGGCGATTTTTTGTTTTTATGGGCCGATGGATTTTTTATTTTATTTTATTTTTTAGAAAGGGTATATACACTCAACAAAAATATAAACGCAACACCTTTGTTACTGCTCCCATTCCCCATGGGATGGACGTAGAGACCTAAAATTCATTCCAGATACACAATATAACCATCCCTCCCAAACAGTGGTCACAAATCAGTCCAAATGTGTGGTAGTGGCATGCTGACATTCCTGCTGTCAGCATGCCAATTGCACGCGTCCTCATTGCTTGTGGCATCTGTGGCATTTTGCTGTGAGACAAAACTGCACATTCCAGGGTGGCCTTTTGTTGTGGGCAGTCTGAGGTACACCTGTGCACTACTCATGATGTCAGATCAGCATCCTGATGTGGCACACCTGTGAGGTGGGATGGATTATCTCAATATAGCAGATGTGCCCACTACCACACATTTGGACTGATTTGTGACCACTGTTTGGGAGGGATGGTTATATTGTGTATCTGGAATGAATTTTAGGTCTCTACGTCCATCCCATGGGGAATGGGAGCAGTAACAAAGGTGTTGCGTTTATATTTTTGTTGAGTGTATAATGAAAGGTGTTGGATTGGCCAATTGGTCATGATCGACTCTGGGCTGGACCAATTACAGCCGAGGAGGCTGGATGCACCCTCCCCCTTGTTTAGCAATCACGTGATTTTCGCGCATTGCATGCCGGGAACTCGTGGCGAAACAATCCAAGTACCGCATCAAATGCAAGCATTTGCAGCACCGCAAAACGTTCATTCTCCGGTTCCAATACCTTCTTTTTTTTTTCTTTGCCGCACAAAAAAGGAATGTACAAAACAAAAGGAGAACAATGCCGGTCCATACAAAGACAGACTCGACGAAAAGACAAAGAAAAGATACGAGGAAAAAATCAAAGGAGTGAAAGGGTCAGATCCTTACGAGCACACAGAGGGACCAAAGACGTCAGTGTGCTGCCCAACTTTCACCACGCTCAGATTTATAATTACATGGTTCTTGGAGTGAGTGCATACACTCATGAAGTTTAGTAACTTCAGGTCACTGCAACAAGCCCAGGTACAGTTTACCGACGGATGGGTACAGGACCTTGAAATGCACCGTGTAGAACGAAAGACTATTGTACGTATCATAAGTTTACCAGTCTCACAAATCGTCTTCATAAATACACATTCATTAACAGTTTATTAATAGGACCTTTGAGCTCAACGGTAATTAATTAGTAGTGGAAATAATTTCTGGTAGTGTAACAGTGTTTGTGGTATTATTCCACTTGCCACAAATATCAGTGTAATGGGGAATCAGCGCCCCCCCCCCTCTCAGTGTGGCTGGTTAGGTGAGGCTGGCTGCAGTAATCGCTGCCAGTCTGCCGTAGCCATACGAGAGGTGAGTTGTATTGTTCCGCACACAATATAGCTAAGTAGTACAGACGCATAAAACATGTTTGATTAGCTGACGAGCACCGAGTGTAATAAGTGCTTAGTGGACACATGTCCAACACCAGTTTTATGTACTTTTCATTTGTTTATTAATGTGTGAAACTGTATGCTAAAGCGGAATGCTAATGAGATGTTCTGCCGTAGTGTGCTGTGCGGAGTGGTGTGTGGCGAGCCTGTGCACTGATAATACACCGTTGTTTCCATTCAGGTACATCATTTGTTGTTGCTGTTATTTTATTGTATATTAGAAATTGTAATATTGCTGCAGTAATCGCTGCCAGTCTGCCGTAGCCATACGAGAGTGTGCTGTGCGGAGTGGTGTATGGCGAGCTTGTGCACTGACACCGTTGTTTCCATTCAGGAAATAAAGTGGCAACGATCGATCAGAGACTCCTTGTCTTTTTAAAAACACTACACAACGCAGAGTCGAGGAGTCTGTTTGGGCCGAACTGTTGCAGCGGGATGAAGCAGAAACCGGTTACAGTAGCATTACAGAAATGTAGCAGTGACAATAATACTGTATGCTGTAATCGCAATGGACAATTAGTGATACAAAACAACTGTTTTATCCTGTGAATAAAAGTATATGTTTTTGTCAATGTACCATGGTAATAACAGAAGCGAAACGCAATATTGTGTCAGGACAATTCACTATTTATGCACAATAAATAAAGGAGCATAGCGCGACAATTTCTGTTCAGCGCCAGACTTGCTTGTAACCTATATCACCAATTATGTTAAGAAAAATGACGTATTAACTACTACAAAACTCTGACCTTTGTGGGAATGCTTGGAGCAGAGTAACCTGTGAGCTGGAGTGTTCTGAGACGTTATATTTGGTATATCCAGACCATCCGTCGGCTCTTACTTCGGAAACATGGCTTAAAAAATTTCTCTTCAACGACGTAATCCGATAAAAAAAAAAACGATCTCTTTACCCGTCGGCTTCCCGTGGCTGTCATGCGACCAGCTATTGCAGTTAATAATACAACAGCTTCTTGCCATTTTTTGGGTTTCTTTTTATCGCTGTGTAACTGAGTTCAATTGAAAGCCTGCGTGCGCTAGTACCTCTTGCCACAAGTTCCCAGAATCCTTTGCGGTTTTATCCCTGAATGACGTCACATTTTCAATCTTTATCCTGGTGGGCCGGTCTCTAGTCAAAATGCCCGGGCCGATTTTTTGTCCCAGTCCAGCCTTGCGTGACAATAGCCAAATTGTCCAGCAGGGGGCACTGTGGAGATGGTTTCAGATTGTTTGGAATCATCAATACAAGCACAAAGACTTCAAATGTTTCACGAAGTCTCGCTTTGCTCATCACTAGTATGGTGACAACTTCACAGGAGGTCCGTATCTCAGCACTGTCATAGTTAAAGGTGACCTTCATAAACCGAGAAACTGACATTCATGTTTGCCACAGGAAATCCACATTTACTCCTAACTAAGGGTTTAAATGCACAAAGGGCAAAAATAAGATACGAAACAGACACTGAGGCAGAGACTAAGATGTATAAACTTGACAGGGACAAAAGGAAAACAAACATGAAAATGAAACTGACTAAACATTTGAGACACAGGGTTCATAAGAACAACAGGCACATTTTTACTCAAAGTCCCCAGATACATTCATTAGACACTATTATGTCTAACATTTTGTCAGATTGAAGAAACCTTGTTGTATTTCTCATCAATTTCAGTGCAAAGTGTTTCACATGTAAAACCCAACATGGGAAATAGACTATGTGCATGTTAGCATATGCTACTTCCGTTGTGGAAACTCCTGTGGGGAGCTTTGTTTCCGGTGTCCAATTCACGCCTTGTTTATGGCCCAAATCAAGTTAAGCAAATGAATGAATCAAGTGGCGATTTACATTTCTATAGATGTCTTGGGCATTTACCCAATATGTCTGTAAATGATGTTCATCGACTTGTCGATATTTTTTTCCCCGTGCCTCAGAGCAAAAGAGAAAATGGATTCAAATTTTATATTTCTCAGCTATCCCTCGTTTATCGCGGGTGTTATGTTCTAAAAATAACCAGCGATAGGTGAAATCAAGTAGCCAATTTTATTTTTGACGGTGCGAAACGTCTGCCTCTCGCCCTATGACAGCTGGGATAGGCTTTTCCGCGACCCTGAAAAGGATAAGCGGAAGCGAATGGATGGATGGATGGATGGTGTGAAACGTTTCGTCAACATACAATACTGCACCTCAGAGTCACACTGGTAGTGATCGATGCAGCGATTCTGTACTGTACAGGAGAGACGTCACGGAGGAGATCGTCTGCAGCGATCAGGATGCAGGAAACAATGTGATTTAAAAAAAACATAAATTTTTGTGTGGCTTTTTTTTCACGGTTTGTTAACATGCTGTGTAGGTGTGTACTTGACTAGCTGATATCAACAAAACGGGGGAAACATCTGGTTTGACTATTCTTCACCTGTAGTTTGAATGCTGAACATTTGCCTGTTTAAATCATAATAATTGTCACTATACAGAGATGTGCTTCTGAATGTGGACGATGTGTCTTCTGCATGCAGTAATGCAGTTCTGCTTGTGTTGAGTGATGTAAACAACTGATCGATCTAAACTCTTTTTAAACGTCAAAGTTGATCATTAGATTTTTTATGACACAACAGTGGCGAGTGTTCCCACCTTCTGCTTTTTGTAACTTAACGCGATCTTTCCGTTTTCAAGTTTTGGACATGATTTTGGAGTATATCTTCGCAGTAGCGATTGACCGCAAAATAAAGCAACCAGAAATGTACAACCCTACATACGGTCTCAAACCAGGAAGTTAGCATTTTCTCGTGCACAGGGTCTATTCTGCAATTCTCCAGTTGAGGTGCTTGATCAGATTACTGGAATGCAAAACAAACAGCAAACAACACAAACAAACAACAAATCTCCAGAAGCAAAGTTAGATAATTATCTGCTATCAGATATTTATCATAAGTAAGCACATAAATGTATAAATCATACAGTAGACAACAATGAATGAAATAAAACCAAATGTTTACAAAATTTTTCAGTTACAGTTGGGAAATAGCAATCGATTTGTGAAATCACAAATCTCAAAATTCATTTTTACTTGTTAGATTTTGGTCTTTAATAATCAAGAGTGGGTTTTGTCCTGTTGCTTTTGGACTCTTTGTGTTTGATGGTTGGATCCCAGTTCTCATGTGTTACAGATAACTGAAAAAAAAAGACAATAACCTCATGCAGCATCACAGTTTAATGCAAATTGAACTTTAAAAAAAACAGAAGCACAAAGTTTATTCAAGAGAAACAAACAAACCAAAAAAATGTAACATTATAAATATCATAGGAAGTTAAACAGGTTTGCTTCAGAGCAGCATACATGTACTACAGTGTCTGGAAACAGAACTAAAGGGGCTTTCACACTTTTAGATATGATATCCTGAAATTATGATGCTGTGGAATAACCTCAAAGGACCAAAAATATGTTGTATGCATTTATATCTACATAATTATAGAAAATATTTCTGTCTGGTATTAAAATTGTTCACTTTGTCTTCACCTCCCACTGCTGGTAAAGACGACTGTTAAGATGTATCTGTCCCACTGCGCAAGTATCCAGTGAAGGGGGGCATGGCTACGTGCAGGTGGGAAGGGGGAGTAGAAGTTTTGGAGGGTCAGTTTTTTGTGTGGTTGAACGAAAGAAGGCGACCATTAAAGTTGGAGTTAACATACCAGTTGTGTGATTATTGGACTAACACTACAAGGATATTATTGAAGAAACTGTAATAACAGGTAACATCACCTCTTTTCAATAAAATTTAACTAAGAAAGTCACACTGACAGCATGAATCAACAACACTCACTGAAACCTGCAACAACAGACAAGTGATGAAAACAAGTGACACAAACTCACCTCTATGTTTGTGTCATTTTCTCTGGTGTTCAGTCCAAAGTTCCTCCTTGTCTTACTAATGTAGCAGAGCATGAGGAAAACAGCCATCAGCAAAACACCATCCAAGGATACACACACAACCAGAAGCCAGGAGCAGTCAGGACAATGTGTAGGGACTCCTGCAGTGACACTTTCACTCTGTGCTGTTTCTGTCTGCAGTGTGGAAGTAGGTGGGTTTGAATCTGTGAACAACAAACAGAAAAAATATCAATACTAAATCAATAGCGATACAGACACATGCAGTAAAACGAATCATATTATCATACAGGTAAATACAAACATGTATGAAGCACTAAATGCAGCATTAACATGAAGCTTATGTGTAAGTTCAATAGGGAAGATCTGTAATCACTCAGCTGCCTGCTTTCCTGTTCTTTACATCATTATTACTTTTTCAGATAAACCACAAAGTCACGTTCAGTGTCAGTCTCATCAGATCAGCTGATGGATAAGCTGATACTCTTTTACACATTAGACTGGGAAATCTCACATAAAGCGCACTACATATGTTTCACCTGCATGAGTAGAAACACTCAGCTTTAGTGAAAGATGATGATGATGATGATGTTTTGCCCTCAATTTTAGCTCCACCATCACAACTTTAAAAAAATGATTCAAAGTGGAGCTCACACATCTTAAACACACATAACCTTAGATTTCAAATAGTTAAAAAACTTTTAGTAATATAAAAAATTATGTTTCGTATATGATGTGTGCTCTGATTAAAAATTATTAGTGCACATTATGACTGTGAAACTTACTATATTTAAATATCTGTATGTTTTTTAAAGCTTCATAAGAAATATGGTTTATATTTGTGAATGAACAGAGGAATACATTTATCAGCAAATCAGAAAATGTTGATGTTAGAAAAAAACTGAAGTTATGGTGTTCGACAGCCATATTCCTCGAGACCAGCTTGTTGCCCTGCTGAGGCCCCTAGCTAACTCTCTCTCTGATTCTATGCGTAACCTGGGTGTCTATTTGGATAGCTCCTTTAAGCTCGATAAGCAAGTATCATCTGTAGTTAGATTTCTAAAGCTAAGCATTATATACCACACAGGGACCTGTAAAAGCTTATCCATGCTTTTGTGACCTCCAGGTTAGATTATTGTAATTCTCTCTACTGTGGTCTCCAAGCCTTCTCTCTTCGAAGGCGGCAACTCGTTCAGAATGCTGCGGCTCGCCTTCTTACTGGCACTAGAAAATTTGACCCTATTACTCCGGCTCTTGTTGATCTACACTGGTTACCAATCAAATATCGCATTGAGTTTAAAATCTTGCTACTCACTTTTAAAATCCTGAATAACATTGCGCCCAGCTACCTCACTGACCTCCTTAATTTGTACACTCCTTGTCGTGCATTAAGATTCAGGTCAATTACTCCTGGCCCAACCTAAGTTTAGACTGAAGACCAGAGGCGATCGTGCCTTTGCTTCAGCTGCACCCAACCTTTGGAATAGCCTCCCTGCTTCTATTCGAGCCTTAGACTCTATCCAGTCCTTTAAATCAAGATTAAAAGCATATCTATTTGACTTGGCTTTCCCGACCAGTTAATACCCTTTTAAATCTTTTAATTATTAAACTTTTAAATCTTTTATTAGATTTTATTAAATGTATTATTTTTATTAATTTTACTGTTGTTTTTGTCTTCATAGCATATTTTGTATTTATCTAACTCTCCTGGTCTGTTAGTGCCTCTATCCTATCTGTGCTTGTGCCTGATTTGTACCCTGTTTTTGACTTATGTTGACTCTCCATATTACTGTGAAACACTTTGGTGTGCCTTCAGGTCTTTAAATGTGCTATATAAATAAAATTGTATTGTATTGTATTGCATTGTTAGAAAGGTATAATGATGTCTCAACCAATCAGCTGATCTCTGGCAGTAACAACAATCTCACCTCAAAGTCACCAAAAGTTAAAAGTTATTTTTACTGTTTTGAAAAGAAACTTACCATCAATGACAAGAACATATTCATTCACACATGAATCAGGAGACAGAGGGTTCCCATAACCACAGATGTACTTTCCTGTGTCTGACTTGGACGACTGTGTGATGGTTGCATACAGTCCGTACACAGATCCTGGTCTGTATTCAATGCTGTATCTGCCACTCTCAGATTTGTTATTAGTTGTGTCAATGAGGATCTCCCCTTCATTCTTACACTCATTCTTACAAAAGAACTTCCTGTGTCCATACGTGTTGTTGGAACATACCAATGTCATCTTTTCTCCCTCAGTTTGTGTGAAATAAAAACCAAGTTTTTATCCAGATCTGTGAAATAGAAGAACATTAATTAGTCTGAACTGAACCAGTTTGTGGGGGAGGTGTGGTCCCTGGCTCAGCTGCAGGGGTGGAGTGGGGCAGTGAGCTCAAGGGGGCAGTGCCAAGGAGGCTGGAGGGACAGGTGGTGGTCATTTAACCATTGAGGTTTCTCCCTATATATATAGTGAAGGCGGAGACCTGAGAGAGAGAGTTTGTGTGCTTATGACTTATGTGTCGAAACGTAAAGCCACGTGTGTGGCACTTCAATAAACACCCCACAAGCATACAACATACAACATACTAGTGTGTTGGGTCATTTTTTACACTGTTGTATTATGATTGTATTTCATGGATCAAATGAGCACAGTTATCATTTCATAATCAATCAGAAAAATCTGAAAAACACATTCTTACCTGATCCTCTGAGAATCAAAACTTGTTGTTGCATATTTAATGAACCCATGCAAAATGTAACATACATACTATGAACTTAGAGGGCAGCGTTATAGACCCTTGAAGTTCACCGGTGTGAGTGCAAATGTTTTAGTTTTTTTTTTCATTTGTCTTATTTTTTGAGGCATTTCTCAGGACTCACAGCTAGAAGATGAGCCTGTATATAAAAAAGGTGACTAACTTCTTTTTAGCATGATGACACTCTTGGAAGATCATCAACTTTTTAGGTCAAACATTTCTTCTGTTACTCTCCATCATAGGAATTAAATTAGTAGATTTCATCTATTTAAATCATGATGTAAACCATGATGCTGATGCTCAAAATCAGTTATAGAGAAAAGAAAATCTGAACAAAAGCAAGATTTTGCTTTAGACTTTGATAGTTGGAGGTGGTGTAAAACTCAGTTTTAGCAGAGCCTAAATTTGAATCAATAAATCATTGAATATTATTGTAGGATTTACACTGAGGTGCTAAAACGTTATCTTAGTACAGTTGTCACATGCCATATAACATGGACACTTAAGTGGAATAACAGGTAAAACGTGTTTGTATTTATTGATTGAACAGGTTGATCTAAAAGTGGTCCACATTACTAAATTAGACCTGGGGGGTCTCCACATTTTCAATTTCACTAACCTTTAGTAAAAACTCACCATTTGAAACTCTGACCTCAAAGTCAAAGTATGAATCTGGAGCAGAAGATCTTCCCACACCACACCTGTACATTCCTGCGTCAGACTTGATCATTTGTGAGAAGCTTAAAAACACAATTCCTCTTCTTGGAGATCCATCTTTATACTTCATGCTGTATCTGCCACTCTGAGCTGTGCTTCCATCTGTTTTAATGAGGATATCTTCTGCTCGCTCACATTTTTCCTTACAGAAGAACTTTGTGCTTCCAGACAAAGATAAGTTGCAGTTAAGCGTGCCATTAAATCCTTCAGCTGCAGACCAAATATTATGTTTTGCCTTGACGAGCCCAGCTGGACCTGTCAGATGAAAAATAATAATAATACATTTAAAACAAGATGGATAATCACAACATTATTTAGTGTATGTAGATAAATGTATTTCATAAAGTGTTTTATAAAGTTGAGTATATTTTGAATTAAAGAGCAACATTAAGCTCATCAGTCCTCACCTGACAAGAAGCAGAAGAAGAGAAAATGGAGGATTTTCATTCTGATGCAGAAAAGTCGTTAAACTTCAGAAGAACAGCGTCTGACTCTTCACTCTGTCAGATCATCAGAAAACTGAAGTTACTGAATGAGTTGTTTCCTTTTTATCACTTCCTTTAACTTTTTTTGGATCCATCCATCACACGATGATGTAGATCAGTGCTGTGAAGTTTCCCTGATGCCGTAAGTGTGAATGAAAAGAGTTTCAGACCAAATTTGACTTTGAAAACCTGACGACAGCTGGTTCAACCTCTGAGAGGAACACATGAAGCACATTGATTTTTTTCCAGGTTATAAAATGTTCCTGGCATTTTATTCTCATCTGAATATTGTGTTTGGCTTAAGGAATAAAAAGGATATTTATTTATTTATTTATTTATTTCTGAATCACCATCATTTCTTGATGTTGCACTCTGAGATTATTTAACATTAAATACTCAAAATAAATCATAGAGTTGATATAAAGCTAAAAATATCTGATCAAATCATCCCATGCAGAAATCTTACAAACTGAATTTATAAGCAACAACAAAAACCTCTCACCAGCTTAACAGATGGATAAAACTAGAGTCCTCACTGCAGGGCCCGGGTCTGATTCTGCCTCCGACCACTTCCTGTGTCATTTCCCCTCACACTCTCATCACCCTCCTGTTTCCTTTCTGTGCTATTTAAAAAACAAAAATAAACAACATCTCAAAGCTGACTGTTTTCTTAGGAATAAAGAGGCATATTAATTAATTTGTTTAGAAATCAATTTTTTTTTTTTTGCTGTCTCATTTTGACATTATTTTATATAAAATATTGAAAGTAAATGGCACAATTAGCCAAATGGCACAAAATTGAAAATGGATTTAAAGTCTTTCTTTGAACATGAACCCTTTTGTAATCTCTGCAGAGGAAAACACATATCCCTGTTATGTAGCAAGAACAGCAGGCTAAACAGAGATACCCAGAGATGTATTTCTCTACCTGATAGACAACAGTAAACCATTTAAAATATAAAATTAAAAATATTCGATCAAATCATTTCATGCAGGAATCTTACAAACTGAAAGCAACAACAACAACAACAACCTCTCACCAGCTTAGGTAAAGGAAGAAATTACAATGAAGGTAAAAATAAATACTTCTGTTGTCTCCTTCCTGGTGGTTTGAGAGTTCTTTTGGACTTCAATGAAATTTGCCAGTTATTAAAGTAAGAACGAGCCGCTAGAACTCAGTTATGCTCACCTTCACCTTCACTGTCTGCCAGCTTCAAAGAAGCTTGCATAAAGTCTCTGTCTAGGCCGTCATAGTTGGAGGAGGGAGTGGGTTTGACTCACTGTCATTAACTCACTAACTCACTGTCAGACTGAATTGACAGTGTTGTTATAGTTAACCTGGCTGAGCAGATGACCAATGTAGTGAAGGTTATAGTCCTCACTGCAGGGCCTGGGTATGAATCTACCTCAAACCATGTCCTGTGTGTCATTTCCTCTCACACTCCCCACCCTCCTGTCTACTAAACACCACAACATTACTGCCAGCTTGATTATTAAGTACCCATACAGCCAGATCCATTTATTTGTTGTGTTTATTTGTTGTGTGTTACGTTGAGCTGCAGATGATTCTGCTTGCACCATGTGACAAAACAGCCCAGTATTCAGCCTCATCTCTGTCACTGTGTCACAGTCAGAGACCAAACCAGACAAACGGACTCAATTGCAGATACAAACAGAGTCACTGGGAAACATGATAACAAGACGTTATTTACAAACACAGAATCACAGCTATGATGTGACTATGAACTGTGAACCATGATGTACGTGAGATTCTAAGAAGTAGTTTAGCAAACGTGAACTGTACAACAAACATGAAGTACTAGGAAACTATACACATATGAATTCTGTGACGTGGGGAAAAGGGAAGTCAGGCTGAGGGAACAAAACCAGGAGACTTTTGAGTCACTGTACCGAGAGGAGGTAAAGTTCAGAAGGTGTTTTTCTGCAGGTCAGGAAAGACCAAATATGGACAAGAACTGTGTTACTTATTGTAGGTGGAGGATCTGCATGAGAGGGGTAAGTGGTCCGAGTGAGGCGGTGATGGTTCCAGCCGGTGATGATCTGCAGATCATCACCGGCTGGATACCATGGTATACCACCGGTATGTGTACCACCGGTTGTATACACATGTGTATACACATGTGGTATACCCATGTGGTATACCACATGTGTATACACATGTGGTATACCACATGTGTATTTTAGCGCCCTCTGTAGTTGAACTGTGGAAGTGAAACAGAGCCACAGCCTGCACACACACAGTTTAACACATGAGTAACTGCACAACATGCAGAGCAGGAGTGAACATGCTGCAACACTTCAAACTGATCATAACTGTGTCAATAAAACCATGAATGCTGCCAAACTGCTCAGTGTATGACTCAGACTGATAGCTGCTCCCTTCTCTCTGACACACTGTTGAGTATTTCATATATTTAACCACTTTAACAACGCTGACCTTTGACCTATTCTGGTATTAGTTACAGTTGTTATGGCGATCCTTGCTGACCTCTGATGTTAAAAACAGTATGAGGCTGTGAGCAGGTTAAGAGGCTCATATCTGTGCAGTTTCCTTCATTGATGTAGAGGTGTGTGTGTGTGTGTGTGTGTGTGTGTGTGTGTGTGTGTGTGTGTGTGTGTGTGTGTGTGTGTGTGCGTGTGTGTGTGTGTGTGTGTGTGTGTGTGTGTGTGTGTGCAGACAGTGAGCAAGAAGACGATGCAGAGGATGATGAAGGTAAAGAGAGCAAAGAAAATGAAGGTCACCCTGAGGGTGGTGAAGGATGAGGAGAGGACAGATTTCTTACATTTCAATTCTTTAGCTTTTTTATACCAGGGGAATCATAAATACTTCAGTGATGTAAATAATGCTCTCAGAAGCTGGAAACTCCAAGCAAAACTCACTGAACCATAAATTACTGTAGATTACAATATGATGAGAAATGAGGCTGAAATGTGAGGAGGTTTCAGACGGTGCAGACTTATGGACGTATCATAGATTTGTATTAAATGTGGTTTATGAAAAGTTCATTACTGCTTTGTAGATTTGCCCTCATTAACATACTGTCTGACCTGCTGACTTACACAGGTCAGCTTCACTGTTTGATTCTGAGCTGAGCTGACACAGGCTCTGTGATCTGCTGTAAATGAAAAGGGTTAAACACACAGTATCGCTCTCTAACTGCTCCTCTTCCTGGAATGAGACACAGCCTGATAAACAAGACAGGCTCCATTCACTGCAGAAACATGTTGTTGAGATCAGAGCTCAGACTAGTTTCAGTTATAAGGAAGTGAAACTCACACAGTCACTGACACTGAGAGGAGAAATGGCACAGAAAGGAGTTCAGCTGGATCGAGAAACCTTCTCTTGTTCCATCTGTTTGGATCTACTGAAGGATCCGGTGACTACAGCCTGTGGACACAGCTACTGCAGGAACTGTATTAAATGTTTCTGGGATGAAGAGGACAGGAAGGGAATCCACAGCTGCCCTCAGTGCAGGAAGACTTTCACACCGAGGCCTGTCCTGGAGAAAAACACCATGTTTGCAGCTTTAGTGGAGCAGCTGAAGAAGACTGGACTCCAAGCTGCTCCAGCTGATCACTGCTATGCTGGACCTGAAGATGTGGCCTGTGATGTCTGCACTGGGAGGAAGCTGAAAGCCATCAAGTCCTGTTTAGTCTGTCTGGCCTCTTACTGTGAGAAACATCTCCAACCTCACTATGATGCAGCTCCATTAAAGAAACACAAGCTGGTGGCCCCCTCCAAGAAGCTCCAGGAGAACATCTGCTCTCGTCATGATGAGGTGATGAAGATTTTCTGTCGTACTGATCAGCAGAGTATCTGTTATCTCTGCACAATGGATGAACATAAAGGCCACGAAACAGTCCCAGCTGCAGCAGAAAGGACTGAGAAGCAGAAGGAGCTCGAGGTGAGACGACTAAACATCCAGCAGAGAATCCAGGAGCGAGAGAAAGATGTGAAGCTGCTTCAACAGGAGGTGGAGGCCATCAATGGCTCTGCTGATAAAGCAGTGGAGGACAGTGAGAAGATGTTCACTGAGCTGATCCGTCTCCTCCAGAAAAGAAGCTCTGATGTGAAGCAGCAGGTCAGATCCCAGCAGGAAACTGAAGTGAGTCGAGTCAAAGAGCTTCAGGAGAAGCTGGAGCAGGAGATCGCTGAGCTGAAGAGGAAAGACGGCGAGCTGGAGCAGCTCTCACACACAGAGGATCACAACCAGTTTCTACACAACTACCCCTCACTGTCAGCACTCAGTGAGTCTACACACTCATCCAGCATCAATATTCGTCCTCTGAGCTACTTTGAGGATGTGACAGCAGCTGTGTCAGAGACCAGAGATAAACTACAGGACATTCTGAGAGAGGAATGGACAAACATCTCACTGACAGTCACTGAAGTGGATGTTTTACTGTCACCAGCAGAGCCAAAGACCAGAGCTGGATTCTTAAAATATTCACATGAAATCACACTGGATCCAAACACAGCAAACAGACATCTGTTATTATCTGAGGGGAACAGAAAAGTAACATTTATGAAACAACAACAGTCTTATTCTGATCATCCAGACAGATTCACTGTGTGGCCTCATGTCCTGAGTAGAGAGAGTCTGACTGGACGTTGTTACTGGGAGGTGGAGTGGAGAGGGGGAGGAGTTCGTGTAGCAGTCGCATACAAGAATATCAGCAGAGCAGGGAGCATCGATGAATGTTTATTTGGAAACAATGACAAATCTTGGGCATTATATTGTTACACAAACAGTTATAAATTTATT
This sequence comes from Diplotaxodon limnothrissa, assembly GCF_057381915.1. Lineage (NCBI taxonomy): Eukaryota > Metazoa > Chordata > Actinopteri > Cichliformes > Cichlidae > Diplotaxodon > Diplotaxodon limnothrissa. The sequence continues at coordinate 38,068,493 of NC_140598.1, read as the reverse complement.
CACAACAATGTCCAACCTGTCCTCTCAGGTCCTCGGTCCTCCAGAGTAGGAGTGTACCTGGATCACAGAGCAGGTATTCTGTCTTTCTACAGAGTCTCTAAAACCATGACTCTCCTCCACAGAGTCCAGACCACATTCACTCAGCCGCTCTATGCTGGACTTTGTCTTTATTACTCTGATGGAGCCACTGCAGAGTTGATTAAAGTCAAATAGAGAAGACAGGTTCATGTTGATCCCTGACCATTATATGTACTTGTGTAGTTTCTAAATGAGTCTTTACATTTTAGAAGCTGAGAAGTTCAGTGGTCCATTGATGTGTGAAAATAATATTGCACTGATTCAAACTGTACTTACATTTATATACCTTACATCAATATAAATCTGAATTTGTTCTTATGGCTGATAATCATGTGAGTTTAAATGATACTACTCTTCATATTCAGCATGTTTGAAATCTGTCATCAGTCTGGTTAGTGGTTTTATTCTGTAGTTGCTGTAGTGGGTTGTCAAATGCAACAATATATTGGAGCTGCAGTGATTCATCAGTTAGTCAATGATTAGAGAATTGATTGTTTTATCATTATTTTAGTCACATTTAAAGCTGCTTCCAGTTTCTGAAATGTGAAGATTGTTGGTTTTCTTGATCATATATGACTGTAAAATTAATGTCTTTGAGGTTTGAATTTTTAAAATGCAACAAAAAAATTTTAATGTTTGAGTTTTTTTTATATTGTTATTATTGTATCTAGAGTGATGACATTTAATGTCATTTTTCAGATACAGAGACACGTGAAGAAGCCAAATCACACAATAATGAAGTGAACACATTTATAGTCAGTGTTCAAGATGATGGATAGAAATGAAAATCATGGAGCATTTATGCATTTTTACGTCTGCGTCACGGAAACTGTTCAGCTATTCTCTGTTTATTAGTCTATTTATCAGGAACCTCTGTTAATAATAATAATAATAATAATGGATTGGATTTATATAGCGCTTTACAATGCCACTATTCATTCACATTAGATTTACAGCTTCAGAATAACTTTGTGATGTCAGATTAGAAAGTCTGTGTCCAACCCTGGTGTTTGATCAGATGTTTGATCCCTGCAGGGTTGGAGTTTTTTCTATGAATGTTGAATTTGTTGTATTTGATTTGAGTTAGATTTTTACTGATGAATGATTCATTGTAAAAAGTGGATCTACCAACAGTTTATTTCTTTGTTATTGTGATTAAAATGTCAAACAAATATATTTTCCACTTTTTGTGTGACAGAGGCAGGAATTTCTCTGTCCTGCATGTGGAGAAATCTGCTGTTAAATCAGAACATTAACAGGTTTCAGGTTTTGTTCAAACACACATTACTGTGTATCATGTGTCAGCAGGCATGTGTTAACAGGGACTATAAGACACTTTAGTGGCTTTAATGCATATTTGTATGTTTAACACAGTCAGGTGCACAGGTTCTTTAGACTAAAAAGAGGGAGGAGATGTGCTTCCAAGATTTATTATCCAGACAGGGAAAGCAACTTCACATTCAACCATACAGGGAAGAGGGGTTCAGGACTGAGGCTTACCAGCAGGTGAGAATGGTCGACACAAGGGGAAGGCGGATCCATCAAATAAATAAATAAGTAAAAATAGATCAACAGTAACACTGTTTCGTCTTCCGTGGACTCTGTATCTCCTGAATCAGAAAACTCCGCTACTGTGTGTTTGAACTCTAAAGACATTATTCAGAGTGACACCTCGGTGTCAAGTTGAAAATGTCTTTGTACCATTAACCTAGTTTGCCCAGTGACTGTTACTGCTCCTGAGCTCCGCTCTGCACTTCCAGTTCCTGTTCCCAGGGCAGCTCGGGCCCAGCTTCCCCTTGCACCCTTACAGTGCTAACAGAGACACTGACTCCTGCACCCGTTTCAGTTCCTTGGGTGGGAGCAGCAGAGGTCCAGCTAGCTCCTGCGCCCAGGGTAAAGACAGGAAGAACCCAGCTCGTCCCTGCGCCCGTATCTGTTCCTCGGGTGGGGATGGTTGGTGTTCGGCCAGGCCCAGTACCCATCCCTGTTCCCCAGAGGAGAGCAGCTAAGAGTCAGTTACCTGATTAGTCGCAAGTTCAACAACCACCACTACAACTTTTGTTTCAGCCATTAGCTCATTTATCAGCTCAGTTTCCTGTTTTATCACCAGCTCAGCCTCTAGTTCAGTCTCTAGTTCAGTTTCTAGCTCTATTACTTGTTCAGGCTTTAGCTCTGTTTCCAGGTTCCTCTCTAGCCCAGCCCTGTTCACTTGCTGTCATCCTCTGCTGAAAGCTCTGGTGAGCTCATTCAGTCAGCTGAGGACTGCATCTTTCTGACAAAGCTCATACAGACTGTTAGCACTGTACGTGTCCTGTGCAGCTACAGTTAGCTTCACCTCAGCCGGACTTTTCTGCACCTGCTGGCTCTGCATTCGACTCTGCTGGGGGTTCAGGAGAACTGCTCCGGCACCTCCTCGTCTCCGCTGGCGGCTCTGGTGAGCCCGTTCATCCTCCACCTGCTCAACCATCAGCTCTATCGTCTGCGGCTGCCACGTTGCCATCTGCTCCAGTGGTTACCACACCATCGTCTGGTTCTGCACCCACCAAGCCTCCACCAGTACGCCCGGTGCCCAAGAATCATCGCCCACGCCCACTTCCAGAAAACAACATGGATGTGCAGTTTTTCACTAAAACATGTTTTTATCTCAGATGTAAATTTATCCAGTGAATCGTTGAAACTGTCAAAAATTTGCTTGTTTGTGTTTTGTGACATAAACACTCAGTGTTCACAACACTCATGTGTGGAAATGTGCTGATAATGTGTGTTGGGAGCTGATAACAAGTTAAGACAGCCAGCAAATGTGTGCCCTCGATAGTTGTTCTTTTAACAATGCTGGTTAATTCTGTCGTGTTCATGTTGATTCTTAGTAGCAGTGTGTGGTCAGTGTGGTTTGTGCTCGGCTGCAGGGGAGGAGTGGAGCAGTGGGTTCAGGGTGTGGTGTCAGGGGATACTGGTTGTTACAACCAGCAAGCATCATCTAAACACACCTTCCCTCCTTTAAACAGCGAAACAAATGAGATTCATGGTACGATCCAGAGGATTTCTGAAACAGGTTTCCAGCCTTACATTTCCAGTTTGAATTAACGACACATTAGTGAATGCTCTTTATCAGCTTCCAGGCTCAAGCTGAATAAAGTGCACTTTGTTCTGCGTAACACAAATGATGATGTGGTGCACAATTCCCTGGATCACAGCAAGTCTGTTGCACAAGAGGAGAAACTGCTGATGTGGGAAGCATAAAACAGGCGCGCACTGCTGAGTGTTTTTGTGTGATGGGGATGAAATAAGATGTGTTAACACTCACAGTCTGACCACTTGTGTCTCATAGCGATCGTGGAAAACACATGACATAAATGATATCATGACCCTGCTCAGTTGGTGGGTTTGGGCAGTTTGAATAACCCTCTCAAAGCTGCAGGGGAATAAGCAGGTGTAATGTTGTCACTACTGGAGGTGAAACATTGTCATTGTTTAAAGAGGGAGGATACTTACACACTTCATAAACCAGCAAGAAGACTTTTTCCCAGAAACAGAGTTTTGATTGGTGGAATCGACAAACAGTTTGAGGCTGATTTGGCTGATATGGGTGAATATTGTGCAGATAATGATAATGTGAGACACTTACTGACATGTACAGATGGATTTTCTAAGTATGCATGCAGGTGTCTTCAAACCAAGGCAGGAGCATCTGTTGCATCTGCTTTTGAGGATGAGTGAGGGACGTGTACCTGTTAAACTTCCAACAGATGAAGGCGAGGAGTTTAATAATAAACATTTGCATCAGCTGATGGTTCAGTTTAACATCACACATTTCTCTGCATAAAGCCAGATTGAACCAAGTGTTGTGGAGCATTTTAACAAAAGCTTTAAGGGCCATATGTGAAAATACTTCACATCTGTTAACTTATGAAGACATGTAAACGTGGTCCAGGACCTTGTGCTGTCAAGGCCAAGTGCTGCAGAGAGGGGGTTTCTCCAGGTGTGTGGTGGAGTGAGGAGAAGAACAACATGTCTAACCTTTCCTTTCCTTTTTCAGAGCAGAGGTGCAGACAGGAGGGCAGGCGGGTGAGTTTTCAAGCTGAGAGGAAGAGCAGCAGCAGCGAGCAGGTAAGTTTCCAGCAGGCAGTGAACAGACAAAGAGGACCAGCATCAAAATTTCCCCTCAGAGGTGAAACAAGATCATGATGAAGAAGACTTTAACACATTGTAAAGGCGGCACCACAGAAGAGGGAGACTTTAATGTGGCTGATACGCAGAGGTGGCAAAAGTACACACATGTTGTACTTAAGTAGAAGTACAGATACCTGTGTTAAAAAATGCTCCAGTAAAAGTTAAAGTACTGATTCAATGTCTTTACTTAAGTAAAAGTGAAAAAGTACAGGCTCTGAAATGTACTCAGAGTAAGAAAGTAAAAAGTAGCTGAGCTCTGCCTCATGAGCAGAGAAAAAGAAGGAAAATAAAAAGTGGCTCTATTTTCTGTTGCCTACATTGTCGAGGGCGACTTTGTCTCTAAACAGGAAAATGAGGAGTCAGGGGTTGAAGTGGATTCAGCAGGTGGAGGAACCCTAAGATCAGTTGTAATGGCTCAGTGTCTGGAAAAGAATCATGACTCACATAATTTCTATTGAGAGCTTCAGTAGATTTTCTGAATGTACAGGCTGTGATCAGCTGACTTGCTGCTCTTTGTGGATTTACACAAGTGAATTCAACCAGATGTCAGCTGATGTTTCATTAGTTGAACAGGCTGATTTCCATCCTCTATACTGACAGTAAATTGTTTATGCTGTCTTTATATTAGACACTATTCAGCTGGTATGAAGGTGGAATTCAGTGAATCTAAGCATCATGAGCTTAACTGCAAATTCATCTCTGCTACACTTGATGTAACCAAACTGAGCATGAAGCCACAGCCACTGTGCAGCAGTCACACACTGTTCTGTTAAATCCATCACAGTGCAGCAAACTAACCTGTTTATCCTGCACTAACATGCAACTTTCAAATAAACCAGTGAGTCTGAAAGGAACTTTTAAAGAACACCGATCACATGACCTGTTTAATTTTGCCTCATTTATTTTCTGGTGAGAAATGCCCCCTGTTGGCTAATGCTCAACTTATCTGTGAGCTCTGATGAAATGAAAATCTGTTACACTGATATTTTGTTTTTATCTTGCAGGTCAGTGAGTGAAATGCACCCGGTAAAATCAACAGAAAAAACTTCACATATTCTTCCACGTTCGTAGAGAGGAGCTCATGGTTCGTAGAGACAGCTGCCAGAGACGGAGAAACACAAGGACGGGTACAGATAAACTCAGCCTGCAAACATCTAAACATGTTTCTGGAGTAACAAAACAACACACTTCACTCTGATGTCAACAGACAATTTTACATCTTGTAGCTGAAAGTGTGCACAGAACAATGATCATGATTTGGATCATAGACGACCATTAACTCTTGATGTGCTGGTGAGCTGCACTGAAACTGTGGCTGCAGACTCTGTCAAGTGTCAAGTGTCTGTTATTGTCATTACCATGTGCAGTCGTACAGTACAGAGTGAAATGACAGCTTTCCTCTGAGACCCTGGTGCTACATATGACATATAATAGAAAAACACGGGACTACGTAAAGTGCAATGTGCAAAAAACTGCTAAGAAAACAAGACAAGACAGTGCAACACTAGACAGAACAGGGCGACACAGACACAAGACAGAGCAATGGATGTGTGTGTGTGTGTGTGTGTGTGTGTGTGTGTGTGTGTGTGTGTGTGTGTGTGTGTGTGTGTGTGTGTGTGTGTGTGTCCAGTCACTGAGTGTTCAGGAGTCTGACGGCTTGGGGGAAGAAACTGTTCCATAGCCTGGCAGTGAGGGCCCGAATGCTCCGGTACCTCTTTCCAGAAGGCAGCAGGGTGAAAAGTGTGTGTGAGGTCCTCCATGGTGCTGGTGGCGTTGCAGATGGAGCGGGTGCTGAAAGTGTCCTTGGTGGAGGGAAGAGAGGCTCCAATGATCTTCTCAGCTGCTCTCACTATCCATTGTAGGGTATTGCAATCTGATATGGTGCAGTTACCACACCAGGCAGTGATGCAGCTGCTCAGGATGCTCTCGACAGTCCCTCTGTAGAAGGTGGTAAGAATGGATGATGGCAGATGGGCTTTCCTCAGCTTCTGCAGGAAGTAGACACGCTGCTGGGCTTTTTGGTTATGGAGCTGGTGTTGAGGGACCAGGAGAGGTTCTCCACCAGGTAGAGACCAAGGAATCTGGTGCTCTTGACAACCTCCACAGAGGATCTATTGATGTTAAGTGGGCAGTGATCTCTCCGTGCTCTCCTGAAGTCAACAATCATCTCTTTTGTTTTGTCCACATTCAGAGACAGGTTGTCAGCTCTGAGATGAGTTTGAATCCCTGTGATCTTGACCTCAAGTTCAGAGTCAACTTTTCTGAGATCACCTGTGATTTTCACATTTACCAGAAGTGCAGCTGCTGAGAGGCTGAGGGGTAGCCGCCAAAATGTTTTAGAAGATGAGAAAGTTCATGTGAGACAAGATTCAGCTCTGTTTAATTTTTTTATACTTTTATTTAAAACATATATATGTGTGTGTGAAAAGGTTCTTCCTCAAATCAAATTTTATCGTCACAGGGAGAAGATGATCTGCAGGATCCTGCTGCTCATCATCCTCACCTCACCTCACTCAGGAGCACCAGTTACTGCCATAAAAGACATCTACAGGAAGCGGTGTCTGAAAAGGGCTGGGAGAGTGGAGTTTGACTTGCTGGTTAAATAAAGATTAAAACCAGTGTTGGGTGTATTTAAATTATATTTAAATTATTTAAATTACTTTTCCACTGAAAAAGTAGAGTAACTAATTACTGTTCATTTTTAGGTATTTTAAATACAGTTACTTACAATGTACTTGCGTTACATTGTAAAATAACTAAACTCGCTGAAAATCATTATTTAATTTCAATAATTTATCTTCTAAAGGTAAAAATACTGGATATTCTTGTGTAATTACTACAGAATAATTTATGTTATACTTTGTTATTGCTACAGAAGAATATTTATTTTATTATTTTACATTTACAATTTTTTTTTCCTGTGGACCCTGTGACACCCCATTGAAGAGCCATAAGCTGTGGATCTCTTAAGATGTTGGGTTTGTAAGGCCATGTTACTAAATTTCTATCTATTTCAAAGAGAAGCGATAAAACAAAGTTCTAAGCTAATCGACCTGAAGGAGAACACTAAGGTCGGTTGTTGTAAATTTTTAATAGGTTATGAAAAATATTTAAACGGTACGATCGGTCGTTTTTCATTGCGTTCATCATCTGTTTCAGTGAGTTTCAGACTACAGTCGTCTAGAAGGGAATTAAAAAAAACCCGTCGTGACGTAGCTACAGGGCGTGAGCGGCGAGCGCTTCCGTTGTCGGAAGAATAGTCGACATTTGTTCGTCTTTTCCGTAAAGTTCAATATTTTGGACTTCTTGTGGAGTAAAGTGGAGAAAATCGGAGAGCAGTTTTAGAGTTTGTCTGTCTTTTTGCTGACTCCGAGTTTCTTCTGTTTCCGACCTGCAGATACGCAGTAAGTAATCAGCGCACATCTGAAGACGCCTGCATGCACATACCGTCGGTGACCTTTTTTGTAGCGTAATGTTACACCATAAAAAAGTTTGAAATTGATGTTGTTAAACTTAGTACATATATTCGAAAACTTTAAAAGGGTTTGAAACTTTGAAAACGTTTTCGATTCTTCTTCATATCAGAAAAAAAATACATCCGTCGGTGCAGAAAGTGTCAGTTGTTTTAAACTCAACTACAGCTACATAAAAACGGACAAACGTTAATTCAAAAATAGTCATGCAGTCACGTTATTGATATCAGAGCTGAAATTAGCCAAGCTTAGAGCCGCCGAACAGAACCTTTCGTCAGAATGAAACCGAAAGTTAAGTTAGGTCGCCATTTTCTCCTTCGTGTCCTCAAAGGACACAGACTCACTTTAGTGTATGTAGAAAAAAGGAGAAATTGGTCAGATCATTAGTCCCACCTGTGGTAGACTAACATTTTCGAGTATCACGCTGAATATTCTGTGTCTGTTTTGAATATCGCGGTGTTATTTTGATTTAAGATCTTGACTGTTGGTAGTAGATTACAGTTTATGTAGTTACTAACATAAACAGCCTGAGTAGCCTGGCTGCACGGGAGTGCAAACCCAGTTTGCATGGCTAAAGTAAATGTGACCTGTGAATGTCCTCGGAGGCTTTGCCTTAAGCCGATAATGAGCTATCCTTTTATTTAGCGCTTTTCATTATATTGCATTGTTCCTACCCTGTTTTTTTTTTCGTTGCATACTTCTCGCTTAGGGACCCTAAAAAGCTTGACTGCATTTAGAGGCACTTCAAAAAACAATCTGAGCTGCATGTATGTGTGCAACACTGCTCATAGTGTCTGTAAAGGTTCTCAGTCACCCAGTCGCCATCGTGTCATAATGTTTTCCGTTTCTTTAACCCTTTAAGACCTACCATAGAACCAAGTCCGCCAGAGCTTATATTATATTTTTACATGCTATGGAGCCATTTTTGGGAGCATTTCAAGTTGCTATACATCAATACAACCATTATAGCCCAAACTTTAATAATATGTCTGCATTAGGTGCATAGTAATTACATAAATTGCAAAAAAGTGCAATAAACTACAAAAAAATTGAAAATCGTTTTTGTTTTTTTAACATATATTTCTAGTTAGAGAAATTTAAGAGGCTTATCCCTCAAAACTGTAAATACAAAAAAGTTACACAAACTAGTTTCCCACCACAGGAAATTTATTTTGAGTGTCTTCATAGTTTTATTTTTGAAATACACCAATTTTTATATACTGCAGGAAAAACGAAAATAAATATTATAGTGCAAATTTGCAAAATAACAGCATATGCATCAAAATAAACTATTTCCAGCAGTGCAATATGAGTCTTAAGCATCCCAGAAACGACACAGAAAGTCATAAACTCAAACATAACTTTTAAAAACACATAACAAGTAAAACACAAGCTCATAAGGCCCCGATCGTAAAAAACTACATTTCCGCAAAATGACGTCACTTCCGGTTTCGGGCAGGTCATGCGGTCATGTGATAGTTCGCGCTGATGGACGTAGGAAGTGTTACAAACAGCTGATGGATCGGCGAAGCGTGTTTCTGGAATATCATGTTTTTGTTGCTGCAAGTGATTTTTATGCAGTTTTTGCAAAGCTATATGTGGAAGGAAACCGTGACCTAGGACAAGCTGATGGCATAAGATGTAAGTACAACTCCTCCAGTTTCATATGCAAAAAAAATTATTGCGCTAGCTTACTTGGTTGCAGAGCTACCGGGATTTAAAAATAGTTACGCAAAACAGAGCATGCCCGCTCCGATCGGCTGTAAAGGGTTAAGGTAAATTGCAAAATAAACAAAACCAAATCACATAGTTTGGTTTTGTTTATTTTAAACTGGTTCTTATTTTATTGTTTTGTGTACATTTTGCTTGTGAATAACTAACTAGTAAATTTCTTTTGACTTTTATTACATCACTTACAGTAGACTCTTTAGAGCCACTGGTCATCGGCCTGTTTCAGCAGATGAATTTGATG